>NC_055993.1:110130397-112530397 GCF_018446385.1 Zingiber officinale | reverse complement strand
CTTGATCTTCACATAGAGTTGGACCATCTTCTCTCCCTTATTCAATTGAAGATTTGTTAGTTGATTTATGAGGATGCCCCTTCTCTCTAGCTTTGCTTCCAAGGTGCCTTCATGGAGCTCCAAGAATTTCTTCTAGAGTTCTTTAGCTGAGGTGTAGCTTCCGATGTGGTTGACCTCTTGAGGTGGTAGAATATTGAGCAGATGAAATTTTTTCCTTTTTGTTTGCCATAGAGTCGCTCTATTCTTTCTTATTCAGAGTTGTTCTTCCTTCACCTCTTCATGATGATCTCTGTGTTATACAAAACCATATTTAATAGTTAATAATATTTCAAAATCCATTTTAAAAAATATCTCTATCTTTTTCTTCCATATCACCAAGTCTCCCTCGAATTTCGATGGATGAATGCTAGCTTCAACCATTTCTTGTGCTTTAGACGGTGGTTAGTCCTTCTGAAACATCCTCCCTCTGATACCACTTATTAATCCCTCATTGGCTGGCTAGAGTGGGATAGATATCCCTACAATTTAAATCAAGGTACCTTTCTCTTTCTTTCGACGTTAGGTTATAAAAATACTTTAATAAACAAAATTGAACTGCATAAAAGAAAGAATGTGGCAAACATAATTTACTTGGTTTGTAATGGGGGAGGTTGCTAATCCAAGGAAAATGAAGTTCTTCTAGTAGATTCCTTCTTCGACATAAGTAGGAGCTGGAGAAACTTTATACAGTACGTTGATAACTCAAACAATGAAGAATACAATAAGAAATTGAGTACAGAGAAAAGTGTTGTTTTGAACTAAGAGGATCAGGTCTCTATTTCTGGTGCACTAGTTGAAATAGCCGTTTTGATAATGTGACATCTCCGGGCGCCTGAATGGAGATTCGGGCGCCTCTAGTGTGGCAGTTTATCCACTATGCAACAAGTACGCAATGACGCGGGGATAAAATTTTATTCCCTCCTGGGCTCCTGGACTGTTACTGACGTGGACCCAAAATTGATCTATGCTACAATGACCTGAAAGGGCGCCTAGCTAGTGCCAAGGCGGTATGGGCGCCTAGACTTGGTCTAGGTGCTCAGACAAGTTATCTTCGTGCTGACTCATCTGGCTTATTCTTCAGTTTCTCAAGTGATCCTTCAGTCTTTCAGAGTTGAGCTCACCTTAAACCTAACTTAGACCTTCTCCTCAAGTAGTCTTCCGCTTTGGCTTCTCATCCCTCAAAAGCGATGCACACATCCTTCTCGCTCTACCAGTATACTCTTCCATAGTTTCTCATCCCTCGGATGCACCGAGCCCGTCGACTCTATTCCTATGCCATCCTTCTCGTCCGTCACATCTTCCTCTCAACTTCTTGCATTCCTTAGTCTCTGTACACTCAGACACAAGGCATCAAATACGCAAAGCCTAACTTGACTTGGTTGATCACATCAGAACTAGAGGTTCTTACATTAGTTGATTGGTAGCATTTAACAATCAATTGATACATTGTAGATTTAAAGAGGGTTTTGTGCTTGAGGAGTTTAGCGTGAATACCGTTAATTAGCGTTTTAGGAAAGAGCAATTGATTGCTCAGCCAAACCCTAAACCCTGAATCATGGTTTTGCCACATCAATTAGTTGGTTATTCTCCGTAATTGATTGATGGGCTAAACCCGAAATTCAGGATTTGCACAATTATCTTAACACTTAATTGCTGAACAATTTGGAGTGAATAGAATGCCTCCAAATTGACTAGGTAGTTTGACTACCGGTTGTCAATCAATTGTTAAGATGAAGCAATTGATTGGTAGACATGGTCAGGCAAGCAGAAGCTTCCAAAATTGATTGGCCAGTTTGATTGGGCATTAGCAATTGGCTAATTCAACTGGGCATTAGCAATCATTTGGAAGTTCAACTGAGTATTGACAATCGATTAATGATGCTAATTAATCAATTGATATTAACATTTCTAGATGATCTTAACTGTCAATTCAGAGTCGGTGACCATTCAACGAATAGTCAACGGTCAACAATCAATTGATGGTTAATGCCAATCGATTGGTAACAAAAAAAGGGCGTAGAAACAACCCGATTGAAAGATGTTTAAAATGGGGGTTTTTCAACAGAGCTGAGTCGTCATTCCATTGCCATTCTCCTACTCAACATCAACTTCAAGCCTTCACTATCAACAATCTTCAAGCAACCAAGAGAAGGAGTGTTGTGCTTAAACTATAATTCCTTTCATCTCTCTTCTCTTGTTGCTCTTCTCCATTGTTGAAATCTATAAGCTTGTTGTAATACTATTGTAAGAAGTCTTTACACCTTTGAATTTGGTCTAAGAATGTGGAAATCAATAAAGGTGGTAGAATGTTAGGTTAGCCTTGTATGTAGTCCCCTCGGAGAGGTGGTGAATCAAGTAAAACTCAGTTTGTTAGCATGTAAGTTGTGTTGTACTTGTTTTGCTTCAAGTTTTCCACTGTGCAACATTGCTGAAGCGATCAGAACTATTCACCCTCACCCACTCTAGCTCTCTCATATCCTAACACTAATGAGCTTGAATATGGAAGATGGGAAAAAAAAAAATCAAATTGGAGCATTACAACATTAGGAGATACATAAAGGAGCTCTCACTTGAAGACATTTTGTAGTTTGCTTATTTTATTTGATCTTGTTCTACATGTTTTAAGTATATTATTAATGACAAAACTAGTTTATCTAGTAGAGTAATAATTGATGGAGCTTATGATGTAATCCTATTATTTGAATTTGTGTTTATATTGCATTTTGTTCTTGAGTTGTTAGAAATGATCGACGATCTTTGTCAAATTCTGTGATACAAGTCTCAAGATATTATAAATGCTATGAGGCAGTTGGTAATACAAAATAACTTATTCAGAAATTTAGAGAGAATGGATGAGATCAATTATTTGACAAGGTTAAGAATTTTTGTGACAAACATGAGATAAATGTACCAGACATGTAAGCTCCTCGTCGATTAGGCAGAGGGAGAATTGAATAAAGGAAATGTTACCTTAGAGCATCATTATCAAATTGATATATTCACTAGCATCATAGATTTAATATTACAAGAGATGAATTACTAATTTGATAAAAATACAAGAATTGCTCCGGTTTATCTTAGCTTTGGATCTAAGAGATGGATACAAATTATTCAATATCAATTACATTTGCAAATTTATTGAAAACTTGTCTCCCGATAATTTTACAAGTCAAGTCAAGTTGCATATAAAGTATCAGTTGGAGTTTTTTTAGATTGACATCCGACACAATCAGTATTTTCAGAATATCTCAACATTTTTAAAATTATGTCAATTATTATCAAAGACAGGAAAAAAAATAATTATTATCTTGTGGATCGATTGATTAAATTTATTTAAACTCTTCTAATTTATATTGAAATCATGAAATGAGCATATTCATCTATGAAGAGTGCTAAGACATGATTTAAAATAAGATGAAATATGATTTTTTGATTAGTTCATTACTTATTTACATTGAAATAGCGATTACTCAATCTTTAGTGTTCAATCAATTATTGATAAATTTAAAATTATAAAAACATGTTTATATTTTTTTATCTTACTAATTATATTATATTGATTAAAGTATTTAAAATTATACGTGTTGCTCCTATTTTTTTGTGTAAGTTATTTTATATTATAGCTTTATTTTAATAATTTTTTATTGTAGTAAGTTAAGAAACAGTTCTTACCATTATCTTTTTTGAGTATATGTGCCTAAGAGAAAGTGTATTATTTCGTGCTTTTGTATCCATTATTAATTTTTTGATAATTGATTCTAATGCCTAAAATCTTCTATCAAAAGACTAAGATAACCTTTCTTCAGCTAAAAGGTTATGCACTCCATGTCGTCTAGGTTGACCTACAAACTAGCTTGGTAGTTTGACACTTGGAATATCTTGCTTAGGTCACCCTACCAAGAAGTAGGTTTCTCTATAAGTCTCAGATAAAATGTTGAGGATACTTAATCCTTGAAGACCGCTTTATATTTATTGTTGCTTTTGTTCATCTTAAACTAATATAATCGGACCCAACACACTACTAATTGTTAGTTAGGCTCAATAGCATATCTTTTTAAGCAACAAACCTTTATTTATACATTGCCATCCATCTTTACCTAAATCTAGTGGGTCACCACACGATGGATTTATATAAATAGATAAGGGTTGATGATTTCAAATGTTTCCGGCAGAAATATCCTTTTTATGCGATGGCCTGACGATTTTCGAATTTATTTCTCTATAGATAATTATAAGGCCAACCGCGTAAAATATTTGAGGTCAGTATATAACTTTTTACATAAATATATAAAATATTTAAAATAATATTGATCCTGTCCGAGCGCTGAGTCGACGGACACTGGGGACGTGACACTCTCCGCTGTCTCCGACTGGTGATGTGGATCTCCGGCGAATCTACAAAGAAGCCGAGCCGGAGGGGTTTCCCGACGACGACCCTCCGACGCTCAAGTCAGACAGTGAAGAAGGAGAGGAGCATAGTAATGCTAATGTGGCTACAGTGATGAGAATCGCATACCTCCGTTTAAGTCTGAGGGTCCTTATATATGACCCCGGGGATGCGTGGGCACGCTTCTCGATACGCGCACGCTTCCCCAAACATACCTCAGTAGGATTGTGTCAGAAAAGCATGCCTGACGCCATTCCGCAATCGCCCGAGTATATCCCGGATGTGACGGTGGAAACTTCCACCGTACGATACTCTGTCCGCTCCGGCCGCCGACCATGTTGTTTGTCGGCGGCAGGTGTTTCGAGGATGAAGTTACCAGCTGCCCCTCTTTTGTCCCTTTGCACCTCTTGCCTGTTCCCGAGCCGAGCGGACCGGTCGCTCGACGCTCATGGCCTCCGGGAATGCGCATACCTCGGACCGGGCGAGGAAGCCCTGCTCATGTGCTCGGATGGGATTGCGCCTTATTGTCCTGTGACTCGGCCGAGCGGCCTGTCCGCTCGGCCAAAGACCTTTTTAACTTGAGCATCGGAAACTCGACCCCTGGTCAGGCTGTCTTTCGTCCGGTCCGGGAGACCTCTGGCCGGATGTCCGGTCGGCTGGATGCTCGGTCGGCCCGCTACTCCGCTCGGCACGACCTCTGTCCACTCGCACGACCTTGGGGTTGACCCTCTTGACCATTGACCTCCACGTGTCGTTGACCTCCCGCCAACGAAAGTCTCCCGTCCTTACCACCGGATTACATGCCTCCCCCTCAAGTCTAGTCGAAGGAGGCGCTAAGTCCGACTGACTGGACTATGAGTTTGGCCAAGCGACAACCATCTTGCCACTCTCGAAAGTGTACCTCCGCTCGACCACTATGGGGTCGAATAGCGTCGGTCGGCTAATTGCCGGGGGCTGGCCCACTGGCCTGTGATGATGTCCCCGGGATCTTCTCGGAATGCGTGCAAATCTCTGTCATTATGGTTGAGCACGCGGGTTCTGCCTCGTGATGGGGCTCATTAAATGCCTTCCTCTGACCGAGTGCCACGTGGCGCTGTTGACGTCATCGCACGGCCGCCGCCTTACGCCCGATGCGACGTTCACCGATTTGAAATGGACGGTTGGATGCGGGCCTCGGGTTATGTGACCTGCATCCAACGGCTCGGGCGGGTTGAGCCCATCCTTATAAAGCTCTCGTCGCCTTCTTCCGCCGCATTTTCGCCTTCGCGTGCTCAGCAGCGTTCCCTGCGCTCCTTACTCCGGTGACCTCGTCCTTCGGCGCTCCGGCGACCCTTTGCCCTGTTCTTCCGATCCTCATCTTTTCTGTAAGGTTCTTTGCCTTTCTCTCTTCGGTTCTGTGTTTTCTTTGCGTTCTTTGCCGCGTTCTCGTCTTTTGGTTACTGTTCCGTTCATCTCCCTCAAGCCTTTGTGTTTTCTCTCGATCTCTGCCTCCTCCACTATTCCGGCGATGGCTAGCTCTTCCCAGCCCGCGGACCTTGCTCTCGGCCCATGGTATACCACCATGGAGTCGCGGTTCGATCGGCGTGATGCCGAGAGCCTGATTAACGCCTTTGACATCCCTTCCGATTTCGAATTGAATTTACCTTCGCCTTCCGCTCGGCCACACAACCCTCCGCGCGACACTATCTGTTTTTTCCGCGAACAATTTACAGCCGGTCTGCGGTTTCCTCTCCACCCCTTTATCGTTGAAATTTGCAATTTCTTTGGCATTCCGCTCGCCCAGTTGGTTCCCAACAATTTTCGCCTTTTGTGCGGAGTTGTGGTATTATTTAAGATACACAACATTCCCCTCCGCCCGGAAGTTTTCTATTATTTCTACTACCCCAAGCAGTTCGAGCCAGGCACTTATCTGCTTCAGGCTCGGCCCGGCTTAGTATTTTTTGATAAACTGCTCTCTTCCAACAAACATTGGAAAGAGAACTTCTTCTTTCTTCGTATTCCCGGGCGGCTCCCTTTCCGTACTAAATGGCAGGTCGGACCGCCCACTTCTCCTGAGCTGAAGAAGTATAAAACCCGACCGGACTACCTTCAAGCAGCGAATATGCTAGCCGGTCTGAAGCTCGATATCAACAAGCTCCTACATGAAGGAATGATGTATATATTCGGTTTGAGTCCGAGCTAGATCCCCCCTCCCGAGCAGATTCGGTAAGAAATTTACTTGTGCATCTGCCTTGAGTTCTAACTGATTTTCTTCTCTTTTCCTTGCAGCGAACGTCGTAATGGAGTCTGTGCTGCTCGGGATCTTGAAGAGAAAAGCGGTCGCGCTCGAAGCAACAGCGGCCAAGGAAATGGAGCAGCTGGGAATTGCTCCGGTCGGCTCTCATGAGGGTGAGAGCGAGACCAATGCAGGGGAGTCGACCGCTCAGGCTTCACCTGTGGATGCGACTGGCAGTGCAACTTCTAGAAAGGAACCGACCGTTCGGGAGGAAGACTCCGATCCGGAGGACGAGCTCCCGCTCGACAGGAAAAGATGGCGTGTTGAGATGCCTCTCCGTTCGGCCACCTCCTCAGTGCAAGCGTCCGAGCGGACGGACACTGCATCTCCCCGTGACAAAGCGCCACCGGTCGAGGCGCTCTCCTCCGACCGGACCCCGTCTCAACTGGATCCGCCTGCGAACCCCCTCGAAGCGGTGTGGTCCGCTCTTTTCCTCCTGCACCCCGCCGAGTCCGCCGCTTGGGCATTCTATCCACAATGTCCAGCTCGGCCTCCGATCCCTCGGCGTCCGCTCACACGACTCCGGGCCGGCACCGCACTATTAGGGCCACCCTGCACCTCCCCACTGAGGCGTTTATGGCCGAGTCCGATCTTCCGACGGCTCCTGAACACATGATCACTATCAAGGGGCCCCTTACTGAGATGTGGGCGGACGCCCGAGCCCGTGTTGCCATGATACCGCTCAACAAACTGGCTGACAGTCACATGCAGCAGTCCACAGGGGTAAGCTTCACTCCTATTCTTTTATGTAGTCTTCCCGGTCGACATTTTAACACCCCTGCATACATCAGAGATGGGTGGAAGAGATCGCTGTCGCCAACCGCTTGGCTATGGTGGAGGAGGAGCTGAAGAGGCTGAAGAGTCCGAGCGGCCCGTCTTCTTCTCAAGGCCCTTCATATGTCGAGCTGCAGAAGGAGCTCGCAAAGACCAAAGACTTGCTGGAGGCCGAGCGAAAGAAGACGGCCGACCAAGCCTACATGCTGGCCCAATACGAGAAGCAGGTCAAGACCTTTGACCGGAAGATAGAAGTCGCCACCACTCGGAAAAATATCGCTATTGCCAACCTGGAAGCGAAGAATGTGGAGGCCCGCGCCCTGGAACAGCGGGTAAAAGAGTTGGCAGATCTGCTGGACCGCGAGAAGAAGGGTCGCTCGATCGAGGTGGCGGCTCTCACGGACGATTTGAAGGCCTTGCAGGAGGCTCTTGATGCTTCCCGCGCCGCCTTCAAGGAGTACCAGGAGGCGGAGCCAGGCCGTGTCGCCACCTTGAGGCAGACGTACATCCGCTCGGCAGAATTTGTTGAGAAGGTCTGCGACTGGATGGTTATCGCCTTCGCGTTGGCCATCACCGCCACGGCAGACTATCTGAAGTCTTAGGGTCAGCTCCCCGAATCTGTGGTCATCCCTGCTACAGAGCATGCGGCGCTTCTCACCACCTTTCCGAAGCATGTTTTTAATTATCTAGAATGAAATGTTTTCTGTAATCCTTCCGATCGGTGAACTTATAAACGTAATTTTGGAATGCCAATTTTTGCTCTTCCGTGAAGTGTTTCTTGTAATTGCACCGCTCGACCTTTATTCCGCAAGGAACTTCTGTTAGTTTTTAGTTAAGTGTTTTTCTCAACTGCGCCGCTCGGTCAAACGACCTTTCATTCCTTTAGCTTTTCGCTGGTCGGCACTAGTAGGCACACGCCATTGTTTTATTATTGTCCTTAGGACCAAGGCTCACTGATCATCGGCCCTAGATGTTGGGCCTTAGTATATCTGCGCGACGCTGTCCCGTTCGGGGGGTTTATAGCCGCCGGTCCGACTCTAGAGTTTAACGTCGCCGCTCGACGGTCTTCCGACGGGGAGTTTATAGTCGCCGACCCGACTCTATAGTTTAACGTCTCCGCTCGACGGTCTTCGTGCCGGGGGGTTTATAGTCGCCGGTCCGACTCTAGAGTTTAACGTCGCCGTCGACGGTCTTCAAGCCGGGGGGTTTATAGTCGCCGGTCCGACTCTAGAGTTTAACGTCGCCACTTGACGGTCTTCAAGCCGGGGGGTTTATAGTCGCCGGTCCGACTCTAGAGTTTAACGTCGCCACTTGACGGTCTTCAAGCCGGGGGATTTATAGTCGCCGGTCTGACTCTAGAGTTTAACGTCGCCGCTCAATGGACTTCAAGCAGGGGGGTTTATAGTCGCCGGTTCGACTCTAGAGTTTAACGTCGCCGCTCGACGGTCTTCCAGCCGGGGGGTTTATAGTCGCCGGTTCGACTCTAGATTTTAACGTCGCTGCTCAACGATCTTTGTGCTGGGGGGTTTATAGTCGCCGGTCCGACTCTAGAGTTTAACGTCGCCGCTCGACGGTCTTCATGTAATTTGCCATTCGGAGAATAACGCTCAGACTCTTCGCAATTTTTCTTATCTTCAATCCTGCAGCCAAAGGATACAGACGAGCGGAACATACATGAAATGAATTACATTGGTGCACCTTTCATCCAGCACGGTACGGCTGGAGGTGGTTTGCGCTCCATGGTCGATCTAGCCGCCGTCCGTCCTCATCTTCCAGGTAGTATGCACCCGATCGGAGCTTCTTGACGACTTTGAAGGGCCCCGCCCAGGGAGCTGCCATCTTACTCACATCGCCGACCGGCTTCACCTTCTTCCATACTAGGTCGCCGACCTGGAATGCTTTGGGAATTACACGTCTGTTGTAATTCTGCTTCATTCTTTGCCGGTACGCCTTCAGCCGGACATCTGCTTTAGCTCATGCTTCGTCAACTAGGTCCAACTCCAGCTGTCTCCGCTTGGCGTTGTCCGCATCGTAGTTCTGGATTCGATCAGACTCGACTCCGATCTCGACTGGGACGACCGCCTCGCCTCCATATACCAAGTGGAATGGTGTTACCCCCGTTCCCTCCTTTGGGGTTGTGCGAATGACCCATAGCACGCCGGGCAGCTCGTCCACCCAGCTTCCTCCCATGTGATCGAGCCGAACCCGAAGTATTCGCAGGATCTCCCGATTGGCTACTTCGGCTTGACCATTGCTCTGAGGATACGCCATGGAAGTGAAGTGTTGTTCGATTCCGTATCCTTTGCACCATTCTCCGAGCTCCTGACCAACGAATTGCCGCTCGTTATCCGAAATGAGCCAACGAGGAAGCCGAACCGACAAATTATATGCTGCCAAATGAACTTTTTGACCATTTGCTCGGTTATTTTGGCCAGTGGTTCGGCTTCGACCCACTTAGAGAAATAGTCGACTGCCACTAATAAAAACTTCCATTGCCCGGTCACCATAGGGAAAGACCCCACTATATCCATACCCCACTGGTCGAACAGGTAGGACACAGTAGACGCCTTCATCTTTTCCATTGGCCTATGGGAGAAGCTGTGAAACTTATGACAGGAAAGGCAGGTAGCGACGGTCCAAGCGGCGTCTTCCTGTAGAGTTGGCCAGAAGTATCCGGCCAGCAGGATCTTCCTAGCCAATGATGGCCCGCCCAGATGACCTCCGCAAGATCTTTGATGTACTTCTTGGAGAATAAATTCTGCGTCTTCCAAGTTGACACACTTCAGCAGCGGGCGGGAGAACGCCTTTTTGTAAAGCTGATCCCCAACGAGCGTGAACCGACCGACTCTCCTCCTCAATAGCTGGGCTCCCTCCCGATCGGACGGCGTGACCTCCGAACGCAAAAATTCTATTATGGTTGTTCTCCAATCGCTCGGGAATGTGAGGCCTTCCATCCAGTCGATGTGCGCCACCAAGGACACCTGCTCAATTGGTTGTTGGATGACGATCGGTGATATTAAGCTGGTGAGCTTGGCTAATTTATCCGTCGGTTGGTTCTCGGCTCGGGGGATTTTCTGTATGACAACCTTGATGAAGTTACTTCTGAGCTTTTCAAAGGTCTCCGCGTAGAGCCGGAGCCTTGCGCTGTTTATCTCGAAGGACCCCGAGAGTTGCTGAGCGGCCAATTGGGAGTCAGAGTACAGTGTCACTCGGTGGGCTCCCACATGCCGAGCGGCCTGTAGGCCGGCTATGAGGGCCTCATATTCCGCCTCGTTATTTGTTGCTTGATAATCCAGCCGGACGGACAGATGCATCCACTCTTCTTGGGGAGAGAGCAGCAAGATGCTAATCCCACTCCCGAGCCGAGTAGACGACCCGTCCACAAATACCTTCCACAAAGCTTCAGGTTCAGGATTTTGTACCTCAATTACAAAATCTGGCAAGGACTGCGCCTTGATTGCCGAGCGGGGTTGATACTGGATGTCGAATTCACTGAGCTCCGTCGTCCACTTAATGAGCCGCCCGGACGCCTCAGGGTTTAGGAGTACTCTTCCCAACGGGTTGTTTGTCATAACGATGATAGTATGCGCCAAGAAATAAGGACGGAGCCTCCATGCGGCCAGGACTAGGGCGAACGCGAGCTTCTCGAGACCTGTATAGCGGGACTCAGCATCTTTTAAGATGTGGCTCAAGAAATACACTGGCTGCTCTTCCCCGCTTCCCTTTACCAGTGCTGAGCTGACAACATGCTCGGTTGATGATAGGTATATGTGGAGCGGCTTGCCCACGTTTGGTTTAGCCAATATAAGTAGTGAGTTGAGATAGGCTTTTAGCTCTTCGGATGCCCGGTCGCACTCCTGATCCCATTGGAACTTGGTTGCTTGGCGCAAGATCTTGGAAAATGGCAAGCTCCGGTCGACTGTCTTAGAGATGATTCTCGACAATGCCGTTATCCGGCCGGTGAGACGTTACACTTCCCTCAGATTTCTGGGAGGCGGCATGTCTTGCAATGCTTTCACCTTGCTAGGGTTCGCCTCTATGCCCCGCTCGGTCACCATATATCCCAAGAAACGCCCGCCTTTTGCTTCGAACAAACATTTTTGGGGGTTCAGCTTGACTCCATACCTCCTCAGTGTTCGGAAGGTTTCCTCTATGTCTGTACAAAGATCGGCCGCTCGGAGTGACTTGATTAGTATATCATCCACGTAGACTTCCAGGTTGCGCCCTCTCTGCTCCCGGAATACTTTGTTTATTAGTCGTTGGTAGGTAGCCCCAGCGTTCTTGAGTCCGAATGACTTCACGTTGTAGCAGTAGGTACCGTCCGCAGTGACGAAGCTCACTTTGTCCTGATCCTCTCGAGCGAGCGACACTTGGTGGTATCCCTGGTATGCATCCAGCATGCATATCAGCTCACACCCTGAGGTAGAGTCTACCAGCTGATCGATTCGGGGCAGAGGGTAAAAATCCTTTGGGCATGCCTTGTTTAGAACCCGGAAGTCGATGCAGACTCTCCATTTGTTGCCTGGCTTGGAGACCAACACCACATTGGCGAGTCAGTTCGGGAATTGTACCTCCCGTATGTGGCCGACCTCTAGCAGTTTCTCAACTTCAGCTCGGATGATGACATTCTGTTCAGCGCTGAAGTCCCTCTTCCTCTACTTCACCGGCCGAGCGTCCGGTCGGACGTGGATTTCATGCTGCACTACGCTCGGCGAGACCCCCGGCAGCTCATGAGTTGACCAAGCGAAGACGTCGCAGTTTCGCTGGAGACATCCGATCAGCTCCTCCTTCTGGCCTGCCTCCAGGTCGGATGCTATGAAAGTCGTGGCCTCCGATCGGGTAGGGTGGATCTATACCTCCTCATTTTCTTCATAAACTAGAGAAGGTGGCTTTTCGGTTATAGCGTTTATCTCGACTCGTGGCACTTTCCGAGCGGATCTAGCCTCGGCTCGGACCATCTCTACGTAGCATCGCCAGGCTGCCAGTTGATCCCCTCGGACTTCTCCAACTTGGTCTTCTACTGGGAACTTGATTTTCTGACAGAAGGTGGAGATGACCGCTCGGAACTCGTTGAGAGCTGGTCACCCCAAAATCACATTGTACACGGAGGGAGCGTCGGCTACAATGAAGTTGGCAGTCCGCGTTCTCCTGAGCGGCTCCTCTCCCAGCGAGATAGCCAGCCGGACCTGTCCGACCGACAAAACTTCATTACCGGTGAACCCGTAGAGGGGGGTTATCATTGGCAGCAACTCGGCTCAGTCGATTTGCAATTAGTCGAATGCCTTCCGAAAGATTATGTTGACCAAGTTGCCTGTATCAATAAAGATGCGGTGAATAGTGTAGTTAGCTATTACCACTCGGATGATGAGGGCGTCATCATGCGGGATTTCGACTCCTTCGAGGTCCCTCGGCCCAAAGCTGATCTCGGGCCCGTTCGCTCACTCCTGACTGTAGCCAACTGCATGGATCGTGAGCTGCCTTGCATGCGCTTTTCGTGCCCTGTTGGAGTCGCCGCCGGTCGGCCCTCCAGCGATGATGTTGATTTCACCCCTCGACACATTGCCTCTATTCTCCTCCTCCCGAGCGGATGGTCGGGGTCGTTCATGTGATGTTCGAGGAATGACCCTGTGCTACTGGTTATGTTGTCGCTCGGGAGATCTCCTTTCTGTACGCCAGCCAGGACTTTGGTGCTGACGTTGTCGGCTCAGTGAAGGTGATCGACGGCGATAGCTCCTTGGTGTAGGATGAGTGATTGGGGGGAGGCTCCGACAGTTGCGGGTGTTGTGAGTTGCTGACTGATGGAGCGAACAAAACATGGGAGTCTATATCTTCCCCTTGGGCTTAGGCCGATCGGCCGCTACTTGTTGAACGGCATGCGGCCTTGCTTGCTGATGAGGATGGGCTACCTCTGCGCGGGGTCCTCTCGGTGGTTGATAATTGGAAGGCGGCTTCCGCTCGGCATGAGCTGGTGGCTCGGATGGTGCTTCCTTTTTTCTCGCCATCTGAGCTTCCTCCACGTTGATGTACTCGTTGGCCTTGTTCAACATGTGGTCGTAGCTGCGATGCGACTTTCTGATGAGTGAAGGGAAGAAATCCCCGTCCACGAGCCCCTGTGTGAACGTGTTCATCATAGTTTCTGAAGTGACCGTCGGGATATCCATGGCCACTTGGTTAAAATGCTGGATGTAGGCTCGGAGCGACTCCTTCGAGCCTTGTTTGATGGCGAATAGACTGACGCTGGTCTTCTGGTAGCGTCTGCTGCTCGCAAAGTGATGGAGGAATGCCGTGCGGAACTCTTTGAAGCTCGTGATCGATCCGTCCGGCAACCTCTGGAACCATCGTTGCGCCGATCCCGAGAGGGTGGTGAGGAACACCCGGTATTTCACACCATCTGTATATTGATGCAGAGTAGCTGTGTTATCGAATTTACCTAGATGGTCATCCGGGTCGGTGGTCCCGTTGTATTTTCTGATCGCAGGGGGAATGTAGTGCCTTGGCAGCGGGTCTCTTAGGATGGCGTCGGAGAACTGTCGGTTGATCCGCTCGAGGGATAAATCCGCTCGAGGCGCCTTGCCTTTTCTGTTGTCCCGCGCGGGGGCTTCGTCAGACGAAGATCTTGGGTCAAGGTTGGCCTGAGCGACTTCTGACGGTGTTTGAAACAAAGCCCGATGGAATGGTATCGGGGCTTCCACCTGAGTGCCGGTCGACCCTTTGTTCTGGCCCCATATTGAGAGCTGCTCCGGCCGGTCGTCTGGTGCCTCCCGACCGCCTGATGCCGACGTTGCCTATTGTGCTATCCGATCGGCTTGAGCCTTTTGCTGTTGCTCAACTATCTTGGCTGCTCGCGCTTGGATGAGCACGTCTAGTTCTTCGGGAGAGAGTGTCACCATGAGTTGGCGTCCAGCTTCTTCCATCGTCTCTACTCGGATTCAGGAGCGTTCCCATAGACGGCGCCAATTTGATCCTGTCCGAGCACTGAGTCGACGGACGCTGGGGACGTGACACTCTCCGCTGTCTCCGACTGGTGATGTGGATCTCCGACGAACCTGCAAAGAAGCCGAGTCGGGAGGGGTTTCCCGGCGACGACCCTCCGATGCTCAAGTCAGGCAGTGAAGAAGGAGAGGAGTAGAGTAACGCTACTGTGGCTACAGTGATGAGAATCACATACCTCTGTCGAAGTTTGGGGGTCCTTATATAGGACCCCGGGGAGGCGCGGGCACGCTTCTCGATGTGTGCACGCTTCCCCAAACATACCTCAGTAGGGTTGTGTCAGAAAAGCATGCCTGCCGCCATTCCGCAATCGTCCGAGCATATCCCGGATATGACGGTGGAAACTTCCACCGTACGATACTCTGTCCGCTCCGGCCACTGACCATGCTGTTTGTCGGCGGTAGGTGTCTCGAGGATGAAGTTACCAACTGTCCTCTTTTGTCCCTTTGCGCCTCTTGCCTGTTCCCGGGCCGAGCGGACCGGTCGCTCGACGCTCATGGCCTCCGGGAATGCACATACCTCGGACCGGGAGAGGAAGCCCTGCTCATGTGCTCAGATGGGATTGCGCCTTATTGTCCTGTGGCTCAGCCGAGCTGCCTGTCCGCTCGGCCAGAGACCTTCTTAACTTGAGCATCGCAAACCCGACCCCTGGTCGGGCTGTCTTTCATCCGGTTCGGGAGACCCCTGGTCGGATGTCCGGTCGACCGAATGCTCGGTCGGCCCGCTACTCCGCTCGGCACGACCTCTGTCCACTCGACACGACCTCGGGTTTGACCCTCTTGACCGTTGACCTCCATGTGTCGTTGACCTCCCGCCAACGAAGGTCTCCCGTCCTTACCACCGGATCAAATACAATTGCATTTGTGTTTGTTTTCAAGCAATCTTTGAGCTTGGTGTCTTTATTGAGGCAGAAATTTTTGTTGGAACTTATTTAACAATCTTTCAGAGATTATTACCAGAGTTTACCAGGAAAAGATCTAAATTGAAATTATAAAACAACTCAGATTTATCTATTGAGATGTCTTAATAGATAATCTCAAGCTATCAGTTAAGCTGATTAATTAGGCCGAGTGGCAGGGTTGTCCGAGCATGAGTGAGGACTTCGTTGGGTGACTGTTGGGTGATTGCCAAATGCTTCCCGAGTTTGAGTGAGAAGTTGAGTGATGAGTTTGAGTCAGGAAGTCGAGCGTCGCTCGAGCATTGAGAGTGAACTTCCCATGTCCGAGTAGGAAGACGTGAGCCGAGTCAACCAAGTCGCCCAACTACCAAGTCAGGTCGAGACAATGAGGTTGAGTGCTGCTGAGTTGACACCGAGTGCTGTCAAGTTTTCCTAAGTGGATGTCGAGTACTCTCAAGTCATCTTGAGTACTTCCCCTAGTTGCATCGCCCGACTACCAAGTTGGCCGAGTAGAGGAGTCATCGAGTCCAAGTCAGCTGAGTTGCTGAATCACTGAGTCAAAAGAGAAACACCAAGTTTTGTGTTTTATGCATTTTCTTTAAAACATATTTGCCTCCTCCAGTTGTTCTTTGAGGTTATGATAGATGTTTTTTTTTATCCAATTACAATAGCAGACCATGTCACCATCAAGCACGGATTGGTCATGATGAACCTAGTTGGTACTTGAATGCTATCATGGATAGGCCATTAAGCAAAATGTACAACGAAGAGAAGATAAGAGGAACGAAGGTGGAAGAATCTCTTTGCTATCTTTTCTGTTCTAGACCAAGGTCATGACCTCCTTATAACGGATCTCAATACATCCGTTGTAGTAAATGGCCGAATAAAGGCCATTTACCTTTACTCGTCTGGGTCAAAATGCTGGCCATCAACCACAGTTATGGATTCTCCATTAATGCATATGTTATTCTCTTAAGCAACGACAAAAAGAGGAATCACGTGGCAAAAACAATGACCCATTCACTTCGACAAATTTTACCTCGACCAGTCCGGCATTTGACAAGCGCAAGTAATACTTTCACACGAATTAACTTGGGTCAATACAATCCGAGCCCTATATTTGCCCTCCCCCATACATGGGCACACGTGAGAGAGAGTTTCTCCTTATGTATATGTTCACAACTTCAATACTTGTGATTCCATATAAACTAACCATCATGCCTAAAAACTCTAAATATGGAACTAAAGTTATATTGGGGTTGTAAGGTTGCAAATAAAAGTCTCACATGAAAATACATGGGAAAAATCACGGACTTATAAGGAAAAGATATCTCTATTGGTATGAGACTTTTTAGGTAAAACTCAAAAATAAAACTATGAGAGCTTAGGTCCAAAATGGATAATATTATATCATTGTGGAGATATCTAAATTCCTCTGGTTCTAACAATTGGTATTAGAACTCTAACTGCTAGAAGGTCTAACCGTCGATTGTGCATAAGAGCTATGGTTTAATGGAGTCATGTGAGTAGAATATTGACCATGAACAAACTGGGAGCTCTCGTATCCAGATCAAGAGGACTAGACACCAAACAAGAAGTCCTAGTGTACAGTCAGGTAGAGAAGCCTTAGTTACGGCTAGGTAAGGAAGACCTTGTAAGTCAATTGGATTGAAGAGCAAGGAAGCCTTAGTAGGTTGGGTAGATCGAGGGACAGGAAGACATAGTAGGTCAGTTGAACCGAGGGACAAGAAGACCTAGTGGGTTCAGGATCAGACATCAAACGGATAGACTTTCCACTTGAGAAGACCCTGTGTTCCTTCATTTGAGAGGAGGGTGTTGTTGGAGTGGAAGATTGCAAACAAAAGTCCTGCATTGACAATACATGGGAAATATTATGAGCTTATAAGAGAAAGATATCTCTATTAGTATGAGATTTTTTTGGGTAAAATCTAAAAATAAAACCATGAGAGTTTAGACTCAAAGTGGACAATAGCATACCATTATAGAGATTTTTGTAAGCGATCATAGTAGTACTAATGCACTGGATCCCATTAGAACTCCAAAATTAAGGGTAAACCGACCTCGCATAGTAAGATAATACTTAATTATTATTATAGAGATTTTTAAATTCCTTCCATCCTAACATCATTCACAATGAAGTCTTTTACCTCCACTTTTTTTCCAAACACATTTTCCTTACAATTTCACATTACTTCACAGTCATCTCTTTAAGCACTTCAACAAAACTCAACATAAAACTCTTGTGGACTTGAAAATAAACACTTATAACAATATTGCCTACGAGTCCTAAAATTAAACATTGATCTAATTATAAAGCTCTTCTAACTTAAACACAATCAAATATCAAAATGCTATGATTAATAATAATCATACTGGAAAAATAATAATTCCCTAAAAAAAAATTGATATACTCTAAGAGATTGACTTTGGATCATGCCGAAAAGTATAACTTTTGACCCAATATTATTAGGTCACTTAGTGGTATACCCTCTAACTATATATAAATTGAAGTCCCACTTGGGTATGAAGTGTTGAAAGATAGGATCCCTATAGCCTGATATTAATTAAATTCTCACTTCGAGACAAGATGTTGAGAGCTCTTTCCTTCCGTAGTGGCCTATGTTGTGTTTATTTTAATGATACATAAACGGACAACATCAATAGTGTGCTTGGACATCCAGAAATAGGCCCCCAGGACACCTTGCAAGTGGTAAGGTAATAATGACATCAATAAAAGTATTTGGGGTCAAAATAAAGGCATTTTTTCAGCGTGATTAATTTCAGAAAGTTTAGTTATGATTGTCGAGCCACTTGATACATTTTAAATTTATTTGATAGTTGATAAAAAATTTCTATAGAATTAGAATAGTCACCTCTATGATTGTAGAGCTGGATACTTAGATTACAAAAGAAAAAGAACATCAAGAAAGAGAGAATATGTAAAAGCACATAGATTCTAGAAAGCAATCAAAAGTTCACTACATTTAAAGAATAAGTAGAAGCAAAGACTTTCACCATAGCAAGAGGTGGAATGTTGAGAGGGGCTCACCAGAGCTCTTATAAGAC
This sequence comes from Zingiber officinale, assembly GCF_018446385.1. Lineage (NCBI taxonomy): Eukaryota > Viridiplantae > Streptophyta > Magnoliopsida > Zingiberales > Zingiberaceae > Zingiber > Zingiber officinale. The sequence continues at coordinate 112,511,947 of NC_055993.1, read as the reverse complement.
AACGTCGCCAATAAGAACTATCACACATAAGAATGAGGATGGTCATAGAGGCGATCTCCAATAATGGAGAAGTAAAGGATGTTAGTCAAATTATTAATGCCATTAATGCAAGAGATATCACTTGATTTTGTACATGCATCTCCCTAGAATTATGGTCATAACCCACAAGGTTTGAGGAAATAAGAGTAATAATGTGTCCGAAAATTATTTTAGAATTTTCTAAAAGACTATAAGACTTTTAGATTTCCCCATAGGTATAGTCCTATATGTGGCAATCAAGTAGGGCTAGCCACATTCAAACAAGAAATTGGCCAAAGAATATTCTCAGTCATAGGAGCAACATATTGGTAATTGAAAGGACATCTTAAGGATCTTGATCAATGCCTTTTTAGAGCCATTGTATCTTTTTAAAAACCATCCACTACTTGTGTGTGCCAAAAAGATAAAGAGAGCCCTAACATGGAAGAAACCCTTTACTAGATAATCAATTAGAGTTAAGTTTTTTCACTTCATACATGTCGTAATGACGACCCAAGTCAATTGACTTTCACAAAAACAACATCAATAATTAAACTTTATCCCACTAGCTGAGGTTGAAATCAACCAATTGACTTTCATATCAGGCAAAAATTCTAATTTTGAACTACCCTGTGTTGAACCATAAAATAATTAATATTCATTTCTCCCAAAGTCACTTAGGTTTTATCATAGAAAAAAAAGAAAAAAGAAAAAAGAAAAAGATGGATTATATTTAAAGAGATGGATTCATAGAGGAAGAGTTCTGTTAGTGTGAAATGCATCAAACAGAATTTGATGCCATTGCTTGGTTATCCAAACACATGCACCATAAAGTAGTTTACTTCTTATTTTCTAAGCATTAATTATAAGAAAATGGCACCCAAAACCCAACGAGTCAATGTTGATGACACGATTAGGACTTATGTGGTGGAGAGGACCCATTTTTTTTTTGTTTTAGGAAGCCAATTTGTCGGGTCAGTTAAATTATAATCAATTAATTAGTACATTAGGTCACGTCGCATGTAGATATCATTATTTAAAGACTATTTAATGTTATTTAAGGTGGATAAGCAAGACGTTCTTTGTTGAATTATAAGTTTGTATTCACCGTCCCTGCAAGATTGTCCAATGCCGAATCGATATTCTCATCAAGGTAAATTTGTGGGCTTTTTTGCCTATTCGTATTCAGTCAATAGTCCCAATCCAAGTTTTCTACTAAATTTAACATCAATAGATGTCCAATAGAGGATTGAACTACAGCACTATGAGAATTACTGTTGTACCTTTACCGTTGCACCAGTATATGTCCATTCTTGCTAGTGCTAAGAGGAGCACAACACTGAGATAAAATGTTATGTATTGTGGACTCTTATGCAAGCTTAAAAAGCTTGTTTTAATGTATATATATATATATATATGGCATTTCAAACCTACTTATCCTGAGGGTTACTCTTATCCTAAGGGTTACTCTTGAAAATGTGTTGGTCTCAAAAGCAAATTGCACAATTCTAAGGAGTCATTGGTCATTAGTACATATTCAGCTATGCCTTTTCTATATTTTTCTTGATAATCTAACAGGAGATGAGATCATGTTTTTAGAAGATTTCTTTTATCTGTGTAAGTTTCTTTTTCTAAGTGGAAAAATGTGTGTTGTATCTATATTTTTGATTCGGAACTCAAAATTAAACTCTATCTATACTTATATGTATAGAATTTAAAAATCTACATTTGCTATCAGAAAACTTGTAACCGTCAAGTTTTAAACAAAAAAAAAAAAAATATACCATTTAAGTCATTTTCGAAGGATCCGAATAGTTTTTTATTATTTTTAATAATTTCTATTTTTATGATATTTAAGATATTTTGGCATGACAGACATGTATGAGTTAGGATTTATCTATATAAATTTCTTGTTTTAATAATTTCTTTCCGTTATGATTTTTATTGTAAATTTTACATTTTTTTAAGGATTTTTTTTCTTTCTCTATAAGATAGGAATTGAGTTGTATATATTAATTTTTTTTTTGTCTTTTTTTGAAATATTAAAATCTATATAAACATCTATTTAACTATTTAAGAGTAATTCTCTATTTTTAATAAAATTTTATTTTTTATATAACTTATAGAATATCGGATTTCTCTTCGTTTTTTATTATGGTCATGTCCAAAGTCAAAAAGAGGAGGAGAGAGGATCTAAGATCATTTTTGATTTTGCAAGTTAATACACAATGAAAATATATAAAATAAACACAAACAATACAAATAATAATTTTTAGATGATTTGAAGCTCTCAATTTTTATTCCATTACATATGATCATCAACGAGTGATTTTAAGATTTTTTTTTTTAATTTTATACAAAAGATATAAATGAGTAATATAATAAATTACAATAAGAAATAATTACATGATTGAAATTTTTCTTTGCCTTATTATAACTTGTTTTTTTTATATTTAATTTTGCAATAATGCTACAATAATCTCCTCTCTTATTTCCCTGTCTATTTATGTGCGTACGTTATATATGATTTTAAGTATTATCTGATGTATATCTATTTGTATTTCATACATATAATATATGTTTATTGTACCTTATTCCATTATTATATCATATTTTCATTCTATTTGTTTGGGAATCCATGCCTCCCCATCAAGGGAGTCACACGCTCAGACCGTGCAAAAATACATGACCATGGAGGAGAAAACAAGGGGGCCATGTGCCCCGTGTATAATAGGGGGTTTTCTCCCATTTTCTCATAATATTTGATTTGGGGTTTGGGGGAACCCTAGAAGCTTCATCTTTATTGATCTGTACCATTCATCCTCCTTCGAAGCAAGGAAACGCCTCCAAAAATGTCGGTCTTTAAGGATAAACAGTCTCTTATCTCTATTTCTATATATTGAGTTATAGTTTGTTGCTTTCTTCGTTCTTTGGTTGTATTATCTTGTAATTGAGTAGATCTCTAATTCTTAGGAGGTAAGGAATAGTTGTGGAGTGATGTTAATGGTATGAATTATATATTTGCTTGTTTTCTTATTCAATAAAGTGTTTATGACTTGTTATTATGTATTATGCCTTATACATGTTTGACGAAATATGTGTGTGGTATATGCATGTGAATTGTGGTAGACTGGTCATTTTATAGAGGAGAAGTACTAGATTGTATGACCGTGGAGTCCTGTGAGACAATCCTTTAAACAACTTTTTAGGACGATCCTCTTGCAAAGAGACAGATTCTCTACAAAGAAATATCTAATTAGAGTTTAGAGGGTTTCTCCTAAATTAATATTAAGAAGTGACTTGTGTAATCTATATTTGTATGATCGGGGATCCTGTGAAAGAGGGTAACCTTTTAACCAGACTATCTAAGTTACATCTTCTACTTAGTTGCATTAATATACCGTTAGGATGTAAATCAGATAACTCTATATTGTATGACCGGGGGACTTTAGGATAACCCTTTAACCGAACTTTCTAGTGTTGTTTCTTTACTTAATAGCGTTAGAACTTGGGTAAACTCTCTAGCGCGATCTTCGTAGGGTTAAGCCGAACTTTAGTTAAAAGCCCTACAAGAATATAAGCATGGAGGTAAGGAAATGAACAATACATAGGGACACTAACTAGCATCATAGTGAAACCCAACTCCTAGAATCATTCCCCTAACCAACTCTTCTCCCTTGACCACTTCTTTTCTCTCTCTCTAGACCTTAACTCTTGCTCTCTCTTCTCTCTCTTTCCCTCTCTCTCTCTCTCTTCTCAATTCCTAGCTTTCGACTGTCTAGATAATTCACTGTGTGAATTAAACTAGTACTTAATCAACAGTTCCTATGGGTCTATATTTTTATTACTGACAATGTAATCATGCACTTGTGGTTTCATAACATCTACTACTTTTTGATCAATCAATCAACTACTAATTTACCCCAATCGATTGATCTCAAACTACTTTATCTTTTACTCAACTCCAACTTCATCTAGTCAATTATTTAGTTCCCTAATAAAAACTTGAATCAACTAATTTTTCATCCAGATGATGAACTACTATAGCTCATATCCTATCAATTTTGTTAGATCAACAATCTTCTTCCTAGATTCTTGTTGTTCCATTAATCAATTAATCTTTCATACAAGCAGAAGCATTCTATTTATTGGTAATTTAGTCTAAGTTGACTACATAGTCGACTAAAATCAACCTTCAAACAACTATATCGACTTTAACCACCTTTAAGGTTGAATCCTCACCTAAGTTAAGTCTTCCCAAAATCTAAAATATAAGTCACTCATGAACTCTCATGTCACTTAGATTGTCTACCGATCACACCCCCAGGACTTCCTTCTTTTGCTTAAAAGGTCCTCCCTTTGAGACTTCCTTCTTTTGCTAAAAGGGTCCTCCCTTTGAGACTTTCGATACTAAGAAACCATGTCTTTGAGACTATCTTTGAGACTTCTTCATATAAAAAGGACTATTCAAAATTTCACACCCCCTAAATTCAAAGTAAAACTTAAGTTTAGATTTCTAACTTCAACACTTTGCCTCTCCCAAAACAAACTACTTTCTTTGTCAAACTTAGGTGATGATTCCTAATTTAAGATTTGTTGGGACGGGTGAGAGCTTAGGAAGGGGGGGATGCATAGTTCCTTTCATGTTGATTCAGTTGTGCAACTGAAACTTGAAGCAAACTCAATAGCATGATGTAAACATGATCGATTTGACTTGGTTCACTGCCTCCCAAGGCAACTATGTCCAAGGTCCAGTCCTAACAACTACCACCACTAAACTTTCTCTTTCTTAGATACTTCTGGAGGCGGAGAAGCCTTTTATAATTTATTTCTTACAACAAATACAAGTAATGCAACCAAATACAAAGGTACAAATAAGATCAAAGTAAAACAACTTTACAAATGCAAACTTCACATTGGATACTTTCTTGTTGCTTTGGATTATCTCTTGATGATATATAGGAAATGCAACAACATTTCATCTTCAAAACCTCAAGAACTGACAACTTCAAACTTTCTCGAAATGCTTCTTTTATAGCCTTCAAATTGGGGCTAATTTTTTCCTATCAGTCAATTGATCATCACCATCAATTCATTGATCCACTGAATATGACAGTTGCACTTGTAGAACGGCTCTTGCTAACTCAGTTTGACCACCATTTGTCAACTACTACTGTTAATCAATCTATTGATGTTCAAACAATCAAGTGTTGTAGCCGACTCATAAATCTTCTATTCGTTGCTATAGTGATATTAGTTAACTAATAAAACTCATCAATTGATTGATAGACAACTAGTCAAGTCACCAATCAAGTTTTGAACCTTTTGTTCCCTCGAATAGTAACATTAGGTGACTAATCGACTCAACTAGTTAGCATCAGTCGAGCTTATCAATTGATTCCATATATAACTTTCTATTTGCTACAGTACTTTTTCCTATTTGCTACAATAACAATCCAGTGGTACTATTCATCAATCAACTATTACTGTGTGAAAACAATCAATTCAATTACTTAAATTCCTACTAAGATTTTGTTTACTATAATAATAGTCGACTGGTACAATTCATCAATTGATTACTACTGTAGCAAATCCTAATCATTATAGCAAAACCTCAAAAAAATTGTAGCAAATCCTATTTTGGGGTTTAACATCCATGAGTCAATTGTTACATCTTATCTGTTAGGACACTTTTGGACCTAGAGGGGGGAGGGGGTGAATAGCTTCTTTCACTTCTACTATAATGATTGGTAGTGGATACTCGAAGCAAAGAGTCCATAATGGTAACACCTCTTGTTGGTGCGGGAAGCATCCGACGATCGATGGTTGTTTTGATAATGACAAAGGAATTTAAAGTTAAGTTGTTTTGTGATCTATTGTACTTAATTAAGTGTTTCAGGAAAGTCCTAACTGCGATTAGGCAGGTAAAAAATCCTAGGGGGTGGTAACCCTAGGTCATAGGGGATGGTATCCCTATGCAGAAAGTCTTGACGGGTCGAGAGATTCAGGCAAAAGTCCCAGGGGGTAACCCTAGGTGGAAAGTCCTGGTGTCGCGAACCAGGTGAAAGACTGGACCAGCCGGGAAATGGAAGTCCAACAGAAAGTTTGGAAGCTTCGAACGCTGAGCAAAAGATCAGTCAATCTGGAGGATCGCACTGACAACAAGTAAATCTCTTGAGTGGAGTAGGTGAGGATACGTTCCCCGTAGAGGGAACAGTAGGTGTCGGGTCGACCTAGGGTTTCCGGTTGGAAATCCGAAGTTAGACCCGGACAGTCTGATGACTGTCAATTATATCTATCATATTGTTTCTATGCTAACTTTGTTTTGCAGGGTTTGTGTTTGGGACTAACACATTTTGTAGGAACAAAGAAGCAACTTAGACCTCGGATGAACAGTGTCCGAGGCGCCTCCATGGGGCTTGGAGGCGCCTCGGGTGCTAGCCGAAGCTAGCTGTCCAGAGACACTGGAGGTGCCTCGGAGGTCACTGGAGGCGCCTCGGAGGTCACTGGAGGCGCCTTGGTCCAAGCGTTGGAGGCGCCTTGGAGCATCTTGGAGGCGCCTTTAGTGGGATAAAGCGCGACCAGATCAGAGCTGATCCACGCGTGCGACTCGGCGTCCTGGAGGCGCCTCAGACAGGTTTGGAGGCGCCTCCAGCACTACTTAAAAGGGGACTTCGAGCAGCAGCTTAGTACAAGCATTCACAAGAATTAACAAGCGATCCTTTTGCGTTCAACTGCTAACGAGTTCATCCCGAAGTGCTGTGACAACATACCGATGACCTGGAACTCCAGATTTTGATATTCTTACTGTCGGTATTGTTTTCTTTTATAGTTCTAATTGTAATAATCTTGTAACAATCTTTCGAGCTTATAGTTGTTGCCCACGGAAAGCGGTCAACGACTGCGTGCCTTGAGTAGGAGTCGCCACAGGCTCTGAACCAAGTAAACGACCATGTTCGTGTTATTCCCTTTTCTTTATTTCCGCTGCGTGTTTCACTCCGATAGTTTTACGAAAAGAACAAAATAGCCACGAGCGCTATTCACCCCCCCCCTCTAGCGCCTTTCGTTTTTTTCCTCCAAAACTGTTTTCAAAAAATTCATTTTCATCTTTTCACAATTGATTGGGATTAACGAAATATCGCATTTAGCAAATTTTGAAATAATATTTTTTTATTATTTTATTAATATTTTTTATTATTTTATTATTTTTTCTCAAAATTTGTAAATTGTTATTTCTACCTTTATTCTGCACTACTAATGCAAGACCAAGTCTTGGAACAAGCTTTCTTGTTTCTTTGTGTGCAAGACCCATTTCTCAAATGGCCCATCAAGAAGGCTACAACACTGCTCATCCCCCGCTCTTCTCCGTCGAAGACTTCGGCTATTGGAAGTGCCGAATGGAGTCTTTTCTCCAGGTCCAGTTCGACATATGGATGATGGTCAAGACTGGATTCGAACTACCAACTGACGGAACCGACAAACCAACACCATACGAGAACTGGGATCCTATCCTAATCAAGAAAGTAGAGGCCAACGCCAAAGCAACCTACACCCTACAGTGCAGACTAACAAATTCAGAGCTTGATCGAGTTGGAAAGTTCTCAAGTGCGAAGGAGTTATGGGAGAAGTTGATTGAGCTTCACGAAGGTATTTCTGATACAAAAATAGGTAAGCATGTTTTAATTAACGAATTATTTGAGCAGACTAATACTACTCTAGCCGAGAAAGGTGTTGCATCATTTGCAGATACAAGCAAGACAAAGAAAGTGTTAAAGGCAACATGGTCCGAGTCATCAGACGAATCTGAATCCGATGAAGAAGAACAAGCTAGCCTCCTCGCTCTATCAGTACTAGCACATGTTGTCGAAATCGAGTCCGAGTTTGAATCCGAAATCGAGAACGAATCAGACACCGAGTCCGAGCGAAGCCACGGATCCGTATCCGTTTCCGAAGGACCCAAACCCACTGTAAGTTCTATAATGTCTAGTATTAACCTAGATGATTTGGAAAACTTAATTCCTTACTTGCTTAAGAAATTGACTAAATCCAACGTCCAAGTCAAGTCACTCCAAAAGGAGGTAACAACCCTTAAGGAAGTGACTAACTCGAATCCTTTAACTGAGCCAGTTCAAATTGGAAATTCAACCCAAGTCTAACAACTTGAGGAAGAATATTTCAATTTGAAAACTCAAGTTAAAGAACTCAAGAACATGTTGGAACGGTTTACTTTGGGTTCCAAGAATCTTGATCTGATTCTCGGAAAACAAAAAGCCGTTTACAATCGATCCGGACTTGGATTCAAAACTAAAAGGAAATACCAATCATATTTATCACTCGTTAATAGATCAAATAGAAAAGTAGTCCAAGCATGGGTACCTAAGTCCAACCTGATCAATCAAGTTGGACTTGGTCAATATTGGGTCCCCAAGGATCAAGTCCATTACCTTGATAGACCATATCGAGGCTATGATCCAGGGGGAGCTAGTAGAAAAATTATCTTAATAAAAAGAATTTAATTAAATCAAAAATCAAATTAAATTTAAAATTTAAATTAAATCAAATTAAATTCAAACTAAAAATTCAGATTAATTCTAAATTTAAGACAAATAAAATTTAAATCAAATTCTTACAAAATCTTAAGGGAAGACTCCAGAATAGCTGACACTTCAAAAACTTAATCTACCCGACAAGGGTAACCAAGAGTAGACTACCCGGCAGGGTAATTAAGGTTAGATTAAAATGGGCTAGGTTTAACTTGACTCACAGTACTGGTGAAGTATTGGATGATAGTACGTTGGGGAAGCTTAGTCATCGCATGTCTAGGAAGATATGGCTTCGACCTGGTGCGTTTGGCTAAGTGGAACTAACCGAAGCTACCCTTTATGGATCATAACCAGTTAGACCAAGGTTTTGTACTTGTAACGACCACCCTTCTTACTATACTATTCTCTAAGGGTGACCGTTACTTAACTACTAACTCTATTTAGCCGGTATGATCGAAACCACGAGGAGTCCTTACCGAAAATTTTTGGCAGAATCTCCCCTGTACTGGTGACCATAAACTGAGATAAAAACATAGTATACATCAGCCATAGGTGGCTGGAACATTTAACAAACTCTCACGTAGTTAAATAAGTGTCAAACACCAAAAGTACTTACTTACTATACTGAATTCATCTTAGCATGCAAACTAAAAAAAATAATCTCAAATGACATGGAACATAAAATACAATCTCCAATATTGCTAAATCACTAAAATGTGGAAAGCTCAATAACATCCCAAGTCTCTCCCATAGTCCTGGCATCACACATCATCGAACACCTCCTTGTCACCTTCCTTTGCTAAAACTTTTCCTTTCCTGTATCTGCAGTAAGAGGAAATGCAAACTATAAGCAAAATTGCTTAGTAAGCGCTATCTAACTCACAAAAACTCGAATGTGCATGTATACGAGAAGAACTAGAAACTGAATGCTTTAAAAGAAAACATATAAAGCTGCTCATGTCAAAAGTACTGAAACTAGGAAATAAATCTACTCATGCATATTCAATAGCAAGCACTAAAATTTGCATACACATGATATATAAGAATAAAACTGCATGCTGGAAACCAAGGCTAATCATGCTCAATAAACTAATCAGGAAACCCATAAAACTAACATTGCATGCTTTGAATTAAAAGAAACTAACTTGCTGAATGTTAAACTTAAGTGAAGCTTATTTCTTTTGTTTGAAAACTTATACTTTAATACTTTTATACTTATGTGAAACTTATTTTACTTGTTCAAAAGCTTTTACTTATAATACTTCAAAATAGTAATCAACTTCTCTTGGGCCCAGGTGTAGTACTATCTTATGCGCGTTCCCTAATAGGTTGGGGTAGCGAGCCACCAATCCTAAAAGAGCATACCTTGGTCTACCAGGGCCAAGACCTTGGAATTGGACACCTGGATTTGTTTAACGACAACCTTGGAAGTCGGGTACTAGCCTCTTCAAAGTAAAATATCTTATTATCTTAATTACTTCTTCTTTAAATGACTTGACATTTTAATAAGCACCTTGTGTGCCAAAATCCCTAAAGTCTTGACTTTGGGATCTACTTAAGGCCTTAGCCTTTTTCTTTCTTTTCTTTATCTTTCTTATACTTGTTAATACTTCTAAAAGAATGCTTCTTTAAAAAGAAACTGAAATGTTTAAGCAAATTCTAACTTTGAAATGCTTAAACCAAAAATCTGCCTACTATGATAATAAAATTCTGCATATTAAGCTTAACAAAAATCTGTTCTAAGATTAGAGTTCTGCATACAACACTTATCAATATCTGCAAGCAATACTTATGAAAGTCCGCATATCATACAAGCTTAAATTAAATCTAAAACTTGTTGGAATTAAAACCTATACTGCACAACTATTCAAAACTAAACAATTTGAATTGAGTTTCATGGCAGCAAAGGAACTTCAAAAATGCCACTATTCTACATCTAATAAACACTCTACATCATGACTCAATCAAGGCATTTAAGACAAGTAGATCAACAATAACATGGTTCAGTCATAATATGTGTGCATAGAGGGCATATAATTCCTTATATCAACAGTCCAAAGCATAAGACCTTAAGACATTAAAATTATCATTCACGGAAACAATTACTACAACTTCACAAATCCTGACCACACATATAGCTACAACAGATACAAATAACAACATGAACTTAGAACTAAACTTGGGTATAAACAGTTAGAGCTTAAGGTAAATCATGTATAGGAATATGATGGACTTAAAGCTATGCATACCAGAAGCAATAAATTTATATTAAAATAGAACCTATGTCATGCTTAAAGAATTCGAAAATCTGCATTGCTTCTACAGGCTGGTCATGTTATTCCAATAGCAAATAAATCTAGAAATCTGCTCGTGCACATTTAATAGCAAGGAAACTAGAAATAAGGGAATCAAATGCTTAAGGAAATCTAAGTTTCTGCACTGCCACTGAAAGGAACTAAAACATGAATAATCATCTTGTTATGTTCCATGACTATAATGGAAAAACACAGAAAAGTGCCTCTGCTTCAATCCACGGCAAAAATGGAAAAAAAAAAAAGAAAACAGAAAAGTGCCTCTACTTCAATCTACGACAAGGAAGGAAAACTACAATACCACCCATGGCCATTCGACACTAGACTATTTGTTAAATTCTAAATCTAACAATTCTGTATCAACTTCATGGCAGCAACTTCAAATCTAACCGAAATTCGAGAGACTTAATAGGAGCCAACGGTACACTTTGAGCTAGCAACAAACAAAACAATCTAAACATGAAAACCAGATCATAAAAGCTGGGGAGCCTAACTGCATGATTAATTCATTCAAATATCTTCTCTTATTCCTTATAAAACTCACGGTAGCAGCTTCAAACTCATTAATCTTTACAGCTTATTCCGAAAATCCAAAAGAATCTCAATTCAAACTCGGATCCTTTGAATCCCACGGCAGCAAGCACAAATAGAAAATCTGTATAGCATGCTTCGAATTCAAGAATGCAAAGATCCGAAACTATTCCCCTTGACCGAATTCAAGAATTATTCTAAGTTCCTCTTTCTTGTTCTTTCTTTGAATCTCACGGCAACAAACCCTAAACCAAAAATCTCCACAGCAAAATCCGAAAACAAGACAAAACAAGAATTCAGAGCTACTCTACTGCAGGTGAGGAAGCACTTACAGCGGTTTCTTGGACTCACAACTGAAGAGAGGCAGCTAGGGCTTCGGAGAACTCGAGCTCTCGGTCTCTTCTTGTGCTCACGGCTCCTCCTCGACGAGAGGACCTCAACTGTAACGACCACCCTTCTTACTACTACTACCCTCTAAGGATGACCGTTACTTAATTACTAACTCTACTTAATCGGTATAATTAAAAACCTCGAAGAAACCCTACCGAAAAATTTCCGGCAGAGTCTCCCCCGTACCGGTGACCATAATCATTAATACATGACATAATATACACAGCCACAAGCGGCTGGAACACATATCAATCAACCACGCAGTTTATATATCAAAAAGAAGCACAATACCAAGGAAAAATCAACTCTAACGAATGCACGACCAAATAATAACATGCACAAGTTCTAAATACGTTAAACACTTAAACCAAAACATTCTAAATAAATTCTGGTTCAATCTCTTAGTCTACTCCATAGTCCAAACATCACACACCACCCGCGCCACCTTGTCGCCTTCCTTGCTATATCTTTTCCTTTCCTGTATCTGCAGTAAGAGGAAGTGTAGTCTGTAAGCAAAATTTGCTTAGTAAGCGCTATCTAACTCACAAAAACTCGATATGCATTTATATAAATAAAAACATGCTAAAACTGAATGCTAACATGTAAAGCTACTCATGCTCATAAATAGCAAATAACAGTAAGCTAACTCATGCTCTTCTAATAGTAAAGAAACATACTGAAAGGCTAAACATGTAAGACAAGTCTATACTATCATGCTAGCATAAAGAATTTAACTTACTGAATTCTAAACACTTTCTGATTCTTATTAAACTTACTTGAAAACTTATTCTTTTATTTCACTTATTTAAAACTTATTCTTTAATACTTGTAAACTTTTGTAAACACATTGTTTTATTAGTTCAAAAGATTATACTTATAATACTTCAAAATAGTAATCAACTTCTTCTTGGGCCCAGGCATAGTACCATCTTATGCGCGGTCCTTGATAGGTTGGGGTAGCGAGCCACCAATCCTAAAAGAGCAGACCTCGGTCTACCAGGGCCAAGACCTCGGAATTGGACACCTGAATTTGTTTAACGACAACCTCGGAAGTCGGGTACTAGCCTCTTCTTAAAAGTAAAATACTTATTAGCTTATTTACTTCTTCTTTAAATGCCTTGGCATTTTAATAGACACCTTGTGTGCCAAAAATCCCTAAAGTCTCGACTTTGGGATCTACTTAAGGCCTCGGCCTTTTCTTTCTTTTCTTTATCTTTCTTATACTTATCTTTATCTTTCTTATACTTTTCTTAAACCCAAAATACTGTTAGGGTATCTTTCGTATGCATCTATGAATGAAACTAACTATGTAACACATAATCATGCATAGAATACAAAAGAAATCTGCACATACAATAGTTATAAAAAATTTGCACTAATACTTAACAGAAATCTGCATACTAGCTTAATAAAAATCTGCATAATAGCTTAGCGAAAATCTGCATACTAGCTTAACAAAATCTGCACTTGCTTAACAGAAATCTGCATACTAGCTTAATGAAAATCTGCATACTAACTTAACAGAAATCTGCATTTAATGAAAGAAATCTACACTTAAAATTCTGCACGCTAAGCTAACAGAATTCTGCTCTATAAGCTCTAAGATTGCCTCGGCAATTAAACAGTGAGCTAAAGTGTATAGTAGCTCCAAAGGTTGTTCACACTTAGTAATTCAACACAAAACTAAAGCTAGATAAGGTCACAAACAACCTAAAAATTGAAACTATTTCATACTTTAGGAACCTAAAGATTGAGACTAATTGTTCCATAACACATGCACCCAAACTAAATGTGAAACCTAATACATAAAACTGAATCTGATATGAAATTCAGTCTACTAATTTTATAATGGCAGAACATCAATTCAAATCATCTTTAGTCTCAATTCAAAGGATTCGGTGCATGATTAGCATCTAGAACTTGTAATACCAAACCGTATGCTTACAGGATAAGGAATCAATTCACATAACAGTCATCAACCAAAAAGTAGACAACTCAATTTCCTTGGCAGTTTTCAATTTTCCAAAAACCAACTCAAGCTGAAACCTGCTGGGACTTTCAAACCTATGTAAAGCTTGGAATTTCTCTTAAACTTCTAACACTTCAATACTAAGGTAAAAATTAACAGAGCGTGGCTGATAATATTTATGGAATTCCTTCTAATATGAACAGCAATTCATAAACAGATGCAAGGAATTATAGCATGGCAACTGATACTGAAAGAAATACCATTCTAAGGAACTAAAACGCCATTACAAGGATTCCAAAAACAAAAGTAGAACCAATAAAGACGTACTAATCCAGAAGCTGTAAAATTCTGAAACTTGCAAAGCTCAAATGATCCGAAACAGAGAAAGCAAGGAAACTCATGCAAAGCTTCGGGATCAAGGAGAAAATCAAGGATTAAACGTCGGAGCTATCTTACTGCAGGTGAGTAGCAACTTACCTAGCGTTCTTGGACTCTCTACCGAAGGAGAAAAGGCTTCTAGGGTTCGGATAGCTCGAGTTTCCCGGCCTCTCCTTGCGCCTATAGCTTCTTCTCGGTGAGAGGATCTCGGGAAGGCGAAGAGCTCTCGGATGAACCTTGGCCGGCCGCTGGAAAACTATGCCCTAGCCGCGACTTTGTCTTCGCCCAAGAAGGAATCGCCGTCGCTCGCGATCGGGAGAGGAAAGGAGAGGGAAAAGGGTTTTCGGTTTGGGAATTTACCACCTCAACTTATCCCTCTTTATAATCTCCATATTCTGTTAACTTGTTAAATAATTTTCCAACCTTTTCTAAACAGAACCGGTGGCTGGATCACTTGGTCAGCCGGGATTTGACCGAGCCAAAGGCCGCAGGTTCAAATCCCCAGCCGAACTCTTTTTCCAATTTATTTTCTGTTTTAATCATTGCTTAAATAAATTTCGCTTCTTATTTTACCAACAATGATCGCCAGCACACCTGGTCAGTTGGGTTTTGACCGAGCCAAAGGTCGCTGGTTCGAAACCCGGCTATAACCATTTTCCTTCCTATTTATTTCCTATTCATTAACTACTGCTTAAATAGAATATTTCTCCTTCTTGATTAACAAAATATTCGCAGACTAGATGGTTGGCTGAGTTCGGTTAAGACTCGGGTTCTAGTTCGATATCTTGGGTTCAAAAACCCCACTTCAACATATTCTTTTTCTCTTTTTTTTTTTAAACTTCTTCCTCTTAGTAAAAATACCAAACGAACTCCAAAAATTACATAAAAATACTTTAAAATTTTCTAAAAATCTCTAGAATATTTCTATAGCATTTCTAAATATTTTTAAGAACTTTTTAAAACTCCTAATGAGGAAAATTGGGTCGTTACATCAACAGTGAAGAAGATCCTCGGAGTTAGCCACCCGCCGACCGCTGGAATGATGCCCTAAATCTCTTTCGTTTCCGCCCGAGAGGAAAAATGCCAACGCCGCGAGAGGAGAAAGGTAAGGTAATTAGGTTACGGGAAAATTAAGCCCTAAGTTCTCTTCTTATAACCTTAATATTCTGTTAGCTATCTTAAATACATTTGCTACCCTTTTCTAAACAGAACCGCCTGCGTGAACACTTGGTCAGTCGCGCGTTGCTTAAGGCTTGGCTCGTGGGTTCAAATCTCGGTTGTAACCCTTTTCTTCCTATTATTTCCTGTTATTAACTTCTACTACTTAAATATATTTCATGCTTCTTTTAATCAACAATGCTCGCTGGAACACTTGATCAGCCAGATTTGCTTAAGAGTTGGCTCGACCGGAGGTCTCCGGTTTGAATCTTGGCTTGGACATTTTTTTGTCGAAACTTCTTTCGTTTAGTAAAAATACCAAACGACCTCCAAAAATTACATAAAAATACTCTAAAAATTTATAAAAATCCCTAGAATATTTCTATATCATTTTTAAATAATTTTAAATTACTTTTAGGACTCTAATTGAGGAAATTTAGATTGTTATAGTACTAAGTTCAATGGGTAGAACTATTTTGAAAACCTCGAAGGCATGGTTACTTTAATGATGCCCTTGTGACTCACCATAGCCCAGAAGTTTATCCAAATAATGCCTATTTGTTGAACCCAAAGCTAACTTGAATCTAACATAAAATTAAACCAAAACTCTAAAATTGAACCTAATTCATTTCACAAAATTATAAGATTCCCTGATTTAAAATCTAGATCGGGTGAGATGACTAGGGATTAAAATTAAATCAAATTAAATTAAATAATTAATAATCTAAATTAAAAATTATTTTAAAATTTTTTAAAAATTATTTTAAAATTTTTTAAAAATTATTTTAAAATTTTTTAAAAATTATATTTGAAAAATTATTTAAATCATTCTAAAAATTATTTAAAAATTATTTGAAAAATTATTTAAATCATTTTAAAAAAATTATTTGAAAATCATTTTTAAAAAAATAATTTGAAAAATTATTTTAAAAATTACTTAAAAATTATATGAAAAATTATTTAAATCAATTTAAAAAAATTATTTGAAAAATTATTTAAATCATTTTAAAAAATTATTTGAAAAATTATTTTTAAAATTATTTAAAAATTATTTGAAAAATTATTTAAAAATAATTTTTGAAAAAAATTTAAAAATTATTTGAAAAATTATTTGAAAAATTATTTACATCATTTTAAAAAATTATTTGATAAATCTTTTATAAATTATTTTAAAATATTTTAAAACTTAATTTTAAAATTATTTGAAAAATATATTAAAAATCATTTTAAAAATCTTTTAAAACTTAAATTCAAAATTATTTGAAAATATTTTTAAAAACTATTTTAAAAATCCTTTAAATCTTATTTTCAAACTTATTTGAAAAATCTTTTAAATATCATTTTAAAAATATTTTAAAACTTAATTTCAAAATTATTTGAAAAATCTTTTAAAAATAATTTTAAAAATCTTTTAAACTTAATTTCAAAATTATTTGAAAAATCTTTTAATAATCAGTTTAAAAATCTTTTAGAACTTAATTTCAAAATTATTTGAAAACTCTTTTAAAAATTATTTTAAAAATATTTTAAAACTTAATTTCAAAATTATTTAAAAAATCTTTTAAAAATCATTTTAAAAATATTTTAAAACTTAATTTCAAAATTATTTGAAAACTCTTTTAAAAATTATTTTAAAAATCTTTTAAAACTTAATTTCAAAATTATTTGAAAAATCTTTTAAAAATCATTTTAAATATCTTTTGAAAATCAATTTTAAAATTATTTAAAAATATTTTGAAAATCAATTTCAAAATTATTTAAAAAATCTTTTGAGAATTAATTTCAAAATTATTTAAAAATATTTTGAAAATCAATTTCAAAATTATTTAAAAAATCTTTTGAGAATTAATTTCAAAATTATTTAAAAATATTTTGAAAATCAATTTCAAAATTATTTTAAAATATCTTTTGAAAATCAATTTCAAAATTATTTAAAAATATGTCGAAAATGAATTACAAAATTATTTAAAAATCATTCAAATCTCAATTTCCAAATTATTTAAAAAACCTTTTGAATATCAATTTCAAAATCTTTTGAAAATCAATTTCAAAATTATTTAAAAATCTTTTGAAAATCAATTTCAAAATTATTTAAAATAAGCTTTTGTATATCAATTTAAATAAATCTTTTAATAATCAGTTTAAAAATCTTTTAGAACTTAATATCAAAATTATTTGAAAACTCTTTTAAAAATTATTTTAAAAATATTTTAAAACTTAATTTCAAAATTATTTAAAAAATCTTTTAAAAATCATTTTAAAAATATTTTAAAACTTAATTTCAAAATTATTTGAAAACTCTTTTAAAAATTATTTTAAAAATCTTTTAAAACTTAATATCAAAATTATTTGAAAAATCTTTTAAAAATCATTTTAAATATCTTTTGAAAATCAATTTTAAAATTATTTAAAAATATTTTGAAAATCAATTTCAAAATTATTTAAAAAATCTTTTGAGAATTAATTTCAAAATTATTTAAAAATATTTTGAAAATCAATTTCAAAATTATTTAAAAAATCTTTTGAGAATTAATTTCAAAATTATTTAAAAATATTTTGAAAATCAATTTCAAAATTATTTTATAATATCTTTTGAAAATCAATTTCAAAATTATTTAAAAATATGTCGAAAATGAATTACAAAATTATTTAAAAATCATTCAAATCTCAATTTCCAAATTATTTAAAAAACCTTTTGAATATCAATTTCAAAATTATTTAAAAATCATTTGAAAATCAATTTCAAAATTATTTAAAAATCTTTTGAAAATGAATTTCAAAATTATTTAAAATAAGCTTTTGTATATCAATTTCAAAATTATTTAAAATCTTTCAAAACTCAATTTCAAAATTATTTAAAAAATCTTTTGAAAATCAATTTCAAAATTATTTAAAAATCTTTCAAAAATGAATTTCAAAATTATTTAAAAATCAATTTAAAAATCCTTTGAAAATTATTTTGAAAAATCATTTTAGAAATTCTTTTTTTTTAAAAAAAATCTTTTAAAAATCCTTTGAAAATTATTTAGAAAAATCATTTTAGAAATTCTTTTTAAAAAAATCTTTTTAAAATCATTTTAAAAATCCTTTAAAAATTATTTTGAAAAATCATTTTAAAAATCCTTTAAAAATTGAAAATTCGTTGAAAAAAAAATTTATTTGAAAACCATTTAAAAATCATTTCAAATTAATTTCAAAACCTTTGAAAAGTTAACTTCAAAATTACTTAAAATGGTTAGACATGTGGCCAAAAACCTAAGTAATTGACTTTTAAATTTTTGAGTTCACTCAGGTATGAACATTAGGGCTCTGATATCTTACTTAAAAAGAAATTAGCTAATTTACAATCAATCTAACTCAACTCATGCTTGGACATTGAGGATTTAAACTCCTCCCTTGCCCTCAAAAGTTTTAAATTGATTATTCGTCTAAAAGCAAAATCCTTTCAAATTTAGCTAAGTTTTCAAAACTTTAACTTTCAAAAGTCATTTTTGTACTTTTTAGACTAAGCTTTCAAAATTCTGGCCAAGTGAAAAAAACACTGTAAAATATTTTCAAAAATTATTTTGTTCTTTTTTAGCCTTAGCCGTTCTTAAAAGTATTTTTGAAATAATTGTTAACAAAGCTTTTCAAATTTATCTAAGTCTTTCAAATCTCTTCAAAACACACTTTCCCTTAACTAAGTATTTTGAAAATTTAGCTAAGTATTTTCTAACAGATTCACAAAATTTAGCTAAAACTTTCAAAAACATGTTGTTCAAAGAATTCAACTAGGTTTCAAAATTGGCTAAAGCTATATTTCAAAATCAACTTTTTATTAGCCTTTTAAACTCAGTTGAAAGAAAAATTGCTTTTTAGACCTTGATTTCACTTAGCTAAGAATATTAATTATAAAAATCTAAGTGTTACCAAAATATTTTTTCCTCTTTAAAAGCCTAAGGTTTCAAAATTTTGACTAAGTTGTTTAAAACTAAAGTTACTTTTGCTATGCTACAAAAGAAAAAACTTTCTCTAGCAAAATTATTGATAAAGTTTTAGAAAACTAACTTCGAGCTCAAACTATTTTACTTAGCGATTTGATTTACAAGAAATATCGCTTTTAAAATAAGTGTTTTAAAGATTCCTTACTTAGTCTTTTTCCTCTTACCTTTGTCCTAAAATCTTTGTGAAAAGTTAAGATTTTTTCAAAACGTGTTCATTCTTTTTGATAAATGGCAAAGGGGGAGAGTAGTTCAAAATTCAAAAGCAAAAATTTATAAAGAATACCTTTATTAAGGGGGAGCTTAACAAAGTTTAAGTTTTAGCTTAACCATGCGTGCATTCAAAATTTATTAAGCTTGATTACTTAAACTTAATGCATCTATGTTACTTAGCTTTGAATTTCAGTTGTCATAGTCAAAAAGAGGGAGATTGTTGGTGCGGGAAGCATCTGACGATCGACCGTTGTTTTGATAATGGTAAAAGAATTCAAAGTTAAGTTGTTTTGTGATCTAATGTACTTAATTAAGTGTTTCAAGAAAGTCCTAGCTGCGATTAGGCAGGTAGAAAACCCTAGGGGGTGGTAACCCTAGGTCATAGGGGGCGGTAACCCTATGCGGAAAGTCTTGGCGGGTCGAGAGCTTCAGGCAAAAGTCCTAGGGGGGGGGGGTAACCCTAGGTGGAAAGTCTTGGTGTCACGAACCAGGTGAAAGACTAGACCAGTCGGGAAGCGAAAGTCCAGCAGAAAGTTCGAAAGCTTCGAACGCTAAGAAAAAGACCAGTCGATCTGGAGGATCACACTGGTAACAGGTAAATCTCCTGAGTGGAGTAGGTGAGGACGTGTTCCCCGTAGAGGGAACAGTTGGCGTAGGGTCTACCTAGGATTTCCGATTGAAAATCCGAAGTCAGACCCGGACAGTCCGATGAATGTCAATTATATCTATCATATTTTTTTTGTGCTAACTTTATTTTGCAGGGTTTGTGTTTGGGACTAACACATTTTGCAGGAACAAAGAAGCAACTTAGACCTCGGATGAACAGTGTCCGAGGCGCCTCCATGGGGCTTGGAGGCGCCTCGGGTGCTAGCCGAAGCCAGCTATTCAAAGACGCTGGAGGCGCCTCGGAGGTCACTGGAGGCGCCTTGGTCCAGGCGTTGGAGGCGCCTTGGAGCAGCTTGGAGGCGCCTTCAGTGGGATAAGGCGCGACCAGCTCAGAGCTGATCCACGCATGCGACTCGGCAGCCTGGAGGCAACTCGGACAGGCTTAGAGGCGCCTCCAACACTGTTTAAAAGGGGACTTCGAGCAGCAGCTTAGTACAATCATTCATAAGAATTAACAAGCGATCCTTCTGCGTTCAACTGCTAACGAGTTCATCCCGAAGTGCTGTGACGACATACCGACGACCCGGAACTCCAGATTTTGATATTCTTACTGTCGGTATTGTTTTCTTTTATAGTTCTAATTGTAATAATCTTGTAACAATCTTTCGAGCTTATAGTTGTTGCCCACCGAAAGCGGTCAACGATCGCGGGCCTTGGAGTAGGAGTCGCCACAGGCTCCTAACCAAGTAAACGACCATGTTCGTGTGTTGTTCCCTTTTCTTTATTTCCGCTGCGTGTTTCACTCTGATAGTTTTATGAAAAGAACGAAATAGCCACGAGCGCTATTCCCCCCCCCCCCCCCCCCCTCTAGCACTTTCGATCTAACACCTATAATTTACTTGGTTTCTACCTCCTTAAGGTGACTAATCCAAGGATCTAAATGGTATACATTGTTCCACTATGAACACACTCCTTCTTAGTAATAATCAAGAGGCGGAGAAGCCTCATACAAGCTAACAATAAGAAATACAAACTAGGTTACACAAGAAATTGAAAATGATTGCAACTATGATCCTTGCTTTGGCTTTGATTTAACCTCTTGTAGACTTGGAATGCAGTAGCACTTTACTCTGAATTGTCCAAGAATCGACGATAAAGAAATATGTGAGTGTTGCTTCAAAATATCCACAAAAATCATTTTCTAGGGTTCTTCGATGCCTCCTAATTGATTCATCTTTTCTCTAATCAATTGACACATCATCCAACCATTCACGTACCTGCAGAATGACTCTTTTTTGAACTCTAATTGATTGGTAAGTTATCCCAACTGATTCAGAAAGCTTTAATTGATTACCTGATTGATTCCACAACTCTCCATTCTCTCACGAAAAGGCCTGAGTTCTGTGGAATCATCGAGCAATGATGATGTTTAGATTTGGTGGGCTAAGTGGCCGCCGAACTGAGTCGAGACTGGAGGAGGAGCGAAGCGCATGTTGGATCACCATACCGATTTGGCTCCGAGGATTGATACCGAATTTGCTGTGGATGGTTGGTGACACGAGAGGTTGCATAGACAGAGGACCGTGGATGAGACGCCCTAACTGACGATAGTACGGACAAAGACAGAGTGTATGGATATGTGCGATCAGCATGAGAGATACACGACTGTGATGTATGTACGATCAGGTTGGGTTTGTGATGAGGTTGACTGTGATGTGGGTTGGTGTATTTGCGTATACACCAGCCCTATACAGTACTCGAGTCCCCACAACTGATCCAACATTGTTTGGAAGTGACGTATTTGGGGGCATTCATACCTTTGGCCTGTATATGTTTTTTCGATGATCTATTTACCTATTAATCAAAAAAAAAAAAATGAAAAAGCCTTAATCGATTAGCACAATCGATTAAGACTTAATCGATTACCTCAATTGATTCTTCCTCCTCACGATAAAACACTGCCTAATCAATTGACCCAATTGGTTAGTAGTGTCTGAATCAATTAAGTTAATCGATACAGTCTTATTTTCGTGAATTCCTCTTCTTGAAACTCGTGGCTTTAATCGAGTGATCCAATCAATTAGACTTAGCCCAATCGATTGACCAATCAATTCAGACCCTTTTTGTGTTCTCGTAAAAACCTTTTAATCGATTACCTAATCAATTATCTTAGTGTCAATCGATTACCCAACCCTAACTTGCTTAATCTAAGTCTAGGGTTTCCTTGTCCAACATCCGATCAACCATGACCTATTGGCAAGGGTTCGATCAACCATTGACCCACTTAGACTTTCCATCTCGTGACAACTTTTTGCTAGACTTCCGATCTCCAAGTACGATCCTCCTTAACCAGGCCACTTGGATTTTCCTCTTACCTAACCGTATTTA
This sequence comes from Zingiber officinale, assembly GCF_018446385.1. Taxonomy (NCBI): domain Eukaryota; kingdom Viridiplantae; phylum Streptophyta; class Magnoliopsida; order Zingiberales; family Zingiberaceae; genus Zingiber; species Zingiber officinale. The sequence goes on along the minus strand of NC_055993.1, from coordinate 112,489,461 downwards.
GGACTTTCTTCTTATCAACATGCGGTCCTCCTTGACTCACTTGGACTTTCCTTTGTTAACTGTAGTTAGGATTTTCATTTGCCAATATGCGGTTCTCCTTGACCTACTTGAACTTTCCTTTGCCTAACTGCAGTTAGGGCTTTACCTTGCCTAACTTCCAGTTAGGACTTTCGTAGTCAAGTATTCAATTCTCCATGATCAACTTGACTTCTTTCTCACATATTTTCAAGTATTTAGTTAACCTTGACCTACTTAACCTCTTCTCACATATTGTCTAAACATCAAAACTCAAGCTTGAATCCACTCGAGATAACCCGAGGCTGATTACACCAACAATCTCCCAACACTATCAACCAACTGATACTTCTATTTCAACCTTACCAAAATTGAATTCTCTACTTGCCTATTATCATGTTGACGTCAACATACTTGGACTTTTTTTACTCAACATTCGATCAACTTTGACTTGCCTAGACTTTTCGTTGCTCAATATCTAGTCAACCTTGACTTGTCGGGACTTTGCCATTGTCAAATATCTGGTCTTCTTTGGCCTATTTGGACTTCTTGTCTCATGTCTAACATTTGGTCAACGATGACCTATTAGGACTTCACCCTTTGCTAAGTGTCTGATTTTCTATGACCCACTTGAACTTCGTCCTTGCCAACTCCCTATTGGACTTTCAACCACCAAGTTTGGTCAACCGTGACTCACTTGGACTTCTCGTCTCATGTCAACTCCCTATTGAACTTCTGACCACTAAATATCTAGTCTATCATGATCCACTTAGACTTTCAACTGTCAAGTATTTGATTAATCTTGACCTACTTGCATATCATTCAACCACGTAACACATTGATCAAACATTGAAACTCAAATTTTATTCACACCGAGTTTGGTCAATTGAGCTTGGTCAATCTTGACTAGAGATTGATTGCACTAACAAGAATTGCAATTCTCCCCTTTGACGTACATCACAATCATCATTTTAATATAAATTCCAATTTCTTCCCCTTTCACCAAAGAAAGGTTCCACTTCTTCTCCTTGAAAGGTGGTTTCAATCTTACATCTTGAGATTCCTTTATACTAGTTGTCTTTAATCAAGTTACCTCTATTAAAAGTATATAACCCACTTTTGAGTATAATCATTCAACCTTGAGTGCCCATTATATTAAGTGTATTTTAACAAGATAGAGTCCCACAAAATACAACTATACCACTAGTTGAGAAAGCTTGATATTAGATTAAAATATGAAAATCACATAAGATTAAGTTTCTCTTCATAAGCAAATAATTCAACCTTGAATTTTGCCTCCCCATTGTTTTTTCACCATGTTCAACCTTGAATTATAAATCATATATTGATGATACAACTTGTTGATAGCACTTGTTGGTATCATAAATAAAATAGCAATTGAATCAACTTGATTCTTACTCCATCAAAGTAGGTTCTTTTCTCTTTATTCAAATTTCACCTTAAAACTAATTTCTCTTAAAAGAAGTGCTCCTCCCTCTTAGGGAACCATTTTCCTTAGGCTTAGGTGAAATTTCACTCTTGAGATAGTTCTTTTCCTTAAAGAACTTAAACTCCTCCTTTCTGACACTCTCCCTTTTAAAAGGAAAAGGCTTCAATTTGCACCAGCAATGCCTCCTAGAATTCATAAGCTTGGATTCTAATACATACCTAGTGTTTGAGAGCTGGTCTAAGGAGCGAATGGAAGTTTAGGGGGATAGATTCTAGTTGATTGAAGTAGCCTTTCAGTCCATTACTCACACGATTGGTCAACAATTATTTTTGATTCAGTCAATAGAGTTTTGTGCTCGTCAATAGTCAAATTTCATAAATAATTCTATATTTTATGAAAAATTATGAAATTTAATATAAACATTGTTTATGTCAACTTCTATCAAAGAAAAATAGTTATATACAAAAATAATTCTATTTTCAAAGATAAAAAGTTGAAAGGCCATGAAACTCTTTGTGTTCCAATATCCAAACTTTTTATCAATTTAATATTTCTGGAAATTTATCAACAGATAGATCCATCAAAAATTTCATAAACTATTCTTAAATAAATAATTAATTGAGTTATACACAGGTGACTGGTACATGAATCTTCCCCAGGATTGTTCATGTTATTAATCCAATATTTTGATAATACTTAATCCATATCGTTGTATCACGTTAGTATCTTAAACATATATCATCATTGATACGACATGTTATCATTGATACAAGGTATTGTGAGTGACCCAAGAGTAATTTGGTATTAAAATGATGCGGTGGATAAAGTTAAGGTAAGGTGATAGTTAAAGTTAGGATAGGAGTCGACACAGACTCCGAACCAAGTAAAAGAACTTGTGTTAGCCTTGCTCTTCCTTTCCTTACTCTTTTTCCGCTGCGTTTACTTTGTTCGAAAATTTTATATCGATATTCACCCCCCCCCCTTTCTATCGATTCTTTACTATCCAACAAGTGGTATCAGAGCAGGTACCGCTCTGATTTGGTGCAACCACTAGTCAGACAAGGGGGTGACATTTTTTTTCCCTTTCATTTTATTTTAGTTTTCAGTTTTTCGTATAATTCCAAACTGGTATTATTAATTTTTTGGATTTTTTTTTCATTGCAATTAAATCTAAATTGGTGCAACACCAATTTAGTTCTTTTTATTATATCTCAATTCTTCCCGCATTACTAATCCAAGACCAAGTCTTGGGATATTTTGTCTAGTTATTTGCTTGTGTGCAGGATGTCTCAGATCGAAGGTTTCAGTACGGTGCGTCCTCCCCTATTCAACGGGGATGATTTCCCGTACTAGAAGAAGCGGATGGAGGTATATCTCAAGACGGATTTCGAATAGTGGCTTAGCGTCACAAAAGCTTACAAACCGCCAGTTGACAACTCCGGAAATCTGCTTGATCCAGAATAATGGACGGTAAACATAAAGAAGAAAGTGTCGACCGAAAACAAGGCGATCAACACGTTGTAATGTGGACTGACAAGGGAAGAGCTGAACCGGGTCGGACCGCATCAGAACACGAAAGAGCTATGGGATAAGTTGATCGAGCTACACGAAGGAACTAGCGACGCTAAGGTAACAAAAAGGGATTTATTATTAAATAAAATATTTAATATAAAAATGCAGGAAGGAGAAACAGCAAGTCAGCTGCACGCGAGGATCAAGGATATCCTCAACGGGCTCCATGCGATAGGCCACCAGATGGACAACAGAGACCTAATCAGGTATGCATTAAACGCGTTTCCACGCAATAGTCTGTGGGCATCCATCGTGAATGCCTACAAAATTTCTAAGAATTTAACTAAACTTAAATTAGATGAGTTGTTTTGTGAATTGGAGTTACATGAGCAGACAACGCCGGAGCCGAGAAAGGTGTTGCTTTATATGCAGGTTCCTCTAAGAAGAAAAAGCCTGAACCCAAAGAAGACTCTGACCAGAGCTCTGAAGATGAAGAGCACCTGGTAAACCTGGTAAGGAAAATGTTCACCAGGAGGAAGAGAAGCTTCAGCAAGAAGGATCTACAAAAGATTAGTTCTCCAGCTGATTCGAGGAATGTAACATGCTTCAGATGCAACAAAAAGGAGCACTACAAGAACGAGTGTCCAAGACTGAAAATCGACAAAACGAAGCCGACCAAAAAGAAGGCCCTCAAAGCGACGTGGGACGACTCATCTTCGGACGAATCGGATGCCGAAGATCAGAAACACCAGAGCCACCTCGCGCTGATGGTTCGCAAAGCAGAGTCGGAAGACGAATCGGAAGACGGGTCCGAACCCGAATCGAGCCACGAGTCGATACTCGTTTCCGAAGGTTTCTAAGAGGTATTCCTAACCTTAAATCGAAAGTTTTTTTAAAATTATTTCTTGCTTGAATAATAAATTAATTAAATTAGAAAATGAAAACAAAGTACTCCTTGAGGAGAATCAAAACCTCAAGGAACAAATTGGAAGTAATAATCCAACTCAAGATCTAACACTTGAGAAGAAAAATCTATCACTAAAATCAGAAATTAATAATTTAAAAGAAATACTAGAAAAATTTACAACAAGATCTAAAAACTTAGATCTAATTTTAAATAATCAAAAAGCATATTATAATAAAACTGGACTCGAATGTAGGTCGAACTCAAATAAAACTTTTAAATCATTAATAACCTAACACAAACCAACGAGTAAAGCCTGAGTTCCAAAAGCGTGTTTGACCACGCAAGTAGGACTCAACCAATACTACATAACTAAAGAAAAAATATATTATATAAATTCGAATAAACCAAATCAAAAACCAAAATACAAACCTAAACAAAAAAATTCAAAATCTAAATATTTTAAAACTCACCAAAACTTAGACCAAGTAAATTATAACTATAAAAGAAATAGACATAAACCTAGAACAAAAAATTAAATTAACGGCAAATAATTCAGGGGGAGGCTCCAGAATAGCTGGCACATCCAAAACTAACCTACCCGACAGGATAACCCTAACCAAACTACCCGACAGGGTAACTAGGACTAGTTAAAAAGGGTTCAAGTTTAACTTGAAAAATGGTACTGGTGAAGTTTTGGATGATAGTAAGTTAGGGAAGCTTAGTCTATGCATGTCTAGGAAGATATGACTTCGACCTGGTGTATTTGGCTAAGTGGAACTGACCGAAGCTACCCTTTATGGATCCTAACCAGTTAGACCAAGGTTTTGTACTAAGTCCAGTGGATAGGACTATTTGGAAAACCTCGAAGACATGGTTACTTTAATGATGTCTGAGTGACTCACCATAGCCCAGAAGTTTATCCAGAGAACGCCTATTTGTTGAACCCAAAGCTAAACCTGAATCTAACACAATTAAAAACAAACCCTAAAATTGAACCTAATTCATCTCACAAAATTATAAGATTCCCTGATTGAAAACATAGATCGGGTGAGATGACTAAGAACCTAAAATGAAATGAAATTAATATAAATTAATATAAATTAATTAAATTAAAATTAACTTAAATTAAAATTAAAATTAAATTAATAAAATTAAGATTAAATTAAATTAAAATTAAATTAATTAAATTAATTAAAATTAAATTAATTAAATTAAGATTAAATTAAATTAATTAAATTAAGATTGAATTAAATTAATTAAAATTAAATTAAAATTAAAATTAAATTAAAATTAAAATTAAATTAAAATTAAAATAATTAAATTAAATTAATTAAATTAAAATTAAATTAAATTAATTAAAATTAAATTAATAAAAATTAAATTAAATTAATAAAAATTAAATTAAATTAATTAAAATTAAATTAATTAAAATTAAAATTAAATTAAAATTAAATTAAATTAATTAAATTAAATTAAATTAAATTAAAATTAAAATTAAAATTAAATTGAAATTAATGAAAATTTAAATAAAATAAAATAAAATTAATTTACAAATTACAATTAAAATTTTAAAACTAAACTTAATTTTTTTTAACTTAAAAAATTTATTTTAAAGTTAAACTTAAAAAAATTATTTTAAGAATTAAACTACATTTTGTTTAAACCTAAAAATTTAGTTTAAATTAAACCTAAATTTTTTTAAACTTAAAAATTTTATTTTAAATTGAACTTAATTTTTTTAAAAAAAAATTGGAGTAAAAAACCAGGGTCGGGCGCCCCTGGTATATTGACCCGGGGTGCCCGGAAGAGACTCCGGGCGCCCCGCCCTACTTGACCCCGAGCGCCCGGAATGGGTCCGGGCGCCCGGAGCCCGCTATATATAGGGGGTAGGGGCGCCCCCTCCATTTGCACCACAAAATTCTCACTTTCATCAAGGCTCCTTCCGAGCTTTATTTCGAGAGTGATTAAAATCAAATTTTACTTCGTTCTGCGAGTAATACACTGTTGCAAATCATCCGAGGTCGTCATTTCTAAATATATTTTGCGATGGCTCCTCAGTAAAATTCTTGTCTTTTGAGTAAATTTTTTTGGTTGTTCTCTATAATTAGTATAATTTTGTTTTATAATTTAGGAAACGTTCTAAATCTAGTGTTATGCCTTCCACTGCTAGCATTGACCCTAGGTTTCCTACTGATGAACTTAGGGTTAAGTTTGAGTCGACCATTTATATGGTCATTAGGACTAAATGTCTAGATAGAGAGTTCTTTTTACAGTCTAGCGCTCCAGTTATAGAGGTGATTAGCCACTATAACTTGCAGAAACTAGTTTACTGTACTAGTTCAGTAAACATAGGACTGTATGCTGAGTTTTATAACAACCTAGTGAAAGTAGACGACCTCACCTATACTACTAGGGTAGCTGGTACTGATATCACATTATCCCCTAGTGTAATCCAGGACTTTTTAGAGTTATGACCATCTACTTGTCTCTTTCAGTGCTATCCTCCCAGGGTTCTACCATTTGGAGATCCCTACTCGCATATTACTCTTGATATGACCTATTCGTATTTTTTGGAGGCGAGCGAGTGCCCACTGTGACCCATTTTAGGTTAGTTGCTCTTTGAGTCTAGGACTACGCCCTTTATAGGGTCTTAGTCTTTTGCATTCTACCATTGACCACTCGCGATATCGTGGTGATGCGTCCTTTCCACTCCTTTCTTCTCTATGCCTTGTGTCATAGGTTAGATATTGACATCAGTTTACACATTTTTTCTACCATTATCTACTCGGCCTGATTTGTGACTAGTGGACGAGTTCATATGCCATACTGTCATATTTTGACAACATATATTGCCTACTTGGGCATTGATGTCACCAGAGGTGATATTCGCCCTATGACCGAGTTTGACGTTATAGGAGCTAGGAACTTCTCCCTAACGGGTGTCCATATAGATGGTGAGGGTATCATGTCTTGGCAGAGGGGGGTACAATACCAGCCCGATCCAGATGCCCAGCAGGAGGAGGCAGAGCAGGATGAGTTTTTTCTCGCACTGTTTTCGGACGAGGCCGCTCCTGCCCCACCACCAGCTCGAGCACCACGTCCCGCTCCTCGCACTCTATCCAATCGAGTATCCGGACTAGAGAGAGCTATGTCGAGCCTCCAGTAGGAGTCCTTCGAGTTTCACCGGGACATACAGCGAGAGGTCTCCGACCTACGACGAGAGGTGCGACAGGAGGTCTCCGATCTACGACAAGATGTGCGGAAGGAGATCTCCGACCTGCGACGAGACCTACGAGAGGATGACCGGACCCGTCACACTGAGCTGTTGGCACTACTTCGCTCTTTGGGTTCCATACCACCTCCTTCATCATCTCAGTAGTTGTGATTGTTATTGTCACGCCCCCAAAGGAGTCTCTGCCAGACAAAAATCCGACAGCACCTCCCCTGTACCGGTGACAATCTGAAGCATCACTACAAGCAAAATACATCAGCCACATGCGGCTGGAATATTTATATACACAACCACGCAGTTATAATAACAGCCCACACGGCTGGAATGAAACAATCACAACCACGCAGTTATATATAAAACAGCCCACACGGCTGTACCAAAACGCAGCGGAAAAACGAAGGAAAGCCCACACAACACAAATAAATACAATGCATGCCGGCACGGCTTAAACACAAATACAACCCCAAAATCATAGGATAGCCACATGGCTATACACAAATACAATGCCAAAAATAAGAAAAGAATATACAAAAGAAAATAAGCACGGTCCTCGGATGTGACGTAGGACCCGGCAGACAGGATACTCCGAGCGACACCAACTATCTACAAGCTACCTGAAACCATAAATGTATACATGCGGTGGTGAGTATAGGTAACTCAGCGGGTAATAGAAAAGATAGTGCATGGTCCATAAACAAAACATGGAGATCAAAAGTATACAGTCTCAGTAGGGAAACAAAGAACATGATCATACTATCATAATCAATGCATCTGAACATACCTGACGTAGTAACCCGACATAATCATAACTGACATACGAACTGCACAAATCACTACTGACATAATGGTAAATACATACCCAATCTGAAATCGACGCAAGATACCAAGATCAGTAACCTCACTGGATCTGCAACAGACACACCCGTGACACCTGTGCAATATAAATACGACTGCAAATACATGTAAAATAAATGACATGTATGCAGCATGACAACCATATGCAACAATCATATCGCAAACAAATGCAACATACCACAAACACATGCAACTAGTATCTACTAGGCATGTATGCAAATATATCTCCAAAGATGCACCGCGCATCAAATGTCAATGTGCATGCATGCTCCATGGTCACCCCCGCCACCTCTCTAGACACCACGACCCCTGTATGGCCGAGAGGCTTGGGTCTGTGACAAACCGTACTAGCCTCCAGAACAAACACCGCTATAGGCGGCCGAAGCGGACGGTCAGCTAAGTAGTTATATAACCACCTAGCTAAGGGTCCCTGACCACTCACATCTCTAGCCCTCTGACACTGTACCCTCAAGACTCACTACTCCAGAGTGGTCGAGGCTGACAGAACACTGAGCAGCTGTGTAAGCGCGACAGGACTAGCTCCACTCCAAACTACCACTCTCCATCAGTGGCCGAATGGACGGCTATAAAAGACTGACAACCCTCTCAACTACAAGGGAGACGATAGTCGTCAGTATGACATGAATGATGAACATGATGATATATATATATATAATCATGATACGGACACCGTCATCATCCATGCAACTCTAAATCCACCTAAGTGTCCCACAACATGAGTATAATCATCATGATACCTCCATATATCCCACCAAACATATGTATATAATCACACATGTATAGTCAACCAAAAATCTCCAATAACCTCAACAGACACACCTACACAACCCCACGTGTACAATCAACATGTATCCTCCAGTAAAAGCACATCAAACACGTGTGTAAACCACAGACATACAATCAACACAACTCCAATCATCACACCGGACAGAAGTATACCCGACATACAGATGGATAAGCCTCATATGAATACCACCAATGAAGTAATCTCTACCATACATACTCTACATGTACACAAATACCACAGAGTATAGATAATCCAAAGTGTAGACTGTATAAGAATTAAATAGATCATCACAAGGGTCAAGCATCGGTATCAAGCAGGAAAGCAACAAACGAACACGATATAAGATAAAGCATCCTAAACCATCTCATAAAACCATGCACTAAGCTCAATAAAATCTACACAGAGGCAAGGAAGAAATACCCGCCTTTATCTGTCGACCGTGTCAAACAAACCAATCCCACGTCGAGACGCTCGCCTCGAAATAAAGTCCTGCGAACACATAATATATTTAGCTAATTACATAGGTAGCAAATAGCTAAATAAACTTCCCAATCTAATTAGGGAAACCCTAACCGAAATAATTAACTCAATCCCTTAATCCAATTAGGATCACTCCAAACAAATCTGATCTCTGATTAATCTCCCAAATCAACACATCATTTAATCCAATAACAAATCCATCCCTTAAATATCAATCCACCACATAATGCTATCAACCCGCAATAACCTATCATAAAATCAAATATCTATCATAAATCAACAACAACCTAACATCATCATCAACAACTAACCAAACCACCACATCTAGTAACCCAACCAACAATCAATCCAATAACCCAAAGAATGATCACATAACAATCTACATTAACCAATCACCATATCCACAAATTCCAACCCAATACAAACCTCAACCAATCCACATCACCATACTCATAAATCTAAGCAATACAAAACCCCACACAACCCATAGAAAGCCCTAATTGAGTAACATACTACTAAGAATCAGAAGTACATCATTGAAATACACTCACCTTGAGATAAGGCAACCAAATCCAGTAGCTCACAGCACTAAGATCCCTGTCCATAAGCTACAAGGGCGCACACACACCTATTCTTCCAAGAATCAATCCATAACTCAGTTTGTACAGCAAAGAATAGCCGAACCATTAACAAACAGATCAAACCTTACCTCAACAGACCCTTACCTCTTCTCCCAACAGCTACCAAAGAACCCAACCGCAAGAATTGGAGAAGGTCGGTGATCGGTACAGGGGAAGATCTACAATTCTGATCCAACTCCTCCTCCTAGTTCGGATCAGTGAGATCATCACAAAGGGGAAACAAATTACACAAGATTCTTGAATCCACCAAACTTTCCGACAGAGCTTACCTCAATCGATCACCTACAGTTGGTATCACACAATCCACCTCAGCTGGTGACGATCTGCAATGCCCACCAGTAACCAGATCGAGGAGGAGAACCAAAAGGGCCACGATCAGTGGGGAACAAGGCGAATCACTTCTCCTCGCCGTGCCCTAGCTCCGCCGAGTCGCTGCCGCACGCGCACAAGCACAGCCTAAGAGAGGATCGCATCGTCGGAGATGGTCGGAGCCGTCAAGATCCGGCAACTCTTCCTCAAGCGACTCGACAAGGACGGAACCATGGCAGAGGGAGCTCTCCGTCGGTGTCAAGCGCCCGCGCGCGAGAAAGGAGGAAAAAGGATCGCAAGAGGAGCCAACGGAGCCTTGCCCTAGCCTCACCCGAAGGAAGATTGCCGGCGATCGTGAGCTCGGCGTCGGTGAGGCGAGAAATCGCCGGAGAGGGAGAGAGAGGTTTCGGGCGCGAGATCGAGGAAGAGAGGGTCGGGAATCGGCGATTTGGGTTGGGGAAGAATAATAAGAAAATGAATTTATAAATAAAACATTTTCTCTCTTAAACGGGTATCCCAAACAGGCTTCTACTATACCCCGAATTCATCCCCTCAAAATGGGTCATACAGACTCCGTTTAAATCCCGAAAAATCTCTAAATATTTCTGAAAAATCCAATAAGATTTTTCGTCCAATAAAATTTATTATTTATTTTACGATATCTTACAGTTATATAGTTCTGTTATGACTCTATTACAGCTCATGTAGTACATCTTGATCTATTGATTATCATTTCAGATTTGATTGGTTCTGCTCTAATTTAGTAGATTAGGATCATTAAAATTCAAAACTGGTTTTAAAAATGATTGTTTTAAACTCTAGGTTAAAATTGTTTTAGTTTTTCAAAACTTTCCTACTTTTAGACTTTCAAAATAATTTTAGCCTTAGACTAGAAAAATTCCCTTAGAAATCATGTTCCTCTAGGACTAGTACTTAAGCATCTCACCAACACCCTAGGTTTACCTTGTTTATGATTAACAAACATAGAAAGGGGTGAGATGCATAGGCCAGTTGTCTGGACTTAAGATGCTTATGTCAGTGCATCGATATAAGTCTAGGCGTTAAATACCAAACATATATTGATCAAGTTAAGTTAGTCAGTTTAGTCAAATACTAATTGATTACTAATGCCCTTAACTTGACTAACCAAGTGAAAGCTGCTATCTTTTGATAGTTAGTAAGTACCTAATTGGTTAGACAACTATTTTGAATGTCAAATTTAGGGGGAGGATTAAATCATTCTTTTTACTTAGCACTTAGTTTCAAAAGCTTTACTTTAAAATAATATCAGGTTCAGGGGGAGGAATTAGTTAAATATTTATTTTCCCTTTATTAAAAATAATTTAAAATTTGTGTTTGAAAATTAAGTTAAGCAAATAGAAACTTAGTTTTGAAAATGAAACTTGAAAATCTAGTTCTGAAAATTTGATTTTACTTAATTTTGACAAATTTGAGTTGAATGTTAAATTTTACAAAAAATTAGTTTTGAAAATTGCTTTGTTATTGAAAATTAGATTCTTCAAAACTTAAGTTTAGGTTCACAATCTAAGTTTTTCAAAATCATTTTCCTTAATTTTGAGAATTGAATCTAGCTTACAAGTTGACTTCACTTGTGACGTTATAAATTAGACTTTACTTAGTTTAGAAAATATGAATTTTGCAAAATGAGCTTTTATTAACTTAGTTTTTGAAAAGTTTACTTTTATAAAATTATGTTTGAAAAGTATGTTTCAAAACATAGTTTCTTTTAAAAACTGAGCCAAATCTTGAAAATGTTGAAAATTGGATTCAGCTTAAAAGTTGACTTAACTCTACTTAGTTTTAAAAATTTGGATTGTTGCAAATTACTATCAACTTGGTTTCGAAAATCTTACTTTTATAAAATTATGTTTATAAAAGGTTATTTTACAAAATTAGCTACTTCTTCCATAACTTAGCTATTTTGAAAATGTTTTCTTAAAGCAAAAAACCTTTAGTCATTCAAACTCCCCCAAGTTAACTTGACATCCTTTATTACAATTTTTACTTTGTCTGAATTCTGTATTAATTACCTGACTTATGTCCTTATTTGATGAATGCCAAAGGGAGAGGGATAGGTGGTTAAGTTAGAGCAAACAAAATGTCAAATTTAAAAACTAACTTAAACCTGAATAATCATGTGGTTTCTTACTTGCATATTTTTTTTTCTAACTTAACCAAGTTGTCATTCCATCAAAAAGGGAGAGATTGTTGGTATGGTTATCACTAACTGTCTAACTCAGGTTTTGATGAATGACAAATTAGGTTAAGTTAGGTTTGTCGTTGTCTAACACTCTGATCGAGTGTGCAGGCGAAGTCCAGACAGGTCGACGGGCTGACCGGATGTCTGGCACGAAGCCCAACTAGGTCAACGGGCCGACTGGATAGCTAGCACGAAGTCCAAGCAGGTCGACGGGAAGACCAGACGCTTGGCACGAAGTCCAGCTAGGTCGACGTGCTGACCGGATAGCTGGCGAGAAGTCCAGACGAGTCGAAGGGCTGACCGGACGTCTGGCAGGTGAGTAAAGGTAAGTCACTAGAAGGGAGTGACTGTGAGGACGCATTCCCGGGAAGGGAACTTAGGCGCTGATCCGACTTAGAACCATTTCGGAACTCTAAGTCGAGATCTTGACTAGATTCCGGTCTCGGAAAGACGAAATCTAAGTCATACTCTTTATGTCAAATGATAAACTGTGCTAACACTTTGTTTTGCAGGATATACATTGCCTCGGACTAACCTTGTCTTGTAGGAAAAGGAGCTTCTGGAGAAAGGGGGTTCGGGCGCTTGGAGGGGATCCGGGCGCCCGGAGGCAAGTTTTATCCAAGACGCGATGTTGACACGTGGAGCTTGCTGGTTGGGGCTGCTACGTCACACCAGGGCGCCCGGAAGGGATCTAAGCGCCCCAAGCATCCTATAAAAGGAGGGTCAAAGGAGGAGCTCAAAACACAACTCACGATCAGATCTTCAGTGCTCCTGCGACGCTGTCAAAAGCTCACTGACAAGTTTTACTTCTTCCTGTCTTAGTTTTCATAATTGTCGGTATTTTCTAATAATTTTTGTAATTTTATTGTAACTCTGATTTCGAATTATTAGTAATTGTCCACCGAAAGCACCCTTGTGTGCGGGCCTTGGAGTAGGAGTCGACACAGGCTTCGAACCAAGTAAAAGAACTTGTGTTAGCCTTGCTCTTCCTTTTCTTACTCTTTTTCCGCTACGTTTACTTTGTTCGAAAATTTTATATCGATATTCACCCCCTCTCTATTGATTCTTTACGATCCAACAAAATTAACTTAATGTTCCATCTCACCCAGTCTAGATGATCAACCATGTTATTCCTATGGGTGTTTGTGAGATGATTTATTAAGTTAATAATTGGTTTAAGTTAATTTAGTTTATTAAGTTAATTTAAATTTACAGTGATTTAGTCAATTGAAATTTAGTTGATTATTAAGTTAATTATTAAGTTGATTTAATTAATTGATAAAGTTAAGTTAATTGATCTGATTAATTTATTAAGGTTAATTTAATTAGGTTGATTTATTTGTTTAGTTAATTAAGCTGATTATTAAGTTGCTTTAATTTTTAAATTTACAGTGACTTAGTCAATTGAAATTTTGTTGATTATTAAGTTGATTTAATTAATTGATAAAGTTAAGTTAATTGATCTGATTAATTTATTAAGGTTAATTTAATTAAGTTGATTTATTTGTTTAGTTAATTAAGTTGATTATTAAGTTGCTTTAATTTTTAAGTTATTTAAATTATTAATTTAATTAATTAGATTAAATTATTAAATTGATTAATTAGATTTAATTATTAAGTTAATTAAATTATTAAATTGATTGATTAGATTAATTAAATTATTAAATTGATTAATTAGATTAAGTTAATTAAATTATTTTAGATTTAGTTAAATTGAATTAAGTTCAACCTAGATCCATCTCACATGATTCTAAGTTATGAAATAGAGAATTTTAAGTAGTTTTGTGAGATGATTATCTTTAATTTGGATTATTTCTAAGGATTAATTTACATTAGTTAAACTTAGGTTTTCCAATTGGTTAATTAAATATACATTTAGAAGATTAGCTTCCAGACTGTGGCGAGACACTAGGCCTTCTTGGATATGGGATCATACACCACTTCTAGATAGAGCCTTTCAAAGAAAATATATATATTTAATTTTCCTTTCGAAATCCCTAGGTTTAACTAGACAATTGTAAATTATGTCTTGGTCCTTAATCTATCCTAATCTAAACATGCATATTACAAGGAAAAGAAAATAAACAAGCATCAAGCAATTTTATCTATCTATTAAGATAGTTTTTCTATTGGCTCACCCTGGATCATAGCCTCGATATGGTCTATCAAGGTAGTGTACTTGATCCTTGGGGACCCAATATTGGCCAAGTACAACTTGATTCACCAAGTTGGACTTAGGTATCCATGCTTGGATTATCTTTCTATTCGGTCTATTAACAAGCGATAAATAGGACCGATATTTCTTTTAACCTTAAATCCTAGTCTGGATCGATTATATATGATTTTCTGTTTTCCAAGAATCAAGTCAAGATTCTTGGAACCCAGTGTAAACCTTTCCAATGCAGTCTTCAAATCCTTGACTTGAGTTTTCAGGCTGGAATTCTCTTCCTCAAGTTTTTGGACTTGAGTTGAGATTCCAATCTGAACAGGGTTAGCCAAGGATTCGGTCTTAGTCACTTCTTTAAGGGATGTTACTTCCTTTAGAAGCGACTTGATCCGAACATTGGATTTTGCTACTTTTTACATTAGGTAATTAATTAAGTTATATAATCGACGCGTACTTACAGAGGGGTTAGGCCCTTCGGAAACGGATACAGATCCATGACTTCTCTCAGACTCAGCTTCCGATTTGTCCTAGCTTCCGGATTTGTTGAGTTGGTCCCGGGCCATCATTGCCAGAAAGCTCGTCTGCTCGAGTTTCTCGTCGTCGGACTCCTCTGAAGAAGACTCATCCCAGGTCGCCTTCAGGGCCTTCTTTCTCCTTGGTTTCTTCATGTCTTTCTGGTTCAGACAGTTCGCCTTGATGTACCCCTTCTGGTTGCATCCGTAGCAGATGACTTCTCCTTTCATTTTTGAGTTTGGTTGGGCCTCCTTGGACTGGATTACCTTTTTGACATCCTTCTCGTTGAAGCCCTTCTTCTTTCTATAGAGCTTCCTCACTAGGTTGACAAGTTCGGTCGTGAGCTCCTCGTCGTCGTCGTCAAAATCCGATTCTTCTTCTGACTCTGGTTTAGTTATGCGCTTTGTCTTATCTTCTCGGGTTCTTCTTGTACCTGCAACCAAAGCTATACCTTTCTCGGTCAGACGTGAGTTAATCTGTTCATGTAATTCAAATTCTGCAAATAACTCATCTAACTTAATTGAAGAAAGATCCTTAGAAACCTTGTAAGCATCTACCATGGATGCCCACAAGGTATTCCTCGGAAAGGCGTTTAGAGAGTACCTAATTATATCTCTATTTTCTACCCTCTGTCCGATTGCGTGTAGACCATTGAGGAGATCTTGAATGTGGGTGTGTAACTGGCTCGTCATTTCTCCTTCCTGTAATTTTATATTATATAGCTTATTAAGAATTAAATCTCTCTTGCTTACCTTGGTGTCGGGCGTTCCTTCATGAAGCTCGATCAACTTCTCCCATAGTTCTTTGGTGCTCGTGAATGGGCCGACGCAGTTTAATTCCTCCTTCGTCAGTCCGCATTGGAGGGTGCAGGTTGCCTTAGCATTAGCTTCTACCTTTTTGATAAGATTTGCGTCCTAGTTCTCGTACGGTAGTGGCTTGCCGGTGTCGTCAGTTGGTATTTCCAGCCTGGTTTTGACGATCATCCAGACTTCAAAGTGAGTCTAGAGATACGCCTCCATCCGACCCTTCCAGTAACCGAAGTCGTCTCCAGTGAAGAGCGGTGGGCGAGCGGTGCTATAACCTTCTTGGAGAGCCAGAATAATGAAATCTAAACATAGAGAAATAAAAAACTTGTCCCAGGACTTGATCCTGGATTAGCAGTGTGGTTTAAAAGATAAGATATTACATGATCTCGAGTGGTGTTGCACCAACTTCGAGGAAAATCTGATTACAAAAAATCTGATCGGAAGGCGGAAAAAATACCGACTCCGATCGACTTCGAAAAATTGAAATCACCACGAAAGAATGCTTGATTGGTGGTTGCACCAAATCGAAGCGACTCCGCTCTGATACCAATTGTTGGATCGAGAAGCGCTAGAGGGGGTGAATAGCGCTCGTGGCTTTCACACGTTTCGTATTCGGAAATTCGAGTAAGAGCAGCAAAAATTAAACAAGACGCAGCAAAGACAGCAAGATTTACTTGGTTTGGAGCATAGGGTGACTCCTACTCCAAGGTCCACGCTCATTGAGCGTTTACTTTGGGCAACAACTCTAATCGCGTAAATTGTTTACAACTTAAAGATACAAGTATTGAACAAAGAATTACAATACCGACAACACAAAAGATAAGGTTAGCCGTCAGTTGTCGGAGCAGCAGAGCGTCGTTTGAGCGTTCGGAGCAGTGTACAAGTGCACAGGATGCTCTGTTCTAGATCATTTCGAAGCTGCTTCCCGAGGCTCCTTTTATAGGCTCTGTAGGACTGACCCAGATCCTCAAAGCTCGGGATCAGTTTTGACCCGAGGCGGATCGGTCGACCGATCCCCGCGTTCGGTCGACCAATCAGATGATCTCCTCCTCATCCGATCCGCCCGATTCGCTTGCTCCGCTTCGATCTGGTCAACTCCTATCTCTGATTTGGTCGATCGATAACCAGGTTCGATCGACCGATCCCCTGGTCGAGCCTGGTCCACTCGTTAGACATCTGATCTGCTGCTTGGGGGTTCGGTCGACCGATCCAGACATTCGGTCGACCGATCCTGATCAGTTCTACCCCTACATAAAATGTTAGTCTCCTACAAAATAGAGTTAGAATAGATAATATATAAGAAAAATACGTTTGACAGTCTTCGGACTGTAACGACCCACCTTCTACTGGCTAAGCTGTGAGGTCGATCATTACATTCATCTGTGCTAAACTATTCCCTGACCATTACTAAATCTAGATGCGGAAACTGTACTAATTAAAATTTTACTAAACTATTGACATTTCTTGATTCTATACATGCTCAGGGATGTAATCTAACTATTCATGACACATTCTATTTCCCCCATGGTCAAGGAACTGAACTAGAGGCTTCCTAGCACCTTTCGGGCCTCCCAATCAATCCACAGATCGATTGGAACAGTTGAATCGATCCAGTGATCGATTCAGCCGGCTACTGTATGCAGGGCTTGGGTTGGATCGATCCAGTGATCGATCCAGCACGCAACTGTGCTCGGGGCGATATTCTGGATCGATCGGCTGATCGATCCAGTGATCGATCCCAGAGCCTTCTGTTCGCGACCGAAATTGCTGGATCGATCAGCTGATCGATCCAGAAGCCTACTGTTCGCGGAACAACTTGCCCAATCGATCAGCTGATCGATTGGGAACCCTCGAATCGATCAGCTGATCGATTCGAGTTTCTGATTTCAACCAAGGGTCTGATTTCAGCACTTGTTCGTGCCAAAATCACCTATAACATTTCTAAACTAAATGCCAAACATTCTAACATCACCAAAAATAGTATTCTAAACATGATAGGATGCTTGATTAACTAATTCATAACATTTAACATGCTAAGGTTCAAAATAACCAAATGCTAAAAAGTTCTAGTACTTAAACAAGCTTGCTGAAATTCCCTAAGATCTCTATTCCAAGTTCCATCCACACACATCTTCGTAGCATTGCCCTCCAGCCTCCGCTAGTCCATCTTTCCTTTACCTTTATCTGTAGTATAAGGAAAAGAAAGTATCTGTAAGCTTTCGCTTAGTAAGAAACCATCTACCTCACAAAAACATGCATTCGATGCAATATGCCTTTAAAACATGCTATTTGAAATATGTACTGTTTAAACTAAACATGGCATACTGAAATCACTGAACATGAACACTAAAGCATGGCATACAAAGCTAATCATAAACTATCATGTGTATCAATAAGAAAGAACTGAGCTGAAACATAAACTGAGCTAGACTGAAGCTGAATTCAAACTCAACTAATATAACTGATCTTTGTGAGTTTTGAAAAACTAATAACATAATAGATTAAAATAATAATCATGTTGCTGTTTGGGCCCAGCGACTGTACTTGCTGTGCGCGCATCCCTAACTAAACCCGGGGTTGCAAATTCCGAATCTAGTAGGGTTTGCTAGGTTAGCTGAACCTAGGGACGACTATGGGAGTCCAACCCAATGGATATCTAATCCAGTACAGTGCCACTGAGAAAGTAAAATACTGAACATAAGCTAATAACTGTTGTCTTGCTTCTACTAGGTTGTATAAACCCAGAACTAGGTTATCTGAACCTAGAGGCGACTGTGGGAGCCCACCCATTGGACATCTGGTCCTGTAAAAGTTGGAGCAAGACTAAATAGACTATGTAAATGCTTCTAGTGCATTTGTCCAAGCTAATAAAATGCCTAATTTACATTTGACTGCGCTAAACATTCTATCGAGCACTTGGTGTACGCTAGTGCACACCTTATGTGCTGAAATTTGCATACGACTAAACTAATGCATAAAATCACACGAATAGCTACTTATACCGCAGGTGAGGGGTTTCTTACCTCCTGTTCAGATTTTCTTACGATTCTAATCGCTAGATTTCCGGTGGAGACGATCCTTTCGACGATCCTCTCTCGTCTACGCGTTCCTCTCGCGGAGGGGAGCGTCCTCGTATCCAAGATGTCGCTGGAAAGTCCTCCTATGGCCCTAGGGACGAAATCCCTAGGTGTGCTTGTGGTTGGCGCCGAGAGAAGAAGAGGAAGGGAGAGGGGTCGGCGGAATTAGGTTGAGGAGAAGAAAAGTTACGTTAAAAATTATCTCCCCACTAATTAATTCTTTATTTATATTAAGTGGGTAATTCACCCAACTCAAATATAAATCTAATTGATTCCCTTTTCTTTCAGCACACCCCTGCTGGGGCCACATGGTTTACTAAAGCTAGGGATGGCAATGGGGCGGGGCGAGGGCGGGTTTGCCATTCCCATCCCCGCCCCGTTCTCATTTTTCGGGTTCGGGGATTCCCCGAACCCGAACCCACGGGTTCGGGGATTCCCCATCCCCGCCCCATTTCTAAATTTAATTTATATTATTATTATTATTATTATTATTTAATAATAATTATTAATGATAATATTAATATTAATATCAATATCAATAATATTATTATTAATAATATTTTCAAACATTTTAATATTAAAAAACATATTATTATTTATTAATATTAATAATAATAATATTCGGGGCGGGTTCGGGGATGGGGATAGTATTCCCATACCCGCCCCAAACCCGCCCCATCCCTGAAAAATCGGGGATCCCCATCCCCATTTCGGGTTTTCCCCGCGGGGCCCCAAACCCACGGGGAAAATTGTCATCCCTAACTAAAGCTATCTATAAGTCATAGGGTTCGCTAGGTCTCGGGTTCAATTCTCGCGTAGGCTATTTTCTTTTTCTATTTATTTTTGCTACTTCCGCTACTCTAAAAATTCTGTAAAAATATCCTAAAATTCCAGAAAAATACTAGGATATTTCTAATAATTATTTTGAGAATTTTTGGGCGTTACATGGACTGTCCGGTTCTGACTTCAGATTTTCAACCGAAAACCCTAGGTCGAACCAACACCTACTGTTCTCTCCGCGGGGAACGCGTCCTCACCTACTATACTCAGGAGAGCATACCTGATGCCAGTCCGGTCCTCCAGACCGATTGGACTTTCTGCATAGGGTTACCACCCCCTAGGGGTTTTCTCCACCTAGGGTTACCTCCCACTAGGACCTAAGGTTACCCCCCCCCCTTAGGACTTTCCTCCACCTAGGGTTACCACCCCCTAGGACCTAAGGTTGCTGCCCCTTAGGGTTTTTCTCCACCTAGAGTTACCACCCCCTAAGACCTAAGGTTACCGCCCCTTAGGGGTTTTCACTTGCCTAACCGCAGTTAGGACTTTCCTACAAACTCATTCAACATATCAGATAACAAATAACCTTAACTTTGAATCCCTTTTCCATTATCAAAACTTGGATTCGATCATCGGATGTTTCCTGCACCAATATTGCACACTTAGACACAAGGTTAAAATATCATAGGTCTAACTTAACTTGTTGATCACATCAAAATAACCTTGGGGTTCCAACAATCTTCCCCTTTTAGATGTGAGCAATCTAAGTTAAGCTAGGGTAAATAGACATAAAAATAAAACAAATAATATTACAATAAAGTACAAAAATAAAAAAATTATAATCTACCTCCCCCTAAACTTTAACCTTTTCCTTCTCCTCCTTTGATCACATAAAAAATGGAGTACCAAGAGAAAATTTAAGAGTAATAATTTTGAACACTTAGAAAATTTTGAAACTTTATTTCAATACTTTTTAGAAAAAATTTCTAAGTAAAAGAAAATTTCAAGCAGAAAAAAAAAATTCTAAGTTAAAAAATTTTAAGTTTAGATAATTTTGTAAAAAAAATATTCTAGAAAAAATTTTCTAAATTTTTGCAAGCATAAATATTTTGAAAATTTACAAACGAATTGAGTAACCTTTTAAAGCATTATTTAATTTTAATTTAAAAATTTTTCAGTTAGTCAATTAAACTTTTTATTTCAATACTTGGCTTCCAGACAATGGCGAGGCACTAGGTCTTCTTGGTTATTGGAGCAACAACCACTTTCTAGACAAAGTCTCATAAAGAAATTAAATGTTTAATTTTCTCACTGAAAGCGCTAAGTCTAATTAAAGTTTAAGTTAGACAAGACTTTTGAACTCAATATAGGTTCCAACCAACTGGATTAACTAAGAACTTTTTGGGGACATATTTATTTGAAATATTCCTAATTTATCCCTTGTGATATCTATAATACCAATTTAAATTAGTGAATTTTCTAACGCTTGTATTTGATGAACATGTATGATTTTTCAAGTTATCTACTTGTCTTTTCAAATTTTCATTTTCTAATTTTACTTTGTCTAACTCTTCTAATGGGCAAGATTTAGCTAGAATTAATTTTAAATTTCTAATCTCTTTTTCAAAATTGTAGCAATCTTTAGTTAATAATTTAATGAACTTAAATAATTTATCGAGAGGAAGAGATCGTACTTGACTTACTTTGTCGATCTCGTTATCCCTGTCTTCCCTTGAACTGCTGCTTTCTTCCGACGTAGCTCCCCCTTCATCGATGCTCTCGATGCTCATTTCGGACGAGATTGAATCATAGTCCTCGTCTTCATGACTTGCCATTAATGCAAGTCCAAAAAAAACCTCGACTTCCGATTCGGACGATGATCATCCCATGTCGCTTTTAGTGTCTTGAATTTGTTTGGTTAGACAGGCTTAAAAAATTTTCCTTTATCCTTGTTTCTTAGCTTGGGGCAGTTGCCCTTGACATGCCCTTTTTCGTTGCAGTGGTAGCATCGGATCGTCCTTTTCTTTCTATCCTACGGATGGTTAGTTTTTCTAGATTTACATAATTTCTTAAAATGCCTTACCATCATTACTAGTTCCTCATCGTCGAGAGAAGACTCTGACTCAGGTTTGTCTGTCGATGCTTTGAGAGCGACATTGTGCTTCGTCTCCTTCGTACCTGCACATATCGATTCATGCACTTCAAATGTGGAAAATAATTCTTCTAAGGAAATAGTTTCTAAGTCTTTGGATATATAAAAAGCATCTACTAGTGATGCCTATTTTGTATTCCTAGGGAAGGCATTAAGAGCGTACCTTAGCGAATCTCGGTTACTTACCTTTTCTCCGAGATTTGAGAGCCCGGTGATGAGCTCGTTAATCCTCGAGTGGAGTTGCGCAATGGTTTCATCCTCTCCGAATTGTAGGTTGGTGAGTTGGTTACGAAGTAAATCCCGTCTCGCGAGCTTGGCTTCGGACGCCCCTTCGTGTAGCTCAAGGAACTTCTCCCAAAGTTCCTTTATTGAGTTATAGGTGCCGATCCGGTTGACTTCTTGTGGTGGAATGATGCTTAGCAGATGGAACTCTACTTTGCCATTTGCCACGTAGTCGGCCTGCTCCTTTTTTGTCCACTGGTATTCCTCCTTACCTTCGGGTGCTACAAAACCGAACTTTATTATTAAAAGTAATTAAAAGTTAGTTTTAAAAATACATGCATTCGCTTTTTCCATCTAGCGAATTCCCTTTTGAACTTTGGCGGGTATATGCTTGGTCCGACTATTGATTCGGTGCTTCGATTGGTGGTTAGTCCTCCTGAAGTGTCCTGGCTTTGATACCACTTGTTGGGACTAGTTGGCCAACTAGAAGTGGGGGTTGAATAGCCCTAAAAAAACATAGACACAAAATACCCTTTTCGAACTTATAACTTAAACACTTGCATAAAATTTAAAGCAATAAACTAAAAGAAGAGGCTCACAGACATGACTTGGTTACAACTGGGGAGGTTGTTAATCTAAGGAGGGTTGCTTTTCGCACCCCCTCTGACATGCCCCTCCTTCCGGCCCCACTTCTTATTCTAATTTTCTTCCGTTTTTACCCTTTTCTTTTATTTGTTTTATTTTTTTTAGTTTTGTTCTTTATTCGTTTTCCTGCTTTTTTTAAGTTTTGTTTATTTTTGTTTTTAATCTGTTTTTAAAATTTTTATCAATTTTATTTTTTAAATAATTTGTTATTATATATTTATAATTTTTGTTTATTTTTAGTTATAGATTTTAAGAGTTATCAACACTTAAGCTCGAAGGATGGATAATTTAAGAAGAGAGAAAGTTCTGGTATATGTCAAGCGTTGGAGGGGTAATTTAAAGGGAGAGGGGTATTTTGACATATGTCAAGGATTGGAGGGTGGGTAATTTAAAGAGAGTGAAAATTTCTGACATATGTCAAGAGTTGAAAGTGAAATAATGTAAAGGGATGAAAGATTTTAACATGTGTCAAGGGTTGAAAGTACAGTGATTTAAAGGGATGAAAAATTTTGACATGTGTTAAGAGTTGGAATGGGGTAATTTAAAGAGATTGTGTCAAGAGTTGGAAGGGGAGTAATTTAAAGGGATGAGAGATTTTAACATATATTACAAATAGAAGAGGGGTAATTTAAAGGGAATGGAGGTTCTGACATAATTCAAGAGTTGAAGATGCGTAATTTAAAGGAGAGGGTATTTTGAAAAAAAAATATATAAAAAATAATAAATAAAATTGATTAAAAAATAAAATTAAATAAAATTTAAAAAATAATAATCAAAATTAATTAAAAAATAAAACTAAATAAAATTTAAATAAAATTTAAAAATATATAAGTATTGATGACAAAAAATAATAAACTAAATTAATTAAAAAAATAAAATTAAATAAAAATTAAAGAAAATTACAAAATAATAAACAAAATTAATTAAAAAATAAAACCAAATAAAAATTCAATAACATTTAAAAATATATAAGTATTATGAAAAAATAATAAATTAAATTAAATAAAATTTAAAAAAATAAAGAAAAAAGAAAGGGTAAAACTGTCATTTGACAGAGAGAGGGGATGGGAGAGGAGGTGCGATGTCAAATGGGAGGGGGGAAAAGCAATTTACTAATCTAAGGAATGAATCACACGCTAAAAGGATCTCTTTCAGGCGGAGAAGCCTCTTATAGTAGTGAAAGCGCAAAAAGAGAAGCTAAATTAAAAATGGAAGCTCACAAGTGTTGTATTACTATTTCTTGTTCTGTTGAAAAGCTTCTGGACCAAGGCTGTATTTATAGCCTTGGTCGGGGCGTCTGGAGGATTCCAGGCGCCTGGAAGGGGGATAAAATTTTATCCCCTTCGTAACGGATCATGGTCAAACGCGATCCGGTCAAAATCAGGTTCTGGACGGTCGGAATCACTCCGGGCACCCGAACTGGTCTGGGTGCTTGGAATGGGTCCATGCGCCCGGACCACTAAAGTCAACTTAGTTGACTTTTGGTCCAAGCCCTCTGCTCCGGTGCTGCTTGCCTCGGTCCGGATCTTCCGCTCCGGCTCCGCTCGGTTGGGTGATTTCAGCCAACCGGAATAAGGCTCACCCGAACCCAATTTCGGCCTTCTCGAGCAACCTCCCGCTCCGGCTTCTCGTCCCTCAGAAATGTCGCGCGCTTCCTTCTGGTCCGCCCGCGTACTCTTCCGCAGTACCTCGTCCCTTGGATGCACCGAGCCCGTCTGCTCTCTCCCGTGCTTCTCGCTAGCTGCGTCTTTTTCTTGACTCCCTACACACTTAGACACAATGTTAAAACACCACAGAGCCTAACTTAACTTGTTGATGACATCAAAACAACCTTGGGGTTCCAACAGATTGGTGGCTAAAGGATTCAAGCATATTTATGCATGGTATAGACTATGATAAAACCTTTTCACTAGTTGCATTGCTAAAGTCCATTCAGATCATGCTTACTATTGCCGCTTACTATGATTATGAGAGATCTAGCAGATGGATGTCCAAAACTACATTTCTTAATGGAAATCTCCTCGAGGATGTGTAAATGACACAACCTGAGGGTTTTGTAGATCTAGAGCATGCTGGAAAGGTATGTAAGTTGCAACAATCCATATATAGATTGAAGCAATCTTCTAGAAGCTGGAATCTTCGATTCGATGATGTGATCAAAGCATTTGGTTTCATCAAGAATGAAGACGAACCTTATGTCTACAAGAAGGTTAGTGGTGTTGGGATCTAGTGTGCCAAGCACGCAGAAAGTGCAGCGGCAAAATTAACTAGATCCTCTCCCAGAAGATCCATGCAAAGGATAAAACTACATATACTAAGTTTTACATGAGAATTATACCTTTGTTGCATTCCCTTCGCAATCCCAACAGCAACCTTTCTTTGGATGCAGATCTCAGCCCGATCAAGTGGCCACACCTCTATGGTATCCACACGAACATGTTCCATTCATCTCATGAACTCTCGATCTAGAGAAGAACCAACTTTGTGGTGCTAGCCACACAAGGTGATTCGGCCATGAGAAAGGATCAACCAAGAGGAATAAGAGGGGGAAGAAGGAGAAGAAGACCAGTTCTTTTTATGAAAATGAATAAGAAAAACCTTTTGTACTCATCCAAGGAATACCAAAGGTCATTTGTCTTTTGGTCTTCCTTTGATTAATGATCCATTAAACTCTATTAATGGGCATTAACCCTCTTGTGTCTTTTGATCTTCCTTCATGAATTGGTCTTAATTATCTTTCATGAAGAGGCTTTTCATCTTCCATGAAGGGCCTTTTAGTCTTCTTCTTTTACATGATTAAATTATGTAAAAGACCTTTCCTCTTTCTTGGTGAATTCAAGTTACCCAATGAGTCTCACTCATTGAAGCTTATCAATCCCAATTGACTCCATGAATCTTATTCGAATTAGATCCAATCCAATAATTAGATCCAATTGAGTCTAACTTAATGAGTCTAATTCAGATTAAACATCTCTTTGCTTTCCTCTTAATGAGTTGGATTATTATATTGGATTAACCATTAACTCAATAACCCGATAAGCCTAATTATATCATAATTGGCTCTTAGGGCTAATACTAACAAGTGGGAGCATAGTCAGCTTTCTCATATTGAATGTAGATGACATACTTCTCATTGGAAATGATATCCCTACTCTTCAGTTAATGAAGACTTGGCTTGGGAATTGTTTCTCAATGAAGGACTTAGGTGAACCAGCTTACATTTTAGGTATCAAGATCTATAGAGATAGATCTAAGAGATTGCTTGGTCTAAGTCAGAGTACATATATTGATAAGGTGTTTAAACATTTTTCCATGCAGCATTTCAAGAAGAGATTCTTGCCAATGTCACATGGTGTCAGTCTTTCGAAGACTTAATGCCCTTCTTCTAAGGAAGAAAGGGACCGCATGGATCAGATTCTTTATGTATCTACTATAGGGTCTATCATGTACGCCATGCTTTGTATTAGCCCAGATGTTTCGTATGCATTAAGTATGACGAGCAAATACCAGTTAGATCCAGGTGAATGTCACTGGACAACAGTCAGGACTATTCTTAAGTACTTGAGAAGAACTCAAGATTATTTCTTGATCTTTATAGGTGATGAAGAGCTTACTGTAAAGGGTTACATCGATGCTAGCTTCCAAACTGACAAGGATGATTATAGATCGTAGTCAGGGTATGTATTTTTCTTAAATGGTGGTTTTGTGAGCTGGAAGAGTTCCTAGCAAGACATAGTCGTTGATTCTACAATAAAAGCTGAGTACATTGCCACTTTAGCTGCAGCTAAAGAGGCTGTTTAGATTAGGAAGTTCATTACAGAGCTTGGTGTTGTTCCTAGTATAGCGAACCCAATAGACTTCTTTTGTGATAACAATGGGGCTATTGCATAAGCTAAGGAACCTCGCTCTCATCAGAGATCCAAACATATACTACGGTGATTTCAACTCATTCGAGAGATCATCGATAGAGGAGATGCGAGTATATGTAGAATACCGACCGATGCTAACATTGTGGATCCCTTGACCAAAGCTTTGGCAAAGAGGAAGTATGATGGTCATACTAGGTCACTGGTATTAGATATTTCAGTGATTGACATTAGTGCTAGTGGGAGATTGTTAGTATTAGCTCTAGTACCAATTATGAGATGATTGTAAAGGACTCCTTTTGTATCATATTTCATTATCAATAAAAGATGAAGTTTCCTATTATATTTATTTTAATTTAGTGTCGAATGAATAAGTATAATAATGTCCTAGATTAGGAGATTCTAATGTACAACATATCAATCAGTTGAAATGATAGTGAGATATTGTAGATATACATAAAACACTACTCTTAACTATTCCTAGTCAAACATTAATATGCAAGGACAATATTAATGCATTGAGACTAGCATGTAGGTCAACGGATGACTTAATCTCAAAAGTCATGGATATGAGATATCAAATTTACACATGGGTATATATTAGAGAATATATACTGAATGACCTGCAATGAGAATATTTCATAGATCATTATACGAGTGTCATAAACATTCTCATGTGATTATTGGTATAAATATTCCCTACACTTGAAGTCACTACGGTTCCCCACATAAGGCGTTGTATACTTTGGTATCGACAAACATCACTTGTAACAGGGTGGACTATAAAGTTAATCACTGGGTATACAATAACTTATGTGGAGAAATGTGAGTGATGTATATGGGATCAATCCCTTCCATATGACAGAAGTGATATCTGTGGACCCCTTGATGAGTAAGATACAAGAAAGCATGACCATGCTTAAATGAGTCAATATGAGATATTGAGCTTATTTGATTGAGTGTGTCTACTTAGAGATCAAGAAATACAAAGATTGATAAAAGGATGACATGGTCTATGTCTCATTGATC
This sequence comes from Zingiber officinale, assembly GCF_018446385.1. Lineage (NCBI taxonomy): Eukaryota > Viridiplantae > Streptophyta > Magnoliopsida > Zingiberales > Zingiberaceae > Zingiber > Zingiber officinale. The sequence continues at coordinate 112,461,777 of NC_055993.1, read as the reverse complement.
AATCTAGTATCAAGGATAGAAGGACTAAGTCATACAAGATAATAGCCACAGAAAGGTTAAGTCGGATCTCGATATTCTCGTCACTTGGATAGCAATGATGTCTTGCTAGATGTCACTCATTGTTTATATATCTAAAATGTTGATTAGGATATATTGCCAATATTATGAGAACCTATTGGGTCACACACAAAGAATAAGTTGATTTGGAGATGAGTTTATATGATGGATTATTAGATTAAATCTAATATGAATTATACTCATTAAGCTAGACTCAATTGGATCCAATTATTGGTTGAGTCTAATTCGAATTAGAGTCATGGAGTCAATTTGGATTTATATTCATAGAATCAATAGGGATTGATTAGGTTCAATGAGTTAGACTCATTGGGTGAGCTTGAATTCATCAAGGAAGACCAAACGACTTTTCATGAAAGATGATTAAGATTAATTCATGAAGGAAGCTCAAAAGACACATGACTTTTGATATTCCTTAGATGGATATAAATATGATTTATGAATAGAATTTTCATTAGATGAAAACTTGTTGTGTCTATAGAGCTTCCTCTTTCTCTTCCTCCCTATATGGGTCGAACCTCCTTTCTTGGTTGCTAGCACAACTTTAGGTGGTTTTCTTCTCCAATCCTTGAGTTTGTGCGACGGACGAGAAGCTTGTTCTTGTGGATATCATAAGAGGCGCGAATTGTGTGATCGTGCTGAGATCCTAGCTGTCTGGAGATCAAGTGCACGCATCAAAGGTATAACCCTATAATCAAACTTAGTATATGATAGTTTTGCCTTCGCATGGATCTTCTGGAGAGGATCTATTATATTTTCCACTGTGCTTTTTATGCATTTAGCGCACTAGATCCCTACATGTGCGGTACTGTAGCCTTCTTGATGGACCATTTGAAATCGACGATCTCTTAAAAATAAAAATTAGGAAAAAGTGTACAAAGACTTAGTCTTGGATTAGTAGTACGGTAAGAGAATAAGGTAAAAAATCGACTCGAGTGGTATTGTACCAATTTTGAGAAAAAATTTAATAAATTAATAAATTTGTTAGGAGAGGTTATTATACAAATTCTGACTTATGGAGAACATTTGAAAATGGCAAAAAGGCATAGTTATACTAGTTCATAGTGCACCCACTCTAATACAAATTATAGGATCGATGTGTTAGAGAGGGTGAATAACGCTCATGGTTTTTCATGTTTTTTTGGAAAACACAGAATATGTAGTGGAATAAAAAGAGTAAAAGAAAATAAATAGTTGACACAAGTTGGTTTTACTTGGTTCGGAGTCTATGATGACTCCTACTCTAAGACCCACGATTGTCGATTGCTTTCGTTGGGAAATTTACTACCAATTTTGAATAAGTACAAGTGCGAAATTACAATATTAAAATAGCTGTAAAGTAAAGTATACCGACAACTACATATCTGAAGATTTTTGTGCTAGGTTGTCTTAGCAGTGTTACAGTGTCGTTGAGGGCTTTTCTGAGCAGCACACAAGAGTGGAAGTCATTCGGATTATTGTGTTAAAGGTGCTAGTCGAATCCTCCTTTTATAGATCACTCTGGGCATCTGAATCCACTTTCAGGCACCCCCACTGGGCTGACATGGTTGTACCTTGTCAAAACTTCATCCTGGAAGCTTATTTATGCCCGAGCGCCCGAACCATCTCCAGGCGCCTAGACCGTTGACATGGGTCGGCTAGTTGAAGAATGCCACAATAGAATGAAGATAAACTTTTGCCGATCTGGGTGCTTGGACCTGTCCGGGCGCTAGGACCGTCCAGGTGCCCTTGGCAGCCACCTGGATGCTCCCTCTTCATTGCTGACCTAGGCAACTGGAGCAACTCCAGGTGCCTGGACTCCTCTTTTTCTAGCCATCAGCTTTCTACAACACAAGGTTAGCACAAGAAAAAATAATATACAAAGCAAGATATATTTTGATAGTCTCCGGATTGTCCGGTCTTGACTTTGAGTTTCACTGAAACTATAGGTCAGACCGACGCTTACTTTCCCTCTACGGGGGATGCGTCCTCACCTACGCCTCTCAGGAGAGATTATCTTTTGCCAAACTGATCATCCAACCCGTCTAGACTTTTGCTCAACATCTGAGACTTCAGGGCTTCAGTGTCCTCGACCCTAGGATTTTTCGCCTGGTGTCCGTGACACCCAGGACTTTTACCTAGTGTCCTCGACTCTAGGATTTTTACCTGACACCCTTGACCTGCCAAGATTTCGCCCAGTCCCACGGACCAGAACTTCATTACCTAGTCGGAACTACGACTTTTCACCTGTCTAATGTCCACTAGGACTTCTTTGCCTAGTCTCAACTAGGACTTTCCTCTTGCTTAAGACTTAAGACTTTCCTACACACTTAATTAGACTTGTTAGAACAACAACACAGCTTAACTTTGAACCTTTGCTAATATTAAAACTCAAGTTAGATTAGCTAGTGCTTTCAACACCAATAGGACCTATGAGACTCAGCTCCTTACTCCTCATGAACAAGGCTTCCAACATAAACTTGGGCGGGTATAGAGCCGACCGAACATGCGCGACTCAACTCCTCACTCATGAACAGTGCTTCCGGCATAAACCCAGGTGGTCACAGAGCCGCCCGGACATACGAGATTCAACTCCTCACTCATGAATAGGGTTTTCGACATAAACCCAGGCAGCCATAGAGTCAGTTGGATCACTAGGCTCAAGTCTTCATTCTTCACACATGCATGTTTCTTAGCTTAAATTCGATCGGCCTCAGGTCAATCAGACTCTCTAGAGGAGATAACATTGTTAGATAATCGTAACAACCTATTAGAGAATAATAGGTACTTACCAAAGAATATTTCATTATTGATATATACACACAACGGAACCTTCCTCTACTTAGAGGAAGGTTGTCATATATCCTTCATTATCCGATATATTCTAACACTTGACATTCTATGATGTCTTATTATTGTAGAGGTTATGAGAGATGGTATAAAAAAGGGATCATCTCTGTTGGCGAGGTACGCATACACACACCCACACATCCACATTTACTGTTCTACTATTTATCTTCTTCTCTATTTTGCTTGGCTACTGTTCTGACTTGAGTACTGGAGTGTCTGCGCCAGGGACCCTCTCCCTGATTCTCCCTCTAACGTTCCCGTTTGCTCTATTTGTGGTGTGCATAGGTCTGCAACTTTCAGCTCAAGGCCTGCAACTCCCAGCTTGAAGGCTTTCCTCTGTCAACATTTCTACCACCTCACCGGCCACCCATCTACTTAGCTTAAGGATGGAATTAATCATACTATCATCTCACTTATTTCTAAGTATCTCAATAGATAGAACATGTCAATCTTAGGTTGAAGAAATATCACTTGGAGTGTTTTCCTTATCTATTATGATAATGCAATTCTACACTAAAACATGCATAATTGATACTCTTATCTAAGGTATCAATTGTTGTAATCTTCCCGAATGGTACACTTTAATACATATAATTTGTATTAATCCTCTCATAAATAGAACAACAAGGGACGAGCCGATGGCTCCCAAAGTTTGAAAAATTTGTGACGTTAGGTTATCCGTCAAGACGATCTATCTATGTTTAGTTGATGGAAAATTTATGTGGGAGAGTTAACTGATAGATATAAATCTAGCTAAATTGACATTTTTAAATATATTTGATTTATCATATCTACCAAGTCCTATCGTACGTAATTTGTTGACTGAAGTAGGCAACCATAGACGAAGAGACATTTTCTACATGAGTTTATCAGGGCGCTGATTGGCCAACACACGAATTTATAGGACTTTTGAAACTTGATCTGAAATGTGGCTGAAACTGGACTTAATTTGTTTGGTGCATGCATGCACCAGCGAGCATAAATATTAGAACAACTTAATTAATTATATTAAGCTAAACTTTATTACATTAATTCTGTCAAACTTTTTCTTAACTTTGTCATTAACTTTCGTGAAAATTTTATTCAATATCTGTTAATTAAAATTAAAACACGAGGTGCAATCCACATGAGTTATCATCGGATGCCAGGTTTGGAGATGGAGAAAAGCTGCCGAAAACCTGAAAAAGGAGCTGGAAAAATGTAACGAGGCGCAGTGGTCCCTCATCTTCCGCCAGACGTAGCAATCGGACGGCCCTCGATGCGACAATCAGAGGAGAGGAGTTTCATAGATTAACTTTAAATATTTATTTGCGATTATATAATAAGTATCAATGCTATCCAGAATAAAGTGGCATGATCTTTACCATTATTAAAAACGCGGAAACAATTCTGAAATAGATAAGATAAAAAAGGAGATGAGTGAGAGAGCAAGTGGCTGATCAGAAAAGAGAGGAGAATAATTTGATACAGAAGAAAGTATTTGCCATCCTTTGGTTGCTCTATACTCTTAGTGACTGATGATCAGTAGCTAATTAGCTTAGCATGAATGTGAATTAAGGCTAATTAACTCTCGTAATTAGTCTTAGGGGGCGTTTGGTATGAGCATGAGAATGAGAATCGGAATGAGAATCATTATATTGTGGAATGGGAATGGGTATGAGCATGGATATCACTCTTAAAAGCAATGTTTGGTTAGTTGTATATTTTCTATCGGAATAAATCAATATTTCTTTTTTTACCCTTAAAGAAAAATAAGAGAAAAAAATTAGATGTGAGAGAAAGATAAATGTGAGAGAAAAATATGATGAGAGAGAAAATATGATGAGAGAGGAAATGTGATGAGAAAGAATGAAGAGAGAGAAAGTGTGATGAGAGAAAATGAGAAAAGAGAGTGTGATAGAAGAGAGCATGATGAGAGATAAAATATGATGTGAGAGAAATTATGATGGGAGAGGATGAAGAGATAGAAAATGTAATGAGAAAAAATGAGGGGAGAGAGAGTATGTGATGATAGAGATTGAGGAGAGAGAAAGTATGATGAGAGAGAAAGTGTGATGAGAAAAAAAGAGAACAGTGAGTGTGATAGGAGAGATGATGAGAGAGAAAGTGTGTTGAGGAAAAACAAAGAGGGAGTGTGACAAGAGAGATTGAGGAGAGAGAAAGTGTGATGAGAGCGAAAGTGTAATGAGAAAAAAAAGGAGAAAAGAAAGTGTGATGGGAGATTGAGGAGAGAGAAAGTATGATGAAAAAAAGAAGAAAGAGAGTATGATGGAAGAGATTGAGGAGAGAGAAAGTATAATGAGAAAAAAGAGGAAAGAGAGTGTGATAGGAGAGAGAAAGTGTGTGATAAAATGATGAGAGAGAACAAGGAGAGAGAAGTGATATGAAGAAAAAATAAATAAATAAATTTTGATATTTGATATTAAGGGAGAAAATTTTAGTTTTAGGTCAAGGGTATTTTTGGAATAAGAGAATATTTTGATTGATGAAAATAGGATAATGACTCATTGAAGGAGAGGTACATGGAAATGAGTTATTACCCAATTTCAAGGATTCATTCCCTTATTTTTATTCCTATTCCTATAATCCAGACATTAATAATGACAATCAATAATTCTTATTCTCATTTCTCATTCCTATTTCCCTAAATTAAACGCCCCTTAGTTTTTAGTTAATTAATGTAGGCTTTTTGCATGAAGACGGCAGCTAGCTGGCGACGTGCTTGGTGTATATGCAGACAGCAGTGGCAATGGCCATGGGCTTCGTATGCGACGACCGAGAGCTTGGGCGGCCACTTTAAGTAGACAGCAGTTGAAGGCCTGCTGTGGTGGCTGGCAGCCCAAGCCCTCAGCGTTTGTGCCCACAAGCAGCGAAGGAAAGGCCATCATATGCATGCACAGCACTTGTTGTTGGACACGGTTTCGGTTTGCATGTCTAGCATCCAAAATTAGGAAATTGACACTGTTGCTAACCAATCTCCGGCCTTCTTCTCTTTAAATTTTTTAAGGCTTTCAAAATTCCTCAGACATTAAGTTTTAGAGTGCGAATTAAAGGCCATTCTATCTTAGGAGATAATTGGCGATAAACCATATATAATTAAGCATATGACGTAGGGCAATATCATTTTATAGAGAGAGCTAGTATAACTATGATGAAGGATAAACCCTAAATGTGATTCAACTAGGGATAATAATGAGTTTAATTTGGGTTGGATTCCATATCCTCTATTCTCATCCCCATCCTCATTTATTGTATTCATCTCCATCATATCTTCATCTAGGTATTCAATTTTCATCTTCATCCACATACCCGACAGATAAATGAATATATATACTCTACTCAAATATACTATTATCATCTACAATTATTTTTTTTTTTTTCATATTTGAATTATTTGGCTGATGTTATGGGTATTTATCAAATTCTTAAGAAAATAATAAGAAAAGGCATTAAAGGTAAAAATTAACAAACTAAATATCATAGAAGAAATAATAAAATATTAAAAAAATATTAAAAATAGTTTATATATATATATATATATAAAAGATTAGATTCAAAAAACTCAGATAATAAAAGTTCTAAGGAAAAACATAGACTTCCTAAAGGATGCACAAGACTCTTTAAACAAAAGATTTAGTCAATTAAATTTACTTAGTATTCCTACGTACCAAGAAAGAAATACTAAGTCTTTCAAAACTTATTGAAGAACATAAACCTAAGAATTGGGAACTTCAGTCAAAATAATTTGAACTACAGTCCAAAATTGTTTTACGTAAGGTTAAAGAACGAATTATATCACATAAAACTCAACTTGAAGATGAACTAAAAGGTATACATAAAACCCTTGAAGACATAAAATATAAATGAACAAACTGAACTTTGAAAATTCATACTACAATGAAGCATTAGAATTTTCTAAACAATATTCCAAAAATCAAGATAATGAGTATAGTAAACTAGAAGTTACTAGACAAGGAGATCAAGTTTTAATTCAACAAAACCATACCATACTAGCACTATTATCATCATTACACCATAGACTTACACTATTAGAAAACAAACTATCCCAAGTAGAAACACAAATACAAAAGACAACCAAAGCCACAGAGTGGAGAGAAAGCATAGATAACTTAACAAAAGACCTAAGTAAGTTATCCACTGAAAACATAATCTCCAGAAGACAACCTAAACTTATTCATTCCTAACTTATTCATCAAAATGAGTTTGACAAGAATTCAAATTGAATCATTTGCAAGAACCTCACGAACAGTGAGAGGACAAACAAAAACTAATACAAATCCCTGGATAAATACTATAACTAGACAGTGTAATAGTACATTCATGTGTCAATTGGAAGAAATGATAGATATAGAAAGAAACTTAGTAACATTTTTCAATGAACAATTAAATTCACTTAATCCTAGAAGACTATACAACCAAGGAATATTACCTTTTCTACATCACTTTATAGACATCATAGGACATAGCCTCTTCATCTTTTGATGGAGGAGAAGAAAGATTAAACCTTATGACTAAAGAGCTTGCAAGAACACTCTTACAACGTGGACATGATTATATCCACTTAGGACTAATTGTGTTCAGTCTTAGAGGATTAACGAGAAAAAGTATAGGAGCTAAAGTATTTTTAGTCCTCTTTGACTCTCGATTCTCAGATGATGAAAAGATAATTATAGAACTTATTGAGGTAGACATGAATAGTGACTTGGGAATTATGTACTTCTATACAAATTTCAATATGACTATTTTAGATTTCATCAAACATATTAAAATCACTATTCAAGCAAAAGGATATGGAAACTTCTAAAAACATAACATACAAATTGATATAATTTTCTTAGTTAAGATAATGACTCAAATTAATAATAATTTAATGATACAAATACATAACATCATTGAAGCCCTTACTATAAGAGGAATTTATTTCTTAAAAACTAAAGACTTCTCTTTAGAAATCTTAGCAGGACTAGATTGGAGCCTCAATTTAGATTTAAACACTTAACCACAAACTCTTCAACCAACAGACTCAATAATCTATAACGATAGGCATGGTGGCTCAATAGTTAGATTTAATAATTATAAACCCTCCACATCACACAATGAGGAAAACGAAGAAGATGATAATGTCAATCTAATGAATATTGAAAATACTAGTAACAATATGTTAGACCAACAAACATACAATATAAATTACTCATCACAACAAGGATTTTTTTGATGACTTACATGAATTCATATACATGCCCACAGAAATAACAATCCACCTAACTCTAAGAGACCTAGTGGAACTTGAACACTTTGAAAAACAACATAAACTTGATAAAGATTGGGAATTATAATTTGATGAGGAATAAAATACAATTGCTAAAAAATGGGCAGAAGTCAATCTTATGAATCCTGCAAAATCTAGTAATGCAGGCACATTGAGACCACAACCATTACAAGTCCAATACCCTAAAAGTTCAATGAGAACAATGGATTATAGAGAAAGACATCCCCCACAGACAAAAATAACTCCATATATAAATGATAATCCTTTACTTCCAACCATAGGCAAAATAATGACACCCAAAATAACCTACTTTGGAAAAAAAAAACTCATTACTTCTAAACATAGCTGAATGTGATGATCCACAAATGTATGATACCTACCTAGAACAATGAATTGTATCTATCAAAGGAGATTACCAAGCAAGACATGAACTTGACATAGAAACTGGAGAAGCTATGATGAGGGTAGGATAAAATTATTTAGGCGATGTTGCTTGAGTGCTTGGGAAGCTTATAAAACAAATTTCTCAAAAGAAATAGTTCATATAGCCTCCCAAGGTAACAACATATTAAACTTTTACAATACCATCCATAGGTTATTTACAGCCAAAGATGCTAATACAAGCTTAGATTTACAATAGAGGGAAGCTATGAAAGATTTGAAATAACTCCAACTATTTAGCTGGAATTGGACTAAACTATTTTGTAATGACTTCCTCGTACTTACAGTAGTCTCAGGAAATTATTGTAAACCTAAACTAGGAGAAAGGCTATTTAGTAATTACCAGGCGATCTAGGAAAAGAAATTCATAAGGCATGGACAGATATAAAAGTAGCACCCCAATACGATAATATAGGGGTACACATACAACATATCATATCAGTCCTTAAAGACAAATGCACGTACATCTAAATACAGAAACAACTTAAAAATCAACAGTATGGCTTCTGTAGCCAAATATATACTCTGCAATAATATGAGCTTAATCAACATAGACAATGTTAGAAAAGAAGGTCTGTTAGGTCCACTACAAAACCTATGACACAACAACCTAAACGTAACACTAAGCTCAGAAAAACATACTATGTACGAAAGAGTAGGGAAAAGAAACATATTTAAATAAAGATAAACATGTCTGAAAGTTTAAACAAAAAAAAACATATGAGAACACTATCACTTGTTTTGCTTGTAATGAACCAAGACATTTGTCTTCTGCATGCCCTAACAAAAAGAATCTATACACAAGAGAGGTTAAGTTAGTCACTTGTACTAATTTAGACTTAGTAGAAATATAATTAGATATTTATGATGCTTCCTCTATCTATTCCATAGTATTCGTAGAAGAGATTGCGGATATACATTCTTCTTTTGATTATACCCCGATGAATTTATTCCTAGACAATCCATGTATAGCAACAGATCCATATGACCATTTTCATCCAGAAATGGATGCACTATCATATCAATGGGAGGATCTGTTCTCTCCCGATGATTTGAACCTAATGTTCACATAGTCCAACCCAAATACGGTTACTATAGGGCGACCCAACTTATCCAAATATCCTCATGATTGAACACTAAAAACTGGAATAGACAATGTTCCCTATTTTACTTGTGGTTTCTACACAACCATAGACAAAAGAGGAACTTGCAAAATTTATAAAAAAACAAATATATAACCTATTCTTGCAAGAAATCTTTTCTATCATCATACTTGTTACTCATCAAGTTTAAGCTAGTACACAAAACATACTGCTTGAAACTAGAGTATCCGTATTGGAAACTCAACTTAACTTGCTAGAAGCAGAGATAGCCACTCTAAGGCTAGCCTCCACTTCTTCTATGCCTGAAGACAAAGGAAAAGTACTTACACTCACCAAGACAAACTCAGATACAGATTTAGTTTTTATAAAATCCCCTACGTATCTGTAATATCAGAAGAACCACTAATGTCCGCGTCAAGTGCTCGGTCAATATCCAAGGTCATAAATTTACGCTTTATGTTTTTCTTGATAGTGGAGCCGCTAATTCCACTATCGATGAAGCCACTATGTAGGATCAAGAAGCACTAGAGGGGGGGGGGGGGGGGGGTGAATAGCATTCGTGGCTTTTTCACGTTTTATGGAAAACACAGAGTAATAATGCAGCGGAAAAGAACAAATCAAAAGCAATTGCTAACAAGTTTCTTTTACTTGGTTTGAGGCCTGTGACGACTCCTACTCCAAGGTCCACACTCGTTGAGTATTTACTTTGAGCAATTCACTATCAATCCAGAAATTACAAGTACAATTGTATAAGTGTAATAATTGAATGTCTACCGACAACTACAAATAAAGAATTTCGGGCTTCCGGTTATTGGAGTTGCATTACAGCTTTGTCGGATCATCTTTTGAGCGGCGCACAGTAGAAAGATTGTGAAGATCAAGTTATATTAAGGATCTACTCGAACCTATCTTAAATAGGCAGTTGAAGGCACCTTCAGCCTCCATGGAAGACACCTCTAGCTTGATTCTTATCCCCACAACTTCAATCGTCGATAACATCCGCGTTCTACGAATTTTATCTCTCCAAAGGCACCTTCAAGCTCCATGGAAGGTGCATTGAACACTGTTCACTGGAAGCACCTTCAATCTCCATAGAAGGCGCCTTGAACACAGTTCACCTGAGGCACTTTTGTGCTTTCCACTTCCTGCAAGGTATATTAGTCCAAATACAAAATATATCTTACAAAATAGAGTTAGCACAACAAAATATGAAATAATAAATTATTTTGACAGCCTCCGGACTGTCCAGTTCTGACTTTGAATTTCTCTGAAACTCTAGATTGAATCGACGTCTACTGTTCCCTCTTCGGGGAACACATCCTCACCTACTCCTCTCAGGAGAATTTACCTTTTGTCAGGCTAGTCCTCCAGACCGACTAGACTTTTGCTCAGCGTCTAAGTCTTCAGGACTTTTCTACTAGACGTCTGATCCCCTACCCGTCCAGACTTCCACCTCATTCGCAACCACCAGAATTTTCACCTAGAGTCCCTGACTCTAGGATTTCGCCCAAAGTCCTCAACCCGCCAAGACTTCGTCTTGCCTAAGCACAGTTAGGACTTTCCATCACCTAGGGTTACCTCCCCTAGGACCTAGGGCTAGCTCCCCTTAGGATTTTCCGCCTGCCTAGAATACACCAGGACTTTTGCCTAAAAATACTTAAGACTTTCCTGCAAGCTCATTCATATTTGTTAGATAATAAGACATCTTAACTTTGGACACTTTGTCATAATCAAAACTTAGGTTCGATCATCTGATGCTCCCTACACCAATAATCACTCACTTTTTTATTATGGCAACCTGGTTCAAAGTTAAGTAAAATATAACAATAATTAAAGGAATAATAATTTGGAAAAAGAAAAAAATTTATGCTCCCCCTTTCATAAAGATTATGTTTAAATTAACTTTAACCTCTCTCTCCCCCTTTTACATATATCAAAAACAAATACTAAGAGAGGGAGAAAGAAACTTTAATTAAGAAGAAGGAAAAACTTAGCTAATTTTTAAGCTTTGAAAGTGACTTAGGGTTTACCAAAAAAACTTTAGCTAAATTCTTTTTAAAAAACTTTTATCAAGTACTTAGCGTTCAAAAGATTTTGATGAAAATTTAGCTTTTAAAAGGATTTTGATAAACTTTTAGCTTTGAAAAAGATTTTCTTGTAAAAATACTTAGCTAAAATACTTTATCAAATATTTAGTTTTTTGAAAAGAGATTTTAATAATAAAAAAATAGGATTTAAAATGACTTTGATAAAAGCTTAGCTTTTATTTTGATAAAAACTTATTTTTCTAGATACAAAAATAGTTAAACAATAAAAGATTGAATTTTTTTTCTACAAAATAACTTTGAAACCTTGGAAAACAATGGTTCAACAAAAAGAATTAATGTCTTAACCTTCGTTTCACTCCCCCTTAATTAATGCCAAAAATAAGTGCTTTTTAGGGTATCCTATAGTCCAAGCATGTAAAATAAGAAGAACATAAAAGTTATTATTTATTTTTCTAATTTTCTATCTCACTCATTCTATGTTATCAAGCATGTTCAACTAATGAGCGTGTGTGAGACGGAGTTAAGTTGATTTTATCTTCAACTTTGAAATATATTTATGATATTGAAGTATATTTCAAAAATAATTTAAGTTAAATTTAGATTTCAAAAATACTAAATTTGAGATTTTAAAATATAAGTTTGAATTTTGAATGAGTTTGAATTTCAAATTTTGGAATATAAGTTTAAGTTTTGAATAAGTTTGAATTTTGAATTTTAGAATATAAGTTTAACTTTTGAATAAGTTTAAATTTCTAATTTTAAAATATTAGTTTGAATTTCTAATTTTAATTGAGTGAGTTTAATTAATTTGGGTTTGGTTAACTACTTGATATTTTAAACTTAGATCCATCTCACCCTTTTCTAGATTTTCAATCAGGGAACCTTAATAGTTTTGTGAGATGGTTAATTTAATCTTCAATTTAAATTATCATGTAACGATTGATTTATATTTGAGTTAGACTAAGGTTTTACAGTTAGTCAATTAAATATTTATTTCAATGATTGGCTTCTAGGATGTGGCGAGGTACTAGGCCTTCTTGGGTATGAGATCATCTACCACTTCTAGACAAAGCCTTTCAAAAAATTGAATATTTAATTTCCTTTCAAAAAATCCTAGGTCTAACTAGTCAAGTGTGAATCAAGCCTAGGTCCTATCTACCCTAGTCTAAGCATGTATAGTGAAAGTAGTAAAGTAAGAATCAAAAAAATCTATCTAATGATAAAAATGATCTTTCTATTAGCTCCCCCTAGATCATAGCCTCGATAGGGTCTATCAAGGCAGTGGATTTGATTCTTGGGGATATAATATTGACCAAATCCAACTTGATTAGTTAGATTAGACTTGGGGATTTAGTCAAAGAACTTGAGTTAGTCGCTTCCTTAAGGGTTGTTACCTTCTTTTGGAGTGACTTGATCTGAACGTCGGATTTGGCCAACTTTCTTAATAAATATAAAACTAAATTTTATAAGTCATCTATCTGAGTACCAGAAATTAGGAAACTTACAATGTTATTTGACCCTTCGAAAATGGATACAGATCCATGGTTTCTCTCATACTCGATTTCTGATTCACTCTCGGTTTCAGACTTGGACTCGATTTCGGCAACTTACGCTTGTACCGGTAGAGCGAGGAATCTTGTTTGCTTGTGTTCTTTGTCCGACTCTTCTGATGACTCGGACCATGTTGCCTTCAACACCTTCCTTTTTCCTTGCTTTTGGTTTGGGCAGTCAAGCTTGTAGTGTCCCTTTTTTGTTGCAGCTATAGCAGGTAACTCCAGACTTGACCTTCGTATTCGATTGAGTCACCTTCTTCTGCTTAGTGTTTTCCGAACTAGTTTGACTAGTTTGGTGGTGATATCATCTTCATCTGAGTCTAATTCATCTCTAGACTCGGGTTCGATCTGGTACTTCTTTCTAGTCTCCTTCATCTTGCTTGTACCTACAACCAACGCAATACTTTTCTCGATGAGCATGCATTAATCTGTTCGTGTAACTCAAAATCAGAAAATAATTCATCTAATCTAATAATTGAAAGATCTTTGGATACTTTGTAAGCATCTACCATCAATGCCCACAGGGTATTTCTCGGAAAAGGATTCAGCGCGTACCTAATGACATCACGATTCTCCAATTTTTGTCCGATCGTGTGGAGGTCGTTGAGTAGATCTTGGATCCGGACGTATAGTTGAATTGTTGATTCTCTGTTCTGCATCTTGATGCTATGTAATTTATTTAACAATAAATCTTTCTTACATACCTTAGCGTCAGAGGTTCCTTCATGAAGTTTGATCAACTTTTGCCAAAGCTCTGTAGCATTACTGAATGACTCGATTCAACTCATCTTTGGTTAGTCCGCATTGTAGGGCTCGAGTTGCCTTTACATCATCTTCTATCTTTTTCATCAGGTGTGTGTCCCAATTTTCGCATGACACAAGTACTCCAGTGTTGTCGACTGGTAGGGAGAAGCTCGTTTGAATGATGATCCACATATCTACCTCTGTCTTCATATACTACTCCATTCGACTCTTCTAGTAGCTGAAGTCTTCGCTGGAGAAAAGAGATGGATGAGCTGTGATGTAGCCTTCTTGGTGGGCCATTAAAAAAAATCTCGCATAAAAAAAAACAAACAATAACAATTGTTCCAAGACTTGGTCTTGATTAGTAGTGCGGGAGAACGATAAAAATAACAATTCACTAATTTAAAAAAATATTAATAAAATATTAATAAAAAATATTATTACAAATTTTGATAACTGTGATATTTTATTAATATTGACTAATGGTGAAAAGATGAAAAGAATTTTTAAAAATAATTTTAGAGGAAAAAAACGAAAGGTGTAATAATGCAGCAGTATATAATTTTGTTTTTCAAAGAAGAACCCCCCTGCTTAATTAGTAGTTTCATCAAATTAGAGTGGCCTAGCTCTTATACAAATTGTAGGATCGAGAAGCGCTAGATGGGAGGGGGGGTGAATAGCGCTCGTGACTTTTTTATATTTTACAGAAAACACAGAGTAATAATGCAGTGGAAAAGAACAAAGCAAAAGCAATCGCTAACAAGTTTCTTTTACTTGGTTCGGAGCTTGTGACGACTCCTACTCTATGGCCCACACTTGTTGAGTGTTTACTTTGAGCAATTCACTATCAATCCAGAAATTACAAGTACAATTGTATAAGTGCAATAATTGAATGTATACAGACAACTACGAATAAAGAATTTTGGGCTTCTAGTTGTCAGAGTTGCATTGCAGCTTCATCGGATCGTCTTTTGAGCGACGTGTAGTAGAAAGATTATGAAGATCAAGTTATATTAAGGCTCTACTCGAACCTGCCTTAAATAGGCTGTTGAAGGCACCTTCAGCCTCCATGGAAGGCGCCTCCAGCTTAATTCTTATCCCCACAACTTCGGTTGTCGATAACATCCACGTTCTACAAATTTTATCTCTCTGAAGACGCCTTCAAGCTCCATGGAAGGCGCCTTGAACACTGTTCACTGGAGGCGCCTTCAATCTCCATAGAAGGTGCCTTGAACACTGTTCACCCGAGGCTTTTTTGTGCTTTCCACTTCCTACAAGTCATATTAGTCCAAATACAAAATATATCTTGTAAAATAGAGTTAGCACAATAAAATATAAAAAATAAATTATTTTGATAGTCTCCAAATTATTCGGTTCTGACTTTGGATTTCGCTAAAACTCTAGATCAAACCAACGCCTACTATTTCCTCTTCGGGAAACGCTTCCTCACCTACTTCTCTTAGGGGAGTTTATCTTTTGCCAGACTGGTATTTCAGACCGACTGAACTTTTGCTCAGCGTCTGATTCTTTAGGACTTTTCTGCTGGACGTCCAATCTCCTACTCGTCCAGACTTCCACCTAGTTCGCGGCCACCAGGATTTTCACCTAGAGTCTCTGACTCTAGGATTTCGCCCAAAGTGCTCGACTCGCCAAGACTTCGCCTTGCCTAAGCACAGTTAGGACTTTCTATCACCTAGGGTTACCTCCTCCTATGACCTAGGGTTACCTCCCCTTAGGGTTTTGCATCTGCCTAGAATATACTAGGACTTTTGCTCAAATACACTTAGGACTTTTTTCCAAGCTCATTCACATTTGTTAGATAACAATACATCTTAACTTTGGACATTTTTCCATAATCAAAACTTAGGTTCGATCGTCTGGTGCTCTCTGCATCAACACACTATTCTTTCCATCCTACCTCCAACCCTTATCAAAATTGCTACACAACCAATGGTCAACGTACAGTTTGATGACCAACAACCTTTAGCACCCCGCTTTCTCTTTCTAAGTTTTGGATCAAGCTCCTATTAAATAAAAATATCCACTTAATTCTCAATCTAAATTTTCTTGTCGCTCCCGACCGAGCTCTCCTACTTACAAAAGACTATGCTCTTTTCCTATCAACCCTTGTCGTCTCTCTTATTGTCTCTCGTTATCCTTCCATCGTGCATAAGCATGGTGATGGCCCTTCTAATGCTCCTTCCACTTCTTCCATTACTGATCCCTCCTCCTCCACTACCCCAAAGGCACAGCCAATCACCTTTAATAAGGAGTCATGAAAATGCCTTAGCAAAAACTCACGCAAGGGTTCTTACCTACTAAATATAGGATCGTTGCGCTAGAGGGAGGGGGTGAATAGTGGTCATGACTTTAACGTTCATTTAAAAACTTTCGAGAGATAAGCAGTAGAATAAAGACAGAAAGAAAGACGAGCAATCGCTAACACTTTGATTTACTTGGTTCGGAGCCTGTAACGACTCCTACTCCAAGACCCACATGTGAGAGTGCTTTCAATAAACAATTCACTAGTAGTTAGAAGAAAGATTACAAATATTATGTATAAGAATTACAATTATAAAACTGTAAATAAAACTATATTGACAACATGTAAAGATTGAAGTCGCGAGCCTTCGGTTGTCGGAGTAGCGTATGGGCATCGTGGAAGCATTTTCTGAGCAGCGCACAAGAGCGAAAGATGCTTGGAATGTTATTTTTAAGCTGCTGGTCGAATCCTTCTTTTATAGCCCACTCCAGGCTCCTAGAACCTCCCCTGAGTGCTCCTATAGGGCTGATATGGTGTGCTCTTATCAAAACTTGATCCGGTAGAAATTATCCATCTCCGGGTGCCTGGACCACCCCCAGGTTCTTGGGCCCTGACGTAGGTCCCCCAATCAGTGCACTCCAACTTGCATTGCAGATAGGTTTTTGGCTGTTTCGATGCTTGGAATAACTCCAGGTGCTTGGACCACAAGGACACCTGGCTAGGCACCCTGCTTTGATCGAAGCCAGTCTGGGCGCTCAGACTCCCTCCTGGTGGTCGGACCACCATTTTCATAATTTTGTTTTCTTGAAAAATCAGGTTAGTTCATGCAAATAACATGTAAAGAATGATAAGATTTGACAACATTCAGATTGTCTGGTCCTGACTTTAAGTTTCATTGAAACTCTAGGTCAGACCGACGCCTACTATTTCCTATTCAGGGAACTCGTCTTCACCTACTCCTCTCAAAAGAAATTACTTTTTATGAAACCGGTCCTCTAGACCGTTTGGACTTTTGCTCTGTGTCCGAGATTTCATGACTTCATACTGAACGTTCAATCCACGATCTGTCCACTCCGCGACCCCCAAGATTTTCACCTAGAGTCCTCGACTCTAGGATTTTGCCCAAAGTCCTTAATCCGCCAAGACTTTGTCAGTCCCCCGAACCAAGACTTCATTGTCTAACTGCAGCTTGGACTTTCCTCCTGCTTAACCACAGCTAGGACTTTCCTTTGTCTAAGATCACTTAGAACTTTCCTGCACACTTAGTCACACTTGTTAGATCACAAGACAACTTAATTTTGAACTCATTTTCCATTATCAAAACGCAAGTTCGATCGTCTGGTACTCTCTGGATCATTAATCTCAACCTTTTTAATTATAACAACCTTGTTCAAAAGTTAAGTAAAAATATACAAAATAGTAAGACATTAAGAACAAGTAAACAAGGCAAAAATGTTACTCACTCCCCCTTAAGTATTACTTTTTCAACAGAATAAAGATTTTTTTGCTTTACTTTTAATACGCTTCTCCCCCTTTGACATATATAAAAAATTATTAAGTAGAGAGAAAAGTTATAAAAAAAAAACTTTAATTTTGAAAAGTCAACTTTTTAATCTTTTCTTTTAAGCTCCCTCTGAAAATAGCACTTAACTTTTCTTTTTAAAAAAATGTGTTTAGCTTAGAAAAAATCTTAGCTAAATACTTAGCTTAAAAAAAATTCTTAAAAAACTGAGCTGAATATTTAACTTTGAAAATAATTTCTTTGAAAAATATTTAGCTAAATAGTTATATTTAAAAAAATTTAAAAAAAAATAGTTTAAAACATAGCTTTAAAAAAGAATTTCTTTTAAAATTTTGAAGAAGTAATTGGATTTGAAAAATCTTATAAATATTTTTAAATATCATCGAAAAAGAAAACTTAATTTTAAAATTAAAAAAAATTAACTCCCTTTGTCTCTCTCTCTTAAAAATTTTAAGTAATTTGTAGGGAATAGTGAGCTTAAATAATTAAATTAATATCTTGATTAATGCCTTGATTAATGATTATGATCCTAGAGACCAAGCATGAAAAACTTAAGTTTAAAAGCAAGGAGATAATTATCTATTTTTTTTAATTTTTAATCTCACTTATTCTATGTTATCAAACATATTCAGCTTATGAGTTTGTGTGAGACGGAGTTAAGTTAATTTTTAATTTGATTTTAACTTTGAGAATATTATTTTTTACTTTAAGAAATATTTAAATTTAAAATTTAAGATTGAATATTTAATTTTAAATTTTGAAAAAATATTTAAGATTGAATATTTAAGTTTGAATTTTGAATAAATATTTATGTTTGAATAATTAAATTTTGAATTTTAAAACTTTTAATTAAGATTTGAAAATTAATTAAGATTTGAAAATGATTAAGATTTTAAAATTTATAATTTTAAAATTTATTATGATGAAAATTAATTAACATTTAAAAATAATTAAGATTTTGAAATTAAAATATGAAAATTAATTATGATTTAAAAGTTAATTAACATTTAAAAATAATTAAAATTTTGGAAATTAAAATTTAAAAATTACTTATCACTTAAAAATTAATTAACATGTGAAAATAATTAAGATTTCAAAATTAAAATTTGAAATTGATTATGATTTGGTTTAAGTTTTGTTAAATTTGATTAATTTGAATAATATTTTTGTAGGTTAAGTTAGGTTTAAGTTGTTGGTCGAAATCTTCTTTTATAACTCACTCCGAGTACCTAGAACCTCCCACAGGTGCCTCCACAGGGATGATGTCACGTCCTAGAGGAGTCTCTTCCAGACAAAAAATCTGATAACATCTCCCTTGTACCAGTGACAATCTGAAATATACATACAACCACAAGTATACATCAGCCACACATGGTTAGACTTACACAACACAACAAACCATACAAAACACCACATCACAACACTCCGGAACCAAAACCTAAATTTACATTGCTAAGTAAACCGAAAACATAGACCAAATAAAGTACAAATGAAAACTAGAAACAAGTCTTCGGATGTGACGTGGAAACCGGCAAACAGGATACTCCAAGCGACTCCAAAAATCTACCTGTTACCTAAAATAGAAATAGCGCAACGGTGTGAGTTCAAAGAACTCAACGGATATCAAGCTGACATGCCTAGTAAGATATAACTATAAGTAATAATCATGGAGTACAGTGTTCTGATCAATAATAAGAAATGTAAACTGAAAATATAACAGAAGAAGAAATGTACTCACCAGGACCTCCTATCCAGATGTAAGGGTCGTCAGACCAGATATATAATGTCTCCTATATACATGTCGATCATATGCAACCACCAAAATGCAGCAAACAAAGTGCAGCAATCACAAAAAATAAATGCGATCAATGCATATGATGCAAAAATGACATGTGTTACCTATGACACTAGTCAATCATCTCACACGTGATGGTGAGACCGAGTGAGTAGAGCTATGACAACTGTGCACTCTACCATTACTGCTCCTGAGTGATCGAGTGGATAGGATGCTGTCGAAGTACACCTATCCTCCTACCTCAATCAGAGGAGGGGAGCGCAATGCTCTCATCTCCCTGTATCATAATCAAGGGGAGGGATCCCTGCTCGCTACCACGCTGCAGTCTCACTACCCATGAGCAGACCAGCGGAGCCTGACAGAACAACTACACACACCCTGCCTGATGTATGTGCAGATCATGTAACTGACGATGTGCTCAACAATAATGGAGCCGACAATCGCACAACATGCAATTATGCAAGATGGTGCATGACACTAAGCATGTAAATCCTAACCATAATCACCTCCACATAATATGCACCAAACAGGAAAATAAATCATACTATGACCTAGATATCATAGATCTAAGTACACATGCCAAATAATAAAATCCAGAAAATTAGTCCTATACTCAATGAAGCCTAGTATGTCACTTCCTCTAGGAACTAAGGTACACATGACAATAATCAAGAGATATAAACATGGATACATAACAGACAACAAACATAACATAAAATAAGTATCAAATAGTGGCATACCAAGGGAAAACCTAAGCATGATCATTGCTACTAACTATAAATTACTATGCATATCAAAGTGACAATATCATAAAAAATAAGTCAAGAGATACCCGCCTTAAAAAGAAGATCAGGTCAAACAGAAATCCTACATCGTGATGTCGTCTCAATCAGAGTCCTGCATCAAAGTATTTTATTTAGCTAAGTCCCTATGAATTTAAATAGCTAAATAAAATACCCAAACCTAACTAGAGAAAACCCTAATTATTCCATCATTCGGATTAAACCTAACTATCCTTTAATCAACTATGAAATAACCATCAAAATCAACACTAAAACTTACCCAATTTAGCCCTTCTCTGTTGAATCACAACTAGAGCAGTTGCTGCTGGAAACTAAAGTCATCACCAAGATGAAGTTATTGCTGTTAATTATTCTCGATCATCACTTGTTAGCCGGAATTCAACATGATTGTAGTTCTACCGATCAAATCTATAACCAAATGCAATTCATGTGAGTACCATGGGTCAGCAATCACACAGGGATAGGACTAGAGATGGAGATGCTCACCTTGCTAGCTACTTAGCGGGCAATATGACGAAACAGTGGTGTTTGTTGCTGGAAGAAATGTAGTCGGGCAAGGGAAGGTTGCTGATCTCCAAATCCATTTCTCCAATTCAACCCTTTCTGGCCGGAAGTAACAACCTACTGCCCAACTCATTCTTTGTTGACCAATCCAGCAAACCAGTACCCAAATTCTTGAATCCTGATCTAGGTTAAGAGCATACCTCAAATCAGGCCGCCAGAATCCCTCAATCGACGACAGATAGATCATGAGCATGTGGTCGGCCAATGGATGCCCGACTCGAGCACTACCAGACACGAATGGTGATGAGCTGGCATCGACGCAAGGCTAAAGGGGTAGGCGGAGGTTATGGCAGGCGGCGGTGTCGTTCCTGACGAACATGGCGCGAGTGGTGATTGGGTCGGGTGCCGGTGCCACGATACTGAATGCATCTCTGTACACGGGGGACGGTGGGCAGCGCGCGGTGCTGTTTGATCATTTCCGAGGGGTGCTGCCGGAGACGGTGGGAGAGGGAACCCACTTTCTCGTCCCGTGGTTGGGCAGGGCGTCGCGAGAGGAGAAGAGGTGGCGGGCTCGGGGAAGAGGAGAAGGAAGCGTGGTCGGCGACGGGATGAAGAAGAGAGACCCGTCGCTGTTCGGAATCGCGAGAGGGAGGGGAAGAGGAAGAAGAAGGGGCGGCAACGAGAGGAGGAGAAGATGGGTTCGGCGAGACATAGAGAGGAAAATTAGGGGAAACAATTAAACTTAGGGCTTTTCAATTAAAGCTTAGGTTATTTTCTCAATCAACTCTCAATTAATTGGGATATTACAAATAGACTTTCACTTAGCCTACAAAATCATCCCTTTAAATTCGTCATACAAACTCTGAAAAATTCTCATAAAATTTTTAAAAATTCCTAAAAATTCTATTAAGGTTATTTCTCAAATAACCTTATTATTTTATTATTATTTGGTTGCCGTATTTTACAGCTGACATGACATGCTCTCATCAAAACTTGATCCGGTAGAAGTTATCCACCTCCAAGCACTCGGACCGCTCTCAAGTGTCTGGACATTGACATAGGTCCCCAAGCAGCGCGCTCCAGCTCACAACGCGGATAGGATTTTGGCTGTCCGGGCACCTGGAGTAACTCCGGGTGCTCTGACCGCGAGGGCGCCTGGCCAGGCACCCTACTCCGAGTGAAGCCAGTCTGGGCGCCTGGACCACCATTTTCATGATTTTGTTTTCCTACAAAATCTTGTTAGTCCTGGACAATAACATGTAAAGAATGATAAGATTTGACAGCCTTCAGATAGTCCGGTCTTGACTTTGAGTTTCGCTGAAACTCTAGGTCGGACCGACGCCTACTGTTCCCTTTTCAGGGAACGCGTTCTCACTTACTCCTCTCAGGAGAAATTACCTTTTACTAGATTGGCCCTCCAGACTGTCTGGACTTTTGCTCTGCGTCTGAGACTTTAGAACTTCATGCTGAATGTCTGATCCATGACCCATCCAGTCTTCCACTTGGTTTCTATGACCCATAGATATTTTAGCTAGAGTCATTGACTCTAAGATTTCACCCAGAATCCTCAACTCACCAAGACTTTGTCAGTCCCCTCGACCAAAACTTCTTTGCCTAGCCGCATCTAGGACTTCCACCCGCCTAACTACAGTTAAGACTTTTCTTTACCTAAGATCACTTAGGACTTTCCTGTACACTTAGTCATACTTGTTAGATCACAAGACAACTTAACTTTGAACCCGTTTACCATTTTCAAAATATAAGTTCAATCGTCTGGTGCTCCTACACCAACACTAAATACTCAGGAACTTTCTTGTTCACTACCTTTACAAGACTATCAAGAAAACTAGAAATACTTGGTTGTATAAGCGCTTATCTAGAAGATAGTACCAGAAATTGGGAGATACCTAAAGACATTCTTTCTCCAACATCTTTACTTCAGTTAATAAATACACAACAACCAAACTTAGATTCCTTAATTTCTAGGTATGAAAAACTAGAAATTATAGGAGATAACCCTTCAAGATATTGGGGAAAAGATAAGGTATACTGCAAATTAGCAATATTAAATCTGAATCTCACTATAAAAGTAGAAGACTTAGATATACCAACTTAAAAATAGAAGAGTGTGCTATGTACATTAAACAATTACTAAAACTTGGAGCAATCTAAAGATCTACTTCTAGACATAAGGTCCAACTATAATAGTAAATAAAAGATCCGAACAAAAATGTGGTCAATCAAGAATGATATTTAATTACAAAAGATTAAATGATAATTGTTAAGAAGATGATTACAAAATACCTGATAAAGACTAACTACTCAACAAAATATAAAATTTAAAATGGTATTTAAAGTTTGATATGAAATCAGGATTCTAGCAAGTTAAGATGCATCCTGATTCTATCGAATAGACAGTCTTCTCATGGCCAGAAAGACATTTTGAATGGTTAGTAATGTCATTCGAACTTAAGGTAGTACCTCAAATTTTCCAATGGAAGATGGATGTCATTTTTAAAAATGTCTCTATGTTCACATGCATCTACATTGACGATGTGTTAATTTGTTCTAAAATAAAAGATGAACATTTTTCTCATCTATAGTTATTTTTAACCTCTTTGAAAATCATGGCCTTATAGTTTTGTGGAAGAAAATGAAATTGGCCACAAAACACATAGATTTTCTTAGAATAGAAATTAGACAAGGATCAATTACACTACAACTCCATATTTCATCCAAGATACTCACTTTTTTAGACAAAATGGAAGATATGAAAACATTAAGAACATTTTTAGGACTCTTAAATTATGCCAGTCATTACCTCAAGGACATAGGAAAAATTAGTGGACTCTTATACAACAAAACATTGATTATGGATCAAAAATACTTTAGTCAACAAGATATAGAGCTAGTTAATCAAATCAAAGAATTATTTAGAACTATTCCAGTTTTAACTCTACCATTGGACTCTGACTTTTTGATCATTGAAATAGGCGGATGTGAAACAAATTGGGGATGAGTTCTATTTAGAAAAAAACCTCTAAATATGACCCTAAAACCTCAAAATCCTTGTGCAAATATGCCTCAAGAAAATACAAAGAAAAAGATCTCTTAACTTCTTTATTACAAAATTCTAGCAGTCATTTACTGTCTTGACACATTCATGCTCTTTATTTGCAATAAACAAGAAATTACTACCTGAACTGACTGCGAGTCAATTATAAAATATAGTCAACAAACCAAAGGATTATGTAAAAGCTTAAGCATAAAACTATGGCTTAAGTTCACAAATACAATTATAAATAAAAGTAAAAAATCTAGTGGGAACATATTAAGAGGACAAATAATTGCCTAGCAAATACTTTATCCCAACTTTTACATTAAACTTCACTAAATATTATAGGATTAATGGATTGAAAAAAGAAGGTGCAAACTTTTTTACAAAAATCATGAGGTTTCGCAACCAAGAATTACAACAGTTTACAAACTATAAGGATTAGTTTCATTTTTCCTCCAGAGACAAACTTGACAATATATAGAACTGTTTACTTGACAATATTTGGAATATCCCATAATTCCTTGCAGTACCGATTACAAGATAGCAATAATTAATGCTTTATCCAACTACTTCATAACCTGGGTGCAAAAACTAGAAGGCAAGATGTTTTCTTGCTATACAATCTAAGGAACACAAGTAGGAGTTTACTATGACTGGAAAGAGGT
The DNA here is from genome assembly GCF_018446385.1 of Zingiber officinale. NCBI lineage: Eukaryota > Viridiplantae > Streptophyta > Magnoliopsida > Zingiberales > Zingiberaceae > Zingiber > Zingiber officinale. Next base: position 112,437,084 of record NC_055993.1, on the reverse strand, counting down.
CATAATAGTCACACAAGGATGTGAAAAACCATCCTACAAAGGATTTTATTCCATAGATGAAGCATTCACTTCTATTAAGGCAATAATTGGCCCTAACTTCTTTATAAGCACCTTACTTAAGGCAGGAGAAAATTTGACAAAACATAGTCTAACAGAACTTATGCTCAAATAGCCACAACTAAACTTGACAAAATAGAAACTCAGCCTTCAGGCTTTATCCATAGACCTCATTACTTAACTCTAGCCCAACTAAAAGCAAATGCGGCCTTAACTTCATAACAAAGAGCCTCAAAATCTATGCTATTAGGACTTCCTACAACTATCCCAAAAGATATCTCCACATATGTTCGAAGTATGACAGAGAAATCAACCTTCAACACTTTTCTTGAGCTATGTGACATACACAAAGAATTCCATGCCAGCCCCCTCCCCCCCAGAAGGTATGACAATTACCTACGAAGTCGAATTCAGCATTAAACTAAGGTGTCAAAAACTCACCAAAAACAGTGTTGACTCAGTTAGATATGGATATCAATGTCAACTACTGTATTCTTTCAGAAAAACCAACATTGACTTTGAAAAATATGTCCCAACAAACTATAGGGGATGACTTATTACCTCATTTACTTTAATAGATTATGGACTTCTATCCAGACTCTGGGTATGTGACCTAAACTCCGTTATAGACTTCCTAAAGAAATTGTGTGATATAATATCTCAAGCACTCGAAGAAGAGGAAACATTTGTAGTATGCACTTTTGAAAGTTTCCCACCAGAATGGCTAAATCTAAAGATAAAACCAACCAGACATTTGATCAAGATAGATATTCATGACATAACTGGTCTTCAAGCAAAACTTGAAGAATATCCTTCTGTTCCTAATCTGGAATGGGCAAGACATTCAACAACAGCAGATCGGTTTAAATAGTGGCAGGCTTTTATTCAAGGAAACAATTGGTTTTGGGATCATCTAGAAGATCCAGACACTTACGTCCTAGTTGGTGAAATTTACACCGAAAAGATTTACTGGCTAAAAGAAATGGGAACCAGAATGTTTCTGTTTACTTTCTCTACTCAACATATGACCATTTTTCAACATTACCAAAAGAAATCCGAATGCTGGGCAAACAAGAAACTGGCCAACTCAACAAGAATAGCAAGGGCTTACAAATGTGAGCTAAACACAGTAAATCAGGCCACTAGCTCCAGGGCTCCTTCTTTAGATTCTGTAGGTGAACAGAATCAAGAAAACATGATGAAGTCATGATGCATATGACATTAGTACTATGTTAGCCATGACAACAACCTCACAAAAATCATAAGAAATGATGCCATGAAGAAAAATCGTAAGCAATGATGTCATACAAAAAGAGGCCCCCTCTTTATCAAGATAACAACTCACCTCTCTTTCTCCACCATGCATGCTGTCCCCCCCCCCAGCCTCAACCTCTTTTCCTTCTCCATGAAGCAACCTTCTAGCCTTTGCCTTCATCTCCTCTTTCTATAAATACCTACCTTATGCCTCCAACAAGATGCAAGAAGAAGCCTGTGTGATAGTGTGTGCTAGTGTGATTTAGTGCAAGTGTGATTTCAATTTCCTGTGGGGTATTGTAAGTATCTCCTGTATATTTCCTTATGTAAGCTTGTACCTTATTTATATAATTTCCTTATGTAAGTCTACAACTAGCTAAGTATGCTTTCAATTTCCTAGTTTGTATATTTTCCTGTAAAATTTCTATGGCAGCTTAATATAAAGGCTTTGCTTTCATCTCATTGTCTTCAAGAGTTAGGATCTATCTCGTGGTTTAAGCTTATAAAACCTATGATGACTAAGTTGGGCAGTAAGAGCTACTGAATCCCATTATAAGACCTACAATAGTTGGGGTGAAGCTTGAACAATAAGACATAACTGATGAGAAACAATGATAAAAATATCCTGCCAAAATGCCTAAATTTAGCAATTCGTATTTGAAATTACTATTCACTTTTTTACTGTTCATAAGTACCGTTCATTTTTACTTTCCACAATTATTGTTTATTTTTATTATTCACAAATCTTAAAAATCTCTTAAAAACATAACTTCAACACGAAGCACGTAAAAATATGATGTGTGTGTGTGTGTGTGTGAATATATATATATATATATATATATTCTATCAGACCCGCCTCCATATCTGAACTCTAAAATCACCATACATAATTATTCAATTATTTAATCAGGTCCAAAAAAAAAAAACCTTCATACCCTTCTCCATTCAGCTCCAATATCAGATTCTCTACCTAGGGATGCAAACAAGTCAAACCAAGTCAAGCCAAATTTTGAGGTATTTAAGCTTGTTTAATAAGGTAATCGAGCCAAACCAAGTTAGCCTAAAATGAACTAAGCTATTGAAATGATTGTTCAAGCTTGGATTGATTTGTTTTTTATGAGCATGACCTTGGTTCAAGCTTGACTTGAGATTAATTTATTTAGATGTTATTGATCTCTCAATTTAAGTTTGTTTGATTATTTTAAACTTTTTCTTGTTTGTTACTAATGATGTTTGCTTTGTTGGTGCACATATATCGTTATGGAAACAAAAACTTTTTCATTGTTTGCTTTGGTGTTTGTAGTTAACAGTAAGCGAAGACTACTATTAGGTGAATATGGAATGATATTTTGCATTTTTCTTGTTTGGTATGATATATAATATTTTGAATTATTTTTATTAATTTTGTATCTTCATTGTTTTATTTCACTTATACAAATATATACATTGTATTTGCAGGTGACATGTACTTGGGTTTTTATGAATCAATATAATGGTTGAAGATGATCCATCTAATCGAGTTTTTATTTTACAAGACTTTGTTAGTATTAAAATTTAATATTTTGAGTGTATTTGTAGGTTGTGTTGGATGTAAAAGATTTATCATTAGTATTGTATTTGTAAATTTGACTCAAATGATTATTGGATGAATAAAAATATCTATTAGCCCTTTAAATTTTGTTTTGTAATTTTTTCTATTCTAAATGGTCGATGAATTGTGATGATGTGTAAATATTGAATTCAAGTTATACATTCTAGATAAATATTAATGATAATTTTTAATGTATTTATAAATTATTATAATGATATTTATTATGTCATTATAAATTAGTTTAGGTGACATTTATATATGTCCTTAAAATATGATTTTTCTTGACATTTTTGACTATCGGTATATTCCTATATTGTGACACTTTTAAAGTTAGCATTGATATTGTATAACGACATCATAAAATGTCAGGAATGCGAGGAGGTCTAAGACAATGTCACTTTATAGGGCGTTTTTTGATGATGTCACTAAAACTTAAGTGTCACCAAAATTATACTATAAGGGCATTTATGTGTGTCATTATAGACCTTTTTCTTGTAGTGGCGACTTGCAAATACAACATATAATAGTTATTTCATCACTTAGAATACGCCCCCCCTTAAAATCCTGGATTTACCCCTGATTAAGCTTGATAATTCAAATTTATTTATTTTAAAAGGTTTATTGTTTATTTAACAAATTAATAAGAGTTTTATTAATAAATATAGTTAGTGAATATTATTCATAAACATTATTCATAAATATTATTTATGAATGTTGTTCATGAATATTGTTCATGAACATTGTCATTAATATTATTCACAAATATAGTTCACATACATTCTGAATTGAACTTATATATGTTTAAGATTTTTTTAAAATTTAACGAGTTGCTCAAATTTGTTTATTTAATTGATCTTGTGTGTACTGAATAAACATAAGCCAACTCTTACCAAGTCGAACATCAAACTTATTCACGAACATTCATTTCATTTATACCTTACCTCCATCAGGTTCAGAGAAAATTGTTATCCATATATTCAACGATTGATAGAAAAAACTTTGTCAATGAAGACAATGCAACAAAAAAAGAGATCTACTTATGAAGGGGGTACTGTCACAATTAACAAAGCCATGCCCTACGTAGCCATATTTGTAAAGACCACAATTTGAATAGGATAATGGAGATAGTGGGGTAGTGGAGATCATGGTGTTAGTGGAGATAAGGGTGTTAGTGGAGATGGTGGGGTTAGTGGAGATAGTAGGGTTGGTGGAGCTTAAAACTTCACCCCTATAAATAACCATGAGAAAGTTACGGAAAAGTTTGACCAGAAGAGAAGGCATATGCCTAGCAAAATCGTTTTGTCAAGGAAGGAGAAGTGTACTTCAAGAATCCCACATTTTCCACTGTGGTATCAACTTCCAAGGATTTTTGTAAGTGGGCTTATTCCCATGACATGGAATGTGAATTGAAAGAAAGGAACATACTCTAGTCGTGTCCTATGACATGCTATATTCCTCCACCTGATGATAGACATGTTAGTATTAGCCTTTAGAGCTAATTATGAGATGATTGATAAGGAAACTTTTGTATCATATTTTATTAGTAAAAGATAATATTTATGGTTACTATATTTACTTCAGATCTGTCCAATTGAATAAGTATAATAATGTCATAGGATAGTAGGTTCTAGGCTACAACATATCAATTTGTTGAATTGATAGAAGGAGGCTATAGATATATATAGAACACTACTCTTAACTATTTCTAGTCAAGCATTAATATACAAAGAATATTTTAATGCATTAAGACTAGCATGTCAGTCAATTGATGACTTAATCTCATAAGTCATCACTATAAGATATTAAGTCGACACATGAGTATATATTAGAGAATATGTACTAAATTAGCCAACCATGAGAATGTTTCATAGATTATTATATGAGTATCATAAATATTCTCATAGTGACTATTGATATAAATAATCCTTAGATCTAAAGTCACTACGGTTCCCTTCATAAGGAGTTATGTACTTAGGTATCAGCAAACATCACTAGTAACAAGGTGGATTATAAAGTCGACTACTAGGTATGAAATAAGTTATGCGCAGGGATGTGAGTGATGTAGATGATATCTATTCCTTCCATATGATAGAAGTGATATTTGTGGACCTCTTAATTAAGTAGGATACAAGAATGCATGGTCATATTCAAATTAGTCAATATGAGATATTGAGCTTATTTGATTAAGCATGTCTATTTAGAGATCAAGAAACACAAAGATTGATAAGATGATGACATGGTCTAAGCCTCATGGATCAATCTAGATATCAAGGATAGAAGAACTAAGTTATATAAGATAATAGATATAGAAAGATTAGGTTGGATCTCGACATTCTCATCATTTGGGTAGCAATAATACATTGTTAGATGTCACTCATTGCTTATATATCTAAAATATTATTTTAGAGATATTGACAACGTTACGAGAACTTATTGGGTCACACACAAAGAACATGTTAAGTTGGAGATGGGTTAATTTTAGTTTTACTAAAATATGATGGACCTTGAGATTATAGGGTTAAGTCTAATACAAATAAGACTCATTGAGTTAGACTCAAATGAATCAAACCATTAGATTATTAGATTGAGTCTAATCCAAATTAGACTTAACCACTAAAGAGGATTAATGTCCATTAATAGAGATTAATGTGACATTATTGAAAAGGAGAACAAAAGACAAAAACCTTTTGTATTCATTGGATGAGGACAAAAGCTATTTTGTAATGCATTTTTAGATGGATGATTTTCTAGTCTTCCTCTTCTTCTTCTGTAAGATAGACAATTAAATTCTAGGGGTTAATTAAGCAAGTACCATATAGAATTTAATGAGAATTTTAGAGATATTTCTGGATTTTAAAGGAGTTTTTTTGTTATATTTTATGGAGATAAACATATCAAAGGAAAAACCTATTTTAACAATCTATTTGAATGATGAAAAGTTTAATTTTCTAAAATATATTCTTTTCTTTTCCTAATTACTCGAACCCTAATTTTTGATCCCCTTCATCATTTTCTCCTTTGTGCACATGCGAGCTATCGTCACCATGTCAGCTACCCCGAGAGCCCCCACCGCCAACGTCTCACACGCCAGCCAACTTCTCCTCCCTCGACATCGGCCCCGCGCAAAAGCCCAACAGTTGCAGATTCCATCGCTGATCACTCGTACCCCTGCACCATCACCCGATCCTTTCTTCTTCCTTATTCACCACCGCCGACTAGACATCGACAACCTTCGCCTCAAGCCGCACCACTCTTTGTCCTCGCGAGCAATTGGAGCTGATGCCATCTACTCCCTATTGTTGCTACCGCCGCCTATTTCATCATCATCGTTGCGAGCACCAACGTCGAGCCAACTCCCCATCGGTATTGCCCATGCATTGGATAGTCACCACTGCATACGACGACCGTTAGGCCACCCCAACACGTGATCGGCAAGTTTACCGTTACCATTGCTTATGCTGTCGATTACCGGTGCTCCCCTTCGTCCACGCCAACGGACGACACTGGCGTTGTGTTCCAGCACCATCGCGAGCCACCTTCTTGCTCACTGTTGCCGTCGGAGGAGTCACATGTCACCACTGTTGGTGCAACCTTAGGTCAAGGTTGACCTGGTTGACCCGACTCGAGTTGACGTGACTCGAGTTGTATTTTGATGTTTGACCTGGGAAGAGTGTCGGTGCAACCTTAGGTCAAGGTTGACCTAGTTGTGTTGCATGTTGATGTTTGACACTCGTGAGAGAGTTCTATTCTTGATGTGGGACAAGAATAGATGTTTGGGAGATTATTGGTGCAACCGTAGGTCAAGGTTGACCTGATTCGGGAAAAGTCCAAGTATGGAGACTTGGCACGGAAAGGTCCAAGCAGGGAGCTTGGCACTGGAAAAGTCCAAGTATGGAGACTTGGCACGGAAAAGTCCAAGCAGGGAGCTTGGCACGCGAAAAGTCCAAGTATGAAGACTTGGCACTGGAAAAGTCCAAGTATGGAGACTTGGCACTAAGAAAGTCCTAACTGGGATGTTAGGCAGTTGGAAAGTCCTGGTAAGTGAAGCCAGGCAGTGGAAAGTCCTAACTGGGATGTTAGGCAGTGTGGAAAGTCCTGGTGAGTGAAGCCAGGCAGTGGGAAAGTCCTGGTGAGTGAAGCCAGGCAGTGAGAAAGTCCTAACTGGGATGTTAGGCAGTGTGGAAATCCTGGTGAGTGAAGCCAGGTGAAAGTCCTGGTGAGTGAAGCCAGGCAATGGGAAATCTAGATGGATCAGGGATGATCGGACTTCTGGTGTTGGAAAGTCCAAGTAGGTCAAAGGGATTGACCGGACACTTGGCAGGGAGTTCTAGCAGGTCAAGGGAGTGACCAGATGCTAGGGATGAAGTACCAATAGGTCAAGGTTGACCGGATATTGGTTTGGAAGTCTTGGGACTTGGTTTGGGCAAAAACCAAGCTCTGGATCGGTCACCAGACCGATCCGGACGATACTTTTCTCGATCGGTCCGGTGACCGATCGGACGTGCTAAAATGCTGATTTTCGACGGTCTGATGACCGATCAGTAAGAAAACAGAGGCGAAAAGAAAGGCAGCCTGATCGGTCTGTGGACCGATCAGAGACGAGCATCGCGAGAAGGAAAGGAAGGGGATCGGTCTGTGGACCGATCCACCTCTTCCCTGATCGGTCTGTGGACCGATCAGGGTCCTAGCCGTTGCGACGCAACGGCTAGTTTCTTCACTGTTTCTTCTTCGCAGGTATAAAGGATCGAGGGCATCTGCTGTGCGTTACTCTCCTTCTTCCTCTTCTCTTCTGCTACAGAGCTGCTGTTCTGGTGCTTGAGCTTTGTTGAGCTCTTCTTCGCAAGCTTCGCGTGAGCTTCTCGACTGGGATATCCTGCTGTTGTAGGTGTTCTGAGGAGCTGCTGCTTCAACGAATCCAGTCGGCAAGGAGGCAAGAAAACCTGTGTTTTTACATTCATTGTTCTTGTCTTCTTGTATCTCTTGTTGTATTCCTTTCTTGCTGTTGCAAGAATATTGTGGCGAGGTTTCTCCACCCACAAGGAGTATATTGTATTAGCCGGTTTTCCGGGGACTCATCCACCGACGGATTGAGAGGTTTCGTCCACCTTACGGACACGCCGAGGAGTAGGAGTATCATCTCCGAACCTCGTTACATCGACGCGTTGAGGTTTGATCTTCTTGTTTTCGTTTCCTTGTTTGTTTTTCCGCTGCGCTGACAAATTGTAGGAAGAAACGAGCGATTTGGGGTCGGCTATTCACACCCCCCCTCTCTAGCCGTACGAAGGATCCTAACAAGTGGTATCAGAGCGAGGCCGCTCTTCGACGGATCAACACCCGTGGGAGCAAAGCTAGAGAATGGATCTCTATGGAGAAGACATCACCATTCCACCCTTCTACGAATGCGGCGACTTCGCGTATTGGAAGGTAAGGATGAAGTATTTTCTTATGACTAACATAATGAATTGGTTTTGTGTACAAGAAGGTTTTACTCCTCCGGTGGATAAGGAAGGAAAACCACTTGAGAAGGAGGAGTGGACAAGAGAACAAATTCACAAATCCGAAATCAACGAAGAGGTAACGAGAATAATTGAATTTTCATTGCCTACTAACATCTTGTGTAAGATAGGTTACAACAATGCCAAGGAATTATGGGATAACTTGGCCAAGTACCATGAGGAGAGCTCCACTTCAAGCCATGAAGAGGAGCCTAGTGAGCCAAGTAGCTCACATCATGGAGGGAGCGAATTGGGAGTTGAGGGCTACTCAACATCCAAGGAAGAAGAGGAGGAGAGTTCCTCTTGTTCAAGATCGGAGCAAGAAGAAGATTCTACCTCCGGAAGGGATGAAGGAGAGAGTCATCCATCCCAAACCCTAGGTAACTCAAGCATTTTAGTTTCAAATAAATTACATATATTATGCTTTGAGTGTAGGGAGTATGGACATTACAAGAGCAAATGTCCAAAGAGAGTTAGGAAGACTCCACCGGCGCCAAAGGTCAAGGTAGCCGGAGTCCCAACACGCAAAGGCAAGAAGCACGTGGTGTGCTTTCAATGCAAGCAACGGGGACACTATAGGAGCCATTGTCCGAGGGGGAGGCAACCTCACAAGGGCAAGAGACCGGGCACATCGATAGGGGGAGCTAAGGCAAACCCTAAGGTATCTTTTAAGGCTCATTCGTGCAAGTCTAGTAGGATACATGCTAGTAATTTTATTGCATTAGTCAATAATGATAAGCATGTTAACACTAGAAATCAATACATGTGCTTAGGTGCTAAACATGTCAACCTAGATAGGGATACTACTAGGAATGCTAACCCTAGGATTAACACTTCTAAGGTTAAGGAAAACCTAGGTAGAAACCCCAAATCAACTAGACACATGCCTAGGAATGCCTCAAAGAAGAATGACAAATCAAAAATTGAGGTATTAGAGAAGGAGAATCAAGTCTTGAGGTCAAGACTTGATACTTTGGAAAAGGCTCTTAAAAACTTGGAGAAGTCATCTCTAGGGTTTAAGGGTCAAAAACCAATGTCCAAGGACAAAAAGGGTTTGGGTCACAAACCTAAGTCCCAAATGGTCAAGCCCACCTATCATAATGTTCCATTCGATTATGGAACAAAACCTAGGGCTAGGAAGACCATTACCAAGGTTACAAGGGGAGTCACCCCTATAGTTGACCTTGATGAGACCCAAATGACCAAGGCTTCAAAGCCTAAGAGGGTCATTAGGAGGGTTGCTAGGGAAGTTATCCCTAGTGAATATTTAGTGAACCCAATGAGCTCTAATAGGTATTGGGTTCCTAGGAGCATCTTCTCTATCCCATAGATGGGTTAGAGAGTGTCAACTCCAATTAGAAGGGTAGTTAACCCAACTTTGAGGAAATTGACACTCAAGGAGCATTTTCAAGGTCTTGATAACCCTTGAAAATGAAAAAGGATTATTATTTACTCCTTAAAGAGTAAATTGTGTCATATTTGAAAAATATCGATTTTAATCTCATTTGGCACAATTTAAGAAAACCTAGAGAAATACCGTAATTGGGATTTTGGTTGTCTCTTAGGGATATATGGGCAATCTAGGGTTAGATTCTAAGTTAGCTAAGGCTAAGGATACTTAGATAGGGAATTTAGGTATTTTATTTGTGCTAACTTCCCATGATTGGTTGCCATATGTCATGCCATGACATCATATTTATTTTATTATCATTTGAAATGTCATGATCATGCTTAGGCTAGTTTTTATGTCATGTTTATTTAAGTTTCAAACTTTATGCCATGACATCATGACATTGGCACATGTTTTCATTTATGATACCATTTTATGCCATGTCATCATCTCTTGCATTAATAATCAATTGAATTGATTTAAGGATGAAAAACACATTTTGATATTGAGATCAAAGTTGTGTTTAGAAAATGCATGAGACCTTAGTCTAAGATACCTAAACTCATATCTCACATCAAAATTGACATGGATGTGTTTGATACACTTTAGATGTGTGTGAGATATTAGGATCATGAGTTAGGATCAAGGTGCATAGTTCTTGTACCTAGATGAGCCTAATTCAAGAAATGGAGGATCATAGGGAAAGCTTGTGTACAAGTCATGTACATCTAGCCCCAAGATTATGGTCCTAAATTCAAATGATTTTAAAAGCATTTTAAAATTGATTTGAAAAACCTTGATGAAGCTTTCCTATTGATAGCATTCATCATTGAATATTATGATACAAAGTTGAGTTAAACTTGAACTATTTCAAAGTTTTTGAACTTTGTATCAAGATTGAAAAATGGAAACTATTTTCATAGAAAATTATTTTTCCGTGATAGTATATGGTATGAGGAGTGTATCCTCAAAATTTTACGATTTTTGGAATTTTCTAGAATTTATTAGGAGTTTCTGAATTTCCGGGAAGGGAAATCAGAAATCTCTGGTTTCAGAGTGTGGATCGGTCACCGGACCGATCCAGGGAAGTTCTGATCGGTCTGGTGACCGATCAGTGACGATCCAGTAAGATCAGTGAAGCGTGGATCGGTCTGGGGACCGATCCAGGGGGATTCTGATCGGTCTGGGGACCGATCAGTGAATGCCAGTTTCTGATTTTCAGCTGTTAGTCTGAAAGTTCAGCTGGAAGTTGGGTTTTGTGGATTTCTAAAGGTTTGAAACTCGCCAAGACATTGTTGGTGCAATGGTCAAGGGGGAGTTGACCTTTAGGGGAAGTTTTACCTAATTGTCAAGGGGGAGTTGACTTTTAGGGGGAGTTTTTACTCCAAAAGACTTTTAAGGATTAGTGATATGGGATTATCACTAAGTTGATTGTTGAGTTTAGTATCAAGGGGGAAATTAAGAGTTTCAAATGAAAGGTATGGGACTTTCATTAGGAAGAAACTCTTGACCTTGATACCCTCCTTTTTCTTTTTGATGTGTGTCAAAAAGGGGGAGAATTATTGGGGAACCCAAGTTAGGTTATCGGGTTAACCTAAGTTTGGGGGAGAAACGTTCAAGGGAGAATATTGGAGTTTGGAAAGAATGTTCAAGGAAGAACATTGGAAAACCTGAGTTAAGGTTATCGGTTTAACCTAACTTGATTATGGTTTTGTCAAACATCAAAAAGGGGGAGATTGTTGGTGCAACCTTAGGTCAAGGTTGACCTGGTTGACCCGACTCGAGTTGACGTGACTCGAGTTGTATTTTGATGTTTGACCTGGGAAGAGTGTCGGTGCAACCTTAGGTCAAGGTTGACCTAGTTGTGTTGCATGTTGATGTTTGACACTCGTGAGAGAGTTCTATTCTTGATGTGGGACAAGAATAGATGTTTGGGAGATTATTGGTGCAACCGTAGGTCAAGGTTGACCTGATTCGGGAAAAGTCCAAGTATGGAGACTTGGCACGGAAAAGTCCAAGCAGGGAGCTTGGCACTGGAAAAGTCCAAGTATGGAGACTTGGCACGGAAAAGTCCAAGCAGGGAGCTTGGCACGCGAAAAGTCCAAGTATGAAGACTTGGCACTGGAAAAGTCCAAGTATGGAGACTTGGCACTAAGAAAGTCCTAACTGGGATGTTAGGCAGTTGGAAAGTCCTGGTAAGTGAAGCCAGGCAGTGGAAAGTCCTAACTGGGATGTTAGGCAGTGTGGAAAGTCCTGGTGAGTGAAGCCAGGCAGTGGGAAAGTCCTGGTGAGTGAAGCCAGGCAGTGAGAAAGTCCTAACTGGGATGTTAGGCAGTGTGGAAATCCTGGTGAGTGAAGCCAGGTGAAAGTCCTGGTGAGTGAAGCCAGGCAAGGGAAAATCCAGATGGATCAGGGATGATCGGACTTCTGGTGTTGGAAAGTCCAAGTAGGTCTAAGGGATTGACCGGACACTTGGCAGGGAGTTCTAGCAGGTCAAGGGAGTGACCAGATGCTAGGGATGAAGTACCAATAGGTCAAGGTTGACCGGATATTGGTTTGAAAGTCTTGGGACTTGGTTTGGGCAAAAACCAAGCTCTGGATCGGTCACCAGACCGATCCAGTGATACCTTGTTTTCTCTGATCGGTCTGGTGACCGATCAGATACCGAACAGAAGCTCTCTGTTCGGTTACTGATCGGTCTGGTGACCGATCAGTAAGAAAACAGAGGCGAAAAGAAAGGCAGCCTGATCGGTCTGTGGACCGATCAGAGACGAGCATCGCGAGAAGGAAAGGAAGGGGATCGGTCTGTGGACCGATCCACCTCTTCCCTGATCGGTCTGTGGACCGATCAGGGTCCTAGCCGTTGCGACGCAACGGCTAGTTTCTTCACTGTTTCTTCTTCGCAGGTATAAAGGATCGAGGGCATCTGCTGTGCGTTACTCTCCTTCTTCCTCTTCTCTTCTGCTACAGAGCTGCTGTTCTGGTGCTTGAGCTTTGTTGAGCTCTTCTTCGCAAGCTTCGCGTGAGCTTCTCGACTGGGATATCCTGCTGTTGTAGGTGTTCTGAGGAGCTGTTGCTTCAACGAATCCAGTCGGCAAGGAGGCAAGAAAACCTGTGTTTTTACATTCATTGTTCTTGTCTTCTTGTATCTCTTGTTGTATTCCTTTCTTGCTGTTGCAAGAATATTGTGGCGAGGTTTCTCCACCCACAAGGAGTATATTGTATTAGCCGGTTTTCCGGGGACTCATCCACCGACGGATTGAGAGGTTTCGTCCACCTTACGGACACGCCGAGGAGTAGGAGTATCATCTCCGAACCTCGTTACATCGACGCGTTGAGGTTTGATCTTCTTGTTTTCGTTTCCTTGTTTGTTTTTCCGCTGCGCTGACAAATTGTAGGAAGAAACGAGCGATTTGGGGTCGGCTATTCACACCCCCCCTCTCTAGCCGTACGAAGGATCCTAACAACCACTTGATGCTGCCATGAACTCTTGGCAATGATGTCAGTACTGTGTCGGCTATAGGGATTTGAGCTCGAGATGTGCCTTTTGACTTGAAGATAGTCAGATATTCTACAATAAAGTGGGTATTTCCCTCTTGTTCTCTTTTAGATCCTTTGTACTCGGTGCATGATTTTATTTCATTATTATAATAGTATACATAGCTTACCTTGACTCTATGTTTGATTAATTCCCGATATTGCTATTTGTTCTACTTGCCCTTATGTTTATTCCATTGGACATCTATGTAGTCTCCTTGTTGCTATATTTGATTGTTTATACACGTACAGTATCTTTAGATAGTGATATAGCTAGTGGCGTGTACCCTAGCATATGATAATGTGGTTTCTTGTTCTTATTGGTTGGGTACTTGTAGACTTGGACTGCCTATGGGACCATCCATGGTAGCATGTCCACGCGCAATCCGTAGCTAGATACCTATGTTCATGCGATGTCTGCCACGACATCATCCGTGGTAGAGTGTGTTGGGTTGTAAGGTTATAAACAAAGTCTGACATTGAAAATACATGGAAAATATCATAAGTTTATATGGAAAAGATATAAAACCATGAGAGCTTAGACCTAAAGTGGATAATATCATGTCATTGTGGAGATATCTTAAATCTTTTGGTTTAGGGTGTGTTGGGTTGCAAGGTTACAAACAAAGCCTTACATTGAAAATATATGAAAAAGATCATGGGTTTATAAGAAAAATATATCTCCATTGGTATAAGGCCTTTTAGGTAAAACCTAAAAATAAAATCATGATGGCTTAGACCCAAAGTGGATAATATTATAGAGATATCTGAAATCTTTTGGTTCTAACAATTTGTATCAGAGCTCAGACTGCCAGAAAGTCTAACTGTCGACTGCGCATAAGAGCTATGGTCCAATTGAGTCGTGTGAGTAGAATATTGACCTTAAACAAAGGAAGTCAGGGCTCCCGTGTCTAGATCAAGAGGATTAAACACCAGGTAAAAAGTTCTAGTAGGTCGGGTGGACCGAGGCACAGGAAGTATTGGTGGGTCAAGGATCATACATGGGAAGCTTATGGTCCTTCATTTGAGGAGGGGGGATTGTTGGGTTGCAAGGTTGCAAACAAAGCCCCATATTGAAAATATTATGAGTTTATAAGGGAAAGATATCTCCATTGGTATGAAGTCTTTTGGGTAGAGTCCAAAAATAAAATTATGAGGACTTAGGCCCAAAGTGGACAATATTATGTCATTGTAGAGATATCTGAAATATTTTGGTCCTAACAGAGTGTTCTCCAATAGATAGTGGCCAAGAGTCTGCTCATGGGACCATCTGTGGTAGAGTGTTCTCCCGAATACAATGACATCTTACATGTCCTGGCTAACACTTCGGCTGCAATCAATAGTTGTTGTATACTTAATATATGTATATGTCATGTTTGGTTTCTTATATATATAGTATCATGCACTATCTTCTTATACCCACTGAGTTGTTGTACTCACTACCCCTTGCTTTCCTTTGACTTTCAGGTTAGCATATAGAGGATATGTTGTGTTGCTCAGAGGTTCTGACTATCGGTCCCACTCGAGTTCAGATTTTATTTCGAGTTGTTTGGTCTATTTTTTGCTATTTGTATTTATGATCTCCTTTTAGTATCAAATGTTTAAGTGTTGATTTTATCTTGTTTGGTTTAGTATAATTACATGTACATGCATACATATTCGCACCGGTTGTTATGAGTTTGATAATTTTATATCGCATTGATGGTTGTCTCAACTTTTATTGGTTTGATATAAGCTATTTCACATATTGTCACTAGGAGGTACCATTTGGTTTGACAGATAAGTATACCCTCAGGACATGACAATTTTTTGGTATCAGAGCCAAGTTCGAGTTTGAATGCTGAGCTTTGTGTTTTTAGGATTTCCATCTTGTTTCAAGTTACGATTTTTGAGTTTGGGAAGCAAGGTAAGTCAAAGGATATCTCTAAGCTATAGAAACGTAAGGTATATCTCTAATGGTTATATTACCTTTGTGTTCACTACTTGTTTATGTTATTGTTTTACAAGTTGAATGTCGTAGAAGTTAAAGGATGGTTGGTTAGACTCTCTCCAATCTAGTTAGATCATGCTTATGTTTTTATACCTGTCTATTAGTTACTCACTTGGTTCTGACATATGACATGTAATGAGTCAATCTTATTCGTAATCGGGGTTGATCATGGAACCGACCAGTTTACACTTTGGGACATGAACATGATGTAGAGAAGGTAGGTTCTTTTGTGACACCAACTGATACCGAGTTGGAGAGCAGGAGTCAGGCTCGTCAACAACCTATTAGATATAAGGGAGCTAGCACAATCCTAGTAAATACTAGCAACCATACTGGTCTTACCACTACCATTTGGGTAATGGATGAGGAGCGTATACTCATACCATCATAGTTGATTTAGGATCGATGTATTCTTTTTCATGGGGACTTTGACCATCGCTCATAACTGATTAGATAACCCAAAAGGTACATTCAGATAGATGATCAGCATTGAAGTGGAAAAGTATAGAGTTAACTGCTTATCCTTTACGTGATTAGGCACCACGTGGAGGAAGATGCATCAGATGTTTTTTTTAGAATAAAGCATCACTTGGTGATTATTTTGAGATGTTCTTGAGAGAGAATACTTCTATACCTCTTTGTTGTGTAATTCGTTTTTAGGAGCTCCTGAATTCTAAGTTGTGTAACCGTACTATAATGGTTTACATGATGATGGTGAGCCTACTTGCCTAATGTTATCTTATGGGAGATTCTGACTCATGAACCGGACATACATGATTAAATAACCTCGATGGTACATTGGAAAATATGACCCGCAAAGATGTGGAGAATATGTGGTGTTAGTGGCTTAACACCTATGAGAAAATTTGAAGAGGGGGCGGAAGCGGAAGCGATGCAAGAAAAATATAAAAATTTCGCAAGATGATGTTAAGGAAGAGACTCAAAGTCCTTTTATCGAGGAAATCAATGAAGACACGAGACTCCATCGTTGGATAAGTGGAGATGCACCTCTTCAAGGGATGTTAATGAATCCAATTTATTTAATAGAGGATTAAAAAAAATTGCTCCTTTATCCTACTTGAACTGTGCAATATAATTCTTCTGTTATTGCGATTTTAACAAGGATAATGCAACACATCTTTTAATTGAATTCCTAAGCACTTTGTTGATAGCAACTCATCTTTGCGATTTTAACTAGGATAATGTAACTCCTTAATTCAGGAGAAAAGAAAGAATATATTATAAAAAAAAATCACCTAAATTCAGTTGTTGTCCTCTAGGAATAAATTATGAGGAGATGTAGACTAAGTTTCAGCCATGATATTACGTCTAATAATTTACTTTTCGGTGTTGCTATTGTGTAGTGATCTTGGTTCGGATTGCTAAAGCTTTAGACCATGTAATAATTTTAGGTACTTGAACAATTGAGCTTCAAACTGCAGCTTTTATATATGGCTGGAAAGGGTTAAGTCTCAATATATGTAACATATGACAGGTTGTTTTAGAAGATACTCATACTCGTACAGTTCGTTCTTGTGCATGGTCACCAAGTGGAACATTATTGGCCACAACCAGCTTTGATAGTGCAACCGCTATATGGGAAAATGTTGGTGGTGACTTTGTATGTGTTACAACGCTAGAAAAGGTAGTTAGTAGATTATGTCTAGTTTCTGCAAAAGATAGATGGTGATATCTAAGTTTGATATACTTGGAGCTTTTGTGATTGTGAGATTTATTAGTATAGATAACCAAAAGTGAGTTGAAATTGATGTTTTATGTATCGTGATGTGATTAATTCTAGATTGCTGAAACATTGTATAGTTCTTAGGTTAACCTCATTGGGTTGGGTTACTAAGTAACATTCTAACCATACGCAACTGAACTGTCACTGCTATTGCAGGCATTTTGTTGACCTTAGTGGGTCATGGAAAAGAGGATATGGAATTGTCAATTCTCGTCATCACTTTCTACCTTTAGCAGATAAGGTTTTGAGGCTTTACAATGTTGAACTTGGGTTTTGGATTTCTGTCCCTATGAGATTTGTGATGTATAGACAACAGGGGTTCTATTTGAAACAATATTTGATTGGGCCTTCAACTATTATGTAGATTTAAGTCAGGGTTGCACTCTAGAATCCCGTAGATAGCTTGTCTATCTTGACTTACAAACAGTTGGCATAGATGAGGTTTATTGCGGCAATGATGATAGTCATGGATCATTAAAAAAAAAAATCATGTGATGCTGCTGCAATAAAGATGGTTTTGAGGTTAATTTCCTCTGGTTGTCTTCATAATTCATTGTAAAATCTGGAGAAACAATTTTCATATCTATCTACTGACTTGTTTCAATAGTTCAGACCTTGGATCTATATGATTCTTGACATGTATATTCTTGTACAGCATAGTGGGAGCCAATGGCTAAGGAAAGCATAAAACTTTCAGGTCTCTTAGCATATCTTTAGGTCAGCTAGAGGTTGGCAAAATAAAGTTGTTAGACAACTCTTAATAAAAGACTTATAAGTTAGGATTTCTTGCTGTATTTGATAGTACATTTTCTCCACTTGAGCCAAGTGCCACTATAAGTATTTTAGGTGCAAGAATACTTGGTATTCCAGGGATACTCCTTATGAACATAAACCTAGTATACATTTGGCAAAGGTGGTGCTAATACCAAATTACAGGCATGTGGTCACTATCTAGAGTTTGTTGGTTTACAAGCCTAAACATGAAAAATGGTGAAGCTTTCAGGTCACCATCTATGTGCCATTACTTAGTTTCCAATCATTTATTTTGGTAATTTAGATTGGTTGCCTAAGCAGATTTAGTGTCATGGACAATGAATAAACCACATTGTGAGGATTAAGAATTTTGGATTTAGAGTAATGGAAAGAGAAGCAACTTCAGGTGGTAATTTTGTTGGTTAGATAGAGTTTTATCTAAAGATCTACTTGATTATCTTTAGGTTACTATGTTGCTGTCTTTGCTTGGTGTATCTTTATTGAAGACTTTACTAGAATATTGCTTGTTAAGCCATCATGGTTAGACGTTTCACGCATTGGCATAACCACCTAGTGGATTCTACCCATAATGGTTATCTATATAACAATGTGGGTGTAGCAGAGATAAAGTAGATTCATAACCCACAGAATGATGATTATCTATTTTAGAAGTGGATTAGGTAGTGTGTAAGGGAATTTAGATCATTATATACTTTTTGATTTATTAGAATGGACTAGTATAGGGTTGTACTACTTAGTTGTTATCCTTAAATGGAAATACCTTAGTATTTCAATTAAGTAATAAATTTGGAGATCAAATTTTTTATTAGTGGAAGAGAATATAAAATATAATAATTAAATTTTAAGGGTTAATTAAAAATTACCTTATAGAATTCAATGAGAATTTTAGAGATATTTATAGATTTTAAAGGATTTTTTTATTATATTTTATGGAGATAAATATGTCAAAGGAAAAGTCTATTTTAGTGATCTTATTTGAATGAACAAAAGTTTAGTTTGGTTTGTGCATTTTCTATTTTCATTTTCTGAAAAAATAGATGTTTTTAAAAAATTATGTTTGGTTTGTATTTTTCATATTTATTTTTTAAAAAAATAGATAATATTTTTTGAAAAAATAGAGAATGTCTATAAATTATTTTCTATTTTTTTAAAAAAACATAGATTTTTCAGAAAATGAAATGAAAAACGCTTACATTCACCCTTAATTTTCTGAAATAAATTCTTTTCTTTTTATATTCACCCGAACTCTAACTTTTGATCCCCTCCGCCGCGTTCCCCTTCATGCACGCACCAGCCGCCGTCACCACGTCGGCTGCGAGAGAGCCCCCCACCGTTGGTGTCTCACATGCCAGCTAACTTCTCCTCCCTCGACGTCGACCCCGAGCAGAAGCCCAGTCGTTGCAGATTCCACCACTGATCGCTCGCACCCCTACGCCATCACCCGATCCTTTCTTCTTCCCTATTCACCACAGCCGACCAACCATGACAGCCTTTGCCTCAAACCGCGCCACCCTCTACCCTCGCGAGTAATCGGAGCTGATGCCATCTTCTTCCAATCATTGCTACTACTGCCTATTTCGTCATCGTCGTCACGAGCGCCAATGCCGAGCCACCTCCCCGTCAGGATTACCCTTGTGCGCGATGGTCGGCACTGCATGCAATAGTCGCTCGAAGATCGACACCCTCAAAGCGCAAGAGTCTGAAGGCTACATGGGATGAATCATCATCCTCGGAATCCGAAGTCGAAGCCTTCTCGGGATTAGCACTGATGGTCAACCATCTTTTCAAAGAAACCAGCTCGGAGATGAGCATAGATGAAGGGGGAGGATCGTCAGAAGAAAAAGAAAGCTGCGACGAAGGGGGAGCATCACCAAGTAAGGTAAGTAAGGTACGTGATCTCACTCCTACTCAGTCTTTTGAATTTATCAAAGTACTTACAAAAAATCTAGTGAAGTTAGAAAAAGAAAATGTTGAATTGAAATTAAAATTAGCAAAAGAATGCCCACTAGAAATATATGATATTTTAAAATTAGAAAATGAGAAATTAAAAATTGAAATTAAAAAATTAAAAAAGAATCAAGCATGCTTAATTAAATTTCCAAAATCAAAACTTAGAATTTATGGAAAATTAAATTGGTATATTTAAAAACATCAGAGACAACTTAGAAAAGTTCCTAGAAACTATGTACCCCCTAAGTTCTTAATTAATCCAGTAGGAAGGAACCTTTACTGGGTTCCAAAATCATTTCTAGACTAAATATTTTTTTAAGTTAGAGTTTACGGCGAGAAAATTAAACAATGAGTTTCTTTATGAGGTTTTGTCTAAGGAAGTGGTTGTTGCTCCAACAACCAAGAAGACATAGTACCTCGCCACGACCTGTAAGTCAAAATATTGAAATAAAATGTTTAATTAACTTTCTGGAAAGTATTAAAATTGAAATTAAATAATGCTTTAGAAAATTTTTCTTTAACATTTTTTTTAATTCAATAAAAATATTTTTAAACATAGAAAAATATTTCGTGCATAAAATTTTTACTTAGGAAAATTCTCAAATAATATTTTTTGCCTAAGTTGAAATTTCTTCTGAAATTAGAACTAAATTAGAAAAAAACTTTCTCTTACCTAAGTTTTAACTTAGAAAATTCTTAAATTGTTTTTAACTTAGAAATTCCTTCAAAAGTCTCAGAAATTTGTTTTAAAAGACTTAGAATTTAGTTTGAACATGTTTTATACCCCGTTTTTGCTGTGATCAAAGGGGGAGAGATAGACACAAATTAAGGGGGAGTTAGAAATATTTTCACATTCTGTTTGAATTTTTGATATTCTTTTCAAAAATTAATGTTGTAATTTATTTTAATTGCAAATTTATGCTTAAACTGATAGTTTAATCATTTCTTTAAATTATTACTTGTTTGTTTTACCCTAACTTGAACTTGGGTTAATGCACATCAAAAATGGGGAGATTGTTGGATCCCGTGATTGTTTTGATGTGATCAACCAAGTTAGGTTAGGTCCTGTTTGTTATTTGATCCCTGTGTCTAAGTGTGCAAGAACTTAGGAACGCAGGAAGTGGAGCGGAAGACGCAGCTAGCGAGAAGGACGACACGCGAAGGGAGCCGACGGGCTCGGTGCGTTCGAAGGACGAAAGAGCTGCGGAAGAGTACACCGATGGACAAGAAGAACGTGTGCGGCGTTCGAGGGACGAGAAGGCGGGTTGGAAGCCTTCTCGAGGAGAAGGCTGGAAATTGGATTCGGGTGAGCCCTATTTCGGTTGGCCGAAATCACCCAAGAGATCGGAGCCTCGGAAGTAGACCCGACCCTGGGCCGGGTCTGGCCCGGACCCGGCCCGTAACCGGGTCAACGGACCGGTTGCCAGTTGACCTGGTTCGCCGGGTTGAACCGGAACCGGCCCGGCAAGTTGCCGGGCCGGTTCCGGTTCAATGGTTGTAAAACCGGCGGGCTGAACCGGCGGTTCAACCGTAATTTTTTTTTTTAAAACGGCTTGAACCGCCGGTTAACCGGCGGTTCATAGCCATTGGAACCGTCGGTTAACCGGCGGTTCGTAGCCGTTGGGAGGGTTTTTTGGGTATTTTTTTTCAACGGTTAGGATCATTTGATCGTTTTTTTTATCAATGACTATGATTTAGTGTCCGTTACTATCAAAACTCTATAAATAGAGAGCTCATTTCATCATTTTTCATACACATCTTCTCTACTCTTAATCTCATTTTCGTATTCTCTAATCTCTACACGCTTTTGTTTCCAATTTTCAATTACAATGGAAGGAGGCCGCGGAGGTGCATCATCTCGAGCTCGGAAGGGAAAGAAAATAATGAATCCGCGGGAGGAGGACCCCAACATTCAATCCATCGATGATGAGATCGAGCATCTTCCGAATCCGACACCCGACACACAAGGAAGTACCGATGCAATTACTTCTAAGGTTCGAGAACTTCCTCCTCTAAAGTCTTCTATTTTACTAAACATTTTGAGAAGGTCACTCTTCCGTCGGGAGAAATGCGTGCAAAATGTAAGCACTGCAATGCTTCCTACAAATTCCAAGCCAGCGGCGGCTATGGGTCGTTGAAACGACATGTAGAAATGAAGCACCCGACGGAATATGGACTCGACCGTTCTCAAACACAATTATCAAGATTTTCTTCAACTAGCGGTAGTACCGATTCCGGTTTATTTTTATATTCAGATAATAAATTAAGAGAATCATTAGCTAAATTTATTTCCGTAGAATATTTTTCTTTTAGTTTTGGATCTAAATGCATATTTGAAGATTTTTGTAAAGAATCTCTTAATTCATGTGTTAAATATATTCCTAGTACTACACTTACTTGTACAATTTTAAAATTAGTAAAACAAGGAAAAAGAATTTAATTGATAAATTTAGTAAATTAGATAATAAAGTTTCTTTATATTCCGATATTTGGAGTGATAATTGGTAAACATATTCGTATATGGGTGTGACTTGCCATTGGATTGATAACTCTTGGAACCTCCAAAAAAGATTGTTAGTTTATAGAGTTTTTGATGAATCACATAATGCTTATAACATCGCACAATTATTATGTTTAATTTTAAAAGAATATCGCTTAACTCATAAAATATTTTCAATATCATTAAATAATGTTAGTTCCAATGTCACTTGTATAGATGATCTAAAATTTATTTGTCAACCTATTATTGACGGTTTTATTTTTCATATTCGTTGTGTTTGCCATGTTTTAAATTTATGTGTTCAAGATGGTTTAAAAATTTTAGAAAGTTATATTAAACCAATTAGAATTGCAATTTCTTATTTATGGTCTCATCCATCTATAATGAAACAATGGGGTAGGTTTTGTAAAATTAATGGAATGAGACCTAAAAAATTTTCACGTGATGTACCAACACGTTGGAATTCAACATACCAATTATTACAAGATTTTCATTTCAATATAAAGAATTATTATGTTCATTTTTTGCACAAAACACTAATACTAATATATATTTATTTTCACAACAATGGAATATTTGTAGTAGTATTTGTGAAATTTTAAAAGTATTTAATGATGCAACCGAACAACTTTCCGGTGTTTATTATCCCACTGCTCAATTAGTTTTAGAAAATTTTTCTAATATAGTATTAGTTTTAAATGAACATATTAATAATGAATCTTTATCTCCTTGCATCTTAGCTATGAAAACTAAATGGGAAAAATATTTTTATTTAATTCCTGAAATTTATTTAATTGCATTTGCTTTAGATCCTAGATTTAAATTAGAAGTTTTACAAGAAATGTTAACTTTATATTATGATGCTTTAATTCCAATTAAATATTGTTCTTCCCCTGATCCAGCTAATATTATATATAATGTTAGAATTTATTTATATGATATTTATAATCAATATTATGCAAAATATGGAACACAAATTAATATTTCTGAAATTCAACAAACTACTAGTAGTAATTTAAAACTTACAAAAGCACAACTCTTATTAAAAGAACGGACAAAACGTCCACGGGGATCCTCAAGTTCCACACAGAACTTGAGAATTATTTTACGACTTCTTTTGATTTTAATGAAGCAGATAGCGAAAACTTCGATATCTTAAAGTGGTGGTCACAGAAGGCTCAAAGCTTTCCCGTTCTCTCCGTGATCGCAAAAGAAATTTTAGCTTGTCCAGTGTCAACTGTTGCTGTGGAGCAGACGTTCAGTGCCAGCGCCAACATATTAGATGAACGACGATCAACTTTGTCTCCCGACTCATTGGAAGCCCAAGCATTACTGGACGATTGGACCAGAGCGGAGAAAAGAATCCAAGGAATGCAACTTTCAGATGACGAAGTTGAAGATTTTGATACTGAAGGAACAAATACAACAGGAACAGGAAATAGAAGTGAATGAAAATGTAAAAGGATAAAAATGTAAAAGAACTACGTGGGCTTTGATTCCCCTAAAGGGATACGTAGGCAACTTAAATAAGTGCAAGCCCTTTTTTTAATAAATTTTAATTTCTAATTTTTAATGTTTAATTTTTAATTTTTTTTAACATATTAATCTTGAACCGTGACGAACCGTGAACCGACGGTTCTGAACCGTGAACCGTAACCGTCTTGGGCGGTTAAGGTTAAGGGTCGACCTGCCTGGAACCGTCGAACCGGCGGTTCCGAACCGTCGAACCGTCGGTTCCGAACCGTGGTCAGGTCTACTCGGAAGAAGAGGAAAAAGATAAGCTGGAAACTATTTATATCATGCAGTATTTATACCATGCAGTCCGTGGTGCCTCCATCACCTTGAAGGCGCCTCAGAGTCTGAGACACCTTCAAGAGCATTGGAGGCACCTTAGACTCAATCTTCGTGACCGTTTGCAACCGGATAAAGCTTTATCCAGTCAAACTGCTTGGAGGCGCCCTCAACCCTCTAGGAGGCGCCTTCAACACTCAGGATAAGATTTCCAGGATCTATATAAATGCCCTTAGAGCTAGGAAATTAATAAATCAACTCTGTAATCAATTCCTAACAACCCCTGAGCTCTCTAAGTGTGTGTAAAAGGCTTCTCCGCCTTCAGATAAAGAGACTTTTAGTGTGTCATTCAACCGCCTTAGGTTAACAACCTTCTTGGTTATAACCAAGACAATTGTTGAGTCCTTTTTCCTTCTTTACTGTTATTTTTTATTTTATTGTTACTTTTATTTTTAAGTTGAAAGCTTTGAGGAGGGTAGTTATTATTTTGTAGGCAATTCACCCCTCCCCTCTTGTCGGTCCCACTGCACCAACATTATCAACTTCTTGTTGGATTTTTTATCACTAAGTTTCTAGTAAATCATAATCCACTTGGACTTACCTCTTGTCAACTCTCTATTGGACTTCCGACCGCCAAGTGTTTGGTTAACCATAACCCATTTTGACTTTTCATGTCTTGTCAAGTATTCGGTTACCTTTAATCTAGTTGACTCTTTGCTCAAATAACTTAACATATTGATCGAGTAACATCTCACTCGATCAACTAACATATTGATCAAACATCAAAATTCTAACTCGAGTCAACTCGAGCTTAGTCAACTTGGTCGACCTTGACCAAGGGTCAATTGCCTCAACAAATTTAAGTTGGGTTAAAATGTTATTAACCCATTAAAAGCGGGCCTAAACGGATCACTCCATGGGTTGTAGGTATAGGCGGGGTGGCCCGTGATGGACTTGGGTTGACTCATAGGTTGAGAAGATTTTTTTTTTTCAGAACTTAAAATTAAAGTGGAAACTCAGTGAACTTGTGAGCTGGTCCACCTAATCCACAATTCAAATTTAAAAAATCCAATCTTATAAAGAGTAGAAATACTATTTCCATAAATCTAATGCATTTTAAGATCAATATATTCAAGAATTTCCGTGAGATCTTCATATTGAATCGTGATTTCATATGGATATAGAGAATTTTTCAGGGAATTGATTTTTTCCATAAAATGAAATACTCTCAACTACACATCAATTGTTGGAGATACTGCATGTGATTTCTAATAAAGTATAGGAATTCCATTTGAGTCGGATATCCTAACAACGATCATGACAACTGATGGCCATTGTTAAACTTGACTAGGAATATCATAAATGTTTTTGCATTTATATTCATCGATCTAATTCTTCAACAAAAGTGGGTGAACAATGAAGACGAAGATTGGAAGCATTTAATGAGACACAATGCGTAGCAGAATTGGAAGTGCAAATTGGAATATGGAGATGCAAACTAAGCCCAAGCAAGTTTGTTTGTATAATATTCTTTGTATTAAAGAAACTTGACTTTTCGATGACGGTCTGTGTTGGCACAATGCTTTGCAAGTACTTGATTTGTAGCACTTCTCAAGATGGATGCTTCTTTTTTTTTGTGACGTGATCGACCCTAAGAGGGATCATCCTAAGAGGAATAACACACATCAAAGGGCTCACCAAAAGTTATCTCGGTGAAGCCCCTCCAATACCTAAGCCATCATGGGTACTCAAAGAAATAGGAAAGATATATAGAAATGGAAGATGAAGAGACTCAGGATTATGATTAATGTAAATTAAAACATACCTAACACCTTACCTCCACCCCCATCATCACTTCAGATTATAAATCTAGCAAGACCATCTCTGTTGTCATAGCAGCAACAGCCAAATTGTTGAGGCATTGTGCATTTTACACACAATATTGTTTTACCTTTAACCAAGTACTCATTTTAAACGAGAACTCATGTGCATTTTATATATATTGTTTTGCCCATTAACGTCAACTAATTGGAATAATTGTGGCCAATAAAAATATTCTAGTTTCTAATTTCTTTCGTATATGATATGGTAAATATTGTTAGATTATCTTACAAATATTCAAATCTTCTTAAGGAGAAACATTTGTATTATTAGATTCAAAATTTTCATTTGATTTTGCATTCAATCTATACTTGATGAAACATGTCTTAGAGATTTTGAGTGAATTGTCGCTAACATTGCAAAAGAAAGATCAAGATATTATAAATGCAATAGTTTTGGTACAAGTGTGCAAACATCGACTCCAAAGTATGATAGATGATGGTTGTGATTCATTTTTAGAAAATATTTACTATTTTTGTCAGTAATATTACATTGATATTCTCAAAATCGATAATATGTTGACACATTGCACCACGTGGTGTCTCCATTGTAATCCATCAAAAGTGATAAATTTATATCATTATCGTGTTGATTTATTTTATACTATTATTGATATACAATTTCAAGAGAAACGATCGTTTTCAGGGGTAGGTACAAACAGAGTTACTCTTTTATGTAGGTTGTTTGTGTCTGCAAAATTCATTTTTAGCTTTTGACAAGAAAAAATTTATGCAACTAGTTGAGTTTTATTCATAAAATTTCTTAAGATTTGATCTCCTTGTATTTGATGATCAACTTGAAACTTATATATATAATATGCATTTTAACAAAAGCATTTCAAGGATTAAAAGACCTTGGTGATCAAAAATTAGTTATATCAAAAAAAAGTATGTTATATCTATTGCTTTAAGATTTTGATATTGACAGTAATTTTATTCAGTTGTTATTGTGACTGTAGACAGAGTATTTTCTACTATGAGAATTATGAAAGATAGGTTACGTAATCGAATGAGAGATGATTAAATGAATGATAATCTTATTGTCTATATAGATAAAGATATATTTCTAACAATTAATACTGAAGTCCTTATATAAAGATTTCAAAATATGAAATTTCAAAAAGACTTAGGTAATTATTTTATAATACTTTATGATTATAAGATTTTATATTTTTTTACTTTATTAATTGTAATATATTGTTACTCACACTGAATTAAGATCTTAGCTCTTCCCCTTATTTAGTCTAAACTCTAATGAATTAACGGATTACGAGTTAGGAATTACAGATACTAGAGAGGTAGAATTGTCAGATAACACCCACACCTTCATTTGGATGCACCAAGACATGGTGCAAAATTAAGTCGAATACGCTCGCTCCCAGTGCCCTCGTCAATCCGTCCTAGGGCTAACACAGAGGAGGTAAATCACGGACGACTATTAGCGGATGCATCAAGACATGAACACTAACCCGAGAGTTTCAATGTTTAATTCATCCATTTGCTTTCCCTAATGAATAATCGTATGAGGCCCATGTTAATAACCAGTTGAACAAAAAGGTTAACCATGACTCCATGCACTATTGAGGCCCAGTTATTCTTGTTGCCAATGCTCCTCGATCCATTAATTCTATGGAACAAAATTATGTTTCTCTTTGTCATGTAAACAAACAAATTATAAAAAAAAGAATGATTGGATTTTAATAAGCATATAGAAAAAACTTGATTGATCATTAAGGTTTTCTATAATAAACAGACATCGACTGAAGTGTTGTCCTTCTTCCTAAATTGTCACTGCAATATAAGAAATGATTGACAGATTTGTTTGTCTTTCTTCTATTAAATGCATGAGAACTGTTTGAAAATAATACTGATGTTATTAATATGAGAAATAATTTAATTCCCTTTGTAATTAAACTAGGATTATAACAATTGAGTTTTTTTTATATATAAATTAAACTGTGTTTACTTGGATGGAAACTCAAATAACGGAAAAGAAAGGCATATAAAATTACATATATATCTAAAACTCCATCATTTTGCCACTTTTCCTCCGAAGGAATAAATAAATAAAACTTGATTCAGATTAATTTATATGTTACCCAGGTCCTAGTGGAATGCCACTGGGAATAGAAAAAGAAGAACGAAGAAGAAAAACAAAAAAGAGAGAAAGGAATCCAAAAAAGATTGAATGGGAAAAAAGAAGAAGAAAACACAAGCATGGCTACATTCGCTAAGCCCCCACTGAGTGCTAGTGGTCACCCCTCACGTAGGCCAGGCCTTTCTCATCATAATCATATATGATCACCACACTGACCTCGACTAATTAATCAACTAATTGATTGATTACAAGGGCAGTTGAGGTTTTTGTTTTCATTAGGGGAAAAGGTAGATTTGGAAGGTGGAATTTAAGGTGAGGAAGGATTTGGAAGCATCTTGGTACAAGCTTTGGATTGCCATCGAGCTTAACTTGTCTTCTTCTGGCTATAGCAATAGTCTCCATGCAACAAGCCCTATCTACAAATAACTTTCAAGCCTTGTCAATTAATTTAATTAGCTTTGGCGTGAGCAGAGTGATGATGCTGATGAAGATGGCGATGGCAGCATGCAGCAGTGCAAGTAGTAGCCTTTACGCTTTAATGACTGCCCCCCCGCGCAGCATGTCTGCAACTTAAGAAAACCCCTGCACTAAACAACAAAGTGGCAGGGTAAAAGGAAGAGGTGAAATCACATGACATTGAGTGCGGTAAACACTCCTTAGAACTAGGATGAGAACTCGATTAATAATAGAACCGAAAATCAAATAAATTCAATTAATTCGTTCGAAAATGAAAATGATTAATATCTTTTGCTCATCCGTACAGCCTACTTACAACTCTACTGAATGGATGCATTCTGAATATATTTGTTCCTGTTTGATATGGGATGAATATCATCTCTCTCTCTGATTTAGTTTAAATTGTTGGGCAGTTAATTGAAGGTGGAATAAATTAAGCACATTCCTAAGCGCAAGAGGTAAGTAGTTGAACAGGAAGATACAATGAATGCAGTGAGAAAAGCAGGGTTGAGTATTGAGAAAAGTCAGGAACAATTGGCTGACACACCTTGTCTTTGCCTTTTCCATGCCTTTGCTGGCTAAAGTCGCCATGCATCTGAAAGCTGCTTTACCTCTTTACTTACTTTGGTGACTGGTGACAGCATCTTTTGCTGCCGTCTTTGCAGCACTTGATTCTAGGATTCTCATGAACATGAAGTGAACAAGGAACAATTAAACAAGAAAAATAATTTCTGCTGACCATCTATACTTTGCATGCATGTGCTTACAAATTAAATGATCTTGGCAACAAAATTTGAATTACACTTCAAAATTTTAAAATTAATAATCACTGGAAAATATTTAAAACAAAAAATTATTTTTTGCATACTCTATTATCCAAACACAATCACCTCTAATATTTTTTGTCTCATAGTTCCTCGGGTATCTCACATGCACCGTGCTTCTAAAAATTTTCCATGAATCTTGAGTCATCAGATACTCCATGTGTATACATAAGTTATTACACACTTAAACACACAAATTAAATATAAAGATAATCTCTAACTTAACCCCTTTATTCAAACATCAAAATTACTAGTCATATGGATCTCGGACTAAAAGTTCCAACAAAGATTTCATTATTATTTAGTACGGTATCATTGTTATAACAAATTTCTGTCGTAAATAAACAGTAATTTTGTCATAAGAGGTCATTCCACTTTTCCATTTGAAATCAATCCCTGTAAACTCGTTAATGAGAAAAGTCTCTTCTTAGAACTAGTAATGACAGTGACATCGGTTGCAAGCCCAAAGCTCTCATGAGAACACTCAACAATAATGATTTGGGATGCAACTGAATCAAACAACGCCCGTGGCATTTCCCTTCAAGCCTTTTCAGCTTTAATTTTATGCCTCTCACCTTTGTGCTCCCTTTGGTCCAGAACAGCCTTCTTATACATCTCGTGGGTGCTCAGCTTCATGGATAGCGGTAAATAAATTCACCTTATCACCAGGCTTTTATCTCATCCTCTTGCTAATCCTCCTTTTCACAGCGGATTACTTTGAATAATGATTAGGAATGTCACTGAGAAGAATAATAGCGAGCATGTGGTTGCTTTTTATGTGGGGAATGTCTGCACAAAGGCGAGAAACACAGCTTTTGGATTTATAGGAAAAGCTTGTCCATGTTAAGTGTGCTGGTATAAGAATATTAAGGTTCTACGCACAGAAGATTAACCATTGGCCATAATCATGTGCTGACCATATCCTTTGGTCTCTCCCTTCAACAGCTCCACTTCTCTTCTCTTGAGAGATGTGCGGCAGCATGAGGAGATGAGCCATCCTCATCCATACTCCTAATTCTATGCTCCTATGAATATATCCAACCCGCTCCTTTGTTTTGTCAGAAAAATTGGTGTGTGGAGCTTAAAGCAGCGTCTAAGATTAATTTAAGGCTTATAAAAATTAGCATAGGGAGTTGATGACTACAAAACACCTGTGAACTAAGGAGGAACTGCTAGAGGTGATCGCCTTCCCAGAATACAAATTTTAGAGTCTTCATAAGATGCATGTTTTTATATATACATTTTATAGTATATATATATATATATATATATATATATATATATATACACGCGATCCGACTAATATCCTACAGTTGACATGTCTGATCTCACGAAATTTTTTCACTAATGATAAGTCAAGAAGCGCAGATGGGTATTGGTGGATCGTCTAGTGTCACAAATAATTTGAACTTCTCTGTGTAATATGCCATGAGTGAAATTTGAACCCTTGTTCTTTGGGAGTCCATCCCACCGCTTATTATCGCACCGTAACTCATGGACTTTAAAGGGACCTATTTCAATAATTTAATCAAGTAGATTTAAACTATTGGTAATGAATGCCATCGCAACTAAAATCTATCTGTCTTTGCTAGGGAGGCTAAAGTGGACATGCGAGATATTCTATAAAGGATTGGTGTGGTGTAATGGTAAAGTATCCAGAGAAATAATAAAAGATCATGGTTTGAATTTCAAATGTGATGAATATCTTAGAGGTCATCTTTTGAGTGTACCTAAACTATGCTTCAAATTTATTCAGTAGATGAAACAATGAAAAGGTTGTCTACTTCCGATATTAATCATGCAGAACCTACATATCTGGATTATAAAATAAAAAAAAATAAAGGATCCCTATATAAAATTTAGATCGCCTTCTTATTTGTAACATCAATTTTATGGAAGATATATGTCAAAAAAAAAAAGTTCTTGTAGTCCAGTTTTACAAATTAGTTCTATTAGTTGATATTGTTGGTGCAAACGACTTCTAGGGGTTTGATGTTTATTTGATAATATATTTAATGGAGTTTGGTCAAGGTTAACCTAGTCAAGTGAGAAGTCTAGTTAGGTCAAGGTTGATCGAATGACTAGAAAAGGAAAAGTCTAGTCAGGTCAAGGTTGACTAGCAAAGGAAAAGTCTAATCAGGTTAAAGTTGACTAGATGACTAGTAAGAAAAAAGTCTAGATAAGCCAAGGTTGACCGGATGGCTGCTAAAGGGGAAAGTCCAAACACTACAAAAAAATACAACTTTGGGGACAAACATTTGGAACGAAAAAAATTCGTCCCAAAATTGGAACAAATTTAGGGTCGAAAATAAATTTTGACCCAAATAACCAACAAAACTTGCAACAAAAAAATTTCGTTTCAAGTTTGCAACATAAAAATAATTCGTTGCTAAATTCGTCCCCAAATCTGGAACGAAAAAATAATTTGTCCCAAATTTAGGGATAAATATTGGATTCGTCCCAAATTTAGGAACGAATCGAAGATTCATCCCAAATTCTGGGACGAATCTAGGATTTGTCCCAAAATTTGGGACGAATCCAGAATTCGTCCCAAACCTAAAATTATTTTTAAATAATTAAAATGAAACATGTAAGGCTTAAATATGGACCTAGAGACCTCGGAATTTGATGAAACAAGTTTCTATGCATTGGTATCATTGAGCTAATCGTAAATACGTCATCATCCATAATTTTTAATTATTATTTTCAGTGATTTGAATTTTTAACACCAAATAAGGTCAAATTGGGTTTAAAAAATTCCAAATATATATATATTTGTTAAAAAATATTTTTATTGATATATTTATGATCATGACAATGAGACGAGCACATAGAAACTTGTTTCATCAAATTCCGATGTCTCTAGGTCCGTATTTAAGCCGTCCAAGTTTGTTTATTTTTTAATAAAATGATTAAATTTTTGGGACGAATTCTGGATTCGTCCCAAATTTTGGGACGAATTCCTGGATTCGTCCCAAAATTTGGGACGAATCCAGAATTCGTCCCAAACCTAAAATTATTTTTAAATAATTAAAATGAAACATGTAAGGCTTAAATATGGACCTAGAGACCTCGGAATTTGATGAAACAAGTTTCTATGCATTCGTATCATTGAGCTGATCGTAAATACGTCATCATCCATAATTTTTAATTATTATTTTCAGTAATTTGAATTTTTAACACCAAATTAGGTCAAATTGGGATTAAAAAATTCCAAATATATATATATTTGGTAAAAAATATTTTTATTGATAGATTTATGATCATGACAATGAGATGAGCATATAGAAACTTATTTCATCAAATTCCGATGTCTCTATGTCCGTATTTAACTCGTCCAAGTTTGTTTATTTTTAAAAAAAATGATTAAATTTTTGGGACGAATCCAGAATTCGTCCCAAACCTAAAATTATTTTTAAATAATTAAAATGAAACATGTAAGGCTTAAATATGGACCTAGAGACCTCGGAATTTGATGAAACAAGTTTCTATGCATTCGTATCGTTGAGTTGATCGTAAATACGTCATCATCCATAATTTTTAATTATTATTTTCAGTAATTTGAATTTTTAACACCAAATTAGGTCAAATTAGGATTAAAAAATTCCAAATATATATATATTTGGTAAAAAATATTTTTATTGATAGATTTATGATCATGACAATGAGGCGAGCACATAGAAACTTGTTTCATCAAATTCCGATATCTCTATATAGATATTTTTTAAAACATCTATAGATTGATACTAACTAAAAATGTGTTGTGTACTGAACGTTTGTAAATTAGTGTCCGAAAACTTAAATAAGGACCTAGAGACCTCGGAATTTGATGAAACAAGTTTCTATGCATCCGTATCGTTGAGCTGATCGTAAATACATCATCATCCATAATTTTTAATTATTATTTTAAGTGATTTGAATTTTTAACACCAAATTAGGTAAAATTGGGATTAAAAAATTCCAAATATATATATATTTGGTAAAAAATATTTTTATTGATAGATTTATGATCATGACAATGAGGCGAGCACATAGAAACTTGTTTCATCAAATTCTGATATCTCTATGTAGATATTTTTTAAAACATCTATAGATTGATACTAACTAAAAATGTGTTGTGTACTGAACGTTTGTAAATTAGTGTCCGAAAACTTAAATAAGGACCTAGAGACCTCGGAATTTGATGAAACAAGTTTCTATGCATCCGTATCGTTGAGCTGATCATAAATACATCATCATCCATAATTTTTAATTATTATTTTCAGTGATTTGAATTTTTAACACCAAATTAGGTCAAATTGGGATTAAAAAATTCCAAATATATATATATTTGGTAAAAAATATTTTTATTGATAGATTTATGATCATGACAATGAGGCGAGCACATAGAAACTTATTTCATCAAATTCCGATGTCTCTAGGTCCGTATTTAAGCCGTCCAAGTTTGTTTATTTTTTAAAAAAATGATTAAATTTTTGGGACGAATCTCTGGATTCAGAATCTAGAGATTCGTCCCAAACTTTGGGACGAATTCCTGGATTCGTCCCAGAATTTGGGACGAATCCAGAATTCGTCCCAAACCTAAAATTATTTTTAAATAATTAAAATGAAACATGTAAGGCTTAAATATGGACCTAGAGACCTCGGAATTTGATGAAACAAGTTTCTATGCATTGGTATCGTTGAGCTAATCGTAAATACGTCATCATCCATAATTTTTAATTATTATTTTCAGTAATTTGAATTTTTAACACCAAATAAGGTCAAATTGGGATTAAAAAATTCCAAATATATATATATTTGTTAAAAAATATTTTCATTGATAGATTTATGATCATGACAATGAGACGAGCACATAGAAACTTATTTCATCAAATTCCGATGTCTCTAGGTCCGTATTTAAGCCGTCCAAGTTTGTTTATTTTTTAATAAAATGATTAAATTTTTGGGACGAATTCTGGATTCGTCCCAAATTTTGGGACGAATTCCTGGATTCGTCCCAAAATTTGGGACGAATCCAGAATTCGTCCCAAACCTAAAATTATTTTTAAATAATTAAAATGAAACATGTAAGGCTTAAATATGGACCTAGAGACCTCGGAATTTGATGAAACAAGTTTCTATGCATTCGTATCGTTGAGCTGATCGTAAATACGTCATCATACATAATTTTTAATTATTATTTTCAGTAATTTGAATTTTTAACACCAAATTAGGTCAAATTAGGATTAAAAAATTCCAAATATATATATATTTGGTAAAAAATATTTTTATTGATAGATTTATGATCATGACAATGAGGCGAGCACATAGAAACTTGTTTCATCAAATTCCGATATCTCTATGTAGATATTTTTTAAAACATCTATAGATTGATACTAACTAAAAATGTGTTGTGTACTGAACGTTTGTAAATTAGTGTCCGAAAACTTAAATAAGGACCTAGAGACCTCGGAATTTGATGAAACAAGTTTCTATGCATCCGTATCGTTGAGCTGATCGTAAATACATCATCATCCATAATTTTTAATTATTATTTTCAGTGATTTGAATTTTTAACACCAAATTAGGTCAAATTGGGATTAAAAAATTCCAAATATATATATATTTGGTAAAAAATATTTTTATTGATAGATTTATGATCATGACAATGAGACGAGCACATAGAAACTTGTTTCATCAAATTCCGATATCTCTATATAGATATTTTTTAAAACATCTATAGATTGATACTAACTAAAAATGTGTTGTGTACTGAACGTTTGTAAATTAGTGTCCGAAAACTTAAATAAGGACCTAGAGACCTCGGAATTTGATGAAACAAGTTTCTATGCATCCGTATCGTTGAGCTGATCGTAAATACGTCATCATCCATAATTTTTAATTATTATTTTCAGTAATTTGAATTTTTAACACCAAATTAGGTCAAATTGGGATTAAAAAAATTCCAAATATATATATATTTGGTAAAAAATATTTTTATTGATAGATTTATGATCATGACAAAGAGATGAGCATATAGAAACTTATTTCATCAAATTCCGATGTCTCTATGTCCGTATTTAACTCGTCCAAGTTTGTTTATTTTTAAAAAAAATGATTAAATTTTTGGGACGAATTCTGGATTCGTCCCAAATTTTGGGACGAATTCCTGGATTCGTCCCAAAATTTGGGACGAATCCAGAATTCGTCCCAAACCTAAAATTATTTTTAAATAATTAAAATGAAACATGTAAGGCTTAAATATGGACCTAGAGACCTCGGAATTTGATGAAACAAGTTTCTATGCATTCGTATCATTGAGCTGATCGTAAATACGTCATCATCCATAATTTTTAATTATTATTTTCAGTAATTTGAATTTTTAACACCAAATTAGGTCAAATTGGGATTAAAAAAATTCCAAATATATATATATTTGGTAAAAAATATTTTTATTGATAGATTTATGATCATGACAATGAGATGAGCATATAGAAACTTATTTCATCAAATTCCGATGTCTCTATGTCCGTATTTAACTCGTCCAAGTTTGTTTATTTTTAAAAAAAATGATTAAATTTTTGGTACGAATTCTGGATTCGTCCCAAATTTTGGGACGAATTCCTGGATTCGTCCCAAAATTTGGGACGAATCCAGAATTCGTCCCAAACCTAAAATTATTTTTAAATAATTAAAATGAAACATGTAAGGCTTAAATATGGACCTAGAGACCTCAGAATTTGATGAAACAAGTTTCTATGCATTCGTATCTATTGAGTTGATCGTAAATACGTCATCATCCATAATTTTTAATTATTATTTTCAGTAATTTGAATTTTTAACACCAAATTAGGTCAAATTAGGATTAAAAAATTCCAAATATATATATATTTGGTAAAAAATATTTTTATTGATAGATTTATGATCATGACAATGAGGCGAGCACATAGAAACTTGTTTCATCAAATTCCGATATCTCTATATAGATATTTTTTAAAACATCTATAGATTGATACTAACTAAAAATGTGTTGTGTACTGAACGTTTGTAAATTAGTGTCCGAAAACTTAAATAAGGACCTAGAGACCTCGGAATTTGATGAAACAAGTTTCTATGCATCCGTATCGTTGAGCTGATCGTAAATACATCATCATCCATAATTTTTAATTATTATTTTCAGTGATTTGAATTTTTAACACCAAATTAGGTCAAATTGGGATTAAAAAATTCCAAATATATATATATTTGGTAAAAAATATTTTTATTGATAGATTTATGATCATGAC
Source organism: Zingiber officinale (assembly GCF_018446385.1). Taxonomy (NCBI): domain Eukaryota; kingdom Viridiplantae; phylum Streptophyta; class Magnoliopsida; order Zingiberales; family Zingiberaceae; genus Zingiber; species Zingiber officinale. The sequence continues at coordinate 112,400,485 of NC_055993.1, read as the reverse complement.
AATGAGGCGAGCACATAGAAACTTGTTTCATCAAATTCCGATATCTCTATGTAGATATTTTTTAAAACATCTATAGATTGATACTAACTAAAAATGTGTTGTGTACTGAACGTTTGTAAATTAGTGTCCGAAAACTTAAATAAGGACCTAGAGACCTCGGAATTTGATGAAACAAGTTTCTATGCATCCGTATCGTTGAGCTGATCGTAAATACATCATCATCCATAATTTTTAATTATTATTTTCAGTGATTTGAATTTTTAACACCAAATTAGGTCAAATTGGGATTAAAAAATTCCAAATATATATATATTTGGTAAAAAATATTTTTATTGATAGATTTATGATCATGACAATGAGACGAGCACATAGAAACTTGTTTCATCAAATTCCGATGTCTCTAGGTCCATATTTAAGCCGTCCAAGTTTGTTTATTTTTTAAAAAAATGATTAAATTTTTGGGACGAATCTCTGGATTCGTCCCAAATTTTTGGACGAATCCAGAGATTCGTCCCAAACCTAAAATTATTTTTAAATAATTAAAATGAAACATGTAAGGCTTAAATATGGACCTAGAGACCTCGGAATTTGATGAAACAAGTTTCTATGCATTGGTATCGTTGAGCTAATCGTAAATACGTCATCATCCATAATTTTTAATTATTATTTTCAGTAATTTGAATTTTTAACACCAAATAAGGTCAAATTGGGATTAAAAAATTCCAAATATATATATATTTGTTAAAAAATATTTTCATTGATAGATTTATGATCATGACAATGAGACGAGCACATAGAAACTTATTTCATCAAATTCCGATGTCTCTAGGTCCGTATTTAAGCCGTCCAAGTTTGTTTATTTTTTAATAAAATGATTAAATTTTTGGGACGAATTCTGGATTCGTCCCAAAATTTGGGACGAATCCAGAATTCGTCCCAAACCTAAAATTATTTTTAAATAATTAAAATGAAACATATAAGGCTTAAATATGGACCTAGAGACCTCGGAATTTGATGAAACAAGTTTCTATGCATTCGTATCGTTGAGCTGATCGTAAATACGTCATCATACATAATTTTTAATTATTATTTTCAATAATTTGAATTTTTAACACCAAATTAGGTCAAATTAGGATTAAAAAATTCCAAATATATATATATTTGGTAAAAAATATTTTTATTGATAGATTTATGATCATGACAATGAGGCGAGCACATAGAAACTTGTTTCATCAAATTCTGATATCTCTATGTAGATATTTTTTAAAACATCTATAGATTGATACTAACTAAAAATGTGTTGTGTACTGAACGTTTGTAAATTAGTGTCCGAAAACTTAAATAAGGACCTAGAGACCTCGGAATTTGATGAAACAAGTTTCTATGCATCCGTATCGTTGAGCTGATCGTAAATACATCATCATCCATAATTTTTAATTATTATTTTCAGTGATTTGAATTTTTAACACCAAATTAGGTCAAATTGGGATTAAAAAATTCCAAATATATATATATTTGGTAAAAAATATTTTTATTGATAGATTTATGATCATGACAATGAGACGAGCACATAGAAACTTGTTTCATCAAATTCCGATGTCTCTAGGTCCGTATTTAAGCCGTCCAAGTTTGTTTATTTTTTAAAAAAATGATTAAATTTTTGGGACGAATCTCTGGATTCGTCCCAAATTTTGGGACGAATCCAGAATTCGTCCCAAACCTAAAATTATTTTTAAATAATTAAAATGAAACATGTAAGGCTTAAATATGGACCTAGAGACCTCGGAATTTGATGAAACAAGTTTCTATGCATTGGTATCATTGAGCTAATCGTAAATACGTCATCATCCATAATTTTTAATTATTATTTTCAGTAATTTGAATTTTTAACACCAAATAAGGTCAAATTGGGATTAAAAAATTCCAAATATATATATATTTGTTAAAAAATATTTTTATTGATAGATTTATGATCATGACAATGAGACGAGCACATAGAAACTTGTTTCATCAAATTCCGATGTCTCTAGGTCCGTATTTAAGCCGTCCAAGTTTGTTTATTTTTTAAAAAAATGATTAAATTTTTGGGACGAATCTCTGGATTCGTCCCAAATTTTGGGACGAATCCAGAGATTCGTCCCAAACTTTGGGACGAATTCCTGGATTCGTCCCAAAATTTGGGACGAATCCAGAATTCGTCCCAAACCTAAAATTATTTTTAAATAATTAAAATGAAACATGTAAGGCTTAAATATGGACCTAGAGACCTCGGAATTTGATGAAACAAGTTTCTATGCATTGGTATCGTTGAGCTAATCGTAAATACGTCATCATCCATAATTTTTAATTATTATTTTCAGTAATTTGAATTTTTAACACCAAATAAGGTCAAATTGGGATTAAAAAATTCCAAATTTATATATATTTGTTAAAAAATATTTTTATTGATAGATTTATGATCATGACAATGAGACGAGCACATAGAAACTTGTTTCATTAAATTCCGATGTCTCTAGGTCCGTATTTAAGCCGTCCAAGTTTGTTTATTTTTTAATAAAATGATTAAATTTTTGGGACGAATCCAGAATTCGTCCCAAACCTAAAATTATTTTTAAATAATTAAAATGAAACATGTAAGGCTTAAATATGGACCTAGAGACATCGGAATTTGATGAAACAAGTTTCTATGCATTGGTATCGTTGAGCTAATCGTAAATACGTCATCATCCATAATTTTTAATTATTATTTTCAGTAATTTGAATTTTTAACACCAAATAAGGTCAAATTGGGATTAAAAAAGTCCAAATATATATATATTTGGTAAAAAATATTTTTATTGATAGATTTACGATCAGGACAATGATACGAACGCATAGAAACTTGTTTCATTAAATTCCGATGTCTCTAGGTCTGTATTTATTCCTTTTGATTTTTTCCCTTTTTTATTAAAAAAAAAAATAAATTCTGGGATGAATCCTGGATTCGTCCCAGATTTTGGGACGAATCCAGGATTCGTCCCAGATTAGGGTCGAAATTGGGAACAAAAAAATTTTGATGCTAATAACCCTATGTCTATATCCCATTCCGATTCTTGTTTTCTTCCCCATTTCTTTCTCCCCCGTTCCCCTTCCAACCTGCGATTTCCAGGGTTTCGGCCACATCTCCAACCGACGATGGCGGCGTGATATGCGACGACCGCTTGATCTCCGGCCGTGGAAGGTTTCGATTGGTAAGCCCACTGCTCTCGAATCTCCCTCTCTCGGATCTCCCTCTCTCCGGCGCATGCTGGCCGCCGCTAGGCGCTGCCTGCCCGGCGCTGGCCACTGCCAGGCGTGTGGCTGGACACTGCCAGGCGCTGGCTGGCCGGCGTCTGGCCGCCGGCGTGGGCCTTGCCGTGGCTAACCGCCGTCTCCCTCTGCAGCTGAAGAAGAAGCCCAAGATCATGCAGCAGCATCTTGATGTAAGTTTCCTATAAAAACATGCTTGTTTTCCTAAATTTGGTTTGATTTCTCGCACTTGACTTAGGATTGATCTCTTTTCTGCTCTTTACCATTGATATGCGCCTTCTCTTATGCTTGATTTCCCTCTGCAGTATTGTTTCCCTGGTTTATGGCTATCCAAGATAACTCCTCGATCCTACAAAGCCAATGAATAAGGTTAGTTTTATTTGTCCTCGATTCTGCAAGGGTTAGAGATCGTTGATGAGGGTTTTAGTTCTAGAAACTAGTAAGAGCTCAGTTAAATGATTTTAGATTTGCCATTTATTTATTAAGAATCGTTTCAGATAACTCAGAGACTCTTTGACGAGATGACTAATCAAAATGGTATATCCAAATCTTTGCTAAGAAATCAACACCAAGTACATTGTTCAGGATTTCATTGTGATTTCTTCAATAATATGTTTTTAATTTTTAGTTTCTATTTTTTTTAATGAAATGAGAATTGAATTATTTGTAGAAAATATTGACTTTCATGCGTATTAATCAGTACATGTTTTCAATTGCAGACATGTGTTCTTATAGTCCGTATACATTGTGAAGGTTGTAAGGATAGGTCAGGAAGAAGGTGCAGAAGGTTCAAGGTAAGTTGTGGGGTTCAGTTGTATTTTATTCGTTGTTTAATTGGTTTATTGTTTGGCTGGGTTCATGTGGTACATGGAAGCAATAAATAACATATTGTTGTAGGAGCTTTGTTGATTCTTTGAAAATGTGAACTCAATTTTACTCCTGCTTCAATTATGTTTCATATATTGTTATTTACTTGAGTTATGCTTGTATTGTAATTCAAAGAAGGAAAATGTTTGTCTGCAAACTCTATATCTGAAATGCATAAATTTGGAGCAATCTATAATATCAAATGGTTCTCATACTTTGGCACATGAATCCAATGATTTGGGTAAAAAAGATAAAAAGAAGAAAGGAACAAAAAGAGGAAGGCACTTTGATAGAGATTCTCGAGCTACTAATCCAGAGGTTCGTTTGGAGTCTCTAACTAGGCAATATGAATGAAGTCTCTAATACTCTAACTTTATTTTTGTCCTGATTTGATAATGTTGTTTGTGCAGGTCTCAATTTGGTGTGATCTCACTGTAGTTGAAGACAGCTGTATTTGTTCACCTCTTTTCGGTATTCCTAAGTTCATTAATATGCATTTACTGATCTATATATACAGTTAGCTTTAAATAATTATGTTATAGTTGTTTAATTATATAAAGTTAACTTTAAATAATTATGTTAAAGTTAGCTTTAAATAGTTGTTTAATTGTGTTCCTTCTTTTGATAAGCTGCTCTTTCTTGTTTTGTCTTCAATGATAATGATGCATAAAAGTTCTGAATTTGATCTATGTACAGTCTCAAAACTATATAGATACATAAAAGTTCTATATTTCATCTAGAATTACATCACACTATTCTAAAATTCTTTACTAGATAACGATGCATCCTCCTACCTTAATATTTTGCAAAGAGTTGTTAAAAATGTGCTAAAGTTATTCATATGAAATTGTCAACTAGTTAACACAATGAAAGGAACAATTATTTTAAACATCCTTTAGTTTACATTAAATACCAACCAAAGACAAAACTATAAATTCAGCAAATTAAAATGAAAAATAAAGTTAACTAAGTGAGAAAATTTGAACCCTAATACCATACTTCACAAGATCTCTCTCTTTTTCTCTCTATATGATGTGCCAATTATATTAGGTTGTATCATAGTTACGATACATGTACTTAGCTTCAAAATAATGCTTATAATTTTATTTACCGTTGCTATGACATGGATGATTCATATCGTTGGTAAATATGACTTTTATTAGAATTAGGGCTTTTATTAGAATGTTTAAGGAATTTCACATTTATGTTTTGTTTCCAATTATTCTTTTTACATGGCCATATCGTATACTATTTACAATATTTCTTGTTACACATAATCTAGTTTATTTGTTTGTTGTTATGTAGGCAAAGGAGATTTGATGGGGATCAAAGATTTTGTGGCACACGAAGATGACTATATGTATTCTTAGTGTTGTTGGATGGATGATGGACTTATAAAACATTGGGTTGTTGAACTTGTAAACTTTGTTGAACAAGATGGATTTTATAAACTTTGTTGAAATCTTTATATTTTTTGAATTATGAGTTGATGTGTTGAATGTTAAATTAGGATGTGTTGAATGTTAAATTAGGATGTGTTGAATGCATATTATTTGTTATTTGAATTTGGTTTTTATGTATTTGGATTGTATTGCAGAAATAAATTGAAGCTGGAAAAAATATTTGATATAGGGACGAATTTGGCAACGAAAATGATTTGTCCCAATTCTATCGTAATTTGGGATAAAATTATTTTCGTCCCAGAATTTGTCCCAGAATCTGGGACGAATCTACAAAATTCGTCCCAAAATTTGTCCCAGAATCTGGGACGAAAATTGATCTTATGATTATCAAAGAATTTGGCAAGTTTTTGTTGCCAAATTCGTTGCCAGTTTTGCAACAAATTTATTATTCGTTGCAAACTTAGGAACAAAAATGGCAACAAAAAAAATTTTGTCACCGAATTTGTCCCCAAATTCGTTGCAATATTAGGGACAAATTTGGCAACAAAATATAATTTGTCACCGAATTCGTCCCCAAATTTGTTGCAAAAATAGAGACATATTTGGCAGAACATTTATGTGAATTCGTCCCCAAATTTGTTCCTAAGTTTGCAACAAAAATAATTTTCGTTGCAAATTTGTATACTTTTTTGCAACGAATTTGGGGACGAAAATTTTATTCGTCGCCAAATTCGTCCCCAAATTCGTTCCCAAATTTGCAACAATCCCTAATTCGTTCCAAAAGTTGGCATCAACCATTTTGGGACGAAAAAATTTTCGTCCCAAATTTTGTCCCTAAAATTTTTGCAACGAATTTTTTTTTAAAATTCGTCCCTAATTTTGTCCCAAAATGTCTTATTTTTTGTAGTGAAAAAGGTTAAGGTTGATTAGATACTTTGCAAGGGAAAAGTCTAGGCAGATCAAGATTGACCGGACGTTTGGCAAAAATAAAATTTAGACAAGTCAAGATTGACCTAAGCAAATGGAACATGACATGGCTGACTACTATGGGTTTAACAAGTGTGTCGAAAAACTCTATGATACAAGCATGCCTCCGAACACGGCATGACCATGTTACGAGCGTGCCCAAATGCATGGCCTGGTCGAGCTTAATTCGAGGCACAGAGTTTTTTTGCGAGATTTCTATTATTAGTATTTTTGATCCAAAATATCATGTAGGAATTGGGTTGTATAAAGAGGATCATTGTAACCCTAAAAGATATTGAGAGAGAATTCTAATTTGAGTTTTCTTAGCCATTTCGTAGGGTAGGCACATCATCGAACCACGCTAAATTTTATGTTTTCTCTTCTCTTGATTTTCTCATGTTATCTTCAATATCTTCACAAATGTTGTTGCGCGATCACATCCACCGGTATCAAACCACAGGTTCAACATGTCTGGTATCTTTTCTATGAAATTTGATATGGTAAAGCTAAATAGAACTAGAAATTTCATATTATGATAGAGGAAAGTCAAAGATATTATGATAGAGGAAAGTCATATTATGTTGGTGCAACAAGGCATGAAGAAAGTGCTAGGCGATTGAAAAGAACCCAGATGGTATGGTGAAGATAGATTAGAAGGAACAATAGGCAAAGGCAGTGGCAACGATCAAGCTTGTCTAACGGATGACGTGATGTATCATGTTATCGATGAGGAATCACCGGTGGTAGTTTGGAAGAAACTGAAAAACCTATATTGTCCAAGTCATTAACAGACAAACTCTATCTTAAGCAGAAATTGTTTGGGCTTAAGATGTTAGAGGGAACATATCTGAACCAGTATATCAACTTATTTAATTAGACTATAAGTGATTTGATATGAGTTGATGAGAAAATTGAAGATGAAGACAATGCATTGATGTTGTTGAGTTCTCTACCATCATCTCCTATATACAAGAATTTGGTTATGACTCTAACGTGGGGAAAGGAAACTCTCAACCTAGAGGAAGTCATAAGTGCTCTCTTGGGTTTTATCAGCGGAAGAAAGTTAACGATGAGAATTCGGAAGGTGAAGGGCTTGTGGTGAGAGGTAACTAGGAACATGGTAGGAGCAAGAGTTAATATGGGTTAAGCAACAATATAATAAGGTCTGATCTAAATCAAGAAAGAAGAAGGAAATCAAGTGCTACAACTGCAGAGTAAAGGGATACGTCAAAAGAGATTGTTTAGAGAAAAAGAAAGCTAATGCAGAGAGTAAATTGAAGTTTGCAAACATAGTGAAAGAAGAAAATTCAAAGAGAAATGATGTTGATATGTATTCTATTTTATCTAGTTTAGAGCAATTGCTAGAATCTTGGATCCTGGATTTTGCATGTTCTTACCACATGACGCCTAACAACAATTGGTTTGACAACTATAGGTTGGTTAATTCTAATTCTATTATGATGGGTAACAATGCATCATGTAGAATCATTGGAATAGGAAATATCATAATTAAGATGTTTGATGGTATGGTCAAAACATCATGTGATATTAGACATGTACCGGATCTGATGGAGAACTTGATTTCATTGGACACACTAGATGGTAGCAGTTGTTGTTACAATCTGCAATAGGAGTAATGAAAGTTAGTAAAGGTATTCTGATGGTGATGTCAGAATAGAAACTAATAGGGACTATTTATATTATGTTAGGTATCACAGTTATAGGTGGAGCTACCATTATAAAATTTGAATTAGATAAAATAGTCTTATGGCATATGCAGCTAGGTCATTTGGGTGAGTGTGGGATATTGAAGCTTCATAAAAGAGGTTTATTGAAGGGCGTCAAAACATGCAAAATCAACTTCTGCAAGTATTGTGTTATTGGAAAATAAAGCAGTGCAGTTAAAGATAGCCACATATTAGACGAAGGAAATTCTGGACTATGTTAATACATATCTTTGGGAATCGGCTAGTAAAGCATCATTTGGAGGGCATGCGTATTTTGTAAGTTTCATCGACGATTACTCATGGAAAGTCTGGGTGTACTTCATGCGCCAAAATTCAGAACAGACTAGAAGGAAAATTAAATGCATAAAATCAGAAAATGATAATGAGTATACAAATTTGAAGTTCTAAAAATTTTGTAAGCAACATGGCTTCAAGAGATACTTCACAGTTCACAAGACACCATAATAAAATGGTGTAATGGAAAGGATGAATAGGACGATAATCAAGAAACATCAATGTATCAGATTGAATGTAGGGCTTACAAAAAACTTTTGGACAAAGGCACTAAACATGGTGTATCTCTTGATAAATCGATCACTGAGGAAAATAGTAGATGACAAAGTTTTAGAGGAGGTGTGAATAGGAAATCTGATTGATTACTCTAGTCTTGGGATTTTTGGATGTCCAACCTATATGTATATTGTTGGAAATCTTATATGGACGGCTAGAAAGGGGGTTGAATAGTCAGTGCCTCCAAATCGATAGCTTCCTACACTTATTAGTTTGTGCAGTAAAATAATACAAACAAACAAGCTAAAGACTAAGAAAGAATAAGCAAACCAATACACGTTGATGTAATGTAGTTCGGATTAGGGCTCCTACTCTATGGCTATCCGTAAGGTGGACGATCTCTTAATCCGTCGGTGGATTAGTCCCCGGCAAACTCCGGCTATCTCAAGCCTCCTTGTGGGTGGACAAACCTCACCACAACTCCAACCAAGACCTCTTGGAACACAAAGAACTTTTGAGCACTTTTTGACTACTAATTAGGGTTAACCACCACTAATTTCATCGACCATAACCAATCTCCAAAGCCTTGGTTATATAGGTCACGGTTTGGAAACCCCCGCCTACCAGTCGACTAGTGAAAGTGTCAATCGACTGTCCTCTGTGGAGTTTCGACCATTACAACCCAACGACTTGATACCAGTCGACTCGTGAAAGTACCAGTCGACTAGTTCACACTGGCTGAGCAAACAAAAACATTTTGTTCGCTCTCAGTCGACTGTCATTTCCATCAGTCGACTAGTACCCCAAGTACATTTTCTTAGCACTCAGACCCTCACCCTTACGACTCACTTGACTCTTCTTCGTTGCAGCCTTAACCTCTTGCCTTCAAGCCTACTTCCTTCGGCTCTCGTCCCTTGGATGCATCCAAGTCCGTGGCTCATCCTAATGTCATCCTTCATGTATGCCTCGAAGTCGCTTCCTTCGGCTCTTGTCCTTGCTGCCTTGTCCACGGTCCCTCGGATGCTCCATTCTTCACCAGACTTGAAGCCATCAACCTGAGTCATATGTGCATCCTGTAAATTTGTACAACTCAAATACACATATCAAATATAAAGGTGAACCTAACTTAAACCCTTTGCCCAAACACTAAAACACATGGTCGTACAGACTTTTGGGATTGCTCCAATATATATTTCTAGTGAAGACCAATCAAAGCTATATACAAAGTCTAGACAATATGTTTTTCTGGGTTATCGGAAAGGGGTGAAAGATTCCAAGCTTTGAAATTCTAAAGCAAACAAAATGGTGATCAATAAAGATGTGATTTTTGATTAAAAAGTCATGTTACAGCGTACTTAAGAGGAAAAAATTAGTCATCAGAAAATTGTAGCAACAATAAGGATGTTGTGTAGGTGGAGCTAGAAACCTATGGTTTTGATGATGCTAGCTCAAAGGACATTAAGCATTAGACTATAGTTACAGAAAGGACCAGACAAACAATCAAATCACCTACTTGGTATGGTTTTGAGAACTTGGTTTCTTATGCACTTATCACTATTAGTGGAGATTCTACTACTTTTTAGGAAATAATATATAGCTCAGAGAAGGACAAATGGATGAGTTTTATAATGGAGGAGATAGAGTCTTTACATAAGAACCAAACATGGGATCTAGTAAAACTTCCAGAAGGGAAGAGGGTTATTGGATGCAAATAAATATACAAGAAAAAATAATCCATGTTAGAAGGTGAAGAAGTAAAATTCAAGACTTGACTGGTAGCAAAGAGTTACTTATAGAGAAAGTGGATTGACTATGATGAGATATTTTCTCTGGTAGTCAGACATACATCTATCAAGGCGATGTGGCCTTTGGTAGTACATCATAATTTGTAATTGGAGAAAATGATGTGAAAATAACTTTTCTTCATATCAATTTGGAAAACTAGATTTACATGTCACAACTAGAAGAATTTAGTCAGCCTAAGTAGGAGCACTTAGTATATAAACTGAAGAAGTCATTTTATGGGCTAAAACAATCTCCAAGATAATGGTATAAGAATTTTGAATCCTATATGGTTCAAAACAGGTACAGAAGATGTGAGTATGACTGTTGTATTTATGTGAAAGGTTTTAAAGATGATTCACTTATCTTGTTACTATATGTAGATGATATGTTGATTGCTGCGAAGAGTATGAAAGAGGTCAACAGGTTCAAGAATCTTTTGAGCAAGAAATTTGACATAAAAGGCTTGGCATGGACAAGAAGATTCTTGGGATGGAATCACGTAGAGATAGAATATTTTGGAGATTATGGCTATCTCAGCGAAGTTAGACTCAGAAGGTGTTAGACAGATTTAACATGGATAATGTGAAGTATATGAGTACATCTCTGGCTCAACACTTCAAGTGATGAACACCACTGGTTTGAGACCAAGGAGATATGTGAGCTCGATCCATGACTATGTCCAAGTCAAGAGAGATTGGACCCTAAAAAGGATAATTGTTGATGGAGACCGCTGATATGAGACTAGAGGATATATGGGCTTGATCCACAACTATGTCCGAGTCGAGAGAGATTGGATCTTGAAAAAGGTAATTGTTGATGGATGTTGCTGGTTCGAGACCAGGGGATATATGAGTTTGATCAAAGATTATATCCAAGTCAGGAGAGATTGAACCTGAAAAGGGCAATTATAGATGGGCGCCGCTAGTCCAGGCTAGGGGAATATAATTTCGTGGAGACATGAAAGTCCGAGGGAAATGCCCTTTTGACATAATAAAAAAGAGGGATATATTTTGAATTGAATTTATAAAATTCAAATTCAGACTTATCTTTTGAGATGACTTGAGCTGATAATTTCAAACTGCCAAGCAAGGAAGGATGAGCTGCTTGGAATGACTAAGCTGCTTAGAAGAATAAGCTGCCTAATCTGGTCGAGCTGAGCTTCTTAGATGAGATGCCTTGTATTGATGAGCTAAGATACCTAGATGAGTTGCCAAGTATGGCCAAGTCAAGTTGCCTAGATGATTTGTCAAGTATGGTTGAGTCGAGCTGCCTAGTATGGGAGCTACCTAGATGAGTTGCCAAATATGACTGAGTAGAGTTGCCTAGGTGAGTTGTCAAGTATGGATGAGCCAAGCTGACTTGTATGGTCAAGTCTAAGAGCAAGTTGGCATATGTGGCCAAGTTAGAGAGTATGTCACAGAGTGAGGTCAAGCCTAGGAATGGTAGTTGAGTGAGGTCGAGTCGGAGAGCGGATTCACATGTGGCCAAGTCTGAGAGTATATCACTGAATGAGGCCAAGTTGTAGTAGTTGACTTGTCCTCGGGTGAGCTCAGCTCCTCGGGATGAGTGTACTAAGCATGTTCAGGTTCCTTCTAGGTTGAATCTGATTCCCTTTGGGGTCATATTTGACCACCTTGACCTTAATTGACAACTCAATACTGTTAGGACAAAAAGATTTTAGATATCTCCACAATAGTATGATATTATCCACTTTAGGCTTAAGTCCCCATTGTTTGAGTCTCCCCTCGAGTATCGGGTCACTCTTGACCTGCTCAGAGTCTCCCTTCAAGTATTAGGTCACTAACTTGCTTAGGGCCTCCCCTACTTCGTTCAAGGTTCCACCCACATAGTTCGATCTGGATCATGGCTCTGGCTTCTTCCGGCGGTTACTCTTGTGAAGAGCGACATCGCTCTGATACTAATTATTAAGACCAAAAGATTTCAGATATCTCCACAATAGTATAATATTATCCACTTTGGGTCTAAACTCTCATGATTTATTTGTGGACTCTACTCAAAAGACATCATACTAATGGAGATATCTTCATCTTATAAACCCATAATCTTTTTCATGTATTTTCAATGTGAGACTTTGATTGTATTCCCAACAAGTACGACTCTTGATCACACGAGACACGTGCGGGTTGTCAATTTTCACCACATCACCCATGAAATCACATACTGATATCCTAGTGAACTCTTTGAATGCTAAAGCCGACCGCATTTGGAGAAGAATTGTCTTTAGATTTTCTTGCTTGATGTTGACAAGAATATGCAACACTTTCCATTGATCCTCTTTTATTGGTGGTGTTGTGCTTCTGAATGGTTTTTTTTAGTGTCATTCATCTCAATGTTTCAGTTCAGGGTCTCAACTCAATGTTCCCACAGATAATGTCAATCTGTTCCTGCTTGAGACCGCTGAAGGGTGAGCCACTGGTGATGTGTCTTTGATGTTGATAAAGTCACTGAATGTGGGAGAAAGGTGGGTTGTCCGGATGCCTGAAAAGCTCAAAACGGGATTAGAATGGAGGCTAAAATATGGGGCCCTAGCTCAACCACTCGAATGCATAAGTCAGATCTCTGGTAGGGAAGGAGGAGAAGAACAATAGACAAGGAAATGTTGGTGGTGATTTGTGAGAGTATGTGTGCGCATGTGCGTGCGACTCCCTTTGCTCGCGGGAGCCAACTCCTTTGATATATCACTTCTACAAAAGGAATGGTACCTCTCTCCTCATTAATGGGACGTCATATTTATTGGATTGAGATGCATGCGAGAGGGGGGAGGGTGAATCATGTGGTTTTAAAAAACTTATCTTTTACATTTTAAAACTAAGTGCGAGTGCAGGAAAATAACAAGAAAACAAGTACAAAGGTATACGTTCGATTTTTATTTGGTTCAGAGCCTTTAGCGACTCCTACTCCAAGACCTAGGTCTCGCGGACCTGTCGACGGATAATCTACTAAAGACCTCTTTCGGAACCGCAGGAAGAGGGGATCAAGTACAAAAAGAATAAGAAAAGTGTAACACACTACACTTTCTTTTATGCAAAAATTAAGTATAATAATGAAACTTCATTAACCAACACTTGTAGTTTTAACGGATCGATCTCGGTGTTGGACATCTTCTCAGCGGCAATCGGACATAGTAGTGTCATAGTAGAGCAACAGTGCAAAGCCGGAGTAGTCGGAACGTCAAACAGACGCGTAGAAGCTTGTAGAAGAGATGTGTCCAATGCCTTTGTCGAATAACCCTTTTAAAGGGGATGGAAGGTGCCTTCAACACTACTGAAGGTGCCTTTAACTACAACTTCTATCCCTTAAAATCCAGCTCTTATCGCTGCCGAGGTCTTCTATATTATTTAACTGAAAGGGCCTTCCAAGATCCTGAAGGTGCCTTCCATCGCCCAACTCAAGGCACTTTTTGTCGCATGGAAGGTGCCTCAGGTAGTGTTCACCCTAGGTAACTTGTGCTTCATTTGTCCTGCAAATTCATATTAGCCCAAAATAAATAATAACCTGTGAAATAGAGTTAGCATAGTAGAAATAACATTAATTAGTTCATGTCCTTTCAAGACTATGAACTAGTCAACGTCTTAGTTTAGGGATCAAAAATGGACCAAACTAGACCGACGCCCACTGTCCGCTCAACCTGGATGTGTCTTCACTAAGTCACTCTCCTCCAGTGACTTACCTCCACTTACCAAATGTCAAATTACCTCTTTGATGTCCAATCTAACCCACCAGGTCTACCTAATGGAATTGCACATCCGAACTTCGCTAATCGGAAATCGAACATCCTGACCTCCTGCCGGAATCATACATCTAGATTTTAACCTTCGGGAATTGAACATCCCGACCTCCTGCCAAAATCTCACATTTGGACTTCGCCAATAAAAAATCGTACATCCTAACTGGCCTTCCTTGCTGGTGTCTGATCCTCTTGACTCATTAAGTTAGTCAACCCTGCGCACTCGGTAACAAGGTTAGATCAACAACACATATAACTTTAATCCACTTGTCATTCATCAAAACTCAGATTTGATCATTGATGCCAAACACACCAACAATATTCTGATAGGGAAAGTATCACGTCATTGCACCTAAGGGTCATGTTACCCTTGTTATGTACTATAGAGAATCATCTTGGATCATGTCATCCCATGCTATGGTGGCCATGTTGTTCCACATGTTATGTTAGCCCACGTATTGTCCTATGTGTTATTGACCAAGTTAGGGTGGTTGAGCCAAAAGTGTCTGATCAACATAGCCGAGATGATTGGGGCAGAGGTGTTGGTGGGGACAAGATGGACTATCAAGAATGTTAGATTGGCGGATTTGAGAGATTGAGTAGGAGGTGTCGACTTTGTAGGGCTAAGACAACTGGGCCAGAGGCGTCGGGCCAACGAGGGCAAGACGACTGAGCAGGAGGTGTTGGGTTAACCTTCATTGGGACGACTCCTAGGGGAGTCGGTCTTTGTTGGGAAGGAAAACTCTTTGGGAGAGTTGACCTTTGTTGGGAAGGAAGACTCCTCGAGGGAGTCGGCCTTTGTCGGGAAGACTTCTTAGGAGAGGTCAACGACTTGGCTGGTCAACTTGGTTTGATAGTTGACATACCTTGTGGAATCTATTGACGAAGTTAAGGGTTCATCAAGTGGGCCCTTGTTTACCTCCTCATCATTAACCAATATTGAGATTTCACCGAGTGTGGGAGCAAGGCGGGTCGCCTAGATCCCTGCAAAGCTCAAAATGGGATTAGAATAGAGGCCAAGGAATGGGGCCCTGGCTCAACCACTCTAACGCCTAAGTCAAATCTCCGATAAGGAAGGAGGAGAAGAAGAACAATAGACAAGGAATGTTGGTGGTGATTTGTGAGCGTATGTGTGTATGTGCGTGTGCCTCCCTTTGTCCGCAGGAGCTAAATCCTTTTATATACCATTTCTACAAAAGGAATGGTACCTCTCTCCTAATTAATGGGACATCATATTCTAATAGGGAAAATATCATGCATCACACTTAGGGGTCATGTTACCCATGTTTTGTACTATAGAGGATCGTGTTGAATTATGTTATCCCACGCTATGGTAACCATATTATTTCATATGTTATGTTAGCTCACGTGTTGTCCCATGTGTTATTGACCAAGTTAGGGTGGTTGAGCTGGAAAAGTGTCAAATCAACGGGGCCGAGATGATTGGGCCAGAGGTGTCGGCGGGACCAAGATGGACTATTTGGAATGTCGGATTGGCAGATTTGAGAGGTTGAGCAGGAGGTGTCGACTTGGTAGGGCTGAGACAACTGGCCAGAGGCGTCGAGCCAAAAAGGGCAAGACGACTGAGCAGGAGGCGTCGGGTTAACCTTCATTGGGACGACTCCTAGGGGAGTCGGCCTTTCTTGAGAAGGAAGACTCTTTGGGAGAGTCGGCCTTTGTTGAGAAGGAAGACTCCTCGAGGGAGTCGACCTTTATTGAGAAGACTCCTCGGGAGAGGTCAAACTTGACTCAACAATTGACATACCTTGTGAAATCTATAGACCAAATTAAGGGTTGATCAGGTGGACCCTTGTTTACCTCCGCATCATTAATTAATATTGAGATTTCATCCAACTTTTTTTTTTTTGCTTGATCTTATAAACCAATTCTCTTTTCTTATCCATTATTTGCATTTATATCAGTAGACTTGATGTTATATACCAATTCCATTAGTTAAAATTGGGCTGAAAGAATATCAATAATAAGATTGTAGGAGCTTAACCACAACCCAATGTGCTTGTTAGTTACCTCATCAACACCGATCGACCTACTACTCTCTTACTCTTCTCGATCGATCATGTCTTAAGCTAGCATGCATCAACAATTCATCCATTAAATTTGCATTAGAGAAAAATATGCAGTCACTCTATGGACATTAAATGCGCCAATGTGAATTTCATGGACAAGATCAGACATGATCCTAATGCTACACAATGATACTTCTTTCCCCCTCCAGTATCAATTGTTGCTAGCTAGTTAGAGTAGTTCTTGAGCTACTTCTCTCTCTTTATGACTAGATGACCAATCAAAACTTGTAATCTTGCACCATCCCCTTCAAGTTCCATCAATGGCAATGCTAATGGAGTTCGGAAAACAATTCCTCGCGCAACTACCATTCTGGGATGACTGGTTATCATTCTTGGTGGACGATAATCTTACGATAGATCGGCCATTGACATCTGAATTCTTGCTTAGTTGATTGATACTAGGCACTAAAACTCTATCAGTCCATTCTTCAAACAAGTTGGTGGCACCACTTTGCCAAACCCCGCCAACTATTCGATCGAGTGCCTCTTCATCGATCTGTAGCGTTTGCTGGTCGCCCATGATCTTCGTGATCTTCGACGAGATAGATCTGGTGACCGTATCCCTCAGTGAGCCAAATTCGACTGGCTTGAACACGACGGCTGCGTCCACCATGTCAATTAGCTGAGAGGCATGAGATGGTGTTGGGCCCCCAGTGGCAAGCTGCTGCTGTTGCTTGTGCTCCTGCTCCACAGTGAGGTCACTGTTGTTCCATGAGCCCTCTTCTGAAGACTCGTCTACACTGGCAGCTAAATTCAGATCGAGAGAAGGCTTTTTCTGCTTCTGTGGCTGCTCCTCGGAGAATCGGTCGGCATTGCGCTTACCTTTCTTTTCGCAGAAGGAAAGCTCCAATTGCCATTCAGAATTATCAGAATCCAGCAGCTTGTCCTCAGACTGGAGCTGGCAATCCTCAAAATCCTTCAGGTGGTCATGCCGCCAGTCTAAGATGAGGATGAAGAGGATGCTTCCCGTTTCGAGATTGACTTCGCCGCCGTGGGAGTCGTGGAACCGTCCTCTTTGGATGGCACTCTTGATTGCCTCCTGTGCCAAATGACTGCCACGGTCTATTTCGTCGAGAACGATCACCGAGAAGGGATTGCGGCCGACTGCCTCAGCGATGCGATCGAGCACGGTCGTACCCTGAAAGTTGGTGCCTGGTTCGGCTTCATCGCCATCAGCTGAGGGGCTGCTGAGATGGATGGTGACTGGTGGATCGTCGAACATGAGCTCAGAGAGCGCGGAGGCCATCTTCCTCTTTCCGACATTGTCAGGCCCGGAGAAGAGTAGCCATGAGCCAGCCTCGAGTATCAGTTTCCCATTGCAGAGCTTGGATTTCTTGGTTAACGCAGTGGCAATGGCAGAGGCCGCCTCCGGTTGCCAGCTGACTGCGGCTGTTAGGCCCTGCAGCAGCCTATCCCGTGAATCGGGGGCGTCGTCGGAGATGCTCCGGCAGTGCTGGATTGGTGAGTCGGTGGTGGATTTCTGGTAAGAAAGCCCCAGAGCGAGGTCTGTTTTCACCGGAACAACTTGGTGCTTCGATGAATTAAGCTTCAGACTCCGGCCACTGTCGTTTGGAGGTGGCGAAATGCTGCCTGAGAGGATTCTTTCCGATGTGATTACTGTTGCACGGGAGCTCATGTGCAACCGAGCGCATTTTCCACGCCATGTTTCCAGCAGCTCTTCAGCCTTTTGCTTCTGCGAAATATAAACCTATAAATAAACAATAAAATAAGACTCGCTGTTCTTACTCAAAAACTATAATGGATCGAACCTGAAGGTGATCAGCTTTGGAATTGTTGTTGCAGGGGAGTGCAATCTGCAACCACTGAGATAGATTGACGTTGGAATTCTCTGTTCTTTCTTCTGAAACCAATTTTGCAAGCTCGATATGGTAGCCCTCTCTGCAAAGAGGGCACAAATCGGTCCTCTGGAAGCAGCTCGAGTACTGCAACGTCGGAAACATTGAACGTGCATTCGCCGGTGTTGAGCTGCCGACAACGAGGCAATAAACTCAACAACTGATAATGCGAATGCAACAATTGAGAATTAAAAAAGCGGAACAGAGCATCTCACCTCGGGAAGAAGCCGCGGCCGGTGAGAAGCGGCGACCTCGAAGGAGCTACCGGCAGCGCCTGCAGGTCCCACTCGCTCTCCATAGTCGGGTGGTACACCTGGCACCGCAGGTACGTAGCGCACGTCGCCGTGCCCACGGCCCACACCCTGGTTGTGTTCCTCTCGCGGAGCCTCGCCAGTAGCCGACCCATCTCCGCCACGGCGGCGCGGCCCGACTGCAGGTGCTGCGCAGAGCTCCCGCCTTCCGCACTGACGCCCTCCACAAGCCACTTCAAGTCGCCCAGGTCGAGAATTAGACCTCCCACCCTGCCGTCGACGGGGAAAGCTCGGATTCCGGGTTCCAAATCTCTGTACAGTTCGCTAATCTTTCGGGGAATCAAACTTCGTTCCAAGGAACCGATTTCCTTCTCCAAGGAGACGACTTGAGCGAACCGCAGCGTCGCCGGGGCTTCCATTCCTAGCTCCTCGTTTCTTATCATTTCCAGGAGTTGCTTCATCAGGGCCACCGCGTTGGACTCACCGACGAGCACCGGGTTCATCTTATTGCTTCTCGTCATTATTTCGAGCACCTTCTTCAAATTTACCTCGCTTTTGTTCTTGGATTCTGGTCCCTGATTCTGAAGTACTGGACTCATGTGGGCGTTTTTGGTGGATGGCGAATTAGTGCCGGAGAAAAGGGATTGCTCGATGGCAGACTTGACGGCGGGGCTGGAGAAGCCTGCCTCGCGCATGACGCGGCTGACGGAGGGATCGTCAAGGATGGACACGACGAGCTGGCCGAGCTCGACCTTGACGGCCAGCAGCGGGGGCTGCTGCTGGTCTGAGCATCCGCGACGCTGGTGGGCCTGGGCGCGCTTGACGGCCGCCACGAGCGCGTTGGAGAGCGGAGGCGAGGCATCCGCGGCGTCGTCATCAGATCCTCCGCCGGCGCCTGCGTTGGCCTGGAGTCGGTCGAGGGCGACGGAGAAGCAGAGGTCGAGGGCGCGGCAGTGGAGGGGGTGGGAGGAGGAGAGGAGCGGGTGGGAGAGGGCGCAAGCGCGGCGAAGGATGCCGGAGGGGAAGCTGAGGAGGTTGGCCGCCACGTGGAGTGGGGTGGTCTGACCATGGCGCCGGCGGCGGGCCTCCTCGATGGAACGCGTGAGGACCGCAGCCGCCTCCGGCGTGAGGGTCTGCTGCATCGTCATCGCCAGTACCTCCGTCCGCATGGATGATGTCGGCGTTGTTCTGCTTCTCTTCTCTTTCTTTCTTTCTTTCTTTCTTTGAGTTTGTGATATCTGCTGCCGCTTTAATTGCTTTTGTCTTTGCTCCGACAAACAACCGGAGGAACTGAAACAGTTGGAGAATTGAGGAGAAGCTTATCGTATCGTATCGTACGGCACACTTTCTCAGAGATCGAGAGCGAGTGCGAGAGCGAGACGATGAACAGTGTGTTTATGTAATTGGTTGGTAAGGAATTGTAGTACTGCCAATCTGAGAGAGCTTATTTATGACATAATTCAGAGAGAAATAAAGTGCAAAAGGACAAAAGAAAGTATAATAATAGTAATAATAATAATGAGGAGGAGGAGGAGGAGGTGTTTTGAATAATATCCCACACACGTTAAGGATTGATTAAAAAATAACCCTAACGCTAATTAATTTGAAAAGTGTTTTTTCTTTTAAAAATTATTTAACACTTTTTTCATTTATATAATATCTAAAATACCTTCGTATATTTTATCTTAAAAGAATGTCTTTTTGATGATATAGATAAAAAAAAGAAGTTGCCTTTTTAAATTTTTTACCAAAAATAAATAAAATTATTTGGGCAAATGAAAATATGCTTGTTCGTTTTTTTTAATAAAATGACCAAATTAAGGTTCTTCTTAGAGAATAATTTCTTAAATTTTTTTTTATTATTTAGTTTAATGGTAAATGAGTTAGATTCAAGGAGATTAGTTGTAGGTTTAAATTCGTACAATAATATTATTAGAAAGATATTTAACTTTTTTATTAAGCATTAAATGAGACTCCTTTTTAATTAATTATAAAAATGGCTCTCACATGGTGTATTTTTGTCAAATTGACTATTCGATTTCTATTTCAGCTACACTCTCACCGTCTATGAAAGTGCAATCATTTATTTTTATCAAAATTTTAAATATATATTTATATAATCATAAAATTTTCTTTAAAAATAACGAGAAGTAAATTTTACCATGTGAATTAATAAAGTTAAAATATAAGTGCATAAAATGTAAAATAAATATAAAAATTATTTTAAAAAATTAAAAAGATATGTAAAAAACTAAGAATAATAGAGATGAAAGTGATTAAATTATTATTATTATTATTATTATTATTATTATTATTATTATTTGTTTTGGTCAAAATTAGTCATTGGTCAGATTGCTAGATAAATATAATAATTTTTTAACATGGTTGAACTTCAATAACCTAAAATATATTTATTTATGGAAATTCAAAATTTGGAATTAATAAATGGATCGCCCAGCAATTTTAATAAAATTACTATATCATCATGTTTGAATCGTTTGATTATTTTAAAAATACTAATGGACACCAATGTAAGTTTAGAGTTCATCTATTTATTCAAATTCAATTTTTTTTTTATAAAAATCATATGATAAATAAACTCTAAGCTAAGAGAACTTTAGAATCTATCCATGATTTTAAAGTAAGAAAAAAATGATATAAATAGCCATATAATATGTTTATCCAAAACTATTATCGTAAGATATAGTGATTTTGACCAAGATTATTGCATGACTATTTTTTACCAAATATCATTTTTAGTTTATATATATATATATATATATATATACTCCTACTCTTTAAAATTTAACATTTTATGATAATTTTTCTAAATTTAAAATTTTCACTTTTTTCATTTTTATATATTTTTAAAAATTTTAACTTTGTAATTTTTAAAAAATTATAGCAACATTACGTTAATTAGTTTGTTATATATATATATATATATTATAACAATTTAGAGAATATAGTAAGGGTTGGAGTTCCTTTTTGGTTATAAATAACAAAGATGCCCTTTTGATAATTTGGTAAAAAAAAAAGGAAATTATTTTGATTTTTCCTCTTTAACCTTTTCACTCCTATCATAAATGGAGTATAGTCTAACATTAAAATATCTCATAGATAAAAAGTCTTTAATTCCTTGCCCATCGACATAGGAAGAAATAGTGAGGTGGAGTGAGGAGAGGGACTTTGTCAAATTGGTTTACCTCATCTTTGCAAACAAATAATTGTTGTTTGAGTCCTTTTTCGAGGTAGCAACTTGCACACAGAGCAATAGACAAACTTCTAAAGCACGTTCCTGGAAGGAATTAAGACAAGCATGGAAGAGTGAACTACTCTGCTTTCCATTGTTAATTACAATGCTCATTCACTTAATGTTGGGCATATTTCATTATGAGGAAAAGACAATTAAACTAGAGCACGTCAAAACCCAAACTCTAGCTCCTCTCCCTCCCTCCCTCTAGTTTTTGTGAGAGTACGTGGGGGATTAGGGATTAATGACTAGCAGGTACTTAACACGCTAGTATTATCGTTGATGTTGCTAAAATTTGCTGGTAAAATGGATGTTGAGATGGAAGTGTTAGAAGTTGAATTAAACTTGAATATATGAATCATAATAAACGTTTGATGTACATGAACCAAGTGAAATATAAATCTTGCAATTCATGTATCTAGATAAAATAAGTTGTATCTAATTGATGAAGTATGGTTTAGAAATTTCTATTGAGTAGTGGTGTCGTCTGTGGGAATATTAACTTGTATGCGAGAAGTGGAGATGTAAGACGTTGAACGACTCACGACTGTGACTTTGACGAAGGAGAAATTGGACATGTTGATACAAACCCGGGGGCCAAGATAGTGGAGCAACAACAGTAGGCGATGGTCGAGCGGCAAGCAAATAAACCCACGACGTCAGCAGTAGGACAGCAGGCCTGCTACAGAGACCGAGCGAAAAATATATCCGCTTGGGGGCCAAACAAGAAGCCAACTGGCACATATGGGGATGCACCAAATGTCGATTCCCTTTCACTGAGCGTTGTTCCACACCGCTTCAGAGGAACAACGCCGAGCGGACAAAGAGCAAGGATCTTCCTTAGACGACGCACCTATCCAGGACGGACGGAAGGGAAAGGCACCGAGGATAGATGATTCCCCCGAACGGATCAATAGACAATTCTCTCAAGGAATCTTGGATGACCCACTACCACGACATTACACTCCATTGACGATTGGAGAGTACAATGGGACAACTGACCCAGAGGACCACCTATCAATTCACTGATGGAGTGAAGTGCTGAGTCTTTCTCACCACCATTTCCGAATCAACATAGAGGTGGTTTAGACACTGTCGATCGGATCAATCCACAACATCAAGGACTTCCAAGTGGCATTTCTTCATCATTTTGCCAACAGTCACTGCTACCAAAAGACGAGCGTTTACTTGTTCACCATGAAGCAAGGGCCTAAGGAGGCATTGAGAGCCTACATCAGAGGTTCAACCAAGTGGTCATGGATATCCCATCGGTCACCCCGGAGATATTGGTAGGTACCTTCTCCCAAGGACTTATCCAAGGCGAATTCTTTCGTTCACTTATCCAGAAGCAGCAAAAAAAACTTCAATCACCTGCTCAGAGGTGCCACCGAATACATTAACATAGAAGAGGCCCAAGCGGCATGAAGGCTGGAAGTGCCTCATGAACATACTGCTACCCTTGAACGACGACCGACCAATAGCCATCAACCACTGAAGGGCCCCTAATTGGGAGCAACATAGCCACACCAAGAGCCCCGAGCCCATGCAATGCAGTATGTGGAGGCAGAGCGGTTGAAAGCTGCGAAAGGCAGGCCGTGGACACCATTGTTCTGCTCCTACCATCGCTCGACGACGTACAATGCATGGGACTGCTATGACTTGAGGCCAATTTCAAGCCGACCGATTCCTCCAAGATACCGTCGTCACTCACCCTCTTCTGATCGGTATCATCGACGCTGATTAGACGGGTGAAGGGAAGAAGAGAGACCGGCGGCCGAGCAGCATCAACGTCAGCCTCAACGAAGAGGAAATGCAGGTCCCGCCCGAGCTTCGGCTGAGCGAGCTCGACCTTTGGCTCGTGAGGAGGAAAACTGAAGCAATGCAACTCAGGGCGAAATCGACATGATCGCTGGGGAGGGGCCGATCGACGGTGATTCCAACAGAGCGAGGAAGTCGAACACCCGGCGGCTGGAGATACATGTTGTGGGATGCAACAAAGAAAAGGCTGAAGGACCAAAAATCAATTTTGGCCCTCTAGACCTAGAGGGAGTGGAGATCCCTCACGACGATGCCTTGATCATCCGAATGATAATAGCTAATTATAATATTCATCAAACTTTTGTGGATATAGGCAGCTCGGTGAATATCATCTTTAAAAAGACGTTCGACCAGCTACAAATAGATCAGAGCGAATTGCAGCCCATGACAACCCCGCTGTATGGGTTCACATGAAATGAAGTATTGCTGATTGGCCAGGCTCGACTGGCCATATCACTCGGGGAGGAGCCTCTCAATAGGACCAAGACCACAAATTTCATCGTGGTGGATGCATCGTCCGCCTACAATGTCATATTGGGCTAACCGTCCCTGAATGAGTTCTGAGCCTTAGTGTCCACCTTCTATCAGAAAATCAAGTTTTCGATGGACAATATGGTAGGTGAAGTCAAAGGAAACCAATTGGCCGCTCGGCGATGCTATGTTGATTAAGTCAGAGGCAAGGGCCACTCGGAAGACTTAACATTTGGAGGTGAACACCATCATGGAGGAACCGCCTGCACTGGTCTATGATGAAAAAAGAGGAGGTCCATATCCATCCTAATCGATTGGAAGCCACAACATTTGTCGCCGCCGACCTGATAGACGAGAAGAAGGCAAAGCTGGTCGCCCACCTTAGGCAAAATCATGATGTGTTTGCCTGGTCAACTCACGAGCTCCCGGGCATCTCACCAAGCATGGCTTAGCATGAGCTTCACGTCTGATCAAATGCTCGGCCGGTGAAACAAAGGAAGAGGGACTTCAACTCGGAGAAAAAGCAGATCATCTGAGCGGAAATAGAAAGATTGTTGGAGGCCGGTCACATCCGCGAGGTTCAATTTTTGAACTGACTGGCCAATGTTGTACTAGTCTCCAAGCTGGGCAACAAGTGACGAGTCTGTATCAACCTTCGTAACTTAAACAAAGCTTGTCCAAAGGACTTCTATCCCCTGTCTCGTATAGATCAAATGGTAGACTCCACGGTGGGCTGCTAGCTGATCTGCATGTTTGATGCATACTAGGGCTACCATCAAGTGTCGCTCACCAAGGAAGACCAAGAGAAGGTTAGCTTCATCACGGCCGACGTGACCTACTGCTAGAATGTCATGCCGTTAGGACTGAAGAACTCTAGCGCCACTTACCAAAGACTAATGAACAAGGTGTTCCGACGGTAAATCGGTCAGAATATGGAGGTATATGTCGATAACATATTAATAAAATCGTTCTGAGCCACTGACCTTTACATAGATATCAAACAAACCTACCGAACCCTGAGGACGTACAGGATTAAGTTGAACCCGATCAAGTGCCTGCTTAGAGAAAAGAGTGGTCGCTTCTTCGGTTATATCTTGATCGAGCGGGGAATCAAGGCAAATTCGAGTAAAGTGAAGGTGTTGCAGGATATGCCCCCACCCCATAACTTAAAGGAGGCCTAACGGTTCATCGGACGGATCATCGCCTTGTCAAGATTCATCTCCAAATTGTCTGATCGGAGTCACCCATTCTTCAAGATACTGTGTCGTGTGATGAAATTCGAGTGGGACTCGGAATGTGACAAAGCACTAGAAGAAATTAAGAAATACCTTACTTCCCTACCTATACTGGCAAAGCCCATCGCCAGCGAGCCGCTCTGGATATATTTATCATCCACAGAGCAGGCGGTTGGCTCGACGTTGGTGCGGCAAAATGACTCTGAATAATAGACATTGTATTTCTTAAGTCATATATTAAAAGATGCAGAGTCTCGCTACACCTGTCTCGAAAAGTTGGCATTCGGACTAGTACTCGTCGCTCGGAGGCTTTGTCCATACTTCCTCTCACATCTCATCATGGTACTGACTAACAACGTGCTGGGAAGAGTCCTCCTTAACCTGGAGGCATCTGAACGACTGATCAAATGGACCACTGAGCTAAGTTAGTTTGACATACAGTATCAACCCTGGACGAAAATCAAGGCCCAATCCTTGGCTAATTTTTCCACTAAGGTACAGAACGTCAAGCCAGACGTGACTTGGAAGATATATGTTGACAACTCATCCACACGACAAGGTAATGGAATAGACATCCTATTAATATCGCTGCATGAGAATAGGATGCAGTTGTCCATGCGACTGAATTATCAGGCCACAAATAATGAGGCAGCGAAGGTCAACGAAGACACTTCTTGTCTAGTCAGTTGGACTTACAATTTCCTTTGACTAAACTTGAGGGGAAGGCTTTATGATGCAGTGATAAAGGGAGCCTACCAAGTGTGAGTCAAAGGCAAGAACAGTAGCCGATGTGGAGGTCAAAGTCAAGGCGGTCAAAGGAAGGATGTTAGGACCAAAAGTAGCTAGAGGGGGGGGGGGGTGAATAGCTCGTCGCTCGCTCGTTCCTCGACGTTGCTTGGCGTTGATTGTTTCTTCAAGAATATGCAGCGGAAAATACAGAAACAAAACACTCAACGCTAACACTAGGATTTTACTTGGTATCCACCTCCAAAGGAGGTGACTAATCCAAGGATCCACACCACGCACACACCCTCCACTATGAATAACACTCCTTTATGGTAACTACCAAAGGCGGAGAAGCCTTACAGCACTCTTAATACAAGAAGAAGAAAGGGAAATACAAGATAAGCAAAAGCTTACAAGATGTGCAGTAAAAACCCTAACCCTAACTTCTCTTCTTGTTGTTGATCCGCCTCTTGACTTGGAAAACCTCCAAGATCCTTCAAGAACTGGCGATCTTAGCTTCAAGAGCGCTGTTGAGGAGTTGGCGAGAGATCTGGAGTGAATCGGTGAAGAGATGCCGCAGCCATCGCACGCCTGCAGCTTAAATCGACGCCAACGGTCGGAACCCGATCGATTCAAATGTTCCCAATCGATCGGGGAGGCTTTGGATCGATCCACGGATCGATCCAGAGCGCCTCTGTGCTCTAGGAAAAACGCCTGGATCGATCCACGGATCGATCCAGCGCTTATCGCGCGAAGCAGCCGCGTCCCAATCGATCCACTGATCGATTGGGACATCTGGATCGATCCACGGATCGATCCAGAGGCTTTCTGTTCGCTGGGAAAAGCCTGGATCGATCCACTGATCGATCCAGCTCCTGGATCGATCCCCTGATCGATCCAGCACTTGGTTTTTGCCCAAAACCAAGTTCCAAGACTCCCAAACCAACATCCGGTCATTCTTGACCTGTTGGTACATCATGCCTAGCATCTGGTCACTCCCTTGACCTGCCAGGACTTCCCACCAAGTGTCCGGTCAATTCCTTTGACCCACTTGGACTTTTCTCGTCATGCCAAGTATCTGGTCACTCCCTTGACCTACTTGGACTTTTCTATTTAGATGTCTGGTCAATCCCTTTGACCTATCTGTATTTCCTCGTGCCAAGTATCCAGTCAATCCTTTGACCTACTTGGACTTCCCAACACCAGATGTCCGATCATCCTTTATCCATCTGGATTTTCCCTTGCCTGGCTTCACTCACCAGAACTTTCACCTAGCTTCACTCACTAGGGTTTTCCATCTGCCTAGCTTCACTCACTAGGTCTTTCACCTGGCTTCACTCACCAGGACTTTCACCTAGCTTCACTCACTAGGGTTTTCCATCTGCCTAGCTTCACTCACTAGGTCTTTCACCTGGCTTCACTCACCAGGACTTTCCTTCTGCCTAACATCCCAGTTAGGACTTCCCAGTCAAGTATTCGATCAACCTTGACCTACTTGACTCTTCTTCAATTAACATCTTATTATCAAACATCTAAACTCAAACAAAGACTCAGCTTGGTCAACCAGGTCAACCTTGACCTGAGGGATGTTGCACCAACAATCTCCCCCTTTTTGATGTTTGACAATACCACAATAACACTTACAATACCACATGTAAGTTAGGCTAATCCCATAGCCTCATTCTTCATGCCACTAGGTAATGAAAGCATAAGTTAAGCTCTTCATTCTCCCCCTAAGAGGGCAAACTCCCTCTTAGATAATGAAAGCCTAACTGACTCCCTTTCACTAGTCTTTTCATTCTCCCCCTATTGGCACACATCAAACTCCCCTGTAGGGCACACTCAACCCATCTTTAGGCACACATCAACCCATGCCTCAATTTCGGGTATACTTCAACAAATCCATTGTTGAAAGACTCTCCCCCTGAAGAGTTGCTCATCGTTGTTCACAACATCACTCGTTGTGATCAACACGATAAAGAAGGTCCCATACCCTTCATTTATCCTTAACTTCTCCCTCATTGTAGACAAATACTCAACCTTGAGCATTTTCTAACCACGTGAGTTCCTACTTGAAATAATGAGGATATCCACTCCCCATTTCAAGTTCAAAAGCTCATACAAGAGCATTTTCTTTAAAGAAGGTTAACCACCTTCCAAGGTTCATGAAAAATAATTTTTCATGTCTTTAAAGAGTCCCTCCCCCTAAAGACATGGTGGTAACTTCTGTCATTGCACCAACAATGACTTGGAATCCCTAACCCTTTAGGAAATCCAAATTTAGAAGTTTTGAGGTTCAAATATTCAAAATTTGAAGCAAACCTCAACCTAAACTTCAATGAAGTCTTCCTTAACCATTCCATCCTTGTTTTCAACACGAAAACACCCTTTTTATGTATACAAATGTATTTTAAGGGGTTTGGAATGGTTACCTAGACTAAAATAGGTTTAGAGTGCTGAAATCAGACCTTCCCAGCCAAAGACAGCATCCTGGATCGATTGGAGTTGGGTTCCAATCGATTCAACCTATTTGAATCGATCCACTGATCGATTCAGGATGTGTGGATCGATCGGCTGATCGATCCAGAGTCGCAAGAGTTTCCTTTGAATCGATCCACGGATCGATTCAGGAACTCAATCGATCCATGGATCGATCGGAGCTCTGATAGTTGCTGAAATTCCATTTCAGTCAACTTCAGAAACCCCTAGAAAATTCTACAAAAATCCAAAAATCATGAAATTTTGTGTAGACATTATTTAGGGCATACTTAATCATGGAAAAATAGTTTTCTATGAAAATACATCATATTTTCAAAGATTGACACAAACTTGAAAACTTGCAAAAACTTTAGTGTTTTCTTCAAGTTTGTGTCTAACTATTCAATGGTGATTATTATCAAAAGACAGCCTTCACCAAGGTTTTCCAAAAACATTTAAAACTATTTTCAAAACCAATATCCCATCATGTTCCTTGGGCATAATGCACATGACTTGTACATTAGCTTTCCCAATGATGGGAAAACACATAACTATGTGTTTTGATGAACTTAAAAACTCAAATGAATGCATTAAATCAACATCTTGAGCTTTGTTCATCATCCTAACATCTCACTTGTATCTAATGTGCACTAAAGCACATACAAGTCATCTTATAGGTCTTTGTGAGATGTAAGATTTTGGTTTTGCCCTATTCTAGGGATCATGCATATCTATCTAGGCATTTTGAGAGGTATACATCCACAAAGGATGTTACTTGTTGATTTACTTGTTAAACAAATGTCACTTGTTTATTCCACTTGTTGTAAACAAATGCCACTTGTTTAACTAATGTCATATGTCCTTAATTTTTAAGGAAATAAACATAATGCATAATAATGTTATGGCATACATCAAAATAAAACAGCTTTCAAAAGAAAGATTCCTATAACTACATGATGTATGTATGGCATGACATGGTATTTTTGTATTTTTCATGATACGACATGAATGCAAAATACAAATAAGATAAAATATGATGTCATGGCATATTATGAGCAAACAATCATGGCAAGGTTTAGCATAAATAAAATATACCTAGATTACCTATCTAAGTATCGTTAATCTTAGCTAATCCTAAAACTTAAATCCTAGATTGCCCAAAGTGCTTCAAGAGAGTGCCAAAACCTAAATGGGCATTTCTAATTCTCTTGATTTATTTATGCCAATTGAAATTAAGCTTATCCTCAAATGTTGGCATATTCCATTTTTCCTCAAGAGTAATCACATAAATCAAGGCCCAGAGTGCCTTAAAATTTATAAGAGAATACCAAAATCCCAACTTGGTATTTCTCTAGGTTTTCCCAATTTATGCCTTTTTAAGATAAAATCAATTTTCCACCATTAGGCACATTTTACTCTTTCAAGGAGTAAATAATACTTCCATTTCATTTTCAAAGGTTAACAAAAACCTTGAAAATGCTCCTTGAGTGTCAATTTCCTCAAAGTTGGGTTAACTACCCTTCTAATCGGAGTTGACACTCTCTAACCCATCAATGGGGTAGAGAAGATGCTCCTAGGAACCCAACACCTATTGGTGCTCCTCGGATGCTCTAGGTATTTACTAGGGATAACTTCCCTAGATACCTTCCTAGTGACCTTGTTTGGCTTCTTGGAGGCCTTGGTCACACTTTCTAGGTCAACTCTAGGGATAGCCTCCCTTGTGACCTTGTTTGTGACTTTCTTAGACTTCTTAGAAGCCTTAGTCACATTTATTGCAAAAATACTCTTAGGGATGACTTCCCTAGTATTTTTGGCTTGACCACTAGACCTAGGGTTTGTTCCATAACTATATGGAACTCTATGGTAAGAGGGCACATCCTTCTTAGCCTTTGGTTTGTATCCCAAACCTCTATGGCCATTTGATGGCTTTTGTACCCCTAAATCTAGGTTATGCTCATTTTGCCCTAATAGGATATTTTCCATCCTTTTTAGGGTCTTTTCCATTTTATCAAGTCTTGACCTCAAGACTTGATTTTCCATCACTAAGTCCTTAGTTTTTGGTTTTCCATTAAGTTCATGAGCATTTTTGTTTCTAGGCTTGTATCTATTATCCTTAGTGTTCTTGCCTAGACTTTTACCTACACTCCTAGCCTTAAGTGTAGTAGTTTTAGCATGTAGGGCCACATGCTTTTCCTTAAAGCCCTCATGCTTCCTATTCTTATGGTAAATCGCATTAAAATGATAGAAGTTAGAACTATCATGCTTTTTACCATAATGTAAAGGGGTAGGCTCAATAAATGTTACCTTCCTTTTTACCTTAGAGGCTCCCCCTTGACTTGAGCTTCCTCCTTGAGCCTTGACCATCTTCTTCCCCTTAGGGCATTGACTCCGATAATGCCCCTTTTGATTGCAAGAGAAGCATATGATATGCTCCTTGCTCTTCTTTGTTCCGGGAATGGTCTCCTCGGGCTTCTCCTTGCCCTTTTGCGTCACTTGACCCTTCTTCTTGGCCAAGTTGGGACACTTGCTCTTGTAGTGCCCACTTTCCCTACACTCAAAACATATTATATGATTTTTATTTTTAATTGAAACATTTATACCTTCTTGTGTAGGGATGGCACTTGCTCCTCCATTTGCTATTTCTTGAATTTCGGAAGTGGCACCATCTTCTTCTTCTTCACTTGACCCGGATGTAGAAGCTTCTCCTTCTTCTTGATCCGGCGTCACCAAGGATTGCTCCCCCTCAATCCTAGAGGTGGAGGCTTCATCATCTTGAACATGAAACAAGGAGTATGCTCCCTCCTTGTTCCCTTCGTTGCATTCCCTTGAGGATGAAGCTTCTTGGATTTCCTCTTCTTCGGAGGTTGAGCATCTCTCAACCTCGGAGTCCTCCTCTTGGTCTTGCTCCAAAGAGTCACCCTCTGGATTCTTCATGATCTTGTACAGTGGAGGGATCTCTTCATGAAGCTTAGCCAATTTGCTCCATAGCTCCTTTGCATCTTCAAACTCTCCAATTTTGCAAAGGATGGTGCTTGGCAATAAATTGACCAAAAGCTTGGTCACTTTGTCATTTGCCTCGCACCTTTGGACTTGCTCCGGGCTCCATTTGCTTTTCTTTAGAACTTTGCCCTTTGAATTTTTTGGAGCCTTGAAGCCTTCCATTAGAGCAAACCATTGCTCTATCTCCATCATAAGAAAATTTTTGATTCTTGATTTCCAAGAATCGAAACTCGTAGAAGTGTATGGTGGAGCCACCCTTGTGTCAAATCCAAGCCCATCTTGGAATTGCATCTTGAAGTTGAGCTTGATAAAGTCTTGAACTTGAAGAATTTGCTCCAACTTCTTCACCCTCTAGCTTTTCTTGATATGCTTGACCCTTCCGGCGATGATTCCGGTGAAGAGCGGCCTCACTCTGATACCACTTGTTAGGACCAAAAGTAGCTAGAGGGGGGGGGGGGGGTGAATAGCTCGTCGCTCGCTCGTTCCTCGACGTTGCTTGGCGTTGATTGTTTCTTCAAGAATATGCAGCGGAAAATACAGAAACAAAACACTCAACGCTAACACTAGGATTTTACTTGGTATCCACCTCCAAAGGAGGTGACTAATTCAAGGATCCACACCACGCACACACCCTCCACTATGAATAACACTCCTTTATGGTAACTACCAAAGGTGGAGAAGCCTTACAGCACTCTCAATACAAGAAGAAGAAAGGGAAATACAAGATAAGCAAAAGCTTACAAGATGTGCAGTAAAAACCCTAACCCTAACTTCTCTTCTTGTTGTTGATCCGCCTCTTGACTTGGAAAACCTCCAAGATCCTTCAAGAACTGGCGATCTTAGCTTCAAGAGCGCTGTTGAGGAGTTGGCGAGAGATCTGGAGTGAATCGGTGAAGAGATGCCGCAGCCATCGCACGCCTGCAGCTTAAATCGACGCCAACGGTCGGAACCCGATCGATTCAAATGTTCCCAATCGATCGGGGAGGCTTTGGATCGATCCACGGATCGATCCAGCGCTTATCGCGCGAAGCAGGATCGATCCACGGATCGATCCAGCGCTTATCGCGCGAAGCAGCCGCGTCCCAATCGATCCACTGATCGATTGGGACATCTGGATCGATCCACGGATCGATCCAGAGGCTTTCTGTTCTCTGGGAAAAGCCTGGATCGATCCACTGATCGATCCAGATCCTGGATCGATCCCCTGATCGATCCAGCACTTGGTTTTTACCCAAAACCAAGTTCCAAGACTCCCAAACCAACATCCGGTCATTCTTGACCTGTTGGTACATCATGCCTAGCATCTGGTCACTCCCTTGACCTGCCAGGACTTCCCACCAAGTGTCCGGTCAATTCCTTTGACCCACTTGAACTTTTCTCGTCATGCCAAGTATCTGGTCACTCCCTTGACCTACTTGGACTTTTCTATTTAGATGTCTGGTCAATCCCTTTGACCTATCTGTATTTCCTCGTGCCAAGTATCCAGTCAATCCTTTGACCTACTTGGACTTCCCAACACCAGATGTCCGATCATCCTTTATCCATCTGGATTTTCCCTTGCCTGGCTTCACTCACCAGAACTTTCACCTAGCTTCACTCACTAGGGTTTTCCATCTGCCTAGCTTCACTCACTAGGTCTTTCACCTGGCTTCACTCACCAGGACTTTCACCTAGCTTCACTCACTAGGGTTTTCCATCTGCCTAGCTTCACTCACTAGGTCTTTCACCTGGCTTCACTCACCAGGACTTTCCTTCTGCCTAACATCCCAGTTAGGACTTCCCAGTCAAGTATTCGGTCAACCTTGACCTACTTGACTCTTCTTCAATTAACATCTTATTGTCAAACATCTAAACTCAAACAAAGACTCAGCTTGGTCAACCAGGTCAACCTTGACCTGAGGGATGTTGCACCAACAAAGGATACCACCGATTAACCAAAGTCGGTCGAACGGGTGGCAATGTGCTGAGCGAGCATGAAGGATCCGATCGGCCTGGAGGCTCATCTGAGCAGATCACTTATCCGGCTGTGATGACTATATAGAAGACATCAGATGCTCACAACTGTGATTAAGTGAATGCTACTCCGATCGGATTGCTTGTCCAATCGGGCAAGAGACAACATACTGAGACGAGGGACTACGGAGAAAAATAGCCTTGAGTGACCGGGTGGGGAATCTCTGCTGAGCGGCTCCCCATCTCGGCCAAACAGTGGTACTCATTCCATATCTCATCATATCCTTCTGGGAGTTAGTGCCGCTAACAACAAGACATGGTTAACAAGCAAATCGTACGATAGAAACATCTACTATCATGTCAGTGATTTACACGTCCTATTAAGGAATGATGTCAGAGACACTTTTCTAACATGTATTTTCATAGGACAGTTGGGTAAATGTGCGCGTGCCTTGAGAAACATGCACGTCTACTACTGGAGCACTATATAAAGGGGGTCCATGCACCGGCGGAGTTATGCGTTATTTGTGTTTGAGCTCTCGTTGTTGCTATATTTCTCTACTGTCTTTCTACTATTCTGATGACTGACTTGAGCGTTGGAGGGCCAACGCCGGGGACCCCTTCCCTAGCTTAGCACTAACGTTCTTTGTGTTGCAGAGTGGAGTGGAGTCTTCACACTGTCAACTAAGGAGTCACACCCCCAGCCAGCCATCTTCACCATTTTTGGACAGGATCAATTATTATAAATGATCATGTAAAGTAAAGTTGCAAGATAACTCATTTTTACAATACAAGTCATTATATACTACAACTCCTCTTTTCTTCCTAGAAAATTATTTGAGATCCCTCCATCTTCCAACAAAATGGTATTAGAGGTAATGACATCAAAATCCTTTTCTTTCCAATATCCTCAACTTACCAAACTGAACTATGAGAAGTGGTCATTTAGAATGAAGGTTATTATACTCAGATCCCAAGGAGTGTAATATATGTTGAAAATGAAGAGCCCATAGATGTGACAACTCTATCTCAAAATAGAAGGATGCTTTGGAAAAAAAGAGAGATATCAATGCATTGTTACCATCATCCATCAAGGTTTGGATGAAGACATGTTCAAGAAAATAGCTAATGAGACAATATCAAAGAAAGTGTGGGAGACTTTTCACAAGTCTATTATGGGAGTGGACAAGGTGAAGGAGGTGCAACTTCAAACTCTAAGGGTTGAGTTTGAATCACTTTTTACAAAGGAGAATGAAGATATCTTCGTCCATTTTACAAGAGTTTTTGCTACTATCAATCAAATGAAGATATTTAGAGAAACTATCCCTGATGTTCAAGTAATTGAGAAGGTATTACGTTCTCTTAGCACAAGCTTCAACCATATTGTTGTTACAATTGAAGAGTCCAAAGATTTAGATATCATGACCATTGATAAACTAAAATGGATCATTATGAGCTCATGAAGAAAGGATGAATCGTGAAAGCATGAAGAAAGGATGAATCATGAAAGCAAGAGCAATCAGAACATGTATTATAAGCAAAGATCAATTTGAAGACCAAAGAAAGTGTTTCTAATAGAGGTTGAGGCCAAGGACGAGGTAGATGCTGAGGTTTGGTATGTGACCATGGTTAAGCGAGAGATGAGTAGCCTTCTTAATTTCATAAAAGAAATCAAATATTTACAAGAGACCATGGAAGAGCAAGAGGAAGAGGTAATTATATGAGGTTTGATGATAGAATAAATAAATCTTAAACTGTATGTTATTCTTTTCATAAGTTTGAACAGTGTAATTGGGAGTGTCAATTAAATATGGACAGTGAAGAGGTAATGCTAATGGAGAATAAGGAAAATAATGGGGAGCAATCTTTGTTTTTACATTAAAGGAGAACTCTATTGAACAAGCAAACACATAGGATCTTGATAATGGAGCTAGCAATCATATGAGGGTGATAAAAGTAAATTTTTGAAGCTTGATACAAACAAGGAAGACTTTGTAAGCTTTAGATACAACATAAAGGTAAAAATTGAAGGCAAGGGTACGATTTTTCTTGAAACAAAGAATGGTGACCATAAAGTACTTTGTGATGTTTATTATGTTTCAAAATTGACTAACAATATCTTGAGTATTAGTCAACTTTTGGAAAGAAATTACAAGATTCATATAAAAGATTCACTACAAAAAACCTCTAGATTTGTGACAAAATTTGTGACTAAAATTTTTTCAACGCAAATAAGTCATAAATTTTTGCAACGAAAAATATAAATTTGTCACAAATTTTGAAACAAAAAAATATTTATAAAAAATTTCATCACTGATTAATGACGAACCACATTAGTTGTTGATCACCATTTTCATACTTTAGTAAAAAAGTAGTTTATCTAACACATTAATAGAATATAGAACACATTTGTCGCAATGCCTGCAATTTTTTGTGTAAGCAAACTTCGATTAAAGATCATTAAATTCTGATAATTTTTAAAATGCTCAATCTGTAACACCCACGAAATTTTAAGATAAGTATATGAGAATTAATCTCTTTAGAGCATGAAAGTAAGAGGAATCAAAGAAATAAATAATAGAAATAAAAAGAAGAAGAGGTCAAGGTTTAAACCTTGGACCTCCCACAAATAATGAAGATAAATTGATGCATGACAACCACTAGGATAATGATTTACATATGGATAGGAAAGAATGGAATCTTAGTTAAAGGTGAGAAGAAAAAAATAAAAGAAAATTAAGCAAAAGAGCAAGAGAATACCAAGTGACTTACCTCCTCTTCCTCTTGGTTAAGAGAAGGAACAAGAAGAAGGCAAGTTGCCTTCCTCACCCTTCCCTCTCCTCATTTTCGTGGGAATCAAGAGAGGAGTGATGGATGAATTAAGGGAAGGATTAATGAAGGCATAAATTCCCCTCATGATGAATAAATAGAAAATGAGAAAAGAAATCTCTCATTTTTCTCCTTCTTCCTCCTCCTTCTCCCTTCTCTCTTCTCCACCGAGACCAAGGGGTCTTCCCTCTCCTTGATCCGAACACTAAGTTAAGTTCTTCTCTAAGAAAGCTAATTTCTGAGAAGAAATCTTCAAGTTCTAGCCCTTCCAAGAAAAGGAAACCAAAGGAGGCACAAGAAGAAGAAGCTTCTTCCTTTCTTTAGCAACTAGAACATTTTTTCTCTAAGAGAAACCACAAGCGAAAGGATGTAAGTTCCCCTCACCTGTGGTACAATAGCTTATAGGGATTTTTCATGTAAATAGATTTGCTTAACAACCTAGGTATTGTTTCATGAAAATCCATGGTTTTTAACCAAGATCAAAAGAAAGAATCTAAGTTTAAAGACCTAACTAGATGTGCTCAATATACTTCTTGTGACATGTATATTATGGTAGGAGTTTATCCTTATGTTTTTACGCTAAAAGGGTTATAGGTTCATGAACTTAATATTTCGGCCAAGCATGAACAAAAGAACTAGAAGAGCTTCAAAACTAAACTAAGCATGATCTCTTGTACTCATAATATGTGCTCTATGATAATAGTGTGGTTAACATATTTATTCCCAATTGTATGTTGATTTAACTTAATTTTCATTCACATGGGTATTCGGCCATGATAAAACTAAAAGCCTAGGAGAGCTTTAAATCTAAAACTAAGCATGCTATGTTTCTCTAAGATAGGGTAATTATGATGTGCCATGATTGTATGAAGATATAAACCCTATTTCATATGCAAGAAGATTAGGCCATATTAAGATGTGAAGCCTAGGAAAAATTTATAACAAGTCTAAGATGCTCATGACCTTCTTGATGAAATGATATGAAGTTAACTTGTTGCTTTTATGCTTATTTGTTGCATAGAATGATAATTACATGTCTATAACCTTCGGCCACTTAAGGTTCCAAGACCTAGGATGATTAGAACTTGAACCAAATTGCTTATGTTATTTCCTTATAAATGATACCATGAAATTGTGTAGGTTCTCATGCTTTTTAGGACACTTGAACTTTGGTTTTGAGTCCTACACCATTCGGCCATATCATGTTTAAGGGCCTAGGAAACCTAGAACCTAACTCAACTATGCTCATGTTAGTCCTTAAAATGTTTGCTATGAAATATGTTTAAGGTTCTCATGCTTTTTAGGACACTTGAACTTTGGTTTTGAGTCCTACACCATTCGGCCATATCATGTTTAAGGGCCTAGGAAACCTAGAACCTAACTCAACTATGCTCATGTTAGTCCTTAAAATGTTTGCTATGAAATATGTTTAAGGTTCTCATGCTTTTAGGACACTTGAACCTTGGTTTTAAGACCTATACCATTCGGCCACATCATGTTTAAGGGCCTAGGAACCCTAGAATCTAACTCAACTATGCTCATGTTATTCCTTGGAATGTTTGCTATGAAAGTTGTTTAAGGTTCTCATGCTTTTAGGACACTTGAACCCTAGCATCAAGTCCTACAAGTTTCGGCCATGATGAAAGTAGAGACCTAGGAATCTAAGAACCCAAACCAAACATGTTCAAAGTATTCCTTATGATGTAAGATATGATAAAGGCTTGGGGTTCATATGCTTTCATGTTGCTTACTAAACTAGGTCACAAATTAGCATGTTTCGGCCATCACATGATATTAGGGTAGAAACCTAATTATGATCTTTTATGTGCCTCACATGCAATGCTTTATGACATGATAAGAATATGCTATGTAGCTATACTCATTTATGTGATTAGGACTTATGAGTAACAATGTGCTATATGCCTAAATTCATGATATGCTGTATGCTCAAATTTATGATGTGCTGTGTGCTTAATTATGCTTATGACCATGATATGCTGTGTGCTCAAATTCATGATATGCTGTGTGCTCAAATTTATGATGTGCTGTGTGCTTAATTATGCTTATGATCATGATATGCTGTGTGCTCAAATTCATGATGTGCTGTGTGCTTAATTATGCATGTGATCATGATATGCTGTGTGCCCAAATTCATGATATGCTATGTGCTCAATTTCACATGCTTTAAGTATGCCTAAGAGTTGCCTCCCTACAAGTGGGATCAAGAGCACTCTTCATGATATGAATATGACATGAAAGTTATGCTAAGAATTTTATTATTATGACATGCTACTTTACTTTTAAGGCTTGTACCAAGGGTGGGCTCCATAAGCGCCCCGGGGTCGATGGACTAAGAAACGGGCCTCGTTAGGGATGGGCTCCTAAGTGCCCCTAGGTCGATGGACTAAGAAACGGGCCTAGTATGTATGCCTTGTAGGGTTCAAGACTTGCTACCTTGGACCTACATAGGACGCGCGCATTTATGTATGTGGTATGTCGGGGCCCTAATCATGTTGAGATTATGTTTAAGTATGTATGTTATAAGTTTTAAAAGACATGTTGCATATGTTTTCATGATGCATGTTTAAGAGTTCACCTTGCATATACCTTAGGTGATGCCATGATACCTTATGTTTATGACATGATGATGCCATGATAATTATGATGATGCTTATGACATGTATGATGTTTATGTTGTGTGATACCATGATATCTTATGTTTATGTTGTGATCATGTCATGATATGCTACAGGATATGATGAAATTAACTCCATATGATATGACTTGTGTTCTTAATATGCTATACGGTTTTTTTTTGTGAGTAGGAAAGGAACTTACTGAGCCATGAGTGCTCACAGCTTACTTTCTTGTACTACAGATAAGGGCAAGGGATGGATGAACTAGGGGAGCAGCAGGAGGGGCTAGAAGGATGTGTGTGGCGGTGATTTGGCTAACGAAGAAAGAGAAGACCTGCTTTCATAAAAATAAAAATTATGCCTAGCTTTATATCACTACTTCATATCTCCATGACATTTTATTATGTGTTTTGAGCATCATGTCTCGAAAATATGTTAAGTATGCTGTGTGGTTTATATGTTAGATGATTTGTCATGGTGATTTAAAAGCTAAAGAAAAGTTTTAAAATTTTACGAATAAGACTTCCGCTGTAATTAGTAAGTAAGTATGGTAAAGTAACCCCCGTGGCCTTAGCAGGAGGGGCGGGGCGTTACACAATCATTTTTCATCTAATGCATCTTTAAGCTTTGAACTAAAACTAGAAGATTTAGTGTTGGAGATTTCACATACTGCTAAGTGTAGGTCCCAGTAAAGACGGCTAGAGGAAGGGTGAATAGTCCTACAATACAAGTTCAAACTCTCTTGCTTTCAACTTAGCAAGGAACACACGTTAATTATTTAAAAACATTAATTAAGAGAAGAGGCCAAGATTTACTTGATTTGCAATCGAGGAGGTTGCTAATCCAAAGCAGTGAAAGCTGCAATAAGAAATCTCCTTCCAAGCAGGCGGAATAGTCTTCCTCCCCGGCTTCTCATCCCTCAGAAGAGTCGCGCGCGTCCTTCTCGTCCGCCGGTATACTCTTCCGTATCTCCTCATCCCTCGGATCCACCAAGTTTGTCGACTCGCTTCCCGTGTCATCTTTCTCACTAGTTGCGTCTTCCGCTCCTTATATTCCTAAGTCTCTACACACTTACACACAAGGGATCAAATGGCAGAGTCTAACTTAACTCAGTTGATTACATCAAAACTCATTCGGGCACTTACAATCTTCTTCTTTTTAATGTGAATTAACCCAAGTTAAGTTAGGGTTAAACTAAAATAATAAAACAATTTTAATCAAAAATAAATTTTCAATTATTACAAAAAAAATTTCTTTGTTGTCTAACAAGGTTGAATGAGCTTGCAAGAAAGTCCTAAGTATTCTTAGGCAAAAGTGCTAGTGGATTCTAGGCAGGTGGAAAATCCTAGGGGTAGGTAACCCTAGGTTCTAGGGGGAGGTAACCCTAAGTGGTGGAAAGTCCTAACTGCGATTAAGAAAGGCGAAGTCTTGGTGGGTCGAGCACTTTGGGCAAAATCCTAGAGTCAAGGACTCTAAGTGAAAATCCTGATGGTCGCGGACCAGGTGGAAGTCTGGACAGGCCATGGAGAGGACATTCAGCATGAAGACTTGAAGTCTCGAACGCTGAGCAAAAGTCCAGACGGTCTGAAGGACTGGTCTGACAAAAGGTAAACTCTTCTGAGAGGAGTAGGTGAGGACGCGTTCTCCCGAGGAGGGAATAGTAGGCGTCAGTTCGACCAAGATTTTCAGCGAAACTCAAAGTCAGAATCGGACAACCAGAGGCTGTCAAATTCATGTTTTATATATATTTTATACTGCCTCGACTAACTTTATTTTGCAAAACAAAAGTTGCTGAATAAGTCAGTTCGAGTGCCTGGAGTTGGTCCGGGCACCCAGATCTG
This sequence comes from Zingiber officinale, assembly GCF_018446385.1. NCBI lineage: Eukaryota > Viridiplantae > Streptophyta > Magnoliopsida > Zingiberales > Zingiberaceae > Zingiber > Zingiber officinale. The sequence goes on along the minus strand of NC_055993.1, from coordinate 112,359,757 downwards.
GTCTGGACGCCCAAAATGCCAAAGCTTATCTCATCGCCAGGTTGGAGCGCACTGATTGGATTGGCTGACATTAAGATCCAGGTGCTTGGAAGGGATCCAGGTGCTCGGAGCAGCCTATATAAGCAGCATTCAACCAAGAGCCAAAGACACAACTTGCATTTGCGATTGCTTTCTTGTGGGCCACTCTAAAGACGTTTCACGACTCCACGATGTGACTCCGATGACCGAGTGACGCTTCTCTGACGACCGAGCAACACAACTCTGACAACTAAGTGACGCGACTCAAACAACTGAAAGCACAACCTTCCAGATCCCCAAAAGTTATTGGTATACTTTTAATTACTGCACTTAAATTATAAATCCATTGTATTTGTCTTTGTAAAGATTTCCCGAACTGATAGTGAATTGCCCAACGAAAGTGGTCAACGATCATGGGCCTTAGAGTAGGAGTCATCATAGACTTTGAACTAAGTAAAAACAAATTATGTTAGCTGTGTTTATTTTTCCTTCTGTCTTTCTTTCCGCTGCATTATCTCTGATCGTGTTTTTTGAAACAAATTAGCCATGAGCACTATTCACCCCCTCTAGAGTAACGGTCATTCAATTGGTATCAGAGTGAGGTCGCTCTTCACCGGACCAACTACTGAAAGAAGCACAAGCCAAAGCCATGATCCAAGATCGAACCATGTGGGTGAAACCTTAAACAAAGTAGGGAAGGCCTTGAGCAGGTCAGGAGTGACCCGATACTTGAGGGGAGGTCTTGAGCAGGTCAAGACTGACCTGATACTCGAGGAGAGGCCTTGAGTAGGTCAAGAGTGGCCCGATACTTGAGTGAGATCCTGTGGTCCTTTGTTTGAGGGGGGATTTTGGGGTTGCAAGGTTGCAAATATAGTCCCACATTGAAAACACATGGAAAGATTATGAGTTTATAAGAAAAAGATATCTCCATTAATATGAGACCTTTTGGGTAGAGTCCGAGAGCAAAACCATAAGGGTTTAGGCGCAAAGTGGACAATATCATACCATTGTAGAAAATCTAAATTCTTTTCGATCCTTCATATTCAATTTAAGCATGTATATAAAAATAATTTAACAAATTAAGCATGATTTAGGAACCCAAAATAAATTCCTATTTACTAGATTTATTAAGTATCTTCTAGGAATATAATTTCTAACTACGTTTATAATTTGCCCCCTATGATTCCTAATATATCAATTTAGTCCTCCATTATTTCTAAAATTTGAAATTGGTGAAAAATTTGAGCATGCATCATCCTTTTTCAGTAATTCCATTTGTTCTTTTAGTTTTGCATTTTTAATTTTAAGTTTATTAAAATCTTCTAACAGACATTCTTAGTCTTTCTTCAATTTTAAGTATTTGGCTTTAATTTTACACAACGTTCTACTTAACATTTTGATACATTCATATAATTAATTAGAAGGAAGATTGTGTACCTCATTTATCATGTCAGACTCGTAGGTAGATGCCCCCCCCTTCATCGTTGCTCGCTTCCAAAGTGGCTTTGTCATCTTCAAGTAGTATTCAGCTATTAGTGCTACTTCAACAATCTCTTCTATCTCAAACTCTTCTAAAGATGAATCAATATCCATTGAAGATTCAGATGTAGTTTCTTTTAATTTTTCATGGAGTTACAAAACCTTATTCTAGAGAGATTTGGTGGAATTGTATGTGCCAATTCTGTCGAGTTCTTTAACTGGTAGCACGCTGAGAAGGTGAAACTCAGCCTTGCCATTTGCCATAAAGTGTTCGTGCTACTTTTTGGTCCAAAGGTGTTCTTCAAGTTCTTCTCTGTTCTTGTCTTTTGGTATTTCAAAATCATATTTTATTATTAATAAGATATTGAAATCGTTTTTAAAGAATACCTCCATACGACACTTCCAAAATGCAAACTCTCCCTCAAACATTGGTGAGTAGATGCTAGATCCGACCATCTTTTCATTGCTTAAATTGGTGGTTAGTCCTTCTAAAGCCTACCTTACTCTAATACCAATTGTAGGTCTCGATAAGGCCAACTAGAGAGAGGGTGAATAGCCCTGTAATATGAGTTCAAACTCTTTGCTTTCAACTTAGCAAGTTAAAACAATAAAAACATTAATTAAGAGAAGAGGTCATGATTTACTTGGTTTGCAACAGGAGAGGTTGCTAATCCAAGGCAATGAAAACTCCAATAAGAAATATCCTTATAAGCAGGCAGAATAGCCTCTTTACAAGCGTTGAAAGAACAAAATGACAAAAACAGAATGCGAAATGAAAGTACAAGTTCATTGTTAAAACTTCGAGTACTAGGGCCCTATTTATAGCCCACTAGTCGAAATTAGTCATTGGTTGATGTGGTACCTCCTAGGCACTTGGACCTTGTCTGGGTGCCTGTACGTGATCAACTCGATCTACTCTGCAACAACTTCTTTCCAACGGTTATTGACTTCCTGGGTGCCTGTACTCGGTTTGGGTGCCTGGAGTCGGCTGACATTCACTCTATACTAATCCTCTTCGTCGCAACGACTTCCTGAGCTGGTGGTACCTTCCAAACACCTGGACCTAGTCAGGGCACTTGGAGTCTAGGCGCCTGGACCAAGTCCAAGTGCCTGGACAAGGTGACCTCCAAGTTAACCTTAAGTGATTCTCTGATCGTCCAGAGTTAAGCTCACCCAAACCCAACTCTGACCTTCTTCTTGTGTAGTCTTTCTCCCCAGCTTCTCGACCCTTGAAAGTACTACACATGTCTTTCCCGTCAATCGGTGTACTATAGGATCATTGTGCTAAAGGGGTGGGGGTGAATAGCGCTCATGACTTTCACGTTCTTTAAAAAAAGCTTGGGGAAATGAGTGGCAGTGGAATAAAGAAAGAAATGAAAAGACAATGCTAATACGACCAAGATTTACTTGGTTCGGAGCCTGTGGTGACTCCTACTCTAAGTCCCACATGTAAGAGTGCTTTCGGTGGGTAAATATTAATCAATTGGAAAGTTACAAGAATGATTACAATTTGAATACAAGTAACTTGAAGAACAATAATATAATACCGATGACTTGAAGAATCAAATCTGTAGTATAGTCATCATCAGAGCAGATTTTGAGCGTTGTAGAGGTCTTTTCGGAGCAGTGCACAGAAGTGGAAGTTGTTTGCGTTGATGTTCTCAAGCTGCTGAAGCCTCCTTTTATAGTCCCATTGGGGCGCCTAGATCTCCTCCCGGGCACCTGGACTGTATTGACATGGCAAGCTCTCATTGAAACTTCATCCCTAAAGTTTATTTACATCCGAGCGCCCGGACCTCCTCCGAGTGCTTGGACCATTGACGTGGGTCGACCAGTTGTCGCGCTCCAGCTCAACATGTCGATCAAATTGTGGTCATCCGAGTGCCTAGAGCACCTTTGGGAACCGGACCGCCAGGGTGCCTGGCTAGGCACCAGCCCTGGGCTCTCCCAAGATGGAAGCTTGCCCAGGCGCTCAGACTCCGGGTGCCCGGATCCCTTCTAGGCACCCGGATCCCTTCCAGAAACCTAGATCCCTTCTAGGCGCCTATATCCCTTTCAGGTGCCCGGACCAACTTTTTCCCAACACTTTCTTCCTATAAACAAAAGTTAGTTCAAGCAATAATATATGAAGCATAATAACTTTTGACAGCCTTTGGACTATCTGGTCCTGACTTTGAGTTTCGTTGAAATTCTAGGTCGGATCGACGCGTACTATTCCCTCTTCGAGAAACGTGTCCTCACCTACTCCTCTCGGGAGAGATTACCTTTTGCTAGACCGATCTTCTAGACCATCTAGGCTTTTACTTAGTGTCCGAGATATCAGGGTACTTCATGCTAGACGTCCGATCCCTACCTGTCCAGTCTTCCATCTGGTGTTCGTGACTCCTATGATTTTCACCTAGCATCCTCAACTCTAGGATTTCGCTCAACATCCTCGACCCACCAAGATTTTACCCAGCTCCCCAAACTATGACTTCGTTGCCTAACCATAATTAGGACTTTCCACCTACCTAACTTCAACTAAGACTTTCCTTTGCCTAAGATCACTTAGGACTTTCTTGCACACTCAGTTTAACTTGTTAGACAAACAACACAGCTTAACTTTAAACCTTTTCCAATATCAAAATACAATTTTAATTAGCTAGTGCTTTCAGCATCAATATGTACTCTTCTGCAGCTTCAAGTCCCTGGGATACACTGAGCTCGTCGACTCACTTTCTGTATCATCCTTTTGTTAACTGTGTCTTTCGCTTGACTTTTTATGTTCCTATTGTAAGGATCTCAAGCGCAAAACAAGACAAGTGTAGTGGAATACAATTTCATGATCCTTTCCAGAAGATCCATGTGAAGGAAACTGTATACTAGTTGTGATGAGAGTTATACCTTTGTTGTGTAAACACGAACTCTCGATAGTAACTTTGTCCTCATTGGATTTCAACATGATCAAGTGTTTGCGCCTCTTTCGGTATCTACATGAACACACTCCGTCCATCTTATGAACTCACAAACTCAGAGAACAAAAACCACCTAAGGTTATGCTAGCAACATAACAAGGAGGTTTTGGCCAAAGAGGAAGAAAAAGAAGAAGAGGAGGAAGAATACAAGTGTTGTACACCAAATGAATCAAAACCCCCTTTTGTATTCATTCAATCAATTGTCTTAATCAGCATTAATTCTCCATTAATCCAATTAAGTCTTTTAGTCTTTATCCAATGCATGAATCAAAATTGACCTCTCCTCTTCCTTGGTGATCAAAATTGGCATTTCCTCTTCCTTGGTGAATTTGAGTTCACCTAATGAGTCTAACTCATTGATCCTCATCAATCCGAATTGACTCCATGAGTCTAATTCGAATTGGACTCAATCCAATAGTTGGATCCAATTGAGTTTAACTCAATGAGTTTCAGATTAGACTTAATCTAAAAATCCATCATATGAACTCATCTCTAAATTAATATGTTCTTTGTGTATGTGTGACCTAATAGGTTCTCGTAATATTGGCAATGCCTCTAAAATTATTTTAGATACATAAGCAATGAGTGACATCTAGCAAGACATCATTGCCACCCAAATGACGAAAATGTCGAGATCTGACCTAACCTTTCAGTGTCTATTATCTTGTATGATTCAATCCTTGATATCTAGATTGATCAATGAGGTATAGACCGTGTATTTTCTTATCAATCTTTACATTTCTTGATTCTATATAGACCCAATCAAATAAATTCAATGTCTCATATTGACTCATTTGAGTATGGTCATGCATTATTATGTCCTACTAATCAAGGAGTCCATAGATATCGCTTCCTTAATATGAAAGGGATAGATCTCATCTACGTTACTCACATTCCTCCACATAACTTATTATATACCTAGTGATCGACTTTGTAGTTCACCTTGCTACAGGTGACGTTTGTCGATACTAAAATACATAACTCCTTATGCAGGGAATCGTAGTGACTTCAGGTCTAAGAACTATTCATACTAATAGTCATTATGACAATGTTTATGATACTCATATAATGATCCATGAAATATTCTCATGGTGGGACATTTAGTACATATTATCTAATATATATCCATGTATCAACCTGATATCTTATATCCATGACTTATGAAATTAAGTCATCTATTGACATACATGTTAGTCTCAACGCATTAATATTATCCTTGTATATTAATATTTGATTAAGAATAGTTAAGAATAATGTTCTATATATCTATAATATCCCACTATTAATTCAACCAATTGATATATTGTAGACTAAAACCTACTACCCTAGGACATTATTATGTTGGGACCGAATGTGGAGCTAGAGGGGGGGGGGGGGGGGGGGAATAGCTCGGTGCGCTCGTATTGCTCTTCGTTGCTTGTTTCTTCAAGATATACAGTGGAAAATACAAAGAAACAAAATACACAACGCTAACAAGAGGATTTACTTGGTATCCACCTCACACGAGGTGACTAATCCAAGGATCCACACACTCACGCACCCTCCACTAATGAAACACTCCTTTTCGGTAACTACCGAAGGTGGAGAAGCCCTACAAGTTCACACTACAAGAAGAAAGGGAAAGGGAAACAAAATACAGCACAAGCTTACAAGGAAACCCTAACCCTAGCTTTCTTCTTCAGCTGTAGATCCGCCTCTTGACTTGGAGAACCTCCAAGAACCTTTAAGAATTGGCGATCTGAACTTTGTGGAGGAGCTGTGGAGAAGCTGAGATGATCTGAGATGAACAGTGCGAGCTATACCGAAGGAAACGAATGCCTGCAGCTAAATATGATGCCAACGGTCGGATCCCGATCGATTGGATTGCTCCCAATCGATCAGGGAGGCTTTGGATCGATCGTTTGATCGATCCAGAGCGCCTCTGTGCTCTCAGAAATTGCCTGGATTGATCTGCTAATTGATCCAGGGATTATCGCGCGAAATCGCAGCGCCCAATCGATCCACTGATCGATAGGGGGCTCTGGATCGATCGACCGATCGATCCAGTGCTGTTCTGTGCGATCGCGCACTCGTCCCAATCGATCCACTGATCGATTGGGAGGAGGCTTGTCACGAAGACTCGTCCAATCGATCGGCCGATCGATTGGGCATGAGCCAATCGATCGGCTGATCGATCCAGCTCATGATTTCTCCCAAAATCAAGTCTAAAGCCTCCTAAACCAACATCTGGTCAACCATGACCTGTTGGTTCATCGTGCCTAGCATCCGATCACCCTTGACCTGCTAGGACACCCTCACCAAGTGTCCGGTCAATCCCTTTGACCCACTTGGACTTTTCTCCTTGTGCCAAGTATCCGGTCAATCCCTTTGACGTACTTGGACTTTCCTCCTCGTGCCAAGCATCCGGTCAATCCCTTTGACCAACTTGGGCTTTCCAACACCAGATGTTCGATCAGCCTTGATCCATCTGGATTTACTCGTGCCTGACTTCACTCACCAGGACTTCCTTCTGCCTAGCTTCACTCACTAGGTCTTTCCATCTGCCTGGCTTCACTCACCAGGACTTCCTTCTGCCTAGCTTCACTCACTAGGTCTTTCCATCTGCATGGCTTCACTCACCAGGACTTCCTTCTGCCTAGCTTCACTCACTAGGTCTTTCCCGTCAAGTATCCAGTCAACCTTGACCTACTTGACTCTCCTTCACCCATGAACAATTGCACCTGCAATCTTCATGTATTGACTTCATATATTGTCAAACATCGAAACCACAACATCAAGACTCGAGCTTGACTCAATTCAAGCTCAGTCAACACGGTCAATCTTGACCTGGGGAATATTACACCAACAATCTCCCCCTTTTTGATGTTTGACAATAGCTTCTTTAAGTTAGGCTAATCTCATAGCCTCAACCTTCTTCATGCCACTAGGTAATGAAGACGTAAGTTAAACTCTACATTCTCCCCCTAAGAGGGCAAACTCCCTCTTAGATAATGAAGGCCTAACTTAAACCTTTTCATTCTCCCCCTATTAGCACACATCACAAACAATCCCCATCTTTGGGCACACATAAAAAACAAACCCTGCTCCTGAAGAGTTACCCTTCGTTGTTTACAACTTCACTCGTTGCTCACAACCCGATAACGAAGGTCTCATACCCTTCACTATCATTTAAATGTTCATCCTTGAGCAGACACCCTTTGAATAACGAAGATATCCACTCTCCATTATTTTCAAATGCTCAACTTTGAGCATTTCCGCGAAAGAAGGTTAACCACCTTCCAAGGTGTATGAAAATTGAATTTTTCATGTCCTTAAAGAGTAACTCCCCCTAAAGACATGCACGTAACTTCTGTCATTGCACCAACAATGACTTGGAATCCCTAAATCTTTAGGAAACCCAAAATTAGAAGTTTTGAGGTTCATAAATTCAATAATGAAACCAAACCTCAACCTAAACTTCTACTTAGTCTCCCTTAACCAATCCATCCTTGTTTTCATCATGAAAACTCCCCCTAAATGTATACAAATGTGTGTTGAGGGGCAAGGAATGGTTACCTAGACTAAAAATGGTTCAAAATGCTGAAATCAGGCTTTACCAGTCAAAATCAGCATTCCCAATCGATTGGAGTTGGGTCCCAATCGATTGAACATGCTTGAATCGATCCACTGATAGATTCAGACTTCGTGGATCGATCGGCTGATCAATCCAACGAGCTTCTGCTCGCGAGAATTGCCTTCTCAATCGATCACCCGATCGATTGAGTCACTCCAATCGATCCACTGATCGATTGAAGCTCTGAAATTGCTGAAATTTCATTTCAGTCAATTTCAGAAACCCCTAGAAAATTCTACAAAATCCCAAAAATCGTCAAAATTATTATAGACATTATTTAGGGCATATATTATCATGAAAAAATAGTTTTCTAAGAAAATACACCATATTTTCAAAGATTGACACAAACTTGAAAACTTATAAACACTTTAGTGTTTTCTTCAAGTTTGTGCTCAACTATTCGATGATGATTACTATCAAAAGATAGCCTTCACCAAGGTTTTCCAAAAGCATTTTTAAAATGATTTTCAAAACCAATGTCCAACCATGTTCCTTGGGCTCAATGCACATGACTTGTACATTAGCTTTCCCAATGATTGGAAAACACATAACTATGTGTTTGATGAACCTAAAACTCAAAAGAATGCACTAAATCAACATCTTGAGTTTTGTTCATCATTCTAACATCTCACTTGTATCAAATGTGTACTAAAACACATACAAGTCACCTTATAGTTCTTTAGTAAAATGTAAACTTTGGTTTTACCCTAATCTAGGGGTCATGCATATCTATCTAGGCATTTTGAGTTGGAAACATCTACCAAGAATGTTATTTGTTAATAAATGCCATTAGTCCTTAATTTGTAAGGAATGAAATAATGCATGATGATGTTATGACATACATAAAAAGGAAATAATTTTCAAAAGAAAATTTCTATAACTACATGATGTATGTATGACATGACATGGTATTTTTGTGTTTTTCATAATAAATATGAATGCAAAAATAAGCATGATGTCATGACATATGATGGGCAAATAAAGCATGGCAAGTTTTAGCATTAATGAAACACCTAGGTTGTCTACCTAAGTATCCTTAAGTCTTAGCTAAATTAAGATTTAAATCCTAGATTGCCCACTATTTCCCAAGAAAATGCCAATAATCCATTTTTGACATTTCTTTTCCTAATTTGTGCCAATTTAAATTAAACATATTCCTCAAATTTTTGGCACAATTTACTCTTTTAAAGAGTAACCACTTTAAGTTAAGGCATAACTTGCCTTTAATTTACCAAGAACATACCAAAATCTCAACTTGGTAGTTCTTATGATTTTCTCAATTTGTGTCACTTAAAATGTCATCCAATTTATCAAATTGTGACACATTTTACTCTTATAAGAGTAAATAAAAATTCTTTTCATTTTCAAAGGTTAACAATAACCTTGAAAATGCTCTCCGAATGTCAACTTCATCAAAGTTGGGTTAACTACCCTTCTAACCGGAGTTGCCACTCTCTAACTCATCTACGGGGTAGAGAAAATGCTCCTAGGAACCCAAAACCTATTGGTGCTCCTTGGGTGCTCTAGGTACTCACTAGGGATAACCTCCCTAGATACCTTCCTAGTGACCTTGTTAGGCTTCTTAGAAGCCTTGGTCACATTAACTCTAGGGATTTCTTCCCTAGTGACCTTCTTTGTGACTTTCTTGGATTTCTTAGAAGTCTTAGTCACCTTAGCTGCAAAAATACTCCTAGGGATAACTTCCCTTGTACTTTTGACTTGACCCTTAGACCTAAACTCGGTTCCATAGCTATATAGAACCTTATGGTAAGAAATTACATCCTTCTTAGCCTTAAGTTTGTATCCCAAACCTTTATGTCCATAGGATGACTTTTGTTGTCCTAAACTTAGGTTTTGCTCATTTTGCCCTTTTAGGATATTTTTTATCCTTTTTAGGGTCTTTTCTAACTTATCAAGTCTTGACCTCAAGACTTGATTTTCCATCCTTAAGTCCTTAGCTTTAGATTTTTCAATGAATTCATTAGCATTTTTATTTCTAGACTTATAACTAAAATTCTTAGTTTCCTTGTCTAGATTTTTATCTACCTTCCTAAACCTAGGTGTGGTAGTTTTAGCATGTAGAGCTACATGTTTTTCTTTAAAGCTCTCATGCTTTCTATTCTTATGGTAAATAGTATTAAAATGATAAAAATTTGAACTAGCATGCTTTTTACCATTATTCAAAGGAGTAGGCCTAATAAATGATACCTTTCTTTTTTACCTTGAAGGCTCCCCCTTGACTTGTGCTTCCTCCAAGAGCCTTGACCGCATTCTTCCCCTTGGGACATTGGCTCCGGTAATGTCCCTTTTGATTGCAAGAGAAACACACAATGTGCTCCTTGCTCTTCTTTGTTCCGGGAGCCATCTCCTTGGGCTTCTCCTTGCCCTTTGGTGCCAATTGGCCCTTCTTCTTGGCCAAGTTAGGGCACTTGCTCTTGTAATGCCCTTTTCCCCTACACTCAAAGCAAATAATATGATCTTTATTATTAATTGAAATGTTTATACCTTCATGTGTAGGGATGACACTTTCTCCTTTGGGTTCGGAGGTAGAAACTTCCTCTTGATCCGAAAATGATTTTCCTCCCATTGATTTTACTTGACTTGTGGAGGTGGACACTTCTTCATCCTCTTCTTCTCTTGACCCGGATGTGGAGACTTCTCCTTCTTCTTGATCCGGTGTCCTCGAAACTTACTCCCCCTCAATCCTAGAGGTGGAGGCTTCTTCATCTTCATCTTCTACAAGAAACAAAGAGTATACACCCTCTTTGCCCTTTTCGTTACATTCCTTTGAAGATGAGGCTTCTTGGACTTCTTCTTCGGAAGATGAGCATCTCTCACCTTCGGAATTCTCCTCCTCTTGATCTTGCTCCAATGAGTCACCCTCTTTGGATTTTTCTTGGCTTGGTACAGTGGAGGGGATCTCATGAATCTTTTCCAATTTGCTCCATAGCTCTTTGGCATCTTCAAAATCTCCAATTTGCTCCAAGATGTTGCTCGGCAATAAATTGACCAAAAGCTTGGTCACTTTGTCATTTGCCTCATATCTTTGGATTTGGTCTTGGCTCCACTTGCTCCTCTTGAGAATTTTGCCATTTGAATTCTTTGGAGCTTCGAAGCCTTCCATTAGAGCAAACCATTGCTCTATCTCCACCATTAAGAAATTCTCGATCCTTGATCTCCAAAGATCGAAGCTCATCATTGTGAATGGTGGAGGCACCCTTGTATCGAATCCAAGACCATCTTGGAATTCCATTTTGAAGTTGAGCTTGATGATGAAGTCTTTGACTTGATAGAATTTGCTCCAATTTCTACACCCTCTAGCTCTTAGCCCCTTCCGGCGATGATTCCGATGAAGAGCGGCCTCGCTCTGATACCAATTGTTGGGACCGAATGTGGAGATAGAGGGGGGGGGGTAAATAACTCGGTGCGCTCGTCTTACTCTTCGTTGCTTGTTTCTTTAAGATATGCAGCGGAAAATACAAAGAAACAAAATACACAACGCTAACAAGAGGATTTACTTGGTATCCACCTCACACGAGGTGACTAATCCAAGGATCCACACACTCACGCACCCTCCACTAATGAAACACTCCTTTTCGGTAACTACCGAAGGCGGAGAAGCCCTACGAGTTCACACTACAAGAAGAAAGCGAAAGGGAAACAAAATACAGCACAAGCTTACAAGGAAACCGTAACCCTAGCTTTCTTCTTCAGTTGTAGATCCGCCTCTTGACTTAGAGAACCTCCAAGAACCTTCAAGAACTGGCGATCTGAACTTTGTGGAGGAGCTGTGGAGAAGCTGAGATGATCTGAGATGAACAGTGCGAGCTATACCGAAGGAATCGAATGCTTGCAGCTAAATATGATGCCAACGGTCGGATCCCGATCGATTGGATTGCTCCCAATCGATCGGGGAGGCTTTGGATCAATCGTTTGATCGATCCAGAGCGCCTCTGTGCTATCAGAAATTGCCTGGATTGATCTGCTAATTGATCCCGGGCTTATCGCGCGAAATCGCAGCTCCCAATCGATCCACTGATTGATTGGGGGCTTTGGATCGATCGATCGATCAATCCAGTGTTGTTCTGTGCGATCACGCACTCGTCCCAATCGATCCACTGATCGATTGGGAGGAGGCTTGTCGCGAAGACTCGTCCAATCGATCGGCCGATTGATTGGGCATGAGCCAATCGATCGGCTGATCGATTCAGCTCATGATTTCTCCCAAAATCAAGTCTAAAGCCTCCTAAACCAACATATGGTCAACCATGACCTGTTGGTTCATCGTGCCTAGCATCCGGTCACCCTTGACCTGCTAGGACACCCTCACCAAGTGTCCGGTCAATCCCTTTGACCCACTTGGACTTTTCTCCTCGTGCCAAGTATCCGGTCAATCCCTTTAACCTACTTGGACTTTCCTCGTGCCAAGTATCCGGTCAATCCCTTTGACCTACTTGGACTTTTCTCCTCGTTCCAAGTATCCGGTCAATCCCTTTGACCTACTTGAACTTTCCTCCTCGTGCCAAGTATCCGGTCAATTCCTTTGACCTACTTGAACTTTCCTCCTCGTGCCAAGTATCCGGTCAATCCCTTTGACCTACTTGGACTTTCCAACACCAGATGTTCGATCAGTCTTGATCCATCTGGATTTACTCGTGCCTGGCTTCACTCACCAGGACTTCCTTCTGCCTAGCTTCACTCACTAGGTCTTTCCATCTGCCTGGCTTTACTCACCAGGACTTCCTTCTGCCTAGCTTCACTCACTAGGTCTTTCCATCTGCCTAGCTTCACTCACCAGGACTTCCTTCTTCCTAGCTTCACTCACTAGGTCTTTCCCGTCAAGTATCCAGTCAACCTTGACCTACTTGACTCTCCTTCACCCATGAACAATTGCACATGCAATCTTCATGTATTGACTTCATATATTGTCAAACATCGAAACCACAACATCAAGACTCGAGCTTGACTCAATTCAAGCTCAGTCAACACGGTCAACCTTGACCTGGGGAATATTGTACCAACATATTATACTTATTCATCTGGCATTGAACTGAAGTAAATATAATAACCAACTTTGACTTTTATTAATTAGTGAAATATGATATAAAAAGTGTCATTGTCAATCATCTCATAATTGGTACCCGGGCTAATACTAATACTTATGTCCCTATACACTTAGACACAATGATTCAAACAACAGAGCCTAAATTAACTCTGTTAATCATATCAAAACTTAGCCAAGGTACTTACACTAACTAACAAATTGTTTGTTCAATATTCAGGGAAAATTGAAGTCACAAATCTCAAGATTCAAAGATTACTAGATTACAACACAACAAGCTAAAGGTGAACATCACCTTTCGATAATAAAAATCAATACTTCTGGAAAGTTTGAGAGAACAAAATAGTAATGAGAGTAGGGATATAACATGAGACTTATAACTCAGGCCCTCTCCTTGCGAATATGGCAAGCGAGCTGGATGTCCTTTGGTATGATGGTGCCCCTCTTGGCATGGATGGCGAAGAGGTTTGTATCTTCAAAGAGACCGACAATCTAAACCTAGGCCACTTCCTAGAGTGTCGCCATAGCTGAGCTCTAGAATCGGAGGTCATCTTGGAGTCTTGCATGATATTGTGCACGAGGTACTGAAACAGTAGCTTACGGACGAGCAGCTCAGTGCTCTTCTGGTACTTGCGGATCTCCCTGAGAGCCATAGTCCTAGGGCGAAATCAATGTGGCTTCTTCATGTCGTCGGTCATTGGCACCGACTTTCGGGCATCCTTCATGACCAACTGCTTCCTCGGGGCCTTGCCATCGGTACACTTGCGAGCAATCCGTAGTAGATAAATTGAAAGGTGAGATGGAGATCTAGAGTAGTGAAGGGGATAATTTAAATAGAGAGAAAAGAAAGGGTTGATATCGTTCATCAGATTAGATCACCTTGAGCAGTTAGGATTCGGTCTAGATGATGATGATTTGTGCGCTTCACAATGATTGGTTGCCTTCTTTAAGAGGAAGCAAATTTAGCACCAAATCCACAACAATCAATTTGGAATTCATCGCTAAATTTAAGAATTGGATCCGAAATTCACTTTAAAATTGGTGATAACTTCTAAATTTGTCACAAATTTAGTAAAGAAATCTAAATTCTAAATTCTTCGGGATCACTAAGTTTGCGATGAATTTTGAATTTGATAGGGACGAATTCAAATTGTGTCTCTAAATTTAGGGATGATTTCAGAATTTGTCACAAATTTCGTCGTAAAATTTTGCCATGAATTTTAAATTCATCACAATTTTTGTGATGAATTTCATATTTATAGCAAAATTTTGAAAAATGTTGAATTATCATGAATTTTGAAATAAAAAAATTGTAATGAATTTGAAATTTTGCAAGGAAATTGAAAATTATCGGTAAATTTTATGACGAATTTTAGTTTCACCGTAAATTTTGTGATGAATTTCAGTTTCATTACAAATTTTGAGATGAATTTTGAATTTCATCGCTAATTTACAATAAATTTTGCAACCAATGTTTCTTGTTGCTAATTTACAATGAAAATATTTTTGTTGCTAATTTTGTGTTGCTGATTATCAATGATTTCCTTTTTTGCACTAATTTTGTTGCTGATTTGCGATGAATTTTTTTGTCGCTAAAATTCATCGTTAAGTTAATATTTTTTTTGTAGTGATTGTATGATTTGGTAATGAGATCAAGATTCTAATCTTGTTGCTAAGGTGTCTATTACAAAGAAGGATATTTTTACTGGACTTAAAAAGTTGGACCCATGTGCTTGAAGACTTGTATCCAAGATTCATCATGGATTTGACATATGAGGTTTGAATTTTGATAGACTCAAAGCTTTGAGAGATCATAAGATGGAGAAAGGGATTCCAAAAATTGATCACCTTGATCAATTATGTGAAGCATGCTTACTTGGCAAGATCTAAGAAAGAGCTTTGCAAAGTAATCCATTTTGACAAAAACCAAACTACTATAACTTATCTATTCTAATGTTTGCGGCCTATCAAGCCTAAATCTCTTGGTAAAAACTATTACTTTGTGTTCTTTTATTGATGATTTCAATAGAAAGATATGAGTTTATTTTTTGAATTAAAAAATCTGAGACATTTGATGCATTTAAAAGGTCTAAAGCTTTATGATGAATATCAATTTAATCATATTGTAAATTACAATTTGAAAAAATCCAACTCTTTCTGAAAACTTAAAATTTTTAAAAGCAATTCTATAAAATTATAGAAATTTAATAGTTATTAACTAGTAACTTATAATTTAATTGTTTAACTTATAATTTAATTGTTAATTATATATAGTTATAGTGAATAATAGGTGGTAAGATAAGAAAAGGATAAAGAAAAGATACCATCTAAATTAAAATGAGACATTCCTCTGATTTGATTCGGAAAGGGAAGAGATAGGACAAAAAAAAAAAAGAATATCGACTGTTCCACTATTTAAGTTCGCACTGTAAAAATGAAAGGTAGGGGAAAGGTATATATGTTGGATATATCTATCCATATTGAATTTTGGATACATCAATGATAGAATAAATTTCTTATTGAAAAAAAGTTCATCCAATATATATATATATATAATGAACTTATGGGGGTAGAAAAAAAAACTAGATAGGAGCATACACTACACTTTTTCAATATAGAAAAAATTGCATTAAGAACCGATATGGGTGGTGAATTTATATCTAATGAATTTAATAATTATTTTTTTGAGTTGCATGGAATTCGTCGTCTTTTGATAGTTTGTAATTCACCCCAACAAAATGGAGTTATCATAAGGAAGAATAGGACACTACTTAATATGTCTAGGAGTATAGTAAAGCTAATGACATGCCTAAGGAGTTTTGGGTTGAAGCAGTGGCACATGTTGTGTATCTTTCAATTTGATCTCCAACAAAGAGCTTGAAGAATGTAACATGTCAAGAAGCATGGAGGGGTGAAACTAACTATGTTATGTCTGTGAGTAGATAGATCTGTTGCATTTACACGTGTCCCTGAACAAGAAAGATCTAAGGTGTAAATGCAACAGATCTATCTACAGTGAGAATCATGTTGATATTTAGAAGTTACACAACACGTGTAAATGCTATTGATGAAATGAGTTTGTTTTGTTTACTTGGGGATGTTGAACTTTTAAGATTTGAAGAAGCAAAGGAGGATGAGAAATGGAGAGGAATCATGGATGAAGAAATTTAAGTCATTGTGAAGAGTGATACTTGGGAGTTAGTATCTCTTCCAAAGACCATAAAACTATTGGAGTCAAATGGGTGTACAATACAAAGATGAATGCCAATGGAGAAGTAAAAAGGTATAAAGCATGACTTGTTGCTAAAGACTACAATAAAATAATAAGGCATTGATTATGATGAAGTATTTGCTCCCATAACTCATTTGGAGACAATTTGCTTGCTGATTTCTCTAACGATCCAAAATCATTGAAAGATTTATCAGTTGGATGTTAAATTTATCTTTCTTAATGGTTATCTTAATGATAATATTTTCATTGAGCAACCTATTGGATATGTGGCTAAGGCGCATGAAGATAAGGTCTTGAAGATAAATAAGGCACTTTACAGGCTTAAACAGGCTCCAAAAAAAAATGATTAACCAGGTTGGGTAATGTCAAGTCTGGAATGACCGGCTTGGTCCCACGAAAATTTTCCATTGGCCACCAGGGTAAATTGGGAAGTGCTCGCAGTGGAACAACACAGGAGCCCAGCATCCTTTAGTTGTGTGCCTCATTTGGAGGAAAAATTCCTATAAATTCGTCATAGTTGGGGCTCGAACCGTGGGTACCTGGATGACAACCTGGATGCCCTACCACTACACTATAGCTCCGGGGGCAATGATTAACTAGGTTGGGTAACGTCGAGCCTGGGGTGACCGGCCCGATGCCACGGAAGTTTCCCACCGGCCACCAGGGTAAATCGAGAAGCGCTTGCAGCGGGCAACCCAGGAGCCCAACATCCTTTAGTTATGTGTCCCATTTTGAGGAAAAATTTCTTCAAATTCGCCATAGCTGGGGCTCAAACTGCGGGTGCCTGGGTGATAACTTAGATGCCTTGCCACTGCACCATAGCCCCGGGGACTTTAAAACAGGCTCCAAGAGCTTAAAACAATTGACTTGATAAGTATTTAATTATAAGAAAATGGTTTCTTGAGATACACCCGTGAGTATGCACTCTATATGAAAAGAAGAAGGTCAGAGTTTCTTACTTGTTTGCATTTATGTGGATGATCTCATCTTTATAGGAATTAATCAAAAAATGTTTGAAAAATTCAAGATAGCTACGGGTCATGAATTGAGATGACTAACATGGGACTTATGACTTATTTCTTGGGAATCTAAGTAAAGCAAATGGAGGATGAAACTTCTATTTCACAAGAAAGCTATGTGAAAAATGTTCTCAAGAAATTCAATATGCTCAATTGCAAATTAGTTAATACCCCTATAAAAAAAGGGCAGCCTGGTACACTAAGCGTTATGCGGGGTCCCAAGGAAGGATCCATTGTATGCAGTCTTACCCAACTTTTTGCAAGAGGCTATTTTCATGATTCAAACCTGTGACCTTTTGGTCACATAGTAACAACTTTACCATTACACCAAGCCTTCCCTTCAAAGTAATTTGGAAAACAACTATCTAAAGTAAAGAAATGAAATGAGAAAAGAAGATTGATCTAATTGCATTTAGAAGTTTTATTGGGAGCTCAAGATACTTTACCTGTATAAGCTAATATTTTATTTGTAGTTGGAATTGCGAATCAATATATGGAGAATCTAACTGAGTCTCATATACTGATAGCTAAGATGATACTTTGTTATATTAAAGGTACTCTTAATTATGACATTTTATATTCCTTTTCTAGTAACTATAAGTTGACGGACTATTGTGATAGCAATTTTACGATATACATTGATGATAGAAAAAGTACAATTGACTTTATTTTATTTTTGGGAAATAATGTAATTTCATAGAGTTAAAAAAAGCAAGCTATTGTAACACTTTCAAGTTGTGAAGCCGAGTATGTTAAAATACTTGTTTTTTTTAAAAAAAAAATCCACCTTGGACTTAATTAGTCCTAGAGGGGGGCAGCCTCCCCCCTAATTCACCCATCAAATAAATCTGAAAGTGTGAGCAGCCCCTCACCTAGTAGCTAACGTCTCAAATTTTTCATCCCACTAAAGAAAAATATCCTACAGTGCACCATAGCCGGGATTCAAATTATAGATGCTTGGGTATCCTATTGAGTGCCTTGTTGCTACACCATGCCCCGAAGGGGAGGAGGCAACTACTTCTTGCACTTGTCATGCTATGTGGTTTAGAAGATTGTTAAAGGAACTTCATTTAGAACAAGAAGATGAAGGGAATTACATTTTTAGTTATGTAAGTTGTGCTTTTTCAATTTTGGTCCTATTATCTACAAATTCACATTCTTAGTACATTAACTTGTATTTCTTTTTTTTTTTTTTTCAATTTCAAACATTTTTTGTTTGAAATTCAAATAGACCACTGGTAATTGCCTAGCTGGTGGGGGTGATGCTGACATGGAAAATTAATTTGGGCATTTTTGCATTTGGTCGACAAATTGCCTATGTGGTAAATTTTTTAATTTCGACATTTAGGTCGAGTTATAGGGGTTTTAAACCTAGAGTTTATGGGGGATAGTTGTTTTGGGAGACCAGATCTCTTGGTCCATATTTTTGTGGACCAGGGGATGTACCACATAGAATTACGGTCGGATCGTGGTCGCGATATGACCATAATTGATTGCGATCTCTCCCTGAGTTCACCGTCCCCTCAGGTTATAATTTGGGTCAGGGAGGGTAGTCGGAGGCTGCCGATGGTGGGCAAGTGGGGGGGGGGGTGGGCAGCTTTCGGGCAGCCTCCGACCACCTGCCCTGACCCAAACTATAACCTAGGGGGACGGAGAACCCATGGAGGGATCACACTCAATTGCAGTCAGATCGCGACCATGATCAAGTCACAATTCCATGTGGTACATCCCCTGGTCCACAAAAATGTGGACCAGGAGATCTAATCCCTTGGTTTGGGGGGAAGAAATATGACGGGTGTAATATTTTTTTAAGAATTTTATTTTATTTTATTTTTAAGGTGATGTGACTTTGACTTTGTGAATATTATTTATTTTAATATTCAAGAGGACTTAAAATATTTGTGTAACAACCCGCCTTCTACTAACTAGGCTGTAAGGCCGATCATCACATTAAGCTGTGCTAACTACTCGCGGACCATCATAAAATCTAGATGCGGAAGCTGTACTAATTTGAAAATTTTTAAGCTGCTAACATTTCTTGATTCTATACATGCTAAAGGGTGTAATCTAAAGTATACCTAGCATATACTACATCCCCTATGGTCAAGGAACTGAAATAAATGTTTTCTAGCTGTTATCAGACCTCCCAATCGATCCATTGATCGATTGGAACGTCGGATTGATCCAGGGATCGATTCAGCCGGCTACTGTACGCGGGACATAGGTTGGATCGATCCAGCACGCTACTGTGCTCGGGAGGATATTCTGGATCGATCGGCTGATCGATCCAGACTGACCAATCGATCCAGTGATGGATCCCTGAACCTTCTGTTCGTGACAGAAATTGCTGGATCGATCGGCTGATCGATCCAGAAACCTACTGTTCGCGGAGCAATTTGCCCGATCGATCAGCTGATCGATTGTGACCCCCCAATCGATCCACCGATCGATTGAGGTTTCTGATTTTGCAGTTAAGCTTTGATTTCAGCACTTGTTCGTGCCAAAATCTCACATTTCACTTATACAATCCATAGAATATATTCTAATGACATAAAGCTAGCATTCTAAACTGGATATAAAGCATGGTTTACTAGTTCGTAGCATTTAACAATTAAAAGTGCGTGAAAATAGAAATACTAAAAGTTCAATTGTTTAAGCTTGCTAGATCCCCTAAAGATCTTCTATTCCATGTTCCTGTCACACACACCATCTCGATCTGCATTGACCTCCAGCCTCCACTGCTAGTCCATTTTCCTTTTACCTGTATCTGCAGTATAAGGAAAATAGTATCTGTAAGCTAAAAAGCTTAGTAAGAAACCATCTACCTCACTAAAACATGCATACGATGCAATTATGATTTTAAATTATGCTGTTTGAAAAGATATGCTTGTTGGGGTTGCAAGGTTGCAAACATAGTCCCATATTGGAAACACATAGGAAAGATCATGGGTTTATAAGAGAAAAGATATCTCCATTGGCATGAGGCCTTTTGGGGAGAGCCCAAGAGCAAAACCATGAGGGCTTAGGCCCAAAGTGGACAATATCATGCAATTGTGGAGATATCTAAATTCTTTTCGATCCTACAATGCTAAGTATACTGAATAAACTAAACATGGCATGGCATATAAGCATACAATCATGGCATGACAACTAATCATATGAATCAATAAAGATAACTGAACTGAACATCTAATAAGCTAAACTGTAGCTAAACTGATACTAAATTCCAACTCAACTAACATAACTAATTTGAGCTTTGAAAACTAATTCATAATAAGTGAAAATACATAATCATGTTGTTTGGGCCCGACAACTGTACTTGCTATGCGTGCATCCCTAACTAGACCCGGATTTGCAAGTCC
This sequence comes from Zingiber officinale, assembly GCF_018446385.1. NCBI lineage: Eukaryota > Viridiplantae > Streptophyta > Magnoliopsida > Zingiberales > Zingiberaceae > Zingiber > Zingiber officinale. The sequence goes on along the minus strand of NC_055993.1, from coordinate 112,339,018 downwards.
CGAATTTAGTAGGGTTAACTAGGTTATCTAAACCTAGGGACGACTGTGGGAGTCCAACCCAATGGATATCTGATCCAGTACAGTGCCACTGAAAATAAAATACTGAATATAGCTAACTGGTTTAACTTGCTGTTTCTAGGTTATCTGAACCTAGAGCTAGGTTGTCTGAACCAAGAGGCGACTGTGGGAGCCCACCCATTGGACCGTATTCCCATATAAGGTAAAATAAACTGATTTATTGATTTAAATGCTTCTAATACATTTAACTGAGCTATTAAACTGCCTAATTTGCATTTTAACTTAACTAGCTAATTTATCGAACACCTAGTGTGCCCCAACTCTCCCCTCTATTAGGGAGACCACTTCTAGGCACCCGACAACGTCTAGGAACCCCCACTGAAGAGGGAATACGTGTCCGGCCCATCTAGAAGTACTCACTAAATCCCTAAATTTGCGAGGAGGGTCAAATTTACCCTATGCGTCGATAAAAACTGCATATAGCTAAACTAGTGCGTATAAAACCAAACGGAGCTACTTATACCGCAGGTGAGGGGTTTTTTATATTGTGTGCTAGATTTCTTACAAATCTAATCGCTAGAAATTCCGGTGGAGACGACTTCTCGACGATTCGCTCGCGTCCACGTGCTCTACTCGCGGAGGGGAACGTCCTTGTGCTGAAATCGTCGCCGGAAAGTGATCTTGGGACCCTAGGGATGGAACCCTAGTTCTCCTTGTGGTTGGCGCCGAGAGAGGGAGGATAGGGAGAGGTGTTCGGCGTGAGGGTTTTGGAGGGGAAGAGGTTGCCGAACCAAATTAAAAATAACCCAAACCAACTTAAGTTTTTAATTTATATTAAATGGGTATTTTGGCCCAACTCAATTATAAATATATTTGATTCTCCTTTCTCTTAGCACGGCCCTGCTGGGTTCACCGGTTACTAAGGCTAACTAAAGGTTTAGCGGACCCGAGAGGTCCCGGGTTCGATTCCCGCTTAAGCCTTTTTATTCTTCTAATTATTTTTGCTACTTCCGCTACTCGGAAAATTCCGGAAAAATATCTAAAAATTTCAGAACAATCATAGAATATTCCTAAAATAGTTTTGAGAATTTTCGGGCATTACAATCCCCCATACCTTATAAAAAGTTTGTCCTCAAACTTAGAATAATTTTGGGTACTTCTGTCTCATGCTGGCTTCTGTCTCCCAAGTTGCCTCTGTTGGTTGCTACTCGGAAAACCTATAGGTTCCACTGTACAAAAATTTTGTACAAAGGTCTGAACCTTTTCCTAGCTACCATGTGTTCTTTTAAATTAAATTTTGGATCGCCTGCGGAACTTAACACGTTTGATCTAAAACTTAATCTATTTGTTCTTTTAGGTTTTGACTTGGATCTCCTGCGGAACTTAACACGTTCGACCCAAGTCTCCTTAAGTTATTAATTCCATTAAATATTAATTTCCATAAAAGGTTCCCAGTACTGACGTGGCGAGGCACATGGCCTTCTTGGATATGGGAGCAACCACCACCGACTAGACAAAACCTTTAATAGAAAGCTAATATTTAATTTCCTAAAATAACTTTAGGTTAACCAAAGAGAACAATCAAATCACAAGGAAAAGAAAGAAACAAAAGAACACAACTTCGAAAAAACATATTCGAAATTCTAGAACGTAAGCCTCTTGTATTTGATATTATTTCCATAAATAACTAGCATGATGCGGAAATAAAATTTACTAGTTATACCTTGTAGAAAAACCTCTTGATCTTCTACCGATTCCTCTTCTAACCTCGGACGTTGTGTGGGCAACGATCTTCCGAGACGAGAAACCACCAATCACCTTCTTCTCCTCCTAGCTAGGTTCGCCAACAAAGAGGAAGCTTCACCAAGGAAGAAAAACAAAATACTAACCAAGCTCCAAGAGATGCTAGCTTTCTCTCCTTCTTCTTCTTCTTCTCCGAGTAGTATCCGCCACCACAAGAGCTCCAATAGAAGGGTAGGGTTCGCCACCACAAGAGGAAGAGAGGGAGAGGTTGGCCGGCCACACCAAGGAACAAAAGAGGGAGAGGAATAATAGATGTTGTGTCTTGTGAAGGCACCTCACCCCTTCTTTTATATTCCTTGGCCTAGGCAAATTAGGAAATTTAATTACAATAAAATTTCCTTAATTTCCTTGACATGATTTAATTGAGAAAATTAAATAAAATTTCCCAATTTAATCTCTAATGGCCGGCCACTTCTAGAGGAAATAAATTAGACAAGTTTTAATCAACAAATTAAAACTTCCTAATTTGTTTCCGGAAATTTTAAAATAAAATTTCTCTTTAAAATCTCTTCATGGTTGATAAAGGAAATTTCTATAATTTTAATTTTATCAACATGTGGATAATTTTTAAAGAGAAAATAAAATAACTCATCAATCTACAAATAAGGAAAGAGATCTAATCTCTTTCTTTAATCTTTGTAGATCTTTTACAAGAGAGATATTTTAATTTTAATTCTCTTTAAAAATTATTTCTTCCACATAATAAAAACTAAAATTAAAATCCCTTTTTAATTTAATTTGGCCGGCCCCACTAGCTTGGGTTCAAGCTGGCCACCCAATAATATACCTAGGCCGGCCCTAGCTTGGTTCCCAAGCTAGCTTGGCCGACCCCTTATTAGCGGGTATAGAAGGTGGGTATAGGTGGGTATAAAACTTCTACAAATAAGAGGCTACGATAGGGACCGAGAGGAGGAATTGGTTTTGGTCTCCCGATAAAATTAAGCATCCCGTGTTCGCCCCGAACACACAACTTAATTTTATCAATGATAATTCATTCCACTAGAGAATTATCATTGAACTACCGCACCAATCCCAAATTACATTTTTGGGCTCCTTCTTATTATGAGTGTGTTAGTCTCCCTGTGTTTAAGATATCAAATGTCCATTAATTAAGTGAGTTACTGACAACTCATTTAATTAATATCTAAGTCCAAGAGTAGTACCACTCAACCTTATTATCAAGTCGGACTAAGTCCACCTGCAGGGTTTAACATGACAATCTTTATGAGCTCCTCTTGAGGACATTATCAACCTAGTATCTCTAGGACACAGTTTCCTTCTATAATCAACAACACACACTATAAGTGATACCATTTCCCAACTTATCGGGTTTATTGATTCAACGAACTAAATCTCACCCATTGATAAATTAAAGAAATAAATATCAAATATATGTGCTTGTTATTACATTAGGATTAAGAGCACACACTTCCATAATAACCGAGGTCTTTGTTTCTTTATAAAGTCAGTATAAAAGAAACGACCTCAAATGGTCCTACTCAATACACTCTGAGTGTACTAGTGTAATTATATAGTCAAGATAAACTAATACCTAATTACACTACGACCTTCCAATGGTTTGTTCCTTTTCATCATGGTCGTGAGCTACTGTTGATAATTTATAAAGTACTGATAACATGATCTTCTACGTGTGACACCACACACCATGTTATCTACAATATAAATTAATTGAACAACTACATTTATCATAAATGTAGACATTCGACCAATGTGATTCTTATTTCTAGATAAATGTTTATACCAAAAGCTAGGCTTTTAGTATACACTCAACAATCTCCCACTTATACTAAAAGACTAAGCTGCTATATCTGCGCCATACATCTGATTCCTAACCCTTCAACATGCCCATCAAAAGCTCTTGCCTTAAGGACCTCGGTGGAAGGATCAATAGGTCATCACCCGATGCAATCTAGGCAGCAAACTTCTCCTCGTTTATACGATTTCTCGTATTGGGTGGTACTTGTGCTCTATTGTGTTTACTTGCCTTATAGACTTATGGTTTCTTCGAGTTTGCTACTGCACCAACATTATTACAATAAATTGTAATAATCTTTGGACAAACCAGAAATCATATCTAAGTCTATCTTGAGGTTATTGAGTCATACACTTTTAATGACTACCTCGAGGCTTGCCATATACTAAGCTTCTATGGTGGAGTCCAGAAAAACACCTATGCTTATCACTCTTCCATAGTTATGACTTTACCTCCTAAAATAAACACAAAAACCCTGAGGTTGACTTATTATTGTCCCTATCCGATTGGAGGTCAAAATCCATACAACCCATAGGAACCAAATCAACTGCCTTGTAAGCTAGCATATAATATTTAGTGCCTCTAAGGTACTTTAATATATGCTTTACTGCAGTCCAATGTCCTTGTCTAGGGTTACTTTGATATCTGCTAACTATGCTCTTAGCAAAACAGATTTCTGATCTCGTGCATAGCATACATTAGGTTGTCCAACTGCCGAAGCATAAAGAACTGCCTACATGTCCTCAATCTCCTTTAATGTCATCGGAGACATCTCTTTAGATAAAGACACTCCATGCTTAAAAGGTAAGAAACCTTTTGAAGAGTTTTGCATGCTTAAAACGAGCAAGGATTTTTCCGATGTATCAAGCTTGGAATAAATATATTTTTTCTTGTGATCCCTTATTACTTTGATCTTAAAAAATATATACATTCTCCCAAGTCCTTTATATCGAATTATTTGGACAACCATACCCCTACTTCTGACAACATTTTGATATTGTTTCCAACTACCAAAAATGTTATCTACGTATAGTACAAGAAATACCACCACGTTTCCATCACATCTTTTGTATACACAAAACTTTATCCGTTTACTCAATAAATCCATAGGTGTGGATTACTTTGATAAACTGGATGTTCCAAGACCTTGAAGCTTTGTATCAGTCCATAGACTGATTGAGCTTGCACACAAGATGCTCTTAGCACTTTGCAATGAACCCTTCTGGTTGCTTTATATGGATGCTTTCTTCAAGACTTCCATTAAGGAATGTTGTCTTGACATCCACTTGCCAAATAGATAAAAGAATCCGGATAGACTTAAGCATGGCTACTAGTGAAAAAGTTTCTTTTTCCATCAAGTCTTGCTTTGAAAGTTACTACCTTCCTGTCTGTCCCTCTTTTCCTATTATAGACCTTTTTACACCCAACGGCTTTTACACCATTTAGTGATTCTACAAGCTTCCAGATTTTATTAGAATACATATATTCTAATTCTATTATTCATTACTCTTTGCCAAGATGCTGCATCTTTATCTTGGAGTGCTTCATCATATGACCGGAGATCAGGTTCATGTCCTCCAGGGATCGAGTCCAAAAACTCTCCCAAAACATGAATCTTTTTAGGTTGTCTAACAACCCTCCCACTACGACAAGGTACTTACTGTAATTGTGTATCATTTGTGATACGTGTTGCAGTTTTCTTGTGGTATCTCATCTTGTACAGTTGGTACTAGGTTAGACATGTCCTTTATTATTTCCTTAAGAACAAATTTAGTTATGAGCACATGGTTCATTATATAGTCCTTTTCTAAAAAAACAGTCATTGATGCTAACAATGACCTTCTGATTTTTAAGACTATAAACCTACTTTTGTTTATCTAGGATAACTTACAAACAAGTGAACTCCTATCCAACTTATCATTGTCTCTCTTTAACATATGTGCTGGATTATCCGAATCCGAATATGCTTCAAAATAGGTTTTCACCTATTCAGCAATTCTATATGAGTAGAGAGTTCTAACTTGGAAGGTACTATGTTCACTTTCATTTTCAGAGTTTATCCTTAAAACAAATTTGGTAATTTTCTGAATAACTCATCATCTATCTAATTATTCCATAAGAGTCCTTTACCTTCTTTCTACTACACCATTCTGTTGGGGTGTACCAGATGCAATTAGTTGGGATTGAAATCCAACTTCTGATAAGTGACTCCTAAAATCTCTCAAGAAGTACTTGCCACTACGATATTCCATAGTGACTTTTTACTTTATATCTCCGCATCAACCTTGTACTCTTTGAACTAATCAAAGTACTTAGTCTTGCGATACATTAAGTAAATTTATTTGTATCTTGAATAGTTGTCTATAAATTAGACAAAATATTCAATACTACCTCTTGTCTGGATAGTCATAGGATCACACAAATCAGAATGAACCGATTTCAACATATCTTTGACTCCATACCCCTTGGACTTAAAAGCTTCTTGGTTATTTTTCTTCCAAGTAAGACTCGCAGGTTGGAAAGATTTCCACTACCAATGAACCCAAAAGTTCATCAGCTACCAATGAATCCTACTCAAGTATAACCTAGCTTTAGATGCCAAAGATATAATTGGTTCATTTTCGAAGGTTGCTTTCTCTTAAAATTAGAAGATGTGTTACTAATTTCCATTTGTTGCATCGTGGGAGTTATTGGATTATAAATTGTCAACCATCATACCAGAATAGATAACTTTCCTATTTTTCTTGATAACAACTTTGTTATCAAAATAGACCTAATATCTATAATAGTTTAGAAACTGAAATCAGGTTCTTTCTAAACTTGGTACGTAAAGACAATTACTTAAAATCCATATTTTATTCTTATCAAAGGATAAACATCTCCCACTGCAACAGCTACCACTTTTACAGTAGTGCCCATGTGGACGGTGATTTACCTTTCATTTAGTTGTCGGGTTTCCTGGAACCCTGCAATGAATTGCAGACATGATTAATGGCATCTTGTATCTACACTCCAGGTTCTGGTAGATAACACCACTGGACATGTTTCAACTAATGAATTAAATACATCTAAATTGTTCTTAGTTCTAAGAAGACAGTCTACCTTAATGTCCAAGTCCTATTTCCAATCATTACAATTGGGACTATTAAGTCTTTTTCTATAGTATGACTACTAGGGATTGACAAACATCCTAAGAATCACAAAAACATTTGGTCAAGATCAACTCCTTAAAATCTCCATGAATTTTGTGTATACAAAATCGAAGAGGAGATTTTATTCATTAATTTTATTATCTTGTCAACTTTACTTTATGACAAATAAAATTAATAGTTGATCTGTCTTTGATCAAATATTTGGTCAAAACTCTTTGAATTTAAAATAACATTGATTCCTCAAACAATATTATTTAAATTTACCAACACCTCAAACACCGTGAATTTTGCATGCCACGTTAGTGTGGACGTATACAAATTCAACATTTGTAAAAGGAGGGTTTTACCCATTAACTATCTTGTCAACGTATCTTTATGACAAATAAAATTATCTCAAACACCGTTAATTTTGTATGCCACGTTAGTGTGGACGATACAAAATCAATCATTTGTAAGAGGGGTTTAACCCTTTAATTTTATTATCTTGTCAACCTAGTTTTATGACAAATTAATAGTTGGTTTCATTTGGTCACACAAATAATAGCAAGGACTTCGATGGGGAGGATACTATTAGATGTGTCTAAGTGTATACCATTACTTGACACTAAGTCCATTAATAAGATTATGCCCCTTGGTTGGGGAAGATCACACGCTCTTAATTAACTTCCTATAGTCATCCAAAATGGAAGTCGTTCTAGTGATCCACAAACAAGCTCATCCGTTATGGAGGAAGGCACTCGAGCCAACAGCAGCTTGTTTGCATCACTTACAAACCAAGAATGGAGACCATGTGATTTATTTAAAAATCCCTCTCCCACTTAGTTATTTATAAAGCGAGGAATTTTAACTATGCTAGCCTACTAGTCATGTATACTAACATGCACACTAAGACAATATAAAAGCAATAAATAGAAAATCTAATTTTCAACTATTATGGCTTTTATCTCTAGTTGTCCTCCGTGTGTTGTCATCCCAAGCTGCTGCCATATTTGGCCACCGCCACCGGGTCTAGCTGTCGCATCCATCTTGCTCCCAGTTCCACTGCGCCTCTGGTCCTTAGAAGGTTCCACGCTTTGCAAGATTCGATCCGCGACATAAATAGAATTTTACATTTTGATCCTATATTCCATAAAAGGAATGTACATGTATCTAGATCAAAAATAAAATCCTAATAAAACTAAATACAGCTCCTGCTATATTTTAATACAATCATGCACACACAGATAAATGCCCTTGACATGTCCAAGGGTCCAATCACACACATAATAACTAAAAGCCATAATAGTTGGATCCTGCATCCACAAAGTTAGCACATCCTACTATTAACCTGCCTAAATTATGTATGACATGTGCATAATTAAACTAATACCAAATACACAGAGGCAAAACCCTAGCTCTGATACCAATTGTTGGTTGCTACTCGGAAAACCTATAGGTTCCACTGTACAAAAATTTGTACAAAGGTCTGAACCTTTTCCTAGCTACCATGTGTTCTTTTAAATTAAATTTTGGATCGCCTGCGGAACTTAACACGTTTGATCTAAAACTTAATCTATTTGTTCTTTTAGGTTTTGACTTGGATCTCCTGCGGAACTTAACACGTTCGACCCAAGTCTCCTTAAGTTATTAATTCCATTAAATATTAATTTCCATAAAAGGTTCCCAGTACTGACGTGGCGAGGCACATGGCCTTCTTGGATATGGGAGCAACCACCACCGACTAGACAAAACCTTTAATAGAAAGCTAATATTTAATTTCCTAAAATAACTTTAGGTTAACCAAAGAGAACAATCAAATCACAAGGAAAAGAAAGAAACAAAAGAACACAACTTCGAAAAACATATTCGAAATTCTAGAACGTAAGCCTCTTGTATTTGATATTATTTCCATAAATAACTAGCATGATGCGGAAATAAAATTTACTAGTTATACCTTGTAGAAAAACCTCTTGATCTTCTACCGTATTCCTCTTCTAACCTCGGACGTTGTGTGGGCAACGATCTTCCGAGATGAGAAACCACCAATCACCTTCTTCTCCTCCTAGCTAGGTTCGGCCAACAAAGAGGAAGCTTCACCAAGGAAGAAAAACAAAATACTAACCAAGCTCCAAGAGATGCTAGCTTTCTCTCCTTCTTCTTCTTCTTCTCCGAGTAGTATCCGGCCACCACAAGAGCTCCAATAGAAGGGTAGGGTTCGGCCACCACAAGAGGAAGAGAGGGAGAGGTTGGCCGGCCACACCAAGGAACAAAAGAGGGAGAGGAATAATAGATGTTGTGTCTTGTGAAGGCACCCTCACCCCTTCTTTTATATTCCTTGGCCTAGGCAAATTAGGAAATTTAATTACAATAAAATTTCCTTAATTTCCTTGACATGATTTAATTGAGAAAAATTAAATAAAATTTCCCAATTTAATCTCTAATGGCCGGCCACTTCTAGAGGAAATAAATTAGACAAGTTTTAATCAACAAATTAAAACTTCCTAATTTGTTTCCAAAAATTTTAAAAATAAAATTTCTCTTTAAAAATCTCTTCATGGTTGATAAAGGAAATTTCTATAATTTTAATTTTATCAACATGTGGATAATTTTTAAAGAGAAAATAAAATAACTCATCAATCTACAAATAAGGAAAGAGATCTAATCTCTTTCTTTAATCTTTTAGATCTTTTACAAGAGATATTTTAATTTTAATTCTCTTTAAAAATTATTTCTTCCACATAATAAAACTAAAATTAAAATCCTTTTTAATTTAATTTGGCCCCACTAGCTTGGGTTCAAGCTAGGGCCGCCACCCAATTTGCCGGCCTAGCTTGGTTCCCAAGCTAGCTTGGCGACCCTTATTAGCGGTATAGAAGGTGGGTATAGGTGGGTATAAAACTTCTACAAATAAGAGGCTACGATAGGGACCGAGAGGAGGAATTGGTTTTGGTCTCCGATAAAATTAAGCATCCCGTGTTCGCCCCTAACACACAACTTAATTTTATCAATGATAATTCATTCCACTAGAGAATTATCATTGAACTACCGCACCAATCCCAAATTACATTTTGGGCTCCTTCTTATTATGAGTGTGTTAGTCTCCGTGTTTAAGATATCAAATGTCCATTAATTAAGTGAGTTAACGACAACTCATTTAATTAATATCTAAGTCCAAGAGTAGTACCACTCAACCTTATTATCAAGTCGGACTAAGTCCACCTCAGGGTTTAACATGACAATCTTTATGAGCTCCTCTTGAGGACATTATCAACCTAGTATCTCTAGGACACAGTTTCCTTCTATAATCAACAACACACACTATAAGTGATACCATTTCCCAACTTATCGGGTTTATTGATTCAACGAACTAAATCTCACCCATTGATAAATTAAAGAAATAAATATCAAATATATGTGCTTGTTATTACATTAGGATTAAGAGCACACACTTCCATAATAACCGAGGTCTTTGTTTCTTTATAAAGTCAGTATAAAAGAAACGACCTCAAATGGTCCTACTCAATACACTCTGAGTGTACTAGTGTAATTATATAGTCAAGATAAACTAATACCTAATTACACTACGACCTTCCAATGGTTTGTTCCTTTTCATCATGGTCGTGAGCTACTGTTTATAATTTATAAGCTACTGATAACATGATCTTCTGTGTGTGACACCACACACCATGTTATCTACAATATAAATTAATTGAACAACTACATTTATCATAAATGTAGACATTCGACCAATGTGATTCTTATTTCTAGATAAATGTTTATACCAAAAGCTAGGCTTTTAGTATACACTCCAACAGCCTCTTCTGCTGTGTGACTGTGCCAAATGACTTTGACTGATGGTACTTCCTTGTTTCGCAATTTCTTAACTGCTCGGTCTATTATCTGAATAGGCCGACTATCATAGCTGAGGTCTTCGCGGATCTGTACCGACTGGGGCTCAATCACCTGGGTGGCATCTGGGGTATGCTTCTTCAGCATAGAGACATGAAATACGTTGTGGACAGCTGACATTTCCTGGGGTAGCTCTAGCTCATATGCTACCTTGCCCACTCTTCTGCTGATAAGGTATGGTCCCACATATCTGGGACTAAGTTTGCCCTTCTTGCCAAAACGCATCACTCCCTTCATGGGAGCTACTCTGAGGAACACTGTATCCCCGACTGAAAACTCTAAGGGTCTGCGCCGTGTATCAGCATAGCTTTTCTGGCGGCTCTGAGCTGTCTCTATCCTCTGGCGGATCTGCTGTATAGCTGCTGTGGTATCTACTACTAGATCTGTCTGAAGTTCTAGTTCTTTCTGTTCACCACTCTCATACCAGCAGATTGGAGATCTACACCTCCGCCCATAGAGAGCCTCGTAAGGTGCCATGCCGATAGTGGCCTGATAGCTGTTGTTGTATGCAAATTCTGCTAAGCTCAGATATTTGCACCAACTTCCCTTGAAGTCTAGGGCACGCTGGAGCATATCTTGAGTACTGATTTACTCGCTCCGTCGTAGTCATGCGAGGATGGAATGCGTCTGAACTTTAACTTAGTGCCCAATGTTGTCTGTACACACTCCGATGTGAATCTGCTGTCTCTATGCGAAATGATGGTTCGTGGGACTCCATGTAGTCAGACGATCTCCGGAGATACAACTGAGCTAGCTTCTCCATGGAGTAGGATATCTTGATAGCTAAGAAGTGGGTGATTTAGTCAACTGTCGACTATTACCCGGATGGCATCAAAACCATTCGTGGTTATGGCAGTCCCATTATGAAATCCATAGAGATATCCTCCACTTCCATTCGGAATCAGATATAAGTGTGGGACTCCTCCAGTCCGATATTACGCCTTGACCCTCGGCGGTGAGGCGGATGCTAACATATCTGGCGATGTCTCGCTTCATCCCGGGCCAAAACTGGTTCTTGGTCTTGATACATTTTGGTGGAACTGGATGCATCGCATAGGGAGTCTTGTGAGCCTCATCTAAAATCATCTCCGTAGCTCCTCCCGATCCGGAACACTAGTCCATCACCAAAATACAACACCCCGCTATCGGACACTCTGAATTCTCTACTTTCTGATTCTGCTAGCCCTTGCTTGATTTTCTGAATTTCAGGGTCCTGCTCCTGAGCTGACTGAATATCACCAAGCAAGGTAGACTCTGAGGTCATAGTAGAGAGCTGTCCCACAATGAGTTCGAGACCGAAATCTACGATCTCCTTCTGTAGGGGCGGTGACATGGCTGTAAGAGATAATAAGGTAGCACTGGATTTTCTGCTAAGTGCGTCGGCTACCTTATTGACTTTCTCTGGATGGTAGAGGATGTCTATATCATAGTCTTTGACCAGCTCAAGCCATCTGCGTTGTCGCATGTTCAGATCCTTCTGAGTGAAGAAGTACTTCAGACTCTGATGATCTGTATACACTCTGCACTGAGCTCCATATAAGTAATGTCTCCAAATTTTGAGAGCGAACACTACTGCTGCAAGCTCAAGGTCATGAGTAGGGTAATTCTTCTCATAATCCTTGAGTTGTCTGGAGGCATAGGCGATCACCTTGCCGTTTTGCATCAGTACTGCTCCTAGTCCCAACTTAGAGGCATCACTATAGATGTCAAAGCTGCTGGTGTTGTCTGGTAGAGCCAAAATGGGAGCACTGGTCAATCTCCTTTTCAGCTCGCTGAAACTGTTCTCACAGTCCTCGGTCCACTGATACTTTCTGTTCTTTCTGGTAAGAGCTGTCAGTGGGGAGGCTATCCTGGAGAAGTCCTCTACAAACTTTCTGTAATATCCTGCTAATCCCAGAAAGCTCCTGATTTCGCTGGCGTTCTTAGGTCTCTTCCAGTTACTTACTGCTTCTATCTTGCTGGGATCTACCATGGTACCATCCTTTGAGATGATGTGACCCAGGAAGGACACCTGACCTAGCCAAAATTCACACTTCGTGAACTTGGCGTATAGTTGGTTCTGCTGAAGGGTCTGCAATACTAGTTTCAGGTGCTCTGTGTGTTCTTCCTGAGTTCCTGAGTAGATAAGAATGTCATCGATAAATACAATAACAAACTTATCTAAATACTCCCTGAATACTCTGTTCATGAGATCCATGAATGTAGCTGGAGCATTGGTCACGCCAAAGGGCACGAAGTGTCCGTATCTGGTTCTGAATGTTGTCTTGGGTATATCCCCTTCTTTAACCTTCACCTGATGATAACCTGATCTGAGATCTATCTTAGAGAACACTGCTGCTCCCTTCAGCTGGTCGAACAGGTCATCGATTCTGGGAAGGGGATACCTGTTCTTGATCGTGACTTGATTCAGTGATCTGTAGTCTATGCACAGTCGTATGCTTCCATCCTTCTTCTTCACGAACAATACAGGCGCTCCCCATGGTGAATGACTCGGCGTATGAAACCCTTGTCAAGCGGCTCCTGAGTTGCTCCTGAAGTTCCTTCAGTTCTGGAGCCATGCGATAAGGCGCTTTGGAGATAGGGTTTGTCGGAATGAGCTCTATCTCAAAGTCAATCTCACTGTCCGGTGCTAAGCTGGTAACTCTTCAGGGACTGCTGGTAGTCACATACGACTCGAACCTCCGCTAGTTGTTCTTGTCCTGGCTGGCGTTGACTACGTGTGCTAGGAATCATGTACATCCTGAATCCAGTTCTGTGCTTTCATAGCTGAGAGAAACTTCTTGGCCTTTCTTTTGGTTCCCAACAGTATTCAAATTGCATTGCCGCTTGAAAAATGACTTTCTATTTACGGCACTCTATGGTAGCACCGTATCGATCGAAAGTCCATTCCAAAGATAACGTCATAGTCGGTCATCTCTAGCACTATCGGATCACAAAAGAGCTCTCTGTCGCTATAATGGCACAGCTCTGAGCCAATGCGTGGATGCCATGATCTCTCTGAAGGTAGTCTTTGTCAATCCACTGAGTACCTCTGAGGGTATTTCTAATTTTTCGGAGATCAACCTGGCTATATATGAATGGGTTGCCCCAGTATCAAATAGAACAGTAACACTATATTGTAAAATGCTAATCTGACCTGTGACAACTGTCGAGGCATTGGCTATGTCCTCTCTGGTGAGTGAGTAGATCCTCGCATTCATCGTAGCTGGAGGGGCTTCTAATCTGCTCTGGCTGATAAGTGGACCTTCTAGAGCGGCCTGCATATGATATAACTGAGCTGGCTGGCCTGCATACTGAATCTGCTGTGGCTGAGGAAGACCGGTCTTGTTCGGGCACTGCTTGGCCATGTGCCCTTCTTGTCCACATTCAAAGCATCCTCGTGTGCCCTTGCGACAAACCCCTGGGTGGAATTTCCCACAAGTAGCACACTTTGGATAACTGGGTCGCTTGCTAGATGGTCCTCCTTTTGGGTCACTCCCTGATTTGCACTTGCTGTTGGAGTTCCCTTTCCAGTTAGAGCTGTGGCCTTGCTGTTTTTGAGTGTGAGAGTTTCCTTGGCCTTTGGACTCTGAGGAGACTTGCTTCTGCTGCTTTATGCTGTTCTGATAATGCTCTGTGGTCAAGGCACTGCTCACTAACTCCTCTGTGGTTTGTGGCCTATGTATGCCACCAGCCACGTTCACTGCTATCTCTGGCCTCATCATCTTGAGCATCAACCGGATTCGTTCCTTCTCTGTGCTGACTAGCTCTGGGCATAGACGAGCCAACCTGTTGAATTTCTTCACGGCTTCCTCAACTGAAAGGTTGCCCTGACGGAACTCAGTGAACTCATCGTAGTGGCGGTTTGTAACTCGTATGTGAAAGAACTCCTCGAAAAATTCCTTCTCAAAGTCAGCCCATGACATCTGATTCACTGGGTGCTTCGTTCTGATTCTTTCCCACCAAATGCGTGCGTCTCCTGTCAGGCAGAAGGAGGCACACTTCACCTTCTCGTGTTCTGGCCAGTCCAGAAGCTCCATCGTGCTCTCCAGTGTTTTGAACCAGGCTTGTGCATCCCATGGTTCACTAGTGTCTGAGAAGTTCTCTGGCTTGACTCTCTGCCACTGGATCAGATAGGCTTCCTTTCTTGGCTCAGCTGCTGGGACTGCTGGTGCTGGTACTGGTGTTGTTGGCTGAACTGGTGGAACCTCTAAACTCTGGAGTCGCTGAGTTTGGTTCCTGGGTGACTGTGGGGTATCTGCTGATTAGCCTTTAAGGTAGCTATTTCCTGTTGCTGTTCAACTAGCTGTTGCTGTAACTAAGGAGGCACTGAACTGCCTGCCTCTTGCTGGGGCTCAGTAGCTAGTGCCCTTCTAGCTGAGCGTCCTCGTGCCATTGCTAAAGACATAGAGGACAGAACATGAATAACTATTACAATCATAATTGTATAACTATCGTTATCATGTTATATACTATCACATACTATCATGCAGCAGTTTATCTACAAACATGATCTATAACAAGGGAACAGAAAGCATAAATAAAGTAGAGGTATTCTTACTTGGAAGTTGTAGGTTCAATGCTGATGTGTGTGTAGGAAGTATGGAACACTGCTCTGATACCACTCTGTAACGACTCGCCTTCTATTAACTAGGCTGTAAGGCCGATCATCACATTAAGCTGTGCTAACTACTCATGGACCATCATAAAATCTAGATGCGGAAGCTGTACTAATTTGAAATTTTCTAAGCTGCTAACATTTCTTGATTCTATACATGCTAAAGGGTGTAATCTAAAGTATACCTAGCATATACTACATCCCCTATGGTCAAGGAACTGAAATAAATGTTTTCCAGCTGTTATCAGACCTCCCAATCGATCCATTGATCGATTGGAACGTCGGATCGATCCAGGGATCGATTCAGCCGGCTACTATACGCGGGACATAGGTTGGATCGATCCAGTGATCGATCCAGCACGCTACTGTGCTTGAGTCGTTGTGTGATCGATCGACATCGACTAACTAAGCGGTAAGATCGATCCTCACATTATGCTGTACGGAACGATTGCCTGATCGATCAATGAACCTACTGTACGCGGAGCAATTTGCCCGATCGATCAGCTGATCGATTGGGACCCCCCAATCGATCCACCGATCGATTGGGGTTTCTGATTTTGCAGTTAAGCTCTGATTTCAGCACTTGTTCGTGCCAAAATCTCACATTTCACTTATACAATCCATAGAATATATTCTAATGACATAAAGCTAGCATTCTAAACTGGATATAAATCATGGTTTACTAGTTCGTAGCATTTAACAATTAAAAGTGCGTGAAAATAGAAATACTAAAAGTTCAATTGTTTAAGCTTGCTAGATCCCCTAAGGATCTTCTATTCCATGTTCCTGCCACACACACCATCTCGATCTGCATTGACCTCCAGCCTCCACTGCTAGTCCATTTTCCTTTTACCTGTATCTGCAGTATAAGGAAAATAGTAACTGTAAGCTAAAAAGCTTAGTAAGAAACCATCTACCTCACTAAAACATGCATACGATGCAATTATGATTTTAAATCATGCTGTTTGAAAAGATATGCTAAGTATACTGAATAAACTAAACATGGCATGGCATATAAGCATACAATCATGGCATGACAACTAATCATATGAATCAATAAAGATAACTGAACTGAACATCTAATAAGCTAAACTGTAGCTAAACTGATACTAAATTCCAACTCAACTAACATAACTAATTTGAGCTTTGAAAACTAATTCATAATAAGTGAAAATACATAATCATACTGTTTGGGCCCGGCAACTGTACTTGCTGTGCGCGCATCCCTAACTAGACCCGGGTTTGCAAGTCCCGAATTTAGTAGGGTTAACTAGGTTATCTAAACCTAGGGACGACTGTGGGAGTCCAACCCAATGGATATCTGATCCAGTACAGTGCCACTGAAAATAAAATACTGAATATAGCTAACTGGTTTGACTTGCTGTTTTTAGGTTATCTGAACCTAGAGCTAGGTTGTCTGAACCTAGAGGCGACTGTGGGAGCCCACCCATTGGACCGTAGTCCCATATAAGCTAAAATAAACTGATTTACTGATTTAAATGCTTCTAATACATTTAACTGAGCTATTAAAATGCCTAATTTGCATTTTAACTTAACTAGCTAATTTATCGAACACCTAATGTGCCCCAACTCTCCCCTCTATTAGGGAGACCACTTCTAGGCACCCGACAACGTCTAGGAACCCCCACTGAAGAGGGAATACGTGTCCGGCCCATCTAGAAGTACTCACTAAATCCCTAAATCTGCGAGGAGGGTCAAATTCACCCTATGCGTCGATAAAAACTGCATATAGCTAAACTAGTGCGTATAAAACCAAACGGAACTACTTATACCGCAGGTGAGAGGTTTCTTACATTGTGTGCTAGATTTCTTACAAATCTAATCGCTATAAATTTCGGTGGAGACGACTTCTCGACGATTCGCTCGCGTCCACGTGCTCTACTCGCGGAGGGGAACGTCCTTGTGCTAAAATCGTCGCCGGAAAGTGATCTTGGGACCCTAGGGATGGAACCCTAGTTCTCCTTGTGGTTGGCGCCGAGAGAGGGAGGATAGGGAGAGGTGTTCGGCGTGAGGGTTTTGGAGGGGAAGAGGTTGCCGAACCAAATTAAAAATAACCCAAACCAACTTAAGTTTTTAATTTATATTAAATGGGTATTTTGGCCCAACTCAAATTATAAATATATTTGATTCTCCTTTCTCTCAGCACGGCCCTGCTGGGTTCACCGGTTACTAAGGCTAACTAAAGGTTTAGCGGACCCGAGAGGTCCCGGGTTCGATTCCCGCTTAAGCCTTTTTATTCTTCTAATTATTTTTGCTACTTCCGCTACTCGGAAAATTCCGGAAAAATATCTAAAAATTCCAGAACAATCATAGAATATTCCTAAAATAGTTTTGAGAATTTTCGGGCGTTACATTTGTCACGTAGGCGATTTGTCCATCAAAAAATGTCCAAATTTATTTTCCATGTTAGCCTTGCCGCCACCATCTAGGCATTTACCGATGGTTAATTCAAATTTCGGACAAAAAAGGATTGAAATTGGAAAACAATACAAGTTAATGTAGTAAAAATGTGAATTTGTAGATAACATGATCAAAATTTTTTTAAAAAAGTACAACTTATGGCTTATGAGACTAAAAATATAATTTTATGAAATGGTCGGTGATCCTGTTTAAATCCGACGACATGAAGCGCTGGTGTTCTGGTGGATGAAGATGGTGAAGAAGATGAGTCCCGAGGATCTAAAGAAGCTCCGATGCAGTGGATCTCCGGCAAGACTCCGAGGGATGACTAGGAAGGTTGATGAAGAAGATCCCGGTGCTGTGGATTTGAAGAATGAAACCTCCAATGAAGTAGAGGATGAAGTCCAGTAAAGTAGATCCGGTGAAGAAGAACTCCGACAAAGTAGATCTGCTAGAGAGAACCTCACTTGCGCACCACGAGATCCGCCAACAAAACGTTAGTGACCTAAGATCGGGGTGGGAATTCCTGGCTAGGCCCTCCGACGCTCAAGTCAGTTCCCTCCTTTTAAGATGGAAGAAGAGGAAGAAGAAGAAGAACAGTAAGAGAGTTTTTTCTAGACTTTGCTTACTGATCCCTTGATGATCGTGTGAGATGAGATGCCTTGCCCTCAGAGAGAATTCCCCTTTTATACCATCTCATATAACCTCCATAGGCATGAGGTGGATCTCGGTTCATTAGAGTTTGTTAGGAGATGACATCATCAACAATAATAGTTCAAGGAATCTTTTTTGTATCCCAGATGTATCTTCTTTGTCATTTAGTTCACCTGTAGAAGTCGCTAGAAAATATTTCCCGCCAAATGAAATAGGCTATTATATGATCACATATTGTTCATATATCATTAATATAACAGATGTATTTATATATTGAGAATATTTTCTGTTAAGCTAATTCTGGTCAGGTATATGTAAAGGATGTAACAAGGTTGTTTATGCCCAGCCGGGTTTTGCTAGATCGATCTTATGTCAATAGCCTTAGAAAAGTGTGTGTCTATATGCCTGCCCGAGATTCTATTATCAAGCGTATTATGCCTATGCTCGACCGGATATTTCTAAGCCGAGCCCGTTCTGAGATTATATTACCAAGTGCGTTATGTTCATGCTCGACCGGTTATATGATAAATATTGTTTAGGAATGCATACCTTTAAGCTCGGTCGGGCGGTTATATGATAGAGATTACTTAAACCTAAATGCCTTTTAAGCTCGACCAAGCTTTGTCTGTCGAGCGCTCCTAGGTTCATTGGCCCTCTATTGCTTTAGTTTAACCGGTACTTTATGCTCGGTCGAACCTCGACTACCGAGTGTATTTGAATACGCTAGTCCTTTGTCTGTTTTAGTTCAGTCGGGATTATATTCTCAACCGAGCTTATATTCCCGGTCGGGATTACATGCTCGACCGATCGAGACTTGCTTGCCGGGCGTATGCATACGTGTTAATACTTTACCTATTTCGGTTCAACCGGTACTCCATGCTCGGCCAAGCTTTGCCTGTCGAACATATCTACATGCGTCATGCATTTAGTTGGCTTTATCCCAGCCGGTCCTACTTTCTCGATCGGAATTTGCTTACCAAGCGTATATATTTTACCTAAGTCTCCCTATTTCTTCTTTCTTCTCCTTATATCCCTTTTCACATTATTGCATGGGATCCGCTCCTTATAACCCATATCAGCTGGAAACAACCTCACACAACCCTACGTAGGGGTGTAATCGAGCCGAGTTGAGCTGAACTCTTGAATGTTTGAGTTTGACTCGTTTATAATCGAGCCGATCTCGAGCTTTATTTAATAAATATATTCATATCTCACGAACTTATTCGAACTTTTATCGAGCCTAAACGAGCTTAATAGATATAAATTATAAATTTAAATATTCATTAAAAACTAAATTATATATTTAGAGAAAATTATAATATTCTTATTAAAATTTATAATTTTATTCTAATAAATAAATTTAATATAATTGTCTATATGTTTTATAAGTAGAGTATAAAATCTATAAATTTAATATCAAAATTATTATTTTTTTATTTAAAAGTTGATTCATGAGCTTAACGAGCATGTTCACGAGCTAACGAGCCGAATATTATGAAGCTTGAGCTTGGTTTGTTTATCTTAACGAACCTCATTAAACGAGCTTAAGTAAACTTTTATCGAATCGAGGTTCGAAAGCTCATGAGCGGCTTGATTCATTTACACTTCTAGCCCTACGCAGACATCCCTGCACCACAACCTTGCGTGGGTGTCCCTACATGAGTGGCCTCATGCGGCCGGCCATATATGGTGGTGCAGCCAACCCTGTGTGGTCACCTCATGTGGCTCTGCCTTGGCCACGAGTCCAATCACATAATTTTTCTTCATATTTTTTCTATTCTTTTCTTTGCCCTTTCTTCTTTTCTATCTAGTGAGCAAACAACAAAACCCAAAGAAAAACATTTTTTTAAGATTACAACACGACTGTAAGCTTATTTGAAACTCCAACTGAAGACTAGCACAAGCTTATTCCAAGTTTGACCTCTATCAAATTTAAATCCCCCAGATATTCAGATGTGCTAGCTTCTCGATCGGTCGAAACTCATCCTTAATTCATAAAGAAGGCACCCTAATCTCGCCAACTATATATAATTATAATTCCATTTCAAGTTCAACACATCATCATAATTAATCATCATAAATAATGATCATGAACCATTACTGCAGAATTAATATTGAACTCTTATCCAGAACAACATCAATGTTTGTCCAGTTTGAGTAATGAACTGAAAACATCTTTGCGTCTTCGTCACCTTTAGCTCATCCATGAAGACACATGCATGCAGGTTTCAGTAGACAGGTAACTTTTCGCACTAGTACTTTTCAACGTAACCAAATCACATACATATTTAAACAACTTTATCGCTCTTTCTCTCTCTGTCTCACGTACTTGTAAAGTTAACTTACAGCATTCATGCCACCAAAAGCCTGCCAATAAAATAAAGTGGGACTGCAAAGGAGGAGCTAGGAGGATGGACGCCATTATTTTCTCAGCTGCAGGGCTCGCACGCTCGCATGCTTTTCCATTCTTTCTCTGCTTTAATTTTACAGCACGCTTCTCGAGTAGCCAGGCGCTGCAGTTCAGTCGTAGACTCGTAGTGGCGCATGCACCATGCAACCTTGCATGGCGGGTGCCGTAGCTTCTTCAGTTCCTCAAGACTCAAGAGAACAATAAAAGAAAAGGGAAGAGATAATTAAATTAACAAGAATGAGCTGAGTGAGGTTTTTATGGCTTGTTAATTAATTTTGCTGATTAATTATTAATTGCTTTGGCATCAGCTTTAGTTTGGCCTTTTTGGCCAGAGGAATGTGGCTTTCGGTTCAGCTTTAATTATTGATGTCACTGCACTATCAGTGGCCACGTTTAATCAGGCTCTTCAGAAATGCTGGGTTAATATATATATATATATATATATATATATAATTAGCACTTGTTTTGTTGTTTGCTTTAGCATTATTTTATGTTAATGATTTAGAATATTCATTTTAGGTTAATTGTAACAATATAGAAAACAACATGATTCGATAAAAAGAAGAAAAAGAAAAGAATTTATGTTTCTTAATCTTTTATTTTCTTGGAAAGGAAATGCATAATAACGAAGACAAATGAGAAAATGACAATGGGTGATTTTGCTTTCTCTTGTTAAACATATATTTGTCTACACTTTCCAGCTACTTTAAATTTTATTTATTTATAATCTTTAGATGATGTATTATTTTTGCCTTAAAAGTTTTCTTGTCTTTTTTAAACGTCCTTAGAGTTTAAAATCCTTATATTTTTCTCTCTCATAGTTTTGATTTGTTGTTGAAAAACCTCCACGGCCTATTATCTTTCCATTACAAAGCCAACTTCTTTCTATCAATTCAGTAGCAATCTAGAATGTTTCAGCAATTAATTGGTATTTTTGTGTATAATTAATGGTATTTATTATATGTTAATGATATAAAAGCTGTGTTTATTATTTAAGGTATTAATTTGACCAAGATTGTAGAAGATGATTCACTAATAATTAAAAAAAAAAGATGAATTGCCCATATATATCTTTATTCAATGAAATCAAAGATGTCTTCTCTCGAAAGGGAATGTATCCTTCTCTTATGGGCAAGCACCTAAGTTTCTCAAACATCATTTACCTTAGTTTTCAAATTACCAAATCATCACACACAGGTTTTCCAAATATTCCTTATCCCTTCCTCATCTACCTTCCTCCGCCCACAGTCCAAGTAGCTGCCTAGATTCTTTGGTCCTCTCGAGCCCCGATCCTAACATTTAAGAGGCCTAGGGCAAAACATTAAAAATAAGTCCCATAATTTTTTTTTAATAAAGTAAAAATCATTTATAATAACATCTTCTAACTTTTCTAGATGTAAAATCATCTATAATATTATTAATTTCAAGATTTTCTAAAATCTCTTTTTCAATAGATAAAATTGTTAATCCATTCAATCTCTCTTGCGACATCGTTGATCTCATGTATATTTTCAACAATTTTAATTTTTGAGAAATTTCTTTCAGCTGATCCTACGGTAACAGGTATAGTCAACAATATTCTATAAGCAATTACAACATTTGGATAATAATCTATATTTTTTACAAAATTAAGAATATCAATTGTCAACGTGATCTCATTTGGTAAAGTCAATTGTAATATATTTAATTCTGTAAACAAATCATCTAACTCAATATCTAATAAATTATCATGCATAAAAGTGAATGTCAGATTAACACAATATTTTCTCAACTCATCATTATCTAATCATTTTAATGTTTTTGAATAAAACAAAAAACCAAATAGATTTTCAAATGTTTTCATTTCATCAAACCTACATTTCAAAGAAGCAATTTTCATATCTACAATAATCCTAAAATAGTTAATTTTAAAATATTCTTCAGGTGATAGTGAAATTTCATCATCTTCTTTCTCATCAAATTATTTTTTTCTAAAAATACGACGTTTCATTGAAAATATTGGCTCTATATTCATATTAGATGCAAGACTTTTAGTAATAGATAAACTTGTTGCACCACCATCGTTCCTATACTTTTCAAAATATGATATTACACCATCTAATTGTTTCCTAGCAGAATCAATGCACATAGATTTTGATTATAACTTCTTACTTATCATGTTTATAGTAAATAAAACGTCATACCAAATAACCTTGCCAAGTAAAAATTCAAAACTTTCAATTGAATTAACTATACTTTCAGCTTCACTCTTAAACTTTGCATCATTACAAATGTTATATAACTCTAATAAAGCACTTTGCACTTCACGAGCCTAAAATCTAATAGCTTGAAGACTTTTAATACGGCTTTCTCAACGCATGTTTGAAAAGATTTAACAGTTAATTCTTTCACATTATCAAGTAAAACTTTCCAACATATATATGTATTGGACTACTCCAAAAAAAGAAACGACTTTAACACAAGAATGTCTCATATCACTAAGAGTCAAATTAAGACTATGGCAAGCACATGACATGTATAACGCTCTTGGGTTTATTTCAAGCAAACTCTTTTGAACTCCTTGGTATTTTCCTTTCATATTAGAACCATTATCATAACCTTAACCTCTAATATTTTCAATACTAAGATCAAATGATTTTAATATATTTTTTAATTTATTAAAAAGTTTAAAATAAGATGTATCATTAACTTTTAAAAACTCTAAAAAATACTCTTCTATTTTCACATTGCTAGATGACATATTAGCACATCGTACTACGAAAGTCATTTGTTCTTGATGACTTATATCCGAAGTACAATCAAGAATTACTGAAAAATATTTTACCTCCTTAATTTTCTTAATGATAATACTTCTAACATTATCAGCTAAAAGAGAAATCAACTCATTTTGAATTTTATGACCAAGATAATGATGATGAATTTCATGATTTTGAATGTGTCTAATATGATATTGCATCACAACATCAAATTCATCAATCATTTCAATCAACCTAAAAGTTTCCATTACTGTCTTGATATAGTTTCTCATTAGATCCCCGAAAGGTCTAACCACGTTTAGAAAGATATTTTACAATTGCTAATATTCTTGTAAGAACTTGTCTCCAACACTCTCTTTTTTTAGAAATTTCCCATTGTAGATCTTTATCAATTGTTTCATTTTTATCTAATCTCATTTTTAATTCCTTCCAAGAGTTCATATTAGTTATATGTTCAATAGAATTTTCATGTTCTTTAAGTCGTTCATTGATATGTTTCTAATCTCTAAATCCATCATTTGATAAAGAACTTCTATTGTTTTTAGATTTAAATAACTTACAACAAAAACAATAAACTTTATCTACATGTTTACTATATACCAACCACTTTTGGTCTCTTACCTCTCCATTACTTAACTTTTTAAAATAATGAGCACTTGAAAAATGTCTATAGAGTAGTGATCAAAAGGAAATGTGAGATTCATTTCTCTTATAGGCCCCTTTTCAACTAAAATATCACGTGTATTGTTATCAAGATTATCATAATTCCTTGGATCATATATATCAAGTGGAAGAATAAATTGTTTATCAATATTAGTACTCTCATTATCTACTACATTAGTAACATTTTCATGCTCTTTTAAATTGTCTCTATCCTCATTAACATCATGAATTTCAGTAGACTCATCATTAACATCATGAATGCATTAGACTCATCATTAACATCATGAATTTCATTAGACTCCTCGTTAACATCATGTATTTCTTTAGACTTATCTATATTATCCCTATTTAAAATTTCTATATTTTCATTAGAACTTGTACTTTTAACAAAAAATTTATTGAGAACACCTCTTTGTGATTCAGTTAATTATTCTAGTCTTTTTCTTTTTTTTTTTCTTTTTCACATCTAGAAATATATTTTTTAGGCAACATATTATGATTCACAAAATCACAACAATTGCAAAATTATAATTTAAATCAACTCAATCTCAGTATAAAAGGAATAATAGCACCTGGATTTAAGCACCTCGGACTTGGTAGACTGTAGTACAGTAGTCGATAATCACTGAGTCACTGACTCAAGACATAACTGACAAGACACCTATTTGTTAATTTAACAATTAAGTCAAGATTAAATTCCAAATTTACAATTAACTAATTAACAAAAAAATCCTATTCTATGAACAAATGAACAATTAAGTTAATAACCTTGTCCAATTGTCCTAGAATTGATTAAGGGATGAACAGAACCAGCCAAAGCCTCAACCACTGATGATGGAAGAATGAAGGTGCAAATTGTGATCATGCAAAGTTCGCAGACTTGCAATCTTGCACTTGTAGTTGCAGACAAAGAGTTGAAGATGAGTAGATATGTAGATAGCGCAACTGTCGACTATCACAACTCGTTGACTCATTGTTACTCGCAAGTTGCAACTTGCAATGTAAGCCACAAAGGTTCAAAACCTTTAGGTGCAACATACAAGAGGAGTAGCCGTGTAGAGAAGAGGCGAAGGACTGAAGGAGCACTGGCACAATCGTACAATGTCGCAACCTCTCGGAGTGACGGAGATGCGAAGTCGTAGGCAGAGCAAACAAAATTGAAAAAATGATTAACTAAATTTTGTTGGATCGAAAAGCGCTAGAGGGGGGATAAATAGTGCTCATGGCTTTCATTTTTCATTTCGAAAAATCAACGAGTAAATGCAGTGGAAATATAAAACAAACACAGAAAGACACCAAGTGTTTTTACTTGGTTTGGAGCCTCGAGTGACTCCTACTCCAAGACCCACGCTCATTGAGCATTTACTTTGGGCAACAAATTTAATCTCGCAAAAGGTTACAAATGAATATTATAATTAATCTATACCAAAAAAATTATACCGACACAAGCGAATAATAAAACTGAAGCTTCTGGTCGTCGGTGTCTTGTTGTAGCTCAACCGGATCGTCTCGCTAGTGTGCGCTGAAGAAAGATTGCTTAGAAATTGTTGTCCCAAGATGCTGGTCGAGACTGGCTGATATAAGCCGTTGAGGGTGCCTTCAAGATCCTTGAGGGCGCTCCGAATGCTCGGATCCACACCGTGGATAAGATCCGCACTTATCCTCTTGAGGGTACCTCCAATGCCCTTGAGGGTACCTCCAAGGTCGTCCGAGACGCCTCCAGCTCCTTTGGAGGGTGCCTCCAGCTCCGCTGTGTAGACTCCTCAGCCCTTGCACCCGAGGCGCCTCCAAGCTCCATGGAGGGTGCCTCAGGTACTGTTCATCCGAGACAAAACGTGCTCTTTTGTCCCTGTAAGATATGTTAGTCCCAAAATACCAAGCATACCCTGCAACACAAAGTTAGCATATAATAATAACATAAACATAAGTGTCTGACAGTCACCGGACTGTTCGGTTTTGACTTCGAATTTTCGTTCAAAAACCCTAGGTCGAACCGACACCTATTGTTCCCTCACCGGAGAGCGCGTCCTTACCTACTCCACTCAGGAGAGTTTACTTGTTGTCAGTTGATTCTCCAGGCCAACTGGACTTTTGCTCAGCACTCGAAACTTCTGGTCTTCATGTTGGACGTCCGCTCCATGACACGCCCAGACTTCCACCCAGTTCGCGACACCAAGATTTTAACCTAGGGTTACCACCCCCTAGGATTTTTTCCAAAGCTCTCGATCCGCCAAGACTTTCTGCCTAAAGTTACCACCTCCTAGGACCTAGGGTTACCACCCCCTAGGATTTTCCCTTTGCCTAACCGCAGCTAGGACTTTTCCTTACCTAGGGTTACGACCCCCTAGGACCTAGGGTTACCACCCCCTAGGGTTTTCCGCCTGCCTAACCGCAGCTAGGACTTTTGCCTAAGTACACTTAGGACTTTCCTGCAAACTCATTCAAACATATTAGATCAAAAGACAACCTAATTTTAAACCCTTTGACATAATCAAAATACAGGTTCGATCGTCGGATGTTTTCTGCACCAACAATCTCTCCCTTTTTGATTATGACAGCACGATTCAGTAAAAATATAACAGTAGTATAAGGAAAACATAAGCATAAATGCAATAATGTAAAAACAACTTCCTTATGCTTCTAAAAAAACTTCCTTATATTCCCCCTTACTTAATTTTGGCTTTTCTCTTCTCCTTTGACATAAATAAAAAAGAAAACAAGTAGAGAGAAGGTTGTTTTAATAACTAAAAATAGTAAAAGTATTCCTCTGTTTAACCTTACGCTCCCCCTGAAGGGTAGCTTCCCTAAACATTGTCAAGGATTTACATAGTGAAGGATATAGAAATTGTAAAGAAATTAAGAAAACACTTAGTGAAAAAGTCCTCAGTTGAAAAACTTAGCTTAAACTTAGCTTTAAAATGATTGGGTTGAGACAATACTTTGCGAAATAGCTAAGTCTGGAAAATAAATTGACTAAGTTTTAAAAAATTTGTTTTGATAATTACTTACCAAATTTGAGTTAAAAATAACTTAGCTAAAAAGGATTTTAATAAATACTTTGCTTTAATTATAACAATTTAGGACCTTAGCTTAATTAGAGATTCTTTGAAAATACTTAACTTTTAAAACTTAAATTTAGAACCCCTTTTTGGTTGTTAAGAAAACTTTGATAAATTTATTATACTTTAAAAAAATTTCATAGAAAACTTAGTTAAGTTAAAACTTTTAATAAAACATACTTTGATAAACAAAAAAAAATTGTTTAAAAAAAACAAATTTATTTAAACACTAAAAAAAATTGAAAAGTAATTTTAATTCAACATTAATCTTTAAAAAAATAATATCTGTTTAAACATTAATAAAATTGAAGGTTTGAAAATACTAATAATTTAAAAATATTTATTAAGAAAAACTAATTAAAAAATCTTTCTTACACTTCCCCTTAATTAATGCTGGCCAATTTAAAAATATTTGAAGTCCTAGAATCCAAGTATATAATTTAAAACTTAATGATTATCATACATTTTTCTAATTTTCCATCTCACCCATTCTAGATTATCAAGCATGTTCAGCTTATGAGTGAGTGTAAGATGGAGTTAACTTTATTTTAATTTAAAAATATTGAAACTAAAATTTAATATATAAGTTTGAATTCTCAATGAGTTGAATTTTAAAATTTTCAAATATGAGTAAATATTTTTTTTAAGATTTTGAAAAATAAGTTCACGATTATGATTTGAAAATTAGAAATAATTAAGATTTTAGAAATCTAAGGATTAATAATTTAAAATCAAATAATTATTTTTTTTTTACTTTTTTTTACTATGATTAAGATTTTAAAAATCAAATTACTTAATATTTGTTTGAAATTAATTTAGATAATTATAATGATTTGAAAATTAGAAAATTAATTAAGTGAGTTTTAAAAATTAATTATAAAATAATGATTTATTAACATTTTGAAATTATGATTAAGTTATCTTAATTGAATTGATTAACTATTTTAATCCCAGGTCCATGTCACCCTTGTCTATATTATTAATCAGGGAACCTTAATAGATTTGTGAGATGGTTAACTTAATCTTCAATTTAAATTCTATCTAAAGATTGATTTACATTTGAGTTAGATTCAAGTTTTAAAATAAGTTCATTAAATATTTATTTCGAAGATCGACTTCTAGGTTGAGGCGAGGCACTAGAATTTCTTGGGTATAGGATCATTCACCACTTCTAGACAAAGCCTTTAAAAAAAATTGAATATTTAGTTTCCTTGTTTTAACTCCTAGGTCTAACTAGTCAAGTGTAAATCACGCCTAGGTCCTTAACTATATATCCTAGTCTAAGCATGCATAGTTAAAAAGTAGTAAATCAAACATCAGACAATTCTATCTATTAATACAAATGGTCTTTCTATTGGCTCCCCCTAGATCATAGACTCGATAAGGTCTATCAAGGTAATGAACCTGATCCTTGGGGACCCAATATAGTCCAAGTCCAACTTGATTAACCAAGTTCGACTTGGGGACCCATGCTTAGACTATGTTTCTATTTGATCTATTTATAATTGACAAATACGATTTGAATTTATGTTTACACTTAAATCCAAGCCTGGATCTATTGTAAACGACTCTTTGTTTTTCAAGAATCATATTAAGATTCTTGGAATCCAACGTGAACCGTTCCAACATGTCCTTAAGTTCTTTAACTTAAGTTTTCAAATTAGAATTTTCTTCCTCAAGTTGTTGAACTTGGGTTGAACTTCCAATTTGAACTGGCTCAATTAAAGGACTCGAGTTAGTCACTTCCTTAAGGGTTGTTACCTCATTTTAGAGTGACTTGACCCAGTCATTAGATTTAGCCAATTCCTTTAATAAGTAAGAAATTAAAATTTCTAAATTATCTACACTAGTGCCAGAAATTAGAGAGCTTACAGTGGGGTTAGGCCATTCAGAAACGGATACGGATCTATGGCTTCACTCAGACTCGATTTCTGAATCGGACTCGATTTCTGAATCGGACTCGATTTCTGAATCGGACTCGATTTCTGAATCGGACTCGATTTCTGAATCAGACTCGATTTCTACAACATGTGCTTGTACTGGTAGAGCAAGAAAGATTGCTTGTTCTTCTTCGTCGGATTTGGATTCGTCTGATGATTCAGACGATGTTGCCTTCAACACCTTCTTTCTTCATTGCTTCTGGTTTGGACAATCCAGTTTGTAGTGCCCCTTCTGGTTACAACCATAGTAGGTAACTCCAGTCTTGACCTTCAAATTTGATTGAGTCGCTTTCTTCTTTTTGCACATTTTTCGTACGAGTTTTACTAGTTCAACAGTAATCTCATCGTCGTCTTCTGAGTTTGATTCGTCTTCGAACTCAGGTTTAGTTCTTTGCTTCGCTTTAGGTTCCCGGGATCTGCTTGTACCTACACTTAAAGCAATACCCTTCTCGACCGATCGAGCATTAATTTGTTCATGTAATTCAAATTCAGAAAATAATTCGTTAAGTTTAATTAAAGATAAATCCTTGGATACCTTGTAAGCATCTACCATGGATGCCCACAAGGTATTCTTTGGAAAGGCATTTAGGGCGTACCTTAGGACGTCGCGGTTCTCCGCTTTCTGTCCGATTGCGTGGAGTCTATTGAGCAGATCTTGTATACGGGCATGCAATTGGCTTGCCGTTTCACCCTCCTACAACTTTATATTATATAATTTGTTAAAAATGAGATCTCTCTTACTTACCTTCGTGTCTAATGTACCCTCGTGTAGCTCAATCAATTTTTGCCACAACTCTTTTGCACTTGAGAAGGGGCTGACTCGATTTAGCTCTTCCTTGGTTAGACCACACTGAAGTGTACAGGTTGCTTTGACATTTGCTTTTACCTTCTTTATCAGAGTTGCATCCCAGTTATCACATGATATTAGTTTGCCGGTGTCGTCAATTGGGAGTTCAAGGCTGGTTTTGATCATCATCCACACCTCGAAATGAATCTGAAGGTATGACTCCATTCGGCCCTTCCAATAGCTGAAGTCCTCATCGGTGAAGAGCGAAGGGCGAGCTGTGCTGTAGCCTTCTTGATGGGTCATTTGAGAAATGAATCTCGCACACAGAAAAATAGATTAAAATAAAATAAAATAATTTGTAAAATAGATTAAAATAAAATTTTAAATTTACAAAGTATGACTTTGTAAAAATAAATTTTTATAAATATTTCATGTGTCTGATATTTATAATAGAATTTTTATAAATATACATAATTTTACATTGTTAATTTGTTACTTTGTGATCAAAAGGTCGAGAGTTCGAATCCTGAAAATAATCTATTACAAAAAATAGGGTAAGATTGCGTACAATAGATCATTTCTCGGGACCTCGTATAGTGGGAACTTCGTGCATCGGACTACCCTTTTACATTGTAAAATCAAACTATATTCTATAATAACTTGGATATAAAATTTTGCAATGAACATGATTCACTTCAATAAAATAGATTATCAAAAAAAAAAGATTATTTTAAGGATCTTCTAGGTAGTAAAGTTTATGTTTTTAAGCATCATGTTTTATCTTCTCTTTAAAATATGCTCTTGAATTATGAAAATAGTTAAACATCCTTAAAACGTTGAAACATATCATTTCACCTTTTCTAGTTCGTCTACTACATAAGTTCAAAATAAACTTATACATAACTCAAAAATTGACCTAAATATTAGTCTCTCCCATCTTTTTATTATTCTTTTGAATATTTTATCGTTGCGCTACACTCATAGGACGACATTTAACCTCCTAATGATTTTAGAAACTCTGCAAGTGAGATTTCACAAAAAGTAATTAAGAAAAATTTTAAAAACCAGAAAGAAAGAAAGAGATATCTTAATTAAATACTTAACAGGGCCTTTTAACTGCACACATTAGGTCATTCAGATATTGGCAATCAGCAAAGGGACGGAAGCAGTTAGCATATAAAGGAAAGGGGAAGGGAAAGGAGAAACACCCCCTAGCTATTTGGAACTATAAATTAATCCTTTGATTTATCTTCATGTTTTGGATAAATATAATTATCTTTTGCTACATTGGAGGGGATGGAGGAAGTTAAAAGAGTCTGTCCATGATGATGAGCTCAGTAGATCATATCATATCATAAAAGCTCACGGCTCCCTTTCCCTTTTTCCTTTGCCAAAGTGCATGGCAGATGAAGTTGGTGAATGCTTTCGGGCTCTATTTACGTGGACTTTCCTTCACACTTCCCTTCCCCTTGTCCTTCTCTCCCAAGTGCCTTTCCAACCATCTCACTTTGATCTGTTCTTTCTTTTTCTTCTTTTTATTATTAGCTTTGTTGTAAAAGAATATCCCACGCTAACAGAAAGCAAAATTGGACTCCAACGCCTTTATAAGCATATAGCATGAAAGATGAAAAACAAACAAATAAACAAACAAAAGGGTTTTGCCTTTAGAGAAATTAAAGTAAGAAAAAAATAGAGGAAGCATGATGGACTCCTTTTGGGAGAAGCAAAGGGAGCTAAGTCTCATTATTACAAGAAGTAATGGTGGAGTTGGGAATGCACTTAAAAGCTACTCCTCTCTCTCTCTCTCTCTCTAAAGTCGTTCATTCTTCCCTCGGACTCTGTTGTTTTCTTGCTTTCTTTTGTCATTGGATTCCTTAAAACTTGACAACAAAAGAAAGCAAGCCCATTCTCTGCGCAAAGTAAGGCTGCCTCTCTCTCACACACACACATTTTGTTTTTGGGTTTGTGTGGTGGCAACAAAGGAGGAGGGAGAGAAAGACTCATATGTGGTTTGAAGTTTATGGCCACATTTGGTCATCACACATGGGCATGTTTAGAAAACTTGTTCAAATTTTGGGGTTGCATCTTTCAATCCATTAGTTCTCCTTCATCACTAACCATCTTTGCCATGAACACAATGAAGTATTTATTGCCTTCTCCGTCAAGTATCGAATCTTGAGACAAACTAGACCACTTCTCTCCCTACTTAATACTATAACCTCTAGTCTCTCGGTCCATGACTTAGTATGGGGCAACGACCAGCCATTGCCACCTTGATCAATTAACTTTCAATCTCTTTGTTTTTGACTGGACATGATGCCACCATAAGTTTCTATCATTTGGATCAAACGACCTTTAGACTTTCCATCCATGATTCAATATAGTGCAAGCATAAGTCATTGACATTCATATCAAATCACCATCCTTTCTTACTTTCTTGATCATTTTAATAATGTTTCCACCAAGTAGAGGTTGATCCCCTCAATTTTGCTCCGACGAGCTTTACTTACCTTTCTTCCCACACTTCTTTCCAAATAAAAATAACTACCAATGCTCTCCACCCAATCAATAAAGTCATTTGCTTCCATTTCACTATATGATCCTGCCAAAATTAGAACTATGGTTTTCTTTGTCCGATATTTGATCTATTATATCTTCTATCCCATCTACATGACCAGCAACATTTCCATTATCATTTCTTTGATTAATAACGACATGTTCAATCATGGCAATAAGGTTCCACACCTATTTCTGTAGTGTTTAAAGCATCTCTTGAGTAACAAAATTTTCATTCCTCCCACCATTATAACCAAGATATTTGCTTTAACTATCCCCAAAAAAGAACTTGCTCGATACCAAATTCAATGTAAATAAAATTTCAAAACACAGAAGTGCGACACACGGTACAAAATAGACTCTGTGACTTCTCATTGAGTTCTTCCAGCTCTACTCATCCTTGAAATTAAACTTGTTTTTTATTTTTTATTTTCATCACCAGCACAGGCAAATATGCTTCTACAACCCAGGTTCTCATCACTAACTAGATTTTACAGTGAAAATATCATTTCGATATTGTGTTGCCTCTGTTGTGACATGTTGTCATTCCCACAGTTCAAGAATTTGTTCCATGAGCAGATCGCCATCATCTCCGATTCGCCTCTCAACCCAAAAGCTGATTGCCCATGTTACATTTGAATCCCTCTTTGATCCTTTCCTAAACATAACATAGTTATTGCCAAAATGAAGAAACAACATTAGCTCGTTGGAAATTAAATGGCTAATGTGTATGCCTCGACTGCCATATTTTCCTTCAGTCACTTCAGCCCACAGCTGATCTGGTTGGGATAGTGTGAAGGTAGAATCTACATGAATGCCCAAACCTCTAGGGTCTTTTTTTCTTCTTCAGAAACTTTGTCAAAGTCTTCTACTTCTTGTTGAAACTGTGAAACATGACTGCTTGTTTAGCAGATCATCAGCAAAAAAAAAAAAAAAAAAAAAAAACAAAAACAAAGAAAAGTGGAACAGGACCAACCAACCGGCCCCCATTCAGCAGCACTTCCAACGCCTTACCTCTTCTGTTGAAGAGACTAACCTTGTTGTAGTCCTCCGGATCCTTTAAATTTGCTTGACCGTTTCTTCATTCCAGCGTACTTAAAATGTAGTAGGGGCAGCGATATATCCATTAGAGTTGTAAAATAACTAAATTTGATGAATACAATTCAATTTGATAAGAGTTTTTTTATATTTATTTATTATATACAACATTAATTAAAATGAATAAATTTTAATAAATTGTTAAACTATATATATAGACAGTAATCATAAACGACTGTGCGGTGTACAGTATTTTTTATTTTGTTTTTAAATTTACGGTTAAGTCATTTAGAATTTTACTTTAAACAGAGTTGAGTTATAATATTAAGCCTAACAAAATTTTAAAATAAAATTTTTTTAGGTGCACGTAGTGTATGGCACACGATGAGTGGCATATCAAAACACACAATTGATATATATATAATTTGTGAGGTATATTCGTAGAGCTCTTATCCATATAGTAAATAAACAAACTTTTAAAATAGAAAAATTATAATAGCAAACTCACTAATCAATTAAATAAGGTTGAACAATATAAAAATTTTAAAATAATTTTAAAAATTTAAATCGAGAGTTTGATAATATCTAAATAAATTGAGCACAAATCAAATTTAACAAAACTCGAGCTCATAAAAAATAAAATAAAATAAGCCAAGCTTAAACAACCGCTTCAATGAATTGATTTATTTTAAACTTAGTTTAACTGGACTCAATTACATTATTAAAAAAATTTGAATAACATAAAACTTGAATCAGCTTATTAGTTTACAACCCACATTCGGAAACCATCCTCACGGATGTTGGTGGAAAACCTACCATTTGGAGACTCTCCAAAGTAAAATGACAATTAAGTTGACCACATGCATTTTCTACTGTTGGGTACAGAAGCGTAGAAATGTGAGGAAATGATATTACAGATTGAAATGGGAATTGCTACAACCCACTCTTTACAATTTCTCTCAATATTACTAACTTGCTCGCATAACTCTCTAGTGTTCTATTTTATAATGCTGAAATGAAACAATACATTAAAGCTAGTCAACCATATTAACTTTTGGCAAGCTTCCAATGTAGTTCTTCATGTCCCACACTGTGACCATTCAATTTCAGATTTCCAAAGATTACAAATTAATATTATTCAATATCCCCTCTTAATTTGTAATCTTGAGTTGCTTCTTGAATTTGTTAAACTTGCCACCTTGAATTTGTTAAACTTATCAATTGTAAAAACGTTTGTCATGATGTCTGCCAATTGGTCATCTATCTTGATCATAAACTCCAGATATATTTCTTCTTTATTAACTAAATATCGAACGAAATGATGCCGCAGTCCAATATGCTTGGATTGTTCATGGAAGACCAGATTCTTTATCATTGCAATTGTAGACATATTGTCACTGTGAATTATTGTTGGCTCATCTTGCTTAAATTTTAAATTCTTTAAAATTTTCTAATCTAAACTGCCCCACAAGCTGCTTTTGTTGTAGCTATATTTTTTGCTTTTGTTCAAGATAATGCTATAGATTTTTGCTCTTTAAACTCCAAGATATCACATTTGATCTTGGACAAAAAAATATATATCCAGAGGTACTTTTTTGATCATCAATCGATCTTGCTCAATCACTATCTATGTACCCATTAAGCTTGCAGTTGTTTTCTTTTTTTGAACTCAATGCCATGACTCTTTGTACCTTTTAGGTATCTTAAGATCCTTTCTCCACTGTCAAATGAATTTTTATTAGTTTATTTAAAAATCTAGATAGCAAATTACATGCGTGATATTCGGCCTTATGTTTAGATAGATCAAGGAAGCAACTAATTTCCTATAGAGAGTGGCATAACCTTTTCACTTTTGTCATAAACTTAAAAATTTTCATTTAACACCATACCAATGTGCATTGACTCATGTTATTCAACATATACTTCCTCTTGAATTTCTTCATTCAAAAATACTGATTTTATATCAAGTTGGAAAAAATATACCTCCAATTGAGTTGCTAAGGCTAGAGCGGTACGAATTATTTTTATCCTTGCAACAGGTGAAAATGTTTTAATGAGATTGATTCTTGGTTGTTGAGAATACCCGAGCTTTTCATTTTTGAATTGATTCGTCTTCATTGTATCTAATTTTAAAGACCCATTTTAGACCAATGGTCTTTCATGCTCCCATGTTTTTTTCTCAATTGTGGACCGTTCATCATGCATTACTTTTATCAAAAGATTGAGGCTCACAAGAGAAAAACAATCCAACTTCAGTAGAGTTAGATTTCATTTAGTAATATGGTTTTTCTTGGAAAATTTTCTGAATCACTTTTTCATTAGGAATAGAGATTCTGTTGTAAGAACTGGATCAATATTGTGGATTTGAGATGGATCAGGTTGAGATGACACTTGATTATCAAACTAAGATGATTCTGAGTTGACAATTTCTTTCCCTTTCCAATCCCAAGTAGCTTATTCATCAAAAATAACATATTATGATATAATGAGTTTGTTGATGAATCTAACAAATGATATCCTTTTGATTCATCATTGTAGCCAATGAAAAGAAGTTTTTGACCTTTCTTATCAAATTTCTCATGATGTTGCAATGGTATAAGTGAATATACAATTCTACCAAATATTCTAAGATGACCAACTTTTGATTTTTTTTATTGTACCAAACTTTGTACGAGGTTTTATTTCTGATAGCTTTAGTTGGTGATCGATTGAAAATATATATAGTTGTATGTACAACTTTTGCCCAATATTGATTTGGAATTCTCTTGCTTTTGAGCATGCTCCTTGTCATTTCCACAATCATGCGATTGTTTCTCACAACCACGCCATTTTGTTGAAAACATCAACTAATTGTCAATTGTCTTTTGATGTCATTGTCATTATAATACTCCATGAATGGATTATAAAGAAATTCATAGCCTCGATCAGTTCTTAAAGTCTTCATAAGAAAACAACTGTCTCTTTACAAGTACTTTAAATTGTAGAAAAATAGAGAATGTTTTAGATTTTTGATTGAGGAAATAAATCCACATCATTCTGGTGAAGTTGTCGACAAAGGTAATAAAATTTTCTTATTTCTAGGAGTAGGAGTTTGCATTGGTCCACAAATGTCAAAATGAACAAGTTCTGGTGGTGCTTTTGCTCTCCATGACAACTTTGGAAATTGAAACTTATGCATCTCCCCATAGACACGCCCTTCACAAATATTATGTGTTGTTTGAATATTGGGAAGACCTATCACCATATTTTTCTCCTTCAGCAAATGAAGATCCCTCTAATTAAGATGACCATATCACAAGTGTTATAGATGAAATAAATCTGCATCTTCAACATCAAATGCCCGTTCAATTGTTGTTTAGTGCAACATGATGGAAACAATTTTGTTCTTCATTTCAACATGTCACAATAGTATTTTTCTTTTTAAATTTTTTTTGCACTTTTAGTCATCAAAATGGACTAAAAAATCCTTTAGAATAAGTTGTCCAATACTTAAAAAGTTTGTAAGAAAGACTCGGAATATAAAGAGCATCAGTAATAAAATTTTTGTTACCTCCCTTTGTTTGGACAACAATTGTGCCTTTTTCTTTTGCACTCCTATAAGTTCTATCACCAAGAATAATACATGAGATTATATCTGGATTGAGCTCCACAAATATATTTTATTTCCTGTCATGTGGTTGCTAACACCACTATCCAAATACCATTGATACTTTGATGCATAACCATGTTGAGAATAGAATAGAATCTCATGTTCTTCTTTCAAGAAATTTATGACATCTTATTTTTTTCTCCTTGTTTTGAAACAAAAAATTCCCTTGACAATGGTTAGGAATTTTGCATCTCTTGTGTTTAAAATATCAATCTTTTGACTCATGATTTGATTTTTTGCAAATAATGCAAGATTCAACATTACCAGATTTTTGTGATGCCTTAGCTTCTAATCAGTATTCGTTTCATTCTTCGTCCATTTGTTAGATTTTTCCTTGCTGTGTTTTGATCCTTCTATGCTAGAGTCTCCATAATTTCTTGAAATTGACTATGATGATTGCGTCACGCCCCGGGGGAGTCCCTGTCCGAAGAAATTTCGACAGCACCTCCCCTGTATGGCTAACAATCTGAATCATTTCTACATGCACAATATACCTCAGCCATAGACGGCTGGAATGAACACACAACCACGCAGTTTATATGCAGCCTACTCGGCTGATACAATAAAAACACCATCACGCAGTTATATGTAAAACTAACAGCCCACTCGGCTGTACCAGAATCAAACACAGCGAAAATACAACGGACACACATACAAACTAAAATACAAAACTGCTAGCCGGCTAGGCATACACCACATAACAAAACAACACTCCAAAAACAAAATCGAAACACAAAACCAAATACACACATATTATATATCAAGATAAAAATAAACAAAAATACGGAGACTAGTCTTCTAATGTGACGTGGGGACCGGCAGGTAGGATACTCCAAGCAACTCCATAAATAACCAGGTACCTGAAAAAAATAGTGTCCACGGGGGTGAGTTCAACAACTCAGCAGATACCAGTTGATATGTATAGTAAGATATAACAAATAGAAATAACTATGGAGTACAGTCTCCTAGACAAAAACTGAAAATGCACAATAGGAAAGGGCTGAAGAGAACTATACTCACCAGGGCCTCCTATCAGAATGGTCAGATCATCAGACCGAGAGTATCATAAATCCTGTATGCATGTCAAACATATGCATCCATCCAAATGCAGCATATAAGTGCAACAAACACACTCAATATATGCATCAATGCATATGATGCCAATGACATGGTCACCCCTGACGCCAGTCAGCCATC
Source organism: Zingiber officinale (assembly GCF_018446385.1). Lineage (NCBI taxonomy): Eukaryota > Viridiplantae > Streptophyta > Magnoliopsida > Zingiberales > Zingiberaceae > Zingiber > Zingiber officinale. The sequence continues at coordinate 112,300,656 of NC_055993.1, read as the reverse complement.
TCACACACAATGGTGAGACCGAGTGGGTAGGGCTGTGACAACCGTGCACTCTTACGTCACTGCTCCTGATGAGTGACCGAGTAGACGGGATACTATCGGAGTACACCTATCCTCCTACCCCAAATCATAAATGGGAGAGCTCAATGCTCTCATCTCCCAGTACACGATGACGGGGAGGAAATCTCTGTCGGCTACCACGCTGAGTCACACTACCCATTAGCGGATCAACGGAGCCAAACAGAGTGCAACCGCCTGCCGGCTACCACGTTGCTACACTAAACCAGCGGAGCCAAACAGAGCAAAACTGTCTGCCGGCTACCACGCTGAGTCAACGGACCAACGGAGCCAAACAGCAGAACTGTCACACACCTGTCTGATATACCATTAACCCATGAGTGGTGGTGTGTACGGATACATGTAACTGGCGATGTGCTCGACAATAATGGAGTAGACTATCGCGCAGCATGCAATCATGCGAGATGATGCATGACACTAAGCATGAAAATAACCTGATCAGCATAACAATATCCATATATACAAAATATGTACCGTAGTATCAATGGTCAAATTCGAAGACCTAAGGTACACAGGTCAAGTAGGGTATAAAAACCTAGGTCCTGAGCATAATGAGGCATGGTATGTCACTACCATATGAGCATATATAAAATCATGTGGGTACTAACAATAAATGCATAACAGGTGAGCAAACAAGCTTGTAATAGGTATCCGGTAGTGACATATCGAAACAAGAACGTACATAGTTATTACTAAAGGCTATAACCTACTAAACACATCAACATGACATTATCAAAGATAAGTAAAGGTACCCGCCTCCAATATAAGGATCATATCCAGTCCAAATCCGACGTCAAGACGCTCGTCTCGAATCAGTCATGTAATACATGGTATTGAGATTTAGCTAATTACATAAATGTAACAAACTAAACTAAATTCCTAATTTCATTAGGAACCTCCATTTGAATTGTCCTACACAATCCACTCAAATTAACTAACCCAAATTGGATCCAACTTACTCATTTATCAATCTAATACAAACTAATCATCAATTAACTCATCTGTTAATTACCTTAACTCATAATAAATTTAATTCCCTATTAATCACATAATAGAAATGGACTGAGCTACAATGATCAAACAAATAACTAACCTCAATATCTCAACCAGCAAACTGAAATCAAATCGATGCTACATCTACTACCCAACATTTCTTACCCAAATCTGATGTCTCAGCTGCTGAACCAAGAAACACCCTGCAGAACACAATCTCCCTGTTGAACTCCTTTCCATTAATCAGATCAAGTTGAGATCAATAATTGGGGATCACAAATCAAGCAACAACCCATCTTACAACCTAATCTTACCTCAACTGAAACCTCAATCAGCAACAATGAAGAAGAGGTCCACTGATCTGATGTTTTCCTCCTAGTCCAGAACCGGAAAAATGATCATGAATCCAACCAAAATAACACATAGCAATCCTACCCTAGTAGCTTACTGATGGAAACAACCAGGGATGCTTACTGTGTGTGAGATGGAAGCTTGAGCACAAGACAATCAAGCTGACGATCGGGTGGCATCACAAGAGGTGAGGGCTGTAACGCTCAGGCGTGAGATCAGCAGAGTCTGGAATCGCTCGATCCAGTGATCGGCTATTTGGCCGTGGCGCAGAGGAAAGCAGGAAGAGCGGCAGTGGCGTCGGGGTTGGCTAGGGCATGGACCGGCGGTGGCTCGGCGAACCTAGTGGTCGGCGCTTGAAGAAGAGGAGGAGAGGCCGACACTAGGGCACGGACGCCGGCGGATCGGGGTCGGCGTCGCGTCGGCCAGATGAGAGGAATCGGCTCTCATCGCTGGCGACAGAGTGTGAGGGCGTGCGGACGATGAAGAGGAGGAGAAGAAGAAGTGGCAGAGGGGATTTGAGAGGGCTTAATCGTGGCATGCGGCGGTTGTTTGCGGCGCCGGTTGGGAAGAAGGAGACGACGCAGAGAGGTTAGGGTAAATGGCGTCGGCGCGCGGGGAGGAAGAAACGGAGAAAAGAAATAAGAATAAAAGAAAAAAAAATAAAAAGGAAAAGAAAAATAACTTTTCCTCGCTTAAATGGGGTAGCCTAAACAGGCTTTCCCGGGCCCCGTTTTTATCCCCGTAACCTGAGTCATACGAGCTCCGAAAAATTCCAGAAAAATTTCTAAAAATTCCAGAAAATTCCCTTATCATTATTCGCCACTTTCCTGTATTTTACATTCTCCCCCACTAATAAAAATTTGGTCCCCAAATTTCGTTATCTACCATCAGCAAATACTAATAACAGATAAAGAGTATAATTGCTGAACGGTAAATTAAATCACATACCTCAAGTGAAAAGATGGGGGTATCGAGCTCGGATAGTATCCTCGAGCTCCCAGGTAGCCTCCTCGTCCGAATGATGCTGCCATTCGACTTTAACTAGCCGGATAGTCTTGTTCCGCAGCTGACACTCTTTCCGATCCAAAATCTGTACCGGAACCTCCTCATAAGTGACGTCAGGCTGAACGGGAACTGAGACATCTGTCAGCACATGTGTCGGGTCAGGTATATATACCTCCTCAGCATAAACAGATGGAATACGTCATGCACGCCTGCCAGGGACGGCGGTAGTGCCAGCCGGTAAACTACCGCTCCAATTCTCTCCAAGGTCTGGAAAGGTTCAATGTATTGCAGAGCTAGCTTTCTTCTGAGGTCAAATCTCTTCACCCCTTTCGTGGGTGAGACACGCAGAAATACATGGTCGCCAGTAGAGAACTCCAGGGTCTGCGTCTTCGATCATCATAACTCTTCTGGCGGTCCTGCGCCTCTGACATCCTCCGTCTGATAGTACGGACTAACTCTGTCTCATGCTGAGCTCTATGAGGTCCCAACAGCTGGGCCTCCCCAACCTCATCCCAGAGGGTGAGTGTCCGACAAGGCCTACCATACAACGCTTCAAATGGTGCTATCAGGATAGCCGAATGAAAGCTGTTGTTGTAGGCGAACTCTACCAATGACAAGTGGTTATCACAACTACCTCCAAAATCCAATACACATGACCTCAGCAAGTCCTCTAGAGTTTGAATGGTCCGCTCTAACTATCCATCTGTCTGCGGATGGAAAGCTGTACTGAAATAGAGCTGAGTGCCCAAGGCCTGCTGCAGACTCTGCCAGAAACGAGATGTGAACCGAGGGTCTCTATCCGAAATAATACTCAATGGGACACCATGTAATCTGATGATCTCCCGGCAATAGAGATCTGCCAATCGATCCAGGGAATCAGTCTTCCGGATCGCTAAGAAGTGTATGAATTTGGTTAATCGATCAACGATTATCCAAATCGCGTCATGCCTTCGTCACGTCCTAGGCAAACCCACCACAAAGTCCATGGTGATATGTTCCCATTTCCACTCAGGAATAAGAATCCGCTGAAGTAATCCGGCAGGTCTCTGATGCTCAGCCTTCACCTGCTGACAGACAAAACATCTAGCTACGAATTCCGCGATGTCTTTCTTCATGTCGTTCTACCAGTAGGAACACCTCAAATCTCGATACATGTGGGTCTCGCCTGGGTGGATCGTAAATCGAGAGTGATGAGCCTCCTAAAGTAGCTCCTGCAAGATCGGATGAGACTGAGGTACGCATAATCTGCCTCGGAAGTATATAATACCCTCCTTGTCTCGTGTGAACTCGGTCTGCTGTCCGGAAGCTATCTGACTGCCAATGAACTACAAATGCTGGTCACCAGCCTGGGCCTCTCGGATTCTTGTCCTGATCGACGACTGTGCTACCATGGTAACAAGAATACCCTGCTCTGTCTGTCCCTGCTCCTCAAGGTCTAACTCGGAGAAACCCTGAACCAAGTCTGTAACCGAAACTCGGTGGCAAGCCAAAGTCCCTCTGGACTTCTTGCTGAGTGCATCGGCAACAACATTAACTTTCCCCGGGTAATAGCTAATGGTACAAATCGTAATCTTTCAGGAATTCCATCCATTTTCTCAGTCGGAGATTAAGTTTCTTCCTAAGTGAACAGATATTTGAGACTCTTATGGTTAGTGAGAATCTCAAATGTAATACTGAACAGATGATGCTGCCAAATCTTCAAGGCAAAATAATGGCGGCCAGCCACAAGTCATGTACTGGGTAGTTCTCCTCACGCTCCTTCAACTGCCGAGAAGTAGGAGACTACCCTGCCGTGCTGCATCAAAACAGCGCCCAAACCCTGTAGAGATGCGTCGGTATAGAGCATGAATCCGTCCTCTTCAGAAGATAAAACCAAAATCGGAGCGGACACTAGTCTCCGCTTCAGCTCCTGGAAGATGGTCTCGCAATCCTCAGTCCAAGTGAACTTCATGCCTTTCCTGGTCAGGCGTGTAAGTGGCATAGCAATCCGAGAGAAACCCTCAACGTATCTCTGGAAATATCGAGCCAAACAAAGAAAGTTGCAAGCCTCCTCTATAGACTCCGTTTACTCCCAACGGTAATAACCTCTATCTCCTGTGGAACCACGGTATACTCCTACTGATGACCGTGTGTCTCAAACATCTCACAGAAGATAACCAAAATACGCACTACTGATCTTCACATATAGACATTTCCGTCGAAACATCTCTAGAACTATGCGAAGATGGTGTACGTGACTCACCTCGGATCTGAAATAGATCACAACATTGTCAACAAAGATAATGGAAACCGATCCAACATCCTAGGAATACCAAATCATCGAGTCCATGATAACATCTAGGGCACTATTAGCCTAAATGATAAAACCAAGAACTTATAATGTCCGTAAATCAGACATCCTCAACCATAAGATCCTCGGCAATAAACACCAAGTAATAGATCCTCCAGTGTGAGAGCAACGCTCCATCACACGAAATACCACATATGTGGGAGCAACGCTCTACCACAAGAAATCCTGCATATGTGGGAGCAACGCTCCACCACAAATAATCCGTAATATGTATATGCAATAAATATGGGAGCAATGCTCCGCTATAAGCAATCCGCAATATGTGGGAGCAACGCTCCATCACAAACAATCCATAACATGTGTGGGAGCAACGCTCCACCGCTAACAATACATAAGTGCCTAAGGCACCTAACTATCCAGCTAGAGACTACACGAGATCTCTCTACCACAGATCACTGTGGGTAGCCTAGGGTATAACAACCTAGTAAGCAAATCAAATCCATAGTCAACTCTATCATTATCCTAGTGGGTCGGTCACCCACTAATAGGAGAATTAGTTGACAAGGTAATACAACCAATAACATAATGTAGACACTCAACATTCTACATTCAACATAGGTAGAATCATCATGATGCTACCAACCATACACCTGGCACACGTGCACACACAACATATGTATGATCGACATAATCCTCCAATTAGTACACACCAACCATACTCACAACATAGGTATAAATCATCATGATACCTCCAATAATGTATACCGAACCCGTGTGCATATATCAACATAGGTATAATCGACAATACACCTCAAACAACACTCACATGACATATATACACCTATGCCAAGAGTATAATCAACGTAATACTTCCAACAGATCATAATCGACACAAGTGTACACACAGAACAAATATAATGAACAAGATACCTCAAATATTACACCGAACACATCTGCGCATATCACAACTCAGATTAAATCGGTAAGATACCTCCAATAAAACACTCAAACACATGTGCACATTTCACAACATAGATTTAATCGACAAAATACCTCCAATAAACCAATTAGACCACTCGGGTATAATCTACTAGAAACCCACAACAATCATAACTGGAAAAGTATACACCCACTACATGCAATTAGACCGTCCATCATAACACTCCTACAACACATAATAATCATATGTACTCACCACATAGATATGCAGAATCAGCATATTTAATCCAAACAACCTGGCATTCCCCATGCTACCTTCTATGTTATTCAACTAGGTACATACAGTCAAAAATGAAAGTTCACATGGAATAGGATACATCCATCCTCTATAGACTGGCCCAACCGATAATGGTATACCACTAATTCAGTCTTCTCCCCATTAGTACAAGTCATGTACCCAATATACTCAAAATATCCAACTAAGCACGAATCACCCAAAGATCAGCAATTTTATAAAATAGAGTAAGTCGATCCCCTGTTGATCGGACCAACCAAAACAATGAATCGGTGATCGACTATCTTAATCTAACAAATGTACGGTAATCCTCCGCCATCACAAAGGTATATCGATCTACGACTACCCAAGTCGACAAACGTAAATCAGTCTTCTACTGACCGATCTAACAAGAGTAAATCAATATTTACTGATGAAATTAACTAAGATAAAATGGTATACTACTGGCTAGGTCAACATGAAGATATAGATACTATCCACTACCCAGCTAATAATAACAGAGGCTGGTATGTGCCTCAATCTGCTAACCAACTAGTAGTAACAGAAGCTAAAAATTACTGGTGTATGATATGAAAAATCACCAAAGACTGTAATCCTTGATCTCTATTAGGGTCGACCAAGATCAGTGGCTAACCCATCACATGTAATATGTGCTACAACAACCAGACAGGTACTAAATAAAGAATGTCAATACATGTCATAACTATCATAGTCAACAATGCATACACTAACAGAAGTATATGGTAACAATATAATAACATACCTATACCAACATATCTCCTATAGCTTGGAGATGTCCTGCCGCTGTCAGGTCCCAAAATCCAAAAAGTCACATCGAGAAAACTAAAACACGAAATCCGAAACACGGGATATAAGACTCGTAATCCGTGCTCTGATACCAATAAATTGGTATCAGATAAATCTCGAAAATCCAGAACATATAGCAAGTATCGTATACCTACTCTGATACCACTAAATTGTCGCGACCCGGGGAGTCCCTGTCCGAAGAAATTTCTACAGCACCTCCCCTGTACGGCTGACAATCTGAATCATTTCTACATGCACAATATACCTCAGCCATAGATGGCTAGAATAAACACACAACCACGCAGTTTATATGCAGCCTACTCGGCTGATACAATAAAAACACCACCACGTAGTTATATGTAAAACTAACAACCCACTCAGCTGTACCAAAATCAAACACAGCGAAAATACAACGGACACACATACAAACTAAAATATAAGACTGCTAGCCGGCTAGGCTTACACCACACAATAAAACAACACTCCGGAAATAAAACCGGAACACAAAACCAAATACACACATATTATATACCAAGATAAAAATAAACAAAAATACGCAGACTAGTCTTCTAATGTGACGTGGGGACCGGCAGGTAGGATACTCCAAGTAACTCCATAAATAACCAGGTACCTGAAAAAAATAGTGTCCACGGGGGTGAGTTCAACAACTCAGTAGATACCAGTTGATATGTATAGTAAGATATAACAAATAGAAATAACTATGGAGTACAGACTCCTAGACAAAAACTGAAAATGCACAATAGGAAAGGGATGAAGAGAACTGTACTCACCAGGGCCTCCTATCAGAATGATCAGGTCATCAGACCGAGAGTATCATAAATCCTGTATGCATGTCAAACATATGCATCCATCCAAATGCAGTATATAAGTGCAACAAACACAATCAATATATGCATCAATGCATATGATGCCAATGACATGGTCACCCCTGACGCCAGTCAGCCATCTCACACACAATGGTGAGACCGAGTGGGTAGGGCTGTGACAATCGTGCATTCTTACGTCACTGCTCCTGATGAGTGACCGAGTAGACCGGATGCTGTCGGAGTATACCTATCCTCCTACCCCAAATCATAAATGGGGGAGCTCAATGCTCTCATCTCCCGATACACGAAGACGGGGAGAAAATCTCTGCCGGCTACCACGCTGCGTCACACTACCCATGAGCGGATCAACGGAGCCAAACAGAGTCCAACCGCTTGTCGGCTACCACGCTGCTACACTAAACCAGCGGAGCCAAACAGAGCAGAACTGTCTGCCGGCTACCACGCTGAGTCACCAGACCAACGGAGCTAAACAGCAAAACTATCACACACCTGTCTGATATACCACTAACCCATGAGTGGTGGTGTGTACGGATACATGTAACTGGCGATGTGTTCAACAATAATGGAGCAAACTATCGCGCAGCATGCAATCATGCGAGATGATGCATGACACTAACCATGGAAATAACCTGATCAGCATAACAATATCCATATATACAAAATATGTACCGTAGTATCGATGGTCAAATCCGAAGACCTAAGGTACACAAGTCAGGTAGGGTATAAAAACCTAGGTCCTGAGCATAATGAGGCATGGTATGTCACTACCATATGAGCATATATAAAATCATGTGGGTACTAACAATAAATGCATAATAGGTGAGCAAACAAGCATGTAATAGGTATCCGATAGTGACATATCGAAACAAGAACGTACATAGTTATTACTAAAGGCTATAAACTACTAAACACATCAACATGACATTTTCAAAAATAAGTCAAGGTACCGGCCTCCAATATAAGGATCATATCTAGTCCAAATCTGACGTCAAGACGCTCGTCTCGAATCAGTCCTGTAATACATGGTATCGAGATTTAGCTAATTACATAAATGTAACAAACTAAACTAAATTTCTAATTTCATTAGGAACCTCCATTTGAATTGTCCAACACAATCCACTCAAATTAACTAACCCAAATTGGATCCAACTTACTCATTTATCAATCTAATACAAACTAATCATCAATTAACTCATCTGTTAATTACCTTAACTCATAATAAATTTAATTCCCTATTAATCACATAACAGAAATGGACTGAGCTACAATGATCAAACAAATAACTAACCTCAATATCTCAATCAGCAAACTGAAATCAGATCGATGCTACATCTACTACCCAACATTTCTTACCCAAATTGATGTCTCAGCTGCTGAACCAAGAAACACCCTGCAGAACACAATCTCCCTACTGAAATCCTTTCCATTGATCAGATCAAGTTGAGATAAATAATTAGGGATCACAAATCAAGCAACAACCCATCTTACAACCTAATCTTACCTCAACCGAAACCTCAATCAGCAACAATGAAGAAGAGGTCCACTGATCCGATGTTTTCCTCCTAGTCCAGAACCGGAAAATGATCATGAATCCAACCAAAATAACACATAGCAATCCTACCCTAGTAGCTTACTGATGGAAACAACCAGGGATGCTTACTGTGTGTGAGACGGAAGCTTGAGCAGAAGACAGTCAAGTTGACGATCGGGTGGCATCACAAGAGGTGAGGGCAGTAGCGCTCAGGCGTGAGATCAGCAGAGGCTGGAGTTGCTCGATCCGGTGATCGCCTGTTCGACCGTGGCGCAGAGGAAAGCAGGAAGAGCGGCAGTGGCGTCGGGGCTGGCTAGGGCACGGACCGGCGGTGGCTCGGTGAACCTGGTGGGTGGCGCATGAAGAAGAGGAGATGGAGAGGCCGGCGCTAGGGCTCGGACGCCGGCGGATCAGGGTCGGCGTCGCGTCGGCCAGATGAGAGGAATCGACTCTCATCGCTGGTGGTAGAGGGTGAGGGCGTGCGGATGATGTAGAGGAGGAGAAGAAGAAGTGGCAGAGGGGATTTGAGAGGGCTTAATAGTGGCGTGCGGCGGTTGTTTGCGGCGCCGGTTGGGAAGAAGAAGACGGCGCGGAGAGGTTAGGGCAAATGGCGTCAGCGCGCGGGGAGGAAGAAACGGAGAAAAGAAATAAGAATAAAAGAAAAAGAAAATAAAAAGAAATGAAAAATAACTTTTCCTCGCTTAAATGGGGTAGCCTAAACAGGCTTTCCCAGGCCTCGTTTTTATCCCTTTAACCTGAGCCATACGAGCTCCGAAAAATTCCAAAAAAATTTCTAAAAATTCCCTTATCATTATTCGCCACTTTTCGGTATTTTACAGATTGCTTTGATTTGAAGTCTTGTTCGGTTGATTGAATATTTGAACGATTGATTCTTTGCTCATGCGTGGGAAGTGATTGCCAGTCAACTCATATATAGTCACATTTGACAATCTTTTGATTCTTCAATTATGGAAGCAACATAATCAAACTTTGGAGGAAGAGATTAAAGTAAATTTTTCAACAATTATGTTATCTTGAATTTTTTGGGACCGATGTGCCCACTAAAGGGGGGGGGGGGGGGTGAATAGCATTTCGTCGCGCTTGCGTTGGTTTGCTTCGTCTTGTTGTTGTGCAGCGGAATACTCGAAGACAAACACTCACAATACTAACAACTATGATTTACTTGGTATCCACCTCGAGAAGAGGTGACTAATCCAAGGATACACACACGACACGCTATTTCCACTAAGAACAACTCCTTCTAGGTCGCAGCCGGAGGCGGAGAAGCCTCGTACAAACTCACACTACAACACAACACTTCCACAAGAAGAAGAAAGACAAATACAAATGAATACACTCTTCCTCTAGCTTACTTGTTGCTTGTAGTAGCCTCTTGAACCTTGGGGATGCAACCCAAGAGCCTTCAAGAACTGGCTGTGAAGATTTGGAGAAATCGCTGTGAAAATCGGAGAGGAATCGCAGGAAAGAACACAAAGTTCTGGCGAAGAAAACACTCCGTCCAAGCTTTAAACAATGCTCCCAATCGATTGAATTCATCCCCAATCGATTACCACGTCAGCACCGCTCCATCGCAGCCGTCCATCACTTGCATCCTGCGCAACGGTCACTTCTCAATCGATCGACCGATCGATTGGGACTTCCTGAATCGATCACCTGATCGATTCATAACCTTTCTGTGCTCTCGCATTCGCGTGAGAGCTTCTGCTGCCCAATCGATCGACCGATCGATTGGCAGCTCCCAATCGATCGATCGATCGATTGGGAAAGCCTCTGTGCTCATGATTCCACATCCCAATCAATCGACCGATCGATTGAGCCTTTCCACAATCGCAACACACTCCAATCTATCAGTCGATCGATTGGACCCTGGTTCAATCGATCGCCCGATCGATTGACCAGCCTAGACTTACTCAAACTCAAGTCCAAAGTCCCAAACCCAACTTCTGGTCAACCGTGACCTGTTGGATCTTCATGCCTAGCATTTGGCCACACCCAACTAACCTCGAACTAGCTTTCTAGCCTCCTCCATCAGCCTTACGTCCCTCGGATATCTCCCCATCCTTCACGCCTTGCCTTCAGGAGCTTCCTTCGGCCTCATCCTAGTTGTCGGGTCTTCCTTGCCAAGTCATACCAGGACTTACCTTGCCAAGACCACATGCTTGGACTTACACCCTTTGCCAAGATCACACTTGGACTTTCTAATTGCCTGGCTCCTTTCGCCTTTGCCAAGATCACACTTGGACTTTCCAACTGCCTGGCTCCTCACCAGGACTTTCCACTTGCCTGGCTCCTCACCAGGACTTTCCAATTGCCTGGCTCCTCACCAGGACTTTCTCCTGCCTAGCTCACCAGGACTTCCCCGTTGCCTAACTCCTCACCAGGACTTTCCCTTGCCTAGCTCCTCACTAGGACTTTCCTGTTGCCTGGCTCCTCACCAGGACTTTCTCCTGCCTAGCTCCTCACTAGGACTTCCCCAAATGTCTAACATCCAGTTAGGACTTTCCCAGTCAAGTCTCCTGTCAACCTTAACCTACTTGATTTGTATTCTCATCAAACCGGTCAACCCTTTGACCATCTCCATAACCGAACGATTGCTCCAGCAATCTCCTTATATTGTCAAACATCAAAACTCAAATCCCGACTCAAGATTGACTCAACTCAAGCTTAGTCAAAATGGTCAAATTTGACCTAGGGAAATTGCCCAACAATCTCCCCCTTTTTGATGTTTGACAATACCTCTAAGTTAGGCTAAATCCCATAGCCTTAACCTCTTCTTTATACCAAGGCTAAATCTCATAGCCTTAACCTCATCTTTATCACAAGGCTAAATCTCATAGCCTTAACCTCTTCTTTATACCAAGGCTAAATCTCATAACCTTAACCTCTTCTTTATCACAAGGCTAAATCCAATAGCCTTAACCTCTTCTTTATACCAAGGTTAAATCTCATAGCCTTAACCCTTCATTCTCTCCCTTTCCTAGAGGGCAAACTCCCCCTGCTTGGGATGAAGGCCTAACTTAACCTTCCATTCTCCCCCTTTGTCACACATCAAAAACTGAAAACAAACTCTTCACCATAAGAGTTAACTCTACATTGTTTACAACCTCATATGTTGTTAACAACCCCACAATGAAGATTTCATATTCTTCATTGCCGCCTAAGCTCCCCCTTGAGCTCTACTTCACTTCATAATGCTCATCCTAGAGCATGCATCAACTTCCCAATGAACTTCTCATTCATTGTATTTAATGCTCCCCCTTGAGCAGTAATCTTCTTCTCAATGCTCATCTAAGAGTATTTTTCACTTTACCAATGAAGGTCCGATCCCCTTCATTAATCCAATGCTCTCCCTTGAGCAGTAACCTACTCCACAATGCTCATCCGAGAGCATTTATCATCCTAGTAATGAAGATAATCAATCTTCCATTGTTCCCCAATACTCGACCCTGAGTATTATCCATCACGAAGGTTTAACCCCCTTCCAAGGTCCTTGAAAGTAAATTTTCATGCATTCAAGGAGTAACTTCCCCTAAAAACATGGTCAAACTTCTGTCATTGCACCAACAATAACTTGGAGTTTCTAAACAGTTAGGAAAACCAAAACTTGAAGTTTTAAGGTTCAAAATTCAATAATGAAACGAAACCCCAACCTAAACTTCACCTAAGTCTACCTTAACCAATCCATACTTACTTTCATCATGAAAACTCCCCCTAAATGTATACAAGTATATTCCAAAGGGTTAGGAATGGTTAATGACCCTTGAAACCAAAACTTGAAGTTTTGAGGTGATAGGATCGAGTAGCGCGATAGAGGGGGGGGGGGGGGGAATATCGCTTCTTTTTTAAAAACTATTCTTTTCATATTTAAATCAAAGTCGTGCACAGCGGAAAGTAAATAGAGACACAAATGTTTTACTTCGTTCGGAGCCTAGCTCGACTCCTACTCGAAGGCCCGCGGTCCTTGACCGCACCGATGGGCAAAGCACTAAAACCCTTCTCTCCGAACTCCTCGGAGAGAAGCAGATCGTACAAGTACAATAGAATAAGATTGTAACAAACCTACTATCTTATTAGCAATTAAGTATAAAACAAAAAACAAGTATACCGACAAATGAATCGAAGATGTAGCGTAGGTCGGTTCTTCCAAATGACGTAGCTTTGCACTAAAGATGAGTCACTTGCAGAGTAGTAACTTGTGATCAGAAAGTTATATTCCCGCCTCTGTCTTTGAGCCTGGTTTTATAGGAGTACTGAGGGTTCGGTCGATCGATCCCCTGTTCGGTCGACCGAACCAGCTTCGATCACCTCCAGCTGGCAATCTGACGCTGGCTCGTAATTGTGCTTTAATTTGCCTTCAATGGTTCGGTCGACCGATCCCTCTGTTCAGTCGATCGAACAGGCACCTTCCATGTTCGTTGAGATTTGCCGTGATCTGCTTTTACTGCGCCTTTAATATTGATGGTTCGGTCGATCGATCCATGAGTTCGGTCGATCGATCAACTTAACTTCCTTTTGCTTCTGATTGTTGCTAACATAACTAATCTGTGCCGAGTCAACTTGGTTCGGTCGACCGATCCCTCTGTTCGGTCGACCGATCCGGCTATACCTGCAACACAGAGTTAAGCAAAGTATCCCTGCAACACAAAGGTTAAAACAGTAATATATAATGCATGAGTAATATAAAGACAGTAGGACTGTCTTGATCTCAACTTGGAAACCTTCCCGATTTTTTAGTTGGATCAGCGACCTTAGGTTGTTCCCTTTGGGAACCCGACCTCACTATCGCTCCTCCAGTTATTTACCTCAATTTACCTGCCAAACATGCTCCTCCAGACATGTTTGGACTTTTGCCTGCTCAGTGTCTGATCACCTGATCCACTAAGACTTTTCCTGCAATACTACATTAGCCAACAGCAATAATAGTAATACAGAAAATAATGATAAATCTAAACCTAGATTTACCGAGATCCGCTGGTCCGGTCGACCGCACGCAGTCGATCGGAAACCATCCGATCAACCCTGCTTGGAGTTCACTCTTCCAAGACTTCTCGTTACCTAAGGTTACTACCCCTAGGATTTTCTCCACTTGGCTTCATTTACCAAAACTCAGTATTCGGCTACCCAGGGATCAAGTCCTCCAAACCTATCCACCTGGCTTCCACGACATACCGAGATTTCCCTTACCTAGCCTACAACTAGGACTCAGTATTCGGCTACCCAGGGATCAAGTCCTCCAGACCTATCCACCTAGCTTCCACGATATACCGAGATTTTCTCTCCTTGCCTAGCCTCCAACTAGGACTTCCCTAGATCAAGCTCCATACTAAAACATTCTTACTTAAACATATTTGTCTGACATTAAAACCTAGGAGGTCGATTGCACCAACATGAGGTTCCAAAATTCGAAATTGAAACTAAACCCGATCCTAAACTTCACTTTGATTTATCTTAACCAATCCATACCTGTTTTCATCAAGAAAACTCCCCCTAAATGTATAAAAATGTATTCCAAGGGATTTAGAATGGTTGTTGGAACTTGAAGTGGCTTAATGTGCTGAAATCAGGCTTTTTAAGCCATAATCAGACTTTCCAATCGATTGAAGTTGGGACTAAATCGATTGAAGTTACTTCAATCGATCCATTGATCGATTCCGCAAGCTTTTGCTTGCAGAAATTTCCTCTGAATCGATTGACTGATCAATCCAGCCTGGGTCAATCGATCGGCTGATCGATCCACTAACTCTCTATTCATGGGAATTGGCTTCCCAATCGATCAACTGATCGATTAAAACTATCCCAATCGATCGGTTGATTGATTGGGTTTTTGATTTCTCTGAAATTTAGTTTCAGCGAAATTCAAAAACTCTCAAAAAATTCTACAAAATTTCAAAAATCATGAAAAATTCATGTAGATACTCTTTAGGGTATACTCTATCAAGGAAAAATAGTTTTCTATGAAAATAGTTCCTATTTTCAAAGATTGACACAAACTTGATATCTTGTAAAAACTTTAGTGTTTTCTTTCAAGTTTGTGTTTAACTATTTAATAATGATTACTATCAAAAGATAGTCTTCACCAATATTTTCCAAAAGCCTTTTAAAATCATTTTCAAAACCAATATCCAACCATATTCCTTGGGCTCAATGCACATGACTTGTACATTAGCTTTCCCAATGATTGGAAAACACATAACTATGTATTTTGATGAACCTAAAACTCAACAAGATGCACTCAATTAACATCTTGAGTTTTGTTCACCATCCTAACATCTCACTTGTATCTAATGTGTACTAAAACACATACAAGTCATCTTATGGTTCTTTGTGAGATGTATATTTTTTTTTTTTCCCTAAACTAAGGGATCATGCTTATCTACCTAGGCATTTTGATGGTTATGAACATCTGCCAAGGATGTTACTTGTTAGTGAATGTCATTGGTCCTTAATTGCAAGGAATTAAACATGATGCACGATATGCTATGACATACATCAAAAAGAAATAATTTTCAAAAGAAAATTTTCTATAACTACATGATGTATGTATGACATGACATGATATTTTTATATTTTTCATAATAATCATGAATGCAAAAATAAATATGATGTCATGGCATATGATGGTGAAACAAAGCATGACAAATTAACATACATAAAATACCTAGATTACCTATCTCAGTGTCCTTAAACCTTAGCTAATCTTAAAATTAAATTCTAGATTGCCCAATTTCATCAAGAAAGTGTCAAACCCCAACTTGGCATTTCTTTAATGTCTTGATTTATTTATGCCAATTAAAATTAAGCACATTCCTCAAATTTTGGCATATTTATCCTTCCAAAGGAGTAATCACCTTATATTTTAAGCCCGAATTTGCCCTTGACTCCCTAAGAACATACCAAAATCTCAACTTGGTAGTTCATATGATTCTTCAAATTGTGCCAATTTAATTCAACCATAATTCCTTAAGATTTGGCACATGTTACTCTTTTTAAGAGTGACAATTTGGATTAAGGTTTACATTTCCCTTAATTCCATAAGAAAATGCCGAATTCCAAATTTGACAATATTTTTGCTTCTCTCAAGTGTGTCAAATTAAATTAGATTCAACTCCTCAAATTTTGACATATTTTACTCTTTCAAAGAGTAACACTAATAATCCTTTTCATTTTCAAAGGTTAGTGAAACCTTGAAAATACTCTCCAAGTGCCAATTTCATCAAGGTTGGGTTCACTACCCTTCCAAATAGAGTTGACACTCTCTAGATCCATCTAGGGTGTAGAGAATATGCTCATAGGAACTCAAAACCTATTGGTGCTCCTTGGATGCTTTAGGTACTCACTAGAGATAACTTCCCTAGTCACCTTCCTAAGGACCTTTCTAGGCTTCTTAGAAGCCTTGGTCACTTCTACTAGGTCACTTCTAGGAATAACTTCCCTTGTAACCTTTTTTATGACTTTATTAGGCCTTTTTGGATCCTTAGTCACTTTTACTAGATCAATTTTAGGGATGACCTCCCTTGTGACCTTCTTTGTGATTTTGTTAGACTCTTAGAAGTCTTAGTCACATTGGTCTTGCCAAAAGAACCTTTAGGGATTCCTTCCCTAGTATCCTTGACTTGATCTTTACATCTAGGGTTGGTCTCATAACTATATGGAATCCTATGAAAAGAAGTCACATCCTTCTTGACTTTAGGTTTGTATCCCAAACCTCTATAGCCATTGGATGACTCTTGTCTAGCTTCTCCTAGGTTATGTTCATTTTGACCCCTAAGCATGTTTTCCATTCTTGCTAAGGTCCTTTCTAAATTATCAAGTCTTGTCCTCAAGACTTGATTTTCACTCCATAAATCCCTAGATTTTGGGTTTTCACTGAATCCTTGAGCATTTCTATTTTTAGGCATATATCTAAAGTCCTTAAAATTATTGCCTAAGTTGCTATCTACCTTCTTAAACTTAGGTGTGGTAGTTCTAGCATGAGGAGGAATGTATTTTCCCTTAACGCTATCATGCTTCCTACTTTCATGATAATTTGCATTAAAATGATAAAGATTATTTCTAACATGCATTTTATCATGACTAAGAGGAATTACACTATTTAAGTTTACCTTGGGTTTGCTCTTAAAAGCTCCCCCTCGATTTGTGCTTCCTCCTTTGACTTTAGTTGTTTTCTTCCCCTTTGGACATTGGCTTCGATAATGCCCATTTTGGTTGCACAAGAAACACACAATGTGTTCCTTGCTCTTTTTTCTTGTGGGGATTGTCTCCTTGGGCCTCTCCTTGCCCTTAAGTGCTACTTGGCTCTTCTTCTTGGCCAACTTGGGACACTTGCTCTTGTAGTGCCCATGCTCCCTACACTCAAAGCAAATGATATGATTTTTATCTTTTACAATTGAAGTTTCTATACCTTTTCTTGTAGGGATGATGCTTGATTCTCCATTTGATGTAGCTTGAATTGTGGAGGTTG
Organism: Zingiber officinale; assembly: GCF_018446385.1. Lineage (NCBI taxonomy): Eukaryota > Viridiplantae > Streptophyta > Magnoliopsida > Zingiberales > Zingiberaceae > Zingiber > Zingiber officinale. Next base: position 112,283,040 of record NC_055993.1, on the reverse strand, counting down.
CATCATCTTCTTCTTCTTCTCCTTTTGAGGATGTGGGTGCTTCCACATCTTCAACCCTTGAGGATGTGGATGCTTCCACCTCTTCCTCTCTCGAAGATGTGGATGATCTCTCCTCATCTTCCTTCTCATCCTCTTTCTTTTCCTCCTCGAATGTTGCCCTTGTTTCAACATTAGATTGATCCTTCTCTTCTTGGACCAATGAGCCCTTCTCCTTAGGCTCATCCACTCCTTGAAATTGAGTGGGGTTCTCATAATAGGCAATGATCTTTTTTCAAAGATCGCATGCACTTGTGCATTCACCTACACTCACAATGATATTAGCAGGTAATAAATTTAACAAGATTTTTGTTACCTCCTTATCCGCCTCTGCTTGCTCTCGTTGTTCCTCGGTCCAATGTCGAGGTCAGAGGCGCTTCCCCTTTTTATCCTTTGGAGGCTCAAATGGATCTTCTAATGCAACCCATTAATTCCAATCCATTTGGAACCAAGTTTCCAACCTCGTCCTCCAATAGTTGAAATCTTCTTTGTCATACGAAGGTGGAATCCGGATGTCCCATCTGAGCAGTCTTTCGGACTCCATCTTCTTCTTCCTCTAGCTTCTTGCTCTCTTGGCGGTTAGTCCGTAGAAGAGAGACCTCGCTCTGATACTAATTGTTGGGACAGATGTGCCCGCTAGAGGGCGCCGGGTGAATAGCATTTCGTCGCGCTTGCATCGGTTTGCTTCGTCTTGTTGTTGTGCAGCGGAATACTCAAAGACAAACACTCACAATACTAATAACTATGATTTACTTGGTATCCACCTCAAGAAGAGGTGACTAATCCAAGGATCCACACACGACACGCTATCTCTACTAAGAACAACTCCTTCTCGGTCGCAGCCAGAGGTGGAGAAGCCTCGTAAAAACTCACACTACAACACAACACTTCCACAAGAAGAAGAAAGACAAATACAGATGAATACACTCTTCCTCTAGCTTACTTGTTGCTTGTAGTAGCCTCTTGAACCTTGGGGATGCAACCCAAGAGCCTTTAAAAACTGACTGTGAAGATCTAGAGAAATCACTGTGAAAATCGGAGAGGAATCGCAGGAAAGAACGCAAAGTTCTGGCGAAGAAAATGCTCCGCCTAGGCTTTAAACAGTGCTCCCAATCGATCGAATTCATCCCCAATCGATTGCCACGTCAGCACCGCTCTATCGCAGCCGTCCAAAACCTGCATCCTGCGCAACGGTCACTTCCCAATCGATCGACCGATTGATTGGGACTTCCTGAATTGATCGCCCAATCGATTCAGAACCTTTCTGTGCTCTCGCATCCACGTGAGAGCTTCAGCTGCCCAATCGATCGACCGATCGATTAGAATCTCCCAATTGATCGCCCGATCGATTGGGAAAGTCTATGTGCTCGCGATCCCACATCCCAATTGATCGACCGATCGATTGGGCCTTCCCACAATCGCAGCACACTCCAATCGATCAGTCGATCGATTAGACTCTGGTTCAATCAATCGCCCAATCGATTGACCAGCCTGGACTTGACTAAAACTCAAGTCTAAAGTCCCAAACCCAACTTTCGGTCAACCGTGACCAATTGGGTCTCCATGCCTAGCATTTGGCCACACCCGACCAACCTCGGACTAGCCTTCTAGCCTCCTCCATCAGCCTTGCGTCCCTCGGATATCTCCCCATCCTTCACGCCTTGCCTTCAGGAGCTTCCTTCGGCCTCATCCTAGTTGTCGGGTCTTCCTTGCCAAGTTATACGAGGACTTACCTTTCCAAGACCACATGCTTGGACTTACACTCTTTGCCAAGATCACACTTGGACTTTCCAATTGCCTGGCTCCTCACCATGACTTTCTCCTTTGCCAAGATCACACTTGGACTTTCCAACTGCCTGGCTCCTCACCAGGACTTTCCACTTGCCTGGCTCCTCACCAGGACTTTCTCCTGCCTAGCTTCTGATTAGGACTTCCCCGTTGCCTGGCTCCTCACCAGGACTTTCCCTTGCCTAGCTCCTCACTAGGACTTTCCCGTTGCCTGCCTCTTCACCAGGACTTTCTCCTGCCTAGCTCCTCACTAGGACTTTCCCAAATGCCTAACATCCAGTTAAGACTTTCCCAGTCAAGTCTCCTGTCAACCTTAACCTACTTGACTTGTATTCTCATCAAACTGGTCAACCCTTTGACCATCTCCATAACCGGACGATTGCTCCAGCAATCTCTTTATATTGTCAAACATCAAAACTCAAATCCCGACTCAATTCAAGTTTAGTCACACTGATCAAACTTGACCTAGGGAAATTGCCCCAACAGAATTAGGACAGGGATCCTATGGACCGCCTGCCCTAGTTCGCTCCTGGATCAGGGCAGGCGGATTGGTAGGAGGCCATGGCCCCCACCTGTTTAATAGGTGAGGGCCATCACCTTCCACCAATCCAGTATTTATGAACTAGATGATCCCATCCTATCTCTACAGCGTTTTATTCGATTGATAATATTTGACAACCATGAAAAAAAGTCATGTATGGTCTCTCATTCCTCCATTCTAATTAAATTATAAAAATCTCTCCAAAAAGATTGTAGTTTTAATGCAATTGTATGCTCCATTCCTTGAAATTCTTGTTTTAGTATTTTCCAATCCTCTTTGGCTTTCATGACGCCAAAAATAAGAGGAAAAAATAGTTTTCCCAACTCCTTGTTGAATGTGACATAACACCATTGCATTTTGTTTTTTTGTATTCTTTAAGCAACTTTTCATATCCTTATCGTTTTTGGTTGGGGCTTGGTGTTCATAGTCATGAATAATATCTCAAAGGTCCAAAAAGATGAAGAATGCCTGCATTTGATTGCTCCAAAACTCATAATATTCACCTTCAAAAATCAATACTTGACTCAAAGATCTTTTCTATAATGATAAAGAAATTAAAGAGATTTACTCGTGATTTCATGCACTTGATATTTCTTTTGAAAAAAAAGAGGGATTGACTGAATTTTAAAATTTACTCTTTACTCATTAAATGAGTATATGATTGAATCGTATTCGGTTGGGTGACACCAACTAAATCGAGTGTTAACTCTCATTTATTTCTTATTGTATTGAATTAACCAATCAATCTGCTATCAGACATTTATTTTCCCCTTGGCATGATACTATTACAAAAAAAAATTCGACATATTTCATTTTAATTATAATTATGAGAATCAATTCTACCCCTTCTAGTCATGTGGTTTCCACACAAAACCTAGACATGGGCGGAGCTAACATCGGCCCAGTGTGGGCAGCTGCCTACACTGGCCCATGTACTTTGGGCAATGCCATTCCACTCCTTATTCCAAGGAGGATGTCATTGATTTAAGGGTTGTTTATGAGAATCTATCTTTATGAATCAGTGAAAATTGAGGCAGACAAGTATTAGAATTCACGGATAGAGTGTTAAAATCCGCTTCTACTTTGATTTAAAAAAAATATATTTAATTGTAAGAGGAGTGGCCAAAGATGTCAAATGTTGAAATCAAACTTGTGATGAAAAAGGTCTACGATAATTTTGTGGAACCGGGTGATCTACCATATCTCAAATCACTTGGAAATCAGAAGTGCCATATTCCTAAATACATGACAACCCTCAAAAATAGGTGTAAGAAATATCGTCCATTCATTATTGCCGATATTGAGACATTACTAATAGGTGATGTGCATGTTCCATACATATCTGGTTACTTATTGGTGAAGCCAAGTGACGATCTCTCTTCTATCCCTCCTAATTCCTATTATCGTGAGGAAGATATCCAATGCAATCCCAACTTTGGGGAAAGGAGTTCAAAAATAATGTTATATGACTGCATATCCCATTTAGGAAGCTACACTAAAGGAGAATCCTAGTGTTTGAACAATTTGTTATACACAAATAATCTACCGGAGATTTTAGGGATATTAACTGAATTAAAATAGCACTGATTTAAATTCAACTTACAGTAGAGATGACCTGAGTGGATAATCTCAGGATGCCAGTAGGGGCTGGTTTCTGCTCCGAGCCGAAGAATTACCGAGCTCGAAGATCGGCTGAGCCACTAGTCTGTGTTGCCGAGCGGGCGGATCGGCCGAGCAGAGGGCAGATCGGCCAAGCAGATCGGTCGAGATAAGGTCGGTCGTGTCGCCGGGTCGGTCGGTCGGTCGGCCGGGTTGGCGGGTCGGTGGGTCGATCGGCCGGGTCGGCGAGTCGGTCGGTCGGTCGGGTCGATCGGTCGGTCGGTCGGCCGGGTCGATCGGTCGGTCGGCCGGGTCGGTCGGTCGGTCGGCCGGGTCGGTCGGTCAACCGGGTCGGCCGGGTCGGTCGGTCGGTCGGCCTGGTCAGTCGGTCGGTTGGCCGGGTCGGTCGAGCAGCAGAACAGGTCTTGACAGAAAGGAAGACCAGGTCTGTTTAGAGTAGAATGACCAGGTCTGTTCAGAGCAGATCTGCAGAACAGAAGACCAGGTCTGCAGAGCAGTCTCGACAGAGCAACAGTTGTTGACGGAGTAGTAAGGTCGGGCAAAATCCCGACCGGGCAAGTAGCAGTTTCCTTGAAACAGATTCGCCCCCACCTCCGGCTGTGCTTCAAGGCTTATTTGGGAGGTCTGTTTCCCAGGATACAACGGTCTGACCGTGAACTCCACCAAGCACCGGTGGTCACGGCGAACTGAGTGGTACCCGAATGCTACCGTGGGCAATCTGCGAGCAGGAGTTGCACAACAGAGAAGGGGAATGAGGAGGAGAGCTTCTGCTTGTTTTTGCTGTGTTATCTGCGTAACATTTTGCCTGAGGTCGCAACCTCCTTATATAGGAGCATAAGACCAAAGGACAATATGTGGGCAAATTTTTACCCCGACCGGTCCGGCATTCGTATGCGCAGGTCGCGCTCGCAAATGCCAACAGGTCTTGACAGAAAGGAAAACTAGGTCTGTTTAGAGTAGAATGACCAGGTCTGTTCAGAGCAGATCTGCAGAACAGAAGACCAGGTCTGCAGAGCAGTCTCGACAGAGCAACAGGTGTTGACGGAGTAGTAAGGTCCGGCAAAATCCCGACCGGGCAAGTAGCAGTTTCCTTGAAACAGATTCGCCTCCACCTCCGGCTATGCTTCGAGGCTTATTTGGGAGGTCTGTTTCCCAGGATACAACGGTCTGACCGTGAACTCCACCAAGCACCGGTGGTCACGGCGAACTGAGTGGTACCCGAATGCTACCGTGGGTAATCTGCCGAGCAGGAGTTGCACAACAGAGAAGGAGAATGAGGAGGAGCCTCCTTATATAGGAGCTCAAGACCAAAGGACAATATGTGGGCAAATTTTTGCCCCGACCGGTCCGGCATTCGTGTGCGCAGGTCGTGCTCGCGCACGAGTCAACTTGGTTCAGTGCAATTCGGGCCATGGATTTGCACCCCCTACGTACCCACGCGTGAGAGAGAGCCTCTCCCCATGCATTTGTTCACATCCTCAATGCATGTGAATCAATATAAACTAACAAACTTACCTTGAAACTTCCAATGTGGGACTAAAATCCCATTCACAATGGAGCTTCTTCTCTTCCACCTCTTCTCCATTCACACTTATTCAACACAATTTACTTCCATAACTTTACCAGCTTCGATGGTATTCTTCTTCTGAGGATGGCCGAGAGATATCTTTGAGGTAGGGGCAGCCCAACGTTATCCTATGAAATATATTTGGTAGAAGGCAGCCCCCTTCATGGTGATGTAGGGGGATAGTGATATCAGCACTCATATACTAACTAGTGTTAGGTCAACTTTGTGGTTTCTCCTTAATTCGAATAGGCCAATAAGAGGACTCATTGGGCTCATCCAAGAGCTCAATTCATAAATTATTAGTTCCCAGTATAGAGAAAGTATTTTCTATCATGAGAATTATGAAAGAATATTGTCCGCTTTAAATTTAAACTCTTGTTTTTGAGCTCTAATAAAAAAGTTTTATGTCAATGAAGATATCTTTTATCTTATAAATTCATTATCTTTTCCATGTATTTTCAATATGAGATTTTGATTATATTGTTAACAATCCTCTTCTCAAATAAAGGACTACCATTATTCTCATAGTCCAAATCTCCCCTCAAGCATCCAATAACCCTTGATCTGCTCGGGTCTTCCCTCAAGCATCCGGCCAATCAAGGTCACTCCTCGCCTCTAAGACTTTTCCACCACCTAGGGTTCAATCCCCCAATATTTTCATCAAGTATCTAATCACCCTTGATTTGCTTGGATTTCACTACCTAGAATTCTTTCTCTCAGGATTTCCGCCAAGCATCTAATTACCCTTAATGTGTTTAAACTTTTTTACTTAGAGTTCACTCCTTTATGAGCCCCCACCTCCTTCGTTCAAGACAACTATTCTACTCATTTTTTACGACCAAAAGAATTCAAATATCTATACAATCGTATAATATTATTCACTTTGGGTCTAAACCTTTATCGATTTATTCTTGGACTTTACCTAAAATGTCTTATGTCAATGGAGATATTTTTTATCTTATAAATTTATAATCTTTTCTATGTATTTAAATGTAGGATTTTGATTATATTTCTAATATTATTGTCTACGTAGAAAAAAAATATATTTCGAATTGATAATGAAGTTATTATATAAAGATTTCAAAATATGAGGACTAAAAAATAATAGTTGATAGTTGATAATTATTTTATGATGTTAAAAAAAAAATTGCGCCAACATTGAACCAAGTTCCAAGCTCCACCCCTATTGGAGAATATGCCAATAAAGTAAATGACATTTAACCCAGAAACAAGAAATCTTCTTTAGAAAATAAAAACTACACTAGCTCTGTTGGAATTTTTCTGTTGCAAATTCAGCTTTTGCTATAATGAAATTTTGCTTCAAAAAACAAGAAACCCAAAAATTCTACTCCATCTTCGAGAAACCATACCTTTATAATTTTGATACCAAATTTGGTGGATACGATAACATTAAAATTTGAGAAATGAGATGATTGATGCAGGAGGATCCGTAGATTATTATTATTATTATTATTATTTTTAAAAGTTTTTAATTTTTTAGTATTTAAGGTATTTTAGATTTTTTTTTTATAATTTTTATATTTTTATATTTTTGTTACTTTGAGTTCGTTTAGAGATTTTAGGATTACGAGTCTTTTTTCCTTTCTTTATAATTCTTTTTTTTTAATTTTCAAGATAGGAATTATAATCTATAATTTAAGATTTCTTTCTTTATTTGGATCTTAAGGTTTGAAGTCTATATAAATACATGTATAATTTGAGGAATTAATACTTTAGTAAATAAAATTTCTTTTTTCTTGATAAATCTCTTTTTGTTTTCTCGTTCAATTTTTCTTCTCATTAGTCCGTAAGAAAATCATTATCTAATTCGACGTCAATTATAGATTGAAATAGGAATTGCTACAGCAGACTCTTCACAATTTCTCTCAATATTTCTTTAACTTGCTTACATAGTTGTCAAGTGCTTAACAAGTTTTATTTTATAATGCTGAAATGAAACAAAACATTAAAGATAATCAACCATATTAACTTTGCAAGCTTCCAATAGAGTTCTTCATTGCTCATACTTTGACCATGCAATTGCAAGCTTCAGAAACACTTCATTTCCATACTTTGACCATGCAATTGCAGATTTCCAAAGCATTTCCAAAAATTACAAATTATTATTATTCAATATCTACATCCACCTGCAAAGCCTTCAATTCATTTTACTTGTTACTGAGAATATTGACGGTCAAAATAAGATTCTATATACTTTTCTAATTTATTCAGAAAACTTTTATGAAATTAGATTGGTCACTTAAGTTCGATGTTAACTGACCAATTAATTATTTTTTAATAGGAAACTAAACTAATTGCATAAATTGGAATAGGAAACTAAACTGATGCAAAATATGGTTAATACTTGAGTGACAATCTTGCAGAACGTGTTGCGTGGAGAGAGCCACCAAACAGAGCAAGGGGTTTTAGGATTTGGCACTATATATCCTCTCCAACTTCTCTAGCCATTTTCTTCAAGAAGCTTCTGGAAGGCTGAGTATCATTGATGATCGAATTTTCCAAAGCATTTCTATAATATCAATAAAATCACCTAGTGGCAATGTCGCCAACATGCTCCCAAAGCTCCTCCACGATTCGAGGTTTGGAAAACAAGGATCAAAACTTGCCTTTGGCAAACAATGATCAAAGCCTCCGCATCAAATGCTCCGATACTGATTTGAGGTTCTTGTAATACCACAAAATTCACCATTGAACTTCGATGAAGTCCTTCAGTGTCCTGTAGAATTACAGACCTCCCTGCACCAGCACCACGACAATTTTATGTGGAACACGGACTTATGATTAACCTCTAATCACCATTAATTCCCTCAAAAATAAATGGAATACATGAGCTTTAGAAATGAACTATTACATATGTGATGCAGGAGGTAATTAGTCGGCACCACGTAGACAAGAAAAGATGGATGAAATTGCTGAGGTGGTTCCAACAAAGGGGAAGTCAAGCCGAAGGTCAATTCATTGGTTTCTCTACTTGCGAGCCTCTCGATTACTTGGCTACCCAGCTCCTTGTCCTCTCGGCTCTAGAGCCTCCCGATTCCTTAGCTTTCAAGTTCCTTGACATCCTAGCTCCAGGGCCTCTTGGTTCGTTGGCCTCTCAGGCCTCCCAACTCCTTGGCCTCCTAGCTCTCAGCCTCCCGGCTTTGTGGCCTCCCATCCTCTTGGCCTCCTAACTCCTTATCCTCTTGGTCTTAGCCTCCTGGCTCCCTAGCCTTCTGACTCCTTAGTCTCTCAGTTCCTTAGCCTCCTAGCTCCCAAGCCTCCTGACTATCGGACCTCTCGGCTCCTTGACCTCCCTGCTCTCGGCAGGGCCATTTTAGGAAAATAATAATCATCGCATAAATTTTGGATTATTTCGGGGAAAGAATAATCATCGTACAAATCTTAGATTATTTTAGGGGATAGATAGCAGTGTAAATAAGTCTTGTATTATTTAAGAAATTAAATAATGATAATAAGAAGATGAGAATGGAAGAAAAAAATCTACTGTCTCTATATAAAAGGACGCAGAGCCATTTTAAGAAAATAATAATCATCGTATAAATCTCGGATTATTTCAGGAAAAGAATAATCATCTTACAAATCTTAGATTATTTCAGGGTATAGATAACGGTGTGAATAAGTCTTGTATTATTTAAGCAATTAAATAATGATAATAAGAAGATGAGAATGGAAGGAAAAAGTCTACTATCTCTATATAAAAGGTAATACTTTCCAGCATCCAAAGTACATATGCACATGTACATATATTAAAACCCTAATACTCATCTTCTTATTAATTTTTAACTTGAGTGTCAGAGTAGCTGTGTCAGGAACCCCTAGCCGTCATTTTAACCTTCTTCTCCTTGTTTGCCCTTAGTCAGGCACCCATAACTATATCATCATCCTCGTTGTTGTTAATCTGGAAATTACCATTAAAGTTGGAAGCAAAGTCAACCCACCGATAATTCACTCGTCGATGTTTACGGGCAGGTTCAAATTGACATCTTCTTTGAAAACACTGAGTTAAAGACCTAAATCGGGACTTTAAGATGGATGATGTCAGAAGACCTAATGTCAGTGCCATAGCAACAAAGGATTTTGACAAATTAGTAGTAGCTATGGTGCAAGCGATGTTAAAGGGGCAACCCTTGTATCCTCCAACAATCAATCCTCCAATCGAATAGCCGCTCTAGTCAGTTGAAGCGACATCGACGCACCAGAAGGTACCTTCGCCTATGAAAACGACTCAAACTGTTTCTCCCATACCGATAGGTAAGTCTGTCGCTAGAGAACCTTCTGTACAATCTTTTAGTGAAACCCCTCATCAAAGATTTTCAAGAGGAAAAGACCCTAAATTTGGTAAATCGAAAGCTCTTCGAGGTGCTCTGTTCTTGAGGGATATCCGCCAAGATGAATTGCCAAGGCACTGTCGAGTATTGCAGATCGAGGAATATAATGGTACTATAGATCCTAAGAATCACATTTGTAAATTTAATAACATTTCTTTGTTACATTAGTATACGAATGACCTCAAATGTTGAGTTTTCTTGACCACACTCTTGGGTTCGACGCAGAGATAATTTAGTCGGCTCCTTGCTTCTATTTGGACCTTTGAGAAGTTTAAAGTTGTCTTCATGCAATACTTTACAACCAGTCAAAGATACTAGAAAACACCGCATGATTTGTTCATCCTCATGCAGAAATTCAAATAACGCCTAAAAGAATATATGCAATAGTTTAATCGAGTAGCCATGGATGCTCCTCGGTTACCCTAAAGGTACAAGTTAGTGCCTTCTTTCTAAATTTGGGTGATCTAGATTTTTGCAAATATTTAGTGAAAAAGCCCTAATTTTGAAGGATTACAATTCTGGGCACTTTATATTCAAGTCAAGGAAGCCAGTCAGCTAAAAGAAAAGAAATGTCGACTTTGGCTCCTGTCCTCACTCATTAAGATCGTAGAGCTCCTCCCCCACCTTACAAAATCGAGAATTCACAAATTGAAAAGGGGAAAAAGTGGTACAAGCCATGAAGCTAGCTCCGACTCGTACTCTTGAATCTGGTCAATGATCCCCTAAGGTGACTCGATACTGTACCTACTATCAATTAAGCACTCATTCCATTTGAGATTGTCAGCAGTATGCAAGGGAGTTAAAATGAGTAGCTGATTAGCATAACGCCAATAGGACTGTGTTTGACAAAAGGAAGTCTCCTAAACCTTACAAATATTGTCACCACCATGATATCGACTGACCCATGAATCGATGATCCCATTCTCCCTCAAAGGAACCCCGCGGTTCCTCTCAGCCTCATCAAAAGGCCAAAGAAAAATATACAAGAAAAAAAAAGATTGATGCTCAAGGGACCGTAAACATAATATTGGGTGGATCCACAGATGGGGACCCCATTCAATCCTGAAGGGCTCATGGTAGAAGGCTAGAAGTTATGTCATTAGCACTAGTTGGGGAAGAGGACAAGGTCCTTCCATAAATTTCAGACCTAAAAATTTAGTAAGAGTCGAGGCCCCCCATGATGATGCTTTAGTAATTGAGGCTCCCCACCGAGAATTTGATTATATCCACGTTGCATTTTATTTACATGGATCAAATGACTCAAATTGACATAACCTAGTTAAGGGAAGTTGAGCACATATGGGAGGTTTAAGTGCTTACTTAGCTTGTAATATGGTGTTAGTGTCCAAATTAAGAGGTGAATGGAGTGTCTGCATCAATTTTCGTAACTTCAATAAAGCTTTTCCAAAGGATTACTACCCCCTACCTCATATTGATCAGCTGGTAAACTCTATTTTTGGTTGTGAATTCATATACATGATGGATGTCTATCAAGGATATCATCAGATTCCCTTGGCTTCTGATGATCAAGAAACGGCTAATTTTGTAACCACTAATGAAACTTTCTGTTATACTGTCATACCATTCAATTTGAAGAATATAATACATGGGCAACCTATCAATGACTCATGGATTGAGTCTTTAAGCATCAAATTGGGAGAAACATTGAGATGTATGTTGATAATATTTTAATCAACTATGTCCGATCTGAGACCTTGATCTCAAATGTCAAGGAGACATACCTACACTCAGGCAATATAGGCTTAAACTTAACCCCAATAAATGCATATTTGGAGTTAAAATTAGAAAATTTCTTAAGGAAGTACAATGATTGGTCGGATGCATTACAACACTTTCATGATTCATCTCTCGCTCACCTAATCGGAGTCTCCCCATTTTTAAGATATTGAGGAAAGCCTTAAAATTTGAATGGGACACAAAATGCGATGAAACTTTTGCCAAATTAAAGGAATATTTATCCTGATTACCCTTACTCTCCAAACAAATGACGAAAGAAATGCTATGGGTGTATCTATCAACATCCGAGGGAGCAGTTGCCATCGTCCTGCTTTAACAAGAAGATGGTATACAATACTCTATCTATTTTTTAGTCACTTATTGAAGGATGTTAAAAATAGATATACTAATATGGTAAAATTAGCTTTTGGATTAGCCCTCGTTGCCCATCTACTAAGGTCATACTTCGTCTCTCACCCGATCACAATTCTTATCAATAGTGGTTTGGGCCAGTTGCTAACTAATCCTAAAGCCTTTGGGAGGCTGATAAAATGGACTACCGAGTTGAGTGAATATGATATCAATATCACCTACAAATATCCATTTAAGATCAAGTCTTGGCGGATTTTCTAACAGAAGTTCCTGACCAAGAAGTAAATGGAACTTGAAAATTTTATGTGGACGGCTCCTCTATTAAGCAGAGTAGTGAAGTTAGGATATTACTAATCTCTCCCAGAAAAGATATGCTCTAGCTTTCTGTTCAACTTGACTTTCGGACGTCCAACAATGAAGATGAATATGAGGCCTTACTCATAGGGCTTCAAGCAACAAAGCAAGTTAGAGCTTCCCGAGTGATCATCTATTCAGAGTCTTAGTTGGTGGCTCAGCAGCTAGTAGAAAGTTTCAAAATTAGAAGCGACTAATTGTAGCGATACGCGAATTTTTTTGAAAAGTTAAAGGGTGATTTTTAAGAAGTCACTTTGTATAAGATTTCTCAAGTAGATAATAAAAAGGTGGATGAGCTGGCTAAACTAGCAAGCGCACTGGCAGGGTGGAGAACAAATGACTGCGTGTCTCAAACTCTGTTAGTTTCTCAAGTCGAACATCAACAGTGAGCAATGTCTAGAGAAAGATTACTCCAACAATCTCCCATTTTTTAATGTTTGACAAATTGTTTAAGTTAGATCTTTAAATATGCAACAACCATAAAGCATAGTAATATGGTAATATCCATGAAGCATAAGCATAATGAATCTAATTTAAACTATCCATATCTGTAGGTCCGGGTAGGTCGGCTAGAAGGGGGGGTTGAATAACCTGAAAATATAAATCAAGACCTTTCTCGAACTTTGGACTTGGGTTAGCAGTAATAGTATAATAAAAATAAACAATACAAAAACTGAAAGAAGAGACTCAAAATTTTACTTACAACCGGGGTGGTTGTTAATCAAAGACAATGACAACACTAGAAAAACTCCTTTGTGTAGGCGGAGAAGCCTCTTACAATCTTTGAACGCTCAGACTATTTCTAGGAAGTTGATACAAGAGTTGATTGATTATTTCCTAGCTCCAGGGGTCTTTTTATAGCTTCTAGAAATTCTATCTACATCTTGAGGGTGCCTCCAAGGGTATGGAGGGCGCTTCCAGCGAGGTGGCACGGATAAAACTTTATCCGCTACGAATGACCACTTTGGCTAGGTCGAGGGCACCCTCAATGCTATGGAGGGCGCCCTCTATATCATAGGGCGCCCTCTACATCATGGAGGGAGCCCTCTACCTGCAGCGTATAAATAGCTCCAGGTTTCCTTTGGATCTTCCACTGCTCCATTCGCTTGAGTGATTGCGGCCAACTAAAATAGGGCTCAGCCGAACCCAATTATTTAATTTAATTTTTATTTAAATTGTTTTAATTTTAATTTAATTTTAATTTAAATTATTTTTATTTTAATTTTGATTTTAATTTAATTTAAATAATTTTAATTCTAATTTTGAATTTAATTTAATTTAATATATTTTAATTTAAATTTAGATAATTTTAATTTTGATTTTAATTTAATGTTAATTAAAATAATTTAATTTAATTTTGGTTTTAATTAAATTAAATTTAATTTAATTTAATTTTGGTTTAAATTATTTTTATTTTTATTTTTATTTTAATTTTGATTTGATTTTAATTTAAATAATTTTAATTTTAATTTTGATTTTAATGTAATTTAATTTAAATACTTTTCATTTTGATTTTAATTTAATTTAATTTAATTTTAATTTAAATAATTTTAATTTTGATTTTAATTTAATTTAAATAATTTTAATTTTAATTTTGGTTTTAATTTAATTTAATTTAATTTTTATTTAAATTTTTTAAATTTTAATTTAAATGATTCTAATTTTCAGTACGATTAATTAAGTTTGTAGTCAGTATTAATTCAAAGTTGAATAAATTAGTAGATTAATTAATCTGTTATTTTTTTTAAATAAGAATAGGAATTAAGTAAATTAAATAAGTTGTTTAAATACATTTAACTTATAATTAATTTTAATTTAACTTTAAGTTTGAGTTTAGTTTATGTTTAACATAAATAAAATTTAATTTCAAAGTTTAATTCTAATTTTAAATTTAAGTTTTATTTTAAGTTTAAATTTTCAGTTTAAAGTTTAATTTTTTAACTTAATTTAAGTTTTAAGTTTAACATAATTTAATTTGTTTAATTTAGTTTAGAAAATTTTAAATTTAATTTAATTAATATTAATTTAATTTAATTTAATTTTTAGTTAAGTTGATTTTAAATTTTATTTTTAATTTTAGTTTTAGTTTTGATTAAGTTAGTTTAACATAATTTTTAAGATAGTTTTTAAGTTAAACTAAAGATAATTTTTAAAATAATTTTTAAAATAATTTTTAAGTTTAACAGAATTTAAAATAATTTTAAGTTTCAAGAAAACTAAAATACTTTTTAAGTTTAAAATAAATTTTAAAATAATATTTTGTCTAAATTATTTTTTATATTTAAAATATTTTTTCAAGAATTTTTGAAGAATTTATAAAGATTCTTTAAAATAATTTTAAAAAATTTTTAAAATTTTTTAAAAATAATTTTAAAAAAAAGTTTAATTTTTTTTTAAAACAATTTTAAAACTAATTTTTAAGTTAGTTTTTAAAATAATTTTTAAAATAATTTTTAGAAGAATTTTTAAAATAATTGTTTTATAAATAATTTTTAAAGAATTTTTAAAATTATTTTTAAAGAATTTTTTAAAATAATTTTTTAAAATAAAAACAGTTTTCCTTAACGGAAGTCTTGAAGAAAACATTCATATGAAGCAACCAGAGGGGTTCATTGAAAAAGGCAAAGAACATCTAGTGTGCAAGCTAAATCGGTCTATTTATGGACTGAAGCAAGCTTCAAGGTCTTGGAACATCCAGTTTAATGAAGTAATCCAGTCATATGGATTTATTTAGTGTCCGGATGAGTCTTGTGTATACAAGAAGTGTGATGGAAACGTGGTGGTATTTTTTGTACTATACGTAGATGACATTTTGTTAGTTGGAAACAATATCAAAGTGTTGTCGGAAGTAAGGGTATGATTGTCCAAACAATTCGATATGAAAGACTTAGGAGAATGCACACATATTCTTGTGATCAAAGTAATAAGGGATCGTAAGAAAAGGATGTTGTGCTTGTCCCAAGCTTCATATATTGATACAATCCTTGCTCGTTTTAGCATGCAAGACTCCAAGAAAGGTTTTTTACCTTTTAGACATGGAGTAGCTTTATCTAAAGAGATGTCTCCGAAAACATCAAAGGAGATAGAGGACATGAAGGCAGTCCTTATGCTTCGGCTGTAGGAAGCCTAATGTATGCTATGTTGTGCACGAGACCGGATATCTGTTTTACCGTGGGCATGGTTAGCAGATATCAAAGTAACTCTGGACAAGGACATTGGACAGTTGTAAAACATATATTAAAGTACCTGAGAAGGACTAGAGATTATATACTAGTTTACCAAGCAGATGATTTGCTCCCTGTGGGATACACAGATTCTGACTTCCAATCAGATAGGGACAATAGTAAGTCTACATCAGGCTATGTGTTTACTTTAGGAGGTGGAGCGGAGCCATTGCATGGAAGAGTGTTAAGCAGAAATGTGTTTCTGACTCAACCATGGAAGCTGAGTATGTGGCAGCCTCTGAGGCAGCTAAAGAAGCTGTGTGGCTCAGGAACTTCCTAATGGACTTAGATGTAATTCTTGGTTTGCCCAAAATCATCACAATTTATTGTGATAATAGCAGTGCAGTAGCAAACTCGAAGGAATCATGAGCCCATAAGGCAAGTAAACACATAGAGCGCAAGTACCACCTTATACGAGACATCGTTAAGTGAGGAGAAGTTGTTGTCGCCAAGATTGCATCAGCGGATAACCTGGCAGATCCTTTCACTAAGACCCTTCTGGCGAAAGCTTTCAATCGGCATGTTGAAGGAATGAGAATCAGATATATGGCAGTTTTTATGTATTATAGTCTTTTAGTATAAGTGGGAGATTGTTAGAGTGTATACTAAAAGTCTAGCCTTTTATAAACATTTTATTTTGAAATAAAGAATCACATTGGTCAAATGTCTACATTTATATGCTAAGTGTAGTTGTTCAATTAATTTATATTGTAGATAACATGGTGTGTGGTGTTACACACAGAAGATCATGTTATCAATTCCTTATAAATTATAAACAGTAGCTCACGACTAAGATGGAAAGGAACAAACCATTGGAATAGTCGTAATGTAATTTGATATTAGTTTATCTTAACTATAAAATTACACTAGTACACTCTGAGTGTATTGAGCAAGATCATTTAAGGTAAGTTCTTTTTATACTGACTGAATAAAAGAACAAGACCTTTTGTTATTATGGAAGTGTATGCTCTTAATCATGATATAATAACAAACACATATATCTAGTATTTATTTCTTTGACTTATCAATGGGTGAGATTTAGTTTGATAAATCAAGAGGCCCGATAAGTTGGGAAATGATATTATTTATAGTGAGTGTTGTTGATTATAGAAGGAAACTGTGTCCTAGTAATCTAGGTTGATAATGTCCCCAAGAGGAGCTCATAAGGATTGTCATGTAAACCCTGCAGGTGGACTTAGTCCGACATGACGATAAGGTTGAGTGGTACTACTCTTGGACTAAGATATTAATTAAAATGAGTTGTCAGTAACTCACTTAATTAGTGGACATTCGATATCTTAAACACTGAGAGACTAACACACTCATAATAAGAAGGAGCCCAAAATGTAATTTGGGATTGGTGTGGTAGTTCAATAATAATTCTTTAGTGGTATGAATTATTATTGATGAAATTAAGATGTTCGTGGCGAACACAGGAAGCTTAATTTCATCGGGAGACCAAAACCAATTCCTCCTCTCGGTCCCTATCGTAGCCTCTTATATATAGAGAATTATATCCACCAAATACCCACCTTCTTACCCAACCTTAGGTGGCCAGCCAAGCCAAGATTGGAGTCCAAGCTTGGGTCGGTCAAAGACAAAGGGTTGAGCCATTGTGGTGGTCGACCAATGCTTGAAGCTCAAGCTAGGTGGGCTGGCCACAAGAAAATAAAAGGATTTTATTTTTTTAAAATCTTTTCTTATGTGGATATCATGGTTTAAAAGAGAGTTTAAAATTTAAATATTTCCTTTTATAGCTTTCTACAAAAGATTAAGTGAAAGGTTTGATATCTTTCCTTATTTGTTGTTAAAAGGAAGATTTTAATTTTTGATAAAACTTTTCTTTTTTGTAACCATCTTAATGATTTAAAAGAGAGTTTTAAAATTAAATCTTTCCTATTATAGTTTCTACAAAAGATTAAGAAAAGATTTGATATCTTTCCTTATTTATAGATTGAGAGGAAAATTTTAATTTTAAAGATAACTTTCCTTTTTGGAAATCATCCACATGTTTTAATAAAGAGATTTTTAATTTATAAAATTTCCTTTTATAACCAACCATGAAGGGAAAATTAATAGAGAAATTTTTATTTTAAAAATTTTCAGAAACAAATAAGGAAGTTTTAATTTTGTGTTTAAAACTTGCCTTATTTGGAGCATGTGATGCGGCCGGTCATAGCATGGGTTAAAAAGAATTTTTAATTAAATTTTCCTTATTAACCTATGGCAAGGAATATAAGGAGATTTTAATTATAATTAAATTTCCTTATTTGCCAAGACCAAGTAATATAAAAGAGAGGGTAGAGGTGCCTCATCTCACAACACATATTCTATTATTCCTCTCTCTTTTCTTCCTTGGTGTGGCCAGCCCTATTCTCTTCTCCTTTCTTCTTCTTGTGGCCAAACCTCAACATCTCTTGGAGCTCTTGTGGTGGCCGGATTTTGCTTGAAGAAGGAGAGAAAGGAGGCTTTGCTCTTGCATCCCTTGGAGCTTGAAGGTTGATGGCCGAAACATAGAAGAAGGAAGTTATCTTGGTGGTTTTCATCTCAGTAGATCGTTGCCCACACAACGTCCGAGATAAGAAGAGGAATACGATAGAAGATCAAGAGGTTGTTGCTTACAAAGAAAGGTATAACTAGTAATTATTTTCCGCATCATACTAGATTTCTTTGTAGGTTTTTGAAATACCAAACACAAGAGGCATATGATTCTAGGTTTCGAATTTGTGATTCGAGTTTGTGTTTTTTTTGTTTTTCGAATTTGTGATTCGATTGTTCCTTTTGGTTAAACCTAGGGTTATATAAGGAAATTAAATATTAAATTTCTTTAAAAGACTTTGTCTAGGCGGTGGTGGATGATCCCATACCCAAGAAGGCCTAGTGCCTCGTCATGCAATCCTGGAAGCCAATTTTAGAAATTAATATTTAATTGAATTTGTAACATGCGTTGCTTTGGATCAATAATGTTAAGCATCGTTTGCGATCCAAGTTTAAACCACTAAGAACAGATAAGTTAAATTTGGAATCAATAATGTTAAGTTCTGTTTGCGATTCCTAATTTAATTTCTAAAGAACACAATAGGTTGTTCATAAAGGTTCAGGACTTGTATAAGATTTTTGTACAGGGGAACCGGTATGATATTCCGCATAGCAACCAACAGACTCCCCTTTGTACAAGGATCGAGTGACTACCATATCGTCTTACCCTTTTCAAGGCCTAAATTCTTTCAGACTCAGACATAATCGAGGTTGCGATTGTTGGGTTACTTCGGAGCTAGAGGCAGGGGGTGAATAGGTTGTCTCGCTCATTCGCTTGCTTCGCAGATATTTGTTTGCAGCAGATTGAATCGAAGTCAAGCATCAAGCTCTCCAATGCTAACACGTCGATTTACTTGATATCCACCTCAAAAAGAGATAACTAATCCAAGGATCCACACACCGAGCACACTCTCCACTAAGAAAATAACTCCTCGGAACTACCGGAGGCGGAGAAACCTCGTACAACACTCACACAACAAGATACAGCTCAAAGCAAGAAATAAATACAAAAGAAAACCTCTTCTTGCTTGATCTTGTGTAGCTTGAGGATGCCTCTTGACTCTTGGGAGTGCAACAACACTTGTCCCAAGAACGCTTCAAGTACTGGCGATGATGAGTGTGAATAAGGGAAGAAGAACTCATGTAAGCGCTGCCTCATTTGAGCTCACTGTCACCTTTATATTCTGCAATCTAGGACTCCCAATCGATTGTACCTCCTCCCAATCGATTACCACGTCAGATCCCAGTAATCCCAGCTGTCCAAAACCTGCATCCTACATAACGGTCATATCTCAATCGATTGACCAATCGAATGGAGAGGCTTGAATCAATCGACCGATTGATTCAGAGAGCCTCTATGCTGTCATTGGAAAACCCTGAATCGATTGACTGATCGATTCAGGCTTCCTCCCATTCCTATGAGAAATCTAGCTCCAATCGATCGGTTGATCGATCGACGTGGCCTAATCGGTCGGCTGATCGATTGGGAACCTCTCTGTGCTCGTGAGAAGGTCTTCCCAATCGATCGGCTGATCAATTGAGCTACTTTCACTTGTAGCACACTCCCAATTGATCAACTGATCAATTGAGCTCTGGTTCAATCAATCACCTGATCGATTGATCAACCATAACTTGCCTAACTCAAGTCTAGGGTTTCCAAACCAAACATCCAGTCAATTTTGACATGTTGGTACTCCTCATTGCCTAGCATCCGGTTAACCTTGACCTGCTGGGACTTCTTGACCAAGTGTCCGGTCAATCCCTTGACCTACTTGGACTTTTCTCCTTGTGCCAAGTATCCGGTCGATCCTTTGACCTACTTGGAGTTCCAATCACCATATGTCAGGTCATCCTTGGCCCACTCAGATTTTCATTGCCTGACTTCACTCACTAGGATATTATTATTGCCTAAATTCACTCACTAGGGCTTCCACCTGACTTTACTCACTAGGATTTCTATCTGTCTAGCTTCACTCACTAGGTCTTTCACATCACCTGACTTCATTCACTAGGATTTCCAGCTACCTAGCTTCACTCACTAGGACTTTGCCATCACCTGGCTTCACTCACCAGGATTTCTAGCTGCTTAGCTTCACTCACTAGGACTTCCAACACCAAGTGTCTGGTTAACAATGACCCACTTGGATTTTCCTCTTCTGCCAACCTCTTCGTTGGATTTATTCTTGCTTAACCTCTAGTTAGGACTTTCCCAGCCAAGTATCCAGTCAATCTTGACCTGCTTAATTCTTCTTATTATCAACCTGGTCAAACATTGACCAGAGAGAAATTGTTCCAACAATCTCCCCAAACTGACGATTGCACCTGTAATCTCTATACATTGTCAAAACAATCTTCATATATTGTCAAACATCGAAACTCACACATTTTGGCTCAAGCTTGAGCCAATTCAAGCTTAGTCAACCTGGTCAACCTTGAACTAAGGGATATTGCACCAACAGAGATCCCCTATGCTATGGTAGTTGACTTCCCTTCGTATAAGGGTCAAATGAGTATCGTATCGCCTTATATTTTTAAAGGCTCAAATTTTCCTGAATTTGGACATAGTTGGGGTCAAGATCCCTTAGGCTATGATAGCGGACTCTCCTTTGTACAAGGGTCAAGCGAGTACAATATTGTCTTATCATATTCAGGGCCCCAAATCCCTCGACTCGAATGAAGTTGGGATCGAGATCCCCCAGGCTATGGTAACGGACTCCCCTTCATATAAGGGTCGAGTTAGTACCGTATCACATTGTCCTTTTCAAGACTCACTTTCCCAGGCTCGGACATTGTCGGGTTGGGATCCCTCAAACTATGATAGTGAACTCCCTTTCGTATAAGGGTAGAGCAAGTACCATATCATCTTGTCTTTTTCAAGGTCCAAACTCCCCTAGACTCGGATGAAGTCAAGGTCCAGATCCTACATGGTCTCTACAATCATAGCGGAAAATAAAAAAATTACTAAATTTCATCATATTCAAAAGAAGTTGTTATAAAGGGTAAACATCATATAAGTACATCTAAAAAATCAATATCATCCTTATCAGGGATTCTCTCGTTGATTTTCAAAAGGTTGATGACTAGGAGGGGGGAGTCAATGGGAAGCTTCCCAGTCTCCACCAGTTTTGTCAGGGTGTCATCAATTCCACGCTACACCATTCGGACAAAGTAGGTGTTGTCCATATTATAAAACTCCTTTGATCGAAAGAATTCTTTTTTCCTGATGACCCAACACTCATATTCTCCTGCCTAGTGCTCCTCAAACTCTGACACCTTACTCTCCATGAGCTTCAAGCATCGACACGGAGGCTTGTAGTTCCAATAAGGATGTCTCCTGGTTCCATACCTCGACTCGGGCATCCTCGACTACGACAAGGAAGGTCTCCAAATCTTATCGTCGGGCTTCCACTAGGTCTTTGGCTGACTTGACCTCCCCTCGAGTGGATCTCACTTTCAAAAGCCCTAGCTCCTGTTGGATGGCCTCTAAATTAGTATGAATGGTCATGACTTCTAGTTTCATTTGATGGTCATTTGTAGCTGTTAACATGTCTATCTCCTTCTGCAACTACCTCACATTATGCGCTAGACTAATTCTCCCCTCCATCATCTCCACTATCCCCCTCAGTAAGGTGATCATTGCCTGGTCAAAAGCAGGGTCTACTTATTGTCTCTTCACGAAATCAACTTCTGATTGTGCGGTGATTACTTCCTCCTGAGCGATGGTCAAAACTTCTTGAGAAGGAGCTATGGCTAACTGGGTCTCCAGTTCTGCTATGCGGGCTTATGGATCTCACCGACCTTGATGGATCTTGGGGTATCATTAGCCAAATATCATTAGTTGGGACATGTGCTTAGCCCTATCCTACAGAAGTTCCTCTGCTAAAGCTTGGATGGGCATGCCCTTGGTTGCTGCTTCCTTGTTCTTCCATAAGAAGTCTGTTCGGCCATAAAGGGTGAGGTTCATCCTGTACTCTTTTTAAACTATGTCTTGGGATAACTCCACTATGAGAGGGACCCCCTCTTCACCAAGAGAATTCTCCCGATGACTCGAAGGACTTGGATATACAGGAGCATACAAGGGACCCACTTGCATGCGAGAAGTTCCTTATTCAACAAAGGGCGGGAAGACTAGGGTCCTAGGAGATGGTGGGAGAGGCACTAGGGAAAAATTGGTAGTAATTGTTATGCTACCATAAGTGTATGATTATGTCATCAATAACAAAAATATCAATCCCACATGGACTGTTAAATAAGCACTAGTTGACTTCACATGGTGAGCTATCTAGATAATTAGAAGGTTGGTTGAGAGCTTGAAGGCAAGAGATTAAGAGAGAGAGTTGGGATAGAGAGAGAGGGAAGAGAGAGAAAGAGAGTAAGAGAGGGAGGAGTTGGTTTGGGGGGAATGATTCTAGGAGTTCGGTTTCACTATGATGCTAATTAATGTCCCTATGCATTGTTCATCTCTCTACCTCCATGCCTACACTTTGTAGAATTTCTAACTAAAATTTGGATCAACTCTATGAAGATCACACCGAAGAGTTTACCCAAGTTCTAAGTAAAGAAACAACTTTAAAAAGTCAAGTTAAAAGGTTACCCTAAGGCTCCCACTCATATAATCCTAGAGTTGTCCAATTTACTTCCTAATGGTAGATTAATAGAACTAAGAGGGTGTTTGGCTGAGCTTATAAGCTCTCTAAAATAGCTTATAAGATGTTTTGGAGCTTATAAGCTCTTCAAATTTATTTGGTAAATTTTTTTTCAAACAGCTTATAAGCTGTCAAAATAAGCTGTTTTGGAGCTTATAAGCTGTTTTTAAAAAAGTATGGAAGACCCTACTTTTTAAAAAAAGATCTTATTTTAATAATTTGTTTCTCTAAAATATTCTTATATAATTTCATAAATCCCCATCTTATCCTCCATAAATTTTTATAAGCCTAATATTTTTTTATCTCCGCCGACTTTTCTTCTAACATTGTGTCATCTTCTCCGCCAACGCCTCTTTCTAATTTTCTCTCCCCCGGTGCAGAAATTCACCCAAAATCCTCTATTAATAAAAATCTCAAAACCCTCTATTAATAGTATTATACCCTTTTTGGTAATTTTATTAATAAAAAGATCTTATAATACCAAACACATCAATATCTTTAAGTTGATTGTAATAAGTTCACCCAAACACTTTAACAACTTATTTTTAAAATAAGACCTAACAACTTATAAGCTCCTAAAACAACTTATAAGTTGTACGAACTTATAAGCTTTTTTTAGTAAGTTTAGCCAAACACCCTCTAAGTAGAAGAGGTAACCTATAAAATCTGGTTAAAGGGTTATCCTCTGTCACAGGGCCTCCCGGTCATAAAATTCTAGATTACACAAGTCACTTCCTAATATTAATTTAGGAGAAACCCTCTAAACTCTAATTAGATACTCTTTTGTAGTGAATCAATCTCTTTGTAAAAGGATCATTCTAGAAACTTCGCTTAACGAATTACCCCTTTTATAGGGCTCCGCAGTTATACAATCTAGCACTTTTCCTCTACAAGGTGACCAATCCATCACAATCCACATGCATATACCACACGCACATCATAACTACTCCCTACATCATAAGAATTAGAGAATCTACTCCATTGCAAAAGGAGACACAATCAATACATATAAAAATAACATTTTACAACTCAATACTTGAAATAAAGAGAAGAGCAATGTTTATCCATGAAATCCGGTGTTGTTGGAGGTGTTCCCTTGCTTTGGAGGAGGACGAATGATGGGAGGAAGGGGCGGAGCCCCTAACTAAGGTTCCTTCTAAGGAGAGAAACCCCCCCCCCCCCCTTTTATAGGGGAGGACACGACCCTAGGCACGGGCCATGTCACAACCGTGTGTATTCACACGGGCGTGACTATGTTAGCTTCAGCTAGGCACACGGTTGCCTCCATTGAGGGACACGATCATGCCTTTGGGGCATGACTATGTCTTGCTTCTTTGATGCAAGGGAGGCATAACCATGTGGATTCACATGGCCACCCCATGTTGGGTTTGACATGGCACATGGTCATCTCCAAGGGAAGACACGGTTGTGTTAGGGGGTACGACCATGTCTTGGTATTGTCTCTAGTGGGAGGCATGACTGTGCCTATGGGGAACGATCTACCCTTGGGTTGGCACACGCCATGTAGGGCTCAACCAAATTGCTTATTTTCTCTATATTCACTCCAATGTGTGTTTGCTCCATTTTTGCTCCAGTTTACATTCTGTCAATCAAAACAAGAAAAGAATAGATCTTCGAACAAATATGATGGAGGTATGACATAGTAATATAATATGGTACAATAAATATAAATTATCTATATGAAATATAAGCAGATGTACGTCAAAAAATGTCTAAAAACATATATAATCTATATACATCACACCCCTACACTTAAACCTTTACTTGTCCTCAAGCAAAAATTGTATCTTAACTCATGTGGTTAAATAGTGCATTATAATCTATAGCGAATTAGTTTAATCCTATCAAATGATTTCATTGTTAAGCAAGATACAAAATTAGTTTGAGTTTGGCCTAAGAAATAGTTCTCCGTGCTTAGTGAAACAGTAGCCTAAGTTTATTAAGTTTTAATCCGTAAGCCTAGTCAAGTCATCATATCACTGTATTCCTTATACTCTCAACAATATACACTTACCTACTACACACTTGGTTCATCCTTCTCAATCTACCCAAAGTCTCAAAGGCGTGTTCGATATCAAGAGACACATAGCAGTTATTTTTCTAGTAACCTAGCTCAGTCTCAAAGGAAAAACTCGCTAGTTTCCACTCATGAGAACTATTTTTTATATCCCTTATTAATTTTTTTCTCTAACTAATTGCAAGGTGTAACACTTGAAAAGGAATGCATATAAATGCAAATGTAGGGATATTTAGATTTTTCTAAATGAGCTGACATGATTTGAGTCTCATCTAGTAACCAAAATATACTTTGAGAAATCACTACAGAAAAACTAGTACTAATCAAGTTCTATGAATCATGAATATTTCCAAGGTTATCTACTATCAAAACTAGGCAAGGTGTGGGGAGATTCTAAAACAAGGCCAATACTTAAACTCTTATAGTAAAAACATTGCTCACTTTATTCTAACATGGATAGAAAAAGATAGATCACTAAACATACTATCACCATAAGTAACAATAAATCATATGAAATCTAGAACAAGTGTGCTAGTATTTTTTACATTAAGGAATAAACAATCATAATGTGATAAATGATGCAACTAGAAAAATTTTATTATGTAAAAAGAAATGTAACAAAAACTAAACTAAACCCAACACATCTCCCAGACTTAAAATTTTCATTGTCCTAATGAAAATAAGATATGTAATTTAGAGGAGGTTTTGAAATTAGAGAAGTTACCAAGTGATGACCTCCAAATGGTTGAGACATTTATATGTTGAAGATACTCCTCTATCTAGTATTCACATTCCTCCACAACTTTGAAACCTACAAAAAGAAATTAGACAAGAAAAACTAAGTAGAGGAATTACGGTTATTATGAAGAAAGAAAAGTAAACTAAAAAGAAACTAAAAAAATTAAATGAAAACAAGAAAGAAAAACTTCGGTTACCTTCCAAGAAATGCTTATTTTAGGTCATTAACTTGACCCCTTATTTGGTCCACTTAAATCGTGATCTTGCCGGAGTGAGGTACCTCCAGACTTTCCTACTAATAGCCCAAAATGCGGAGAGAACTTTCATCGTGGGAAACATATCATGAGAAATTGCTCTCTCCTTCTTCTTCTCTTTGAAATTTATCTCTGGATCTTGGAGATGGTGCAACTTAAGTATCTAGGACAAGAGCATAGTTAGTACAATTGATGTTGAGGCCTTGTTCTAAAGAAAATTAGGTATAGGTAAAAATGAGAGTGTCTAGCTCTGGGGTCTCTAGCTATCCACCACTTCCCACTCGAAGGGCTATATACTAATATCAACATCTGCCTCATCTATAATCCCATCATCAATCAAGCATGCATTATCAAGATTTGTAATAAGAACAACAATAAAGTTGGTCGAGCATTCATCAAAAGTCCTTTCAATGCCCATAGTATCGTTAGATATATTATCACCATGCAAATAAGTAGAGGAGTCCTATAGAGCCAAAGAATAATAAGCAGGAATGTCATCAGCTTTATAATTCATCCCCTCTAAAACATCATTTAACTAAGACTCTGAATTTGGACTTGACACATCAACTTGTTCTAGGGATCGAAGAAATAAGATCCCTTGTTGCACTAGGATCTCCTCTAAATCTTGTAATGTGATTTTCATCTGACTGGGGGAAGGACTATCTATGTCTTAGGAGTCTTCCCAGTTTGTCGACTCATCTGGTTGTTAACGATGTGGTATGTCTAATGATGAATTATCCTGAAACTCTGATAGACTTTGGTTTACTTGAGAAATATGCTCAACATTTTGTATGCAGTTATAGTTCAAATTTTGATGGTCCATCTAATCTTAATTGAAGTGTTGAGGTAGGTTAGGGATCTGTTGTTGTGATAGTAACTGCCCATTCTCCTCAGAAGTATGCTGGGATTGAAAGTTCTGAATTTGATGATCCCCCAGTCATAACTAAAAGTACTAGGAATGAATATACTCTAAAGTTCCATGGGAGATGTAGCAACCTTTTTGAAGAAGTGACATAAAGCAGCTGGATGGGATGAGGTGCCACAAACCTTGCAGATGTCAGTAGTTGATTAAGTGGAAGGGCTAGCATCTTTTTAGAAGAGGTGGCATATGACCGTTGGTTGAGTTAAACTACCACATACTCTGTAGATGTTCAACATTTTCTCATCATCAAAATAATAAGTTGCATTGAAGCCTCTAGGTTGCCAAGAAAGGTACTTATCCATGGTTAAAGAAAATTTTTAGTCTCACCTAAAACAATAGCAATAACATCACAAAGCACAGGGAGTAGTCATAAAATTATAAATAGGAATTTTTGTATTGATTTAAAAAAATAAATATAGAATTAAAGATAAGAAATAAAATGTATAATGAAAATAAGAAAGAAAATATATATAAAAAGAAAAATGTCTAGAGTAACTCAAATGATATTCAACTAATGTTAATAAAAATAGTCCCTAGCAACAAGGCCAAAAACTTATTATTTAGACAATTGGAAGGTTGGTTGAGAGTTTAAAGGAAAGAGATCAAGAGAGAGAGAGAGAGAATTAGGGGAGAGAGAGAGAAAGAGAGTAAGAGAGAGAGGAGTTGGTTGGGGGGGAATGATTCTAGGAGTTCAGTTTTACTATGATACTAGTTAATGTCCCTATGCATTGTTCATCTTCCTACCTCCATGCCACTTTGTAGGATTTCTAACTAAAGTTTGGCTCAACTCCACGAAGATCGCACTGAAGAGTTTACCCAAGTTCTAACGCTATTAAGTTAAGAAGCAACTCTAGAAAGTCCAGTTAAAGGGTTACTCTAAGGCCTCCCAGTTATACAATAATAGAGTTATCCAATTTACTTCCTAACAATAGATTAATGTAACTAAGTAGAAGAGATAACCTAGAAAGTCCGGTTAAAGGGTTACTTTCTGTCACAGGACCCCCTCGATCATACAATTCTAGATTACACAAATCACTTGCTAATATTAATTTGGAAGAAACCCTCTAAACTGTAATTAGATACTCTTTTGTAGTGAATCGGTCTCTTCACAAGAGGATCATTCTATAAAATTCGCTTAACGGATTACCCCCTTTCATAGGGCTCCGTAGTTATACAATTTAGCGCTTCTCCTCTATAAGGTGACCAATCCATCACAATCAATATGCTGTAGGACCGATGCAAGTGAGAGAGAGGGGTGAATCATGTGATTTAAAAACTTTCTTTTTTTTTGGTGTAACAAAGTGTGCAGTAGAAAAGATAAATGAAAAAAAGGGAACATGAACACAAGCGGTTACTTGGTTTGGAGCCTTTGTTGACTCTTATTCCAAGACCCACGATCTCTCGAACCATATCGATAGACAATCCACTAAAAATCTCTTCCAAAACGACTAGAAGAGAGAATCGAGTACAAAAATGAAAAAAGGATAGTGTAACAAACCTACACTGTTGGTGCAATAAGCATTGATAGTCAAACTCAGATTTTGATGAATAATAAATTATTTAAAGTTAGAAGTTATGTTTGTCTAATACTCTTTATCGAGTGTGCATAAATTGATGAGTTTAAAGGACTTGATACTAGGATAAAGTCCATATGTGCGATTCTAGTAGGAAGTCTAGTTGGGTCTACGAGACCTGACAGTTGACTGAAGTCCAATTGGGATGTTCAATTATAGACGATTGCTTGAAGTCTGGATGTGCAATTCCAGCAGGAAGACCTGATGGGTCAAAGAGACTGCAAATGATAAGTGAGGTAAGTCACTAGAGGAGAGAAATCTAGTGATGACGAGTCCCGGTGGGACTATACGCGTGGTCCAACTTAGAGCCATTTGGAAAGTCTAACATGAGACCATGACTAGATCAAAGTCTTGGGAAGACAGAATCTAATTAATAATTATTTTATTTATTTTATACTATTCTAACTCTGTGTTGCAGGTTATTTTCACTAACACTTTGACGCAGGAAAAAAAGATGGAAAAAGGGCTCTCGGCGCTTGAAAGCTTGTCCAAGCGCTCAGATCCAGGCGTCCGGATAAGCTGGGTGCAATAGGAGATGACTAGTTAAGGTGGTGATCATTGTTTGACCATCATACGTCACGGTCTAGGCGCCCAGAGGTGGATAAAGTATGCAGGATAGACTTTCGACAAGGTGCAGCCACGTCAGCATACTCCAGGTGCCCAAGGGTGGATCCAGGTGCCCAAGGGTGGATCCAGGCGCCCAGATGGGGCTATAAAAGGTAGCTTCAACCAACAACTTTGTCAATTCCAATGACTTTCATACTCGCACGCTACTCTAAAAAGGCCTCCGGGATACCAAAAAGATACTCCGACAACCAATAATTAAGTTTTCATTCTTCTGTTGTTGGTATAATTTAATTACTTCATTGTACTCAATTTTGTAATAATTTTGTGATTATAGTGATTTTCCAACGAAAGCACCCAACGAGTGTGAGCCTTGGAATAAAAGTCGTTGAATGCCCCAAACCAAGTAAAAGAAACTTGAGTTAGCGATTGTTTTATTTTCCGCTGCATATTATTCTCGTGATTTCCAGAAAAATGACGAATACTATTCACCTCCCTAGTGTCTTTACGATCCTACATACACTTCCTTTTGCAAATGTAATAAGTATGCACAAAAATAAATTATCGTTACCAACAAGAATGTGGAAGCTCGGATGCGCTCGTATGTTGGTGCCAGTCTTCCGATAGTAATCAGGCGTAGTAGAGTAGAAGTGTAGCCGCAACGTTTAGACGAAGTAGGAGAATGATCGTTTGAGCTCGTATCGAAGTTGTGTATTTTGAGCTTCGAGCACCCGTTTTAAAGCCAACTCAAACCTGATCTAATCCATTGATCTTGAGATCACTTTTCAAGACCTCAGTCTTAAAATCCTAGGTTAGAGCTAGGATGGATCAGCGCCTAAGTGCCAACAGGACTCGTCCTCACTGGATCACTCTCCGTCAGTGCTGACTTTCACTTACCATTTATAGTCACTTGAATTTTCTCTTGACCCATCAGGTCGCTTCCTACCAGTTATCAGGTCCACAGACCCAACTGGACTTCAGCTAGTTGTCAAGTCCAATGGATCTAGCTAGACTTCCTGCCAGATATCAGGTCAATCCTTGACCTATCTAGACTTTGTTCTAGTTATCAAGTCCTTAGATCTAACTAGGCTTTAGCCTAGTGTCATGTCCTCTAGACCCGTCAATTCTTGCACACTCGGTAAAGAGGTTAGATAACATAACATTTAACTCATTCATCAAAACTCAAGTTTGACAATTGATGCTAATTGCACCAATATATACTACACCCATATTTCGTCAAATATGTACCAGACACATTGCTAAGAACAAGTCATAAACACTTCATTGAATAAGAAAACAAGCAAATACATAGTTCATAAATCAACATCGCATCACAACTACTCCCTACATCCTAAGAATCGGAGAATCTACTGCACTGCAAAGGAAGACACAACCAATATACAAAGAAATAACATTCTACAACTTAATATTTGAAATAAAGAGAAGATAAATGCTTATCCATGAAATTGGGCATTGTTAGAGGTGTTTGCTTGCTCCGTAGGTGAAGATCAACGAAGATAGAGGCTATAGGGTTTTCCCTAGAGGGGAAAACCCCTCCTAAAAGAAGGGGGCAGAGCCCCAAACCAAGGTTCCTTTTAAGGAGAGAAAACCTTCCTTATATAAGAGAGAACACGACCCTAGGTAGAGGCCATGTCACGACCACATGTATTCACACGGTCATGCCTATGTTAGCTTCGGCTGGGCACATGGTTGCCTCTATGAAGAGACACGATCATGCTTTTGGGGTACGACCATGTCTTACTTTTTCAATGCAAGGGAGACATGGTCGTGTGAATTCACATGGTCGCCACCTGTTGGGTTTAGAATGACACACAATCCCCTCCAAGGGAAGACACGATCATGTCAGGGGGCACGACCATGTCTTGGCATGGTTTGTAGTGGGAGGCACGCCCGTTCCTATGGGGCACGACCTGCCCTTGAACCGACACACAACCGTGCCTCTGGGGCATGACCAGATTGCTGATTTTCTGTATGGTCACTCTAATATGCATCTTTGCTCCATTTTTACTCCAATTTACGTCCTATCAATTAAAACAAGTAAAGAGTATATCTTCGAACAAATAGGATAGAAGTATGATATAGTAATGAAATATGGTGCAATAAACATAGATTATATACATGAAATACAAGTATATGTATGTCAAACAATACTTAAAACATATATAATATACACATATCAGTAACTGGGTAGTGCTCCAATCCGGCTAGCGTGTTTGGCGGTTGAATTGGAGAATGAATCAGTGGACCTGGGGATCTGCCTGGGACTTGTGTGGAGGCAGATAAGCCCAAGTCGCCACTCAAGGGTCCAGACAGGCGATGTCTTTTCCTCAAAATAATGAGAGGGGCTTTTGACCCTGTGGATGAAGGTAGTCTTAAAGAGACAGATCGATGGGCTAGAGACCTCTCGACTTCTCACGTCAGGCTTGGCGCTCTGGCCATCAATTGGGGAGCCACCTTTGTTAGGGTCGTAGCCAGAGCTAGTGTTGTTCCTTCCTCGAGGGCCGCCTCAGTAAGATCAACAATGGCTAATTTGCATGCTTCCAAGTATGCAGTGGTAAGTTTCATCAGCTTGTTTAGCTATGCACTCATCATCGTGTCGATTGAAAAAAATAATAGGTCTTCAGTTAGATATCAGAATTTGTAATAATGAGAGTTCTTACAAAATAAAGCGTTGAGAGGATTCCTAGTTCAAGGCCTCCTAGTTCATGACCTCCTTACTCCAAGGTCTCCTAGTTCCTTGACATCCCTACTCTAAGGCCTCCTAGTTTCTGACCTCCCGGCTCTTGGGCCTCCTGGCCCCTTGGCATCTCGGCTCTCAGGTCTCTCGGTCTCTTGGCCTCTCGACCCCTTGACCTCTCGGTTCTCGGGCCTCCTGGTCCCTTAGCCTCCTGGCTTTTGGGCCTTCCAGCCCCTTAGCCTCTCAGTTCCTTGGCGGCGCGCTTCAGGATGCAAGGTCATTTCAATAAAAGGATAACTATCGTATAAATATCAGATTATTTCTAGAAAATAATAATCATCATGCAAATCTCATATTACTTTAGGGAAAAGACAACGACGTAAATAAGTCTCTTATTATTTAAGAAATTAATAATGATAAAAGAATATGAGAACAGAAGGAAAAAGTCTATTATTTCTCTATATAAGATGGTCATTTCCAACATTTAATAAGGTATATATACACACCTATATACATTAAAACTCTAATATAAATTTTCCTCTTTAATCTTTAATTTGAGTGTCGAAGTGATAGTATTGAAAATTTTTTGACTGTCATTTTAACACTTTTCTTGATGTTTGCCCTCACCTACACTCTTAGAACTACATCCTTATCCTTATTGTCATCTAGTGCATGATTGAAATCAAGTTGATAGCAAAGTTAATCTGTCAATCATTCACTCGTTGATATATGTGGAATCAAATACTTCTTGGGATTTTTATTTTAATAGCATGTTTCTCAAAATATTAAATATAATTTATCACGATTCTCATGAGAAAAAAAAGAATCATATATATAGAGAGAGTGAAGGGGAGGGTACATACGTGTGTATGTATATATATGTATAATATTTATCACGATTCTTCTCAAGAGAAAAATGAATTATATATATAAGTGAAGGGGGCGGGTAGGAGATGAGCATGGCGTCCTGGGTGATGAAGGTGGCGGAGGAGCTCGTAGCACCATGTGAGCCAACGCCTTGCGCCACACTCGCTCTCTCTTCCATCGACCACGCCCTGGGGTTGGCCTTCATGCTGGAGATGATCTCCGTGTATCCAAACAGTAACCTTGAGCACCATCGTCATGGCGTGTCATTATCTGCGGCGAAGGTCATCCGGGAAGCCTTGGCCAAGGCTCTTGTCCCGTACTACCCCGTAGCAGGCCGCCTTGTCTCCTTCGACGACCACGTCGAGGTGGCCTGCAATGGCGAGGGCGTTTGGTTTGTGGAGGCGGCGGTGACTGATCGCAGCCTGAATGACTGGGAGGCGATCCCCCGTAGCGTGGTGAAAGAGGAGCTGCTTCCGAGTTGTCCCCCTCATCTGAACCAACAAGAAATGATACTGATGATGCAGGTTTGTTAATATGTGTGTGTATATTTATACAACTAATATATTTCCCATGTTAAATAAATTTGTGGAAATAAAAAGGAAGATAATAAATTAGAGGCACTTTACTTGAGATCATGATCAAAACACTTAGGTAGATGCTATCTGATGATCTTTTAATTGTCAAATAAAAAATAAGGGCATTAATAGAGAGTCTTATATATTATCATTTTAATCACTAAAAAAACATCAAAGAAGTCATTAAGATATTTTAGTTAAAACACTTTGATCATCTTCTATTGGTTAAAATATCAATAACAAACCACCATTATTTCATGATGCACGTATAGAAGACCATTAATGCTCTTACTTAACCATAAAAACATCATTTGTGTTGGCTAAAACACTCTTTGATGATCATCTTGATGGTCTTTTAGTAGTCAAACATATAATATCTCAAGGAGGGGTCAGTGTTTAACGTTGATAGATTTAGGGTTTCAGTATTTTAATAGTAGATGCAAAAGAAGTCTGTGAGTGCAAAATTTAACTTGAATATGAACATTATGATAGATTTAAAGAATAAATAATATACTAAATTAAATTAAAGATATTTAAAAAATAGATAAAATACCGAATCAATCAGTCCGTTGGTTGTAAAGTAAAACAACTGCAAAAAAAAAAGTTTTTGAATGATACTTTCCTGCAATTTAAAATTCTTAAAGTTCATTTAATAATCATAAATTATTATTCAGATAATAATGCAAATTAATTAAATTGTGCAAGCATAGGTAACCCATTTTCAATGTGGTGGATTTGTTGTTGGACTCAAATTCAGTCACTTGGTGTTTGATGGCATCGGCGTTGGACAATTCTTAAAGGCCATAGGCGAGATTGCTTGCGGTCAAACTCATCCCTCTATCGATCCAATCTGGTATAGAGACACGATTCCCGCCTCTCCAATGCTCTCGAAGTCATCACTTTCACTTCTCACACCCAAGTTTGACATTGTGAATTCCATGTATGATTTCTCGATTCAAACCATCGAAAGATTGAAGGAAAAAATTGCAAAAGAGACATCCAATCAATTCACCACCTTTGAGGTCATCGCTGCAATTATATGGAAATGTCGAACACGGGCAATCAGTGCCATTGGAGATGTGTGCCTCACCTTTGCTGCTGATATTCGTCATGTATTGTTCCAACTGCCAAAGGCCGGCTATTATGGAAATTGTGTCTATCCCTTAACTATCACAGCAACCGGTGAGCAAATCATGAAGGCATCACTTGCAGAATTAGTCGGACTCATTAGAGATGCTAAAGAAAGTTTACCAACAAAGTTTAAGGAATGGGCTTCAGGCAACTTCAAGGAAGATCCATATAAGATTTCAATTAGCTACAATAATTTGACTTTGTCAGATTGGAGATGGATAGAGTTTTATAAAACAGACTATGGATGGGGAATGCCCAACTCTATTTCCCCTAAAACACATGACTTTTCCTTCACTTGTGGCATCCTTCTAAAGCAGCCTTTGCCTGAGGACGGTGTGCGTTTGGAAGGACAAGTAGTCATGAAGGAGCATGAGCAAAGGTTTATTGATGAAATCAACAAATGCGTAAATGTGTAGGTAATGTTATATTGAAATTTATCTCATAATGGACAAATTGATTTTCCACTCGAGTAGTGGATCATCCTACCAAATATTGTTGCAACTAGTTTTACTTTCAATCTGTAATAAAGTATCATGTATACATATTTGCAATCTATGAAGTTACATTGAGAATATTGTCAAAATAATCTTGTTTAGCAATGGCAAAATGTGATGGCTATTTTTGACATTGTAACATAGTACATTTATGAGTAACACTTGCTTCTAATATTGACTCAATGATGTTCTAAAATGGAACATTAATGTTAGTGCATACATGCCTTAAATGGTTGTGGTCAATCGTGTTATTTGATGTGTTTGGCAAAGGATTTAAATTTGGTTTGTATGTATTTTTAATGTGTGTGTTAAGTTGCACAGGGATTTGGTAGAACATACACGTACGTTCAAAGGAGCTTGATATTGCATGTCCAAGTTTATGTGATTCAATCGCTTAAGGTCGCTGTGTTAGGGTGTTGATAACCCTTGGAAAGGATGCTAAAGGTGGAGGGGTGAATAGCGAACCTATAAATAAAAATCTTTTTTCCATTGTTATGTTTTTAGAAAGGACAAACACACATTAATAGGTAAAAATAACTAATCACAATCACACACATACCAAGAGATATTTTAATTTAACGTAGTTCTCAACTCCTAGGTTTGCAGTCCATTGACTTGCTCTCCTCTTAGCTAAAGCATTAGAGGTGGAGAAACTTCTTACCATAGCAATTACAATAGTATCAAGGTGCAAATACAAAGCTAAAGCATTAAACAACGAAAAGTCGTATGTGGAGAGTATAATTTTGTGTTGTAGTATGTCATACTTCTGCCATGAACCTTTGATCTCTTTTTATAGATTGCCTCCGTGTAGTGCTTTGTTATCTCAAGATTACTAATATGTCAACACTGGGGTTGACCAAAAGTCCTTTTCAGTCAAATGAAAGTCCTTTTTGGTCAACAAAAGCCCTTTTCGGTCGATCGCTTATGCTAACTTGTTATGTTGGCTTCACACACAAAAGAGTCCTAGTTATCAGATAATGTTAACATAGCTAGCGTTTTCTAGTCAACCGATCATTGGTCAATTTGAATCTCTGACCGCCTCATCCGCATCTAATCAAATCACACTACTGACTGAGTTTGCACTATTTTGATCAACTAGAAGCCCTTTTCAATCGATTGATCCTACTAACCTAAGTTTGGATCAGATCTAGATCACAGTGGTGATTGAGTGAATTCTAGTTCCGATCACTTGAAAAATAGTTTTGGTTGACTAAAGTTCCAATCAACCGGATAACGCTTCCAGTCATCCGAAACCTTGACTTGGTCTACTAAAACTTAGTTCACCTAAATTGAGTTCTACCATTCTCCCAAATACAAGTTTAGGTCCTTCAGATGCACTAAGTTTGTTGTCTCCCTTCTTATGTTATCATTTTTTTTGTATCTTCTGCTTTAGATGTGCTAGCCTCTGATACTCCTCATCCTTATGGTCCCTTAGGTATCCTTTAACACTCTTCTTTGAGCTTCCATGGACCCTAAGTTGTGTACATGATTGTGTTGGTATATTGTGGGAAACATACATTCAATGTGACATCTAAGCACCGTCAAAATCATGCATACATTTTCAGTCTTATTTAGTATCCATTTATTGCATTACATGAGTATAATGTAGGTCCCTTTGTAGGCCGACAAGAGGGGAGGGGTGAATTGCCCTATAAAAATAAACGAAAAACCTTTCTCGGATATTCAACTAATTAACAGATACTTGTAATTTAAAAAACAGAGACTAAATAAACAGAAATCAGACACAGAGGATTTACTTGGTTTGCAGTCAGAGGATTGCTAATCCAAGGCAAAGATGGCACACTATCTGATTCTCCTCTGGGCGGAGTAGCCTCTTACAACGTTGACAGTACAAAAGAATAGAAAGCACAGAAAGAAATGAATTACAAGTGAGATGTTTTTTCTGTGCAGACTAGTACTATATTTATAGTACTGGTCCGGGCACCTGGAAGGGGTTCCGGGCGCCCTAGGGGGATAAAATTTTATCCCCCAATGATCAGATCACGTTTGACGTAATCCTGGTCAAAGTCAACTCCGGGCGCCCGGACCCTCAATAGCGCCCGGACCTCTCAAGTCAACTTTGTTGACTTTTTGTGGTCTGGTTCCACTGCTCCGGTTTAGCTCGTTTCGGTCCGGGTCTGTTCGCTCCGGCTCCGTTAGCTTGGGTGATCTCAGCCTTCCGGAATAGGGCTCACCCGAACCCATGTTC
The DNA here is from genome assembly GCF_018446385.1 of Zingiber officinale. Classification (NCBI taxonomy): domain Eukaryota; kingdom Viridiplantae; phylum Streptophyta; class Magnoliopsida; order Zingiberales; family Zingiberaceae; genus Zingiber; species Zingiber officinale. Next base: position 112,246,204 of record NC_055993.1, on the reverse strand, counting down.
CGGCCTTCTCCTCGAGCAGCCTTCCTTCCCGGTTTCTCATCCCTCGAACGCCGCGCACGTTCTTCTCATCCACCGGTGTACTCTTCCGCGGACACCTCGTCCCTCGGACGCACCGAGCCCGTCAGCTCTCTCCCGTGACGTCCTTCTCGCTAGCCGCGTCTTCCGCTCGACTTCCTGTGTTCCTAAGCTCCTGCACACTTAGACACAAGGGTTAAACAAACGCAGGACCTAACTTAGCTTGTTTGATCACATCAAAACACCTTGGGGTTCCAACAATCTCTCCCTTTTTGATGTGAGCAACCCGAATTAAGTTAGGATAAACATATGCAATAAAAACAATTTATATTCAAATAAGTCCAAGTATTTTTCAAATGAAAAAAATTATATAACCTCCCCCTAGACTTAACATAGTTCTCCCCCTTTGATCACATAAAAATTAGGGTTATAAACCAGTCTAAGGTAAATTCTAAAAAAAATTTAAGTGTAAAAAAAACTTTAAGTAAAACAATTTTCAGAAAAAAAATAGTCATAAGTGTTTTTTTTTTAAATCTTAAGGCAAAGAAAATTCTAAGTTAACTTTCATAAAAAATTTCTAAGTCAATTTTCATAAACAATTTCTAAGGTAAAAAAAATTTCTAAGTCAAGTTAAAAAAAATTTAAGTATTTTCTAACACAAAATTGAATAACTCTTTTAAAGCATTAAGAAAATTAAATTAATGTCTTTTCAGTTAGTCAATTAAACTTTTCATTTCCTTGGCTTCCAGGTCATGGCGAGGCACTAGGCCTTCTTGGTTATTGGAGCAACAACCACTTCCTTAGACAAAGCCTCATAAAGAAATTAGTTGTTTAATTTCCTTGCTGAAATTGCTAAGTCTAATTTTAATTTTAAATTAAACAGGTTTTTGGAACCCAGTAGAGGTTCCTACCTACAGGATTAACCAAGTATTTCCTAGGTACATAGATTTTTGATATATTTTTTATTTGACTTTGATGAAATCTATAATACCAATTTAAACCTCTATAATTTCTAAAAGTAGAAATATTTGAACCATTAGATTTTTTCAATCTTTCTATTTCTTCTTTTAGTTTTTCATTTTCAATTTTCAATTTTTCAAAATCCTCTATAAGACATGATTTTGCCAAAATTCTTTTTGTTTCTAAAATTTCATTTTCTAATTTGATATTTTTATTTTCTAATTTATACATGGATTTAGCCATTGCCTTAATACCAAAGTAAAGTTCATCAGGGGGTAAGAGACATACCTCACTTACCATATCAGACTTGAAGCCTGAATCTCCCCCTGCTTCGCTACTTCCATCTGAGGTCGCTCCCCCTTCATCGATGCTGGGTTCTGATGTACTTTGTCCTTCGTAGCTTGCCATCAGTGCTATCCCGGCATATTCTTGAATCTCGGACTCAGATGAAGAAGTGTTGTCCCAAGTAGCTTTTAGGTTCTTGTGCTTCTTGGGGATCTTGCCTTTGTCCTTCTTTAGTTCTGGGCAATCTTCTTTTAGGTGTCCTTCCTTTTGACACTGGTAGCAACGCATCCTTCTTCTATTTCTTGGATTCTTTTTATTCTGCATTTCTTTAAATTTATTAGCTCTAAAAAACTTTTTAAAGTTTCTTACCATGTACGCTTCCTGATCATCCTCTGAGTCTGACTCGAGTTCATCCCTTTTGGTTACGTTTAGCGCAATCATCTGGCTTGATTCCTTTGTTCCTGCACACCTGGTTTCATGCAATTCAAGAGTGGAGAACAGTTCTTCCAAACTACTTACCTCCAGGTCTTTCGAAATGTAGTAGGCGTCGACGATTGATGTCCATTCTGAAGTTCTAGGAAACGCGTTGAGTGCGTAGCGTATTGTTTCCTGATTTGTTACCGTTTCTCCGAGGTTCTCGAGACCAGTAATCAGTTCTTTTACCTTTGCGTGTAGACTGTCTACCTTCTCACCTTTTTCCAGTCGGATGTTCATTAGCTTGTTCCGGAGGATGTCTCTTCTAGCGAGCTTCGCTTCGGACGTGCCTTCGTGGAGTTCTAGGAATTTCTCCCAGAGTTCTTTAGCAGATGAATAGCTTCCGATGCGGTTGACCTCTTGAGGCGGCAACACGCTCAGCAGGTGGTATTCCGCACGACTGTTTGCTACAGACTCATTTTGCTCCTTCTTTGTCCAATGACTCTCTTCTTTTTCTTCTCCATCTTGATTCATAGGAGCTACAAAACCATATTTCATAATAAACCGAATTTTGAAATCAGTTCTTAGGAATACCTCCATACGTCGCTTCCAGTCTGCGAAGTCCCCCTCGAATTTTGGTGGAACGATGCTTGGTCCGGCCATCTTGTTGCTTCGATCGGCGATTAGTCCTCCTGAAGCGCCTTGCTCTGATACCACTTGTAGGTCCCTTTGTAGGCCGGCAAGAGGGGAGGGGTGAATTGCCCTATAAAAATAAACGAAAAACCTTTCTCGGATATTCAACTAATTAACAGATACTTGTAATTTAAAAAACAGAGACTAAATAAACAGAAATCAGACACAGAGGATTTACTTAGTTTGCAATCAGAGGATTGCTAATCCAAGGCAAAGATGGCACACTATCTGATTCTCCTCTGGGCGGAGTAGCCTCTTACAACGTTGACAGTACAAAAGAATAGAAAGCACAGAAAGAAATGAATTACAAATGAGATGTTTTTTCTGTGCAGACCAGTACTATATTTATAGTACTGGTCCGGGCGCCTGGAAGGGGTTCCGGGCGCCCTAGGGGGATAAAATTTTATCCCCCAACGATCAGATCGCGTTTGACGCAATCCTGGTCAAAAGTCAGCTCCGGGCGCCCGGAGGGGTTCAGGGTGCCCGGACCCTCAATAGCGCCCAGGGTGCCCGGAATGATTCCGGGCGCCCGAACCTCTCAAGTCAACTTTGTTGACTTTTTGTGGTCCGGTTCCACTGCTCCGGTTTAGCTCGTTTCGGTCCGGGTCTGTTCGCTCCGGCTCCGTTAGCTTGGGTGATCTCAGCCTTCCGGAATAGGGCTCACCCGAACCCATGTTCCGGCCTTCTCCTCGAGCAGCCTTCCTTCCCGTTTTCTCGTCCCTCGAATGCCGCGCACGTTCTTCTCGTCCACCAGTGTACTCTTCCGCGGACACCTCGTCCCTCGGACGCACCGAGCCCGTCAGCTCTCTCTCGTGACGTCCTTCTCGCTAGCCGCGTCTTCCGCTCGACTTCCTGTGTTCCTAAGCTCCTGCACACTTAGACACAAGGGTTAAACAAACGCAGGACCTAACTTAGCTTGTTTGATCACATCAAAACACCTTTGGGGTTCCAACATATAATTTGTGTTAACTTCTAGCATTTGCATATATTTCATCTTTTTAGTTCAAATGACTACAATTTGTTCTTTATGTTGACAGAAAATAAAGATTTCAGTATAGGCGCATATTTGGAGACACAAAGCCAATTGAGCAACATTGCAACATAATTCATGGTCTACCCGTGGCACCTAACATGGTAGTGGATCATCCATTGAGTTAAAATTGACATTGGAACATCACCCGTATCATCCAGTAAGAACCATGGCCGTGTTTCATTCCGTGTCTTGACTATACAATTTCTAGAATGATCCACGACCTGCTCGTGCTACCTACCACGGTCGTGGATCCTATGAAGATGATGTCTCCTTATTTTTAGAAAGTTATGTTAGCCTCCCCTTATGTTTGAGAAATTATGTTAGTCTCCCATTCATTTTAGGAAATTCTATTAGCCACTCCTTTATTTTAGGAAATTATGTTAGGATTTGTCTTAGATTTTAGGAAACTATGTTAAGGTTCTAAAACTATAAAAGGAAGTAATGGATGGCAGTTTAGAGGCATTTGGTGATTGGGGGATCAAGGGATCTCCCAATCCCATGATATGGGATTGAGGAGGAGGCTGCATCGTAAACTTCAGAGGAGCTACAACGTTAATGGACAATATTTCTAACACCATAGAGTAGTTTTCTTAATTCTAGGATTAAAGAGTAATTCAATATTCAGTTGACAATTGTAGTTTTTTATTCTTCTCTTTTATCGCATAATATACCTGATTCTTGATTCAATTTTTAGCATACATAACATGCTAATATGTATTAACGTATGGTAGCATATATTCGCATATGTTTGCATGATCAAAGATTAAGGTATGGATTTCTTTGGGATAGACCGAGAGATGAACCTTAGCCTAGGAGCTAGCATATAAATGTACTTTGTGATTATTTAAGAAAAAGGGGAAGGACAAAAAAGTGAACTCTGATCTCAGATAAATAAGAACTGTTCTTGAGGGTTTATTCATGAAATTAGTTCAAACTCTCTCAAAGATACCATTGACTATCATTGAGTGTAAATGGTCTATCGAAATTCTACTACCATGAAAGTAGGGGCCACGTTAGGGTAGATACACACATGTATTCTTGAAAGGGAACATCAAGTACCTTAGGATATACCACCTTCAAGCATGATCTAACATTGAGGTAAGAGAGGGATTCACAACTAAATTATCAATGATCATCATGGTGAAATTGAAGTCCTATAATTGTCTCTAAAACTGGTTTTCTCACCGTCTAGAATTGTCAATGATCAATTGGTTTCAATTGTTTGCTTGCTTTCACAACAATTCCCTCGTTTGATTCATCTAGATAGCCTCCATTGTGTAAGTACACTAGGTTAGTTTTAGTGTGATAACTCGAGTTAAGTTAGGTCCTATATTGTTTTGATGTCTTGTGTCTGAGTGTTCAGGGACTTAGAAACATAAGAAGTCAAACAGAAGATGTGATAAACGAGAAGGATGAGATGGAAAATGAGTCGACGAGCTCGGTGCATCTAAGGGATGAAAAGTTGTGGAAGAATATACCGGTTGACGAGATGGACGCATGAGGAGTGTTTGAGGGTGAGAAGCCGGGGAGGAAGTCTGCTCGAGGAGAAGGATGGAGTTGGGTTCAGGTGAGCTCAACTCTTGATAAACAGAGCATCACCCAAGCAGAGTTGGGTTTGGACAAGTCTAGATATGCCAGTTGCTGGGGATGGAGACGCCTCCAAGGAGCTGGAGTCACCCTCGCACCACATGGAGGAGGTACCCTGTTGGATTATGGAGGCGAGCTGGAGTCACCCTTGCACCACATGGAGGAGGTACCCTGTTGGATTATGGAGGCGTTGTAACAACCACCCTTCTTACTACTACTACTCTCTAAAGATGACCGTTACTTAACTACTAACTCTACTTAACCGATATGATTAAATATCACATGGAAACCCTACCGAAAAATTTCGACAGAGTCTCCCCTGTACCGGTGACCAAATCTATAATACAAACATAGTATACGCAGCCACAGACGGCTGGAACATATTTTCCACAACCACGCAGTAATAGAAATCACAATAAGACAAAGAACTACTCTAGCAATAGCCATGACTACAGCACTCCACAAATAATAAAAGAGACTAGCTAGACATGCGGAAATAAACTCAACTACAATCCCAAGTTTAATATAACATTAACAGAGAACTAAAAGAAAGTCTCGACAATTTTGCCAGCTACTTCTGGATCTCTCCACAGTCCAGACATCACACACCTTCATCACCACCACCATCCTGTCGCCTTCCTTTCATATCTTAGCTTTTCCTTTATCTGCGGTAGGAGGAAAAAACAAAAGATCTATAAGCGAAAACGCTTAGTAAGTACTAATCTATCTCACAAAAACATCGAAGTGCATAAAAAGAATGCAACAATACTAAAACTGAAATGCTAAAAGCAAAGCTGCATGTACTCATGGTATACAGAAATAAAACTGAATACTAAACATGCTCACTAACTGACAGGAAAGTAATGAAACAACTACTGTAAGCTTAGAATTAAAGAACTAAACTTTTATTGATTCTAAGCATAAAACTTGTTTCATTTTCTTATATCTTTATACCAGAAATTAATCTTTTAATTTCTCTTTTACTTTCTTCTTCTTTTCTTTTTCTTTTCTTATGCTAGAAATTAATCTTTTAATTTCTCTTTCACTTTCTTCTTCTTGTTCTTCTTTTCTTCTTTGGGCCCAGGCTTAGTACCGTCTTTGTTTTGCGCGCTCTCTAATAGTGACTGGGGTAGCGAGCCTCCAGCCCTATGAGTATAAAGACCTTGGTCTTACCAGGGCCAAGACCTCGGAATTGGTCACCTGGATTTATTTAACGACAATCTCGGAAGTCGGGTACTAGCCTCTTACTTTAGTTTACTTGTTATCTCTTTTTAACTAGACCTTGGTCTTTTTCTTTACTCACACTTCTCATAATCCTTTATTAGAGCTTATTAGAATCCTGTAGATATATCTAACAAGTATAGGATTACAACTAACCAAGCATGCTATATAAAAATAACATAAGGGAAGTAGATCTGAACTCTCTAAGCATGTTATAAAACAAAGCAAAGGAAAACAAATATGAACTTACTAATCATGCTATAAAATAGAGCAAAAGAAAGTAACTCTAAGCTTTCTAAACATGCTGTAAAATAGGGCAAAGAAAGCAACTTTAAGCTTACTAATCATGCTATAAAATAGAGCAAAAGAAGGTAACTTTAAGCTTTCTAAACATGCTGTAAAATAGGGCAAAGAAAGCAACTTTAAGCTTACTAATCATGCTATAAAATAGAGCAAAAGAAGGTAACTTTAAGCTTTCTAAACATGCTGTAAAATAGGGCAAAAGAATGCAACTTTGAGCTTTCTATACATGCTGTAAAATAGAGCTATGAAATTCTGAATTTCAGGTTGAAATGCTAAGGAACTAAGCAACTGAAATGCCAAGCAACCAAATACTAGAGTGCTAGAAAAGTAGCACAACAAGCTAACTCCGAATCATAAAAAAACAAGGCTGTTCATGTTAACCCAGGAAGCTAAGAACTCAGAACTGAAATGCTGGGAACTAGGGTTGATCGGCCTCATTGAGTTGGCACAGGAAGGACCAAACAGAAATCTCAAAGAGGGATGTTCGTTCTACCAGACAGCACAAGAAAAAGAAATCTAACCAGATCTACTAATATAGAGCTGTTCTTTTCAAGTTAAATAGGAAAACTATGGCAGTAAATGCTCTAATCCGCATGGTATAAGGAACTAACAGTATAGGCAGAACATGCTGTCACCTACACGGCCTAAGGAAACTAATAGCATAAGCAGGGAATGCTATAACCTACATAGCATATGAAAGCCCAATTCGGTAGAAATCTCAACCAAGGTTCGTCACCGAAAACATCCAAGCATGTAAACTCACGGCAGATTCAAACACAAGGAGAAACAAAACCTCAAACAAGGGCTGTTCGGTCTGTTACAATTGGAGCATCTCCATTACAAAACTCCAAACTCTCATGCAATTAGGTATAACTGTTCGGCTTGACAAACAGAGCAAGGAAGGAAAAACCCTAGCACAAAATTCTACTCGGCACTGTGAAATCCGGAAGCAAGGAAATCAAATCGAAGCTCGGAGCAACTCCTACCACAGGTGAGTAGTACTTACCCTTGATTGCTTGGACTTACAACCGAGAGAGGAAGGAGACTTCTAGGGTTCGGGCGAAGCTCTAAATCTCGGCGTTTCCTTTGTCTCCGCGTCTCTTCTTGACGAGAGGAGTTCAATGGTGTAATGTTCCCTCGGAGACGAGTGCTCGCCGGCCACCAGAATGCCCTAGCCTCGCTGCGCTTTCGTCCGAGAAGAGCCGGCGCCGCGCACGCGTGAGGAAGAAGAGAGGTAGAAATTAGGTCACGGGAAATCAAGCCCTAAGTTCTCCCTTTATAACTCCAATATTTCTATTATCAACTATCCTTTAAATTACTTCCGTTCTTTCCTTAATGAACAAAACTCGCTGGTTCAGCTATCAACCGGCTTTTAACCGAAGCCACAGATCGCAGCTTCGATCCCTCAGCCGCGCACTTTTTTTTCCAATTTATTTTAAGTGTTCCAACTACTGCATATATACATTTCGTTCAATATATATACACAAAAGACCCGCGGCTCACTTGGTTGCCTCGCTTCGCTTAAGGCTTAGGACTTGTCCGAGGTCTACGGGTCGAATCTCAACTTACACAATTTTTGTCTAAACTTCTTCGTTTTGTAAAAATACCAAACAACCTCCAAAAATTACGTAAAAATACTCTAAAAATCTCTAGAACATTTTAAAAGCATTTCCAGATATTTTTGAGGACATTTAGAACTCGAAATAGGAAAAATTGGGTCGTTACAATCCCCCATACCTTATAAAAAGTTCGTCCTCGAACTTAGAATAGCTCTGGATACTTCTGTCTCATACTGTCCTCCTGCTCCCAAGTGACTTCCTCGTGCTTCTGGTTCTGCCAGATGACCTTCACTAGTGGTACTTCTTTATTTCGTAGTCTCTTAACTGCTCTGTCCACTATCTGTGTAGGTCTGATCCTCTTGGATCTGCACTGACTGAGGCTGAATCACTTAGCTCGGGTCATGGAGACACTTCTTTAGCATGAAAACATGAAATACATTATGTATTGCTAACATGTCTTGTGGTAAGTCCAGCTTGTAAGCTACTTTCCCAATCCTTTCTGTGATCAGGTAAGGTCCTACATAACGAGGACTTAATTTGCCCTTCTTGCCAAATCTCATCACTCCCTTCATAGGAGCGACCTTGAGAAAGACTGAATCCCCTACTTGGAATTCAAGTGGCTTACGGCGTGTGTCAGCATAACTCTTTTGTCTACTCTGGCAATCTCAATTCTCTGTTTGATCTTCTAGATAGCCTGAGTAGTCTCATCTATCAGCTCTGTCTGTATGCCCAGTTCCACTTCCATCTCTCTTCTTTCACCTGCTTCTTGCCAGCAAATGGGTGATCTGCACTTCCTACCATACAACGCCTCATAAGGTGTCATCTTGATGGTGGCTTGATAGCTATCGTTGCAGACAAACTCAGCTAAGCATAGATACTTGCACCAACTTCCCTCGAAATCCAGCACTTCTAAAATCTGATTTACTCGCTCTGTCTGTCCATCAGTCTGAGGATGGAAAGCTGTGCTGAACTTGAGTTTGGTGCCTAGTGCATTCTGAAGGCACTCCCAAAAGTGTGAGGTGAAGCGCCCATCTCTATCAGAAACAATAGATTTAGGGACTCCATGAAGTCTGATCACCTCCTTAACGTATAGTTGTGTCAACTGCTCTATGGAGTGGAACACCTTGATGGCTAGGAAATGAGCAGACTTGGTCAATCAGTCTACTATTACCCATATCGCATCACATCCATTTGTGGTTCTTGGGTCTATGCCTTTTGTTGACCGCCTCTATTTTGGTTGGGTCCACTTGAATACCTTCTTTAGAAATTATGTGACCTAGAAATGCCGCTTGATCTAAACAGAACTCGCACTTTGAGAATTTAGCATAAAGCTGCTTCTGTTGTAGGGTCTGCAGTACTATTCTCAAGTGCGTGTCATGCTCCTCTAGGGTCCTTGAATAGACTAGAATGTCGTCGATGAATCCGATGACAAATTTATCAAGGTATTCTCTGAACACTCTGTTCATTAAGTCCCTGAAGACTGCAGCTGCATTAGTCACTCCAAAAGGCATGACCACAAATTTTATAGTGTCTAGATCTGGTCCTGGAAACTGTTCTGGATGTATCACTTTCTTGCACTTCCAACTAATGATACCCAGAGCGCAGGTGTATTTTTAAAAACACTATTGCCCTTTTTAGTTGATCATATAGATCATCTATTCTGGAATGAGGGTACTTGTCCTTAACTATTACTTTGCTCAACGCTCTAAAATCTATGCACATTAGCATGGATCCGTCTTTCTTCTTAACGAACAACTCTGGAGCTTCCCGGGGTGAATGACTAGGGCGGATAAAACCCTTGTCAAGTAGCTTCTGAAATTGTTCTTGTAACTCTTTTAGCTCTGCTAGAGAAATTTGATACAGAGCTTTTGAATTTGGGTTGGCGTCAGGAACCAATTCAATTTCAAACTCCGCTTCTCTGTTGGGAGGTAGTCTAGGTAGCTCTTCTGGAAATACCTCTGGATACTGGCAGACTATCCGAACTTTCTCCTGCTTGGGTCTTTTTTTTGTTCTTCTGTACTCACAATGATTGCAAGTAAACCAGCACACCCTTTAGCTAACATCTGGTGAGCTGCTAGAGAAGAGAGAAGTTTCTGGGTCTTCTTCCTTGGCACTCCCGTGAATTCAAAAGGTGGTTCACCCTCTGAACTGAAGATTACTTTCCTTCTGCGACAGTCTACCGAAGCACTATACTTGCTGAGGAAATCCATTCCCCAAATGATATCGAAATCTTGCATGGCGAGGACTACCAGGCTAACATATAGTTCTCGGTCTGCAATTCTGACCGGTGCAGCTCGAAGTCACTGATTGGACTCCATGACTTCCCCAGAAGGTAGGGTCGTCAAGAACTTGGAGTTCATGCTTTCTGTAGGTACCTATAATTTACTGTCAAAAGGTACTGATACGAAAGAATGGGTCGCCCCAGTATCAAATAGTACACTAGCTAAATGCTGAAAAAAAATAACTACTTGACCTGTTACGACCGTAGAGGCACTAGCAGCTTCTTCTTTGGTGAGGGAGAATACTCTGGCACTATCAAAGGCTGGAACTGGTGGAGCTTCCAACCTTCCCTGACTGATATAGGGTCCCTCTAGTGCTGCCTCCATGTGATATAACTGAGTTGGCTTGCCTTCATGTTGCATTGGCTGTGGCTGAGGTGCTTTGAGCTTGTTAGGACATTCCTTAGCCATGTGTCCTTCCTGGCCACAGGAATAACATCCAGTCTTACCCAAAAGACAGGCTCCTGGATGCATTCTTCCACATTTGGGATAGGGAGGGAACTTGGTCTGCTTGTTTGCTGATCCTCCCTTCTGGTTACTTTATGAGTTCCACTGCTTTCTTTTGCCGCCCTTGCCTTTCCAGTTCTGTTTACTTGACTGGGATTTCTGGCTCCCCACTGTCTTGCCCTTTATCTTCACTGGCTTGTGCTGCGCTCGTTGCGCTTTGATGTCATTCAGGTAGTGCTCAGCAATTAATGCCCTACTGATCAACTCTTCACCAGTCTGGGGCCGGTGAGCTCCACTACTCACATTCAGTGCTATCTATGGTCTCAGCATTCTGAGCAACAGTCTGACTCTCTCCTTCTCTGTACTTACTAGCTCTGGGCAGAGACGAGCTAGTCTGTTGAACTTCTTGACTGCTTCTTCCACTGTTAGGTCATCTTGCTTGAACTCTATAAATTCTTCATAGTGCTTGTTGGTGATCTGTAGGTGGAAGTACTCTTCATAAAACTCTGACTGGAAATCAGCCCAGCTCATCTGATTGACTGCCATCTTGGTCTTTATCCTCTCCCACCACATACGAGCATCTCCTGACAGGCAGAAAGAGGTGCACTTGACCTTCTCGACTTCTGGCCAGTCCAGAAGATCCATTGTGCTCTCCAGTGTTTTGAACCAAGCCTGGGCATCCCAGGGCTCAGTAGTGCCTGAGAAGCTCTCTGGTTTCAGTTTCAGCCACTGTATGAGGTAAGCTTCTTGTCTCTGAGGTGCTGTGACGACTCCCAGGGTAGCTGCTGGAACTTCAGTTACCACTGGAGTCTCCACAGTTACTGTTGGAGGAGTGGGAGGAACTAGTTGCTGATTTGCCATCAGATTAGCAATCACTTGTTGCTGCTCTGCTACCTGTTTCTGGAGTTGAGCAACAACTTCGAAGAGATTGGGCTCAGTTGATCTAAGCTCTTCGTTCTCCTGATCTTGATTCTCGGTACGAACGGTACGAGGATGTTCTCTTCTTGCCATCTAATTATACACAGAAGAAAACTTGATATTTTCTCTATCCTTTCTAACATACACATTTGTACAGAAATAAAGAAAACAGCAAAAACTCTTATCTGACTTAAGCACTTATAAGCAATTACTTTATACTGCAAATAGTAATAAAGGAAAGCAATAAAGAAAGAAATTAAATAATTTCTTACTTGAAGACGACAAGGATGATGCTGATGTGTGTGTGATGCTGGAGAATGGAACATTGCTCTGATACCAACTGTAACAACCACCCTTCTTACTACTACTACTCTCTAAAGATGACCGTTACTTAACTACTAACTCTACTTAACCGATATGATTAAATATCACATGGAAACCCTACCGAAAAATTTCGACAGAGTCTCCCCTGTACCGGTGACCAAATCTATAATACAAACATAGTATACGCAGCCACAGACGGCTGGAACATATTTTCCACAACCACGCAGTAATAGAAATCACAATAAGACAAAGAACTACTCTAGCAATAGCCATGACTACAGCACTCCACAAATAATAAAAGAGACTAGCTAGACATGCGGAAATAAACTCAACTACAATCCCAAGTTTAATATAACATTAACAGAGAACTAAAAGAAAGTCTCGACAATTTTGCCAGCTACTTCTGGATCTCTCCACAGTCCAGACATCACACACCTTCATCACCACCACCATCCTGTCGCCTTCCTTTCATATCTTAGCTTTTCCTTTATCTGCGGTAGGAGGAAAAAAAAACAAAAGATCTATAAGCGAAAACGCTTAGTAAGTACTAATCTATCTCACAAAAACATCGAAGTGCATAAAAAGAATGCAACAATACTAAAACTGAAATGCTAAAAGCAAAGCTGCATGTACTCATGGTATACAGAAATAAAACTGAATACTAAACATGCTCACTAACTGACAGGAAAGTAATGAAACAACTACTGTAAGCTTAGAATTAAAGAACTAAACTTTTATTGATTCTAAGCATAAAACTTGTTTCATTTTCTTATATCTTTATACCAGAAATTAATCTTTTAATTTCTCTTTTACTTTCTTCTTCTTTTCTTTTTCTTTTCTTATGCTAGAAATTAATCTTTTAATTTCTCTTTCACTTTCTTCTTCTTGTTCTTCTTTTCTTCTTTGGGCCCAGGCTTAGTACCATCTTTGTTTTGCGCGCTCTCTAATAGTGACTGGGGTAGCGAGCCTCCAGCCCTATGAGTATAAAGACCTCGGTCTTACCAGGGCCAAGACCTCGGAATTGGTCACCTGGATTTATTTAACGACAACCTCGAAAGTCGGGTACTAGCCTCTTACTTTAGTTTACTTGTTATCTCTTTTTAACTAGACCTTGGTCTTTTTCTTTACTCACACTTCTCATAATCCTTTATTAGAGCTTATTAGAATCCTGTAGATATATCTAACAAGTATAGGATTACAACTAACCAAGCATGCTATATAAAAATAACATAAGGAAGTAGATCTGAACTCTCTAAGCATGTTATAAAACAAAGCAAAGGAAAACAAATATGAACTTACTAATCATGCTATAAAATAGAGCAAAAGAAAGTAACTCTAAGCTTTCTAAACATGCTGTAAAATAGGGCAAAGAAAGCAACTTTAAGCTTACTAATCATGCTATAAAATAGAGCAAAAGAAGGTAACTTTAAGCTTTCTAAACATGCTGTAAAATAGGGCAAAGAAAGCAACTTTAAGCTTACTAATCATGCTATAAAATAGAGCAAAAGAAGGTAACTTTAAGCTTTCTAAACATGCTGTAAAATAGGGCAAAAGAATGCAACTTTGAGCTTTCTATACATGCTGTAAAATAGAGCTATGAAATTCTGAATTTCAGGTTGAAATGCTAAGGAACTAAGCAACTGAAATGCCAAGCAACCAAATACTAGAGTGCTAGAAAAGTAGCACAACAAGCTAACTCCGAATCATAAAAACAAGGCTGTTCATGTTAACCCAGGAAGCTAAGAACTCAGAACTGAAATGCTGGGAACTAGGGTTGATCGGCCTCATTGAGTTGGCACAGGAAGGACCAAACAGAAATCTCAAAGAGGGATGTTCGTTCTACCAGACAGCACAAGAAAAAGAAATCTAACCAGATCTACTAATATAGAGCTGTTCTTTTCAAGTTAAATAGGAAAACTATGGCAGTAAATGCTCTAATCCGCATGGTATAAGGAACTAACAGTATAGGCAGAACATGCTGTCACCTGCACGGCCTAAGGAAACTAATAGCATAAGCAGGGAATGCTATAACCTACATAGCATATGAAACCCCAATTCGGTAGAAATCTCAACCAAGGTTCGTCACCGAAAACATCCAAGCATGTAAACTCACGGCAGATTCAAACACAAGGAGAAACAAAACCTCAAACAAGGGCTGTTCGGTCTGTTACAATTGGAGCATCTCCATTACAAAACTCCAAACTCTCATGCAATTAGGTATAACTGTTCGGCTTGACAAACAGAGCAAGGAAGGAAAAACCCTAGCACAAAATTCTACTCGGCACTGTGAAATCCGGAAGCAAGGAAATCAAATCGAAGCTCGGAGCAACTCCTACCACAGGTGAGTAGTACTTACCCTTGATTGCTTGGACTTACAACCGAGAGAGGAAGGAGACTTCTAGGGTTCGGGCGAAGCTCTAAATCTCGGCGTTTCCTTTGTGTCCGCGTCTCTTCTTGACGAGAGGAGTTCAATGGTGTAATGTCCCCTCGGAGACGAGTGCTCGCCGGCCACCAGAATGCCCTAGCCTCGCTGCGCTTTCGTCCGAGAAGAGCCGGCGCCGCGCACGCGTGAGGAAGAAGAGAGGTAGAAATTAGGTCACGGGAAATCAAACCCTAAGTTCTCCCTTTATAACTCCAATATTTCTATTATCAACTATCCTTTAAATTACTTCCGTTCTTTCCTTAATTAACAAAACTCGCTGGTTCAGCTGTCAACCGGCTTTTAACCGAAGCCACAGATCGCAGCTTCGATCCCTCAGCCGCGCACTTTTTTTTCCAATTTATTTTAAGTGTTCCAACTACTGCATATATACATTTCGTTCAATATATATACACAAAAGACCCGCGGCTCACTTGGTTGCCTCGCTTCGCTTAAGGCTTAGGACTTGTCCGAGGTCTACGGGTCGAATCTCAACTTACACAATTTTTGTCTAAACTTCTTCGTTTTGTAAAAATACCAAACAACCTCCAAAAATTACGTAAAAATACTCTAAAAATTTCTAAAAATCTCTAGAACATTTTAAAAGCATTTCCAGATATTTTTGAGGACATTTAGAACTCGAAATAGGGAAAATTGGGTCGTTACAGGCGCCCTCTTGCTTCCCTTGGGAGCGTTGATAACCATGATTTAGCTATATTATTTTAATTCATAATGCATGCTTTTGATGGTTTATTCATAGCCTAATCTCATATTTACATTACATTTCATAAATTGCATGTGATCTTGGACTTAATTGTAATTTAGCTAATTATCACGGTATTTGATGCTAATATTTGATTATCATTTTGTAGGCATCAAAAGGGTCATGGACCCGATCAAATCAGACCGTATTTGGGCTCAAATCAAGGGCTTAACGAGACGATCAAACCTTGGAACATTATGGACCGTCCATTGAAGATTGGAGAGATCTGAGCCATCCGTCAAACATCTAGTCCATACAACCTAATGAGGAGCAGATCTGGACCGTAGATGAAGATCAGAAGCTTTTGATCCAGATCTGAAGACATCTCAACCGTTGATCAAGCTTGAAACAATCTGGACCGTTGGATTTAATTTGAAAGGGATATAAAAACCTCGCGAGAAGCTACAGTGAAGCTTGGGCTCGGCTTCGCGACATTTCCATTGTAGCTTCGTCTTCTTCGCAGCGACGGCCGAGTTCCCTTTCCACAAACTAGATCCGAGCTTCTTCTTCTTCAACGACGGCGATCCTAAGTGGTCGGCGTTCACTTTCCGGCGTTCAGAGAGCGATCGAGGGAGGTCTCCAAATCGCAATTGGATTCTGTTTCATCGCCGCAAGCCCGATCGAGGGAGGTTCCAGATCGGCGTTGTTCGCTTCCACCAGAGCTTCAAGGGAGGTCTCCGGGAGCTACTGACCCTTTTCTGATTTCCATACCACAGCAAACTTGGGTCGATTTGGCCGGTTGATCTGGTTTGCGAACTCACAGAATTCTGCTTTGCTTCTTCGGATGGTGAGATTATCAGTGGATGTGAGCTTCGAGGGAGGTCTCCAGGAGCTGTGAGCATTCTCTGATGATAGTTGGAAGCTTGGTTTATTGCTCGTTGGGTGTTTAAGGGAGGTTTCCGAAACATATCTGTTTCTGGCAGATTGATGAAGTTTGGCTACGGGACTTGAATTGTGGAATGTTAGGGGTTTAATTTTCTTTGCTTTTGTCTTTGATTTGTTGATGAACCAGCTCAGATCTGATGATCTGATTCTGTTCTTGCTATTTCATTTTGTTAGAGTTTAAATCCTACAAATCTGTTCCTATTTTCCTACTTGAAATCCCTGATTTTGTTGCACCTTTACAATTCAATTCTTGCTTCAGATACTAACTTAGTCTAGCAATCTAGTTCTGTTTTTGAATTCTTCATTTCAGTCTATACCAGTTAATGTTTAGTTTAGATTTTTAAATGTGTGTTCTTGCTTAACATTTCAGATTTTAAATGAATGTGAACTAGGTTGAATGTTGAATGAATCACTTAACCTTCTCATTGTTGACCTCCTTTATTATTCTTGATTGAAGTTGTAAATGGGAATTTTGATAGTTGATGAATTAGTTTCGATTGTGCAAGAATAAGATGTGAATGAATTGTTTGATTTATGAGTGTGATCTGGATGTAGCATGTTATTTTGGTTAATGCAAGACTAAATTTAGACTCATCCTTAATTGTTGAGCTCTTATTTTAGTTATTATATCTGAAGTTACTGTGGTTGTAGATTTGAAATATAGCAATTGATTCATTTTACTCAATGGTGCATTTAAATCCGAATTAGTTGTTGTAAGCTTGATATGGTGGAGTTTAATCATGTTTAGATGAGAATGAACCTTCCTAGATCTTATTTTTGATTGTTCTAGTGCACTTGTGGAATTTTAAATGTATTCAAGTTGAAATGAGATTTTGAATTAATTCTAGAATCAACACACATTAACTTACTAGTTGCC
The DNA here is from genome assembly GCF_018446385.1 of Zingiber officinale. NCBI lineage: Eukaryota > Viridiplantae > Streptophyta > Magnoliopsida > Zingiberales > Zingiberaceae > Zingiber > Zingiber officinale. The sequence goes on along the minus strand of NC_055993.1, from coordinate 112,229,222 downwards.
TTGGAAAAATACGACTTGGGACTCCTTACTACGACACTTGTCTTAATCTTAATGAGTTTCAATTTTAATTAATTTGGAGCGCCTCGTGACATGCAAAAAGGCCGACACCAAATTTTGGCGTCGTTGCCGGGAAACAACTAACTAGTAGTGTGTGTTTATTTTAGATTGATCATTGATTGATTTTATTTGTTAGCATATTGATTGATTTGATTGCTTATTTCTCTTTTGTATTTTTATGTTGGGTTGTTCTTGAATTATTAATTGCTTTTACTGTTCATGTTTTCATTGTTGGTTGCTACTCGGAAAACCTATAGGTTCCACTGTACAAAAATTTTGTACAAAGGTCTGAACCTTTTCCTATCTACCATGTGTTCTTTTAAATTAAATTTTGGATCGCCTGCGGAACTTAACACGTTTGATCCAAAACTTAATCTATTTGTTCTTTTAGGTTTTGACTTGGATCTCCTGCGGAACTTAACACGTTCGACCCAAGTCTCCTTAAGTTATTAATTCCATTAAATATTAATTTCCATAATTGGTTCCCAGTACTGACGTGGCGAGGCACATGACCTTCTTGGATATGGGAGCAACCACCACCGACTAGACAAAACCTTTTATAGAAAGATAATATTTAATTTCCTAAAATAACTTTAGGTTAACCAAAGAGAACAATCAAATCACAAGGAAAAGAAAAAACAAAAGAACACAACTTCGAAAAAACATATTCGAAATTCTAGAACGTAAGCCTCTTGTATTTGGTATTATTTCCATAAATAACTAGCATGATGCGGAAAGAAAAAATTACTAGTTATACCTTGTAGAAAAAAACCTCTTGATCTTCTACCGTATTCCTCTTCTAACCTCGAACGTTGTGTGGGCAACGAACTTCCGAGATGAGAAACCACCAACCACCTTCTTCTCCTCCAAGCAAGGATCGACCACAAAGGAAAAACTTCACCAAGGAGGAAAACCAAAATACTAACCAAGCTCCAAGAGATGCTAGCTTTCTCTCCTTCTTCTTCTTCTTCTCCGAGTAGTATCCGGCCACCACAAGAGCTCCAATGGAAGAGAAGGGTTCGGCCACCACAAGAGGAAGAGAGGGAGAGGATGGCCGGCCACACCAAGGAACAAAAGAGGGAGAGGAATAATAGATGTTGTGTCTCATGAAGGCACCCTCACCCCTTCTTTTATATTCCTTGGCATAGGCAAATTAGGAAATTTAATTACAATAAAATTTCCTCAATTTCCTTGACATGATTTAATTGAGAAAAATAAAATAAAATTTCTCAAATTACAATCTCATGGCCGGCCACATCATTGGAGAACAAATTGGACAAGTTTTAATCAACAATTAAAACTTCCTAATTTGTTTCCGGAAATTTTAAAAAAATAAAATTTCTCTTTAAAATCTCTTCATGGTTGATAAAAGGAAATTTCTATAATTTTAATTTTATCAACATGTGAATAATTTTTAAAGAGAAAATAAAACATCTCTCCAATCTACAAATAAGGAAAGAGATCTAATCTCTTTCTTTAATCTTTTGTAGATCTTTTACAAGAGAGATATTTTAATTTTAATTCTCTTTAAATTATATCTTCCACATAATAATAAAAATTAAAATTAAATTTCTTTTTTTTTAATTTAATTTGGCCGGCCCTACTAGCTTGGGTTCAAGCTAGGGCCGGCCACCCAATTTTATACCTAGGCCGGCCCTAGCTTGTTCCCAAGCTAGCTTGGCCGGCCCCTATTGGGTGGGTATAGAAGGTGGGTATAGGTGGGTATAGAACTCTATAAATAAGAGGCTACGATAGGGACCGAGAGGAGGAATTGGTTTTGGTCTCCCGATAAAATTAAGCATCCCGTGTTCGCCCCGAACACACAACTTAATTTTATCAATGATAATTCATTCCACTAGAGAACTATCATTGAACTACCGCACCAATCCCAAATTACATTTTTGGGCTCCTTCTTATTATGAGTGTGTTTGTCTCCCTGTGTTTAAGATATCGAATGTCCACTAATTAAGTGAGTTACTGACAACTCATTTAATTAATATCTAAATCCAAGAGTAGTACCACTCAACCTTATTATCATGTCGGACTAAGTCCACCTGCAGGGTTTAACATGACAATCTTTATGAGCTCCTCTTGAGAACATTATCAACCTAGTATCTCTAGGACACAGTTTCCTTCTATAATCAACAACACACACTATAAGTGATACCATTTCCCAACTTATCGGGTTTATTGATTCATCGAACTAAATCTCACCCATTGATAAATTAAAGAAATAAATATCAAACATATGTGCTTGTTATTATATTAGGATTAAGAGCACACACTTCCATAATAACTGAGGTCTTTGTTCCTTTATAAAGTCAGTATAAAAGAAACGACCTCTAATGGTCCTACTCAATACACTCTGAGTGTACTAGTGTAATTATATAGTCAAGATAAACTAATACCTAATTACACTACGACCTTCTAATGGTTTGTTCCTTTCCATTTTAGTCGTGAGCTACTGTTTATAATTTATAAGGTACTGATAACATCATCTTCTGCATGTGACACCACATACTATGTTATCTACAATATAAATTATATGAACAACTACAAACAAATGTAGACAATTTGACCAAATGTGATTCTTTATTCATAATGAATGTTTACAAAGCTTAGGCTTTCAGTATACACTCCAACATTCATGAGATTGAAACTTTATGCTCTTGAATCTTCTAATCTCGATTTTTGAGTGTTGTAGTGAAGAAAAGGAGATTTCTTTAGCATGGATCCATATTTTCAGAATTTTGGAGGTGGAATGGAGAGTTATCAGTGTTTTCAGCCTGAGTATCAAATTTACCCAAATTTGGACCAACAAAATATGTATGAGTCATTTTCAATTGGTTTTAATGCTAATTGGGTGGATAATTCATGTTTCAGGTATGAAAATGCACAAGGACAATTTGTTGAGCCATTTCCAACCTACCAGAGTTCATATGGGTTTCAAGAAGTTTCAACAAATTTTATGCCACAACCTTATCAACAGAATGATTTTCAGATGGATGAATCAACATGGAAACTCAAGGAGATCATGCAACAAATGAATGAGCATTAAGAGCAGTAATTTTCAAGGATACAGAACATACAGAATCAGTTAGATCACATTGCATCATCCATCATTCAGTTGCAAACACAAAACTCTAGTGAAGAGATGGAAAGTAGCGATTCTGTCAGGCCTGACCCTACTCCTATTACTTCACATGATTTTTCTAATACTTTTTGTGATGATTATGTAATTATGCAAATTTATGATCCTACTGATATTGTTGATGAAGATGTTGTTAGTGATTCAGGTTCTGAACATGTGTTTGAAGATGATTTAAGTGTAGGGGATTGCCTACTGGAAGCATTACCTCAAGAATCACCAAGAACTGAAGATGTAAGTGTAGGGACTTGTGCTATGGAGCCAAGCACCCAAGAATCACTACATGAGGATGAACATTCAACAGAACCAGAGCTTGAGTATTTACATGATGAAAAGGAGGTAACAATCACCATTCCAAGTATTTTTCAACACAACGAGGTGAGTATTTCTTGTGATTTTTTAGAAAATTCAATAGAGGTACCATTTATTGATTTTATTAGTTGTGATTCATTTCTTGACATATCTTCTATCAAAACTAATATTCTCCTATCTTCTTTTTACCCCACATGTGTGTGGGAGGTGTTTTCCTTTATTGATTGTGTAGGAGAATACAAGCTTCCAGAGTGGATGCTTGAACTGAACCGCCTCCGTCCTCCAGAAAAAGCTTTGAAAGGGAAAATGAAGAATAAAAAGAATTTTAGTGGAACCACGATTATACCTCTACCGGTGTGGATCTTGTTGCTAAATCTTCTTCGACCACCGGAATTAAAGGGGAGTTGGTTCCAATTTCATTTTCTTATGCATTTTAATTCATGCTTTGTTAATAAAATTCTTTTTATGCATTTATTTAGTTACATACTTTACTTTTGCATTTTACTTTCATACTTTGCATTTTTGTTTAGTACATAGCATTTTATTTTGAATAAATCCTCCATGGAATTTTCTAGTAATATTTTTAAGATGGTAAAAGCTTCTTAAATTTGATCATCAATTTTAGGTCATTTAACATGATTGGATGCTTTTCTTGCATGATATTGGTTAAAATGGTGGTGGATCCTTGTAACGACCCGCCTTCTACTGGCTAAGCTGTAAGGCCGATCGTCACATTATGCTGTGCTAACTACTCGCGGACCATTATAAAATCTAGATGCGGAAGCTGTACTAATTTGAAATTTTCTAAGCTGCTAACATTTCTTGGTTCTATACATGTTAAAGGGTGTAATATAAAGCATACCTAGCATGTACTACACCCACTATGGTCAAGGAACTGAAATAAATGTTTTTCAGCTGTTATCAGACCTCCCAATAGATCTATTGATCGATTGGATCGTCGGATCGATCCAGGGATCGATTTAGCCGGCTACTGTACGCGAGACATAGGTTGGATTGATCCAGTGATCGATCCAGCACGCTACTGTGCTCGGGACGATATTCTGAATCGATCGGCTGATCGATCCAGACCGACCAATCGATCCAGTGATCGATCCCCGAACCTTCTGTTCGCGACAGAAATTGCTGGATCGATCGACTGATCGATCCAGAAACCTACTGTTCGCGGAGCAATTTTCCCGATCGATCAGCTGATCGATTGGGACCCCCCAATCGATCCACCGATCGATTGGAGTTTCTGATTTTGCAGTTAGGCTCTGATTTCAGCACTTGGGTGTGCCAAAATCTCACATATGAGTTATACACTACATGAGGAACATTCTAATGACATAAAACTAGTATTCTAACATAATTACTAACAACTTAAACCAATCTTCCATGAGTTAAACATTCTAACGTTTAAAAGTGCATAAAACACGAAAACTAAAACTAATGAACTGTAAAATGCTATAGTAGGTGCTAAATCCCTAGAGGATCTTTTATTCCAGTTCCTGCCACACATACCATCCTTTGCATTGTCCTCCAGCTCCCTCTGCTAGTCCATCTTTCCTTTACCTTTATCTGCAGTATAAGGAAAAATAGTATCTGTAAGCTTAAAGCTTAGTAAGAAACCATCTACCTCACAAAACATGCAAGCGATGCAAATATGCTTTAGAAATCATGCTATTTGAAAACAAGCATTGAACTCATTGAAGCATGGCACACTGAAACATGGTATAAACACTGAAACATGGCATGCACCATAAACTAAGCATGTAATCATATCATAGCATCAACTAGAATAAACTATGCTGAAAACTGAACTGGAACTGAATTATAATTGAGCTAACTAGTGCTGTTCTGATGCTATAGTCACATATCTGAATAAACTTTGAAAGCTAATAGATATAAGTGAAAATACATAATCATGCTGTTTAGGCCCGGCAACTGTACTTGCTGTGCGCGCACCCCTAACTAGACCCGGGTTTGCAAGTCCCGAATTTAGTAGGGTTAACTAGGTTATCTAAACCTAGGGACGACTGTGGGATTCCAACCCATGGATATCTGATCCAGTACAGTGCCACTGAAAATAAAATACTGAATAGCTAATACTATTTTGCTGAATCTAGGTTATCTGAACCTAGAACTAGGTTGTCTGAACCTAGAGGCGACTGTGGGAGCCCACCCATTTGGACATCTAGTCCCATAAAAGCTGAAATTAAACTGATCATGCTATTTGACATGTTCTATGGCATTCAACTAAATGCCCACTGTATTATAAGGCTGTGCTAGGCATTTTGTCGAGCATTTGGCGCTCTCTAACTCTCCTCTCGATTAGGAAGACCACCTCTAGGCACCCAGCAGCGTCTAAACCCCTATCTACAGAGGATACACGTGCTCGGCCCATCTAGAGATGCTCACTAATCCCTAAATCTGTGAGAAGGGTTAAAATACACCCTGTATGCCGACAAAATTCAATAAAACTAATCTAATGCATAAAAGCAAACACGCGAGAGCTACTTATACTGCAGGTGAGGGGTTTCTTACCTCGTACGCTAATTTTCTTACAACTCTATTCGCTAGAATTCCGGTGGAGACGACCCTTTCGATAATCTCCTCGCTCCAACGCGTTCTTCTCGCGGAGGGGAACGTTCTTGTGTTGGAATCGCTGCTGGAAGGTGCTCTTAGGGCCCTAGGGAGGGAACCCTAGGGTTGGCTTTGGCTTGTTTGGGCGCCGAGAGAAGGAAGAGGAGAAGTTGGCGTCGGTGAGGGTTTGGAGAGGGAGGAGTTGCCGAACCAAATAAAAATAACCCAAACCAACTTAAGTTTTTAATTTATATTAAGTGGGTAACTAGGCCCAACTCAAATATAAATATAAATATTTCTCTTCTCTTTCAGCACGGCCCTGCTGGGTTCACCGGTTACTAAGGCTAACTAAAGGTTTAGCGGACCCGAGAGGTCCCGGGTTCGATTCCCGCTAAAGCCTTTTTATTCTTCTAATTAGTTTTGCTACTTCCGCTACTCGAAAAATTCCGGAAAAATATCCAAAATTCCAGAAAAATCACAGAATAATTCTAATGCAAGTTTGAGAATCTTCAGGCGTTACAATCCCCCATACCTTATAAAACGTTCGTCCTCAAACTTAGAACAATTCTGGGTACTTCTGTCTCATGCTGGCTTCTGTCTCCCAACTTGCCTCTTCTGCTGTGTGACTTTACCAAATGACTTTGACTAATGGTACTTCCTTGTTCTGCAATTTCTTAACTGCTCGGTCTATTATCTGAATAGGCCGACTATCATAGCTGAGGTCCTCGCGGATCAGTACCGACTGGGGCTCAATCACCTGGGTGGCATCTGGGGTATGCTTCTTCAGCATAGAGACATGAAATACGTTGTGGACAGCTGACATTTCCTGGGGTAGCTCTAGCTCATATGCTACCTTGCCCACTCTTCTGCTGATAAGGTATGGTCCCACATATCTGGGACTAAGCTTGCCCTTCTTCCCAAAATGCATCACTCCCTTCATGGGAGCTACTCTAAGGAACACTGTATCCCCGACTGAAAACTCTAAGGGTCTGCGCCGTGTATCAGCATAGCTTTTCTGGCGGCTCTGAGCTGTCTCTATCCTCTGGCGGATCTGCTGTATAGCTGCTGTGGTATCTGCCACTAGATCTGTCTGAAGTTCTAGCTCTTTCTGTTCACCACTCTCATACCAGCAGATTGGAGATCTACACCTCCGCCCATAGAGAGCCTCATAAGGTGCCATGCCGATAGTGACCTGATAGCTGTTGTTGTATGCAAATTCTGCTAAGCTCAGATATTTGCACCAACTTCCCTTGAAGTCTAGGGCACACGCTCGGAGTATATCTTCAAGTACCTGATTTACTCGCTCCGTCTGACCATCTTTCTGAGGATGGAATGCTGTGCTGAACTTTAACTTAGTGCCCAACGCTGACTGTACACACTCCCAGAAGTGTGATGTGAATCTGCTGTCTCTGTCTGAAATGATGGTTTGTGGGACTCCATGTAGTCTGACGATCTCCTGGAGATACAACTGAGCTAGCTTCTCCATGGAGTAGGATATCTTGATAGCTAAGAAGTGGGCTGATTTAGTCAACCTGTCGACTATTACCCAGATGGCGTCAAAACCATTCGTGGTTCTGGGCAGTCCCACTATGAAATCCATAGAGATATCCTCCCACTTCCATTCTGGAATCTGTATAGGCTGCAGAACTCCTCCTGGTCGCTGATGTTCTGCCTTGACCCTCTGACAGGTGAGGCAGAGGCTAACATATCTGGCAACGTCTCGCTTCATCCCGGGCCACCAAAACTGGTTCTTTAGGTCTTGATACATTTTGATGGAACCTGGATGCATCGCATAGGGAGTCTTGTAAGACTCATCTAAAATCTGTCTCCGTAGCTCCTCCTAATCTGGAACACAGAGTCTGTCACCAAAATACAACACCCCGCTATCGGACACTCTGAATTCTCTACTTTCTGATTCTGCTAGCCCTTTCTTGATTTTCTGAATTTCAGGGTCCTGCTCCTGAGCTGACTGAATATCACCAAGCAAGGTAGACTCTAAGGTCATAGTAGAGAGCTGTCCAACGATGAGTTCGAGACCGAAATCTACGATCTCCTTCTATAGGGGCGGTGACATGGCTGTAAGAGATAATAAGGTAGCACTGGATTTTCTGCTGAGTGCGTCGGCTACCTTATTGGCTTTCCCTGGATGGTAGAGGATGTCTATGTCGTAGTCTTTGACCAGCTCAAGCCATCTGCGCTGTCGCATGTTCAGATCCTTCTGAGTGAAGAAGTACATTAGACTCTGATGATCTGTATACACTCTGCACTGAGCTCCATATAAGTAATGTCTCCAAATTTTGAGAGCGAACACTACTGCTGCAAGCTCAAGGACATGAGTAGGATAATTCTTCTCATAATCCTTGAGTTGTCTGGAGGCATAGGCGATCACCTTGCCATTTTGCATCAGTACTGCTCCTAGTCCCAACTTAGAGGCATCACTATAGATGTCAAAGCTGCTGGTGTTGTCTGGTAGAGCCAAAATGGGAGCACTGGTCAATCTCCTTTTTAGCTCGCTGAAGTTGTTCTCACAGTCCTCTGTCCACTGAAATTTCCTGTTCTTTCTGGTAAGAGCTGTCAGTGGGGAGGCTATCTTGGAGAAGTCCTCTACAAACTTTCTGTAATATCCTGCTAATCCCAGAAAGCTCCTGATTTCTTAGGTCTCTTCCAGTTACTTACTGCTTCTATCTTGCTGGGATCTATCATAATACCATCCTTTGAGATGATGTGACCCAGGAAGGACACCTGATCTAACCAAAATTCACATTTCGTGAACTTGGCGTATAGCTGGTTCTGCTGAAGGGTCTGCAATACTAGTTTCAGATGCTTTGAGTGTTCTTCCTGAGTTCCTGAGTAGATAAGAATATCATCGATAAACACAATAACAAACTTATCTAAATACTCCCTGAATACTCTGTTCATGAGATCCATGAATGTAGCTGGAGTATTGGTCACGCCAAAGGGCATGACTATGAACTCGTAGTGTCCGTATCTGGTTCTGAATGCTGTCTTGGGTATATCCCCTTCTTTAACCTTCACCTGATGATAACCTGATCTAAGATCTATCTTAGAGAACACTGCTGCTCCCTTTAGCTGGTCAAACAGGTCATCGATTCTGGGAAGGGGATACCTATTCTTGATTGTGACTTGGTTCAGTGATCTGTAGTCTATGCACAATCACATGCTTCCATCCTTCTTCTTCACGAACAATACAGGCGCTCCCCATGGTGAATGACTCGGGCGTATGAAACCCTTGTCAAGCAGCTCCTGTAGTTGCTCCTGAAGTTCCTTCAGTTCTGCTGGAGCCATGCGATAAGGCGCTTTGGAGATAGGGTTTGTACCGGGAATGAGCTCTATCTCAAAGTCAATCTCCCTGTCTGGTGCTAAGCCTGGTAACTCTTCAGGGAATACTACTGGGTAGTCACATACGACTCGAACCTCTGCTAGCTGTTGGTTCTTGTCCTGGCTGGCGTTGACTACGTGTGCTAGGAATCCTGTACATCCGGAATCCAGTAGCTTCTGTGCTTTCATAGCTGAGAGAAACTTCTTGGCCTTTCTCTTTGGTTCTCCGCTGTATTCAAATTGCACTGCCGCTTCAGGTTGGAAGATGACTTTCTGCTTACGGCACTCTATGGTAGCACCGTATCTGATCAGGAAGTCCATTCCAAAGATAACGTCATAGTCGGTCATCTCTAGCACTATCAGATCACAAAAGAGCTCTCTGTCTGCTATGATGACTAACACTGCTCTGAGCCAGTGCGTGGATGCCATGATCTCTCCTGAAGGTAGTGCCGTCAAAAACTGACCCCTGAGTACCTCTGAGGGTATTTCTAATCTTTCGGAGAACATCCTGGCTATATATGAATGAGTTGCCCCAATATCAAACAAAACAGTAGCACTATACTGTAAAATGCTAATCTGACCTGTGACAACTATCAAGGCATTGGCTACGTCCTCTCTGGTGAGTGATTAGATCCTCGCATTCGCCGTAGCTGGAGGGGCTTCTAATATGCCCTGGCTGATAAGTGGACCTTCTAGAGCGGCCTGCATCTGATATAACTGAACTGGCTGGCCTGCATACTGAATCTGCTGTGGCAGAGGAAGACCGGTCTTGTTCGGGCACTGCTTAGCCATGTGCCCTTCTTGTCCACATTCAAAGCATCCTCGTGTGCCCTTGCGACAAACCCCTGGGTGGAATTTCCCACAAGTAGCACACTTTGGATAACTGGGTCGCTTGCTAGATGGTCCTCCTTTTGGGTCACTTCCTGATCTGCGCTTGCTGTTGGAGTTCCCTTTCCAGTTAGAGCTATGGCCTTGCTGTTTTTGAGTGTGAGAATTTCCTTGGCCTTTGGACTCTTAGGAGATTTGCTTCTGATGCTTTATGCTGTTCTGGTAATGCTCTATGGTCAAGGCACTGCTCACTAACTCCTCTGTGGTTTGTGGCCTATGTATGCCACTAGCCACGTTCACTGCTATCTCTGGCCTCAGCATCTTGAGCATCAACCGGATTCGTTCCTTCTCTGTGCTGACTAGCTCTGGGCATAGACGAGCCAACCTGTTGAATTTCTTCACGGCTTCCTCAACTGAAAGGTTGCCCTGACGAAACTCAGTGAACTCGTCGTAGTGGCGGTTCGTAACCCGTATGTGGAAGAACTCCTCGAAGAACTCCTTCTCGAAGTTAGCCCATGACATCTGGTTCACTGGGCGCTTCGTTCTGATTCTTTCCCACCACATGCGTGCGTCTCCTGTCAGGCAGAAGGAGGCACACTTCACCTTCTCGTGTTCTGGCCAGTCCAGAAGCTCCATCGTGCTCTCCAGTGTTTTGAACCAAGCTTGTGCATCCCATGGTTCACTAGTGCCTGAGAAGTTTTCTGGCTTGACTCGCTGCCACTGGACTGCTGGTGCTGGTACTGGTGCTGGCGTTGGCGCTGTAGGCTGGGCTGGTGGAACCTCTAAGACCTCTGGAGTCGTTAGGTTCGGTTTCGGGGTGACTGTGGGGGTACTCTGCTGATTAGCCTTTAAGGTGGCTATTTCCTGTCGCTGTTCAGCTAGTTGCTGCTGTAACTGAGCCACTAATGCTGTAAGGTCGGGAGGAGGCACTGAACTGCCTGCCTCTTGCTGGGGCTCAGTAGCTAGTGCCCTTCTAGCTGGGCGTCCTCGTGCCATTTCTAAAGACATAGAGAACATAACATAACTAATGTAATCACAGTTATATAACTACTGATGTCATGTTTAAAAACTATCACATACTAACAAGCAGTAGGCATATAAACATGAACTGTAATAACAAAACAAGGAGCATAAATAAAGTAGAGGTATTCTTACTTGGAAGCTGCAGGTACAATGCTGATGTGTGTAGGAAGTATGGAACTTTTGCTCTGATACCACTCTGTAAGGACCCGCCTTCTACTGGCTAAGCTGTAAGGCCGATCGTCACATTATGCTGTGCTAACTACTCGCGGACCATCATAAAATCTAGATGCGGAAGCTGTACTAATTTGAAATTTTCTAAGCTGCTAACATTTCTTGGTTCTATACATGCTAAAGGGTGTAATCTAAAGCATACCTAGCATGTACTACACCCACTATGGTCAAGGAACTGAAATAAATGTTTTCCAGCTGTTATCAGACCTCCCAATCGATCCATTGATCGATTAGATCGATTCAGCCGGCTACTGTACGCGGGACATAGGTTGGATCGATCCAGTGATCGATCCAGCACGCTACTGTGCTCGGGACGATATTCTGGATCGATCGGCAGATCGATCCAGACCGACCAATCGATCCAGTGATCGATCCCCGAACCTTCTGTTCGCGACAGAAATTGCTGGATCGATCGGCTGATCGATCCAGAAACCTACTGTTCGCGGAGCAATTTGCCCGATCGATCAGCTGATCGATTGGGACCCCCCAATCGATCCACCGATCGATTGGAGTTTCTGATTTTGCAGTTAGGTTCTGATTTCAGCACTTGGGCGTGCCAAAATCTCACATATGAGTTATACACTACATGAGGAACATTCTAATGACATAAAACTAGTATTCTAACATAATTACTAACAACTTAAACCAATCTTCCATGAGTTAAACATTCTAACGTTTAAAAGTGCATAAAACACGAAAACTAAAACTAATGAACTGTAAAATGCTATAGTAGGTGCTAAATCCCTAGAGGATCTTTTATTCCAGTTCCTGCCACACACACCATCCTTTGCATTGTCCTCCAGCTCCCTCTGCTAGTCCATCTTTCCTTTACCTTTATCTGCAGTATAAGGAAAAATAGTATCTGTAAGCTTAAAGCTTAGTAAGAAACCATCACTACAAGAATTTTTACATTCAACAACACCCAATAGACAACGCTTTTTAATAAAAACGTTGTCGTTCTTTGTTTTACAACGTTTTTAGTGAAAAGCGTTGTCTATGGTATTTACTTTTTACTAAAGACAACGGTTTTTAATGAAGTGTTGTCTTTAGTGTTGTTGTTTATGGTCAAAGACAACATTTTTTTAAAAAACGTTTTTTAAAGTGTTGTGTATGTTTCCCCTAAACTCACTTAAAATAAATTCGCAGCCCTCGCTTTGCTAAACTCTAAACCCTCAACGCGCGCGCGCCTTCTCCTCACCACTCCTCTCCACGAGTGCCTTCTCCTCTCCTTCTCCTCTCCACAAGCGCCTTCTCCTCTCCACTCCTCTCCACGAGCGCCTTCTCCTCTCCACGAGCGCCTTCTCCTCTCCTTGCCGCGTGATCTCCTCTGAACCCTAATCTCGACCCAAACTCCTCACGCAAAACTCCTCACGCCGGCCCAACTCCTCCAAGTCGAGATCCCTAATCTCGCATTTCCCCATCTCCTCAATCAAAGTCAGCTTACCCTTCCTAATCCGCCACCATCTCTGACGCCGGCCGACGCCATCTCTGACGGCAGATCTAGCCGCTACCTCTGGGCGAAGCCACCGCATCCGCCGCCAGAGCTGCCCCCTTTTCCCTCTGCACGCTGACGCGTTGACGGAGCATCCGCCGCCGGAGCCACAACGGCGCTCCACGGACTTCCTGTTCTCAGCGGCGGCCTGTAGTGTTCTCTTTGATTCTTGGTCCCTCGTTTCTTGCTTTGTTTCGCGTCGCCGTTGCGGCTGGTTGACTTGCGGATCCACGCTGAGGCTTCGATTTTGTCATTTCTGTTTTTGTCTTCGAATCTTTTAGGCAATGAAGTTTCTGGATTGGTACTTGAAGATTGGCGCGGTATCGGCGCTGATCGGAGCGTCCATGGAGGTATTCATGATCCACACTGGTTTCTGTAAGTCGTCATCCTTCTTTTCGCCCTGTACTGTTCTTATTCATTTATTTGATGTCTTATGTGGTCTTCCTGCGCTTTGCTTTACCCTAGTGGCGAAAATCGTGTAACCTCTCTTGTCCTAAGCTCCTTGTTTTTTCCCCCTCCACAAGGGGAAGTTCCTGCACTATAGGTCTGTGAATCCGGAGAAAGTTATTGTTTGATTTAGTTAAAGTTGTCCTTTTTTATGTTGGTTACAAATTGAATTCCTATGATGAAGGCAATCATGGAATTGGTTTGGGATGGATTGGGAGTAGGGGCGTTAAACTTCTGAAAAGAGGTACATAGTGAGGGTAACTGGGTACACCTCTATCGAATGAATTGACCATTGTTCAGGTTTTGGCAATGCATTCAGGAGCTTACTCTTCCAAACATTTTATATAGCAAAAGGATCGTTATAATTAATTCCTGATGTTTTATTGAATTAGGAAGTTCCTTGGTGGCTTACCTTGTCTTATAGTGATATTCATTATTATTATAGCATTATAAACTAAATATAATCAACATGTTTTTTTTTTAATATTTTAGGGTCAATCAGTTGCATTGACATTGGAATCTTGCTCAAATATTGTTGCATATGGTACAATTGTTTGTTTCAATGGCATGGAAAAAATGCTTCATGGTATTCCATTTCCCAAGAATTGCATTCGAGTCTCCATTGATCAAGCAGTGGACAAATCCGCTCCTTTGCCATATCCAATTCCAAGTGAATGTGAAGTAATTGGTGATGCCATAGGAACTGTTGTGGCTTGGCCTGAACAGCAGATTGTGAAGCAAGATGAGGTATATGAGATATTATATTTCTAATTATATTGTCACTTTATTATTATATTTCTAATTATATTGCCACTTTATTATTATTCAACCTAGCTATCTAACTTGTTTATATTTGAAATTATTAGAAGCCTAGAAGGAAGAAGTTTGAACGAAAAAAATCAAAACCTACTTTGTCAACAAGTGTCCCAAGAGCATTACATATGTTATATTGTTACAGTAAGCATGCTCTAGATGGAGGAAAATGTATATCAATGTGCTTAGATAATGAAGTGTTTGATGAAGATTGTGAACTTTTTCTTGACCTTGAGGACATCAATTCTTTGTATCATTTGGAGTCAATTTCAGGAAATTTGATCGTTGCCTACATATGGTAAGTAAGTTTATTTAAGCAATTTCAGCAACTTTTTCATCACATGTTTGCTTCCCAATTTTAGCAACTTATTATGGTTTATTGTTACAATTTCACCAACTTATTATGAGTGATCATTATTTTTTAATCCACATGATTGTTTTGTATCTAAATTTTATTATTTAGTATCTAAATATTATTTTCTCAGTTGCAACTGCATTGCTTTACTTATGCTGGGAAATTACTGCATTGCTTTATGTTTGTTGGGAAATTCTAATATCTAGCAAGACAGAAAATCCCTGATTTGAACTGCAAGAAGTTTACTAATATTGTTGTGTGAACAAGTTTACTCTTGAAAAATTCAACTTCTAGTAATTTTCTCATACCATGTTATTCTCATTAAGTTAATAATTCATCATTTCTATTGAGAGGTTTACTAATATCAATTGATGTGGTACACTTTACATAAATATAGCTCATTCATTTTCAACCGGCCCTTAATGTTTGCCTTCTGCCATTTGTTCTTCTAGACAGAAGTACTTTGCTCATATCTTTTTCTTGTATATTTTTAAGTATCTTAAATGTGCTTGTCCTCAAGAAATAAAAGAATTTGCATGTATACATTTCTGGTATGTTTAATATGCAAGACTGCTCATAGTAAGTTCTCATGTATGGATGTTACTATCATCAGCCATAACTTAGTGTTATGAGTGATCATTATTTTTTCCAACTTATTATGAGTGTTTTGTATCTAAATTTTATTATTTAGTATCTAAATATATTTTTTCTTTGCAATGATAGGTGTCTGTATAAAAAGATGGTGAAAGATACCAAGACAAAGAAATTCAGATTTATGAATCCTCACAAACTCCCATATCTGGCAAAAACGGCACAAGACAAATCAGTTAAGCTTGAAACCCTGAATCAAAGGGCAACTCTTTTAGCAGATAAGCTGACAAGTGCATCAACAGATCAACTAGTGTTAGTGCCATGTAATGTCGGGTAAGCAAGAAGTAAAACATCACTTTCAATTGCTTCCTTTCGATAATTTATTCAATTTTATGATCTAATCCTATGTATTTGCCTAGTTTCCATTGGAATCTTTGAACCTTACAAGGATGCTATTTACCTGCTGGATTCCCTAAGTTGCCGCATTCGCGATGATGATTCAAAATACGTAATGGAAATGTGAGTTCAGATTTCTTTTAGTAAATATTTATTATAATAAAAATCTTATTTAACAAATATTCTTAACGTATGAAGGGCCTTAAAATTGTTTAATTCAACCAAGGGAAGGAAAGGTAGGAAAAATGTTAAGTGGGAAGTAGTTAAGGTATGTGTACTTTTGTTTAACATATATTGTAATGTGTATAATTTTCATTAACAATTTGACTCTAATTACTATATATAGGCTCCTCAACAACCGGATGCGAAACAATGTGGTTTTTTTGTGATGCGATTTATGAGAGAAATTATTGAAGAAGTTGAGACTATTGAGAGAGATTCGCTGCAAT
This sequence comes from Zingiber officinale, assembly GCF_018446385.1. Classification (NCBI taxonomy): domain Eukaryota; kingdom Viridiplantae; phylum Streptophyta; class Magnoliopsida; order Zingiberales; family Zingiberaceae; genus Zingiber; species Zingiber officinale. The sequence continues at coordinate 112,213,158 of NC_055993.1, read as the reverse complement.
CAATAGTAACATTATTTAGCTTATCTCAAATTATTTGACATAAACTATTTAAAATTGCAAAGTGATCAGTGTTGATTATTTTTTCCATTAACATAAATTGTGTATGCTCACAGTTCACAAAAATAGGGTACTCTCGTGAACAAATTGATGAGGTTCGGTCCGAGTTGGCGGAGTGCATACAAGATCATATTTATGAATAGGTATGGAATGATAGTTGCCATAATTCTATTTAGATTTAAGTTCATGGAATGGTGATTTTTTTTGGTGGAATCATAGTTAATGCCAATTTTTTTGATGCAGTGCATAGTTACCAAATCGACCTTGAGCAGTTGACCCCAAAGAAAAGTTGTCACTGAAGTTTAAAAACTTGTGAAAATTTTAGTGAATGATGATGTTTTGTGAATGATGATGTTTTGGAAAAATTGTCACTTAGGTGAAAGGATGTTTTCTGGATTAATATGCAAGTACAAAGCACTATATTATATGTTATTCTGTAAAGTTCTGTCGGTGTAAATTATCTAGTTTCTTTATCTAGCTTTTGTTCCACTATTGGGTTTGTTTTTCTAATAATTACTCGTGCAGCAAAATACTGAGCAAGAAGCTGTAGATCTTATAATCAGGTAAAGTAGAAAAAGTTAACTACTTCATTATGCTTTCATCTTAGTATTTGTATATTTGATTTGTCTTCTTTGAACCAGCTTCAAGTCAAACAGCCAGATCCTCTAGATAGCTGTTAAAAATAAGGTATTATTTGGTTTGTCAGTGATCTTAATATTTGGTAATATTTGGTCTTTGATGCTCACGACAGAGTTCCAACGCTGCATGATTACCTTGTTCAAGCAGATTGCTCGCTGCCTCAGTAGCTCGCATTTTTAGGTTTGTTTCATCATTGATATTCCTTCTTTTTAGTGTTCTATATTAAAAGGAAATACTAACTGTCGATGAGATTGTTATCCTCTTGCTTGAACATGAACCAAAGTATATAAATTTGACCTTTTGATCTGAAAGTATAAAAAAAAGTTAATTGGATACTAGTTTTTTATTTTTTTTTTTGCAGTTGCATTTGTTGTATTTTCATATGTTTCTCAGTGAACTTCTAAACAATTCTTTTTTCATTAATTTATTAAGGCTTATTATAAGTTTCAGTTTGATGGTGCAAATTGTTTTCTTTTGTAATCCATCTGTTTCTTCTTTGGTTTAGGAAAGTTGAAGTGAATCCCTTGATAGCTGTTTCATAGGTTTGTTCCATTATTTTCCAGTACGTACTGGAATCACTATCAATAGCCCTCAAGGACTGTTTACAACCTTGCAATCAAATTAATTGGACTTATAATCTAATGTATGGTCATCTGGAGCATGAATATTGGAGGATTCATGAATGACTCTTCGGATGATGAATGTATGTCATTTAATATTGGTTCATCTCTAGTGTCTTGGCTGCACTTTGGGGCACAGGAGTCGCTTCAACCACTCTCACTGAGAATATTCACACTATTGCTACAACTAAAATGGGTAGTCGGAGAGCTATTGAGCTCGGTGCTGTCATTCTCATTCTGTTATCTTTTGTTGGTAAGCACCAATGCTATTTCTCCTCGCTATACATCAAAAGAAAGAATTCTTGTTACTTTTTTTTTCTTCCTGTTATCTAGCAATTGTTGCCATCCCAATTTTTGATCAGGGAAAATAGGAGGATTTATAGCTTCTATCCCAGATGTCATGGTGGCTGGTCTTCTTTGCTGTATGTGGGCCATGATTGCTGCTCTGGGCTTGTCAAACCTGCGATACAGCGAGACTGGAAGCTCCAGGAATAATATCATAATTGGCCTCTCATTGTTTCTCTCATTATCAGTACCTGCCTACTTCCAGCAATATGGACTTATTCCATCTTCAAATTCATCCGTTCCAAGTTACTTCCAACCATATGCTGTTGCATCTCATGGACCTATTCATACAAGTTCTCGAGGGGTATGTCTTCTTCTTCTCCTACAATGTTTGTGCTGATTATTACCCATGTGACCTTATATTAGTGTTTAGACTTGAAATATCAAGTTAGCACTTAGAAGTTACGTGGGGTATGATGCCCACATAATTATACTCTTGAATATATTCCCTTTGACAAATCAGTGATAGATAATCTAGTTCATAGGATCTTTCTGGAGTTTGAAGTTAGAATAGATCTGATTACTGATATGTGTGACAATTTCAGGTGAACTATGTTCTGAATACTTTGTTTTCATTTCACATGGTGATTGCATTTATTGTTGCATTTATTCTTGACAACACTGTTCCTGGGAGCCGTCAAGAACGTGGAGTATATGTTTGGTCTGAACCAGAGGCAGCAAAAAGGGAACCAGCCATTACCAAAGACTACGGCTTGCCTTTCAGAATCGGACGTATGTTCACATGGGTGAAATGGGTTGGCTTATAGCACATTGCGGACGGAAAAGATCCATTACCAAATTGACAGTTTTAACTTCATTCTTCCTTCTGCCACTACTAGTCTACTATTGGATCTTGTTCTAGGTTTAGCGATTTCACGAGTGAATTTTAAAACAACGGTTAGTCAATGATGAGGTTTTGTAAAACTTGTGTGTTTGAAAAATTATTGTCATGAAGTTAAGGATAACTTGTATGATACAAATTTAATTTGTGGATCAATATGTATACATTTTGTTTGTATAATATAAAGTTTTATTTATTTGTTAAATAGTCTTATTATAAAAATGATTGTGGTTGTGGATATTCAATTATATGTAAATTTTGAGTATTTTTTATAATTTTTGCTATTTAATTAAGAAAAACACTATTTTTTATAAATTTAAAAAGACAACGTTTTTAAGTAATAAAAGACAACGCTTAAAAAACAATGTCTTTGAGACCAACCACAACGCTTTTAAAGCGTTGTCTTTGATATGTGCATTTTTACAACAGCATCTATAACAACGCTTTTTAAGAACGAAAAGACAACGCTTAAAAAGCGTTGTCTTTTTGACCAACCACAACGCTTTTAAAGCGTTGTCTTTGATATGACTTTCTACAACACCATCTACAACATCACTTTTTAAGTACATACGACAACGCCAAAAAAGCGTTGTTGTTTAGCTTTTTTCTTGTAGTGCATCTACCTCACAAAACATGCAAGCGATGCAAATATACTTTAGAAATCATGCTATTTGAAAACATGCATTGAACTCATTGAAGCATGGCACACTGAAACATGGTATAAACACTGAAACATGGCATGCACCATAAACTAAGCATGTAATCATATCATAGCATCAACTAGAATAAACTATGCTGAAAACTGAACTGGAACTGAATTATAATTGAGCTAACTAGTGTTGTTCTGATGCTATAGTCACATATCTGAATAAACTTTGAAAGCTAATAGATATAAGTGAAAATACATAATCATGCTGTTTGGGCCCGGCAACTGTACTTGCTGTGCGCGCACCCCTAACTAGACCCGGGTTTGCAAGTCCCGAATTTAGTAGGGTTAACTAGGTTATCTAAACCTAGGGACGACTGTGGGAGTCCAACCCATGGATATCTGATCCAGTACAGTGCCACTGAAAATAAAATACTGAATAGCTAATACTATTTTGCTGAATCTAGGTTATCTGAACCTAGAACTAGGTTGTCTGAACCTAGAGGCGACTGTGGGAGCCCACCCATTTGGACATCTAGTCCCATAAAAGCTGAAATTAAACTGATCATGCTATTTGACATGTTCTATGGCATTCAACTAAATGCCCACTGTATTATAAGGCTGTGCTAGGCATTTTGTCGAGCATTTGGCGCTCTCTAACTCTCCTCTCGATCATGAAGACCAGCTCTAGGCACCCAGCAGCGTCTAAACCCCTATCTACAGAGGATACACGTGCTCGGCCCATCTAGAGATGCTCACTAATCCCTAAATCTGTGAGAAGGGTTAAAATACACCCTGTATGCCGACAAAATTCAATAAAACTAATCTAATGCATAAAAGCAAACACGCGAGAGCTACTTATACTGCAGGTGAGGGGTTTCTTACCTCGTACGCTAATTTTCTTACAACTCTATTCGCTAGAATTCCGGTGGAGACGACCCTTTCGATAATCTCCTCGCTCCAACGCGTTCTTCTCGCGGAGGGGAACGTTCTTGTGTTGGAATCGCTGCCGGAAGGTGCTCTTAGGGCCCTAGGGAGGGAACCCTAGGGTTGGCTTTGGCTTGTTTGGGCGCCGAGAGAAGGAAGAGGAGAAGTTGGCGTCGGTGAGGGTTTGGAGAGGGAGGAGTTGCCGAACCAAATAAAAATAACCCAAACCAACTTAAGTTTTTAATTTATATTAAGTGGGTAACTAGGCCCAACTCAAATATAAATATAAATGTTTCCCTTCTCTTTCAGCACGGCCCTGCTGGGTTCATCGGTTACTAAGGCTAACTAAAGGTTTAGCGGACCCGAGAGGTCCCGGGTTCGATTCCCGCTAAAGCCTTTTTATTCTTCTAATTAGTTTTGCTACTTCCGCTACTCGAAAAATTCCGAAAAAATATGTAAAATTCCAGAAAAATCACAGAATAATTCTAATGCAAGTTTGAGAATCTTCGGGCGTTACAATCCCAATTTGATCAATTGAGCTTTATTGCATATAAAAAAATACCTAGAGAGGACCACTTTAAGCCTAAACACTATTTTATTTTGTTGTGACATGCACTCACAACAACTAAAGTCTAGAACTTGCTTAGTTTCTTTTCAAAATCATAATAGCATATGTATGCATGAAAATTGAGAATTTTGTCAATCTTGTTCCCCTTCATAATTCCCAATTTCTTTCCTCATGATTATACATTCTCATCTAGTATTTTAATTCTTGATCACTTTGCTTTGCCTTCATTTCATTGGAAGTTTTGGTTGAATTCTTGATGAGTTTGATTGCCAAGAGGACAAAGTTCAAGTGTGGGGGAGATGTTTGGTATTTTTGAGTAAATGGATGTATTTTTAATTGGTTGGAGTGCTGAATTAGGTCTTTTTGAGATAATCCTTTCATAATCCAAGCTTAGACTAGTAGTGCCAATTGAAAATGCTGTTGAGAACATGTCTTTCAATTCAAGTTCTTAAGATGGCAGTGAGCTTAATTTTTGAAGAAGCATGTTGGAATTATTTTGGAGTTTAAGAATCGTAACTATTGATTGGTTCTGTGCACAATAGATTTGTTCAGTCTTGGGAAGTATTGCTGAATTTGAAGTGCTCTAGGAGATTAAACAAACTTTTTGATGCAGAGTGCAGAATTAACCACAAGCTGTGATGCCAAGTTGATTACAGTTCAGGGTTCAAATAAAACCTTCTCAAGCTTAATCGAGTAACATATTCTTTAAAGTGTCAAATCCTGAAAATTTCAAAATTGAAGGTTTCAATGCATATGTGCTGATTGGTTAAGATACTCAGAAATCAAGGGATGGAGAACTTTATACGTTTTAATTATGAAATTTGTCAAACTGAATCAAATTTCTGGAGAATAAAACTGTATCAACAGAACTTGTCAAAACAGAATCTGTTAGTGCCAAATTACAAATCTCATCAGTTCTCAACCATGTGTGATTAAAGGAAAACACAGTTGTAAGGAAGTTCAATGGGAGATGGAATTTATGTAAAATTCGATTGATTTCAAAATTGAATGGTGTTCTAAGAATTGATGGGCTAGCTGTTAGCACTGCTCAAATCTAGAAGATAAATGCTGAATTTTTGGTAGCTGGAATTTAAGAAAGAACTGCTGCAAGTTAGTTGTCTTTCATCAATACAATGAGAATTCAGCCAGTGAAATTTTAGTGCCAAATCTGCAGTGTCTTAGGATTTAAGTTTATCATCAGCACTTTGAATTGGAATATCAGTTAAGTCAGTGTCAAATGATACTTTCTTCCAAATTTAATTCTTCAACAGTTGAGCATAAGTTGCCCTTAAATCCTAATTATGAAACCGCAACCAGGAGCACTTGAATCAGTAACTTCTACAGAGTTTATTTCTTATTACTGGAAAGTTCTGAAACTGAAGACTAGGTTCTGGATTTCTGAAAGTGTTAGTTGGTAAATGCAGAGCCTTGATTTTTAGAGCTGTAATCTGATATGTTGAAAGGAATTACAGGGAAATGATCAAGATGCTCATCAGAGAAGAAGAGTTCAAGAAAGGGAAAACTGATACTGGTTTCTTAAAAATTCAAGTTCTGTAGAATAAGCTGAGTTGAAGTTATATTGAATTTCATTTCTGAAACTTAAGATCAATGTTGCAGAATCTACAAGAGTATATCAGAGATACACTTTCCTGATCTATGGAGTTACCTGTGTCGATTATGATGTTGGATCAAGTTGTTTGATAAGTAAGGAACAACTGAAGTAAGGACTGAATTTGATACTTGGAAGTTACCAGAGTTTAGCTTTCAGTTTCATTTCTAAATCTCTTCAGTTTGTTAATTCTGAAGCTTGGTTTCTGAATGTCTGAAATATAGGAATACAGGCTTGATTCTGAATTAAGAAGAGAATCTGTGTCAAAGACTAATCTAATTGCTTAAATTCCACTTGAAGCTAAATTCTAGAAATTCTGAGCTGAATTTAATACTTCACTGCACATTTGAAAATCTGCAGAAAATTGATGGAATTTCAAGTGAATGGAGTAGAATCTTCACTGCACAGATTTCTGTAATCTGTGCTTACAGATTTAGCCAATGATTCAACTTCAATGCTGAAGATAATGGAATAGAGCTGTAATTTTGAACTTCTTAAGCTGGTTATTGATAATCTGAATTAGGTATGGACAGAAGATGCAGAATTAAACAGAGAAAAAAAATAGAGATAGAGCAAATGAAACAGAATTCTACAGAAAGAGAAGAGCAGAGCTGAAAAGTTTGTATCAGTTTTGTATCAAGAATTAGAATGCAATATCCAAACGAGTTGAAGCTTAGTTGAATTTAAGACTATGCTGGAAACAAATGGTATGCTTAACTTTCATGGCATGTGCAAGATAAGGAAGGATGACTTTAGAAACTCATTTTGGACACAAATAATGCCAGAACAGTGAGCTTTTGTATAGCCACTGGAATGTGATTTAAATGGATCAAAATTCAGAATTCAATTGGCGGTTATTATTTCATTAACGAAGCACATGAATGGAGTATCATTTACTCTGAAAGTTGAAGAAAAGAGCAACAATTGACACTCAATAGTGTTGTTGAAGCTGTGATTTCAGGAGCTATATGACTAGCCAAATCGAATGGTGTTATTATTATGTGGAAGTGATGAGTTAAATTGAATGACTAACAAAGTGTGGAATGTGTTTGAACTTTGTAGAAGTTGCAGAAAAAATGCAGAAATGCAATGGTTAATTCTGAAACTCAATCTAGAAACTGAAATTAGCTGCTGTAATTTTGTATTTATTGACAGCCACATCATCATTAGTTGGTGTGGAGCTATGAACCTAAAGGGGAATTTTATTGGATGACTGGTATTGAGTGGCAGTAGAGAGTCTTGAAGTATCAAGTAGCTAAAACAGTGAGGGGAACTGGAAAGCAGTGAGCTGTAGTTTGCTAAAATGGTTGCAGATTTGTGAATCTGTAGATCCTCTTTAATTGAAATTGATTTTTGAATTAGGGAACTTGTAAGTTTCGGTACTATGGTGATTCCTTGAGAGCACTCTTTATGCCATATTGATTCTGGGCAGCTGGTATTCAGATTACAAGATATTGAGTTTGTGATGATTGCTGGAAGCAAATTCAGATCTGAATCTGTTATGATTCCTGTCACAAATGTATTGCAAGTTGTGTACAAAATTTTGAGGCTGCAAGGAGTGTTCCATAGCTTTAAATAACTCTACTGCTGAATTAAATGGAATAGAGCTGTCACTCTGAATTTCTTAAGCTGAGTTATTTCTACAATTTCAAAACCACAGGAAGCTGCAAATCTCTTAATTCATAATCTTTACTACTGAATTCTGATTTTGACATAAATGAAGCCAATGTACCAACTAGTACATGTTGAGTGGAACACAGGAATTGTGAAGCTGCTGAAACAGAGAGTGAGTTGCTGTGTTCTGATTAAGGAGTAGGATTGGAAATTCAATTGGTGATTGTCATTCAGTTCGAGAAGCATTGCTGATGGTATATAAACTTTCAAAAAAGAAAAATGGAAATATTTTCAGACAATTGATACTAAAAGCAGTGAAGAGATGAAAGATGAGAACAGAGATTAACTCCATTCTAGAGTCTTTGTAGCTGGTGCTGAAATTCCATATGTGGTTCCTGGAAGTATGATATGCGGAATGAGGAATGAAAGAAATTAAGCTACAGATTTCAAAATCCAAGCAGGCTTACTGAATTTAATCTGTTAAGTTGCTGATGAAAGTGTGGTTGCTAAAGTAAGAGCAGATTTTTCTGTGAACCTGATTTTTGGAGCTGTTTAATCTGAGAATTTGAATGTTGCTACTACTGGAAACTGTTGGTGCTTAAGTAGATTGCATTGGTATCCATAACCAGGTCCAGTGCAATGTCAAAGAATTCCAGAAGTGTTCCTGGAATTCAGCCCAAGGAATGGTAAACAATGAGAACTAAAGTACCAAGTGGAGTCTACTGTTCTGTTGTTTTAAGTTACTTCAAGTTGTCTTAAAATCTCAATTCTGAAATTAAGAACTAAGGTACACCGTAAGAAAGATGGAATGATGATTACAGAATAGTGTAGAGATTGTTTGAAGATGGAAAAGTGGCAACAGTATAGGCAATGTTGATTTCTGGAAATATATGCTTATGCTAGTTTCTGAATTCAGGAATTCTCATTTGACAAATTTTGTTTCTTATCTATTTGAATTCTGAGTTTGATTTCTTGGTGCTAAAAGGAAGGTTTGAAATTATGAATTGGATAAGTTTAGATCTGAAATTACTATCAGAATCAACTACTTTCTGGAAAAGGGAATCTGTAGTGATAGATAAGAGCAGAATTTGTTTATGTGTGCCAAGTTTTCTGGCTATTTCTGATCTGAAATGACTGATATTAAAGTCATCTCGATTCGTTATCAATTGACTATCTTTCAATGTTTCGCATGGTGTTTAAATTTCATTGTATAGGATTATGGACACTTAAGAACAGATTTTTACAGAACTGTGCAGAATCTGTGAAAATAGACCCTAGAGCCATATTTTGGAGCTGAATATGTGAAAAGGTCAGATGTGTTTGACTGAAAACAGGAAGTAGTTGTTGATTGGAAAGTTGCAGAATCTGATTTTTATGCTGCAGTTATGTGAATTTTGCTCAATTCAGTTGAATATGTTCAACACATTAATTTGGAAACAAATTAATTTTCAACAGATTTCAGATTTCTGATACTACATGCATATTTCTGATTAAGAGAGAAACAGAACAGAAAAATGATGCTGCCATTGGCTGAAACAGAATTTTGTGAAGCTGATTTCTTTGTCCAAATTTTTGAAAACTTATCAATTTTATTGGAGATCTGAAAGGAGCTGTAATGTTCAGACACAGAACAGAGCATGTAGCTACAAAGAATGTGAATTTTGATACAAAGGAGGAAATGCAGAATTCTGCAGGGAAATGAATGTGGCAATTCTGTGCCAAATTGTTCAGGGATTGCTGAAACAGAAGATTGAAACTGAATTTGAACGGCAGGACTACTGATATTTGTATGTTATTGCTGATAAAGCTTTGGTGATTTAGTTAAGTGCTTAGTATATGTGATGACAGCATCTAATGAAAATTTACTTGAGCAACATTGGAGCCTGCTGATGTTTGACAAGGGAACTGCACTACAGAAAACAGAAAAACCATAAAATGTTTTGCAAAGAGAGAAGTTGATACATGATTAGTTTTATTGTCCGAGACGACCAAATTTTAAGTGTGGGGGAGGGGATTCTGTTGGTGCAGCGGAGGCCGGCAAGAAGGGGGTGAATTGTTGAAAATAAAAAGTAACTATACCCTCCTCGTACTTTCAACTCAGTTAGTGCAATAGTTAACAAAATAATAAAATAGTAAAAGAAAGACACAGAAGAATTAACCTAGTTACAACCAAGGAGGTTGTTAATCCAGGGTAGTAGAAGCGTACTAAAAGAAACTCTCCTTTGCTGAAGGCGGAGAAGCCTTTTACACTTTCAAAAGCTCAGAACTATTGCTAGGAAACACTACAGATTGAATGCTTGAGTTGTACTTGAATTCCTAGCTCCAGGGACCTTTATATAGGTCCTGGAAATCCTATCCCGAGGCTCCAAGGCGCCTCTAACGAGGGTCCAAGGTGCCTCCATGGGAGTCAGCGGATAAAACTTTATCCGCGCGCAGAACGGTCACTTTGACTGGTTGAAGGCGCCTCCAACCTGGCTGAAGGCGCCTTCAAGCTGGAGGCGCCTCCAGTCAGGTTGGAGGCGCCTCCAGTCAGGTTGGAGGCGCCTCCAACCTGGCAGCTCAGCTCCTTTGACTTCGTTTCCATCTTGTTGCGACTTCCGATGCTCCGATCTTTTGGGTGATTGCGGCCAACCGAAATAGGGCTCACCCGAACCCAATTTCTGGCCTTCCTCGAGCAGCCTTCCGTCCTAGCTTAACGTCCCTCGAATGCCGCGCACGCTCTTCACGCCCACCGGAGTACTCTTCCGCAGCTCTCTCGTCCTTCGGACGCACCGAGCCCGTCGGCTCCCTTCCCGTGCCGTCCTTCTCGCTAGCTGCATCTTCCGCTCGACTTCCTGCGCTCCTAAGCTCCTGCACACTCAGACACAGGGATCAAATACAACGCAGGACCTAACCAACTTGGTTGATCATATCAAAACTACCACGGGGTCCAACAATCTCCCCCTTTTTGATGTGCATCAACCCAAGTTCAATTTAGGGTTAAAATAGACATAAAGAGTAATTTTAAAGAAAAATTACTAAACTAACAAGTTAAGAATAATTTTTTGCAATTAGTAAAATTGCAACAAAAAATAGAAAAAGAAATTTAAATTTTAAATTTTTTCTAACTCCCCCTAAACTTAACTCCCCCTAAACTTGTACTTTTCTCTCCCCCTTTGATCACAGCAAAAACGGGGTTAATAAAAATAGAGAGAATTATCCAACAATATGTTAGGTAAAATAAATGGTTCAAAAAATATTCCAAGTAATAAAGAAATTTTGAAAAATTTCTAGGTAAAATTTTGCAAGTCAAAAAGTTTCAAAAAATATTTCAAGTTAAAAAATTTGCTAAGGAACTTGTTTAAAAACTTTTCAAAGCATTATTTTATTCTTGATTTTAATGCTTTTTCATAAAGTTAATTAAACATTTTCTTTCAATATTTTAGCTTCCAGGTCGTGGCGAGGCACTAGGCCTTCTTGGTTATTGGAGCAATAACCACTTCCTTAGACAAAGCTTCCATAAAGAATTTCAATCTTTAATTTTCTCACTGTAAGCTTTTAATTTTTGAAAAAATTAATTAAGTACAGATTTTGGAACCCAATAGAGGTTCCTCCCTACAAGATTATTCAAAAAACTAGGGGGTACATTGTTTCTTGGTATTTTCCTAAGTTGTCCTTGGTCCTTCCTTATATACCAATTTAATTTACCATAAATTCTAATTTTTGACTTTGGAAATTTCTTTAAGCATGCATCACTTTTCAATTTTTCAATTTCTAATTTTAAATTTTCATTTTCTGATTTCAAATTTTCATTTTCTTTTTCTAAGTTATCTAATTCTCTAGAAAGAGCTTTAATAAATCTAAAGGATTGATTTGGGGTTAGGTTGCGTACCTTACTTACCTGATCCGGTGACGCTCCCCCTTTACTGCTGCTTTCTTCTGATGTTCCTCCCCCTTCGTCGATGCTCATCTCTGAGCTGGACGTTTCTTCTAGCTGATGACTGGCCATCAGTGCTAGACCCGAGAATTCTTCGACTTCCGATTCGGAGGATGACGAATCTGACCAAGTAGCCTTCAGATTCTTGTGCTTAGAGGGTTCTGGTTTCTTGTATTTTGGATTTTCCTTTTCTTTCTCCTTTCTCTTCAATTTTGGGCAGTCCTCCTTGATGTGCCCTTCTTCGTTACAGTTGTAGCAACGAACTATCCTCTTCTTTCGTTGATGCCTCTGCGATTTAAATTTATTAGAATTGAAAAATTTATTGAAGCGTCTTACCAGTAGTACCGCTTCGGATTCGTCGACTGAGGCTTCGGAGTCAGAACTGTTCATCTTTGCCTTTAAGGCAATGTTCTGACTTGTCTTCTCTGCTCCGTTGGGTTCTGAAACTCGAGACTCGTGAAGTTCGAAAGTGGAAAATAATTGTTCTAACGTACTTACCTCGAGGTCCTTAGAGATGTAATACGCATCTACTAAGGAAGCCCACTCTGGAGTTTTGGGGAAGGCGTTGAGCGCGTACCGGATAGAGTCCCGGTTGGTTACCTCTTCTCCAAGGTTCGTTAGTTGCGTTATCAGCTCCTTGATTCTCGCTTGGAGTTGCGCTACCTTCTCGCCTTAGTTCATCCGGAGGTTCGTTAACTGGTTCCGGAGGATGTCACGCTTCGCTAGCTTCGCTTCGGAAGTACCTTCGTGTAGCTCCAGGAATTTTTCCCAGAGATCTTTCGCTGAGTCGTAGCTTCTGATCCGATTTACTTCTTGTGGTGGCAGCACACTGAGCAGGTGGAACTCTGCCTTGCCGTTGGCGACGAAATTGGCTTGCTCCTTCTTGCTCCATGTGTTCTCTTCTTTGTCTTTCAGCGCTGCAAAACCATATTTCATTGTAATAAGAATATCAAAATCCGTTTTAAAAAATACCTCCATTTTGTGCTTCCATGTGGCGAAGTCTCCGTCGAACTTCGGGGGATGGATGTTTGCTCCGGCCATCGTCTTGATCGTAGTGCTTCAGTTGGCGGTTAGTCCTTCTGAGGCGATCAGGCTCTGATACCACTTGTTGGTGCAGCGGAGGCCGGCAAGAGGGGGGTGAATTGCTAAAAATAAAAAGTAACTATACCCTCCTCGTACTTTCAACTCAGTTAGTGTTGGTTGCTACTCGGAAAGCCTAGAGGTTCCACTGTACAAAAATTTTGTACAAAGGTCTGAACCTTTTCCTAGCTACCATGTGTTCTTTTAAATTAAATTTTGGATCGCCTGCGGAACTTAACACGTTTGATCCAAAACTTAATCTATTTGTTCTTTTAGGTTTTGACTTGGATCTCCTGCGGAACTTAACACGTTCGACCCAAATCACCTTAAGTTATTAATTCCATTAAATATTAATTTCCATAATTGGTTCCCAGTACTGACGTGGCGAGGCACATGGCCTTCTTGGATATGGGAGCAACCACCACCGACTAGACAAAACCTTTTATAGAAATCTAATATTTAATTTCCTAAAATAACTTTAGGTTAACCGAAAAGAACAATCAAATCACAAGGAAAAATAAAACAAAAGAACACAACTTCGAAAAACATATTCGAAATACTAGAATCGTAAGCCTCTTGTATTTGGTATTATTTCCAAAAATAACTAGTATGATGCGGAAAGAAAAATACTAGTTATACCTTTTAGAAAACCCTCTTGATCTTCTACCGTATTCCTCTTCTAACCTCGGATGTTATGTGGGCAACGATCTTCCGAGATGAGAATCCACCAAAGCACCTTCTTCTCCTTTCTTCAAGTTTCGGCCAGCACAAAGCTTCCAAAAGATGAAGATCTTTTCCACCAACCAAGCTCCAAGGGATACAAGCTTTCTCTCCTTCTTCTTCTTCTTCTCCAAGTAGTATCCGGCCACCACAAGAGCTCCAAGCAAATAGAGAAGGTTCGGCCACCACCAAGAGGAAGAGAGGAAGAGAGGTTGGCCGGCCACAACACCAAGGAAAAGAGGGAGAGAAATAATAGAGGTTGTTCTCCATGAAGCCTTCTCTACCCCCTCTTTTATAATCCTTGGTCTTGGCAAATAAGGAAATTTAATTAAAAACTTCCTTAATTCTTTTGCCATGAAAAGGAAAAATTTATTTAATTAAAACAATTTTCCTTTTCTCAATTTACATGGCCACACCAAAGCTACAAACAAGGAGAGTTTTAATTAATTAAAACTTCCTAATTTGTCTCAGAAATTTATAAAATTTCTCCAATAATTTAATCCCTTCATGATTGATTTATAAAAGGAAATTTAATAAATTAAAATCTTTCTTTTAAACATGTGGATAAAAGAAAGTTATCTCTAAAAATTAAAATCTCTTTTAATCTACAAATAAGGAAAGATATCAAATTTTTTCTCAATCTTTTGTAGAAACTAATAAAAGAGAATTATTAATTTTTAAACTTTCTTTTAAATCATGAACATGGTTAAAAAGGAAAGTTTTCTTAAAATTTAAAATCCTCCTTTAATCAACAAATAAGGAAAGATTTCAAATTTTAAACTCTCTTTAAACATGTAGATGATTTACAAATAAGGAAAGTTTTTACCAAAAATTAAAACCATCCTTTTAATCTACAAATAAGGAAAGAGATTAATCTCTTCTCTTAATCTTTTGTAGAAAGCTATAAAAGGAAATTTTTAATTTTTAATTTTTAAACTCTCTTTTAAAAACCTTAATATCCACATAAGAAATAATTTTAATAAAAATCCTTTTAATACTCTAGTGGCCGACCACCTAAGCTTGGCTCATCCACTTGGTCTTGGCGGCCCTAGCTTGGGTTCCAAGCTAGCTTGGCCGGCCCCATTGGATGGGTAAGAAGGTGGGTATGTGGTGGGTATAAATCTCTATATACAAGGGGCTACGATAGGGACCGAGAGGAGGAATTGGTTTTGGTCTTCCGATGAAATTAAGCATCCCGTGTTCGCCCCGAACACACAACTTAATTTCATCAATAATAATTCATTCCACTAAAGAACTATTATTGAACTACCGCACCAATCCCAAATTACATTTTGGGCTCCTTCTTATTATGAGCGTGTTAGTCTCCCTGTGTTTAAGATATCGAATGTCCACTAATTAAGTGAGTTACTGACAACTCATTTAATTAATATCTAAGTCCAAGAGTAGTACCACTCAACCTTATTATCATGTCGGACTAAGTCCACCTGCAGGGTTTAACATGACAATCCTTATGAGCTCCTCTTGAGGACATTATCAACCTAGTATCTCTAGGACACAGTTTCCTTCTATAATCAACAACACACACTATAAGTGATATCATTTCCCAACTTATCGGGTTTATTGATTTATCGAACTAAATCTCACCCATTGATAAATTAAAGAAATAAATATCAAATATATGTGCTTGTTATTATATTAGGATTAAGAGCACACACTTCCATAATAACTGAGGTCTTTGTTCCTTTATAAAGTCAATATAAAAGGAACGACCTCAAATGGTCCTACTCAATACACTCTAAGTGTACTAGTGTAATTATATAGTTAAGATAAACTAATACCTAATTACACTACGACCTTCCAATGGTTTGTTCCTTTCCATCTTGGTCGTGAGCTACTGTTTATAATTTATAAGGAACCGATAACATGATCTTCTGTATGTGACACCACACACCATGTTATCTACAATATAAATTAATTGAGCAACTACATTTATCATAAATGTAGACATTTGACCAATGCGATTCTTATTTCTAGATTAATGTTTATACCAAAAGCTAGGCTTTTAGTATACACTCTAACAATCTCCCACTTATACTAAAAGACTAAGCTGCCATATCTGCTGCCATACATCTGATTCCCAACCCTTCAACATGCCCATCAAAAGCTCTTGCCTTAAGGACCTTAGTGAAAAGATCTATAGGTCATCACCTGATGCAATCTAGGCAGCAACAACTTCTCCTCGTTTATACGATTTCTCGTATTGGGTGGTACTTGCGCTCTATTGTGTTTACTTGCCTTATAGACTTATGGTTTCTTCGAGTTACTGCACCAACATTATTACAATAAATTGTAATAATCTTTGGACAAACCAGAAATCATATCTAAGTCTATCTTGAGGTTATTGAGTCATTCAGCTTTTATGGCTACCTCAGAGGCTTGCCATATACTAAGCTTCTATGGTGGAGTCCAGAAAAACACCTATGCTTATCACTCTTCCATAGTTATGACTATACCTCCTAAAGTAATCACAAAACCCGAGGTTGACTTATTATTATCCCTATCCGATTGGAAGCCAAAATCCATGCAACCCACTAGGACCAAATTAACTGCCTTGTAAGCTAGCATATAATCTCTAGCGCCTCTAAGGTACTTTAATATATGCTTTACTGCAGTCCAATGTCCTTGTCAAGGGTTACTTTGATATCTGCTAACTATGCCCTTGGCAAAACAAATTTCAGATCTCGTGCATAGCATACATTAGGTTGTCTAACTGCCGAAGCATAAAGAACTGCCTACATGTCCTCAATCTCCTTTAATGTCATCGGAGACATCTCTTTAGATAAAGACACTCCATGCTTAAAAGGTAAGAAACCTTTTGAGGAGTTTTGCATGCTT
The DNA here is from genome assembly GCF_018446385.1 of Zingiber officinale. Taxonomy (NCBI): domain Eukaryota; kingdom Viridiplantae; phylum Streptophyta; class Magnoliopsida; order Zingiberales; family Zingiberaceae; genus Zingiber; species Zingiber officinale. The sequence goes on along the minus strand of NC_055993.1, from coordinate 112,196,720 downwards.
AAAACGAGCAAGGATTTTTCCGATGTATCAAGCTTGGAATAAATATATTTTTTCTTGTGATCCCTTATTACTTTGATCTTAAAAATATATACATTCTCCCAAGTCCTTTATATCGAATTATTTGGACAACCATACCCCTACTTCTGACAACATTTTGATATTGTTTCCAACTACCAAAAATGTTATCTACGTATAGTACAAGAAATACCATCACGTTTCCATCACATCTTTTGTATACACAAAACTTTATCCGTTTACTCAATAAATCCATAGGTGTGGATTACTTTGATAAACTGGATGTTCCAAGACCTTGAAGCTTTGTATCAGTCCATACAAGATGCTCTTAGCATTTTGCAATGAACCCTTCTGGTTGCTTTATATGGATGCTTTCTTCAAGACTTCCATTAAGGAATGCTGTCTTGACATCCACTTGCCAAATAGATAAAAGAATCTGGATAGACTTAAGCATGGCTACCAGTGAAAAAGGTTTCCTTTTTCATCAAGCCTTGCTTTGAAGGTTTCTACCTTCCTGTCTATCCCTCTTTTTCTATTATAGACCTTTTACACCCAAAGGCTTTTACACCACTTGGTGGTTCTACAAGCTTCCAGATTTTATTAGAATACATATATTCTAATTCTATTATTCATTACTCTTTGCCAAGATGCTTCATATTTATCTTGGAGTGCTTCGTCATATGTCCGGAGATCAGGTTCATGTCCTTCAGGGATCGAGTTCAAAAACTCTCCCAAAACATGAATCTCTTAATGTTGCTTAACAACCCTCCCACTACGACAAGACATTTTCTGCAATTGTGTATCATTTGTGATACGTGTTGCAGTTTTCTTGTGGTATCTCATCTTGTACAGTTGGTACTAGATTAGACATGTCTTTTATTATTTTCTTAAGAACAAATTTACTTATGAGCACGTGGTTCATTATATAGTCCTTTTCTAAAAATCAGTCATTGATGTTATCAATGACCTTCTGATTTTTAAGACTATAAACCTATTTTTGTTTATCTAGGATAACTTACAAACAAGTGAACTCCTATCCAACTTATCATTATCTCTCTTTAACATATATGCTGGATTACCTGAATCCGAATATGCTTCAAAATAGGCTTACGCCTATTCAGCAATTCTATATGAGTAGAGAGTTATGACTTGGAAGGCACTATGTTCACTTTCATTTTCAGAGTTTATCCTTAAAACAAATTTGGTAATTTTCTTAATAACTCATCATCTATCTAATTATTCCATAAGAGTTCTTTTCCTTCTTTCTACTACACCATTCTGTTGGGGTGTACCAGATGCAGTTAGTTAGGATTGAAATCCAACTTCTGATAAGTGACTCCTAAAATCTCTCAAGAGGTACTTGCCACTACGATCTTCCATAGTGACCTTTTACTTTAACATTTCTCCGCATCAACCTTGTACTTTTTGAACTAATCAAAGTACTTAGTCTTGCGGTACATTAAGTAAATTTATTTGTATCTTGAATAGTTGTCTATAAAATGGACAAAATATTCAATACTACCTCTTGTCTGGATAGTCATAGGATCACACAAATCAGAATGAACCGATTTCAACATATCTTTGACTCCATACCCCTTGGACTTAAAAGCTTCTTGGTTATTTTCCTTCCAAGTAAGACTCACAGGTTGGAAAGATTTCCACTACCAATGAGCCCAAAAGTTCATCAGCTACCAATGAATCCTACTCAAGTATAACCTAGCTTTAGATGCCAAAGATATAATTGGTTCATTTCCGAAGGTTGCTTTCTCTTAAAATTAGAAGATGTGTTACTAATTTCCATTTGTTGCATCGTGGGAGTTATTGGATTATAAATTGTCAACCATCATACCAGAATAGATAACTTTCTTATTTTTCTTGATAACAACTTTGTTATCAAAATAGACATAATATCTATAATAGTTTAGAAACTGAAATCAGGTTCTTTCTAAACTTGGTACGTAAAGACAATTACTTAAAATCCATATTTTATTCTTATCAAAGGATAAACATCTCCCACTGCAATACCACTTTTACAGTAGTGCCCATGTGGACGGTGATTTACCTTTCATTTAGTTGTCGGGTTTCTGGAACCCTGCAATGAATTGCAGACATGATTAATGGCATCTTGTATCTACACTCCAGGTTCTGGTAGATAACACCACTAGACATGTTTCAACTAATGAATTAAATACACCTAAATTGTTCTTAGTTCTAAGAAGACAGTCTACCTTAATGTTCAAGTCCTATTTTCAATCATTACAATTGGGACTACTAAGTCTTTTTCTATAGTATGACTACTAGGGATTGACAAACATCCTAAGAATCACAAAAACATTTGGTCAAGATCAACTCCTTAAAATCTCCATGAATTTTGTGTATACAAAATCGAAGAGGAGATTTTATTCATTAATTTTATTATCTCGTCAACTTTACTTTATGACGAATAAAATTAATAGTTGATCTATCTTTGATCAAATATTTGGTCAAAACTCTTTGAATTTAAAATAACATTGATTCCTCAAACAATATTATTTAAATTTACCAACACCTCAAACACCGTGAATTTTGCATGCCACGTTAGTGTGGACGTATACAAATTCAACATTTGTAAAGGAGGTTTTACCCATTAACTATCTTGTCAACATATCTTTATGACAAATAAAATTATCTCAAACACCGTTAATTTTGTATGCCACGTTAGTGTGGACGTATACAAAATCAATCATTTGTAAGAGGGGTTTTAACCCTTTAATTTTATTATCTTGTCAACCTAGTTTTATGACAAATTAATAGTTGGTTTCATTTGGTCACACAAATAATAGCAGTGACTCCGATGGGGAGGATACTATTAGATGTGTCTAAGTGTATACCATTACTTGACACTAAGTCCATTAATAAGATTATGCCCCTTCCGTTGGGGAAGATCACACGCTCTTAATTAACTTCCTATAGTCATCCAAAAATGGAAGTCTGTTCTAGTGATCCACAAACAAGCTCATCCGTTATGGAGGAAGGCACTCAGAGCCAACGCGCAAGCTTGTTTGCATCAGTTACAAACCAGTAATGGAGACCATGGGATTTATTTAAAAATCCCTCTCCCACTTAGTTATTTATAAACGAGGAATTTTAACTATGCTAGCCTACTAGTCATGTATACTAATATGCACACACAGCACAATATAAAAGCAATAAATAGAAAATCTAATTTTCAACTATTATGGATTTTATCTCTAGTTGTCCTCCGTGTGCTGTCATCCCAAGCTACTGCCATATTTGGCCATCGCCACCGGGTCTAGCTGCCGCATCCATCTTGCTCCTAGTTCCGCTGCGCCTCTGGTCCTTAGAAGGTTCCACGCTTTGCAAGATTCGATCCGCGACATAAATAGAATTTTACATTTTGATCCTATATTCCATAAAAGGAATGTACATGTATCTAGATCAAAAATAAAATCCTAATAAAACTAAATACAGCTCCTGCTGTATTTTAATACAATCATGCACACACAGATAAATGCCCTTGACATGTCCAAGGGTCCAATCACACACATAATAACTAAAAGCCATAATAGTTGGATCCTGCATCCACAAAGTTAGCACATCCTACTATTAACCTGCCTAAATTATGTATGACATGTGCATAATTAAACTAATACCAAATACACAGATGCAAAACCCTAGCTCTGATACCAATTGTTGGTTGCTACTCGGAAAGCCTAGAGGTTCCTGTACAAAAATTTTGTACAAAGGTCTGAACCTTTTCCTAGCTACCATGTGTTCTTTTAAATTAAATTTTGGATCGCCTGCGGAACTTAACACGTTTGATCCAAAACTTAATCTATTTGTTCTTTTAGGTTTTGACTTGGGTCTCCTGCGGAACTTAACACGTTCGACCCAAATCACCTTAAGTTATTAATTCCATTAAATATTAATTTCCATAATTGGTTCCCGATCTTGACGTGGCGAGGCACATGGCCTTCTTGGATATGGGAGCAACCACCACCGACTAGACAAAACCTTTATAGAAATCTAATATTTAATTTCCTAAAATAACTTTAGGTTAACCAAAAGAACAATCAAATCACAAGGAAAAATAAAACAAAAGAACACTACTTGAAAACATATTTGAAATACTAGAATCGTAAGCCTCTTGTATTTGGTATTATTTCCAAAAATAACTAGTATGATGCGGAAAGAAAAAATACTAGTTATACCTTTTAGAAAGACCTCTTGATCTTCTACCGTATTCCTCTTCTAACCTCGGACGTTGTGTGGGCAACGATCTTCCGAGATGAGAATCCACCAAAGCACCTTCTTCTCCTTTCTTCAAGTTTCGGCCAAGCACAAAGCTTCCAAAAGATGAAGATCTTTTTCCACCAACCAAGCTCCAAGGGATACAAGCTTTGTCTCCTTCTTCTTCTTCTTCTCCAAGTAGTATCCGGCCACCACAAGAGCTCCAAGCAAATAGAGAAGGTTCGGCCACCACCAAGAGGAAGAGAGGAAGAGAGGTTGGCCGGCCACAACACCAAGGAAAAGAGGGAGAGAAATAATAGAGGTTGTTCACATGAAGCCTTCTCTACCCCTCTTTTATAATCCTTGGTCTTGGCAAATAAGGAAATTTAATTAAAAACTTCCTTAATTCTTTTGCCATGAAAAGGAAAAATTTATTTAATTAAAACAATTTTCCTTTTCTCAATTTACATGGCCGGCCACACCAAAGCTACAAACAAGGAGAGTTTTAATTAATTAAAACTTCCTAATTTGTCTCCAGAAATTTATAAAATTTCTCCAATAATTTAATCCCTTCATGATTGGTTTATAAAAAGGAAATTTAATAAATTAAAATCTTTCTTTTAAACATGTGGATAAAAAGAAAGTTATCTCTAAAAATTAAAATCTCTTTTAATCTACAAATAAGGAAAGATATCAAATCTTTTCTCAATCTTTGTAGAAACTAACAAAAGAGAATTATTAATTTTAAACTTTCTTTTAAATCATGAACATGGTTAAAAGGAAAGTTTTCTTAAAATTTAAAATCCTCCTTTAATCAACAAATAAGGAAAGATTTCAAATTTTAAACTCTCTTTTAAACATGTAGATGATTTACAAATAAGGAAAATTTTTACCAAAATTAAAACATCCTTTTAAACTACAAATAAGGAAAGAGATTAATCTCTTCTCTTAATCTTTGTAGAAAGCTATAAAAGGAAATTTTAATTTTAAACTCTCTTTAAAATCATGATATCCACATAAGAAATAATTTTAATAAAATCCTTTTAAATATTCTAGTGGTCGGCCACCCAAGCTTGGGACCCAAGCTTTGGCCGCCACCTACACTCATCCACTTGGTCTTGGCGGCCCTAGCTTGGGTTCCAAGCTAGCTTGGCCGGCCCCATTGGATGGGTAAGAAGGTGGGTATGCGGTGGGTATAAATCTCTATCTACTAGAGGCTACGATAGGGACCGAGAGGAGGAATTGGTTTTTGTCTCCCGATGAAATTAAGCATCCCGTGTTCGCCCCGAACACACAACTTAATTTCATCAATAATAATTCATTCCACTAAAGAACTATTATTGAACTACCGCACCAATCCCAAATTACATTTTGGGCTCATTCTTATTATGAGCGTGTTAGTCTCCCTGTGTTTAAGATATCAAATGTCCACTAATTAAGTGAGTTACTGACAACTCATTTAATTAATATCTAAGTCCAAGAGTAGTACCACTCAACCTTATTATCATGTCGGACTAAGTCCACCTGCAGGGTTTAACATGACAATCCTTATGAGCTCCTCTTGAGGACATTATCAACCTAGTATCTCTAGGACACAGTTTCCTTCTATAATCAACAACACACACTATAAGTGATACCATTTCCCAACTTATCGGGTTTATTGATTTATCGAACTAAATCTCACCCATTGATAAATTAAAGAAATAAATATCAAATATATGTGCTTGTTATTATATTAGGATTAAGAGCACACACTTCCATAATAACTGAGGTCTTTATTCTTTTATAAAGTCAGTATAAAAGGAACGACCTCAAATGGTCCTACTCAATACACTCTAAGTGTACTAGTGTAATCATATAGTTAAGATAAACTAATACCTAATTACACTACGACCTTCCAATGGTTTGTTCCTTTCCATCTTGGTCGTGAGCTACTGTTTATAATTTATAAGGAACCGATAACATGATCTTCTGTATGTGACACCACACACCATGTTATCTACAATATAAATTAATTGAGCAACTACATTTATCATAAATGTAGACATTTGACCAATGCGATTCTTATTTCTAGATTAATGTTTATACCAAAAGCTAGACTTTTAGTATACACTCTAACAGCTCGTTGGGTGTTTAAGGGAGGTTTCCGAAACATATCTGTTTCTGGCAGATTGATGAAGTTTGGCTACGGGACTTGAATTGTGGAATGTTAGGGGTTTAATTTTCTTTGCTTTTGTCTTTGATTTGTTGATGAACCAGCTCAGATCTGATGATCTGATTCTGTTCTTGCTATTTCGTTTTGTTAGAGTTTAAATCCAACAAATCTGTTCCTATTTTCCTACTTGAAATCCCTGATTTTGTTGCACCTTTACAATTCAATTCTTGCTTCAGATACTAACTTAGTCTAGCAATCTAGTTCTGTTTTTGAATTCTTCATTTCAGTCTATACCAGTTAGTGTTTAGTTTAGATTTTTGAATGTGTGTTCTTGCTTAACATTTCAGATTTTAAATGAATGTGAACTAGGTTGAATGTTGAATGAATCACTTAACCTTCTCATTGTTGACCTCCTTTATTATTCTTGATTGAAGTTGTAAATGGGAGTTTTGATAGTTGATGAATTAGTTTCGATTGTGCAAGAATAAGATGTGAATGAATTGTTTGATTTATGAGTGTGATCTGGATGTAGCATGTTATTTTGGTTAATGTAAGACTAAATTTAGACTCATCCTTAATTGTTGAGCTCTTATTTTAGTTATTGTATCTGAAGTTACTGTGGTTGTAGATTAGAAATATAGCAATTGATTCATTTTACTCAATGGTGCATTTAAATCCGAATTAGTTGTTGTAAGCTTGATATGGTGGAGTTTAATCATGTTTAGATGAGAATGAACCTTCCTAGATCTTATTTTTGATTGTTCTAGTGCACTTGTGGAAATTTAAATGTATTAAAATTGAAATGAGATTTTGAATTAATTCTAGAATCAACACACATTAACTTACTAGTTGCCCTTGGAAAAATACGACTTGGGACTCCTTACTACGACACTTGTCTTAATCTTAATGAGTTTCAATTTTAATTAATTTGGAGCGCCTCGTGACATGCAAAAAGGCCGACACCAAGCGCCCTGGATTAACCAAGGTTCCTATTGACGTTCCGCAAGTGTACGAAAATATCGTAAGTAATAATAAAAGATATCGTATCCACAGGGACTAGAATAACCACTAAAGATGTCTCAACATGAGTTAGCTAAGCAACTAATCAATGGATTGACAAAAGCAAAGTACAACTATGCAAAGTAAACCATAGAAACTAAAGAATAAGAAACAAAAATAAGGGATATGATAAAGGTATGTTCTAGAAGTTTCAGTTTCTTTGTAAGGTTATTCAATGTAAATGATCTACCAAATTTTATTCATCAATTGTCCATCATTTGTAGAAGGTTTCCAGTTCCCTCTTGCAATAGACAATCGACCTAGGACTGCAATTTATATCTAAATGTGATCAATTAGGTATGAATCCTATGATGTCCTTACACGGGCTTGCTTGTCATGTGCGTCCCTCGGATAATCAACATAGGAACTCATTGCTTCTCAACCTCATCGAAGATTAATGCACACAATCTATCCTACCTCCTTGAATAACCCTATTTCACTCTCAAGATTATTCCCTCAAACATCCTTACACGGGCTTGTTCCTGTCACGAACGACCCTCAGAAAATCGAATGAGAAACAATCTCTACAAGATCCACAAGATATTCAAACATTCAATCAAGTATGGGAATTAGGTCCAAATCACAACAAACCACACAAGATCAAAGAGATACAAACAGGACAAAATCATAAAAATAGGGAATTGACACATCCACAAGAGTTTTACATCAAATCTTCATTACAAATACTCCCTCCATCCTAGAACATAGAGATCTAATCCTTAGAACAAGGAAAGAAATCCGAAAACAAGAAGATTACAAACATCTTGATCCCTAAATCCAAGAAAGAAAGGGAAGAAAGGCTTATTTACAATGAAGAATGGTCTTCGGATCCAATCCTTGCTTCCGGAGTCGAAACGATGAAGATCTGCCCTTAGATCGCCGGAAAATCCCTCCAAGAAGGTGGAGGAATGCCCCAAAACTTCTTTCCCTTCAAAAGGGAGAAGATCCCCTTTCAAATCTTGAAGAAGGCCTTATATAGAAGGGGGGTTTGGGTGCCACACGGCCCCGAGACACGGCCATGTGAAGCTCACACGACCTGTGTTACTCCCTTCTCTGCCTGTCTCACACGGCCATGTGTGAGACACGGCCATGGCTTGCTTTGCCACTGCTCCCCTTGCACGGCCGTGTAGATCTACACGGCCTGCACTGCCTCCGGCTCTGGAGCTCCTGCACGGCCGTGTGGTGCACACGGCCAGGGCATTCTTGGCCTCTGAAAATGTTGCACGACCATGTAGATCTACATGGTCGTGCACTGCTTCAGCTCTGGAGGGCTTGCAAGGCCGTGTGGCGTACACGACCTGGCTCTGTTGGCTTCAAAACTTGGCACGGCAGTGTGAAACTCACACGGCCATGGCCACTCCCTTTCCTGCTGCAGCCACACGGGTGGTGATCCTCACACGGCCTGGACAACCCCCCATGGCAGGGCCGTGTGGCACACAAGGATGGTACCTTCCTCCTTTGGTTTGCTTGCAGATCTGGCCACAATCATAAATCCTTCACCAAATACGACTCCTATGTACAAAAAATGCACAAAAGTAGATCTCCGAACAAAAAGAGTAAATATGCTAAAAGTAAAGCTGGAAGTATGAAAATACATAGATAAAACATGCTCAAAACATGTGAATGTGCATCAAAAAATGCTAAACAAGTGTATACAATCTACGCACATCACACCCCCAGACTTAGACCTTTGCTTGTCCTCAAGCAAAATGTTGCAATCTAAATTCATATGTTCTACAATGCACTCATATCCCTAATGCATTTTCCTAACTCTATCAAAAAGTTTCATTAGCAAGCATGATCATGGAAATAAGTTAAGTTTGGCTCAAGCATAAGTATCTTGTGCACAGTGCAATAAGTAACTCAAAACTCTTCAAGTTTCAATCTTCATTCTAGTCAAGTCGTCATCAAATTTGAGTTCCTAATGTTTCCGGTGATAGGCACGGAACCAGTGATAGGCACTTACATGTCACACACTTGGTTCATATTTCTCAATCAACCCAAGGTCTCAAAGGCGTGCTCAATCTCAAGAGAAGCTAAGCAGTCATTTCCCTAGTAACCTAACTCAGTCTCAAAGGGGTGACTTGCTAGATTCTACTCACGACAACTACTTTTTATATCCCTTATTCACTCTTTTTTTCACACTTTTTTTTTCATAAGCATTTGCATTGTGCAAATCTTATTCACAAATGTACTTTTGGCACAAATATTGGGATATTTTGATTTTTCCAAATGAGCTTACATGATTTGAGTTTCATCCAATAACCAAAATGAAGTTTGAGAAATCACCATGGAAACCAAGTACTAAACAAACAAGATGAATCATGACTATTCCAATGATATCAACAATCCAAGCTCAAGTATAGTGAAGTGAAGGTAAGATCCTTAAGGTTAAGCCAAAACTAAAACTCATTTCGATATGATACTTAGCTTATTTCATGCTACCCAAGATAGAGAAAAGAGATACACTAAGCATACTACTAGCATCATTTAAATATCATGAATCTAGATAATGAACGTGCTAACATTTTCACTGAAAGACAAGAAAGCATATAAGTGAAGTTTGATGTTCTCAAGATGTATGCCACGGAAAATCAAAACAAAATGCAAGACATAAGCAAAAACAAAAACAAACAAAGCAATTCAAATGCATCTAATGCATCCCCCCAGACATAAACTTTTCATCGTCTCAATGAAAACTAAAAATAATGCGGACGAGATTAAAAGTAAGAGAAGTTACCAAATGACTTCTCCATCATGTAGTTGCACTCCTCCTTATCTTAGAGTCCTATGAAAGAAGATAGATAATAAAAATTCAATAGAGGATACAAGTTTATTATAACGAAAGAAATAAAACTAGAAAGAATTAAAGACATGAACGAAAACAAAGAAAATGAACTTGGGTTGCCTCCTAAGAAGCGCTTGTTTAAGGTCATTAGCTCGACCACCTCATTAGATTCATCTAAATCTCACTCTTGGAGGGGTAAAATATTTTAGAACCTTCTTACCAAGGGTTCTTATTATGGAGAGAGCTTCCAATATAGGAATTACAAAATAAAATATTGCTCTCTCCATCTTCGTCCTCTTTGAAGTTCTCTCAGGTGATCGAAGACGGTTCAGATTGAGCTTCCAATCATTAGCCCAAGTGAAATCTGCACATGCAAAGAAAGTACAAATCTCCCACAAACATATTAGATAAGATAGAGCCATAACCATATTAAGATAAGAAGAATAAGAAATAAAAACTGAATCACATCCAACAAAGTCAATGATAGGTACCTCTATAAAAATTTTCAAAAGATCACAAGAAGTACTTACCTTGCTTTGCTGAGAGATACCTGATATTTCTAAACATGTGGATGCGACTTCCTCTGAATCAAATGATGGTTCTAGCTCAGGTGTTGGTGATATCAAAGATGGTGATTCTTGAGACTCAACCATATCTACATGAGTCCCTACACATTGGTCCACAACATGCTCAATCCTTGTAACTCTTACAACATCTAAGGATTGTGTGGACAAAGGAGGTGATTCTTGAGATGCTGCTTCCACAACACAGCTCCCTACACATTATTCCATATCAACATCATCAACACAAACATCAAAAAACAAACCAACATCAATATCCTCAATAGGAGAATCAACTATAGGAGGATCAATAACTTCACTTGCAGTTTTAAGTTGATCTACCACATCACATTTATCATCTGAAAAATTAATTTCACTATAACTTCCAATAAAACCTGGAGGTAGATCTAAAAACTCGTTATCCACTGTATTATCATCACAATCCTTATCTGAAGAGTCTTCATCTTTATACACACTATGAAATCTGCACTCAACCTTACCAGTGTCATAGAATTTTTTAAAGTCACCCCCACTAACCTTTGTGGAAAAGGAACCCTTAGTGAAGGTCTTGGGAAAGGAACTTCTAATTTCCCATATTCTCTTTTATCTTGTGGAGGAGGTTCAACTTGCTTATCTAGTGTTGGTATGATCAATCATTGAGGGAAAGGTACTTGTGGCATTTGGGAACCTCCTGGAATAATGGAACTAAGTTCATGTGATCTTCTATTGTTCTTCTCTTCAATTCTAAACATGTCCTTTTTCAGAAGTTCTTCATGATTCTTGCCACTTCTCAACTTAAGATCATCATCATTTACACTAGATTTTTTTTGTGAAGGAGGAAGGTCTTCTTTGAACCATTTGAAACTATGCTATTAATCTTTTCCCCCAAATGTTTGAACTCCTCATTCTGTGACTTGTGAACTTCAACTTTCTTGGATGGTTGAGCTGCATTTTGTTTGACAGACTCTCTTACATTTATGGCTTGCACTTCTTGAATTTTTTAGGGAGATTCCATCCAACTTTTGTTCGACCATTCATGGAGGTTCAATGTCACTTGATCAATTAACATATATGCTTCATCTACACTCTTATCCATAAAAGAACCTCCAGCTGATGAATCTAACAAACACTTATCTGAGAAAAAAATTCTCCTATAAAATATGTGCAGGGTCAGCCATTTTTCTAAACCATGATGAGGGCACTGTCTTTGAAAACTCTTAAATCTATCCCATGCTTTAAATAATGATTCTCCATATGTCTGAACAAAATTTGTTATGCAATTCTTCATATACACTGTTCTGCTTGGAGGGAAGAAATGATGAAGAAATTGCTTCTCCAATTGCTCCCAACTTGTGATACTTTGAGGATGGAGAGAATATAACCAAGTCCTTGCTTTATCCTTGATACTAAAAGGAAATGCCATCAATCGAACTCCATCTGCTGACACTCCTTCACATTTCACTATATCACAAATCTCTAAAAATGTTTCAAGATGCAGATAAGGACTTTCTGATACTTCTCCTCCAAATTTATGATCTTGTATTATGAAAATTAACTCTGGGTCTAGTTGGAATGTCACGCCCCGGAGGAGTCCCTGTCCGAAGAAATTTCGGCAGCATCTCCCCTATAAGGCGGACAATCTGATTCTACATCACCCTCTGGGCCACATATACCTCGGCCAACACGGCCGGAAACAATAACAGATAATAAAACAGTATATATATCCATCACCACGTAGTTAATAATAAATAAACTGTAACAGGAAATATATGACTCAAAAACAACCCTACTCAACTACACCCATAAAGCTCAAATCCGACGATAAGATCAACTTACCTCTTCTGCCGTCTAGGCAGGCACGTAGTAAAACAAATCCAAATTCAAACCCATCGATAAGTAAAACAATCCATACACAAGATCCAAGTATCAAAACGTAACAAGTCCAAATACAATCTAATAAAGAAAACCATAAGATCCACGCTCGTCCTCGTGGACTGCAGGGGACTAACGACTGGAAATCTCTCCTGACAGCATCAACCTGAAATAACAACGGAGGCGGGGGTGAGTCCAACGCTCAGCGAGTAACAACTGATATACATAGTAAGGAAATAACATCTAGCACTAATCATGCGTACAGTCTCCTGACGTAATAAAGGTAAATGCAAACTGAAATAAACAGGAGAATACTGTTCTAACCAGGACCTGGTACCAGGAATAACAGTCCGAGAGGTATAGAAATCCTGTATGTATGTCAAGCATGGGCATCCAACCAATATACAGCAAATAAATGCAGCAAACACAATCACAAGAAATAAATGCATCAATGCGTATGATGCCAATGATGCGTCCTGGTCACCCCTGACGCCAGTCAACCATCTCACACACAATGGTGAGACCGAGTAGGTAGGGCTGTGACAACCGTGCACTCTGTCGTCACTGCTCCTGATGAGTGACCGAGCGGACGGGATGCTGTCGGAGTACACCTATCCTCCTACCCCAAATCATAAATGGGGGAGCGCAATGCTCTCATCTCCCGGTACACGACGATGGGGAGGAATCTCTGCCGGCTACCACGCTGCGTCGCACTACCCATGAGCGGACCAACGGAGCCAAACAAAGTCCCTGCTGCAACACACTCTGCCTGAATCGACCACTAACCCATGAGTGGTGGTGTGTGCAGATCCATGTAACTGACGATGTGCTCAACAATAATGGAGCGGACTATCGCACAGCATGCAATCATGCGAATGGTGCAAGGCACTAACCATGGGAATATCCTGAGCTAATCCATATATATATAGAAGGTGCACCATAGGTCAATGAATCAAATCAAAGGTACACAGATCAGATAAGGTATACAACCTAGGTCCTGAACATGGTGAAGCATGGTATATCACTACCCCTATAAGCATGTATAAGCAGGTAAGGAATAACATGAGATGCAAAACAAGTATCAACCAAGCATGTAACAAGTATCGGGTAGTGACTAACCGAAACAGATAAGAAACATAATTATTATAATTTGTTAAATTCACTACTATGCATATCAAACAACATAAATGTTAGAGTGTATACTGAAAGCCTAAGCTTTTGTAAACATTTATTTTAAATAAAGAATCACATTTGGTCAAATCATCTACATTTGTTGTAGTTGTTCAATTAATTTATATTGTAGATAACATAGTATGTGGTGTCACATACAGAAGGTGATGTTATCAGTACCTTATAAATTATAAACAGTAGCTCACGACCAAAAATGGAAAGGAACAAGCCATTGGAAGTTCATAGTGTAATTAGGTATTAGTTTATCTTAACTATATAATTACACTAGTACACTTAGAGTGTATTGAGTAGGACCATCAGAGGTCATTTTCTTTTATACTAACTTTATAAAGGAACAAAGACCTCAGTTATTATGGAAGTATGTGATCTTAATCCTAATATAATAACAAGCACATATATTTGATATTTATTTCTTTAATTTATCAATGGGTGAGATTTAGTTCGATGAATCAATAAGCCCGATAAGTTGGAAAATGATATCACTTATAGTGTGTGTTGTTGATTATAGAAGGAAACTGTGTCCTAGTAATCTAGGTTGATAATGTCCCCAAGATGAGCTCATAAAGATTGTCATGTTAAACACTGCAGGTGGACTTAGTCCGACATGACGATAAGGTTGAGTGGTACTATTCTTGGATTAAGATATTAATTAAATGAGTTGTCAGTAACTCACTTAATTAGTGGACATTTGACATCTTAAACACAGGGAGACTAACACACTCATAATAAGAAGGAGCCCAAAAATGTAATTTGGGATTGGTGCGGTAGTTCAATAATAGTTCTCTAGTGGAATGAATTATTATTGATAAAATTAAGTTGTGTGTTCGGGGCGAACACGGGATGCTTAATTTTATCGGGAGACCAAAACCAATTCCTCCTCTCGGTCCCTATCGTAGCCTCTTATTTATAGAGTACTATACCCACCTATACCCACCTTCTATACCCACCTAAAGGGGGCCGACCAAGCTAGCTTGGGAATCAAGCTAGGGTCGGCCTAAGCATGGTTTATGGGTGGTCGGCCCTAGCTTGAACCCAAGCTAGAGGGGGTCGACCCTAATGAAATTAAAAAGAATTTTAATTTTAAAATTTTCTTATGTGGAAGATATAATTTATTGGAGAGAATTAAAATTAAAATATCTCTTCTACAAAAGATTAAGAAAAGAGATTAGATCTCTTTCCTTATTTGTAGATAGGAAAGATATTTTATTTTTTCTCTTTGTAAATTATTCACATGTTAAAAATTAAAATTATAGAAATATCTTTTTATCAACCATGAAGAGATTTTAAAGTGAAATTTCATTTTTTAAAAAAATATCCGAAGACAAATAAGGAATTTTTAATTGTTGATTGAAGATTGTCTTATTTGCTCTCCATGAGGTGGCCGACCATTATTCAATTAATTTGGAAATTTTATTTAATTTTTCTTAATTAATTTTTGTCAAGGAAAGTTAAGGAAATTTTATTATAATTAAATTTTCTTATTTACCAAAGCTAAGGAATATAAAAGAGGGGGTTGGGGTGCCTTCATGAGAAACAACCTCTATTATTCTCTCCCTCTTTTCCTTAGTGTTGTGGCCAGCCAACCTCTTTCCTTCTCTTCCTCTTTGTGGTGGCCGAAACTCTTCCATTGCTTGGAGCTTTTGTGGTGGTCGGATACTACTTGGAGAAGAAGGAGAAGAAGGAGAGAAAGCTTGCATCCCTTGGAGTTTTGGTTGGTGTTTTCTCTTCATCCTTGGTGAAGCTCTTGTTTTGGCCGAACCTAGCAAGGAGGAGAAGAAGGTGTGTTGGTGGTTTCTCATCTCGGAAGATCGTTTCTCACACAACGTCCGAGGTTAGAAGAGGAATACGGTAGAAGATCAAGAGGTCTTTCTAAAAGGTATAACTACTATTTTTCCTTTCCGCATCATACTAGTTATTTTTGGAAATAATACTAAATACAAGAGGCATACGATTCTAGTGTTTCGAATTTGTTTTCGATATAGTGTTCTTTTGTTTTTCTTTTCCTTGTGATTTGATTGTTCTTTTCGGTTGACCTAAAGTTATTTTAGGAAATTAAATATTAGCTTTCCTTAAAAGGTTTTGTCTAGTCGGTGGTGGTTGCTCCCATATTCAAGAAGGCCATGTGCCTCGCCACGTCAGTACTGGGAACCAATTTTGGAAATTAATATTTAATGAAATTCATAACTTAGGTGATTTGGATCAAACGTGTTAAGTTCCGCAGGAGATCCAAGTCAAAACCTAAAAGAACAAATAGATTAAGTTTTGGATCAAACGTGTTAAGTTCCGCAGGCGATCCAAAATTTAATTTAAAAGAACACATGGTAGCTAGGAAAAGGTTCAGACCTTTGTACAAAATTTTTGTACAGTGGAACCTTTAGGTGTTCCGAGTAGCAACTAACAATTGGTATCAGAGCTAGGGTTTTGCCTCTGTGTATTTGGTATTAGTTTAATTATGCACATGTCATACATAATTTAGGCAGGTTAATAGTAGGATGTGCTAACTTTGTGGATGCAGGATCCAACTATTATGGCTTATAGTTTTTTTATGTGTGTGATTGGACCCTTGGACATATCAAGGGTAATTATATGTGTGTGCATGATTGTATTATAAAATACAGCAAGAGCTGTATTTAGTTTTATTAGAATTTTATTTTTGATCTAGGTACATGTACATTCCTTTTATGGAATATAGGATCGATGGATGTAAATTTTTATTTTATGTTCGATCTAGTTTACATGTACATTCCTTCGAGGAATATAGGATCGGAAAATGTAAAATTCTATTTATGTCGCGGATCGAATCTTGCAAGGCGTGGAACCTTTTTGAGGACCAGAGGCGCAGTGGAACAAGGAGCAAGATGAATGCGACAACTAGACCCGGTGGCGGTGGCCAAAGATGGCAGCAGCTAGGGTTGGCGACACACGGAGGACAACAATAGATAAAAGCCATAATAGTTGAAAATTAGTTTTTCATTTATTGCTTTTATATTGTGCTGTGTGTGTATGTTAGTATACAAGTCTAGTAGGCTAGCATAGTTAAAATTCCTCATTTATAAATAACTAAGTGGGAGAGGGATTTTAAATAAATTCCACGGTCTCCATTACTGGTTTGTAAGTTATGCAAACAAGCTTGCGCGTTGGCTCTGAGTGCCTTCCTCCATATCGGATGAGCTTGTTTGTGGATCACTAGAACAAACTTCCATTTTGGATGACTATAGGAAGTTAATTAAGAGCGTGTGATCTTCCCCATCGGAAGGGGCACAATCTTATTAATGGACTTAGTGTCAAGTAGTGGTATTCACTTAGGCACGTTTAATAGTATCCTCCCCATCGGAGTCACTGCTATTATTCGTGTGACCAAAGGATACCAACTATTAATTTTATTTGTCAAAAAGTTAGGTTGACAAGATAATAAAATTAATGGGTTAAACCCTCCTTTTACAAATGCTGAATTTGTATACGTCCACACTATCGTGGCATACAAAATTCACGGTGTTTTGAGGCGTTGGTTAATTTAAAATAGTATTGTTTGAGGAATCAATATTATTCTAAATTTAGAGTTCTGACCAAAAGTTATTTGTGATTCTTAGGATGACTTTCAACCCACTGTCCATCATACTACAACAGAATAGACTTACTGGTCCTAATTACATAGATTGGAAAAGGAACCTGGACATTGTTCTTACTGCTGAAAGCTATAAGTTTGTACTGACTGAACCTTGTCCTGATGCACTCACTGGGGAATCTACCCAAGAGGAGATTGAATATCATAGGAAATGGGTAAAAGCAGATGAGATGGCGCGGTGTTACATTTTGGCTTCAATGTCAAATGTATTGCAACATCAGCATCAAGATTTACCAACAGCCTATGATATTATGAACAATCTCAAGGAACTCTTTGGTCATCAGGATCGGGCTTCTAGGCAAGAAGCCATGAGAAAGATAATGACAACCACCATGCAAGAGGGTACTCCTGTGAGGGATCATATCCTAAAGATGATGGCATATCTGAACGAAATACAGATCCTTGGAGGAGAAATTGATGGGGAAACCCAGATCGATATGATCCTCCAAACACTACCTAGAAGTTTTGAGCAATTCCGCCTGAAGTACAATATGAACAAAAGGGTATATTCATTGGCGGAACTACTGACAAAACTTCAAGCAGCAGAAGGATTGTTTCGTCACAATTCTCATATTCACTATGCTGAAAATGGTTCTACTTCTAAACCGAAAGGAAAGAAGAAGAAGAAACAAGTAGGTTCAGCAAAGAAAGTGAATAAATCTCAGAGTACAGGACCTAAAGCTGGAGTGAAGAAGCCGAAGGGCAAGTGCTTCATCTGCAAGCAGTCAGGGCATTGGAAGGTGGACTGTCCTCGTAAGAATCAGAACAACAAAGGTATATCTCATGCTCTAGTTGTTGAAACATGTTTAGCAGTGTTATCTACCAGCACCTGGTGTGTAGATACGGGAGCCA
The DNA here is from genome assembly GCF_018446385.1 of Zingiber officinale. Taxonomy (NCBI): domain Eukaryota; kingdom Viridiplantae; phylum Streptophyta; class Magnoliopsida; order Zingiberales; family Zingiberaceae; genus Zingiber; species Zingiber officinale. Next base: position 112,178,373 of record NC_055993.1, on the reverse strand, counting down.
CTGATCATGTCTGCAATTCCTTGCAGGGGTTCCAGGAAACCCGACGACTATCTGAAGGAGAGATTACCGTCTACATGGGCAATGCTACTAAGGTGGCGGTTGTTGCAGTGGGAGATGTCTACTTATCTTTTAATAGAAATAGAAATTTGGTTTTAAGAAATTATCTTTATGTACCCAGTTTTAGAAAGAATTTAATTTCAGTTTCTAAACTATTTTTGGATGGATATTTAGTTTCATTTAGTAACGACGTAGTTATTAAGAGAAATAAAGTGATTATCTGTTCTGGTGCATTAGTTGGCAATTTGTATACTTTAAATCCAATTTCTCCCACAAAGCAATACAAGGAAATTTATAACTCATCTTCTAACTCTAATAAGAGAAAAGAACCTTCGGAAATGAACCAAGCATATCTTTGGCATCTAAGGCTTGGTCATATTAACTCAAGTAGGATTCAGAGGCTTATAGCCGATGGACTTTTGGGTTCATTAGAGTTGGAAAATTTTCCAACTTGTGAATCTTTCTTGGAAGGTAAAATGACCAAGAGGCCTTTTAAGGCCAAGGGGTATAGAGCCAAAGAAGTGTTAGAATTGGTTCACTCTGATTTGTGTGGTCCTATGTCTGTCCAGGCAAGAGGAGGTTTTGAATATTTTGTCTCTTTTATAGACGATTATTCAAGATATGGATACATTTACCTAATGCGCCGCAAGTCTGAGTGCTTTGATAAGTTCAAAGAGTACAAGGCTGATGTGGAGAAACGACTAGGTAAAAGTATCAAGACACTACGGTCTGATCGTGGTGGCGAATACCTCTTAGGAGAGTTTAGTAATTACATATCAGAGGCCGGGATTCAATCCCAACTGTCCGCACCTGGTACACCCCAACAGAATGGTGTGGCAGAACGAAGGAATAAGACTCTTATGGAAATGGTTAGATCGATGATGAGTTATTCAGAATTACCAAATTCGTTTTGAGGATACGCTCTGGAAATAGCAGTGTATATTCTGAACTTAGTACCTTCTAAATCAGTTTCTTCTACTCCCACAGAATTGTGGAATGGGCGAAAGCCTAGTCTAAGACATATTCGGATTTGGGGTAGTCCTGTACATGTGCTGAAACCAGATGCTGATAAGTTAGAATCTTGTACAGAAGTTCGTGTGTTTGTGGAGTATCCCAGAGGAACGAAAGGTGGTTTATTTTATAGTCCTAAAGACCAGAAGGTCATTGTTAGCACCAATGCCCAGTTTTTAGAAGAGAACTATATAATGGATCACAAGCCCAGTAGCAAAGTTGTTTTAGAAGAACTAAGAGAGGACACGTCTACCTTAGTACCAACAGTACAAGATGAAGTACCACAAGAGACTGCAACACGTGTCACACATGATACACAACCACAGACTGTGCCTCGTCGTAGTGGGAGGGTTGTTAGGCAGCCTGAAAGATTCATGTTTTTGGGAGAGTCTTCGGACTTGATCCCGGGTAAACATGAACCTGATCCCCGAACATATGACGAAGCACTCCAAGATATAGATGCAGCATCTTGGCAAAAGGCAATGAATTCTGAAATAGAGTCTACGTACTCTAATAAGGTCTGGGAGCTCGTAGAACCACCTGATGGTGTAAAAGCCGTTGGATGCAAGTGGATCTACAAAAGGAAAAGAGGGACAGACGGGAAGGTAGAAACCTTCAAAGCTAGGCTTGTTGCGAAAGGGTACACTCAGAAAGAGGGAATAGATTATGAGGAGACTTTTTCACCGGTAGCCATGCTTAAGTCTATCCGGATACTCTTATCCATTGCTACTCGTATGGATTATGAGATTTGGCAAATGGATGTCAAGACAGCTTTCCTTAATGGAAGTCTTGAAGAGAACATCCATATGAAGCAACCAGAAGGGTTTATTGAAAAAGGCAAAGAGCATCTAGTGTGCAAGCTCAATCGGTCCATTTATGGACTGAAGCAAGCTTCAAGGTCTTGGAACATCCGATTTAATGAAGTAATCCAGTCATATGGATTTATTCAGTGTCCGGATGAGTCTTGTGTATACAAGAAGTGTAACGGAAACGTGGTGGTATTTCTTGTACTATACGTAGATGATATTTTGTTAATTGGCAACAATGTCAGGGTATTATCAGACGTAAGGGTATGGTTGTCCAAACAATTTGATATGAAGGACTTAGGAGATTGTGCACACATTTTTGGGATCAAAGTTATAAGGGATCGCAAGAAAAGAGTGTTGTGTCTGTCCCAAGCTTCATATATAGATACAATCCTTGCTCGTTTTAGCATGCAGGATTCCAAGAAAGGTTTCTTACCTTTTAGGAATGGAGTAGCTCTATCTAAAGAGATGTCTCCGAAGACATCAAAGGAGATAGAGGACATGAAAGTAGTTCCTTATGCTTCGGCTGTAGGAAGCCTAATGTATGCAATGCTATGTACGAGACCTGATATCTGTTTTGCCGTGGGCATGGTTAGCAGATATCAGAGTAACCCTGGACAAGGACATTGGACTGCGGTAAAACATATATTAAAGTACCTGAGAAGGACTAGAGATTATATGCTAATTTACCAAGCAGACGATTTGCTCCCTGTGGGTTACACGGATTCAGATTTCCAATCAGATAGGGACAACAGTAAGTCTACATCAGGCTATGTGTTTACTTTAGGAGGTGGAGCCATTGCATGGAGGAGTGTTAAGCAGAAATGCGTTTCGGACTCAACCATGGAAGCTGAGTATGTAGCAGCTTCTAAGGCGGCTAAAGAAGCAGTATGGCTCAGGAACTTTCTAATGGACTTAGATGTGATTCCTGGTTTGCCCAAAATCATCACAATTTATTGTGATAATAGCAGTGCAGTTACAAACTCGAAGGAACCACGAGCCCATAAGGCAAGTAAACATATAGAGCGCAAGTACCACCTGATATGAGATATCGTGAAGCGAGGAGAAGTTGTCATCGCCAAGATTGCATCAGCAGATAACCTGGCAGATCCTTTCACTAAGGCCCTTCCAGCAAAAGCTTTCGATCGGCATGTGGAGGGAATGAGAATCAGATGTATGGTAGAAGATATGGCAGCTTAGTCATTAGTAAAAGTGGGAGATTGTTAGAGTGTATACTGAAAGCCTAAGCTTTTGTAAACATTTATTTTGAATAAAGAATCACATTTGGTCAAATCATCTACATTTGTTGTAGTTGTTCAATTAATTTATATTGTAGATAACATAGTATGTGGTGTCACATACAGAAGGTGATGTTATCAGTACTTTATAAATTATAAACAGTAGCTCACGACCAAAAATGGAAAGGAACAAGCCATTGGAAGGTCATAGTGTAATTAGGTATTAGTTTATCTTAACTATATAATTATACTAGCACACTTAGAGTGTATTGAGTAGGATCATCAGAGGTCGTTTTCTTTTATACTGACTTTATAAAGGAACAAAGACCTCAGTTATTATGGAAGTGTGTACTCTTAATCCTAATATAATAACAAGCACATATATTTGATATTTATTTCTTTAATTTATCAATGGGTGAGATTTAGTTCGATGAATCAATAAGCTCGATAAGTTGGGAAATGATATCACTTATAGTGTGTGTTGTTGATTATAGAAGGAAACTGTGTCCTAGTAATCTAGGTTGATAATGTCCCCAAGATGAGCTCATAAAGATTGTCATGTTAAACACTGCAGGTGGACTTAGTCCGACATGACGATAAGGTTGAGTGGTACTATTCTTGGATTAAGATATTAATTAAATGAGTTGTCAGTAACTCACTTAATTAGTGGACATTTGACATCTTAAACACAGGGAGACTAACACACTCATAATAAGAAGGAGCCCAAAAATGTAATTTGGGATTGGTGCGGTAGTTCAATAATAGTTCTCTAGTGGAATGAATTATTATTGATAAAATTAAGTTGTGTGTTCGGGGCGAACACGGGATGCTTAATTTTATCGGGAGACCAAAACCAATTCCTCCTCTCGGTCCCTATCGTAGCCTCTTATTTATAGAGTACTATACCCACCAATACCCACCTTCTATACCCACCTAAAGGGGGCCGACCAAGCTAGCTTGGGAATCAAGCTAGGGTCGGCCTAAGCATGGTTTATGGGTGGTCGGCCCTAGCTTGAACCCAAGCTAGAGGGGGTCGACCCTAATGAAATTAAAAAGAATTTTAATTTTAAAATTTTCTTATGTGGAAGATATAATTTATTGGAGAGAATTAAAATTAAAATATCTCTTCTACAAAAAATTAAGAAAAGAGATTAGATCTCTTTCCTTATTTGTAGATAGGAAAGATATTTTATTTTTTCTCTTTGTAAATTATTCACATGTTAAAAATTAAAATTATAGAAATTTCTTTTTTTCAACCATGAAGGGATTTTAAAGGGAAATTTTATATTTTAAAAAAAAATCCGAAGACAAATAAGGAATTTTTAATTGTTGATTGAAGATTGTCTTATTTGCTCTCCATGAGGTGGCCGACCATTATACAATTAATTAGGAAATTTTATTTAATTTTTCTTAATTAATTGTTGTCAAGGAAAGTTAAGGAAATTTTATTATAATTAAATTTCCTTATTTACCAAAGCTAAGGAATATAGAAGAGGGGGTTGGGGTGCCTTCATGAGAAACAACCTCTATTATTCTCTCCCGCTTTTCCTTGGTGTTGTGGCCGGCCAACCTCTTTCCTTCTCTTCCTTTTTGTGGTGGCCGAAACTCTTCCATTGCTTGGAGCTTTTGTGGTGGCCGGATAGTACTTGGAGAAGAAGAAGAAGAAGGAGAGAAAGCTTGCATCCCTTGGAGTTTTGGTTGGTGTTTTCTCTTCATCCTTGGTGAAGCTCTTGTTTTGGCCGAACCTAGCAAGGAGGAGAAGAAGGTGTGTTGGTGGTTTCTCATCTCGGAAGATCGTTGCCCACACAACGTCCGAGGTTAGAAGAGGAATATGGTAGAAGATCAAGAGGTCTTTCTAAAAGATATAACTAGTATTTTTCCTTTCCGCATCATACTAGTTATTTTTGGAAATAATACTAAATACAAGAGGCATACGATTCTAGTGTTTCGAATTTGTTTTCGATATAGTATTCTTTTGTTTTTCTTTTCCTTGTGATTTGATTGTTCTTTTCGGTTGACCTAAAGTTATTTTAGGAAATTAAATATTAGCTTTCCTTAAAAGGTTTTGTCTAGTCGGTGGTGGTTGCTCCCATATCCAAGAAGGCCATGTGCCTCGCCATGTCAGTACTGGGAACCAATTTTGAAAATTAATATTCAATGAAATTAATAACTTAGGTGATTTGGATCAAACGTGTTAAGTTCCGCAGGAGATCCAGGTCAAAACCAAAAGAACAAATAGATTAAGTTTTGGATCAAACGTGTTAAGTTCCGCAAGCGATCCAAAATTTAATTTAAAAGAACACATGGTAGCTAGGAAAAGGTTCAGACCTTTGTACAAAATTTTTGTACAGTGGAACCTTTAGGTTTTTCGAGTAGCAACCAATAATAAAGTCAGAAGTACCCGCCTCCAAACGAAAAGTCCAAATCTGGTAATCGAGATACTCGTCTCGCGTCAAAATCCTGTGATATCAAACATAATGTCTAGTTTAGCTAATTCTATCATACCACAATTAGCCAAACTAAATTCTAATCCAATTTAAGAAATTCTAAATTGGATCCAACTAATCCATCCAACATAATTAATGAATCCTAATCAACACATAACAATCTATTTCTTAATTCCAACTCATACCTAATTCAACATATACATGATCAACAGCACAAATCAAATCCCTATGTCATACCTTAAAATCTATAGTCGTTCCTACTGCTGGATATACCCGTTGTCGGAGAGTCGTTGCCGGAAACTGTGAATAGTTGCTGCAGAGAACACACAATCACTGTACCACAGGGATTAACCCATCATTCCAGCACAAAAATGAAAATCCAAATACCCAATAAACCTTACCTACTCGATACCTTCTTGTTTTCTCTCTGCCGGCGACTGGTGGCGAAGAAAGAAGACCCACAGTGGAGTTAAGGCATGAAAGTGAGCAGGGGGAAGGCACTCTGCACTATGGCTCGCGGCGAGAAGGAAGACTAGGGCACTGTGGTCGGCTGCCGGCGCTAGGGCATAGTAAGGACAGCAACAAAATGGCCGCCGGAGAGAGATGTAACCGTGGCCGTCGGCTTCCGGCTAGGGCACGCGGCTGGAGGCGAGGGCAGAGGGTGTCGGAGGAGAGGAAATCGCGATTGGTGCTAGGCGACGGCGTCGGGAGTGGAGAGGAAAAAGAGGGAAATCGGCTCGGCCGATTAGGGCACGGCTTGCGGTCGGCGAGGAAAACGCGAGGAAGGAGGATCACGCGAGGAGACCGACGTGAAGAGTTTTAGGGCACAGTGAAGAGGAGTCAGCGAGAAGAAGGATCAGAGAAGAGGTGGTGCACGACTTTTGTTCGGACGAGGAGGTAACCGCCGCGTGTGGCGCCGGTTAGGGCAAGCCGTCGGGCGCGCGGGGGAGAAAGAAGACAACGGCGTGAGAAGAGGAAAAATAAGTAAATTAATAAAAATAAACATTCCCTCTTTAAAATAGGGTAGCCCAAACAGGCTTTCCCGGGGCCCTGTTTTTATCCCCGTAAACTCGTTCATTCGAGCTCCGAAAAATTCCCGAAAGATTTATAAAAATTCTGAAAAATTCCATTATTAATATTCGCCTATTTTTGGTATTTTACATTCTCCCCCACTAATAAAAATTTGGTACCCAAATTTCGTTATCTACCATCAGCAAATACTAACAACATATAAAGAGTACAAAATGCTGAACGATAAATTAAATCACATACCTCAAGTGAAAAGATGGGGGTATCAAGCTCGGATCAAAAATAGATTACAACATTGTCAACAAGGACAATAGAAACCGATCCAAACAACCTAGGTATACCGAAATCATCGAGTCCATGAAAAATATCTTGGGCTTTGTAAGCCTAAATGGTAAAACCTAGAACTCATAATGCTCGTACAACAGACATACTCAACTATAAGATCCTCGACAACAAGTCTGAAATCTGATCACTAGCTACAAATCACTAGAGAAATAGATCATCGAATGTGAGAGCAACGCTCCATCACAAGAAATACTACATATGTGGGAGCAACGCTCTACCACCATCAATGCAACCTATATGGGAGCAGCGCTCCTCTACGAGCAATCTACAATATGTGGGAGCAACGCTCCACCACAACAATCCATAACATGTGAGAGCAATGCTCCACCACAACAATCCATAAATACCGCTAGAGCATTGGTAAGCCCAAATGGCATTACCAAAAACTCATAATGGCCGGAATGTGACCACCCTCATCTAGCAATCAACAGTGGCATGATATGCGGACAAACAATCTATGCCAAGAATAATATCAAGGTCGACCATTTCCAATACTAACAGATCTACCGTAAGTATCATATTGCCAAAATCTAACGGACAACCTCTGACCTCCTGAGTAACGCCCAAAGTATCACCGGACGGTAGAGAGACAGTCAATCGCTGGGGTCTGCAAGTGGGTAATCTACCAATCTCCCGCATAAAAGTACGAGATATAAAAGAATGTGAGTTACCAGTATCTATCAGTATATCTGCAGATAAGGCATAAATAGAAATCGTACCGCGGAAAACAGATCCGTCGGCTCGCTGCGCATCCTCTCTGGTAATCGCATGAATACGTCCAGACTCTGGCGGAGGAGGAGGTGGTAACGCTGCCAGCGGCTGCTGCGGCTGGGCAGATGCCTGCCACTGAGGTGGTACTGGATACCGCGCCAGAGAAGTCTGAGAGGGTGGCGACTGATACTGTACCGATGGCTGGGACTACGTCTGATACTGAGTCAGATAATGAGGTCCCGGAACGGAGCTCTGGGGTACTATGGGAGTACTAGGGTACTCCTGTCTGAGCATGCCAAATGTCGCTGCTGCAGGTGAAGCTATCCCCTCCTGACGATGTGAAGATTGGGCTTTCTGCCCTCCTCGATATGCCCCCGTCTGACTAGACTGTCCCCTCTGACCCGACCCTCCGGAAGCCGTGTGCTGAGCCTTCAGCTGACAATCTCGGCGCTGGTGCCCAGGTAGTTTGCAATAAAAGCAAACTAGTTGTCCCAGAGAGCAGGCTGGGGTGATGTGATCTCTGGATCCACAACTGAAACAGCGAATGTCACTGTCGGGTCGTTTCCAGTTCTGCTGCTGTGTAGCCGGTGGCTGCTGGATCTGTCTAGATGTCTGACCCGTATGCTTCCTCTTCCTGTCCGGAAATGCTCTCTGTTGAGCTAACTCTATCATCAAGGCTTGATCCAGTGCATCTGAGTAAGATGCGATCCCTAAATTGGCAAGCCTTACTAGCAGATGACCATCCAGTCCCTGAATAAACTGCATCATGCGGGATCTGTCCTCTGCAACTAACTCTGGACAAAACCTAGCCAACCGATTGAATTCAGTATTATACTCTGTCACCGAGCGATTGTTCTACCGCAGACTCATGAAATCCTGCCGGCGAGCCATCTGATATGCTAGTGGAAAGAAACGGCTCTCAAAAGCCTCTCTGAAACTGGCCTAAGTAATGTTCCGCTCGCCGATGATGGAACGCTGAGTAATCCACCAAGCGTTAGCCTCATCCCGTAAACGGAAAGCAACCAGCTCTGCTTTCTCCCACTCGGAGCAAGCCATATAGAAGAAGGTCTGCTCCATAGTCTCTATCCATGACAGGGCCATACTCGGATCAAGGTCTCCTCGGAAGAGTGTGAATCGAGTCTTCATCGACTCTGCTAATACTGGAATCCTAGCTCGTGCCGCAACAATGTCAGTGAGATGTGTCGGGACAGCTGCAGGAACTGGCAGAACTACTGGATCTGGTGCTAGAGGTGGTACCGCAGAATAAACCGGAGGAGGTACTCCCGGTGCTGCTGTATAAACTGGAGCATAAGCCGTTGGTGGCACTATAGGATGAACATAGGTGGCCGCGGCTGGAGGTACAGTAGGTAGCGATACCGGAGGTGAAGCAGCTGACATCGCTGGTGCAGGTGCTGCGGGGTATACTGTAAGTACTGGGGGCACAGGTGCCGCTGGTGTCAGATACACTGTAGGCTGGACCGAAGCAGGTGCGGGGTATGCCGGTAGTACCCCTGGTGGTACCGTAAATACGGTAGGGGTGGATACAGTCGGTGCAACCGAGGTAGGTACCTCTAAAGGAGCCATCGGGATCTGAGAGCCCGACGCGCCCGCAGCATCCTAAGTCTGTCCCTAACTGATAGGCTCAGCACTAGTAGGCATCTCTGGCAAGTCCAGAGATCCCACGGTCCTCGTACGTGGCCATCTAGCACCACGTCTCGCAGCAATACGTGTAGATCTCCTCATATCTGTTACGTTATATAACAGATATTACTACAAGTATAACAATCATAAAATAAACATCATACCGATTTGTCGTCTGGAGATGTTCCGTCGCTGTCCAGTCCCCAATTTGACCTCAAAATTCCAAACGAGAAAATCATCGGAAATCCATATAAATCCGAAACGGAAGTCCAAAACATAACCATAACGGAAATCGGTATAAACCGAAATAGATATCCAAATATCCAGAACACCAAAAGCAGGTATCATAACCCGCTCTTATACCAATAAATTGGTATCAGATAAATCTCGAAAATCCAACACACGGAAACCAAACAAGTATCGCCAACTTAGCGCTCTGATACCACTAAATTGGTATCAGGTTATTCCAAATATCCAAAATACGAAAGCAAAGAATCGTAAAACTTTGCTTTGATACCAAATAAATTGGTATTAGATAAATCTCAAAAATCCAGAACACATCGCAAGTATCATATACCTGCTCTGATACCACTAAATTGTTATGCCCCGGAGGAGTCCCTGTCCGAAGAAATTTCAGCAGCATCTCCCCTATACGGCGGACAATCTGAAACTTTCTACATCGCCCTCTGGGCCACATATACCTCGGCCAACACGGCCGAAAACAATAACAGATAATAAAACAGTATATATATCCATCACCACGTAGTTAATAATAAATAAACTGTAACAGGAAATATATGACTCAAAAACAACCCTACTCAACTACACCCATAAAGCTCAAATCCGACGATAAGATCAACTTACCTCTTCTGCCGTTTAGGCAGACACGTAGTAAAACAAATCCAAATTCAAACCCATCGATAAGTAAAACAATCCATACACAAGATCCAAGTATCAAAACGTAACAAGTCCAAATACAGTCTAATAAAGAAAACCACAAGATCCACACTTGTCCTCGTGGACTGCAGGGGACTAGTGACTGGAACTCTCTCCTGACAGCATCAACCTAAAATAACAACGGAGGCGAGGGTGAGTCCAACGCTCAGCGGGTAACAACTGATATACATAGTAAGGAAATAACATCTAGCACTAATCATGCGTACAGTCTCCTGACGTAATAAAGGTAAATGCAAACTGAAATAAACAGGAGAATACTGTACTAACCAGGACCTGGTACCAGAAATAACAGTCCGAGAGGTATAGAAATCCTGTATGCATGTCAAGCATGGGCATCCAACCAATATGCAGCAAATAAATGCAGCAAACACAATCACAAGAAATAAATGCATCAATGCGTATGATGCCAATGATACGTCCTGGTCACCCCTGACGCCAGTCAACCATCTCACACACAATGGTGAGACCGAGTGGGTAGGGTTGTGACAACCGTGCACTCTGTCGTCACTGCTCCTGATAAGTGACCGAGCGGATGGGATGTTGTCGGAGTACACCTATCCTCCTACCCCAAATCATAAATGGGGGAGCGCAATGCTCTCATCTCCCGGTACACGATGACGGGGAGGAATCTCTGCCGGCTACCATGCTGCGTCACACTACCCATGAGCGGATCAACGGAGCCAAACAAAATCCCTGCTGCAACACACTCTGCCTGAATCGACCACTAACCCATGAGTGATGGTGTGTGCAGATCCATGTAACTGGCGATGTGCTCAACAATAATGGAGCGGACCATCACACAGCATGCAATCATGCGAATGGTGCATGACACTAACCATGGGAATATCCTGAGCTAATCCATATATATATAGAAGGTGCACCATAGGTCAATGAATCAAATCAAAGGTACACAGATCAGATAAGGTATAAAATCTAGATCCTGAACATGGTGAAGCATGGTATATCACTACCCCTATAAGCACGTATAAGCAGGTAAGGAATAACATGAGATACAAAACAAGTATCAACCAAGCATGTAACAAGTATCGGGTAGTGACTAACCGAAACAGATAAGAAACATAATTATTGCAATTTGTTAAATTCACTACTATGCATATCAAACGACATAAAGTCAGAAGTACCCGCCTCCAAACGAAAAGTCCAAATCTGGTAATCGAGATACTCGTCTCGCGTCAAAATCCTATGATATCAAACATAATGTCTAGTTTAGCTAATTCTATCATACCACAATTAGCCAAACTAAATTCTAATCCAATTTAAGAAATTCTAAATTGGATCCAACTAATCCATCCAACACAATTAATGAACCCTAATCAACACATACAATATATTTCTTAATTCCAACTCATACCTAATTCAACCTATACATGATCAACAGCACAAATCAAATCCCTATGTCATACCTTAAAATCTATAGCCGTTCCTACTGCTAGATATACCCGTTGTCGGAGATTCGTTGCCGGAAACTGTGAATAGTTACTGCAGAGAACACACAATCACTGTACCACAGCGATTAACCCATCATTCCAGCACAAAAATGAAAATCCAAATACCCAATAAACCTTACCTACTCGATACCTTCTTGTTTTCTCTCTGCCGGTGACTGGTGGTGAAGAAAGAAGACCCACAGTGGAGTTAAGGCACGAAAGTGAGCAGGGGGAAGGCACTCTGCACTATGGCTCGCGGTGAGAAGGAAGACTAGGGCACTGTGGTCGGCTGCCGGCGCTAGGGCATAGCAAGGACAGCAACAAAATGGCCGCCAGAGAGCTAGAGAGAGATGTAACCGTGGCCGTCGGCTTCCGGTTAGGGCATGCGGCTGGAGGCGAGGGTAGAGGGTGTCGGAGGAGAGGAAATTGTGACCGGTGCTAGGCGACGGCGTCGGGAGTGGAGAGGAAAAAGAGGGAAATCGGCTCGGCCGATTAGGGCACGACTTGCGGTCGGCGAGGAAAACGCGAGGAAGGAGGATCACGCGAGGAGACCGGCGTGAAGAGTTTTAGGGCACAGTGCAGAGGAGTCAGCGAGAAGAAGGATCAGAGAAGAGGTGGGGCACGGCTTTTGTTCGGACGAGGAGTTAACTGCCGCGTGTGGCGCCGGTTAGGGCAAGCCGTCGGGTGCGCGGGGGAGAAAGAAGAAAACGGCGTGAGAAGAGGAAAAATAAGTAAATTAATAAAAAAAAACATTCCCTATTTAAAATAGGGTAGCCCAAACAGGCTTTCCCGGGGCCCTGTTTTTATCCCCGTAAACTCGTTCATTCGAACTCCGAAAAATTCCCGAAAAATTTCTAAAAATTCTGAAAAATTCCATTATTAATATTCTCTTATTTTCGGTATTTTACATGGAAACTTTCCGCTTCAATTTGAGATTGCACAATGGGAGATAAAAATCTTGCAGAAAAGGGTGTAGAAAAATTTCTCATGGGCCTGCTTGACATGTTAGTGCTCATGGATATTCAAGAAAAAAATTATTAGAAGTTGAAGAATCAAAGACAAGAAATAAAATGCAATATGAAAAGCAAGAAAGAAAATGCTGAATTTAAATTGCAAGAAAGAAAGTGCATAATGAAAATAAGAAAGAAAAGACAAGAGGAAAAAGAAAAATATCTAGAATAATTCATATGTTAATCAACTAATGCGTTTATAAGTTCTTGTTATTCTTGATGCCTTTACGAAGTTTGATCTTCTCATACACAAGAACAATATTGCAAGATATGTTTACAAAAGAAAAGTAGAGAAAAATTTAGATCAAAAGAAAAACAAAGAAAAGCTAGACTAGAATACTAGAAATCAAGAATGCAGAATTAGAATTAGAATTAAAAAGAATTGCCAAGAAGTAAAAAGATATACAAGAAAAATAGAATTCTAAAGATTAGTTTCAACTATGCAAATGAAAATAAAAGTTATGTTTAGTCTAACTCAATTGATAATCTCTAATGTTATAGCGCAGTCCCCGGCAACGGCGCCAAAAACTTGTTGACGTTCCGCAAGTGTAGGAAATGTCGTAAGTAATAATAAAAGATATCATATCCACAGGGACTGGAATAACCACTAAAGATGTCTCAACACGAGTTAGTTAAGCAACTAATCAATGGATTGACAAAAGCAAAGTACAACTATGCAAAGTAAACCATAGAAACTAAAGAATAAGAAACAAGAATAAGGGCTATGATAAAGGTATGTTCTAGGAGTTTCAGTTTCTTTGTAAGGTTATTCAATGTAAATGATCTACCAAATCTTATTCCTCAATTGTCCATCATTTGTAGAAGGTTTTCGGTTCCCTCTTGCAATAGACAACCGGCCTAGGATTGTAATTTATATCTAAATGTGATCAATTAGGTATGAATCCTATGATGTCCTTACACGAGCTTGCCTGCCACATGCGTCCCTCGGATAATCAACATAGGAACTCATTGCTTCTCAACCTCATCGAGATACAAAAGATTAATGCACACAATCTATCCTACCTCTTTGAATAACCCTATTTCACCCTCAAGATTATTCCCTCAAACGTCCTTACACGGGCTTGTTCCTGTCATGAACGTCCCTCGAAAAATTGAATGAGAAACAATCTCTACAAGATCCACAAGATATTCAAACATTCAATCAAGTATGGGAATTAGGTCCAAATCATAAAATACCACACAAGATCAAAGAGATACAAACAGGACAAAATCATAGAAATAGGGAATTGGCAAATCCACAAGAGTTTTACATCAAATCTTCATTACAAATACTCCCTCCATCATAGAACATAGAGATGATCTAATCCATAGAACAAGGAAATAAATCCAAAAACAAGAAGATTACAAGCATCTTGATCCCCAAATCCAAGAAAGAAAGGGAAGAAAGACTTATCTACAATGAAGAACGGTCTTCGAATCCAATCCTTGCTTTCGGAGTCGAAACGATAAATATCTGCCCTTAGATCCTTGGAAAATCCCTCCAAGAAGGTGGAGGAACGCCCCAAAACTTCTTTCCCCCCAAAAGGGAGAAGATCCCCTTTCAAATCTTGAAGAAGGCCTTATATAGAAGTGGAGTTTGGGCGCCACACGACCCCGAGACACGGCCGTGTGAAGCTCACACGGCCTGTGCTACTCCCTTCTCTGCCTGTCTCACATGGTCGTGTGTGAGACACGACCGTGGCTTGCTCTGTCACTGCTCCCCTTGCAAGGCCGTGTAGATCTACACGGCCTGCACTACCTCCGGCTCTAGAGCTCCTGCACGGCTGTGTGGTGCACACGGCCAGGGCGTTCTTGACCTCTGGAAATGTTGCACGGCCGTGTAGATCTACACGACCGTGCACTGCTTCAACTCTGGAGGGCTTGCAAGGTCGTGTGGTGTACACGACCTGGCTCTGTTGGCTTCAAAACTTGGCACGACCGTGTGAAACTCACACGGCCATGGCCACTCCCTTTCCTGCTGCAGCCACACGGGTGGTGATCCTCACACGGCCTGGGCAACCCCCCATGGTAGGGTCGTGTGGCACACAAGGATGGTGCCTTCCTCCTTTGGTTTGCTTGCAGATCTGGCCACGTTCATAAATCTTTCACCAAATACGACTCCTGTGTACAAAAAAATGCACAAAAGCAGATCTCCGAACAAAAAGAGTAAATATGCTAAAAGCAAAGCTGGAAGTATGAAAATGCATAGATAAAACATGCTCAAAACATGTGAATGTACGTCAAAACATGCTAAACAAGTGTATACAATCTACGCACATAAGTTCCTCCTAACAACCAAAGCCGTTGGTTGACCGTTAGAGTTCAGATAAAGTTTTTCAATGTTGGAGGCACCTCTAGCTAATTCGAGGCACCTCCAGGCTACATCAGCACAACGATAACATCTTCCAGGAGGATATAAAAAGCCCCTGTAGGTAGAAATTAATTTTCAACTCTTATTCATTTCATAGCTAATTTCTTGAGCAATCAACATTTGTAAGAGGCTACTCTGCCTTCAATGAAGGAGTTTTTTAATGAGCTTTTCATTGCTTTGGATTAACAACTACCTAAGTTGTAACCAAGTAACTCTTTGTGCCTTCTTACCTTTTCAAAGTTATTTATTTTATGTTAATTATTTGTTTTTGCTAATTTTGTGTCCTTGCTTAGTTCAAATAGCAAGAGATTTTTCTAACTTTTTTTCAGGGCTATTCACCCCTCACTAGCAGGCACTACCTACACCTACAAGTTGTATCAGAGCCAAACTGCTCTAGAAGGACTAACCGCTTACTAAATAAAGGAGACAATGGCTGGACCAAGAATCTATCCGCCAAAGTTCTAGGGAGAGTTCACACTCTAGAAACATCGGATGAAAGTATTTTTCAAAACTGATTTTGACTTTCTTTTAATAATCAAATATGGATTTGTAGTACCGAAAGATCAACATGGAGAAGAAAAGGAAGAGCATTTGTGGAACAAGGAGCAGAATAACTTTGTGGAAAGTGGGAGAGCTAAATTTCACCTGCTGAGTATTCTTCCACCCCAAGAAGTAAATTGGATCGGCAGCTATAACTTGGCAAAAGAACTCTGGGAGAAATTCCTAGAGCTGCATGAAGAGACCTCGGAGGCCAAATTTGCAAGATGGGACCTACTCTGAAATCAACTGACGAACCTCCGGTAGAAAGAAGGAGAGTCAGTTGCTCAACTGCATGCTAAACTAAAGGAGCTGATCACCGGACTCACAAAGTTTGAAGAAATGATAACGAAAGAGACTCTATAAGTTATGCTCTTAATGCTTTCCCAAAGACCCCAGATTGAACATCGATAATCAACTCCTACTACATCTCTAAGGATCTAGAGGTAAGCGTTGGTGCATTTGGCACCAATGATCAAACCTGAGTTTTGATGAATGACAAGTGGATTAAAGTTAGATGTGTTGTTGATCTAATCTTATTACCGAGTATGCAGGGTTGACTCACTTAACGGGTCAAGGGGACTGGACACTAGGCAAGAAGTTTAGATGTGGGATTTTGGCAGGAAGTCAGGATGTTCGATTCTCGATGGGTTGAAGTCCAGATGTGTGATTCCGACAGCAGATCAGGATGTTCGATTCCTGATTGGCAAAGTCCAAATGTGTGATTCTAGCAGGAAGTCCTGGTGGGTCAAGAGACTTGACATTAAGGAAGTCTGTAAATGGTGAGGTAAGTCACTGGAAGAGAGAGATCTAGTGAGGATAAGTCTCGGTGGGACTATAGGCGTGGCCCAACTTAGAGCCATTTGGGAAGTCTAAGATGAGGCCACGACTAGATCTTGGTTCTTGGGAAGACATGATCTAAGTCATATATTGATCATATTATTCTTGTGCTAACTTTGTTTTACAGGATAAACATATTATAATTGCCTAGACTAACTTTTTTTTTAAGGAAAGACAAAGGAGAAAAAGAGTAGTCCGAGCGCACGAAATTGGTCCGAGCGCCCAAACCAGCTTCGATGAGGCCGAGCGGTCATGGCGCCCGAATTTTCTCTAGGCACCCAAACCAGCAAAGTTCATCCGGAAGTTGAGTTGGATAAACTTCAAGGATGAAGTTTCGACGAGAGCTCATCACGTTAGAATAGTTCAGGCTCCCGGACGGGGCTATGAAAGGAGGCTTGGACCATCAGCTTAAAAATATCAATTGCTACAACTTTGATACTCATGCACTGCTCTGAAAAGGTCTCCAGAATACCTAAAAGCTACACCGACAATTTACGCTCAAGTTTTCAAAGTTGTATTGTCGATATAATTTAATTCCTACAATTATACTTAAGTTCTGTAATTACATCATGATTATAGTAAAGCACTCAGTGAGTGCATGCCTTAGAATAGGATTCATTGAAGGCTTCGAACAAAGTAAAATGACCTGTGTTAGCATTTTCTTTTCTTCTCTTTTCTTTTCCTCTGCATTTATCTTAACTCGTGATTTTTGAAAAGACAAAAAATGATATTCACCCCCTCCCCTCTAGCGTCTTTACAATCTAATAGTAAGTACGTTAGAAAACTTATTTTCTACATTAGAACTTCACGAATCTAGATGTATAGGACTAAGAAAGGAGCCAAGTCAGAACATCGCCCCAAAAGAAAAAAGAGACGAACCTGACTCTGAAGTTTCTCTCGACGAAAACGAAGAAGTTTTTCTAGTAAGAAGGTTTTCTAAAATTTTAAAATCTAACAATTTTGACAAGAGATAGGCAACAAAATCTTTTTGGAGTAAAAGGAAGCTTCGATGCTACAACTGCTAAGAAGAAGGGCATATCAAAGATAACTACCAGAAGCTGAAAAGTAAAGGAAAGGATAAATGTCCAAGCAGATCCAAGCACAAGAATCTATAAGCAACATGGGACGAGTCCTCATCCGAGTCTAAGCTAGAAGAATACATTGGGTTAGCGTTGATAGTGGACCACCAAGAAGACAACGAAAGCTCATCCGAAATGAGTATCGATGAAGGGAAAGATACGTCAGAAGAAAGCAGCGATAAAAGAGAAGCGTCATATTACGAGAATAACATGAGAAGCGAGGTACATTTCTTACCTCCCGAAAAATTGTATGAGTTCATAAAAATACTTTCTAGAAGTTCGTAGAAATTAAAAACAAAGCTTGTACTATTATAAAGAGAAAATACTGAATTAAAGGTTACCTTAGCAAAAGTATGTTTATTAGAAGATTATGATAGAATGAAAAATTAAAAATGACAAATTAAAAGATCAAATAAAAACATTAGAAAATAATTACGCATATTCAAATGCTCAGAATTTAGAAATTTTTAAGGGCTTAATTGGTATTTTAGATTCTACAGGGGCCAAATTAAACACTGACATGAAAATATATTCTAAAAAGTTATCTTGTCAATTTTGTAGGTAGTAACTTATTTTGGGTTCCAAAATCCATCTTGACATATTAGATTTTTTTTTAAAGTTTGTTAAAAATTTGAATTATGTTGACATATTTATTAAAATTTGAATTTTAAGTTTGTTAAAAATTTGAATTATGTTGATTTTCATATACTGCCCTTTTATTTTATGTTCAAATTTTTTATGAAAAATAAAAATATCATCCGCTAAAATAAAAATTTTCAACTTTTTTTTTATGATTTTCTTTAACAAAATAGTATTTTTAAAATTAAAATTATTTCTAAATTTATTCTTGAAAGACTTAAATTATTTGTAATTAAACCTTTTGTTTTCCGTTGATAGAAATTATTATGTAAATTTTTTGGCCGTTATATTAACTTTTATGATTTTTTATTAAAAATAATAGTTTTATAATTAAAAATTCTCAAAAATTTATTTATTTATTCGTGGATAAGCATTATATTTCAAATACTCAATAAAGTTGGCATGAGTTTAAAGTCTAATAATATTTTTAACATTAAAATTCTAAAAATATGCATTTCTATCTCAAAATATTGATTTTGTAATAGAAGACAATAGTTTGTTCATGAAAATTTTTATACTGATCCGAAAACTTATCTTTGACTCTGAAAAAGTTTCAATATTTTTTTAAAAAAATAAAATTATTTTTAAAAAATCTGAGTCTTAATTCTTAAAAATTAATTTCTTTGTGAATTATTTTTGGTAAAAATTCACAACTTTGGAATGTTTGTGTATAAGTCCTAGAAATATTTTTAGATTTTTTTTCTAACTTTGCTTATTTTTTTTTTATTTTTTAATTGTGATCAAAGGGGGAGAAGATATTAAGTTTAGAGAGAGGTTTTATTGTCATTTTTTCTACAATTTAATTAAATATGTTTAAATGTCATATTTAAATATTAATTGCATTTTATTGGTTTGTTTAATCCTAATCTTAACTCGGGTTGATGACATCAAAAAGGGAGAGATTGTAAGTACACCATGTTAGTTTTGAGATAATCAACTGAGTTAAATTATGTCATGTATTGTTATAATACCTTGTGTCTAAGTGTACAGGGACTTAGAAACACAAGAAGTCAAGCGGAAGATGCAACGAGCGATAAGGATGGCACGGGAAATGAATCGACAGGCTTGTTGCATCCGAGGGATGAAAACTATGGAAGAGTACACCAGTAAAAGAGAAGGAAGTGCACGGAGCGTTCGAGGGACGAGAAGCTAAGAAAGAAGTCGAGGAAGAAGCCTGCTCGAGGAGAAGGTAGGAGTTGGGTTTGTGTAAGTTCAACTTAGGATGACCGGAGTATCACTCACATGGAGTTGGGTCCGGACAAGGCTGGATCTACTAGATGTCAGGATGGAGGCACCTCTAAGGAGCTGGAGGCACCCTCGCGCCTCATGGAGGAGGTGCCATGCTGGAGTATGGAGGCGCCCTCGTGCCTCCCTTGGAGGCACCCTAGATCAACCAAAGTTCTTCCCAATGACTAGAGCCGTTGGTTGACCATTGGAGTTCAGATAAAGTTTTTCCATGCTGGAGGCACATCCAGCTGATCCAAGGTACATCCAGGCCACATCAGCATAACGGTAACATCTTCTAGGAGGCTATAAAAAGCCCTTTGGAGGTAGGAATTAATTATCAACTGTTGTATTCATTTCTTAGATAATTTCTTGAGTTGTCAATGTTTGTAAGAGACTACTCTTCCTTCAACAAAGGAGCTTTTTAGTGAGATTTTCATTTCCTTATATTAACAACCACCTAAATTATAACCAAGTAATTCTTTGAGTCTTCTCAACTTTCTTAAGATATTTCTTTTATGTTAATTATTTATTTTTGCTAATATTGTGTCCTTGCTTAGTTCAAATAGCAAGAAATTTTTCTAACTTATTTTCAAGACTATTCACCCTCCTCTAGCCATTACTACCTTGACCTATACATTGCACATAAACTAGTACTCAACTTCACGGTCTAAGAGGATGATAATTTTATCACGTGCGGTTAACCCACATCAAGTTTTTTTTAGCTAATTCCATGCATGAAAACAAATATAAAATATGATAATGAGTGAGATAAAAGACGTGATGATTATAAATACTATAATAAAAGACATCATGATTAAGAAACACTATAACTCCCACAAACTTAAATATTGCATTGCCCTTAATATAAAAAAGGAGGTAGCGATTTAGAAAAATTTATTAAGATGGATAGAAATGACTTGGATATAGACGTTCACTCTTAAGTGTGCAAAGAGACACAACTGTGGTGCCCACCATGGGCTAGCCATGGTTGGTACTGTCTCCATAAAATTTTCAACTTTCACTCTCAGATGAACCACGACTATGGTGGCTACCACGAGCAGGTCATGGTTATTGTTGGTTCCTTTAGAAAAATTCATTCTCTTATTCTTGCATGTCCTATACATACCGAAAAATAAAATCAAAATATTAAAATATCAAATTTTAAAATAAAAATAAAATAAAATAAAAAAATACAAAAAAAACTTGGATTGTCTCCCAAGAAGTGCTTATTTTAGGTCATAAACTTGACTCTTATCTTTCTCAATCTGGAGTACGTGGTTTGAGAAAGTTGTGCTTCCCTACTCTCTCAATAGGCTCATGAAGGGAGCATCTCTCAAACCTTGCTCATTCAGGAACAAGGTACTTCCTAACTTTTTTGTCGCTAGCTCCTAGTCCTTCATCAAGTATGTTCAACTTCAAAGGGTCATCATATCTCTTAAACCTTGCTTGTCCAGGGAAAAGTTACTTGCTAACTTTGTTGTCGTCATCTCTTGGTCCTTCATCAAATATGCTCAACTTCAAAAGATCATTCACGGGGCATCCATAAAATTCTTCTTTCTCCGACTACTATAAATAATCCGCCCTACAATAAACATTCTCAACAAAAGATTGATTGGTAGTCTTAGATAGATCAAATGCATTTTTATCATCACCAATCACCAAAGGGAGTTTATTATTTGTAGCATCGATTATGACTCTGATGGTGGCTAAGAAATCTTTTCCAAAACATCTTGAATCGAGGATCCTCATCCATTTCTAATATAACAAAATTAGTAAGAACAATAAAATTTTCAACCTCTTCGTTTCTTATATTCTCTTCATCCTCCTCTCTCCTTAGCCTCCTCTAAGGTTTTACTACTTTTCAAAGTTATAGCGTCGTAATGTTCAATAGGATTTGTCATGGGTTGACTTAGAAGTTTGTCTGGAGCCCTCTAAGAGGAACTATCAACCTGCATAGTTTGATTTTCTAACATCTTAGGATAGTCAAATAAGTAGTCTATGTGGCGGGCCCTTGACTTGGTCAATATAGGGTCCATGTGGGAGATCCCTTGACTTGGTCAATATAGAGTCCATGTTGGAGATTCTTTGATTCGTTCAACGTGAATCCTGATCACCTGATGCCGATGGTATTAAGCCAAAGTGGGTGACATTACTGTAGCTCCCGAGTACTATAGCGCTCTCAAGTGCCCAAACTCCTGAGCCAGAGTGGGTTATGCTATTGTAGCAACTCGAGGCAGCATTCTCTAGTGCTCGAGTGGGGTGATATATGCTCATGCGCATTGTAGCGTTCCCGAGTTCCTAAGTTCTTGAGCACTGTAGCATTCATGAGTCCCCAAGCTTCCAAGTTCAAGTGGGTGATGCTACTATAGCACCCTAGCACTGTAACATTCCTGAGTGCCCAAACTCGAGTTGAGTGATGCTCCTGAGCAAGCATTCCCACATGCCCGATCCTGAGCCCAAGTGGGTACCTTCCCCGAGCACCATAGCTTCGCACCATAGCACCCAAGCATAGCATCCCTAGCTGAGTGAGTGATGACCCAAACATTGTATCTCCATTATATTGTCTGCTCGGTTATGGTGTTAGTGTAAGTTGTACTAATAATTTGATTTTGATGTATGACAAATATGTTAAAGTTAGATGTGATGTTTGTCTAACCTTTTTACTAAGTGTGCAGGAGTTGACTGGTCTGAAAGACCTGACACCAGGCTTGTGGAAAGTCCAGATAGGTTCGCGGGGCCCGATATCTGGCGGGAAGTCCGGTTGGGTCTCCTGGACCTGACAATCGGTCGAAATCCAGTTGGGTCTGTAGACCTGACAATTGGTGGGAAGACCTGGTGGGTGATGTTAGGACCCGTTGGCCGGCTAGAAGGGGGTTGAATAGCCCTTGCAAAAATACAAAAAAACGAACATTTCTCGGACTTAAATGAACACTTGCATTAAATGAAATAAGAAATAAACTGAAAGACAGAGGCTCGGAGGATTTTACTTAGTTACAACTGGGGAGGTTGTTAATCCAAGGAAATGAATCACACTAAGTATCTCCTTCAGGCGGAGAAGCCTCTTACAGCAGTGAAAGCACAAAAAGATGAAGCTAAACTAACAAAGTGAAGCACACAAGTGTTGAAAATCAAATTGCTTGTTGTTATGAAGCTTCTGGACCAAGGCTGTATTTATAGCCTTGGTCGGGACGCCTGGAAGGGTTTCAGGTGCCTGGAGTGGGATAGAATTCTATCCCTAACGTGTCGGTCAATGTCCACGTCTAACATGATAAAAAGCAGGTTCCGGGCGCTCAGACCCACAAAGTCAATAGGGTTGACTTTTTCGATCCAGGCCCTCTGCTCCGATGCTACTGGCCTCGGTCCGAGTCTTTCGCTTTGGCTCCACTGGCTTGGGTGATTTCGACCATCCGGAATAGGGCTCACCCGAACCCAACTTCCGGCCTTCTCCTCAAGCAAGCTTCCGCTCCGGCTTCTCGTACCTTGGAATCGTCGCATGCTTCCTTCTCATCCGCCAGCGTACTCTTCCATAGCTTCGTCCCTCGGACGCACCGAGCCCGTCGGCTCTCTCCCGTGCCGACCATCTCTCTAGCTGTGTCTTTTGCTCCCCGAGTAATCTTTCGCTTCAACTTCTCGTCCCTCAAAAACATTACATGATCGTTTCTCGTCCGCCGGTGTACTCTTCCGTAACATTGTATTTTTTTTCTTGACTTCCTGTGCTCCTAACTTCCTACACACTTAGACATAGGGTTAAACACAATAGGACCTAACTTAACTTGTTTGATCACATCAAAATAACCTTGGGGTACCAACAATCTCCCTCTTTTTGATGCAAGCAACCCAAGTTAAGTTAGGGTAAACCAACATAAATTAAAAGTAATAATTTTTGCAAGAAAGTAAAAAATTAGTAAAAATTGCTACCTCCCCCTAGACTTAATATTTCCTTCTCCCCCTTTGATCACATAAAAAAAGGGGTACCTTAAAACGTCTAAGGGTACTTTTTTAAAAAAAAAAACAAATAAGAGAGTTTTAAACTCTGAATTTATCAAGTAAAAATGATTTGAAAAAATTTATGAATCTTAAACACAAGTTTAAGAGAATAAAAAAAAAATGAAAGTGAAAGCCTTAAGTCAATTTTTGAAATCTTGAAATATTTTCTGAAAAATAGAGCATGCATTTTGACAGAAGAAAAATACATTTTCAAGATTTATAAAATAATGCATTTAGATAAGCCTTTAAAGCAATTGTATAAAGCAATTATATTCACCTAAGTAGAATATATGACAAATATTTAACACAATTTAACTGCTTTATCAATAAGTCCACTAAGCATTTATTAATATATATATATATTCAAGATAAAATTATTTTTAACTTTTCAGAAAGGTTTTCTTAGTTAGTAGGGATAACTCTTGCGAAATAAATGAAAAAAATAAGAAAAATGAGATTTTTGAATTCCTCTTTCTAAAAAAAAATGGGATTCAATTCAAATAATTAAACTCAAACAGAATTTTTGTAGTTTTTTTTTTTAAATTGTAGAAAGAATAATACTAGCATAATCTTGAAATCAAAGATAGATTCCTTTCTACCAGATTAACAAGAAAATTTTAAGTTATTGCCAATTTTCTAATTTTATATTGTGATATTTAAATTTCTATTTTAGTCTATTATAATTTCTCAAATTTGAAGAAGAGAATTTTGAACATGCAGAAAATTTTAAAATTTGTATTTGCTCCTTTAACATGTCATTTTCTATTTTTAGTTTGTGGAAATCCTTTAATCGACAAGCTGTTGCTAGGGTTTCTTTTAACTCACTATTCTTTGTTAATAACTTTTTATTTTCAATTTCTAATTCGTAAAAATCTTTCGATTATGCATTTGCAACAAGGACATGGTCTTATGACTTCTTAAGCTGCATCACCAAATACATAACATAAAAAATATAGGATTCCCACCCGATACTCAAGACTACCATATGAGATAGTCATCCATTCCTTGTGCATGATTTGATCATGTTCAATAATTTCTAAAAGTTTACAATACAAATAACAACAACAAACTTGAAAAATAATACAAATAACTTAGGCAAAAAGTCAAACTAAGGGATTCATTGAAAAAATTTATAAATCTACCACCCCAATAAAGACCTAACTGATTATAATTTTATTACCATTAACACTTAAAAAATTATCACATTGCAAAAACTAAACCAAGAAATTACTTTCACAAATAAAATCAAAGGTGATTTATGATACGGAGGTGGAAGGATGATGCTAGGGCACAATTAATTTGATAGGTCGCTGGAACAGAAAGGGTTGTTGTAATAAAGAGGATCGCTGGAATTGTGAACATAATATGAGATGCGTGAACCTTTTTTTTTAAATCTCGTATGTGATCTTTAGAAGCGGTCTTAAACCGCTCCTAAAAACACCTTATAGAATCAGTCAAATTAACCGCTTCTAAAGGTGGCCAACAGAAATGTTTTTGCAACCACTTAAAAACATATATCAATTGAAGCAATTTTAGGAGCGGTCACCTATGACCGATTCTATTGGTTCTATTTTTGTAACCGCTTTATCAACCGCTGCTAATTTTTCGATCCTATTGTCTATATTTTTTGTAGTGACAATGAGCTTTCTATGCCTCCAAGAAAGAATTCAGCTGTTAGGGATGTTCCGACAATTTCCTCGGTCTCAGATTCTTCTGACGACGACTCGGTGTCTATCGAGGAGTTGGATTCGGCTTCAAATGGTTCTTCGTAGAGCATCAAGAACTTTTTCCAAAGTTCTTTTACACTTTTGTATTTTCTGACTCTGTCGAGATCCTGGGTAGTTAGTACACTCAGAAGGCAGGACTCAGCCTTACCATTTTCCATAAAATCATTACGTTGCTCATCAGTCCATTGATGCCCCTCAAGTTCTTCTCCTTCTTTGCTTTTGGGCATATTTAAGTCATACTTAATTGTTAGATAAATATTCAAATCAGTTTTCAGATAAACCTCCATTCGTCGCTTCCAAAACGCGAACTACCCCTTGAACGTTGGTGGATAGATGTTATCTCTGGCCATCTCATTGTTTCAGTCGGTGATTAGTCCTTCTGAGACGTCCTGGCTCTGATACGACTTGTTAGGCCCCATTGGCCAGCTAGAAGGGGGGTTGAATAGCCCCTGTACAAATACAAAAAAAATGAACCTTTCTCAAACTTAAATGAACACTTGCATTAAATAAAATAAGAAATAAACTGAAAGACAGAGGCTCGGAGGATTTTACTTGGTTACAATCGGAGAGGTTGTTAATCCAAGGAAATGAATTGAATTAAGTATCTCCTTCAGGTGGAGAAGCCTCTTACAGCAGTGAAAGCATAAAAAGATGAAGCTAAACTAACAATGTGAAGTGCACAAGTGTTGAAACTCAAATTGCTTGTTGTTATGAAGCTTCTGGACCAAGACTATATTTATAGCTTCGGTCGAGGTGCTTGGAAGGGTTTCAGGCGCCTGGAGTGGGATAGAATTCTATCCTCCACGCGTCGGTCAACGTCCACGTCGAACATGATAAAAATCAGGTTCCAAGTGTCCTGAAGGGTTCCGGGCACCCGGACCCACAAAGTCAACAGGGTTGACTTTTTCGCTTCGGGCCCTCTGCTCCGGTGCTGCTCGCCTTGGTCCGGGTCTTCCGCTCCGACTTCGCTCACTTGGGTGATTTCGGCCATCCGGAATAGGGCTCACCCGAACCCAACTTCCGGCCTTCTCCTCGAGCAAGATTCCGCTTCGACTTCTCGTACCTCGAAATCATCACATGCTTCCTTCTCATCCGTCAACGTACTCTTCTGTACCTTCGTCCCTCGGATGCACCGAGCCCGTCGGCTCTCTCCCGTGCCGACCTTCTCGCTAGCTGCGTCTTTTGCTCCCCAAGTAATCTTCCGCTTCAGCTTCTCGTCCCTCAAAAATATCGCACGGTCTCTTCTCGTCCGTTGGTGTACTCTTCCGCAACATTATATCTTTTGCTCGACTTCCTGTGCTCCTAAGTTCCTGCAAACTTAGACACATGGTTAAACACAACAGGACCTAACTTAACTTGTTTGATCACATCAAAACAACCTTAAGGTATCAACAGGTGAATGACAAGTCAAGTGACTACAGTTGGTAAGTGAAGGTAAGCAACCGAAGGAGAGATTCAGTGAGGACGCATTCCCCGTTGAGGGAACTGTAGGTGTCGATCCAACTTAGATTCATTTGAGAAATTTAAGTTGAGATCTTGACTAGATCTTGTTCTTCAGGAGACTGGATCTAATTAATACTCCTATCTACTGAGTTGTACTAACTCTGTTTTGCAGGATGAACCTATTTTTGTTACCCAAGACTAACCCTTTTTTGTAAGAAAAGAAGGAGCTAAAAAGGGGGACTAGTCTTTCCCGGGCGGGTGCCTGGGGTGCCCGGAGTCGATTCAGGTGCCCGGACCGTAAAATTCATCCACAAGTTGACGTAGAGCGTGTCGACTAGTCGAGCCACATGGTATAGGCACCCGGAGGGGTTCTAGGCGCCCGGAATGGGCCTATTTAAAGGCCTTCAACCAAGAGCTGAAAAATAACAACTATTACAAGTTTCTCTCTTATGTGATGCTTTGAAGAGGCTCCGACAATACCGAAAGGCTGCTCTGAAGTTCGTAGAATAAGAGACAATATTTTGTTTCCTTTCTGTTTATCGGTGACTTTTACTTCCAGTTCTTGTACTCAACTTTTGTAACACTTTTTGCAAACTGATAGTGATTGCCCAATAAAAGTATTCGACGAGTGTGGGCTTTGGCGGAGTAGTCGAAGGATCCGAACCAAGTAAAGCTTTGTTTGTTAGTGTAACGCCCGAAAATTCTCAAATCAATTTTAGAAATATTCTATTATTTTTTTGGAATTTTAGAATATTTTTATAGAATTTTTGGAATAGCAGAAGTAGCAAAAATTAATTAAAAACGTAAAACGGCCTAAGCGGGAATTGAACCCGAGACCTATTAGACTCTATGACCTATAGATGACTTTAGTAACCAAGGGGCCCTAGCAGGGGTGTGCTGAAAGAAGAGGAGAATAATTATATTTATGATTGAGTTGGGTTGGATTTACCACTTAATATAAATAGGGAATTAAGAGAGGAGTTATTATTTTTCTAAACGACAATTCTCTTCTCCCTCAAACCCTCACCGCCGACCTCTCTCTCCCCCGCACCCTCTCTTCACGCCAAGTCCAAGAAGACCTAGGGTTCCATCCTTAGGGTCGTAGGAGCACTTTCCGGCGATGACTCCGGCACAAGGACGCTCCCCTCCGCGAGAAGAAAGCGTAGACGCAAGAGGATCGTCGAAAAGACCTCCTTCTCCGGAAACCTAGCGATCGGATTGTAAGAAAAATTTGCGCAGGAGGTGAGTAACCCCTCACCTGCAGTATGAGTAGCTGATAGCATTTTTTTATGTCTTTAGTTCGATCTTATGTTCGTAGTGCAGCCATATGCAGAATTAGAGCACATCAGGTGTTCGACAAAATGACTAGTTTAGTTAAATGTCACGGTAGACATTTTAATAGCTCAGATAAATGTCATAGATGCATTTTAAATAGCATACATAGCCTTGCTTCAGTTATATAGGACTACGGTCCAATGGGTGGGCTCCCATAGTCGCCTCTAGGTTCAGATAACCTAGCTCTAGGTTCAGATAACCTAGAAAAAAACAAGATAAGATAAATCAGTTTATAAACAGTATTTTACTTTATCAGAGGCACTGTACTGGACTCTCAGTTGTCCTTGGATTGGGCTCCCATAGTCGTCCCTAGGTTTAGATAACCTAGTAAACTCTACTAAATTCGGGATTTGCAACCCCCGGGTCTATTTAGGGATGTGCGCATAGCAAGTACAGTTGTCGGACCCATCAGCAGCTTGATTAGTATTTTTATCTATGTATGAAAATAGTTTCAAACTTCACAAATCAGATATATGAATACAGCTTAGTTCCAGTTTAGTTTCTTAATGTTATAACAAATAGCATAGCTTGTTGATACAAAGATTAGTTTTCCATGTTTAGTATTTGTTAGCATGACTTAATTGTCGATATGTCATGTTTTAGTATTTTCAGCATGATATCAGCATGTATTTCGAATAGCATTTTTTTTTAAAGCATGATTTCTTCGAATGCATGTCTTTGTGAGGTAGATGGTTTCTTACTAAGCTCCCAAGCTTATAGTTTCATTTTCCTTATACTGCAGATAAAGGCAAAGGAAAGATGGATTAGCGGAGGCTGGAGGGCAATGCGACGAGATGTGTGTGAGAAGGAACGTGGAATGAAGATCTTTGGGAAAACTAGAAAATTTAAGAACTTAGTATTTCTCATAATGTTACTTTTCCGCACTTTTGGTTATTTGGGTGTCTTGAATTATGAAAGTCATGCTTAGATTACTCGTTGTCTAGATATTAGATAGCTAACCATGAGTAATGACATGCCTAGTATTAGTGTTGTGTTTGTAGTTGAATTTCTGGAGGTTCTGTACGAGGTCGGGTCTGATTTCTGCAGAAATCAGAAACCCAATCGATTAGCCGATCGATTGAGCAGTCCTCAATCGATCAGCCGATCGATTGGAAGAAGTCCCCGCGTACAGAACACTATAGAATCGATCAGCTGATCGATTGAGGAGCTCTCAATCGATCAGCCGATCGATTGGGAAGCGATCTGCCGCGTACAGAAAGCTGATGAATTGATCAGCTGATCGATCGGCCATGGATCGATCAACCAATCGATCGGGAAATTGCTCCCTCAAACAAAGAGCTTCTGAATCGATCTCTGGATCGATTGGCCAGACAGGGTCGATCAGCCGATCGATCCAGACGGGACTTCCGTACACAGTAGCACGTTGAATCGATCAGTGGATCGATCAAACAACTCCAATCGATCAGCCGATCGATTGGAGAGTCCGATTTCAGCTAAGAAGTGTCTGCTTCCAGTTTCATGACCGAATTGAGAGTTAGGTTTCCTTCTTAGCATATGTAAAACCTTGCAAGTGTACTCTGAACCTAGAACTCCAGATTTCATAGCAAATAGTGGAGAATTTTAAATTAGTTCGGTCTTTCGCCCAAAATAGTTTAGTTTAGCATAGCGAACGTAACCCCGGCCTCACAGCCTAGACAGTAGGAGGCGGGGCATTACAGAGTGGTATCAGAGTAAGTTCCATACTTCCTCCACACACACATCAGCATTGAACCTGCAGCTTCCAAGTAAGAATACCTCTCACTTTATTCATGTTTTTGCTTTCATGTTAATAGATAACTAAAGCTTGTTTACATATGATAACAGCTAACATGATAATAGTAGTTATGTACATATGATTGAATTAGTTATGTATGTCCTCTATTTCTTTAGAAATGGTACTAGGACGCCTAGCTAGAAAGACACCAGCTACTGAACCCCAGCATGAGGCAGGCAGCTCAGTGTCTCCTCCAGACCTTACAGAAGTAGTGGCTCAGTTACAGAAGCAACTAGCTGAACAGCAACAGGAGATAGCCACATTAAGGGCTAATCAGCAAAACACTCCCATTGTCACTCCGGAACCTAACATGACAACACCAGTAGTGATAGAGATTCCATCAGTCCAACCTACAGCACCAGTAGCCCCAGCAGCAGGGGCAAGGAGAGAAGCCTATCTGATCCAGTGACAGAAAATCAAGCCAGAGAACTTCTCAGGCACCAGTGAACCATGGGATGCCCAAGCCTGGTTCAAAACACTGGAGAGTACGATGGAGCTTCTGAACTGGCCAGATTTTGAAAAGGTGAAATGCGCCTCATTCTGCCTGACAGGAGATGCACGTATGTGGTGGGAGAGAATTAAAGCGAAGTGCCTAGTGAACCAGATGACATGGGCTGACTTCGAGAGAGAATTCTTTGAAGAGTTCTTTCACATGCGGGTCACAAACCGCCACTACAACGAGTTCACTGAATTTCGCCAGGGCAACCTTTCAGTTGAGGAAGCCGTAAAGAAATTCAACAGATTGGCTCATTTATGCCCCAAACTAGTCAGCACTAAAGGAGAACGAGTCCGACTGATGCTTAAAATGCTAAGGCCGGAAATAGCACTGAACGTGGCCAGCGACGTTCATAGGCCGCAAACCACTGAAGAACTAGTAAGTAGTGCTCTGGCCACCGAGCATTACCAGAACAGCATCAAGCAGCAGAAGCAAGCCTTCTCAGAGTCCAAAGGCCAAGGAGGCTCCAGTTCTCAGAAACACCAAGGCCATAGCTCCAACTGGAAAGGGAACTCCAGTCACAAACGTAAACCAAGGAGTTACCCAAAAGGAGGACCAGCTAGTAAACAACCTAGCTATCCCAAGTGCTCCACTTGTGGGAAAATCCATCCAGGAGTTTGTTGTAAGGGCACACGAGGATGCTTCGAATGTGGCCAAGAAGGGCATATGGCTAAGCAATGCCCGAATAAGACCAGCAATCCTCCACCACAGAAGATTCAGTATCGAGATAAACCAGAACAGTTACACTGGATGCAGGCTGCTATAGATGGTCCACACATCTGCTAGGGCAGACTAGAAGCTCCCTCAGCTACGACGAACGCGAGGATCTACTCACTCACCAGAGAGGACGTAGCGAATGCCTCGACAGTTGTTACAGGTCAGATTAGTATTTTACAGCAAAGTGCAACTGTCTTATTCGATACTGGGGCAACCCATTCTTATATATCCAGGACATTCGCCGAAAAGTTAGCAATACCTCCAGAGGTACTCAGTGGTCAATTTTTGACAACATTACCATCAGGAGAGGTCATGGCATCCACGCACTGGCTCCGAGCAGTGCCAGTCATTATAGCAGACAGAGAGCTTTTTGGTGATCTTATAGTGCTGGATATGACTGACTATGATGTCATTTTGTGAATGGACTTTCTGATCAAATACGTGTTAGGATCGATGATCGCGGCTAGAGAGGGGGGTGTGAATAGCCGCCCCAAATTCTTTCGTTTCTTCCTACGATTAGGGTTAGCGCAGCGGAAATAACTAAATAGAAAAGCAAAGGAAAAAGAAAAACCTCAAACTCGATGGATGTAACGAGGTTCGGAGATGAAACTCCTACTCCTCGGCATGTCCGTAAGGTGGACGAAGCCTATCAATCCGTCGGTGGATGAGTCCCCGGAAACCCGGCTAATAATCACTCCTTCTGGGTGGAGAAACCTCGCCACAATGTCTTGCAACAGCAAGATAAACAGGAGTACAAGAATACAGCAAGAAACTAAGTACAATACAAAGATGTAATAACCCTAGCTTGCCTTCTTGTCGGCTGGATGAAGCAGCAGCTTCAAGCGACGCCTACAACAGCAGGAACCCAGTCGAAGAAGTCGAGGAAGCTCACGCGAAGCTTCAGAAGCGAGCTTAACAAAGCTCTAGCACAGCACTTGCAGAAGAAAGAAGAAGATCAAGAAGAAGCAGAAGCTTTGGTGTTTTTTCACTATAGAAGCCCTCAGCCCTCTTTTATACCTGCGAAGAAGAGAAGACAGAAGACTAGCCGTTGTGAGCCAACGGCTAGGGCTGGACCGATCAGAACATCTCCTGATCGGTCCAGCAAGACCCTGATCGATCCTGGGGACTGATCAGGGCTTCCTCCGATCGGTCCAGGGACCGATCAGCATGCTTTTCTCCCGAACTTCTTGCCTTCTGATCGTTGTTTCCTGATCGGTCTGCAGACCGATCAGATAACACTCAGTAGGCTACTGTTTGGTTACTGATCGGTCACCAGACCGATCCAGATACCCAGTGTATCACTGGATCGATCCACTGATCTATCCAGAGCTTGGTTTTTGCCCAAACCAAGTCCCAAACCTTCCAAACCAACATCAGGTCAACCTTGACCTGTTGGTACATCATGCTTAGCATCCGGTCACTCCCTTGACCTGCTAAGACTCCCCACCAAGTGTCCGGTCAATCCCTTTGACCCACTTGGACTTTTCTCTTCGTGTCAAGTATCCGGTCACTCCCTTGACCTACTTGATCTTCTCAACACCAGATGTCCGATCACCCTTGATCCATCTGGATTTTCCCTTGCCCGGCTTCACTCACCAGGACTTTCACTTAGCTTCACTCACTAGGGTTTTCACCTGGCTTCACTCACCAGGATTTCCAATCTGCCCGACTTCACTCACCAGGACTTTCCAACTGCCTGGCTTCACTCACCAGGACTTTCACCTAGCTTCACTCACTAGGGTTTATCCGTCTGCCTGGCTCCACTCACCAGGACTTTCCACATCCGGTCCAGAGAACGAGCTACCGAGCCCTCTCTGACCACATTTCGGAGCTACAGCTCGAGCCCTCTCCGACTTCCATCCGGTCCAGAGAACGAGCTCCCGAGCCCTCTCTGACCACAGTCTGGAGAACGAGCTACCGAGCCCTCTCCGACTTCCCATGTGCCAAGCTTCCATACTTGGACTTCTCCGTGCCAAGTCTCCATACTTGGACTTTTCCCGTGCCAAGCTCCCTGCTTGGACTTTTCCCATGCCAAGCTCCCTGCTTGGACTTTTCCCGTGCCAAGCTCCCTGCTTAGACTTTTCCGAATCAGGTCAACTCACCTTGGGTCAACCAGGTCAACCTTGACCACGGGTTGCACCCACAATCTCCCAAGCTTGTATTCGTCAAACATCAAAATACAACTCGAGTCAAGTCAACTCGAGTCTGGTCAACCTTGACCTAAGGTTGCACCAACAATCTCCCATCATGTTCTCGTCAAACATCAAAATACAACTCGGGTCAACCAGGTCAACCTTGACCTAAGGTTGCACCAACAATCTCCCCCTTTTTGATGTTTGACAAAACCCATAATCAAAACCATAATCAAGTTAGGTTAACCCGATAACCTAACTTAGGTTTTCTAATGTTCTTCCCTGAACATTCTCTATTCTCCTCAAACCTACACTCTCCCCCTTTTTGACACACATCAAAAAGAGTGAATCAAGGTCAAGAGTTTCTTTCTAATGAAAGTCTCATACCTTTCATTGAAACTCTTAATTTCCCCCTTGATACTAAGGTCAACAATTAACTTAGTGATAATCTCATATCACTCAAGTCTTTAGGAGTAAAAACTCCCCCTAAAAGTCAACTCCCCCTTGACTAATAGGTAAAACTCCCCCCTAAAGGTCAACTCCCCCTTGACCATTGCACCAACAATGTCTTGGAGAGTTTCAACCCTTTAGAAATCCAAAACACCACTTCCATAGCTACAATTTCAGACAAACAGTCGAAATTCAGCAACTTGGCACGCTCTGATCGGTCACCAGACCGATCAGCCTTCACTGGATCGGTCCAGTGACCGATCCAACATCCCCTGGATCGGTCCTAGTGACTGATCCACTCTTTCCTGGACCGATCAGAATCCTCTCTGATCGGTCCACAAGTCTGATATCAGAATTTCTGATTTTCCTCCCGAAATTCAGAAACTCCTAGAAAATTCCATAAAATTCCAAAAATTGTAAAACTTTGAGGATACATTCCTCATAACATATACTATCATGGAAAAATAGTTTTCTATGAAAATAACTTTCATTTTTAAATCTTGATACAAAGTTCGAAAAACTTTGAAATAGTTTAAGTTTAACTCAACTTTGTATCAACTTGCTCAATGATGAATGCTATCACTAGAAAAGCTTCATCAAGGTTTTTCAAATCAATTTTAAAATGAGTTTAAACCAATTCAATTTAGGACCACAATCTTTGGGCTAAATGTACATGACTTGTACATAAGCTTTCCCTATGATCCTCAATTTTGAATTAGGCTCATCTAGGTACAAGAACCATGCACCTTGATCCTAACTCACAATCCTAATATCTCACACACATCTAAGGTGTATCAAACACATCCAAGTCAATTTTGATGTGAGATATGGGTTTAGGTTAGCTTAATCTAAGTTCTCATGCATTTTTCTAAATTACAATTTGATCTCCATATCAAATTGTGTTTTAGTCCTTAAATCAATTTCATTGATTATAAATGCAAGAAATGATGACATGGCATAAAATGATATCATAAATGAAAACATGTGCCAATGTCATGATGTCATGGCATAAAGTATGAAACTTAAATAAATCATGACATTTAACTAACCTAAGCATTATCATGACATTTCAAATGATCATAAATTAAATATGATGTCATGACATGGCATATGGCAAATAATATATGGCAAATAACATGTCAAGGTATAGAAAATACCTAATTCTAGCCTTAGTTGCCATTTTTGATAATTTTGATCATTTTGCCATAAATTATATATTCCTAAGTGTAATAGACCTAAAATCAAATACAAAAGATTTTTAGATCACTATGTGCCAATTAGATTGACTCTAGAAAAATCCTCAAATGAGATTGGCACATCCTAATCACCTTAGGAATAATTCTTAATTCCATTTTCAAGGCTTGATTGCACCTTGAAAATTCCTAAAGTGCCACCTTTTTCCATGATTAGGTTAACTACCTATTCAAGTAAGGTTGGCACACCCTAACTCATCTAGCGTGATGAAATCACGCTCCTAGGAACCCAATACCTATTGGAGCTCATTGGGTTCACTAAATATTCACTAGGGATGACTTCCCTAGCAACCCTTCTAATGACCCTCCTAGGCTTTAAAGCCTTGGTCATTTGGGACTCATCAAGATCAACTCTAGGGGTGACTCCCCTTGTGACCTTGGTGATGGTCTTCCTAGCCCTAGATTTTGTTCCATAATCGAATGGAACATTGTGATAAGTGGGCTTGACCATTTGGGACTTAGGTTTGTGACCCAAACCTCTCTTGTCCTTTGTCTTTGGTTTTTGACCCTTAGACCCTAGAGTTGATTTCTCCAAATTCTTAAGGGTCTTTTCTAAAGTGTCAAGTCTTGACCTCAAGACTTGATTCTCCTTTTCTAATACCTCAATTTTTAATTTTTCATTTTTATTTGAGGTATTCCTAGGCATGTGTCTAGTTGTTTTGGGATTTCTACCTAGATTATCCTTAACCTTAGATGAGTTGATCCTAGGGTTGGCTTTTCTAGTGTTATCCTTATCTAGGCTCACATGTTTGGCACCTAAGCATGTGTATCAATTTCTATTGTTATCATGCCTATCATTATTAGCAATTGCAATCAAACTACTAGCATGCATCTTACTAGTATTGCAATAATGAGCATTAAAGGTTACCTTAGGGTTTGCCTTAGCTCCCCCTATCGATGTGCTTGGTTTCTTGTCCTTGTGAGGTTGCCTCCCCCTCGGACATTGGCTCCGATAATGTCCCCTTCGCTTGCATTGGAAGCACACCACGTGCTCCTTGCTCTTGCATATTGGGACTCCGGCTTCCTTGATCTTTGGTGCCGGTGGAGTCTTCCTAACCCTCTTTGGACATTTACTCTTGTAGTGTCCAAATTCCCTACACTCAAAGCACATTATGTGTAATTTATTTGAAATTGAAATGCTTGAGTTACCTAGGTTTGAGAGTGGATGAGAGCTCTCTTCTTCATCCCTTCCGGAGGTAGACGCTTCTTCTTCTTGTTTCTCCGAACTTGAAGAAGAACTCTCCTCCTCTTCATCCTTAGATGTTGAGTAGCCCTCAACTTCTAATTCAACACTTCCATGATGTGAGCTACTTGGCTCACTTGACTCCTCTTCATGGCTTGAATTGGAGCTCTCCTCATGGAACTTCGCCAAGTTGTTCCACAATTCCTTGGCATCGTTATATCCACCTATCCTACACAAGACATCATTAGGTAAAGAAAATTCAAAAATTTTCAATACCTCATCGTTGACTATGGATTGGTGGACTTGTTCCTTGGTCCACTTCTTCTTCTCTAGAGTTTCTCCTTTCTTGTCCATCGAAGGCTTGAAACCTAATTGAACACAACTCCAATTTTCAAGGTTAGTCATAAGAAAATACCTCATTCTTACCTTCCAATACGTGAAGTCATCGCGATCGTAGAAGGGTGGAATCGTGATGTCCTCCCCAAGCCGATCCATCTCTAGATTGTGCTCCCACGGGTGTGAATCCGACGAAGAGCAACCTTGCTCTGATACCACTTGTTAGGATCGATGATCGCGGCTAGAGAGGGGGGTGTGAATAGCCGACCCAAATTCTTTCGTTTCTTCCTACGATTAGGGTTAGCGCAGCGGAAATAACTAAATAGAAACGCAAAGGAAAAAAGACAAACCTCAAACTCGATGGATGTAACGAGGTTCGGAGATGAAACTCCTACTCCTCGGCATGTCCGTAAGGTGGACGAAGCCTATCAATCCGTCGGTGGATGAGTCCCCGGAAACCCGGCTAATAATCACTCCTTCTGGGTGGAGAAACCTCGCCACAATGTCTTGCAACAGCAAGATAAACAGGAGTACAAGAATACAGCAAGAAACTAAGTACAATACAAAGATGTAATAACCCTAGCTTGCCTTCTTGTCGACTGGATGAAGCAGCAGCTTCAAGCGACACCTACAACAGCAGGAACCCAGTCGAAGAAGTCGAGGAAGCTCACACGAAGCTTCGGAAGCGATCTTAACAAAGCTCTAGCACAGCACTTGCAGAAGCAAGAAGAAGATCAAGAAGAAGCAGAAGCTTTGGTGTTTTTTCACTGTAGAAGCCCTCAGCCCTCTTTTATACCTGCGAAGAAGATAAGACAGAAGACTAGCCGTTGTGAGCCAACGGCTAGGGCTGGACCGATCAGAACATCTCCTGATCGGTCCAGCAAGACCCTGATCGGTCCTGGGGACTGATCAGGGCTTCCTCCGATCGGTCCAGGGACCGATCAGCATGCTTTTCTCCCGAACTTCTTGCCTTCTGATCGTTGTTTCCTGATCGGTCTGTAGACCGATCAGATAACACTCAGTAGGCTACTGTTTGGTTACTGATCGGTCACCAGACCGATCCAGATACCCAGTGTATCACTGGATCGATCCACTGATCTATCCAGAGCTTGGTTTTTGCCCAAACCAAGTCCCAAACCTTCCAAACCAACATCCGGTCAACCTTGACCTGTTGGTACATCATGCTTAGCATCCGGTCACTCCCTTGACCTGCTAAGACTCCCCACCAAGTGTCCGGTCAATCCCTTTGACCCACTTGGACTTTTCTCTTCGTGTTAAGTATCCGGTCACTCCCTTGACCTACTTGATCTTCTCAACACCAGATGTCCGATCACCCTTGATCCATCTGGATTTTCCCTTGCCCGGCTTCACTCACCAGGACTTTCACCTAGCTTCACTCACTAGGGTTTCACAGCTTCCTCACTTCATTCCTGTCCGGCTTCACTCACGGGACTTTCCAAGCTGGCTTCACTCACCGGGACTTTCACCTAGCTTCACTCACTAGGGTTTATTCGTCTGGCTCCACTCACCGGGACTTTCCACATCCGGTCCGGAGAGCAGGCTGAGCCCTCTCGACCACATTTGAAGAACGAGCTCACGAGCCCTCTCAGACTTCCATCCGGTCCAGAGCAGGCTCCAGGAGCCCTCTCGACCACGGTCAGGAGAGCAGCTCTGAGCCCTCTCCGACTTCCCATGTGCCAAGCTTCCATACTTGGACTTCTCCGTGCCAAGTCTCCATACTTGGACTTTTCCCGTGCCAAGCTCCCTGCTTGGACTTTTCCCATGCCAAGCTCCCTGCTTGGACTTTTCCCGTGCCAAGCTCCCTGCTTGGACTTTTCCGAATCAGGTCAACTCACCTCGGGTCAACCAGGTCAACCTTGACCACGGGTTGCACCCACAATCTCCCAAGCTTGTATTCGTCAAACATCAAAATACAACTCGAGTCAAGTCAACTCGAGTCTGGTCAACCAGGTCAACCTTGGCCTAAGGTTGCACCAACAATCTCCCATCATGTTCTCGTCAAACATCAAAATACAACTCGGGTCAACCAGGTCAACCTTGACCTAAGGTTGCACCAACAATACGGTGTCTCCATAGAATACCATAAACAGAAAGTTGTATTCCAACCCGAAGTAGGAGTGCAGTTTGGTTGCATCGGAGAACCAAAGAGAAAAGCCAAGAAGTTTCTCTCAGCTCTGAAAGCACAAAAACTACTGGATTCAGGATGTACAGGATTCTTAGCACATGTAGTCAATACCAGTCAGAACAAGGACCAAAAGCTAGAAGAGGTCCGAGTTGTATGTGACTACCCAGTAGTCTTCCCTGAGGAGTTACCGGGCCTAGCACCAGACAGAGAGATTGAGTTTGAGATAGAACTCATCCCCGGTACGAATTCCATCTCCAAAGCACCTTACTGCATGACTCCAGCAGAACTGAAGGAACTTCAAGAGCAACTACAGGAGCTACTCGACAAGGGCTTCATACGCTCTAGTCACTCACCATGGGGAGCGCCTGTATTGTTCGTGAAGAAGAAGGACGGGAGCATGCGCCTGTGTATAGACTACCGGGCACTAAACCAGGTCACGATTAAGAACAGGTATCCTCTTCCCAGGATAGATGACCTGTTTGATCAACTAAAGGGAACAGCAGTGTTCTCTAAAATAGACCTTAGATCGGGATATCACCAGGTTAGAGTTAAAGAAGGTGATATACCCAAGATAGCCTTCAGGACCAGATACGAATATTACGAGTTCGTAGTCATGCCCTTTGGTGTGACGAATGCTCCAGCTACTTTCATGGACCTCATGAACAGAGTATTCAGGGAATACTTAGATAAGTTTGTTATCGTGTTCATCGATGACATTCTTATCTATTCTGGAACTCAGGAAGAACACGCAGAGCACCTGAAGATAGTACTGCAGGCCCTTCAGCAGAACCAGCTGTACGCCAAGTTCACAAAATGTGAATTCTGGCTCGATCAGGTATCCTTTCTGGGTCACATCATCTCCAGAGATGGTATCATGGTAGACCCCAGTAAGATAAAGGCTGTGAGTAATTGGAAAAGACCTAAGAACGCTAGTGAAATCAGAAGCTTTCTGAGATTAGCAGGCTATTACAGAAAATTTGTAGAAGATTTTTCCAGGATAGCCTCCCCACTGACAGCTCTCACCAGGAAGAACAGAAAATTTCAGTGGACAGAGGACTGTGAGAACAGTTTTATAGAGCTAAAAAGAAGATTGACCAGTGCTCCCATTCTGACTCTACCAGAAAACACCGATAGCTTTGATATTTACAGCAATGCCTCTAAATTGGGACTAGGTGCTGTACTGATGTAAAATGGCAAGGTGATCGCCTATGCCTCCAGACAACTCAAGGACTATGAGAGGAACTACCCTACTCATGACCTTGAGCTTGCAGCAGTTGTCTTCGCCCTCAAAATTTGGAGACATTACTTGTATGGAGCTCAGTGTAGAATGTATACAGATCATCAGAGTCTGAAGTACTTCTTCACTCAGAAAGATCTGAATATGCGACAGCGCAGGTGGCTCGAGCTGGTCAAAGACTATGACATAGACATCCTCTACCACCCAGGAAAGGCCAACAAGGTGGCAGATGCACTTAGCAGGAAGTCCAGTGCCACCTTACTATCCCTAGCAGCCATGTCACCGTCCCTACAGAAGGAGATCACAGATTTCGGTCTCGAACTTATAGTTGGGCAGCTCTCTACTATGACCTTAGCATCTACCCTACTTGGAGATATCCAGACAGCTCAGGATCAGGACCCTGAAATACAGAAAATCAAGCAAGGGTTAGTAGAATCAAAAAGTAGAGAGTTCAGAGTATCAGATAGTGGGGTACTGTATTTTGGTGACAGACTATGCGTTCCGGATCAGGAGGAACTACGAAGGAAGATCCTAGATGAGGCTCACAAGACTCCTTATGCGATGCATCCTGGTTCCACCAAGATGTACCAAGACCTAAAGAAACATTTTTGGTGGCCTGGGATGAAAAGAGACGTCGCTAGATATGTCAATACATGTCTGACCTGCCAGAGGGTTAAGGCAGAACACCAGAGACCAGGAGGAGTTCTGCAGCCTATTCAAATCCCAGAATGGAAGTGGGAAGATATTTCCATGGATTTCATAGTGGGACTACCCAAAACCACGAATGGTTTTGATGCCATTTGGGTAATAGTCGACAGGTTGACTAAATCAACCCACTTCTTAGCTATCAGGGTATCCTACTCCATGGAGCAGCTAGCTCAGTTGTATCTCAAGGAGATCGTCAGACTGCATGGAGTCCCACAGACCATCATTTCAGACAGAGACAGTAGATTCATGTCATACTTCTGGGAGTGTGTACAGTCAACACTGGGCACCAGGTTAAAGTTAGCACAACTTTCCATCCGCAGACAGATGGTCAGACGGAGCGAGTAAATCAGGTACTCGAAGATATGCTCCAAGCATGTGCCCTAGACTTCAAGGGAAGTTGTGCAAATATCTGAGTTTAGCAGAATTTGCATACAACAATAGCTATCAGGTCACTATCGGTATGGCACCCTACGAGGCTCTCTATGGGCGGAGGTGTAGATCTCCAATCTGTTGGTATGAAAGTGGTGAACAGAAAGAACTAGAACTTCAGACAGATCTAGTAGCAGATACCACAGCAGCTATACAGCAGATCCGCTAGAGGATAGAGATAGCTTAGAGCCGCCAGAAAAGCTATGCTGATACACGGTGTCGACCCTTAGAGTTTTCAGTCGAGGATACAGTGTTTCTCCGAGTGGCTCCCATGAAGGGAGTAATGCGTTTTGGGAAGAAGGGCAAATTAAGTCCCAGATATGTGGGACCATACCTTATCACCAGAAGAGTTGGCAAGGTAGCATATGAGCTAGAGCTACCCCAGGAGATGTCAGCTATCCATAATGTATTTCATGTCTCTATACTGAAGAAGCATATCCCAGATGCCACCCAGGTGATTGAGCCTCAGTCGGTACAAGTCCGCGAGGACCTCCACTATGACAGTCGGCCTATTCAGATAGTAGACCGAGCAGTTAAAAAATTACGGAACAAGGAAGTACCATTAGTAAAAGTCATTTGGCAAAATCACACAACAGAAGAGGCAACTTGGGAGACAGAAGCTAGTATGAGACAGAAGTACCCAGAGTTATTCTAAGTTCAAGGACGAACTTTTTATAAGGTATGGGGGATTGTAATGCCCAAAAATTCTCAAATCAATTTTAGAAATATTCTATTATTTTTCTGGAATTTTAGAATATTTTTATAGAATTTTTGGATTAGCAGAAGTAACAAAAATTAATTAAAAACGTAAAATGGCCTAAGCGGGAATTGAACCCGAGACCTATTAGACTCTATGACTTATAGATGACTTTAGTAACCAAGGGGCCCCAGCAGGGGTGTGCTGAAAGAAGAGGAGAACAATTATATTTATGATTGAGTTGGGTTGGATTTACCACTTAATATAAATAGGGAATTAAGAGAGGAGTTATTATTTTTCTAAACCACAATTCTTTTCTCCCTCAAACCCTCACCGCCGACCTCTCTCTCTCCCTCACCCTCTCTTCACGCCAAGTCCAAGAAGACCTAGGGTTCCATCCCTAGGGTCGTAGGAGCACTTTCCGGCGATGACTCCGGCACAAGGACGCTCCCCTCCGCGAGAAGAAAGCGTAGACGCAAGAGGATCGTCGAAAAGACCTCCTTCTCCAGAAACCTAGCGATCGGATTGTAAGAAAAATTAGCGCAGGAGGTGAGTAACCCCTCACCTGCAGTATAAGTAGTTGATAGCATGTTTTTATGTCTTTAGTTCGCTCTTATGTTCGTAGTGCAGTCATATGCAGAATTAGAGCACATCAGGTGTTCGACAAAATGACTAGTTTAGTTAAATGCCATGGTAGGCATTTTAATAGCTCAGATAAATGTCATAGATGCATTTTAAATAGCATACATAGCCTTGCTTCAGTTATATGGGACTACGGTCCAATGGGTGGGCTCCCATAGTCGCCTCTAGGTTCATATAACCTAGCTCTAGGTTCAGATAACCTAGAAAAAAATAAGATAAGATAAATCAGTTTATAAATAGTATTTTACTTTATCAGAGGCACTGTACTGGACTCTCAGTTGTCCTTGGGTTGGGCTCCCATAGTCGTTCCTAGGTTTAGATAACCTAGTAAACTCTACTAAATTCGAGATTTCCAACCCCGGGTCTAGTTAGGGATGCACGCATAGCAAGTACAGTTGCCGGACCCATCAGCAGCTTGATTAGTATTTTTATCTATGTATGAAAATAGTTTCAAACTTCACAAATCAGATATGTGAATACAGCTTAGTTCCAGTTTAGTTTTCTTAATGTTATAACAAATAGCATAGCTTGTTGATACAAAGATTAGTTTTCCTTGTTCAGTATTTGTTAGCATGACTTAATTGTCGATATGTCATGTTTTAGTATTTTCAGCATGATATCAGCATGTATTTCGAATAGCATTTTTTTTTAAAGCATGATTTCTTCGAATGCATGTCTTTGTGAGGTAGATGGTTTCTTACTAATCTCCCAAGCTTATAGTTTCATTTTCCTTATACTGCAGATAAAGGCAAAGGAAAGATGGATTAGCGGAGGCTGGAGGGCAATGCGACGAGATGTGTGTGAGAAGGAACGTGGAATGAAGATCTTTGGGGAAACTAGAAAATTTAAGAACTTAGTATTTCTCATAATGTTACTTTTCCGCACTTTTAGTTATTTGGGTGTCTTGAATTATGAAAGTCATGC
The DNA here is from genome assembly GCF_018446385.1 of Zingiber officinale. Lineage (NCBI taxonomy): Eukaryota > Viridiplantae > Streptophyta > Magnoliopsida > Zingiberales > Zingiberaceae > Zingiber > Zingiber officinale. The sequence goes on along the minus strand of NC_055993.1, from coordinate 112,135,364 downwards.
TTAGATTACTCGTTGTCTAGATATTAGATAGTTAACCATGAGTAATGGCATGCCTAGTATTAGTGTTGTGTTTGTAGTTGAATTTCTGGAGGTTCTGTACGAGGTCGGGTCTGATTTCTTGCAGAAATCAGAAACCCAATCGATTAGCTGATCGATTGAGCAGTCCTCAATCGATCAACCAATCGATTGGAAGAAGTCCCCGCGTACAGAACACTATAGAATCGATCAGTTGATCGATTGAGGAGCCCTTAATCGATCAGCCGATCGATTGGGAAGCGATCTGCCGCGTACAGAAAGCTGATGAATCGATCAGCTGATCGATCGGCCATGGATCGATCAACCGATCGATCGGGAAATTGCTCCCGCAAACAGAGAGCTTCTGAATAAATCTCTGGATCGATTGGCCAGACAGGGTCGATCAGCCGATCGATCCAGACGGGACTTCCGTGCACAGTAGCACGTTGAATCGATCAGTGGATCGATCAAACAACTCCAATCGATCAGCCGATCGATTGGAGAGTCCGATTTCAGCTAAGAAGTGTCTGCTTCCAGTTTCTTGACCGAATTGAGAGTTAGGTTTCCTTCTTAGCATATGTACAACCTTGGAAGTGTACTCTGAACCTAGAACTCTAGATTTCATAGCAAATAGTGGAGAATTTTAAATTAGTTCGGTCTTTCACCCAAAATAGTTTAGCTTAGCATAGCGAACGTAACCCCGGCCTCACAGCCTAGACAGTAGGAGGCGGGGCGTTACAGTTAGCATTATTTTCTTTTCTTCCGCTGCGTACTTCGATTTGCTCTTGATTTTCGACGATCGCTATTCATCCCCCCTCTAGCGTCTTTCTGATCCTACAAGTGGTATCATAGCGAGGCCGCTCTGAATTGGTGAAACCACCAATTGAGTAGGGGTTCCTTTTAAAAAAATTAAATTGTATACCGTTTGTGTTTAAAAAATTTTCTTACGCCTTTCATTTTTTTTCCTCCAAATTTTTTAAAAATATTTATGTTTTCATTTTTTCTCTATTAATCAGAATTTGTGAAATAACCTTTTTGATAAAATTTGTCATAATATTATTTTATTATTAGTTTATTTAAAATTTGTGAAACATGCTTATTTCCTCATCTCCCACACTACTTACCCCAAAACTAAGTTTTGACCATATTTCAAAGTTCTTCTTTCATAAAGTAATGGCCCAAAACGAGGGATACAGCTCCGCCCTTCCCCCCTCTTCAACGGGGACAACTTTCCAGATTGGAAGAAGCAGGTGGAGGTGTACTTGAAGATAGACTTCGACCATGGTACAGTATCTACAAGGGATACAAGCCTTCAATAGATAACAACACTGAAATTCAGATGGACCTTGAAAATTGGACTCTAGAAATGAAAAAGAAAGCACAAATCAACTTCAAAGCATTGAACACGATCTAATGCAGACTCACGAAGAAAGAACTGAACCACATCGGCTCATATGAAAATGCAAAGGACCTTTGGGATAAACTCATCGAGCTACACAAAGGAACAAACGAGGCAAAGGTAATTGAAAAGGACTCATTTCTAAATAAATTACTTAAACATCAAAATACAGGAAGAAGAAAAGGTGATTTGGGATGAAGCATCCTCCGAAGAATCGAGCATTGAAGATCGGGAGCATTACAACTACCTCACGCTAATAGCATCCAGAACGGAATCAGAAAGCGAGACGGAACAAGACGACGAGTCCGAAGACGAATCAAGCCACGAGTCTGCACTTGTTTCCGAAGGTTCAAATGAGGTATCGTCTATCTTAACTACTAATTTTTTAGAATAATCGCATGTCTCAATAAAAAATTGATAAGATTTGAAAAACAAAATAACTCACTCCTTAAGGAAAACCAACATCTTAAGACACAATTAAACTCCCAAACATAAAACACTAACTCAACTCTAGTCGAAAGACTTGAAGAAGAAAACTCTTAATTGAAGACTGAAGTAACTAATTTAAAATATTTGTTAGAAAAATTCATAAACCAGATCCAAATACCAAAACATGATACTTGGATCACAAAGAGTTGTTAGTGCAGTGAGCACCAGATGATCGAACCTGAGTTTTGATTATGGTAAAGGGTTCAAAGTTAAGCTGTGGTGGTATCTAACAAGGTTCATGGAGCTTGCAGGGAAGTCTTAAGTGATACTTAGGCAAAAGTCCTAGCTGCGGCTAGGAAAGGTGAAAACCCTAGGGTGTGGTAACCCTAGGTCCTAGGGGGTGGTAACCCTAGGTGAAGGAAAATCCTAGGGAGTGGTAACCCTAGGTCATAGGGGGTGGTAACCCTATGCGGAAAGTCTTGACAGGTCAAGGGCTTTAGGCAAAAGTGTTAGGGGGTGGTAACCCTAGGTGGAAAGTCCTGGTGTCACGAACCAGGTGGAAGACTGGACGGGTCGGGGAGCGGGCGTCTAGCAGAAAGTCCGAAAGCATCGAGCGCCGAGCAAAAGTCCAGTCGATCTGGAAGATCGCACTGGCAATAGGTAACTCTCCTGAGTGGAGTAGGTGAGGACGTCTTCCCCGAAAGAGGGAACAGTAGGTGTCGGTTCGACCTAGGATTTCCGGTCAGAAATTCGAAGTCAGAACCGGACAGTTCGAACACTGTCAAACTTAAGTTTCTAATATATTTTGTTTAGTTCTAACTCTATTTTGCAAGAAACTAACAGTTTTGTGCAGGGGTAGAATTGACCGGGATCGGTCGACCGAACCGAGGATCAGTCGACCGAACCCCCAAGCCAGCAGATCAGTTTTCCAGAGATTGGACCAGCTCGACAAGGGGATCGGTCGACCGAACCAAGGTTGGACGTCGACTGGATCAGGTCGGCTGGACTGAGTCAGAGTAGTTGATCGGTCGACCGAACCTGTTTATCGGTCGACCGAACATGGGATAGAAGTTGACCAGATCGAAGTGGAGCGAGCGGATCGGATGAAGTGGAGGTCATCTGATCGGTTGACCGAATGCAGGGATCGGTCGACCGATCCACCTCGGGTCAATCCTGATCCTGAGACTTGGGGATCTAGATCAGCATCACAGAGCCTATAAAAAGGAGCCTCGAGAAGCAGTCAGATCATCAATCTCGAACAGAACAACCGGTGCTTCCGAACGCTCTCCGAACGCTGCCAACACGCGCTGCTACTCCGACAACTGATGACCTCATAATTCTTGTGTATTGTCGGTACCATTTCGTTATTTCAGCACTTGTCATCCTTGATTATAAAATTTTTTCGAACTGATAGTGATTGCCCACCGAAAGCGATCTTCGATCGCGGGCCTTGGAGTAGGAGTCGCCCTAGGCTCTAAACCAAGTAAACCCTTGGTGTCTCTTTGTGTTTGTGTTTATTTTGTTTATCATTTCCGCTGCTTCAACTCGAACATTTTTCGATTCCGAAACGAGTGAAAGTCATGAGCGCTATTCACCCCCCCCCCCTCTAGCGCTTCTCGATCCAACAATTGGTATCAGAGCGGGGTAGCTTTGATTTGGTGCAACCACCAATCAAACAATTTTTTCGTGGTATTTTCAGTTTTCTCGGAGTCGATCGGAATTAGCATAATTACTATTTTCTGATCAAGTTTTCCTCGTTCGAATTGGTTTTGCTCGAAGCTGGTGCAACACCACTCAAGTTCGTTTTTTTTATTCCCGCACTACTAATCCAAGACCAAGTCTTGGAATAGATTTTATTATTTTTGTCGTGCAAGGTATCGATGGCACTTCAAGAAGGTTATAGCACCGCTCGACCACTGCTCTTCATCGGAGACGATTTCGGGTACTGGAAGGGTCGGATGGAGGCGTACTTGTAAACCAAGTTCGAAGTCTGGATGATCACCAAGACAGGCCTTGAACTCCCACTTGACGGCTCAGGAAAATTAGTATCATACCAGAACTATGACGCATCCTTAATAAATAAAGTAGAGGCGAATGCAAAGGCAACCTGCATACTCCAGTGTGGTCTGTCCAAGGAGGAGCTCAACAGAGTCGGACCGTTCTCCAGCGCAAAAGAGCTATGGGAGAAGCTGATCGAACTCCATGAGGGCACCTCTGACACCAAGGTAAGCAAAAGAGATATGTTACTTAATAAATTATATAATCTAAAAATGTAGGAAGGAGAGAAAGCAAGTCAACTCCACGCACGGATTCAAGACATTCTCAACTCCCTCCACGCGATCGGGCAAAAGGTCGAGAACAGAGACATCATAAGGTACGCTCTCAACGCATTTCCGAGGAGTACATTGTGGGCATCAATGGTAGATGCTTACAAAGTCTCCAAGGACTTATCTTCCATTAGACTAGATGAGTTATTTTCTGAATTTGAACTACATGAGCAGACTAATGCACAGCCAACCGAGAAAGGCATTGCTTTGATTGCATGTACAAGCAGAACACGTGAACCAAGAACACGGCGAAGAACCGAACCAGGGTCGGAAGAAGAACCCGACTCAGACGATGAACTAACATCAGAACTTATGAACCTTGTGACGAAACTATACAACAAAAAGAAGGGTTTCTACAAGAGAGACCTAAAGAAGGCAGTACAATCCAAGGAGGCTCAACCAAAGTCAAAGGTAAAATTCGAAGTGACATGCTACGGCTGCAATCAGAAGGGGCACATCAAAGCCAACTGCGCAAATCAAAAGGATGCAAAGAAGAAGCAACGGAAAAAGAAGGCTCTAAAGGCGACCTAGGACGAGTCATCCTCGAAAGAATCCGACGACGAAGAACTCGAACAGACGAGTTTTCTCGCGATGACAGCCCAGGACTACATCAAAGAATCCAGAAGCGAGGATGAATCGGAAACTGAGTCCGAGAGAAGCCACGGATCCGTATCCGTTTTTGAAGGGCCTGACCCCGCTGTAAGTATCCCACGTTTACACAATTTAGTAAATTATTTAATATGAAAATTAGTAAAATCAAACATTAGGATCAAGTCACTTCTAAAGGAGGTAACAACCCTTAAAGAAGTGACTAACTTCGAATTCTTGCCTGACCCAGTTCAGACTGAAAACTCAACTCAAGTCCAAAAGCTTGAGGAAGAAAATTCCAGCCTGAAAACTCAGGTCAAGGATTTGAAGAAAATGTTAGAACGGTTTTCTTTGGGCTCCAAGAACCTTGACCTAATTCTTGGAAAACAAAGAGTCATTTACAACAGATCCGGATTAGGATTTAAAACTAAATATCGATCTTATTTATCTTTAGTGAACAGACCAAATAGTAAAACAGTCCAAGCATGGGTACCTAAGTTTAACTTAGTTAATCAAGTTGGACTTGGTCAATATTGGGTCCCCAAGGATCAAGTACACTACCTTGATAGACCATATCGAGGCTATGATCTAGGGGGAGCCAAAAGAAAAACTGTATTAATAAAAAAATAAATCATCTAAAGAAAATAATTAAACATTAAATTAAATTAAATTTAAAACTTAAATCTAATCTATAAATTAAATAAAAATATAAAATTATCAATAATGTAGGTGGAGGCTCCAGAATAATTGGCACCTCCAAAACTAACCTACCCGGCAGGGTAATCCAAACCAAAGCTACCCGGCAGGGTAATAATAACTAATTAGAAAGGGGACAAGTTTAACTTGACCTATGGTACTGGTGAAATTTTGGATGATAGTATGTTAGGGAAGCTTAGTCTATGCATGTCTAGGAAGATATGGCTTCGACCTGGTGCATTTGGCTAAGTGGAACTAACCGAAGCTACCCTTTATGGATCCTAACAAGTTAGACCAAGGTTTTGTATTAAGTTCAGAGGATAGGACTATTTGAAAAACCTCGAAGGTATGGTTACTTTAATGATATCCAAGTGACTCACCATAGCCCAGAAGTTTATCCGAAGAATGTCTATTTGTTGAGCCCAAAACTAAACCTGAATCTAACATAAAGTTAAAACCAAACCCTATAACTGAACCTAATTCACCTCACAAAAATTATAGGATCCCCTGATTGAAAAAATTAGATTGGGTGAGATGACTAAGGACAAAATTAAAATTAAAAACAAATCAAATTAAATTAAAATCAAATTAAATTAAAATTAAATAATTAAAAAAAAACTTATTTAAAAATCTTTTTAAAAACTTATTTAAAAATCTTTTAAAAAAAACTTATTTAAAAATCTTTTCAAAAAACATATTTAAAAATATTTTTAAAAAACTTATTTAAAAATATTTTCAAAAAACTTATTTTAAAAACTTATTTAAAATTTTTTTTTTTAAAAAAACTTATTTAAAAATCTTTTAAAAACTTATTTAAAAATCTTTTAAAAACTTATTTAAAAATATCTTTAAAAACTTATTTAAAAATCTTCTAAAAAATTATTTAAAAATCACTTTAAAAATATTTTAAAACTTAATTTCAAAATCTTTGAAAAATTATTTAAAAATCATTTTAAAAATCTTTTAAAACTAAATTTCAAAATCCTTGAAAAATTATTTTTAAACCATTTTAAAAATATTTTAAAACTAAATTTCAAAATCCTTGAAAATTATTTAAAAATCATTTTAAAAATCTTTTAAAACTAAATTTCAAAATATTTGAAAAATTATTTAAAAATCTTTTAAAAATCAATTTCAAAATATTTTAAAAATATTTTTTTAAAAAAATCAATTTCAAAATCTTTTAAAAATCTTTTTTAAAAAAATCAATTTCAAAATCTTTTAAAAATATTTTAAAAAAAAATCAAATTCAAAATCTTTTTAAAATCTTTTAAAATCAATTTCAAAATCTTTTAAAAATCTTTTTTAAAAAAATATCAATTTCAAAATCTTTTAAAAATCTTTTTAAATCAATTTCAAAATCTTTTAAAAATCTTTTTTTAAAAAAAAAATCAATTTCAAAATTATTTAAAAATCTTTTAAAAAATCAATTTCAAAATTATTTAAAAATCTTTTAAAAAAAATCAATTTCAAAAATTATTTAAAAATCTTTTAAAAAATCAATTTCAAAATTATTTAGAAATGTTTTAAAAAATCGATTTCAAAATTATTTAAAAATCTTTTTAAAAAAATCAATTTCAAAATTATTTAAAAAATCTTTTAAATTAATTTCAAAATTATTTAAAAATCTTTTAAAAAATCAATTTCAAAATTATTTAAAAATTCTTTTAAAATCTTTTAAAAATCATCTTAAAAATTATTTCAAAAATCATTTTAAAATCATTTGAAAAATCATTCTGAAAATCATTTTAATAAAAAAAAAATTAAAAAAATTTAAAAAAAATAAGTTTGAAAGCCTAGAATGAGTGAGATGGAAAATTATGAATATAAATTTTTTTATGCTTGGACTCTAGGACCCTAAGGACTTATTTTGGCAATAATTAAGGGAAAGTGAGTGGAGTCAAGCTAAGTTTCTTTTAAAATAAATTGTGTGGTTTTAGTTATTTTTAAAAGTCAAACTCTTGAAAAAAAAAACTAATCCAATTTTTTAAAAAAAATAAGTTTTTTAATTAAGCCTTAAACCATCAAAGTTGAATTTCTAACTTATCTAAGTACCTTTCAAAACAATCATCTTCAAAGTTGAATATTTTTTTGGCTAAATATTTTTCAAAAGCTTTTCAAAAATTTAACTAAGTATTCCTTCAAAAGCCTTTCAAAATTTAGCTAAGTTTTTTTTAAAAAGTCTTTCAAAACTATCTCATATTTGACTAAGTGTTTCTTTTTGAAAAATTTCTTGTTAAAATTTTTCTAATTTTTCAAAAACTAGCTAAGTTACTTTTCAAAGTCAAAATAATTTTCTCTTAGTAAGTTTATTCTAAAAAGGCTAAGTGTTTTATCAAAATCTTTTAAGAAAAAAGTCAGTTTTCAAAACAACAAATTGGCTAAGTATTTTGTAAAAGAATTTCAAATTTAGTTAAATAGTTTTCTAAGAATTTCAACTTTAGCTTTTCAAAGTTGACTAAGTTTTTTAAACAAAGGATTTAACTATCCTTTAATGACAAAATCTTTTTTAAGCTAAGTACTTAACCAAATTTTTATCAAAATCTAAGTACTTAACTATGCTGCCCTTCAGGGGGAGCTTAAAGGTAAATAGAATATTTTTCTCTTTTCTTAGAATTCTTTTTGATTTATGTCAAAGGGGAAGAGAAAAGTCAAAGTTAAACATAATGAAAGGGGGAGCATAAGCTTTAAATTTTATTTATGCATTGATGCGCATGGTCAACTTCCGTTATTTATTCCTTTATTTAATGTTATGTTTTTCTTAACTTTGAACCAAGATTGCCATAATCAAAAAGGGGGAGATTGTTGGTGCAGTGAGCACCACATGATCGAACCTGAGTTTTGATTATGGCAAAGGGTTCAAAGTTAAGCTGTGGTGGTATCTAACAAGGTTCATGGAGCTTGCAGGAAAGTCCTAAGTGATACTTAGGCAAAAGTCCTAGCTGCGGCTAGGCAAGGTGAAAACCCTAGGGTGTGGTAACCCTAGGTCCTAGGGGGTGGTAACCCTAGGTGAAGGAAAACCCAAGGGAGTGGTAACCCTAGGTCATAGGGGGTGGTAACCCTATGCGGAAAGTCTTGGCGGGTCGAGGGCTTCAGAAAAAAGTCCTAGGGGTGGTAACCCTAGGTGAAAAGTCCTGGTGTCGCGAATCAGGTGGAAGACTGGACGGGTCGGGGAGCGAGCGTCCAGCAGAAAGTCCGAAAGCATTGAGCGCCGAGCAAAAGTTCAATCAATCTGGAGGATCGCACTGGCAACAAGTAACTCTCCTGAGTGGAGTAGGTGAGGAAGCGTTCCCCGGAAGAGGGAACAGTAGGCGTCGGTTCGACCTAGGGTTTCCGGTCGGAAATCCGAAGTCAGAACCGGACAGTTCGAACACTGTCAAACTTAAGTTTCTAATATATTTTGTTTAGTTCTAACTCTGTTTTGCAGGAAACTAATAGTTTTGTGCAGGGGTAGAATTGACCGGGATCGATCGACCGAACCGAGGATCGGTCGACCGAACCCCCAAGCCAGCAGATCAATTTTCCAGAGATTGGACCAGCTCGACAAGGGGATCGGTCGACCGAACCTTGGGATCGGTAGACTGAACCAAGGTTAGGTGTCGACTAGATCAGGCCAGCTGGACTGAGTCAGAGCAGCTGATCGGTCGATCGAACCTATTTATCGGTCGACCGAACATGGGATAGAAGTTGACCAGATCGAAGCGGAGCGAGCGGATCGGATGAAGTGGAGGTCATCTGATCGGTCGACCGAACGCAGGGATCGGTCGACCGATCCGCCTCGGGTCAATCCTGATCCCGAGACTTGGGGATCTGGATCAGCATCACAGAGCCTATCAAAAGGAGCCTCGAGAAGTAGTCAGATCATCAATCTCGAACAGAACAACCGGTGCTTCCGAACGCTCTCCGAACGCTGCCAACACGCACTCCTACTCCGACAACTGACGACCTCGTAATTCTTGTGTATTGTCAGTACCATTTCGTTATTTCAGCACTTGTAATCCTTGATTGTAAAAGTTTTTCGAACTGATAGTGATTGCCCACCGAAAGCGATCTTCGATCGCGGGCCTTGGAGTAGGAGTCGCCCTAGGCTCCGAACCAAGTAAACCCTTGGTGTCTCTTTATGTTTGTGCTTATTCTGTTTATCATTTCCGCTGCTTCAACTCGAACATTTTTCGATTCCGAAATGAGTGAAAGCCACGAGCGCTATTCACCCCCCCTCTAGCGCTTCTCGATCCAACAAGAGCTATGTACAATAAATCCAGACTCGGATACAAGTCTAGCTCAAGTAACAAAACTTTTATATCACTTATAAGCCAAAATAAGAAACAAACTAAAGTCTGGGTTCTGAAAGTGTGTCTAACCATGCAAGTATGACTCAATCAATTTTATGTACCTAAAAATAAAATTCATTATCTAAAACCAAATCCAACTAAACCTATTAATTCAAAACCAAGACAAAATAAACCTTCAAAGCTAAATTCCAAACTAAAGAATAAAATCAAATCAAACCTAAATCTAAAATGTAAAATGAAGTCAAACAATTCAAACTCAAATAGAAAAAGTAAATTTAAATCAAATAACTACAAAGCTAATTTAAATTCAAGTTACAATCAAGTCAATTATAACTATAGAAGTAATCGACATAAACCTAAAACTTAAACCCAAATTCAATAATTTAGGGGGAGGCTCCAAATTAGTTGGCACCTCCAAAATAATAGTTTACCAGTTGGGTAATTTGGACTAGTTTAAATAGAGACAAAAGTTTAATTTGACAAACAACACTGAAGAAGTTTTGGATGATAGTAGGTTAGGAAAACTATGTCTATGCATGTTTAGGAAGATATAGCTTAGACCTGATACATTTAGCTTAGTAAAACTAACTGAAGCTACCACTTACCAATCCTAGTTGGTTAGACCAAAATTTTATTATTAAGTTCAGTGGATAGACTATTTGAAAAATTTCGAAGGCATGGTTACTCTAATGATGTCCAGGTGACTCACCACAGTTTAGAAGTTTATCCAAAGAATACCTACTTGTTGATCCCAAAGCTAAACTTGAATTTAACACATGTTAAACCCAACCCTAAAATTCAACCTAACTCATCTCACAAAATCAAGGAATCCCTTGTTGGATCATAAAGAATTTAGATATCTCCATAATTGTATTATCCACTTTGGGCCTAAGCCCTCATGGTTTTGCTCTTGGGCTCTACCCAAAAGGCCTCATACCAATGAAAATATCTTTCTCTTATAAATCCATGATCATTCCCATGTGTTTTCAATGTGGGACTATATTTGTAACCTTGCAACCCCAACAATCTCCCCCCCCCCCCCCTCAAACAAAGGATCACATGCTCCTTAATGTCCGATCCTCGGCCCATAAGGACTTACTGCCCCTTGGTCCACCCGACCTATTAGGACTTTCTTGCCAAGCCGCAACTAGGACTTCCTGCCCCTCGGTCCACCCGACCTACTAGGACTTCCTTGCTTAGCCGTAACTAGGATTTCTTGCCCCTCAGTCCATCCGACCTACTAGGACTTCCTTGCCTAGTCGCAACTAGGACTTCCTGCCTAGTGTCTGGTTCTCTTGATCCAGACACGGGAGCCCTCACTTCTTCGTTCGAGGTCAATATTCCACCCACATGGTTTGATTGGACTATGGCTCTTGTGCACAGTCAGCGGTTAGTCCTTCTGGCAGTCCGGGCTTTGATACCAATTGCTGGATCATGAAATTTTGTTTCTCCTAATTCTTTTAGGAATATAAATGGATATTGGGTAGTGGTTGCTCCCAACACATGACCAGGAATCAAACAATGTTCACAAAGTTAACCTTTAAAAGACTAGGAATAGTTACCTTTAAAAACAACGACAAACTGAAGGTAATTGGAATAAGTAATATTGAATTAGAATCCAACTTTGTTATTAATAAAGTACTCCTTATTGAAAATTTCAAATTTAACTTACTCAGTGTTGGTCAATTGTGTGACTCAGAATATAAAGTTAGGTTTACATCAACTGAATGCTTAATTAAACATTTTAAAGACCCTACAACAAGATTAAAATATCTTAGGAATAATATTATTTATATAATTAACATAACCAGCTCCTCACTTAAGTGCCACCTGACACAAAAAGAGGAAACCTGACTATTGAATAGGAGAATGCCCCACACTAACTTTAGAAACCTCACTAAACTAAATGGCTTAGTTAGAATATTACCAAAACTACCTAACTTAAACTTAATAATTTATAATGCTTGTCAACAAAGAAAACAGACCAAATCAACTCACAAACCAACTAATCAAATTTAAACTAATTCAACACTCGAATTATTACACTTAGATTTATTTGACTCACATGGGGCTAAATCCATAAATGGAAACTTATATTATCTAGTAATAATTGATGATTACTGATGTGTGTAGATTTTATACACTTGTTTAGCATGTTTTGATGCACATTCTTATGTTTTATACATGCTTTATCTATGCACTTTCATGTTCCTTGCTTTGCTTTTAGCATAAATACTTTTCTTTGTATGGAGATATGCTTTTGTGTGTTTTATGCTTTCAGGAGTCGAATATGGAGAAGAATTGATGTTCGTGGCTGATTCTACAACCAAACGGAGAAAAAATGACTTTGGCAATGAGTGCCACACGACCTTGGAAAGGGGAATGGCCCTGGCCGTGTGGTCATGATAGGGTTGTGTAGCATCAACAGCAAGGGAGAATGCCTTGTCCATGTGAAGTTACACGGCCGTGCCACCTTGTTCAGCTAGCCAATACTCGATCATGTATGGTTACACGGTTATGTAGCCTTTCCAGTGACAGAGATTGCCCTGGCCGTGTATGATTACACTGCCATGTAGCCTTTCCAGAGCCGAAGAATGGCATGGCCGTGTATGCTACACGGCCGTGCAACTCTTCCAGAGACAAGAATTGACCAAGCCGTGTGGTTTCACACGGCCGTTTAAGTAGGCAGAAGCGGAACATGGTATGGTCATGTGAGGATCACACGGCCATGTGACCTTGGCCGAGAGGAGGAACGCCCTGGCCGTGTGGATCTCACACGGTCGTGTCCTGGGACGTTGGCACCCAAATGTCCTCCTCTATATATAGAGCTTCTTCCTCTTTGAAAAGGGGAGGCTCTCCCTTTGGGGAGATTTGTTCTTGGGGGAGTTTCCAGCGTTCGGAAGGCGATTTCTGTCCAAGATTCGACTCCAAGAGCGGAGGATTGGTTTCGAAGATCACTCGTCGTATTGGGATAAGCATTCCTTTCTACTTTCTTGATTTGGATCGGAATGTCTTTAATCTTCTTGTCTTCGATTCTTTCCTCGCCTTCTATGGAGTAGATCTTTTGTTCTAGGAGGGAGGGAGTATTTGTGATGTAATTTGATGTAAGATTCATGGATTTTCCATCTTCTTGTATCAATCAATCTTGTATGGATTGTTGTGTTTTGTGCCTAATTACCATTCTTGATTGGTTGTTTGTATTTATTATGGAATCTTATTGAGGAATTCGCTGAATTGTATGATCGAGGGGCGTCGTGACAGGGTTGCCCCGCTAAGGAACATTTTGGGGATCACCTTTACGGGTAAAGCAAGAACCTACAAAGAAGTAGGACGAATTGATTTGCTTAACTCTATATCTTAATGTGAATTGATTAGTGATGTGTTTCTATGTCGTATGAACGAGGGGCATCGTGACAGGGCTACCCCGCTAACGGACTTCATAGGGATCATAACTCTTTGATTACTTAAGGTTTATATGTGAGTCCTTGACTAGTATTTTCTGTAGGAAATAACCAGTGACTCCTTTCGAATACATTTCAATTGAGGACAAGAATTGGTAGATTGCATTACATCAATGAATATCATAAAGAAACCAAAACTCCTAGAACCTTTATAAAACTGAATTTCTGCATTTAACTCTTACTTCTAATCTTTAGTTGTAAATGATCTTTTAATCGTTTGTTTAGCTAATTTACTTTTAAGACATCTTTAGTGATTATAACCAATCCCTGTGGATATAATATCTTTTATTATTACTGACGACGTAACCATACACTTGCGGTGCATAACAAGTTTTTTGCGCCGTTGCCGGGGACTGCGCTTATAACATTAGAGATTATCAATTGAGTTAGACTAAACTTTTCTTTTCTTTTCTTACATCTGATTTGTAACTAGTTTTCTAATTCTGTTTTGTATTCCTCCATTTGCATTCATTCTTTGTTTTCATTCATTGCATTTGTTCTTTGTTTTCATTCATTGCATTCTTTCATTCATTCATTACATTGTTCTTTAATTCTTTTTGTAAACTACATTCTTTCTATTCTTTTCTTTTCTTAGAATCAAATTCTTTAATCTTGTTCTTGTATGCAAAGATCTAACTTTGCAGGAGATCTACTTCCTCTTGACCCCGAGATTGATAGAACATTCCATAGAAGAAGAATCTTGCAAAGACATCAAGAAGAACAAGAACAATCAAATATGGCGAATAGACCACTTAAGGATTATGCAACACCTTATGCTAGAGGGTTTCACTCAAGCATTACTAGACCCTCTGTTGAAGCAAATAACTTTGAGATCAAGCCTGCAATAATCAATATGGTTAAGCAAAATCAGTTTGGAGGTGGATCGCATAAAGATCCTAATCAACATTTGGAAGTCTTCTATGAAATCTGCGGTACCATGAAAATGAACGGTGTTCCTTCAGAAGCAGTTAGATTATTACTGTTTGGATTTTCTTTAAAAGATAGAGCTAAACAATGGTTGAATTCCTTACCTCCAAATAGCATTACCGCTTGAGAGCAATGTGAGCAACAATTCTTAGATAAGTTCTATCCTCCTAGCAAGACAGTTCATATGAGAAATCTTATTGCAAGCTTCAGACAATCTGATTCAGAATCTTTATTTGAAGCATGGGATAGATACAATAATATGCTCAGACAATGCCCACATCATGGATTAGAGAAATGGTTGGTGTTACACACTTTTTATAACAGCATAGACTATCATACTAAAGTGCCCCTAGATTCAGCTGTTGGAGGGGCACTTATGAACAAAAGTTTAGATGAAACCAAAGAAATCATTGAGAGTGTAGCATAGAATCATCATCAATGGACAACATAGAGAAGTGGAGGCTATTCTTATTCAAACCCAACAAAAGCATCAGGAAAATTTGATGTAGATGCAGTCACTCTAATGACTGCAAAGCTGGATGCTCTTACAAAGAAACTAGAAAATATGGGGCTGACACTAATACAGTAAATGTTATAGTTTGCTGTTGTAAAACATATGGAAGTTCTGATCATTCTCAAGACTCATGTCCTTTGGGAGCTATCTTTGCACAAATAAATCAATTAGAGCAATGTGACACTATCATGGGTTTTAATCAAAGGCAGAATAATCCATATTCCAACACATACACCCCTGGGTGGAAGAATCATCCTAATTTCTCTTATAGAAACAATCAAGAACAAGGACCATCCATGGGAGGCAAATAAAATTTCCAGTCGGGGCAACAGAATTTTCAGCAACAACAACAGTCTTCTCAAGGCTATCAGTTTTCTAAAATAGAGAAGATGCTTGAGGAAATTATCTCCAATCAAAATGAAATGAAGCAAGATATTTTGAAGCTAACTCAGAGAATGGATAATTCTGAAAAGCATCAAAAGATTCAAGATAGCCAAATTTCCCAGCTAGCCTCATCATCTTTAAGAGCACTTGGGCAATTTCCTGGAAAACCTGACGTCAATCCGATAGAGCATTGCAATCGATTTGAGCTTAAGAGCATACAAACCTTGGGTAATCCTCAAGTGACTGCTCCAAAAGGGATGAAAATTGAAGAAGAGCTCTCTCCTCCTGCATCTAAACCATTTCAAATTCAAGAAAAGGAGGGGAGTACCATTAAGGTTGAAGAGACTCTTCCACTTAACCCACAGGATCAAGTAGTCTCTTTTCCTCAAAGATTGGTGATGTTGAAAAAAGATGAAGAATTTGACAGATTTTTGGAAAAAGTTAAAGAAATTTATGTTGAAGTTCCTTGAATTGATGTTATTCTACAAATGTCAAAGTTTGCCAAATTTCTGAAGGACATCATGTCAAACAAGAGAAAAAGGGGAGATATTGAGACAATTGCACTTACCGAGGAATGCAGCGCTTTATTTGAGAAGAACATGTCCCTAAATCTTAAAGATCCAGGAAGCTTTTACATTCCTTGCAACATAGGATCTGAATTCATAGAAAAATCTTTTTGTTATTTGGGGGCAAGTGTTAGCCTCATTCCCTATTCAATCTGTAATAAGTTTGGTCTCAAAAACATGAAACTTACTACCATGACACTTCAATTAGCTGATCATTCTTGCAGATATCCTATGGGCATTATTAAAGACGTACCGGTAGAGGTTGGTGGGATTACAATTCCCATAGATTTTGTAGTTCTGGACATGGTAGAGGACCCAAAGATTCCAATCATATTAAGAAGACCCTTCCTTGCAACAGCTGGAGCAATAATTGATGTTAAAAACTATAAGATTTCATTGGTAATCAGTAAGGAAAGGTTGGAGTATGATTTGTCTAACTCTTCTTACCATGTCTCTTCTTTATTATTAAGTGTTTGTAGCGGGGCGGACGCTTATCAGCTTGAGGATTGGAATTTCCATCCTCATGGGAGGCCACCGGATGAGGAACATGATCCAGCAAGTGATCTTGGGAGGATACCTCCCAATAAAAATGAGAAATACGTCTGCCCTCCTAGGGCAAGAAAAAGATGAAAGGATCAAGGAGAATGATCGAGCTAAAGACCTTAAACAAGCACTTCTTAGGAGGCAACCCAAGGGTTCCTTTAGTGTTTTTCAGTTGTAGTTTTTCATTTCATTAGTTAGTACTTTTAAATTTGTTGTTACTTTTGTTTTTAGGTTGAAATTCTGCTGGCCATGACTTCTTCATGGGCATGGAAGTATTGGAGAATCAGGGAAGGAGTAGAACTATCCTTTGGAGTAAAACAGAGCTCGGTCGTGTATCAAACACGACCGTATATGACCTGTAGAGAAGGAAGATGCATGGGACATGTCTATAAGACACGGCCTTGTAAGGACTCCTGAGAAAAAAAACTATCCGGTCATGTACCAAACACGGCGGTGTGATGATTCCAGAGGAAGAAATGCGCCCGGCCGTGTCCCACACACGGCTGTGTAAAAATCCAGGGGAGGAGTCTGCACTAGCCGTGCCATCCAGCACGGTCGTGCAAGGCTACCCAAAGAGGAAAAGGACGAGGCCGTGTCTCACACACGGCTGTGTGAGATAGACCGAGAAGAAGATGGATGTGGTCGTGCCAATTAGCATGACCGTGCTGACCAACCCGACAAGGAGAGGGTCAGGGTCATGTAGATCTACACGACCCGTGTAGAGCCATTTACTTTGGCCGTGTCTAGAAGACACGGCCAGACCTAGGTCGTGTCGGCCATACACACCTACACCCCTCATCCTCAAGACATTCCTCTCTCCCAAACTCCTCTCTTCTTCAATCTTTCTTCTAAATCTTCTCATATCTAGATCTCAAACTCGTTTCTCTCCAAAAATTTCATCAAGATCTGGATTCTAAGAACACTTCTCTCCTCTCCTATCTTCAAGATCCATAATTCCTAGTCCCAAAGATCTTGTCTTTCAAGATCTATCCTTGCAAGAACTTACTTCTCCAACAAAACATCACCTTTCCTTACTCAAGCTTGACAACATGTCCAATATTTTGAAGAGACTTTGCAAAGGAAGTGGTGGATCAAGCGGAGGAAGGGAGCCAACCAAAGAAAAAAGAAAGCAACCAACAAAGGGCAAGGGAAAGAGGATAGCACGCGATGAAGGTAATGACAATGAATTCAATATTATTTTTAGAAATGAAGATCATAAGTCTAGATTTGAAATTCTTGTCAATAGAAAAATTATGTGTACACGATATATGAATCCAACTATTTTGGACATACTAGGAATTAGAGATGATGTAGATTGGATGATTGGGTCCCTTGATTGGAACGATATTATGTATACACATCTACCTACATATCCTCGTATCATACTAGAGTTTTTGAGTTCACTAGATGTTCACTTTACTAATGAAGATGTTTTTGTTGGCAAAATAACTTTTAGACTTATGAACCAAGAGTTTCAGTGGGCATTTATTGATTTCAATAATTGTTTTGGATTGTCTACTAGTAATCTAGTAGGTTTGACTCAAGATTTAATTGGAATCATTTCTGGAATTTGATTACTGGATTAGATCAACCTTATGAGCCCTCTAGAGCTAAAGCTTCTCATATGCAAAACCTCATTTTTAGATACTTGCATCGTGTTATGAGTAAAACTATTTTTGGTAGAGGGGAAAGTAATGGAGTCATTAAGAAAGTGGAACTTTATGCTTCGTGGGCTATGCTACATAAGGTTGACTTCGATTCTGGTTTTCATTTTTTGCAAACCTTGGTGAGAGCCGGGAGGGCATCCTCGGGATCAATTATTTTTGGTGGGTTGATTACTCAAATAGCTATAAATTTGGAACTTGACCTAGATGGGTTGGAGGTCATTCATGGCAATGACATGATTGATATTGATGCATGTCTTTCTATGAAAATGATTTGTCAGGATGAGAATGGTTTTTCTTTTCCTAGGAAGAATGGTTTTCCACTACCTCTTCCTTATCCCAAACGCACTTCTATTCGCAACCCGGCTAATTGGGTAATCACTGATAGAGATCCTGAGAATGTTTCTTCCATATCCGGAGACACAGAGCCCCACCTTGAGCCCTCGTCATCTGGACATCCGCAGCCTTCCAATCATCCAGAACCTACTAGGCACTCTTTTGCCTATGGTATGGGTAGTTCCAGATTTGTTTTTTCTGATTTTTGTGCATCTCTAGACTCGCTTCATGAGAAGCAGGATGCCCAACGAGTAATGTTGGAGGGTCAGTTTTCTTTATCAGATGACTAGTTTAGAGAAGTATGGAATCATTTTTAGTTCACGAGGAATTTTCAAGGTCAAGTGGTCAAATTTGTTCAGGACTGATACTGATTAAGCTAAAATGAGAGAATTTATGCAGAGCATGAGTATTACTAGTCAACAAGTAGATGCCCTCTATGAGTATCATAGGATCCTGAGTGAGACTCCAGGTTTTCCTACCTTTCCTATTGGACGTCCACGCAGACCTCCTTTCCCTCGTCCATCTCCACCACCATATTGATTTCATCGGGATGATGAAAAGTTTAAGTTTGGGGGGGTAGTTTGTAACTTGAAAATTTTTGCATTTTTTCTGCACTTTTAGTTTGTTTTTATTTTGCATTTGTTTTGATTTGTTTGGATTGTTTTTATAGTCATTTGACTATCTTTTGAAAAATTCTATGGCATCCCCATTGAAGAAAACATCAATCCTCACTTTTATGTTTACTTGTTCAAAAGCAAAATTGTTAGCACGTTCTCTATCTTGATTCATGATATTGTAAATGATGCTAGTATGTTTAGTATACCTCTTTTCTCTATCTTGGGTAGCATGATGTGAGCTAAGTATCATATAGAAATAAGTTTGAGTTTTGGCTTAACCTTAAGGATCTTACCTTCACTTCACTTTACTTGAACTTGAATAGTTGATATCATTGAAATAGTCATGATTCATCATATTTGTTTAGTACTTGGTTTTCATGGTGATTTCTCAAAATTTATTTTGGTTACTAGATGAGGCTCGAATCTTGAAAGATCATTTGGAAAAATCAAAATATCCTAACTTTTGTGCCTATGAACTTATGTGTTTAAGTGTTGCACAATGCAATCACTTAGTGAAAAAAAAGGGTGCATGATGATGAAAAAAAAGAGAAAAAAAAGTGTTGAAAAAAAAGGATATAAAAAACAGTTGTCGTGAGTGGAAACTAGCAAGTCACCCCTTTGAGACCGAGTTAGGTTACTGGGGAAATGACTTCTATGATTCTCCTGATATCGAGCACGCCTTTGAGACCCTAGGTTGATTGAGGAATATGAACCAAGTGTGTGGCAGGTAAGTGCCTATCACCGGAAACATTAGGAACTCAATTGGATGACGACTTGACTAGGATAAAGATTGAAACTTGAAGGGTTTTGAGTTACTTATTTGCACTGCGCACAAGAGACTTATGCTTAAGCCATACTTGGTTTGTTTCTATGATCATGTTTCTTAATGGAACTTTTAGATAGAGTTAGAAAAGTGCATTAAGGATTATGATGTATTATTGAATACATGAATCTTGATTGCAATATTTTACTTGAGGACAAGTAAAAGTCTAAGTCTGGGGGTGTGATGTGTGTAGATTTTATACACTTGTTTAGCATGTTTTGATGCACATTCTTATGTTTTATACATGCTTTATCTATGCACTTTCATGTTCCTTGCTTTGCTTTTAGCATAAATACTTTTCTTTGTTCAAAGATCTGCTTTTATGTGTTTTATGCTTTCAGGAGTCGAATTTGGAGAAGAATTGATGTCCGTGGCTGATTCTACAACCAAACGGAGAAAAAAATGACTTTGGCAATGAGTGCCACACGGCCTTGCAAAGGGGAATGACCCTGGCCGTGTGGTTATGACAGGGTTGTGTAGCATCAACAGTAAAGGAGAATGTCTTAGCCGTGTGAAGTTACACGGTCGTGCCACCTTCTTCGGCCAGCCAGTACACGGTCGTGTATGGTTACACGGCCGTGTAGCCTTTCCAGTGACAAAGATTGCCCTGGTCGTATATGATTACACAGCCGTGTAGCCTTTCCAAAGTCGAAGAATGGCATGGCCGTGTGTGCCACACGGCCGTGGAACTCTACCAGAGACAAGAATTGACTAGGCCGTGTGGTTTCACACGGCCATGTAAGCAAGCAGAAGCGGAACATGGCTCGGTCGTGTGAGGATCACACGACCGTGTGACCTTGGCCGAGAGGAGGAACGCCCTGGCCGTGTGGATCTCACATGGTCATGTCCTGGGCCGTGTGGCACCCAAATGTCCTCCTCTATATATAGAGCTTCTTCCTCTTTGAAAAGAGGAGGCTCTCCCTTTGGGGAGATCTATTCTTGGGCGAGTTTCTAGCATTCGGAAGGCGATTTCTGTCCAAGATTCGACTCCAAGAGCGGAGGATTGGTTCCGAAGATCACTCGTCGTATTGAGATAAGCATTCCTTTCTACTTCTTGATTTGAATCGGAATGTCTTTAATCTTCTTGTCTTCGATTCTTTCCTCGCCTTCTATGGAGTAGATCTTTTGTTCTAGGAAGGAGGGAGTATTTGTGATGTAATTTGATGTGAATTCATGGATTTGACATCTTCTTGATTCAAGGATATTGTTATGTTTTATATCAATCAATCTTGTATGGATTGTTGTGTTTTGTGCCTAATTACCATTCTTGATTGGTTGTTTGTATTTCTTGTGGAATCTTGTAGAGGAATTCTCTAAATTGTATGACCGAGGGGCGTCGTGACAGGGCTGCCCCGCTAACGGACATTTTAGGGGATCACCTTTAGGGGTAAAGCAAGAACCTACAAAGAAGTAGAACAGATTGATTTGCTTAACTCTATATCTTAATGTGAATTGATTAGTGATACGTTTCTATGTCATATGACCGAGGGGCGTCCTGACAGGGCTGCCCCGCTAACGGACTTCATAGGGATCATAACTCTTTGATTACTTAAGGTTTAGATGTGAGTCCTTGACTGGTGTTTTCTGCAGGAAATAATCGGTGACTTCTTACAAATACATTTCAATTGAGGGCAAGAATTGGTAGATTGCATTACATCGATAAATATCACAAAGAAACCAAAACTCCTAGAACCTTTATAAAACTAAATTTCTACATTTAACTCTTACTTCTAATCTTTAGTTGTAAATGATCTTTTAATCGTTTGTTTAGCTAATTCGCTTTTGAGACATCTTTAGTGATTATAATCAGCCCCTGTGGATACGATATCTTTTATTATTACTGACGACGTAACTGTACACTTGCGGTGCGTAACAATTACTCAAGATTCACTTGGATAAAATTCTTAAAACATAAAGATGAAACATTTAGCAATTTTTGTAACTGAAAAATAAAAAGACTCAAAAATCAAAAGAATTAGGAGTGATAATGGTGGAGAATTTAAAAACCATAAATTTACTAAATTCTGCTTAGAAAATGGTACCATCAAGAATTCTCATGTCCTAATACACCTCAACAAATTGGAATAGTGGAAAGAAAAAATAGAACTCTCTAAGAAGCCACTCGAATAATGCTTAATGAATACCAATTGCCAAAATAATTTTGGACAGAAGTTGTTAGTACAGTTTGCTATATACAAAATAGAACAATAATAAATAAGAAATACAATAAAACCCTATTTGAAATTTACTATAATAAATTATCAAATATTAAATACTTTAAGGTGTTTGGATGTCCTGTTTACATATTAAATACTAAAGAATAGTTAAGAAAATTTACCTCAAAAGTAGAAAATTAAATCTTTGTTGGATATTCCCTAAAAAATAAAGGATATAGTTTATAATAAAACTACTCTAAAAATTCAGGAAATAACCAATGTAAAGTTTGATGAAATTACTAAAGAATCTAAATCAACTCAACCTCAGTATCAACCAATGGACTTCGTTAGAGCTAGTACTAATATAGTGGGAGCAAGTGAAAACCCAATAGGCGAATACGAGGATGAACCGAATCAACCACATGAAAATGAACAAACACAAATTGAGCCTAGAATAATAAGAGTCAGCTCAAACCATCCAATTGAACAAATTATAGGTGACCCAAACCTAAGAGTTCAGACTAGATCATCCTTTAGAAACTTAAGTCAAATATCCTTAATCTCTAAAATTGAACCCAAAACAATAGAAAAATTCCTACTTGACCTAGACTGGATTATAGTCATGCAGGAAGAACTGACTCAATTTGAAAGAAATGAAGTCTCAGACTTAGTACCACTCCCTGATAATAAAAAGGTAATAGAAATAAAATGGGTATTCAGAATAAACTAAGTGAAAATGGGAAAATTGTTAGAAACAAGGCTAGACTAGTAGTTAAAGAGTTTAGTCATGCAGAGGGACTTGACTATGATGAAACATATGCTCTAGTAGCCAAACTTGAGTCTATTAGAATGCTACTGAGCTATGCAACCCATAAAGGATTTAAGCTTTATCAAAAGGAAGTTAAATCTACTTTTTTAAATGGGCTAATAAAGGAAGAAGTCTATGTAGGTTAACCACCTGGGTTTGAAAGCCTAGATCATCCTAACCATATCTTTAAACTAAAGAAAGCCTTGTATGGTCTTAAACAAGCACCTAACGCCTGGTTTGAAAGGTTGACCTCCTAACTAATTCTCAAAGGGTTCAACCAAGGTCAAATTGATCCAACTATATTTGTCAAATTAGTCAAACAAGATATCTTTATAGCCCAAGTATATGTAGATGACATAATTTTTGGTTCACCAACTCAGAATTTTTGTAAGAATTTAGAACATTAATGGAACAAGAATTTGAAATGAGCTTACTAGGTAAACTAACTTATTTCTTAGGATTAAAAATTAAACAAATAAATGAAGGAAATTACATTTACCAACAAAAATACATCAAAGAATTACATAAAAAATTTGGATAGAAAAATACCAAAGAAATAAAAACATCAATGGAAACTAACACAACCTTGGATAGTGACCCAAATGGAAAACCCATAGACCTAAAATACTATAGGAGTGTCATAGGTAGCCTTTTGTACTTAACTGCAAGCCGACTTGATATTTTATTTGTAGTTAGTATGTGTGCTAGATACCAAACTTGTGCTAAAAAATCTCAGTTAACTAATGTAAAAAGAATTTTAATTTAGATATTTGAAGGGTACACTAAATGTAGGAATTGGGTACCCTAGAACACCTAATTTTGAACTAATAGGTTACTCTGAATTAGATTATGTCGGTTGTAAATTAGATCGTAAAAGTACAAGTAGTGGATGACAATTACTTGGATCATCACTTGTCAACTAGTTTAGTAGAAAATAACACTATGTTGCTTTATCTACTATGGAAGTCGAGTACATAGCAATGAGTAAGTGTGTAGAACAACTGTTATGGATGATGCACACATTAAAAGACTTTAACTTAGAATATAAAAATATAAAAATCTATATTGATAATATCAGTTCAATTAATTTAACCAAAAATCTAGTGCATCATTCAAGAACCAAACATATTGAAATAAAACATCACTTTATTATAGATCACGTCGCCAAAGGAGACATTGAACTCAACTATCACTACAACAAAAATGTTAAAAGATAACGGATTTTATCCGTTGTCGTAGGCCCTTAAAACTGTTGTAACTGACTGTATTGTTAAAAGTGGGGGTTACGACAACGGTTTTAAACCGTTGTCTTTAAATGAAAAAACAATAGTTTTGCAATGGTTTAAAACCATTGTCTTGAATGAAAACACAACGGTTTAAAATCGTTATTTTTTAGAGCACTTTTAATAACTCTGCCAGTTACAACGATTTTTGGGGCTACGACAATAGTTTTTAACCATTGTCTTTGAGGGCGATAGACAACAACAACGAGTTTAAACCGTTGTCTTTTAAACTATTGTCTTTTAATACCAATATATTAGATTTCTATATAAATATATAATAAAGGTTCATAATCACAAAAGAATGAATATTCCTCATATCAATGTCATTCAAAATGTTACTTATACAAGAATTACAATCACAAAAGAAGAAACATGTTTCATTTTCAAATAAAATTTATCCCAATACAAATAAATAAATAAACTCCATTTACAACTAATGAACAATAGCCAAAAGAGTAGAAACTTGTGATGGTGGTTCATGTCATGTAGGATTGAACTTAATTATTGTCAACCCAAGTCCCATCACAATCTTCAACTTGTAGGATTTCATTGGAACCCTCTTTCTCACTTGCTGATTCTTTTATGACAACCTTTTCCAATATTGTTGATCATCAGTTCCATAATAAATCCAATCTTCCCCACACCAGCTCTATCAAAAAGTCCAATCTTTCCACCCCCTTTATAAGGCACCAGGAGATCAACAACCTATTGATATCAAAAGAAATACACTATTATATATATGAAAAAACTTGTTCTAAAAGAATAATAAACACACATATGTTTTTACAACAGTTACCATATGTGTGCCTTTGTTATTCTTTCAGAGTCGTGAATGGTTCCATAATTTAAAAAGTATACATAAATTTGAGATTTTATTTTTGAACATGCAAAGATCTGGTAATTTAGGTTTTACCTTTACGTTCTGCATCAGTCATTGACCTTGTGTATGACAACACTAAAACAACTTCCAAGTAAATGCAAGTTCTAACAATGCACAATCTACAATTATAGAAATAAAAAAAATCACCAGATCTTGTAAAAACAATCATATAAATAAAAGAAATGTTTATCAGATCTTGTAAAAACATGCAAGCTATTTATGATCAAAAGAGACAAGTTTCAAAATCTTGGACAATTCACTTCAGCAGGTTAAAACTGGATCCAGTCGCTAATCTTGTCTAGTAGGATTGGATGGATTTTGGTTAACCTAGAATTTTCACAAGTTTAACTTGGAAAGAATAGTCAGACCTCCAAGTGAAACCACAGTCCAGATTTTCAATATAGGGGTCCTAACAATTTATAAGGTATGGCACAAATCATGAACAAACTTAAGAGCACTGGCCAACTTACCGACAGAAGTTAGCAAAATTCGAATAGATATACATGTTTGAAATCTAGTTTTGTTTCATAATAGAAATAGATCTTGAGGAAGAGAAGAAGACTTATAGATGATGCAGATACTGGCTTGATCAAAGAGGGGTTGTATCCTTTGATTCGTGCAACTGACTCAGCCATTTGCAACCTTGACACCCTATTTGCTCCGCCCACGTTCAGCAGCAATTGCATTTGCTTGCCATATGAAATGAGAGGTAAGAACAGATGGATCCCTTGTTAGAAGTTGATATTTAATAAATACTTTCAAACACACCGAATGACATGCAAATCCATTTTGCATCCTTGTCACCAACCGAATTTTCTCTCATCAAGTAGAATTTTTTCCTAAAAAAAGGTTAGCAAAGCATCAAATAGCAAGATGAAGGAACAGACAACCTGATATCCACTTTTTAGTTGCAGCCATTATGACATCCACCATATCCTTTACATACACAGGGCAACGAAATTCGTTGTGAAAAAAATTCAACCTTATGACCTTGTTTATTAAGAACACTGTCAATCCATTGCATGAATAGAAGGCAAGAGTATATCAGAATGAAATGAAATATGTAGTTAACAGGAAATGATAACAAGGTGTTATAGAACACTTGTACACAATGACGTTAATGGCATCGACCACTCAGAAAAATTTATAATCAAGAAAAATCAGGAAATTCTATAGGTTTGCATGGCTAAACACTGGAAACATAGTGGCAAGTTAGATTTAGACTCAAGTTTCTCTCGAGTATCTAGAATTAATAACATAAGACCTTAAATACATCCTCCTGATTACATTGTATCTAGCTGATGTAAATGGTTGGAGGCATATCCATGAAATGCTCACCTAGATTGGAAGTGACTTTTCAATCAGTGAAATTGTCTGTGGCCCATATATTATGTTGCTTCTCAAGATGGCATAATTTGAGCAGTGAGCAATGATATGCTGCTTTGCAGCTAGTTTTGTTTTTCCATACATATTTACAGGAACAGCTTCATCCTCTTCTTTGTAAAATGATTTTACCCCTTCATATACTGTAAGTTGACATTGATTCTTAATTGAATGAATTATGAGTAAAAGCCAATCAAAAGCTATTAAGCGCAAAAGCATGAAAACAAGATTGTCACCATCACAAATGTTAATAACACAATCCACTAAATTTTAAAGTTCATGTTAGTCACTTTCCTCAACATAAATCTCAATAGATTGATAGGAAGCATTTTTATGTCAGTCAGAGGTCCCACAAATGAAGGCTGATTAGATTATGGAAAAAAATAAGATCAAGAAAATAATATCTAAAACACCCATCCCTTGCAACTCCATTTAACACGTCCTCTAAGACATAGGTCTGGAGGCCTAAGCAGCAAATCCTATGACATATGTTATCTCCCAGCTGCATTCATAATGCATCAGCTAACATGGTGACAAAAGGCGAATACGCTCATCCCAGCGCCCCCACCAACCCGTCCCAGGGTTAACACGGAGGAGGTACATCAGCTAACATACATGTACAAAAGCTTTCACTTAATCAGGAATGTGAATACAACTCCTTGCAAGTCATCAATCTTAAATCAAGTATGTTGATCCGAGGATAAATGAAACAAAGTAAAAAAATTCTTATCGGAGTAAAAGGAAAGAAGTGATTTCTAATAGTAAAATCTACAAATTTCCAGCTCAGTACATTGAGAAAACTCATCAGATCCTAATTTCACACATGTTTGGGAGACATGGATATATGAGTGAGACATCTGTTGCACAAATAACACAGGGAAAATATAGAAAGCAAGTAACCTTGATCAGTTGATAGATGAACTAGAAGAGAATTGCTATTGTTGAAGCTTGATAACCAATTTACAAGAGAAGATGGCAAGTTTATGGACACAGTAGCTGCAGGATCCATTTCACAAGCACGAGGAACACAGAGCGCAACACAGTTAACAACCACATCTGGCTGAAACAATAGAGAATTGTTTAAACAAATAAATCTTAATCTAGGGGGGGTGTAAAATATCGAAAAAGGGCGAATAACCATAAGGGAATTTTTCAGAATTTTTAGAAATTTTTCGGAAATTTTTCGGAGCTCATATGACAAGTTTACGGGGATAAATATTGGGCCCCGGAAAAGTCTGTTTAGGCTACCCCATTTTAACGAAGAAATGTTTGATTTTTTTTAAATATTTCCTTTTTCTTTTGCTTAATTACTTTTCTCCTCCCCCGTGCCCTCATTCGACGCCTCCCCGACGCCGAACTCACGCCTGATATGCCCTAACCGCAAGTCTCGGTTCCTTCTCCTCCCGCGTGCCTAAAGTCGTGACCAAGAGAAGTCGGCACTTCTCTTCTCTTCTTCACCTCTTCGGCTCCTCCACCCGACGACGCCGTCGCGACGTCTTCTCTTCCTCCCCCGCGTACAAAATCAAGGAATGCCTGAGCTGCTTCCCTTCTCCTCCGCCTGCCAAAGCTTGATCCACAGCCGACAACGGCGTTGCCAGCCGAGCCCTAGATCGGGGGAGATCAAGAACACCGATCGCCTCTTGCGTCGCCGAGCACCCTCTCACATCGCTTGATCGCCACCATTGCCACTCAAGCCTCGCCGACCTTCGCTTCTCTTTCTCTCTGCCTTAGAGCAGCCACCACCCTTCCTTTGCCTAGAACATCGCCAGCATATGAGGTATAGCCATGCCCTAGATTTCCACCGTCGGGTCTTCTTTTTCCACACTACCACCGATCGAGCCAGCGCTGGTTGCTGATCACCAGGTACTTGCCTTCAACCGGCCATCGTCGAAGGTGATCTTCTTGGGTCTATGATCCCTGTGGATGGAGGAATCTTGAGCTAGTTGATTCGCAGGTTCTGCCGGGTCATCTATTCGCTTTTCTAGTGGATCTAATCGCATTGCAAGTTGTGGCTTTCCTCAGTTCCGGCCATTTTGTGGTTGATCAGGTATGTTGTCATCACAGGCGGCTGAAGGAGAAGAAGAGGTAAAGGAATTAGTGGGATACAAGTTTTTGGGAATTTTGCTAAGATAATTGAATAGTGAATGGTTAGGGTTAAAAGAGCTAACCCTAGATGACCTATGGATTTTTATTTGTGGGTTAATCAATAGTTCGGGTTAGTAATTATATTGATTAGGGTTTTCCTTAATCCAGTTAGGGAAGTTTATTTAGATATTTATCTCATATGATTGTAGCTAAATAAAAATGTATATATATTGGTGACACAGGACTTTGATGTGAGACGAGCATCTCAACGCAAGATTTGGACTGGATTGGACCTTTCTATTGGAGGCGGGTACCTTGACTTATCTTTTAGATATGTCATTTGATATGCATAGTAGTTTTTAACAAGTAGTAATGATTATGTTTCTTATCTGCATCGGTTTGTCACTACCGGATACCTGTTACATGCTTGTTTTGCTTACTTGTTATGTATTCCATGTTAGTACCCACCTGATTTTATATGCTTATAGAGGTAGTGACATAACCATACCTTATTATGTTCAGGACCTAAGTTTTTATACGTTATCTGATCTATGTACCTAGACTATTGATTGGATCTATTTATCATATGGTACACATTATGTAGAGATGGATAGGATTAGGATATTTCCATGTTTAGTGTCATGCACCATCTCACATGATTGTATGTTGTACGATAGTCAGCTCCATTATTGTTGAGCACATCGCCAGTTACATAGATCTGCACACACCACCACTCATGGATTAGTGGTATGTCAGGCAGGGTGTGTGGCAGTTCTGTTGTTAGGCTCCGCTGGTCCGGTGACACAGCGTGGTAGCCGACAGACAGTTCTGCTCTGTTAGGCTCCGCTGGTCTGGAGACGCAGCGTGGTAGCCTGCAGACAGTTTTGCTCTATTTGGCTTCGTTCGTCCGCTCATGGGTAGTGTGACGCAGCGTGGTAGCCGACAGGGATCCCTCCTCTGGACTTGCTCAGGGAGATGAGAGCATTGAGCTCCCCCACTTATGATTTGGGGTAGGAGGATAGGTGTACTCCGACAGCATCCCGTCCACTCGGTCACTCATTAGGAGCAGTGATGGCAGAATGCACGGTTGTCACAGCCCTACCCACTCGGTCTCACCATCATGTGTGAGATGGCAGTAGGGGTGACCAGGACATGTCATTGGCATCATACGCATTGATGCATTTATTGCTTGTGTTTGCTACATTTATTTGCTGCATATTGGATGGATGCATATGTTTGACATACATACAGGATTTCTCTACCTCTCGATTTATTATCCATACACCAGGTCCTGGTTAGTACAGTTGTTCTCCTATTTATTTCAGTTGCATTTATCCTTCTTATATCAGGAGATTGTACGCATGATTAGTGCTATTTGTTATATTTCTTACTATGCATGTCAGTAGTTACCCGCTGAGGAGTTAACTCACCCCGTGGTTATTACTATTTCAGGTTGAGGCTGTCCGGAGAATTCCAGTCGCTAGTCCCCCTGCAGTTCGCGAGGATATTTGTTTGGTTTCTTTTTTTTTATTGTACTATCTAGACTTGTACTAGTTTTGTTTCAATGGATATGGTATGGTTTTGTTTTAATTGTCGATGGGTTTTATTGGATTTGTTCCATTACATGCCTGCCTAGACGGCAGAAGGGGTGAGTTAATTTTTATTGCGTCATATTTTGAGTTTTATGGATGTAGTTGAGTAGGATATCGTGATTTGAGCTTTATGGGTGTAGTTGAGTAGGATTTTTGAGATGGTTTTTCCTTATCATTGCTTTAGTTTAGTATTACTAGTAAACTGCGTGGGTGTTTAACTTATTTTTATTGTTATTGTTTCGGCCGTGTTGGCCGAGGTATCTGGATTGATGTAGTAAGTTTTAGATTGTCACCCGTACAGGGGAGATGTTGTCGAAATTTCTTCTGGCAGGGACTCCCCCGGGGCGTGACAATTTATTTGGTATCAGAACGAGGTTTTCTGATACTTGGTTTTCGTATTGTTGGTCTTGCGAGTCAGGTTGTTACAGGTATAGAATATCTGGTTTTAGTATTTTTGGGATTTTCGAGATTTATCTGATACCAATTTATTTGGTATCAGAGCGGGTTACGATACCTACTTTTGGTGTTCTGGATTTTAGGGTTAGCCCAAGTTTGCTAGTTAACTTGGGTATTTATTTTCGGATTTATACGGGTTTCCATGATTTTCTCGTACGAAATTCCAAGGTTATAAAATGGGGACTGGACAGCGACGGAACATCTCCAGATGGTAAATATGTATAAATGTAATTTTATAATTTTTATACTTGTAGTGATATTGGTGTTATAACTTAACAGATATGAGGAGATCTACACGAGTAGTTGCGAGACGTGGTGCTGGACGGCCACGTAAGAGGACTTTGGAATCTCTGGCAACGGACTCGCTAGAGATCCCTACTGGGTTTGAGCCTGTCGGTCAGGGACAGACTCAGGATACTGCGGACGTGTCGGGCTCTCAGACCCCGATGGCTCCTTTAGAGGTACCTACCTCAGCTGCACCCGCTGTACCTACCCCTACCGTATTTACGGTACCACCAGGGGTACTACCTGCATACCCCGCACCTGCTCCGGTCGAGCCTACGGCGTACCAGGCACCACCGCCACCTGGACCTACCGTTTACCCGGCACCAGCGACACTTGTGCCCCCAGTGCCTACAGTGTACCCAGCACCCGCACCAGCAGTACCGGTTGCTCCATTTCTGGTACCACCACCTACTGTACCTCCAGCCGCGGCCATTCATATAGACTCTGCAGTACCACCAGCGGTATATGCTCCAGCTTATGCAGCAGCACCGGGAGTACCTCCCCTGGTCTATCCAGCGGTACTACCTGTAGCACCAGCTCCAGGGATTCCGCCAGTTCCCGCGACGATCCCTACCCACCTCACTAATATTGTCGCTGCACGAGCCCAGATCCTAGCATTGGCAGAGTCGATGAAAAGTCGATTCACATTATTCTGCGGAGAGACCGATCCGAGTGTGGCCCAGTCTTGGATAGAGACTACGGAGCAGACCCTTCCCAAGTTAAATTTCGACACCAACATTTAATTCACTGAGCATGGTAGGCCAGAGGATGGACTATTAGCTCAGTTGGTTAGAGCGTCGTACCTTTATGAGGGAGATTGGTAGATTACCCACCTTCAGACTGCAGTGACTGACCGTGTCTCTATCGCTCGGTGATGCTTTGGACGTCACCAGGAGGTCAAAGGTTGCCTGTTAGACTTTGGCAACAAGATACTTACGATAGATCTTTTAGTACTGGAAATGGTCGACTTTGATATTATTCTTAGCATGGATTGTTTGTCAGCATATCATGCCACTGTTGATTGTCAGACGAGGGTGGTCACATTCCGGCCTCCGAACCAACTCTCGTGGGATTTCACTGGCATAAGAGACGATGGCATATCGACTATTTCGGCGATTCAGGCTCAGAAGCTGTTGTCACATGGCTGTCAGGGTTTTCTATTATCTTTGATTCATACTGAAGATGGCAGTAGTTCTCAACTCTCCGACGTTCCAGTAGTCTGAGAGTATCCGGATGTATTTCCAGAGGAGCTACCAGGTTTGCCTCCCATAAGGCAAGTGGAGTTTGCTATTGAGTTGATTCCGGGAACCGCGCCGACATCGAAGGCTCCTTATCGTATGGCACCTAAAGTGTTGAACGAACTGAAGGTTCAACTCCAGGAACTTTTAGACAGGGGATTTATATGCCCTAGTGCTTCTCCGTGGGATTCTCCGGTATTATTTGTCAAGAAAAAGGATGGTACTCTGAGGTTGTGCATAGATTATAGACAGCTGATGTCACGCCCCAGAGGAGTCCCTGTCCGAGAAAATTTCGGCAGCATCTCCCCTGTACGGTGGACAATCTGAAACTTTTCTACATCTCACAAATACCTCAGCCACAGGCGGCTGGAATAATAACAATAAAATAAAACATCACCACGTAGTTATATATAATCTATTCAGCCTTTGGCTGTCACAACCACGCAGTTAAGATAATTAAACAGTAAAATAATACTCTGACTCGAAATCCACCCTACTCCACTACACTCGTAAAACTCAAATCCGACGAACTCACCTCTTCTGCCGTCCAGGCAGGCATGTAGTAGAATAAAAACCAAATCCAAATCCATCGATATAATAAAATCTATATCATGTCCATAAGCAAATAAATCCAGAACATAACAAGTGCAAACAGTCTAGAACAGAGAAGGAAACCAAACGAAAAACCAATCACATCCTCGAGGTCTGCAGGGACCAGCAACTGGAACTCTCTCCTGACATCAACCTGAAAATATCAACAATGGAGGCGGGGTGAGTCCAACACTCAGCAGGTACAATTGATATGCAAAGTAAAGAAATAACACCTAGCACTAATCATGCGTACAGTCTCCTGATAAAGATAAAGGTAACTACAAACCGAAGAAGACAGGAGAGAATCTGTACTAACCAGGACCCGGTAAAAGGACAAACAGTCCGAAAGGTATAGAAGACCTGTATGCATGTCAATCAAGGTATCCAAGCAATGTGCAGCATATAAGTGCAACAAACACAAACACAAACAATAAATGCATCATGCATATGATGCCAATGTCATGGTCACCCCTGACGCCAGTCAGCCGACTCACAACAACAGTGGGACCGAGTGGGTAGGGCTGTGACAACCGTGCACTCAGCAACACTACTCCTGATGAGTGATCGAGTGTACGGGATGCTGTCGGAGTACATACGTACTCCTACCCCAAATCATAAATGGGGGAGCGCAATGCTCTCAACTCCCGGTACGCTGTGACGGGGAGGGATCTCTAACGTGCTACACGCTGCGTCACACTACCCATGAGCGGACCAACGGAGCACCGGAAGAGCCAAACTGACGTGCTACCACGCTGTGTCCCGCTACCCATGAGCGTCACAACGGAGCACCGAACAGTGATGAAACTGGCAAAGTGCTCGACAATAAAGGAGCAATCAATCACTCAGCATGCAATCATGCGAATGGTGCATGTCACTAAACATGGTAATATACTAAACCAATCTCTGGACATATCATAATGTGCACCAAAGCGAATGAATCATATCAAGGTATCTGATCATATAAGGTATCAAACCTAGGTCCTGACATGGTAAAATATGGTTATATCACTACCCATGAGCATGTGGAATCAGGTACATATCCATACAATATGTAAACAAACAATCAATCAACAGGTAGCATGTATTGGGCAGTGATTAACCGAAACAAGTAAGAAACACAATTAATGCATCTTGTTAATTTAATTACTAAGCATATCAAAGACAATAAGTCAAAAGTACCCGCCTCCGATAAAATAGAAAGGTCCAAGCTGACTCCGAGATACTCGTCTCGCGTCAAAGTCCTAAATCAATTCGCACAGTTTAGCTAATTTAATTTTTAAACAAATAGCTAAACTAATTTCTAATCCACTGATCATTTAGGGTTAGTTTCATTAATCCTGATTACACTATTATATAACTTATAAACTTAAGTTATTAATTATTGCTAACACAACTAGCAATAATCTACCATGAAAATCAAAACTCTAAACCTTACCTCAATTCACGGCCGTGATTAATCCATAATCAAGGAATGTGTTTTCTGCTGGAACAAGGTGAGTGGCTGGAAATCCACTTGCAAAACAATCAAGAAGGAAACTCACTAATCAACAAAATAACTCAATTCAAAACATAACCTACTGACCTTACCTCTTCCTTGATGCCCTCAACCAAAGCAAGATTGCCACGACAAGTTCCAACAGCCCCAAATCAAACCTACTGGCCAGACGTAACAACCTACTGCCCTGATCAAGTTGCTGTCCACCAACCGGATCAAGAAGAAATGATCAAGAAATCACAAGACACTCTATTAACAATTAAAGTCCAGTAATAATTTGTTCCCATTACCTCTTCTTCGATGATGACAGCGAGAATCAGAAGTTGGTGAAGCCGCTGTCCACCAAACCCTATACACTAAATTAGCCATCCCACACCCAAGTGCTGCTCACGGCAAGATAAGAATCAAAGCACAGAATTGAAAACAAAAACAAACCCTAAGCCCTCACCTTTAGTCCCACTGGCCGGGTTACAACTACCCCTGTCACCTTCTTAAGCTCTTGATTTCCGGCGACCTAGGCATAGTGTACAGAGGCGGCGTCGCATAGGGCAGAAACAAGGCCGCAATCACTCTAGATCAGAGACACAAGGAAGGGAAACTTCGGCCGGCGCACAGGGAAGTCGGAGAGGTGGCTCATCACCGGCGGCAGAGGGGGTCAGCATCACGGGCAGAAGGCCGGCGCTAGAGTAAAAGGTGCGGCGGTGCTACGGTGGTCAGTGGCTTCGGCAGGGCTCAGTGGCGGCCGACTGTCGGCTATGGTGGCGGCGTGAGGTGGCTAGGGCAGAGGACACAGGGGGAAGAAACCGCCGGCGCCGGCGGTTAGGGCTTTTTTTTCTCGGCGTCGGGTTCGGGAGTGAGGCTTGGGAGAGAAGGAACACGGGGGGGAAGAAAATAAATGAAAAAGAAAAAGGAATTAGGAATTTTTTATAAAAGAAACAATTCCTCGCTTAAATGGGTCGTCCAAACAGGCTTTTCCAGGCCCCATTTTTATCCCGTTAACTCGTCCGTACGAGCTCCGAAAAATTCCCGAAAAATGTCCAAAAATTTCGGAAAATTCATTTATTAATAATCGTCATTTTTTTCCGGTATTTTACATTCTCCCCCACTAATAAAAATTTGGTCCCCAAATTTCAGTATCTACCATCAGCAAGTACTAATAACAAATAACAATAATAAATGTTGAACGGTAAATAAATCACATACCTCAAGTGAAAAGATGGGGATACTGAGCTCGGATCGTATTCTCGAGCTCCCAAGTAGCCTCCTCATCCGAATGGTGTTGCCATCCGACTTTAACTAGCCGGATAGTCTTATTCCGCAACTGACGCTCTTTTCAATCGAGAATCCGTACCGGAACCTCCTCATAAGTAGCATCAGGCTGAAGGGAACTGGAATATCTGTCAGCACATGCGTCGGATCGGGTACGTATCTCCTCAGCATGGATACGTAGAATACATCGTGGACGCCTGCCAGGGACGGCGATAGTGCCAACCAGTAAGCTACTGCTCCAATCCTTTCCGAGATCTGGAAAGGTCCAATGTATCACGGAGCTAGCTTACCTCTGAGGCCAATCTCTTCACCCCTTTCTTGGGTGAAACTCGCAAAAATACCTGGTCACGAATGGAGAACTCTAAGAGTCTCCCACTCCGGTCAGCGTAACCCTTCTGGCAGTCTTATGCCTCTAACATCCTCTGTCCGATAGTATGTACCACTTTGCCTCACGTTGAGCTCTATGAGGTCCCAACAACTTGGCCTCTTGGATTCTCGTCCAGATTAACGACTGAGCAACTATGGTAACAAAAATACCCTGCTCTGTCTGTCCCTGCTCCTCAAAGTCTAACTCGGAGAAACCCTAAATCCAGTCTGTTACCACTACTCGGTGGCAAACTAAAGTCCCTTTGGACTTCTGGTCAAGTACATCGGCAACCACATTAGCTTTTCTCGGGTGATAGCTAATGGTACACTCATAATCCTTCAGGAACTCCATCCATCTCCTCTATCGAAGATTAAGTTCCTTCCAAGTAATCAGATATTTAAAATTCTGATGATCAGTGAGAATCTCAATGTAATATCTTACAGGTAATGCCGCCAAATCTTCAAGGCAAAAATAATAGCGGCCAACTCCAGATCATGAACTGGGTATTTCTTCTCATACTCCTTCAACTACGGAGAAGCATATGAGAATACTCTACCGTGCTACATTAGAACAGCACCCATATCCTGTAGAAACGTGTCGGTGTAGAGGACAAATCCGTCCTCTCTAGAAGGTAAAAACCAAAAATCGAAGCCGACATTAGTCTCCGCTTCTGCTCCTAGGAACTGGTCTTGAAATCCTCAATCCAAGTAAACTTCACACCTTTCATGGTCAGGCGTGTAAGTAGCGTAGCAATCCGTGAGAAACCCTCAACGTATCTCCGGAAATATCGAACCAAACAGAGGAAGTTGCGAGCTTCCTGTATAGACTCTGTCTACTCCCAACGGTAACAACCTCGATCTCATGTGAAACCACGGTATACTCCTATTGGTGACCGTGTGGCTCAAACATCTCACATAAGACAAACCCAAAACGCACTACTGAACTTCGTATATAGATATTCTCATCGAAACATCTCTATCCTATGCAAAGATGATGTGCGTGACTCACCGCTGATTCGTAATAGATCACATCATCGTCTACAAAGACAATGGAATCCGATCCAAACATCCTGGAAATACCAAAATCATCAAGTCTCTGTAAGCCTATATGGCCAAAAACCAAAACACATAATGTCCGTATCACAGACATTTCTAACCATAAGATCTATGATAATAAGTCAAAAATCTGATCATCAATAACATAAATCACCATAGAATAAATCCTCCAGTGTGAGAGCAACGCTCCATCACAGGAAACATCACATATGTGGGAGCAACGCTCTACCACAAATAGTCTGAAATAGGTATCTGCAATAAATATAGGAGCTATGCTCCGCTACCTGCAATCCGTAATATGTGGGAGCAACGCTCCACCACAAAATAATATATAAGTACCCAAAGGCACCTAACTATCCAGCTAGAGACTGTACAAGATCTCTCTACCACAAATCACTGTGGTTAACCTAGGCTATAACAACCTAGTAAACTAAGCAAATCCATCATCAACTCTATCAGTATCCTAGTGGGTTATCCCCTGATAGAAGAATTAGTTGATGAGTTAATCCAACAAATGACATAATGCAGTCACTCCACATTCTGCATTCAGCATAAGTAAAATCATCATGCTGCTACCAATATATACCTAGCACACATGCTCACACAACACATGTATGATCGACATATTCCTCCAATTAATATACACCAAACATACTCACAACATAGGTATAAATCATCTTGATACCTCCAACAATGCATACCGAACCCGTGTACAAAATCAACATAGGTAAAATCAACAATACACCTCGAACAACACTCATATGACATATATACACCTATGTCAAGAGTATAACCAACATATACTTCCAATAAAGCATACTAAATCCAGGTGCGCTCACAAATCAAACATAATCAAAAAGATACCTCAAATACCACACCAAACACATATGTACATATCACAACTCAGATTAAATCGACAAAATACCTCCATCAAAACACCACCGATGCACTTATACTACATCTCGGATTTAATCAACAAGACATCTTCAATAATACCTCCCGATACATATACCGAACTACATAGCTATGATCCATAAGAAACCTACAAACCATATCAGAACATGGATACATATACTATTTGCAAATCGACAGTCTTCCACAAGACTCTTACAACACATAACAATCAAAATTACATGCAACATAGACATGTAAAATGAGCATACCAGCTCAATCAAAGAGACCAACCTTATGCTACCAACACTCATGGATTACGGGTACATCTAAACAAGATTCATGCATATGTATCAAGCATGAATACATCACTCAAAAGTAACCCAAAATAAAGTAGCCTAATCATCCGGTAACAACCCTGCTCTAAGTTCAAAGGAACTAGTATCGGACAAGAAAGGTATACACACCCTGGTATAACATTGCAAGTCAATGCCATATGCTACCAAGACTATATCTAATGGGAAGATTTTATCATCATAAATCCAAATGTACTCTTCCAGTATACACTAGTAACGAGTGTATCCCATAAGTGTTAAGCAATTAGCTCTACACTTCCTTACATCAGCGGGGCCATATACCCCAATGCACCCTCTAAGTTATCCCACCAGATATATACAGTCCATGGTCAAAGTCTTCATGGAATAGGATACATCGATCCGCTATAAACTATCCAAGCCGACAATGATATACGGCTGAATCTGTCCTTTCCACGTCAGTACAAAGCATGTACTCAAATGTGCTCTAGATACATAACTAAGCACAAACAACCTAAAAGTTCAAACCTCTAAAAATAGAGTATGACAATCCTCTACTGATCAACCAACAAAACTAAATCATTCATCTACTAACTAATCAAGAATACCTTAATCCTCTACAAGCAACTAAGGTATATCAAACCACGATCAAATGGTATACTACATTATCAAATAACTAAATCAGTTCATGGGTCAATTCAACACTAATACATCATCTCAAACTAGAGAATGTCAATCCACATAATATCATATGAATAAATGTGTACGACCCAAAAGAAAAAAACTAGAATTCAATATCATCGAGACACCCTCATTTTTTTTTTATCCTCAAAAATATTAGCCCACTAATATCAGATGAATAAGTCTCTACTCTCCATGAGGGTAAGTTAGCATTCAAAACATCAAATCATTATTTATCCACATAGTTCAATATCAGATGAAACAAATATCAATTTTATCATCCTGTTAACTAACCACAATTAACCAGATTTATTAAAATCAAAAATCTCATAGGCACATAAACTCTCTAGCTTCCAATTTATAATCTGATCATCAACTATAAACATCAACCTGTGAACACCATACATGATACTCACTATATCACCATCAATGACAACCCAAATAAAAGATCATCAAAATAGTTATCCCCTAAAAGATCATCAACAACCACATAACATTTACTCTCTTAAATCATTAGAAATCAACACATCAAAATATCTGATCTCACAATATCCCTCAACCTCAAACCATTCTCAACAATGATCAAACATGGTAACTCCCCAATAAACAATTTTCATCGTATCGGGTACCCTAATATCCAAAAGATATGAGTATAAAAACTCAACTGACTAAGTCAACAGGAATAGGTAAGTGTCATCCACTACCCAACTAACAATAGCAGAGACTGGTATGTGCCTCCATCTCCTACTAGTAGTAACAGAAGATAAAACTACTGATGCTATGATAAGAAAATCACTAGAGATAATAATCCTTGATATCTATTAAGGTCAATCATGCTCAATGGATAACCCATCACATGTAATATGTGCTACAACATCCAGACAAGTACTAAATAAAGAATGCTAATACCTGTCATAAACTATAAAATTAAACATCATACCTATATGCCGTCTGGAGATGTTCCGTCGCTGTCCAGTCCCCAACTTCTGACCTCAAAATTCCGAACGTACATATCGCCGGAAATCCAAATAAATCCGAAACGGAAATCCGAAACATCACCATATCGAAAATCCGATAATGCCCAGTTTGACTCGCAAACCTGGCTAACCCAAATATCCAGAATACCAACAACCGGTATCATAACCCGCTCTGATACCAAATAAATTGGTATCAGGTAAATTCCGAAAATCCAAAATACGAAACAAAAGATCGTAAAACTTGGCTCTGATACCACTAAATTGTCACACCCCAGAGGAGTCCCTGTCCGAGAAAATTTCGGTAGCATCTCCCCTGTACGGTGGACAATCTGAAACTTTTCTACATCTCACAAATACCTCAGCCACAGGCGGCTGGAATAATAATAATAAAATAAAACATCACCACGCAGTTATATATAATCTATTCAGCCGTTATATATGATTAAACAAAGTAATAATACTCGACTCGAAATCCACCCTACTCCACTACACTCGTAAAACTCAAATCCGATGAACTCACCTCTTCTGCCATCCAGCGAGCATGTAATAGAATAAAAACCAAATCCAAATCCATCGATATAATAAAATCTATATCATGTCCATAAGCAAATAAATCCAGAACATAACAAGTGCAAACAGTCTAGAACAGAAAGAAACCAAACGAAAACGAGGTCCTCAGGGACCAGAAGCTGGAACTCTCTCCTGACAGCATCAACCTGAAAATATCAACAATGGAGGCGGGGTGAGTCCAACACTCAGCAGGTACAGTTGATATGCAAAGTAAAGAAATAACACCTAGCACTAATCATGCGTACAGTCTCCTGATAAAGATAAAGGTAACTACAAACCGAAGAAGACAGGAGAGAATCTGTACTAACCAGGACCCGGTATAAGGATAAACAGTCCGAAAGGTATAGAAGACACATATGCATGTCAATCAAGGTATCCAAGCAATGTGCAGCATATAAGTGCAACAAACACAAACACAAACAATAAATGCATCATGCATATGATGCCAATGTCATAGTCACCCCTGACGTCAGTCGACTCACAACAACGGTGGGACCGAGTGGGTAGGGTGTGACAACCGTGCACTCGCAACACTACTCACGATGGTGATCGAGTGTACGGGATCTTTGTCGAGTACATCGTACTCTACCCCAAATCATAAATGGGGGCGCTCAATGCTCTCAACTCAACTCCCGGTACGGGAGGGATCTCTAACATGCTACACTGCGTCACACTACCCATGGGCGGACCAGCGAACCGGAAGAGCCAGCGGCGTGCTACCGCAGCGTGTTCCGCTACCCATGGCGTCTGGCGGAGCACCGAGCGGTGATGGCGGCAAAGTGCTCGACAATAAAGGAGCAATCAATCACTCAGCATGCAATCATGCGAATGGTGCATGTCACTAAACATGGTAATATACTAAACCAATCTCTGGACATATCATAATGTGCACCAAAGCGAATGAATCATATCAAGGTATCTGATCATATAAGGTATCAAACCTAGGTCCTGACATGGTAAAATATGGTTATATCACTACCCATGAGCATGTGGAATCAGGTACATATCCATACAAGATGTAAACAAACAATCAATCAACAGGTAGCATGTATTGGGCAGTGATTAACCGAAACAAGTAAGAAACACAATTAATGCATCTTGTTAATTTAATTACTAAGCATATCAAAGACAATAACTCAAAAGTACCCGCCTCCGATAAAATAGAAAGGTCCAAGCTGACTCCGAGATACTCGTCTCGCGTCAAAGTCCTAAATCAATTCGCATAGTTTAGCTAATTTAATTTTTAAACAAATAGCTAAACTAATTTCTAATCCACTGATCATTTAGGGTTAGTTTCATTAATCCTGATTACACTATTATATAACTTATAAACTTAAGTTATTAATTATTGCTAACACAACTAGCAATAATCTACCATGAAAATCAAAACTCTAAACCTTACCTCAATTCACGACCGTGATTAATCCATAATCAAGGAATGTGTTTGCTGCTGGAACAAGGTGAGTGGCTGGAAATCCACTTGCAAAACAATCAAGAAGGAAACTCACTAATCAACAAAATAACTCAATTCAAAACATAACCTACTGACCTTACCTCTTCCTTGATGCCCTCAACCAAAGCAAGATTGCCACGACAAGTTCCAATAGCCCCAAATCAAACCTACTGGCCAGACGTAACAACCTACTGCCCTGATCAAGTTGCTGTCCACCAACCGGATCAAGAAGAAATGATCAAGAAATCATAAGACACTCTATTAACAATTAAAGTCCAGTAATAATTTGTTCCCATTACCTCTTCTTCGATGATGACAGCGAGAATCAGAAGTTGGTGAAGCCGCTGTCCACCAAACCCTATACACTAAATTAGCCATCCCACACCCAAGTGCTGCTCACGGCAGGATAAGAATCAAAGCACAGAATTGAAAACAAAAACAAACCCTAAGCCCTCACCTTCAGTCCCACTGGCCGGGTTACAACTACCCCCTGTCACCTTCTTAAGCTCTTGATTTCCGGCGACCTAGGCATAGTGTACAGAGGCGGCGTCGCATAGGGCAGAAACAAGGCCGCAATCACTCTAGATCAGAGACACAAGGAAGGGAAACTTCGGCCGGCGCACAGGGAAGTCGGAGAGGTGGCTCGTCACCGGCGGCAGAGGGGGTCAGCATCACGGGCAGAAGGTCGGCGCTAGAGTAAAAGGTGCGGCGGTGCTACGGTGGTCAGTGGCGCTCGGCACCTAGGGCACGGCGACGGCGATGCTAGGAAGAGGCGACAGCGCTGCTCAAGTCCAGTGAGGGCAGCGGCTTCGGCAGGGCTCAGTGGCGGCCGACTGTCAGCTATGGTGGCGGCGTGAGGTGGCTAGGGCAGAGGACACAGGGGGAAGAAACCGCCGGCGCCGGCGGTTAGGGCTTTTTTTTCTCGGCGTCGGGTTCGGGAGTGAGGCTCGGGAGAGAAGGAACACGGGGGGGAAGAAAATAAATGAAAAAGAAAAAGGAATTAGGAATTTTTTATAAAAGAAACAATTCCTCGCTTAAATGGGTCGTCCAAACAGGCTTTTCCATGCCCCATTTTTATCCCGTTAACTCGTCCGTACGAGCTCCGAAAAATTCCCAAAAAATGTCCAAAAATTCCAGAAAATTCATTTATTAATAATCATCATTTTTTTCTGGTATTTTACAGCTAAATGCAGTGACTGTCAGAAATAAGTACCCCTTATCACGGATCGAGAATTTGTTTGATCAGCTCAAAGGTACCTCAATGTATTCTAAGATTGATCTGTGGTCCGAATATCATATGCTGAGAGTCAAAGAATCTGATATTCAGAAGACAGCATTCCGTACCAAATACGGCCATTATGAGTTTTTGGTAATGCCATTTGGGCTTACCAATGCTCTAGCAATATTTATGGATTTGATGAACCGCATATTCCTGAAGTATCTTGATCAGTTTGTTATCGTTTTCATCATTGACATATTGGTCTACTCGCGTTCCGAGGAGGAGCATGCGTAGCATCTTCACACAGTCCTGGAGACTCTTCGACGACATCAGTTGTATGCAAAGTTCAATAAGTGTGCCTTCTGGCTATCTTTAGTCGGTTTTCTGGGACACGTGGTTTCTAGCAGAGGTATTTCAGTAGACCCTCAGAAGATCGAGGCTGTCACCAGTTGGGAGCAGCTGAAATCAGTACAGGAGATCCGCAGTTTTCTGGGACTAGCTAGATATTATAGACGGTTCATCGAGGGTTTCTCCTGGATTGCTATGCCACTGACACGACTGACTAGGAAAGGCGTGAAGTTCACTTGGACAGAAAGTTGCGAGACCAGCTTCTAGGAGCTGAAGCGGAGATTAGTGTCGGCTCCGATTTTGGTTTTACCCTCTGGAGAGGACGGATTCGTGCTCTACACCGACGTATCTCTTCAGGGTTTGGGGGCTGTTCTGATGCAACACGATAGGGTAGTCTCTTATGTTTCTCGTCAGTTGAAGGAGCATGAGAAGAACTACCCAGTACATGATTTGGAGCTAGCCGCCATCATCTTTGCTTTGAAGATTTGGCGGCATCATCTATACGACATTACCTTTGAGATTCTTACAGATCATAAGAGTCTCAAATATATTTTTACCCAGAAGGAACTTAATCTCCGGCAGAGGAGATGGATGGAGTTCCTGAAGGATTATGACTGTACCATTAGCTATCACCCAGGGAAAGCTAATGTGGTTGTCGATGCACTCAGCAGGAAGTCCAGAGGGACTTTAGCTTGCCACCGGGCTTCAGCGACAGACTTGATTCAGGGTTTCTCCGAGTTAGGCCTTGAGGAGCAGGGACAAACAGAGCAGGGTATTCTTGTTACCATGGTTGCTCAGTCATCGATCAGGACGAGGATCTGAGAGGCCCAGGCCGGTGATCATCATTTTCAGTTCATTGGTAGCCAGATAACTTCCGGGCAGCAGACCGAGTTCACCCGAGATGAGGAGGGTATCATATATTTCCGAGGCAGATTATGCGTACCTCAGTCTCACCCAGTCTTACAGGAGCTACTTCAGGAGGCTCATCGCTCTCAATTTGTGACCCATCCAGGTGGGACCCACATGTATCGAGATTTGAGGCGTTCCTACTTGTGGAACGGCATGAAGAAAGACAT
Source organism: Zingiber officinale (assembly GCF_018446385.1). Lineage (NCBI taxonomy): Eukaryota > Viridiplantae > Streptophyta > Magnoliopsida > Zingiberales > Zingiberaceae > Zingiber > Zingiber officinale. The sequence goes on along the minus strand of NC_055993.1, from coordinate 112,091,311 downwards.
CGTAGAATTCGTAGCTAGATGTCTTGTCTGTCAGTAGGTAAAGGCGGAGCACCAAAGACCTGCTGGATTACTTCAGCGGATTCCTATTCCTGAGTGGAAATGGGAACATATTACCATGGGCATTGTGGTGGGTTTTCCTAGGACACGACGAGGCTCTGACGTGATTTGGGTAATCGTTGATCGATTAACCAAATCCACGCACTTCTTAGCGATCCGGAAGACTGTTTCCTAGGATCGATTGGCAGATCTGTATTGCTGAGAGATCATCAGATTACATGGAGTTCCTTTGAGTATTATTTCAGATAGAGACCCACGGTTCACGTCCCGGTTCTGGCAGAGTCTGCAGCAAGCCTTGGGCACTCAGCTCCGTTTCAGTACAGCTTTCCATCCGCAGACAGATGGACAGTCAGAGCGGACTATTCAGACTCTAGAGGACTTGCTGAGATCTTGTGTATTGGATTCCGGAGGTAGTTGGGAGGACCCTTTGCCATTGGTAGAGTTCGCCTACAACAACATCTTTCATTCGGCTATCCAGATGGCACCGTTTGAGGCATTGTATGGTAGGCCTTGTCGGACACCCACCCTCTGGGATGAGGTTGGGGAGGCCCAGTTGCTAGGGCCTCATAGAGCTCAGCATGAGACAGAGTTGGTCCGTACTATCAGACGGAGGATGTCAGAGGCGTAGGACCGCCAGAAGAGTTGTGCTGATCGGAGACGGAGACCCCTGGAGTTCTCTACAGGCGACCATGTATTTCTGCGAGTCTCACCCACGAAAGGGGTGAAGAGATTTGGCCTCAGAGGTAAGGTAGCTCCGCGCTACATTGGACCTTTCTAGATATTGGAGAGGATTGGAGTGGTAGCTTATCGTCTGACACTACCACCGTCCCTGGCAGGCGTCCATGACGTATTCCATGTATCTATGCTGAGGAGATACATACCCGACCCGACACATGTGCTGACAGATATCTCAGTTCTCATTCAGCCTGACGTCACTTATGAGGAAGTTCTGGTACGGATTATGGACCGGAAAGAGCGTCAGCTGAAGAACAAGACTATCCGACTGGTTAAAGTCAGATGGCAGCATCATTAGGATGAGGAGGCTACCTGGGAGCTCGAGGATACGATCCGAGCTCGATACCCTCACCTTTTCACATGAGGTATGTGGGTTAATTTACCGTTCAGCATTTATATTCTTTATCTGTTGTTAGTACTTGCTGATGGTAGATAATGAAAATTTGGGGATCAAATTTTTATTAGTGGGGGAGAATGTAAAATATCAAAAAAGGGCAAATAACCATAAGGGAATTTTTTGAGAATTTTTAGAAATTTTTCAGGAATTTTTCGGACCTCGTATGACGAGTTTCCGGGGATAAATATTGGACACCGGGAAAGCCTATTTAGGCTACCCCGTTTTAGCGAGAAAATGTTTGATTTTTTTAAAATATTTCCTTTTTCTTTTCCTTAATTACTTTTCTCCTCCCCCGTGCCCTCATCCGACGCCTCCCCGATACCGAACTCACGCCTGATATACCCTAACCGCAAGTGTCAGTTCCTTCTCCTCCCGCGTGCTTAAAGTCGTGACCAAGAGAAGTCGACACTTCTCTTCTCTTCTTCACCTCTTCGGCTCCTCCACCAGACGGTGCCGTCGCGACATCTTCTCTTCCTCCCTCGCGTACAAAATCAAGAAACGCCTGAGCCGCTTCCCTTCTCCTCCGCCTGCCGAAGCTTGATCCACAGCCGACAGTGGAGTCCCTAGCCGAGCCCTAGATCGGGGGAGATCAGGAACACTGATCGCCTCTTGCGTCGCCGAGCACCCTCTCGCGTCGCCCGATCACCACCATTGTCGCTCAAGCCTCGCCGACCTCCTCTTCTCTTTCTCTCTACCCTAGAGCAGCCGCCACCCTCCCTTTACCTGGATCGTCGCCAGCATCTGAGGTATAGCCGTGCCCTAGATTTCCACCGTCGGGTCTTCTTTTTCCACACTACCACCGATCGAGCCAGCGCCGGTTGCTGATCACCAGGTACTTGCCTTCAACCGGCCATCGTCGGAGGTGATCTTCTTGGGTTTATGATCCCTGTGGATGGAGGAATCTATTGAGCTAGTTGATTCACAGGTTCTGCCGAGTCATCTATTCGCTTTTCTAGTGGATCTAATCGCATTGCAAGTTGTGGCTTTCCTCAGTTCCGGCCATTTTGTGGTTGATCAGGTCTGTTGTCATCACAGACGGCTGAAGGAGAAGAAGAGGTAAAGGAATTAATGGGATATAAGTTTTTGGGAATTTTGCTAAGATAATTGAATAGTGAATGGTTAGGGTTTAAAGAGCTAACCCTAAATGACCTATGGATTTTTATTTGTGGGTTAATCAATAGTTCGGGTTAGTAATTATATTGATTAGGGTTTTCCTTAATCCGGTTAGGGAAGTTTAATTAGCTATTTATCTCATATGATTGTAGCTAAATAAAAATGTATATATATTGGTGACGCAGGACTTTGACGCGAGACGAGCATCTCGACGTCAGATTTGGACTGGATTGGACCTTTCTATTGGAGGTGAGTACCTTGACTTATCTTTTAGATATGTCATTTGATATGCATAGTAGTTTTTAACAAGTAGTAATGATTATGTTTCTTATCTGCATCGGTTTGTCACTACCGGATACCTGTTACATGCTTGTTTTGCTTACTTGTTATGCATTCCATGTTAGTACTCACCTGATTTTATATGCTTATAGAAGTAGTGACATAACCATACCTTATTATGTTCAGGACCTAGGTTTTTATACCTTATCTGATCTGTGTACCTAGACTATTAATTGGATCTATTTATCCTATGGTACACATTATGTAGAGATGGATAGGATCAGGATATTTCCATGCTTAGTGTCATGCACCATCTCGCATAATTGCATGCTGTGTGATAGTCGGCTCCATTATTGTTGAGCACATCACCAGTTACATAGATCTGCACACACCACCATTCATGGATTAGTGGTATGTCAGCCAGGGTGTGCGGCAGTTCTGCTGTTAGGCTCCGCTGGTCCAGTGACTCAGCGTGGTAGCCGCCAGACAGTTCTGCTCTGTTAGGCTCCGCTGGTCTGGAGACGCAGCGTGGTAGCCGGCAGACAGTTTTGCTCTGTTTGGCTCAGTTGGCCCGCTCATAGGTAGTGTGACGCAACGTGGTAGCCGGTAGGGATCCCTCCTCTGGACTTGCTCAGGGAGATGAGAGCATTGAGCTCCCCCACTTATGATTTGGGATAGGAGGATAGGTGTATTCCGACAGCATCCCATCCACTCGGTCACTCATCAGGAGCAGTGATGGCAGAATGCACGATTGTCACAGCCCTACCCACTCGGTCTCACCTGCGTGTATGAGATGGCTGACTGGCAGTAGGGGTGACCAGGACATGTCATTGGCATCATACGCATTGATGTATTTATTGCTTGTGTTTGCTGCATTTATTTGCTGCATATTGGATGGATGCATATGTTTGACATGCATACAGGATTTCTATATCTCTCGGTTTATTATCCATACACCAGGTCCTGGTTAGTACAGTTGTTCTCCTATTTATTTCAGTTACATTTATCATTCTTATATCAGGAGACTGTACGCATGATTAGTGCTATTTGTTATATTTCTTACTATGCATGTCAGTAGTTATCCGCTGAGGAGTTAACTCGCCCCGTGGTTATTACTATTTCAGTTTGAGGCTGTCCAGAGAGTTCCAGTCGCTAGTCCCCTTGCAGTTCGCGAGTATATTTTTTTGGTTTCTTTTTTTTTTATTGTACTATCTAGACTTGTACTAGTTTTGTTTCTATGGATATGATATGGTTTTGTTTTAATTGTCGATGGATTTTATTGGATTTGTTCCATTACATGCCTGCCTAGACGGCATAAGAGGTGAGTTAATTTTTATTACGTCGTGATTTGAGTTTTATGGGTGTAGTTGAGTAGAATATCGTGATTTGAGCTTATGGGTGTAGTTGAGTAGGATTTTTGCGATGGTTTTTCCTTATCATTGCTTTAGTTTAGTATTACTAGTAAACTGCGTGGGTGTTTAATTTATTTTTATTGTTATTGTTCCGGCCATGTTGGTTGAGGTATCTAGATTGATGTAGTAAGTTTCAGATTGTCACCCGTACAGGGGAGATGCTGCCGAAATTTCTTCTGGCAGGGGCTCCCCTGCGGCATGACAAGGGGGAAGGCGGTGGAGGACGGGAGCGGGACGGACGCGCGGCTGAAGGGGAAATGAATGGAGCGGAGGTAGGAGCGGGAGGCGAGGGCTACGAGGTCTGTGATGGGATAGGAGATCAGGGGAGAGGGTTGCAACGGGTCGAAGGGAGGATCCCAAGGCTTGGGGTTGCGCTTCGGAAGGCTATCATGATGGCAGAGGAGGAATTCAACTAGGGTTTTGAGGCACTTGCAGATCTCGCGCAAGTGCTCCGTTTAGTGTCATGGCGTGAAGAGATCGTTCGAGGAGAGGGAAAGAAAAATGGTTTAGGGTTCGGGAACGCGAAGGGGAAAACATGGCACCGAAAAGATTTTTGGAGAGAGAGAAAGAAAAACTGTGAGGGGGGAACTAACGAAACGAATAAAGTCAAAGACACCGATTTTATCAAAACTGTTGTCGTAGGCCTTAAAAAAAGCGCTTAAAGACAATGGTTTTAGAAAACCGTTATCAAAAGTGTTGTTGATTTAAAAAGAAGTTGCTCAATGACAACAGTTTTCACAAAACTATTGTCTTTTATATTTAATGGGAGTTCAAAGACAATGGTTTTTGTCAAAAATCGTTGTCTTTGGCTAAATTCGCAACAGTTTCTCTTAAAACCGTTGTCTTTATAATGTTGTCTTTTAACATTTTTGTCGTAGTATATGTTGAGTCCAAGTCAAATTTGGTTGACATTTTCACCAACCCACTATCAAAATCTGAATTCAGTAATTTATGAAGACAAATGGGAGAAAGGCGACGGAGGACGGGAGCGGGACGGACGCACGGTTGAAGGGGAAATGAAAGGAGCGGAGGTAGGAGCGGGAGGCGAGGGCTTCGAGGTTGGTGATGGGATAAGAGATCGGGGGAGAGGGTTGCGACGGGTCGAAGGGAGGATCCCAAGGCTTGGGGTTGCGCTTCGGAAGGCTGTCACGATGGCAGAGGAGGAATTCAACTAGGGTTTTGAGGCAGTGCAGATCTCGCGCAAGTGCTCCGTTTGGTGTCATGGCGTGAAGAGATCATCTGAGGAGAGGGAAAGAAAAATGGCTTAGGGTTCGGGAACGCGAAGGGGAAAACATGGTGCCGAAAAGATTTTTGGAGAGAGGGAAAGAAAAACTGCGAGGGGGAAACTGACGAAACGAATAAAGTCAAAGACACCGATTTTATCAAAATTATTGTCGTAAGCCTTAAAAAAAGGGCTTAAAGACAACGGTTTTAGAAAACCGTTGTCAAAAGTGTTGTTAATTTAAAAAGAAGTTGCTCAATGACAACAGTTTTCACAAAACCGTTGTCTTTTATATTTAATGGAGTTCAAAGACAATGGTTTTGTCAAAAATCATTGTCTTTGGCTAAATTCGCAACAGTTTCTCTTAAAACCGTTGTCTTTATAATGTTGTCTTTTAACATTTTTGTCGTAGTATATGTTGAGTCCAAGTCAAATTTGGCTGACATTTTCACCAAACCACTATCAAAATCTGAATTCAGTAATTTACGAAGACAACTGGGAATGCACATGATAGATTAGGACTTTTATTATCAAACAATTTTCAAATGATTTATAAATTCTAGAAAAATTATTTACTTATGTTTTCTAAAAATTTCCATTTCTCTAGTGTTGCAAAATTGTTTTAACCTTAGTTTAAATCAAATCCATAGAAAGCATGATCCTATAGATCTAGGAAATGAGCATCTCACAAATATACTAGATCTATCTTGATTGTGTATTCAAAAATATAGAATAGCGTGAGATGCATAGGCATCTTGCCTAGACTTCATATGCTGATATTTGTGCGTCAACATAAGTTTGGGCATAAAGTACCAAAATACAGTAATCAAGCTAAGCAATCCTTCTTAGCAAATAACAAGTTGGATCAAATCTTGCTTAACTTGACTAACCAAGTGAATACTGCTATCCTCTATATAGTTAGTTAGTAACTAATAGTTAGATATGTACTAAAGATATTGGTAATTGAATGATTATTTTTCAAATAAAATATCAGATTCAGGGAGAGGATCGCTTGAGAAATTTTTTTCCCTAAATTTCTTGAAAAGTTTCCTTAAATTTTTTCTATTTCCTTCAAAATTTTTTATCTAAGAATTCCTTTAAAAAATATTCCTTAGAATTTTTTTTAAAAAAAATCTTCCTATGAAAGTATTAATTAGAGAATTTTTGTTTAAAATTCCTTTGAAAACTTTACTTAGAAACGATTTACTTAAAACTGTTTACTCTAAGATTTACAAAACTTAACTTGAAAATTTACTTGCAAATATTTACATAATTTTTTTTTGAAATTACTTTACAAATATTTACTTAAAAATTTACTCCGAGATTTTTAAAAAAATTTTAGAAATTTTTGAAAAAGTCTTCTTAGGAATTTTTGAAGATTACCTAGAACTTTTTGAAAATGTTTACTTAAAAATACTTGAAAACTTTACTTAGAAATTCTTGAAAAAGTTTACTCAGAAATATTTGACAAAAGTTTTTTTAGAAATGTTTAACAAACTTTACTTAGAAATTCTTAAAAAAGTTTACTCAGAAATCTTTGACAAAAGTTTTTTTTAGAAATGTTTAATAAACTTTACTTAGAAATTTTTGAAGTTTTCTCAAACTTTACTTACAAAATTTTTGAAAAAGTCTACTCGTATGGCTTCAGTTTCCTTAGAATTTGACTTGGAATTTTTTGCTAAAACCTCTCCCTAACATGAGATTTTACCTTTGTAAAGTTGTTATTTGAAAACATTGCTTGCAAATTTTGTTTCAAATGATAACACTTTTTGTATTTGAAATAGTTGGTTTTCAAAACCGTACATTTAAAATTCTTCGAAGTACTTGCCATAATTGTTTGAAAACTTGCTTGAAGAAATAAGATTGCAAAATCCTTTCTGCTTTAATTATTTATGCTTTATGCATTTATGTTAGATTAGAAAAATCAACTTACTTTAAATATTTCATGCTTAATGCTTGCTTTATTACTTTATTACATTTTTTTTTATAATTTTAACTCTGGTTATCATTACATCAAAAAGGGAGAGATTATTGGTGCATGTTGTTGGTGCGGGAAGCATCCGACGATCGAACCGGTGTTTTGATTATGTTAAAGGATTCAAGTTAAGTTGGTTTGTTATCTAATGTGCTTGAATGAGCTTTGTAGGAAAGTCCTAAGTGTTCTTAGGCAAAAGTCCTAGTTGCGGTTAGGTAGGTGGAAAACCCTAGGGGGTGGTAACCCTAGGTCCTAGGGGGTGGTAACCCTAGGTGGAGAAAAACCCTAAGGGGCGGTAACCTTAGATCCTATGGGGTGGTAACCCTAGGTGGAGAAAAATCCTAAGGGACGGTAACCTTAAGTCTTAGGGGGAGGTAACCCCCAGGTGACAGAAAACCCTAGGGGGTGGTAACCCTAGGCAAAAAGTCCAATCGGTCTGGAGGACCGGACTGGCAACAGGTATGCTCTCCAGAGTGGAGTAGGTGAGGACGCGTTCCCCGCGAAAGGAACAGTAGGTGTCGGTTCGACCTAGGGTTTTCGGTAGGAAATTCGAAGTCAGAACCGGACAGCCCAAAAGCTGTCAACTTATTTGTTTTAGTTGCTATTTGTCTAACTCTATTTTGCAGGAAACTAACATTTCTGCAGGGTCAGACTTAGCCATGATCGGTCGACCGAACGGCTTGATCGGCCGATCGAACCGCAGCACAAAAGGATCAGATTTTTAGATTGCAGACCGGGTTCAGTCGAGGGATCGGTCAACCGAACCTGGGGATCAGTCGACCGAACCAAGGATGGGAGTTGACCAAATCGAAACCTGGGGGATCGGATCGGATGAGGAGGTCATTTGATCGGTCGACCGAACCTTGGGATCAGTCAACCGATCCAAGGATAGGAGTTGACCAGATCGAAGCGGAGCGAGCGGATCGGATGAGGAGGAGATCATCTGATCAGTCAATCGAACGTGGGGATCGGTCGACCGATCCGCTTCGGGTCAAACCTGATCCCGAGCCTTGAGGATCTAAATCAGTCCTGCAGAGGCTATAAAAGGAGTCTCAGGGAGCAGCTTTGAGATCAACGAATTCCAAGCGATCATTCTCCCGCGTGCTGCTCAAGAGACGTTCCAGAAGTGTTGTAACAAGCCACCGACAACCCGGAGCTTCAGTTTTACGATTCTTATTGTCAGTATAATTTCCAGTGCATTTAATTGTAACATTCAATTGTACTCTTTTGCGATAATCTAGTCGTTACCCACCGAAAGCGATCAACGATCGCGAGCCTTGGAGTAGGAGTCGCCCTACGCTCCGAACCAAGTAAATACTTAGCGTCTTTGTGTGTGTTGTTTTCTTATTCCGCTGCTTAACTCTCGAAACATTTTCGATTACGATAAGTGAAAGCCACGAGCGTTATTCACCTCCCCTCTAGCGCGTCTCGATCCAACACATGTTGCACTAATAATCTGATTTTGATGTATGACAAATAAGTTAAAATTAGATGTGATGTTTGTCTAACCTTTCTACCAAGTGTGCTGGAGTTGACTGGTCTGAAAGACTTGACACCAAGCTAAAATCTAACTAGGCCCGTGAAACTCGATAGTTGGTGGGAAGTCTAGATAGGTCCGTGAGGCCCGATATCTGGCGGAAAGTCTGGTTGGGTCTATGGGACCTGCAATCGACCTAAATCCAGTAGGGTATGCGGACCTGACAACTGGCGGAAAGACCTGGTGGGTCAAAGGTAAGTCAAGTGACTATAGTTGGTAAGTGAAGGTAAGCAACTGGAGGAGAGATCCAGTGCGGATGTGTTCCCCGTTGAGAGAACTATAGGCGTCGATCCAACTTAGATCCATTTGAAAAATCTAAGTTGAGATCTTGACTAGAGCCTGGTCTCGAGGAGACAGGATCTAATTACTACTCCTATCTGATGAGTTGTACTACTCTATTTTACAAGATGAACCTATTTTTATTGCCCAGCACTAACCCTTTTTTGCAGGAAAAGAAGGAGCTAAAAAAGGGGGTCCGGATGCCCGGAAGGGGTCCGGGCGCCTGGACCAGTTTTGCCCAGGAGGGTCCCTGGGGTGCCCTGGCAATCCGGGCAGCCGGAGCCGGTCCAAGCGCCCGGACCGTAAAATTCATCCACAAGTTAACGTGGAGCGCTTCGACTGGTCGAGCCACGTGGTTCAGGCACCCGGTGTGGTTACAGGCGCCCGTAATGGGCCTATTTAAAGGCCTTCGACCAAGAGCTAAAAAACAACGAATACAACAAGTTTCTCTCTTGCGTGCTTCTCCAAAAAGGCTCCGACAACACCAAGCGCTGCTTCGAAGTTTGTAAAATGAGAGATTGCATTTTGTTTCCTTTCTATTTGTCAGTAACTTTTACTTTCAGCTCTTGTACTAAACTCTTGTAACACTTTTTGCGAACTGATAGTGATTGCCCAACGAAAGCACTCGACGAGTACGGATTTTGGAGTAGGAGTCATCGAAGGCTCCGAATCAAGTAAAACTTGGTTTGTTAGCATTGTTTTCTTTTCTTCCACTGTGTACTTCGATTCACTCTCGATTTTCGACGATCGCTATTCACCCCCCCCCCTCCTCCAGCGTCTTTTCGATCTTACATATGGGAGCAGTGTGAAGGCATCAGAAGAGGCATCAGTTCTAGAAAAGACAGTAGTTACATAAGATGGTGTTATTCGCCTTGTCATGCCCCGAGGGTATACTTGTCCGTCAAGCCGGAAGGTACCCCTAGTGATAATTTGAGAAATACGATATCAAACTCAGATCAAGCAAAATAAACATCAATGTAATATAAAATCACCAATGTCAATGCGTATATGTATGCATATATATATGTGAACATATTAAATCAACTAAAAGCATAACCAACAACATAAACATTTGATAAGAAAAGAAAACTAAAACTACAAGCAGCAGAAAGTAAACCAACAACTCAATAGAAATCCAAACTCGAGTGGGACCGACAGCCAGGACCTCTGAGCTACACGACACATTATCTACCTACTAACCTCTATTGTAGATCACCCTATCTTCAAGTCAAGGGATTTGCCTCGAGATTGAATCCCCTACTTTGCAGCTTTTCTCCGGTGGTGAGCTCCGGGTGGCAGACTGATGTGGCGAAGGTGATCATAGCAGTGGCCTCGATTGGCCGATTCTCAATGGTAGTCGACAAGGCCAACAAGGGCGGCTGACTAGCTAGCTTCATGGTGAATGAAACAAGGCGACGACTCACCACACCAAGAAAACTTCGGCAACAGCAAAGTTGTTCTCTAGCTTCTCATGATGGGTAAAAAGAAAACATCGGCCAGCGGTGGGTGCAGTACTCGTGGCAGAACAGCGTCGCAAGCGCATGGGTCAGTGGTCGTGCGGCGTCGAATCTAGAGGTGGTGGTCGAGTGTGGACGCGACTGTCGTATGGATGAGAGAGATGGGAGGGGAAAATGTTGCCAACGTTGGCCTGCTCGTATCGACGGAGGAGTAGGATAGGTTGTTGCACGACGCCAGTTAGTCTCGCAGCGGAACAGCGTCGTGTGGGTGGGGGGAGACTCGTGACGGAGATGAATAGGAGACCAACTTACGTTTTGATTAATTAAATGTTGCTTTGATATTCAATCAATTCCTAACTTAAAATCTTAAAATGTGTATTCTAGACGATCCTTATGTTAAAAGAAGAATAGAAAGAAGATAAAATAGGAGAGTAATAATTAATCTTATTGTTTTTTTGTTGATACTTGCCCTCAAGATAATACAATATATAGGGTTTAAACAAGTGCTCGGTCAATTAACCAATTAATAAATAACAGAATAATTCTAAAAATTATTCTGAGAATTATTCTAATAATTATAACAGAATTATTAGAATAATCCTAAAACTAATTTGATTTGATTTGATAATTTGATCCGGTCAATTCTAATAATTCTCTTTTATCTCTTTTACCCCCCGACAAACTTAACGGGAGATCTTTGACGTTGAGTTTGCTTGCTAACTTGTTGAAACGTTGTCTGGATAATGGCTTAGTAAAGATATCAGCAATTTGATCCTCAGCAGAGATATAAGAGACGGATAATTGTTGAGTTGTCACACGTTCACGAACAAAATGAAAATCAATCTCCACATGTTTTGTACGAGCATGAAAGATTGGATTTGCTGTGAGATATGTTGCTCCAATATTGTCGCACCAAATTTTTGGTGCAATATTTGATGCAAGATGAAGTTCAGAGAGAAGTGATTGAAGCCAAATAATTTCAGACGTTGTATTTGCTATAGCTTTATATTCTGCCTCAGTACTTGAACGAGATACCGTAGGTTGCTTCTTCGAATTCCATGAGATAAGATTTCGTCCAAGAAATATTGCATATCCACTAGTAGAGCGACTATCTGGAGAACTTGCCCAATCCGCATCACTATAGGCATGTAAATCTCGAGACGATTGACGATATAAAAGAAGACCATGTAGAATAGTACCTTTGAGATAGCGAAGTATTCTTTTTACATTATCCCAATTTTGTTCAGTTGGAGCATGCATGAATTGACAAGCACGATTTACTGCAAAAGTAATATCAGGGCGTGTGATAGTGACATATTGTAAGGCTCCAACAATGCTTCGATAAATTTGTGGATCAGACAGAGCAGGAGAGGATGAAGATGGAGAGTTGTTTATAGCAATTGGTGTAGAGACCGGACGTGCTCCATCCATTTTGGCTCTTTGAAGAAGTCCAGTAATGTATTTGCTCTGAGAGAGAAGATAGTCATCCTCATGTGGAATAAGCTCAATACCAAGAAAAAAACGAGCAATGCCCAAATCTCGAGTAGGAAATTCTTGATTGAGAATACTTAATAAAGTTATGATGCCCTTGTGATCATTACCAGTTATCAGGATGTCATCCACATAAATAAGAAAAAATATCATAGACCCATCATTATATTTGTGAAATAGAGATGAGTCAGTCTTTGATCCAGAAAATCCTTGAGATTGTAACCAATTGGATAGTCGATGAAACCATGCACGAGGAGCTTGTCGAAGACCATATAAGGATTTCTTAAGTTGGCAAACATGAGATGGAAATTGTGGATGAATGAACCAGGTGGTTGCTCCATAAATACAGTTTCCTCAAGATGACCATGGAGAAACGCATTTGAGATGTCCAATTGGCGTACAGGCCAATTGGAACTAACAGCTATCGATAATAATAGTCTGACAGATGTAATCTTGATGACTGGACTAAAAGTGTCATTGAAGTCAATACCTGGTTGCTGACTAAAACCTTTGGCTACAAGTCGAGCTTTGTATCGTTCAAGAGAGCCATCAGCTCGATACTTAAGACGGAATACCCATTTAGAGCCCACAACATTCATTGAGGAAGTGCGTGGAACTAGACTCCATGTTCCATTGCGAAGAAGTGCATCAAATTCTGTAGCCATTGCACTACGCCAATTTGGATCCTTGTTTGCCTGCGTAAAACAAGTTGGTTCAATAGATTTTGAAGAAACCACTAGAGCCCGTGGAAGAGGATATCGAGTCGCATTTGGTGGGCAACGTTCATAAATGTCACTAATGGGAAGCATGCGACGAGGAGCATTATCATCTGAATCACATGTTGATGGTGATGAGGAAGTAGGCTGACAAGGTGATGTAGATGACGGACTTGCATTATCCGAGGATTCAGAACTAGAGAGCATATTATCTTCGATCGGCGAGGCTTCCAAGATTGGAGCAGCATCCTGAGGTGATTCTGATGGTATAGGGGAGTTATTAGAGAGCGGAGCAGGACCTAGGATGCCATCATTTCTGACAATATTAGGTGGTATTAAGAAGGTGCCACCTATATCTGGAGGAGAGATCGAAGTAGATACTGAAAAAGGGAATAGAGTCTCATCAAAAGTAACATGTCGTGAAATATAAATTCGACCTGTTGGTATATGTAAGCAACGATAACCATGGTGCAAATTGCTGTAACCAAGAAAAACACATTGTAGTGAACGAGAGTCAAGTTTGTGTTTAGAGTAGGGGCGTAACCATGGATAACATGCGCAACCAAAAATTCGGAGGAAAGTGTAATTAGGAGTTTGATTATAAAGTGTTTCAAAAGGACATTTATGCTTGAGCAATGGAGTAGGGAGTCGATTTATGAGATATACAGCAGTGGTAACAGCTTCATCCCAAAATTTACGTGGAACTGATGCATGATGAAGAAGAGCTAAGGCAGTTTCGACTATGTGTCTATGTTTTCTCTCAGCAGAGCCATTTTGTTCTGGAGTGTGAGGACAAGAGACTCGATGAACAATTCCACAAGAGACAAGATGACGATGGAGAGCTTGATATTCACCTCCCCAATCAGAATGAAAAGAAAGTATTTTACGATTAAAATATCGTTCAACTTGATTTTGAAATTTACAGAATATATCCAATAAATCAGATTTTCTTTTCATAGGAAAGAGCCAAGTATATTTACTAAAATGATCAATAAAGGTAACATAATATTGAAAACCTTGGTTAGATAAAATAGGTGCAGGGCCCCAAACATCAGAATGAATTAATTCAAGTGGAAAATTAGAAACATAATCGGATGAATAGAAAGGTAGCTTATGACTTTTAGATTCCATGCAGGCCCTACATGAATGAGATGGAGAGGAGGTAATGGAAGTAGGTAAACCATACCTATTGATGATTGACTGGACAATATGAAGAGAAGGATGACCAAGTCGAGCATGCCAAGCTGGTTTATTTGTGCGTTCACCAACAAAAGCTTTGATTGAAGAACTTTGAAGATAGTAGAGGCCATTTTTGATTCTTCCATGAAACACAATAGCATTTGTTCCTTTATCTTTTATAAGATAATGATTATGATGAAACTCAAAAATGACATTGTTATCAAGACAAAATTGACGGGTAGAAAGTAAATTTTTAGTGATAGATGGAACATGAAAGATATTGCGCATGTGAAAAGTTCGATTAGATAAATGAATATATGTGTTTCCAAGATTAGCAATTTGCAAACCTGAGCCATCGCCTACTTGAACCGTATCTGAGCCATAATATGATATTACGTCTGTAAGGATATTATAATCCGATGTGACATGATGAGTAGCTCCAGTGTCAATATACCAATCAGTAGATGAAAACTCTGGAGTTTTACCGCAAGTAGGCATAGATGAGAGAGCTTTAGGATATGCTTGTGAAATAGACGGTTGTCTTGAGATTGTAGAACCACCAATGAAATTTGAGGCAAATCTTTGAGGGCATAGATTTCCAGGATGACCAATGATGTGACAAATTTGACATTTTACCCGAGAGTAATCAAATCTTTTAGGGCATAGATATCCAATATGGCCAATGATGCGACAAATTTGACATCGGACTGAATTTTGTTTTTGGCCTCCTTGATAGTGTTGAGTATTTGACATCTAAAGTAAAATAACTTATCTTGTAGAGAGACTGGATCGCCGGAAAGAAAGTCCTCTTGGAGGAAATAGAAGCCTTGGCTGGAGCAACCACTTGTTGTCGACGTCGAGGTTTGATCGGCGTTCGGTGGACAGCGGCGGTAGTACAAAAGGAGAAGCCCTTTTTTGTCGTCTTGTTTTGGGGTTTCAAAAAAAAAAAAGAAAGAAACTCCTCTTTTGTCTTGGACGGCGGCAGAAAAAGAAAGGGAAGAGGATTTGTGAGGGAGAATTAAGAGGAAGCGAAGGAACGAAGGATCATGGCTCTGATACCATGTTAAAAGAAGAATAGAAAGAAGATAAAATAGGAGAGTAATAATTAATCTTATTGTTTTTTTGTTGATACTTGCCCTCAAGATAATACAATATATAGGGTTTAAACAAGTGCTCGGTCAATTAACCAATTAATAAATAACAGAATAATTCTAAAAATTATTCTGAGAATTATTCTAATAATTATAACAGAATTATTAGAATAATCCTAAAACTAATTTGATTTGATTTGATTTGATAATTTGATCCGGTCAATTCTAATAATTCTCTTTTATCTCTTTTACCTTATATCCTACTCGTTTATCTTTATAAAATCTAAAATGACTCATATTAAATTATGAGAAATTCCAAAAAAATCTAATAAATGCTATAAATTCATTTTATTATTAATTATTAATTATTTCATTTTTATTTTTCTAAATAAATTTATTTAGTTATAATTTTAATCATTTTAAATCATTATCCAAATATATAATATATATATTTTCGAGTATCTTACACGCTTACTCAAAACTACACAAGGGTTGCAACCGTAGCCAGCGTTATTGAAAAGTGACAACCACTCGAAGTTAACAATGCCAGGCAATGAAGAGTCACAGTCGTCAATATTAAAGGGCATACAACTGCCTAAAAGTAAAGGGCATTAGGTAATGAAAAGTCATGATTGCGCGGGAACAAACACCTTTCTCTTCCTATAAAAGGTAATTGCTCCAACAATCGAAGGTACGATAACAACAATTCTCAGAATCTTCATTGACACTAGTTCATTTTCTCCATTCATTCTCTATGTTCTCATCCACAGCTTTGACTTGAGCATTCGAGGGGTCACGCCGAGGTATGACTTGGCCTCCTTCTAATCTCGTGTTAATCCTTTTCTGAAAGGATAGTTCTCTTGGAAGACTGGCTCTAGGAATTTACTAGTTCTTAGTAGACATTAGCCTTATAAGAGTCAACTTATCGATTACCAACCATTGTTGCTTCATCTAAGGTTGACCGGTCCTCGGAGACCTGGTGCCATGGTAGGATATTTAGGTTGTCATCCAGGCATCCGCGGTTCGAACCCCAGCTACGATGTATTTGCATGAATTTTTCCTCCAAATGGGGGTTGTAACCAAAGGATGCTGGGCTTCTCGGTTGACCGCCGTGTGCGTTTCCCGATTTACCTTGGTGATCGGTGGGAAACTTCCGTGGGGCCGAGCCGGTCACCCCTAGAGATAGTCAATGAGGATAACTAGGATTATCATTTTTTTTTCATTGAAGGCTGACCATCCCCAGGGTTATGGTTTCGTGGTAGGGCATCTAAGTTGTCACCCAAACACCCGTGGTTCAATCCCTAACTATCGCGTAATTGTAGAAATTTTTTCTCCAAATGGAGCGCGCAGCCAAAGAATGTTAGGCTTCTAGACCGGTCGTCACGCTTGCTTCCCGATTTCCCTGGAGGCCGATAGGAAAATTCTGTGGGGTTGGACCGATCACCCCAGGACTAGTTAATGAGGCTAACTAGGTTTATAGTATTCATCGAAGGTTGACATAGGTAAAAAAAGACTATGACGCGGCCTAAGTCAATGGAAGGAAGTTCCACGAGAGTTGACCCATCCCTAGATTTCATATCGGAACACCTTCGATCTATTTGGTTGTGTTTCTAGTAACTTGATATTGTTGTATAGACTCTGCAAATTGTTGCATAAAATCCTAGTGTTGTTCAGTTTGAGTCGTGATGAAGTTCTCTAGCAAAGTTTTCAAGTGGGATTTTGGTGTTTGTTGAAATTCTAGGGATGGCTCATAGTTACCTTGACCAACTTGATTTTGTTTGTTATCATAAAAAAAAATGAGGTTTCCTTCAATCAGGGTTATAGATGTTTGAATATAGATCATAATGCGACCACTGGTTGTAGTTGTAGATGACATCCGCTTGTTTCGTCTGCGAAGGTGCAAATATTATTGGACAATTGACATCTATATGATATGTTGTATCACAAATATTACAATAAACCTCAGCAAAATTCACAGTATTAAATTGATCATACCTTTGAGTGAGAGTGTCCATCTTTGCATAAAAAACTTTTTCACCACAATGAAAAACGAAGAGAAAAAATAAAAATAAAAATAAAATAAAATCTAGATTAATCAAATTGCAAATAAATCTAATATTATGAAACACATTCCCCCGCAATAGTATAAAAAATTTAATGTGGGCTAACCGCAAATGCACGGTCGTCGTCAAGTAATAATATTATCATCCTCTGGGATCATGGGGTTGAGTACAATTTACATGGAACAGAGGCTATCTAGACGAATCAAATGAGATAATTATGAAACAAAGGTCTCTGCCTCAAAAAATACATTGCTAAAGATTAGAGCACTTGTTCAAACATATGATTTTTTTTATGCTAATGTCATGCCATGAAAACAAATATAAAATATGTTTGATTCTTGATTCAATTTTTAGAATACTTAACATACTAATATGTATTAACAAGCATTAGCATATATTGACGTATGTTTATATGATCGAAGATTAATGATTGATTTCTTTGAAATAGACTGAGAGATGAACCTTAACCTAGGAGCTTGCATATTAACATACTTTGCGATTATTAGAGAAAAGGGGAGGAGTTGAAAGGTGAACTATGATCTCAAACCTATAAGAACTGGACTTGAGGGTCTATTCTCAAGGATACCATTGGCTATCATAGAGCATAGAGGGTCTATCCTAATTTGACTACTATGAAAGTAGGGGATGTGTCAAGCTAGATACACCAGTGTATTCTCAAAAGAGAGATTAGGTACCTTAAGATAGACCACCTTCAAGCATTATCTAGCATTGAGGTAAGAGAGGGATTTATAACTAAATTTTCAACATTCATCATGGTGAAACCAAAGTCTTATGATCGTCTCTAAAATTGATTTCTCATTGTTTTTTAATTCCACTTTCTTAGTTCGCCTGCTTTCACAACAATTTCTTCATTTGATGTGCCTAGATAGCCTCTATTGCACATAAACTGCTATACTCAACAGTGCTAGAGGATGATAATTTTATTACTTAATGATGATCGTACACTTGTGCTTAGCATGTATCAACAAACAATACCACTTCTCTCCCTTCTTAATTAGAGGATCCTATTACCTCTAGTCTCTCAGTCCATGACTTAGTATGGGGCAACTATAAGCCATTGTCACCTTCATCAATCAACTTTCAATCTTTTTGTTTTCAACTCAACATTCAATCTTTTTGTTTTCAACTCAACATGATGCCTCCATAAGTTTAATTCTATCATTGAAGCAAATGACCTTTAGACTTTCCATCCATGATTCAATATATGCCACCATAAGTTACGTTCTATCTCTAACTATGATATATTTGTAAAAAAAAAAATTCTAAATGGGGTGTGCAATCAAAGGATGTTGGACTTTTAGGCTGCCCACTAAACGTGCTTCCCAATTTATCCTGATGGTCAGTAGGAAAATTTTGTGAGGCCGAACTGGTCTCCCCCGAACTAGATGCTAACTAAATTTATTATTTTTTTAAATATAGTGCAACAGTGATTGCCATTCATATCAAATTAACTTTAGTCTTTTTTTAGAAATACCCTAACTGCTACAATAAAACTGGAATAAGAGTATTATCAAAATGAAAAATATATTGGGTTATTGTTTTTTTTAAAAGCACCCTTTATTACTTTCTTGATCATTTGATAATTAATGTTTCCACCAAGTAGAGATCGATCCCCTCGATTTTGCTCCAACAGCTTTACTTGCCTTCCCTTCTTTCCAATAAAAATAACTATCAATGCTCTCCACCCAGTCAAAAAAGTCATTTGCTTCCAGTTCACTATCAAATTCTGAAATTTGAACTTGTACACCATCCTCTTTAATATTTTACAAGTCGTGCACTGTATGATCCACCCAAAATTAGAACTATGGTTTTCTTTGTATATTTGATCGATTATATATCTTCTATCCCATCTACATGACTAACAACATTTCCATTATCATTTCTTTGATTATTAACATGTTCGATCATGGCAATAATGTTCTATTCATGTTTCTGTAGTGTATAAAAGGCGTCCCCTCGGAATAGTACGATGGTTAAGGCTGTTGGTATTTAATTATTTGATGCGCAACCGAAGATGTGAAAAATTAGATTAAACGACTTTTAAAAAATTTCACACATAAATAACTTTATTTAGGTCAAACAAATGATCTTATTTAATTATAAGAATTTCTATAAATTCTCTTATAATTCAACATGCAAACATTATAATATTTTATTTACAATTCTAGAAAAAAAAGATTAGAATCATTACGGAATATCTTTTGGATCTTGAGTTTGTGTCTAAGATTTGTAGGTCATCAGAATTCTTTCAATACCACAATCTTCCTCACTAATTCTTCAAATCAACCTATGGACAAAAAGTATGGGCTAATTCTCCTAACTTTTCTCACAAATCAACTATGAAAATTTTCACAAAATATTCTCTTCTAGAGAGAGAGAGAGGGACATGTATTATATAGTATAGGAGAGAGGGAAACGTGTATTATAAAGTGGGAGAGAAAGAGAGAGATGTGTATTATAAAGTGGGAGAGAAAAAGGGGGAATGTGTATTATAAATTTTGTAAGAATATTTATAATATTGCCAAATATTTGATTTCTCCCTTTTATATTTTATTTGTAATCAAATTACAAATAAAATTTTTCCTCTAGTTTAAATAATAAACAATTTTATTATTTAATAAATTTTGTGAGACTAAATAATTAATCAAATTAATTATTTAAGAGTATCCATCATGATTATACGAAGATGGTTTGGGGACTATGGACCCATAATTTCAAGCTCCAATAAGTTTATATAAAATTAATTAAAACTCTTTAATCAATTATCTAATTTATTAACTCCAAGATTATTCCACTAGAATCCGGAATTGCACTCTTGAGAATTATGGAACGTGTTTACTCAAAAGATTTGAATAGTCCATTGATATAATCATTACATGTAAATCAACCCTCCGTTCATGGTTCACAAATGGAGCTAGGTGAAATTATCGTTTTACCTATCTATTTGTATCTAAAATCTTAAGTACCATTAATTCACTAGTGAATAGTTAATTCATAATCTAATTATGAATTAGAGTGCTCAAACTATTCAGTGCTAGAATCAACACTCAATAGAACCATTATAGTATCCTTTTGAAAGTTACAGATTCCATATTTATAAATCATATTCCCTGCTGAATGTATAATCGAGTCTCCAAAATGTAAGTGTGATGTGCGTAGATTATATACACTTTTATACATATTTTGACGTACATCTACTTATATTTCATGAGCATAATCTATGTTTATTGTACCCTATTTCATTATAATATCATACTTACATTATATTCTGTTCAGAGATCTACTCTTTGCTTGTTTTGATTGATAGGACGCGATTTGGAGCAAAACAGAGCTTAAATGAAGTCCAGAGCTTCCAGAGTGTCTGGGCCATGTGAAACTCACATGGGTATGCGAAAATTAAGTTTTTTCCATGTTCTGGCCTTGTGGACACTACACGGCCATGTGAAGGCCGTGTGGGGGGCGTGTGGAAGCCACATGACTGTGTGAAGGTCGTGTGGAATTTTCAACACTGCAGACTGAAATTAAAATGGTCATAACTTTGTGCTCGGTTGGAGTTATAGCTGTTCTTTATATCAAAATGTAGAAAACTTCAAGATCTACAACTTTGATGAAGACTTCAACCAGAGATAACCTCATATTGATGGTGTCAAAGACGTTGCAATGAGACATGGCCTTGACATAGGGTCGTGTCAAATCCTGCACTGCACACCAAGAGAAAATGGGCATAACTTTGTGCTTAGTTGGAGTTCCGAGCTGTTGTTTATATTGAATTGTAGATAACTTCAAGCTCTACAACTTTTCTGAAGACTGCAACTCAAGAATACCAATATAAGAGGTTCTAAAATGGCCTATATGTCTACACATCCTTGATACATGGCCAAAAAGAGCTAGGCCGTGTGAGCCACATGGCCGTGTGAGTCACATGGTTGTGTGAGCCACATGGTCGTGTGAGCCATATGGTCGTGTGAGCTACATGGCCCTGTAAGCCCCATGGTCGTGTGAGCCACACGGTCGTGCAATATTTTCAGAGAGTAAGCAGTGGTTGGCAGTGTGAGCCACACAGTCGTGTGAATCCATCCAGAACTAAAGCAGAACATGGTCGTGTGAGCCACACAACTGCGTGAATCCATCCAGAACTAAAGCAGAACATGACCGTATGAGCCACACGGGCGTGTCACTCTGGCCAAGAGCAAAATGTATGAGGCCGTGTGGATCCACACGGTCGTGTCACGGGCCGTGTGGTGCCCATGCCCTACTCTATAAAAGGGATTTTTCTCCCCTTTTCACTAATCTTTGGCTTGAGGATCACCCCCATTTCTTGGAGGAGGGTTCTCCCCCTTGGGAGAACCCTAGAAACCACATCTTTGATAATCTGTCCAGTTCCAGAGCAAGGGAACGCCTCTAAGGACACCATGCTTCAAGGATAAGCACTCTCCTCTCTCTACTTCTTTGTATTGGGTTGTATTTTGGTTCTTTCTTTGTCTTTGGTTGTATTTCCTTTACAATGGAGTAGATCTCTAGATCTAAGATGTAGGAAGTAGTTGTGATGTGATTATGAATATATGAACTATGTATTTGGATATTTTCCTATGAAATGAAGTGTTTATATCATCATCTATGTGTGTTGTGACTTGTATGCGTTTGACGAAATATGTGTGAGGTAAATCCATGTAGATGTAGGGTTAGATCACCATGTAGAGGAAGAGTCTGGGAATGTAAGATCATGGGACCTTGTGACAGAAGGTATCCCTTACTTTCTACGGCAGTTCCTTGAAATGGGGATCGACTCTCTACTGGGAAAACTAATTAGAGTTTAAAGGGTTCTCCCAAATTAATGTTAGAAAGTGACTTGTGTAATCTAGGAACATGGACCGTGGGCCCTTGTGGGAGAATGATGTTCTCTATAATCGGACTTCCTAAATTACCTCTTCCACTTAATTGCATTAATCTACTGTTAGGAAGTGATCTTTGTAATCTAGGAACGTGGACTATGGGCCCTGGTGCCAGAAGGATGTTCCCTATAATCGGACTTCCTAAATTACCTCTTCTACTTAATGGCGGTAGAACTTTGGTACACTTTTTGGTGTGATCTTCGCGGGATAGTACCGGACTTTAGTTAGAACTCTTACACGAATGTAAGCATGGAGTTAGGTAGATGAACAATGCATAGGGACATTAACTAGTATTATAGTGAAACCAAAACCCTAGTATCTATCCATCTCCAAATCCAACTCTCCCTCTTTCTCTACTCTTTACTTTCTCTCTTTTCTTCACTCTCTCATTTCCAATTAAGCTTTGATTGTCTAGATAATTCACCATGCGAAGTTAACTAGTGCTTAATCAACAGTCCATGTGGGATCAATAATCTTTTATATTACTAACGACGTAACCATGCACTTGTGGTGACATAACAAGTTTTGGCGTCGTTGCAGGGGACTATTTTCGATTAACATTAGTTGATTAGCATATGAGTTACTCTAGACATTTTTCTTTTTCTTTCTTGTTTTATTATGCACTTTCTTTCTTGTAATTTAAATACTACATTTTCTTTCTTATTTTTCATATAGCATTTTATTTCTTATCTTTAATTCTTCATTTTTGTTTTTTTCTCATAACTTTTTTTCCTTAGATATCCATGAGCACCAACATATCAAGCAAGCCTTTGAGAGAATTTTCTGCACCCATTTCTTCTAGATTTATGTCTCCCATTGTGCAGCCTCATATTGAAGCAGAAAGTTTCCAACTAGACCCAGAGTTAATTGCTATGATACAAGGTCACAAATTTGGAGGAGAAGTATCAGAAAGCCCTTATCTGCACCTTGAGACATTTCTAGAGCTTTGTGATATGGTGAATTGTGAAGGAGTGTTAGCAGATGTAGTTCGATTAATAGCATTTCCTTTCAGTATCAAGGATAAAGCAAGGACTTGGTTATATTCCCTCCGCCCTCAAAGCATTACATGTTAGAAACAATTGGAGTACCAATTTCTGAATCACTTTTTCCCTCCAAGTAGAACAGTTTATATGAAGAATTGCATCACAAATTTTGCTCAGGCAGATGGAGAATCATTATTTAAAGCATGGGACAGATCCAAGAGTCTACAAAGGCAGTGCCCTCATCATGACTTGGAAAAATGGTTGACCTTACACATATTCTATAGGAAAATTTCTTTCTCAGACAAATGTTTATTGGATTCATTAGCCGGAGGTTCTTTTATGAACAAAAGTGTGGACGAAGCATACATATTAATTGATCAAGTGACATTAAACCTCCATGAATGATCGAACAAAAGTTGGATGGAATCTCCCTAAAAAATTCAAGAAGTGCAAGCCATAAATGCAAGAGAGCCTGTCAAACAAATTGCAATTCAACCATCCAAGAGTTTTGAAATCCACAAGTCACAGAATGAGGAGTTCAAACAGTTGGAGGAAAAAATTGATAACATAGTTTCAAAATGGTTCAAACATGACCACCCTCCTACAAAGATAAAGTCTAGTGAACAGTGTAATGTTATTAAGTTAAGAAGTAGCAAAAATCATGAAGAACTTCTGGAAAAGGACTTGTATAGAATTGAGGAGAAGAACAATAGAAGATCTCAAGAACTCAGTTCTATTACTCCAGGAAGTTCCCAAATGCCACAAGTTCCTTTTCCTCAACGATTGATCACACCAACACTAGATAAATGAGTTGAACCTCAGCCACAAGCTCAACCATTCTCAAAACCTTCACTAAGGGTTTCTTTTCCACAAAGGCTAATGGGGGCTAACAAAGATAAAGATCCTGGCAAATTCTATGATCCAAATACGGTTGAGTGCAGATCTCCTGATGTATATAAAGATGAAGATTCTTCAGATGAGGATTGCGATGATAATGTAGTGGATAACAAGTTTTCAGATCTACCTCCAGGTTTTACAAGATGTTATAGTGAAATTGAATTTTCAAATGATGAATGTGATGTGGTAGATCAACTTAATAATGCAAATGAAGTCGTTGATCCTCATGTTGTTGATTCTCTTTCAGATGATATTGATCTCAGTGTATTATTCAGCAGTGAATGTGATGATGATATTGATATGGAAGGAGTGTAGGGAGCTGTGGTGTGGAAGCATCATCTCAGGAATCACCTCTTTTGTCCACACAACCATCTGAGATTATGAGAGTTGTAAGGATTGAATATGTTGTGGACCAATGTGTAGGGACTTATGCAGAATTAGCAGAGTCTCAAGAATCACCACCTTTAGTAGCACCAACACCTAAGCTAGAGCCATAACCATCATTGGATTCAGAGGAGGTCACATCCACTGATTTGGAACTTTCAGGTAACTCTTAGCATTGCAAGGTGAGTATTCTTAGTGATCTTTTAGAAAGTTCATGGAGGTACCTATAATTAATTTTGTTGGATGTGATTCTATTATTGATACATACTCAGTTCATTCTAATATGGTTCTGGTTCTATCTTATATAACATTCTTGTGGGAGATTTATTTTTCTTTTAAGTGTGTAGATTTTCATGGGGCTTATAATTGGAAGCTTAATCTGAACCATCTTCGACCACCTGAAAGAACTTCAAAGAAGATGAAGATGGAAAGAGCGATACTTCACTTTTTAACTCCTATATTGAAAGCTCCCTCTATAATAAGAGCCCTTGGTAGGAGGGTGTTGAAATATATTACCCCTCTAAGAGCGAGATTTAGATGAATCTAACGAGGTGGTCGAGCTAATGACCTTAAACAGGCGCTTCTTGGGAGGCAACCCAAGTTCAATCTTATTTTCATTTAAGTTTTAGTTTCCTTCAAGTTCCTTTTTAGTTTCTTTATTAATAATAAATCATACCCTCTACTTAATTTTTCTTGTTTATCATTATTTTATAGAATTCAAAGTTGTGGAGAAATGTGAGCATTGGATAGAGGAGTATCTTCAAAAATATGAATGTCAACCATTTAGAGCTCATCACTTGGTAACTTCTCTAAACTTTATAAATCTCCTCCATATATCATTTCTAGTTTTCATTGGGACAATCAAAAGTTTAAGTCTGGGGGGATGCATTAGATGCATTTGGTTTAGTTTAGTTTTTGCTTATTTCATAATAAATTTTTCCTAGTTGCATGAGTCATCATGTCATTGTTGTTTGTTCCTCTTAGTAAAGTATTAGCACGTTTCATCTAGATATTTATGTTGTGTGATTTGGTATGCTAGTATGCCTATTGATCTATGTTTTCCTATCCATAGTAGCATGAAGTGAGCATTGTTATTACTAGAAGAATTTGAATGTTGGCGTAGTTTTAGGATCTCTTCACATTATGATTGACTTTGATGGTAGATATTTTTAAAAATAGTCATGATTCATAGAACCGGACTAGTACTCTTGCTTCTATGGTGATCTCTCAACTACATTTTGGTTACTGATAAACTCAGATCATGTAAGCTCATTTAGAAAAATCAATCCCCCAAAAAAATGAAGGTTTCTTTAAGTTTGATACTTTGGAAACATTCAAAGAAAGAAGAAAAAAAATAAGGGATAAAAAAATAGTTATTGTGAGTGGAAACTAGCAATTCATCCCTTTGAGACCGAGTTAGGTTACTGGGAAAATGAATGCTATGTTTCTCTTGATACTGAGTATTCCTTTGAGACCTTGTGTAGATGATGCATAGCATTTTTTTTGTGGGGAATGAACCTTGCGTGTGGCAGGTAAGTGCCTATCACCGGAAGTATAAGGAACACGGTTAAATGAAAATTTGACTAGGCTTAGAGATTGACACTTGAAAAAGTTAAGCCACTTATCTCACTGAGCACGGAGTACTTCTACTTAGGCCACACTCAAACAATTTTTGTATCATGCTCATCAATGAAACTATATGATAGGTTTATATTGATTCATTAAGGATTATTACATGTCATCTACGCACATAAATCTAGATTGCAGGTTTTGCTTGAGGAAAAGCAAAGGTTTAAGTCTGGGGGTATGATGTGCGTAGATTATATACATTTTTATGCATACTTTGATACACATCTACTTATATTTCATGAGCATAATTTATGTTTATTGCACCATATTTCATTATAATGTCATACTTCCATTATATTCTGTTCGGAGATCTACTCTTTGCTTGTTTTGATTGATAGGATGCAATTTTAAACAAAAATGGAGCTTAAATGAAGTCTAGAGCTTCGAGAGTGTCTCAGCCATGTGGAACTCACACGGGCATGCGAAAACTAAGTTTTTTCCATGTTCTGGCCATGTGGACACCACACGGCCGTATAGAATTTTTAGCACTGCAGACTAAAATTAAAATGGAAATAACTTTGTGATTGTTTAGAGTTATGGACTGTTATTTAAATAAAAATATAGATAACTTCAAGATCTACAACTTTGATGAAAACTTAAACTAGATAAAACCTCATATTGATGGTGTAAAAGATGTTGCAATGAGACACGGTCTTGATACAGGGTCATGTCAAATCTTGCACTGCACACCAAGAGTAAAATGGACATAATATTGTTCTCAGTTAGAGTTCCAGGCTGTTCTTTATACCAAATTGTAGATAACTTCAAACTCTACAACTTTACTGAAGACTGAAACTTAAGAATACCAAGATAAGTGGTGCTAAAATGGCCTACAAATCTACACATCCTTGACACACGGCCAAAAAGAGCTAGGCCGTGTGAGCCACATGACCGTGTGAGCCACATGGTCGCGTGAGCCACATGGCCGCGTAAGCCACACAACCGTGTGAGCCACAAGAACTAAAGCAGAACATGGCCGTGTGAGCTACACAGTTGTGTCACTTTGGCCGAGTGCAAAATGTATGAGGCCATGTGGTGCCCATGCCCTGCTCTTTAAAAGGGGGGTTTTCTCCCCTTTTCACTAATCTTTGGCTTGGGGATCACCCCCATTCCTTGGAGGAGGGTTCTCCCCCTTGGAAGAACCCTAGAAACCACATCTTCAGCGATCCGTCCACCTCCAGAGCAAGGCAATGCCTCTAAGGACACCACGCTTCAAGGATAAACACTCTCCTCTCTCTAATTCTTTGTATTGGGTTGTAGTTTGGTTCTTTCTTTGTCTTTGGTTGTATTTCCTTTGCAATGGAGTAGATCTCTAGATCTAGAATGTAGGAAGTAGCTGTGATGTGATTGTGAATATATGAACTATGTATTTGGATATTTTCCTATGCAATGAAGTGTTTATATCATCATCTATGTGTGTTGTGCCTTGTATGCGTTTGACGAAATGTGTGTGAGGTAAATCCATGTAGATGTAGGGTTAGATCACCATGTAGAGGAAGAGTCTTGGAATGTAAGATCATGGGACCTTGTGATAGAAGGTATCCCTTACTTTTTACAGTAGTTCCTTGAAACGGGGATCGACTCTCTACTAGGAAAACTAATTAGAGTTTAAAGGGTTCTCCCAAATTAATGTTAGGAAGTGACTTGTGTAATATAGGAACGTGGACCGTGTGCCCTTGTGGGAGAATGATGCTCCCTATAATCGGACTTCCTAAATTACCTCTTCTACTTAATTACATTAATCTACCGTTAGGAAGTGATCTGTGTAATCTAGGAACGTGGACTGTGGGCCTTGGTGACAGAAGGGCGTTCCCTATAATCGGACTTCTTAAATTACCTCTTCTACTTAATGGCGGTAGAACTTGGGTAAACTTTTTGGTACGATCTTCGTATAGTACCAGACTTTAGTTAGAACTCCTACACGAGTGTAAGCATGGAGTTAGGTAGATGAACAATGCATAGGGACATTAACTAGCATCATAGTGAAATTGAAACCCTAGTATCTATCCATCCCCAAATCCAACTCTCCCTCTTTCTCTACTCTTTACATTCTCTCTTTTCTTCACTCTCTCTTTTTCAATTAAGCTTCGATTGTCTAGATAATTCGTCGTGCGAAGTTAACTAGTGCTTAATCAACAGTCCCTGTGGGATCGATAATCTTTTATATTACTGACGACGTAACCATGCACTTGCGGTGACGTAACAAAGTGTTACGCCTATTATTAAAATAGGTTTTAATAAACAAATCAAGAGACCTGTTAATACAAACAACGAGTCTATGACTACTCGAGATTTAGATTGATCTACATATGATTATCTTAGCAATGTTGATTTAAGTCTTTGTAACGGTACTTTAAACATATACACTTAAATCACATATGGTCCTTGTCCTATATAATCATATTATATAAAATTCCTCTACTTAGTGTCACTACACTAACTATCCGAATAAGACTATCATATTCATAATGTCGGCAAATTGTATTAATGATTACCAATTAAAGATCCATACTTTAATCAATCATGGACATTTTAAATATATTATCTATGATTTTAATCCTCTTGTATATAACAATCTTATATACTAAAATCATAGTCGCAACAATATATTATGGATTTTATATAGATATTTATTTTTATATAAGTAAACATAAAACAATCAAACAATAAAATGAATGCTTCTTTTATTTAATTCAACAATTAATAGTAAATATCTGTTTCATGGGCATATTCCCAACAAACTCCTACTTACCCTAAAGTAGATGAGACATATCTCTAAGACCCATTCCCTTTAAGTAACGTATGAACATTTTTTCAAGTAATGTCTTGGTGAACGAATATGCAAGGTTCTCTTTCGATGCTATCTTCATAACGTTGACATCTCCTCGACATACAATCTCCCTAAGGAGATGGTACTTTCTTTCACTCATGATTTTGGACTTAGTAGTTATTATTTTCATGTTAAAAATGTTGTGACATTATTTATACAGGATTCATTATTACCGTAGGAGATTATGTGTTTCCTGAGTCTCATCCTGTTTGAGAGGAGTTACTTTAGGAAACACACTAATTTAGATTTGGGATACATTTGGGTGGTACCTAAATGTATAGAGACTTGGAACGTTCCTATTGGTAGAACGACATAAAGAAAGACATCGTGAATTTTGCAGCTTGATGTCTAATATGCCAGCAAGTGGAGGCTGAACATCAGGGACTAGTAAGATTGCTTCAGTAGATTCAGATACTAGAATAGAAATGAGAGCATATTACGAAGGACTTTGTTGTGGGATTAGGTAGGAAACGGAGAGGACATGATGCGATTTGGGTAATCGATGACTAAATAACCAAATCTGCTTTGTTTCTTTCGATCCGTAGGACAGATTCTTTGGATCGATTTGCTGTGCTGTAGAGAGATCACCAGACTTTAAGCTATATCTTTGAGTACCAAACCAGATAGAGAACATCACAGTTCTGACAGTTTTTTTACAGTAGATCATGGGTATAGAGTTCTATTTTAGTACTTCCACCCTCGGATAGATGGACAGTCTGAGCGCACTATAAGACATTTGAGAATCTGCTAATTGTGTGTGTTATGGATTTTGGAGATGTTTGATTTACCCACCATTGGCTTGATAGTAATGTGGGCATAGCGAAAGCATGGTGAGCTCATGACCCACAGATTCATCATTATCTACTTGGAAGTGGATCATCTTGTAATTTTATAAGAGAACCTTTAATCCATCATGGTTAGAAATTTGTTCATGATACTAGCATGGAGTAGTATATGACTATGTTGTTTAGTTATTACCCTCAGATGAGGATCCCTGAGTTGAGAAGAAAATTTGGAGACCAAATTTTTATTAGTGGGGGAGAATTTAAAATACAACACCTAAATAATAATTAAATAATAAGGTTATTTGAGAAATAATCTTATAGAATTTTTTGAGAATTTTTAGAAATTTTTTAGAATTTAAACGGAGACTGTATGACTTCTTTTAAGGGGATGGATCACTTGGGCTAGGAGAAAGTCTATTTGGAATATCATTTTAATAGGAGTTGATTGAGGAAATCAACTTAGGGTTTAATTAATTAAACCTAAGTTGATATTATAAAACTTATTAAATCTTCTCTTTTCCCCTCATTTTCTCCCTATTCCTCCTCCTTCCCCGATCCCTATTTTCTGTCGCCAACCTCCACCCACACCACTCTGTCCGGTCTCCATCCGCATTGCCTCGTCGATCACCAGACTCCCGTGTACCATCGGCTTCTCTCTGACCATGAGTAGGAAGCCATCACGATTTCTATCTACCTTTCTACCTCGCGTCACTACTGCCACGCTGCACGATCGATTGTCGCACGACCCTACTGTGAGACGTAGAGCTCCACCTCTGTTGGCCATCAAAGCAGCTACCACGGGATAGGCCTGGACATTGCCTGCTGCTCCCGAGCAATTAAGGCTGGTGCTACCTCCTCTTTCGTGGCCTAGTTCTAATCCATTATCGTCAATGTTGCCGCCGTCACTGTGTCAGCTGCTGCGAGCACCACCATCGACATTGCATGTCCTCCCCATTATGGGTCCGTTCTGAGATGTTATCTCTCCTCCCTGATCTATTTGTAGTCTCCCTTCTCCGACTGTGTGGAGTTTTCTTTTCTCGATTCAGACGTCTACCATGTGAGAGCCTCTTATCGTTGCCTCACTTCCAGCCATTATAGTTGTGGACACCATAGCCCTCTACTCTACTCTGGCC
Source organism: Zingiber officinale (assembly GCF_018446385.1). NCBI lineage: Eukaryota > Viridiplantae > Streptophyta > Magnoliopsida > Zingiberales > Zingiberaceae > Zingiber > Zingiber officinale. The sequence continues at coordinate 112,060,754 of NC_055993.1, read as the reverse complement.
ACCATAGTAGGTCATGGACCTTGGAACCATGAATTTTTACCGGTAGCCAACTCACCTTCGTTAGTCATTGCTTCGATGGTAGATTTGGTGTCGTTGGATCTTTGATCGTGAGCCACCACCAGCTATCATCGGATAGGGTAAACCCTAACTAAACTCTACTGCCTTTCTTCAATGAAATGCATGACTAACAATTGAGTTTAATTGTTATTTGAGAGATGATACTATGGCTAAATCTAATCTAATAATTGAGATGGATTATATTAGGATTAATAGTGGATTAGATCAATTTGATCAAGAAATTGGGATCAATTGAGGTAGATTATTAATTAAGGTTAATTAATAATCATTTCGATTAGGGTATTTCTTAATTAGTTGGGATGTAGTTTAACTAGTTATGACATATGTAATTAGCTAAATACATTATGTGATGTAGGACTTTGGTTCGAGATGAGTACTTTGACACAGGGATTGTTTAGCTCGATCCTCATTTAAGGCGGGTACTTCTTTTTTGGCCTCTATAGTTCTTTGAACTTAGTGCATGGATTATTTGATTGATTAGGTTGCTTTACCTTAACTCCACTTGTATTTTATCTGTGCTTGATACTTATATGCTTGATCTTTAAGATGATCTCTTTATTATCTATACAATCTCACTATTTGATATTTGTACTTTGTAATGTACACACGTGTATGGTGTGTACTATAGGAGTTATCATACTAATTATGCATATGTTAGTGTGCACATGTGTTGTTACTTATTGTATATCTTGTTGGTAGTCACATGTTGGATCTTTCCATGCATACAGGTATATGTGATTGATGGATCATGTTTCTATTGGCGCAGCGGGCCGGCAAGACGGGAGGGGTGAATTGCTTGAAATAAAAAAATACCCTCCTCGATTTTTTCAACTCTAGGAATGCAACAATAATAAAAGAAAACATAAAAGAAGACTCAGCAGTTGACTTGGTTACAACCTAGGTGATTGTTAATCCAAGGCGGTTGAACAGCTCACTAAGAATTTCCTTCTTTGAAGGTGGAGAAGCCTTTTACACACTGAACGCTCTAAGAGTTGCTAGGAAGTTAGTACAAGAGTTGATTGATTATTTCCTAGCTCCAGGGGCCTTTATATAGATCCTGAAAATCCTATCTCGAGTCTTGAGGGCGTCTCCAAAGGGGTTGAGGGTGCCTCCAAGGGGATAAGCGGATAAAGCTTTATCCACATGCTAACAGTCACAAAGACTTGGTTGAGGGTGCCCTCAATGCCATGGAGGGCGCCCTCAATGTGGAGGGCACCCTCAACGGCATGGAGGGCTCCCTCAATGTGGAGGGCACCCTCAATGTGGAGGGCACCCTCAATGCCATGAGGGTACCCTCAATGATGCAGGGTATAAATAGTTCCAGCTTCTCTTTTTCTCCTTTTCAGCTTCCGAAGTCCCGATTGCTTGGGTGATTGCGGTCAATCGAAATAGGGCCACCCGAACTCAATTTCTGGCCTTCTTCTCAAGTAGGCTTCTGCCCCGGCTTCTTGTCCCTTAAACGTCACGCACGTTCTTCTCGTCCACCGGTGTACTCTTCCGCAGCTCTCTCGTCCTTCGGACGCACCGAGCCCGTCGGCTTCCTTCCCGTGTCGTCCTTCTCACTAGCTCCGTCTTCCGCTAGACTTCCTGCTCTCCTAAGCTCCTACACACTTAGACACAGGGATCAAAACCAAACAGGACATAACTTAACTGGGTTGATCACATCAAAACAACCACGGGGTCCAACAGTTTCTGGATATTTATATGTTGTGTGTATACACGTGTCAGGTGTGTACTATTGGAGGTATCTTATCGATTAAACCTGTGTGGTGGTTTGTGTACATATGTCTAGTGTATTATTAGAGGTATCTTGTTGATTATACCTATGTTGTGTGTACACACATGTCAGGTGTGTACTATTAGAGGTATCTTGTCGATTAAATCTGTGTGGTGGTGTGTGTACACGTGTCTGGTGTATTATTAGAGGTATCTTGTTGATTATACTTATGTTGTATGTACACATGTTTCAGGTGTGTACTATTGGAGGTATCTTGTCGATTAAACCTGTGTGGTGGTGTATGTACACGTGTCTAGTGTATTATTGGAGGTATCTTATTGATTATACCTATGCTATGTGTACACATGTGTGATGTGTGTACTATTGGACGTATCTTGTCGATTAAACCTGTGTGATATGTGCACACGTGTCTGGTGTGTACTATTAGAGGATCATGTTAATTATGTTGTATTTATGTTGAGGGAGTTGTTGCATTGATGATCATTATATCGGTATTATGATTATTTACTTCATGTTCATCATTGCACTATATGCATGCTGATACATGTTACGATAGGTCGGCCTGTCGAATGAAGGAGTCATGATCGAGAAGGATAGGAGAGGTATATAGACAATGTACCTTCGTGCGCTCGGATAGGAAAAGCCCGATAGAGCGTAAAGGTACTTAGTCTTATAGAAGCTCATAGTATATTACCGGCGAAGTGAAGGCCAAGCGAGGACCCATGTGTTTGCACTCGATCGGTCAGGCAAAGCCCAACCAGGAGTAAAGGCATTTAGCTATACAAAAGTCCATAGTATATTATCGGCCGAGTGAAAGCCGAGTGAGCACTAAGGTGCCTTCACGCGCTCGGTCAGGCAAATCCTGACCAAGCATAAAGGGTGTTGGAATGTATACTAAAAGTCTAGCTTTTTGTATAAACATTTATTTAGAAAAAAGAATCACATTGGTCAAATGTCTACATTTATATGTTAAGTGTAGTTGTTCAATTAATTTATATTGTAGATAACATTGTGTGTGGTGTCACACACAGAAGATCATGTTATCAGTTCCTTATAAGTTATAAATAGTAGCTCACGACTAAGACGGATAGGAACAAACCAATGGAATAGTCGTAGTGTAATTTGGTATTAGTTTATCTTGACTATAAAATTACACTAGTACACTCCGAGTGTATTGATCAGGACCATTTGAGGTAGTATCTTTTTATACTGACAATATAAAAGAACAATACCTCTGTTATTGTGAAAGTGTGTACTCTTAATCATGATATAATAACAAGCACATATACTTAATACTTATTTCTTTAATTTATCAAAGTGTGCGATTTAGCTCGTTAAATCAATAGGCCCGATAAGTTGGGAAATGATATTATTTATATGGTGTGTTGTTGATTATAGAATGAAACTGTGTCCTAGTAATCTAGGTTGATGATGTCCCCTTGAGGAGCTCATAAAGATTGTCATGTAAACCCTGCAGGTGGACTTAGTCCGACATGATGATAAGGTTGAGTGGTACTACTCTTGGAGCTAGATATTAATTAAGTGAGTTGTCAGTAACTCATTTAATTAGTGGACATTCAATATCTTAAACACAGGGAGACTAACACACTCATAATAAGAAGGAGCCCATATAATAATATGGGATTGGTGTGGTAGTGTAATAATAACTCTTTAGTGGAATGAGATATTATTGATGAACTCGAGTTGGGTGTTCGGGGCGAACACGGGAAGCTCAAGTTCATCAGGAGACCAAAATCAATTCCTCCTCTCGATCCCTGTCGTAGCCTCTTATTTATAAAGTCTTATATCCACCTAAACCCAACTTCTTACCCACCTTAAGGTGGCCGGCCAAGCCTAGCTTGGAGCCCAAGCTAGGGTCGGTCAAACCAAGCATAGATGGGTTCAAGTGGTGGCCGGCCCTAGCTTGGAGCCCAAGTAGGTGGTCGGCCACAATAAAAATAAAAGGGAGTTTATTTTAAAATCTTTCCTAATGTGGAAGACATGATTTTAAAAGAGAGTTTTAAAATTAAATTTTTCCTTTTATAGTTTCTACAAAGGATTAAGAGAAAGGTTTGATATCTTTCCTTATTTGTAGTTACAAGAAAGATTTTAATTTTGAAGAAAACTTTCCTTTTTTGTAATCATCCACATGTTGTATAAGAGAGATTTTAATTTATAAAAAGTTTCCTTTTATAACCAACCATGAAGGGAATTTAAAGAGAGAAATTTTTATTTTAAAAATTTCCGGAAACAAATAAGGAAGCTTTAATTTTGTGTTTAAAACTTTCCTTATTTGGAGGACTTGTAGGGGCCGGCCATAAGATGGATTAAGAGGAAATTTTAATTAAATTTTCCTTATTAGCCATAGGCAAGAAAAATAAGAAAGTTTTAATTATGTTTAAAACTTTCCTTATTTGCCAAGACCAAGGAATATAAAAGAGAGGGTAGAGGTGCCTCACCTGACAACACATCTATTATTCCTCTCTTCTCTTCCTTGGTGGTGGTCAGCCCTCATCCTTCCTCTTCTCCTTTTCTTCTTCTTTGGTGGCTGGCGGCATCAACTCTTGGGGAGATTTTGGTGGCCAGATTTAGCTTGGAGAAGAAGTAGAGAAAGGAGGCTTTGTTTCTTAGCATCCCTTGGAGCTTGGTTGGTGGCCGAAGTTCTTCATCTCTAGGAGATTGTTGGTGGCCGAAACTTGCAAGGAGAAGAAGGAGGCTTAGGTGGATTCTCATCTTGGTAGATCATCCCCCACACGACGTCCGAGATAAGAAGAGGAATACGTCAGAAGATCGTGAGGTCTATAAGCTACAAAGAAAGGTATAACTAGTTGTCTTGTTCCGCATCATACTAGTTTTCTTTGTATGGATTTTAAAATACCAAACACAAGAGGCTAACGATTCTAGGTTTCGGATTTATGATTCAATTTTGTGTTTCTTTTGTTTTTCGATCTTGTGATTCGATTGTTCTTAATGGTTAAACCTAGGGTTACTATAAGGAGATTAAATATTGAATTTCGTTAAAAGGCTTTGTCTAGGAAGTGGTGGATGATCCCATACCCAAGAAGGCCTAGTGTCTTTCCATGTTTAACCTGGAAGTCGATCTCTGAAATAAATATTTAATCAAATTTGTAACATGGGTGGATTTGGATTAATAATGTTAAGCATCGTTTGTGATCCAAGTCTAAACCTCTAAGAACAGATAAGTTGAATTTGGAATCAATAATGTTAAGTTCTGTTTGCGATTCCAAATTTAATTTCTAAAGAACACAATAGGTTGTTAGGAATGGTTCGGGACTTGTATAAAATTTTTGTACAGGGGAACCAGTACGATATTCCGAGTAGCAACCAACAATTGGTATCAGAGCTAGGGTTTACCTTTGTGTGTTTGGTTTTCAGTTATTTATGCACATGTCATACATATTTTAGGCAGGATAATAGTAGGATGTGCAAATATATTAACTCTGTGGTTGCAGACATCCTAGATCAAACTATTATGCCCCTAATGTGATTGTGTGTGATTGGACCCTCGGACATGTCGAGGGCATTTTATGTGTGTGCATGATTGTATGTATTAAATACAGCAGGAGCTGTATTAGTTTTAGGATTTTATATTTTAGTTTCGATCTAGATGCTATGTACATTCCTTTGTGGAATATAGGATCGATATATCTAAAATTCTATTTTTGTCGCGGATCGTATCCTTGCGAGGCAGGGTACTATTTGTGGACTAGAGGCGCAGCGGAAAAAGAAGCAAGATAGATGTAGCGACTAGACCTGATTGCGGTGGCTAAAGATGGCAGCAGCTAGGGTTGGCAGCATACGGAGGATAGTGATAGAAGAGGCCATAATAGTTGGAAAATTATTTTTCCATATTTATTGCTTTTATTTGCTGTGATGTGTGTGTGCATGATAAAATCCTCATCTTAAATAACTAAGTGGGAGAGGGATTAGTAAATAAATTCCACGGTCTCCATTACTGGTTTGTAAGTGATGCAAACAAACTTGCGTGTTGGCTCTGAGTGCCTTCCTCCACAACGGATGAGTTTGTTTGTAGATCACTAGATCAAACTTCCTAAATGGATGATTATAGGAAATTATTTAGGAGCGTGTGATCTTCTCCAACTGAAGGGGCACAATCTTATTTAATGGACTAAGTATCAAGTAATGGTACACACTTAGGGACATTTAATAGTATCCTCCCCAACGGAGTCACTGCTATTATTTGTGTGACCAAAGGAAAACCAACTATTAATTTTATTTATCATAAAGTTAGGATGACAAGATAATAAAATTAATGGGTAAAACCTCCTCTTATAAATGTTTGAATTTGTATACGTCCACACTAACGTGACATGCAAAATTCACGGTGTTTTGAGGTATTGGTAAATTTAAATAATATTGTTTGAGGAATCAATATTATTCTAAGTTTAGAGACTTGACCAAAACTTATTTTGTGATTCTTAGGATGACTTTCAACCCACTGGCTATTATTCTGAAAGAGAACAAACTTACTGGTCCCAACTACATAGATTGGAATAGAAACTTGAGCACTGTCCTAACTGTTGAAGGCTATAAGTTTGTACTAATAGAGGTCTACCCTAATGTGCCTAATAGCGATTCTAGTGAAGAGGAGATTGAGTATCATAGGAAATGGGTCAAGGCAGATGAGATGGTGTGGAGTTACATTTGGCTTTTATATCAAATGTGCTGCAACATCAACATCAGGCCATGCCTACTGGCCATGACATGATGTACAATCTCAAGGAACTCTTCGGACACTAGAATCAGGCTAACAGGCAAGACTGTATGATATCTAGGTACTGGACTAAAAGCAGGAATGAAGAAGCCGAAAGGCAAGTGCTTCATTTGCAAGCAGTCTGGACATTTGTAGGCGGACTGTTCTCGTAGGAAGAGAACAATAAAGGTATATCTTATTCTCTAATAGTTGAAACATGTTTAGTGGTGTTATCTACCGGTACCTGGCGTATAGATACGAGAACCACTGATCATGTCTGCAAATCATTGCAAGGGTTCCAGGAAACCCGACAACTACATGAAGGAGAAATCACTATTTACATGGGCAATGCTACAGAAGTAGCAGCTATTGCAGTGGGAGATGTTTATAGGAATAAAAAAATTTGGTTTTGAGAAATTATCTTTACATACCAAGTTTTAGAAAGGACTTGATTTCAGTTTCTAAATAATACAAGGATGGATATTCTGTCTATTTTGATAACAAAGGTGTTATCAAGAAAAATAGGGAAGTTATCTGTTCTGGTACGTTAGTTGGTAATTTGTATACTCTAAATCCAATAACTCTCACGATGCAACAAATAGAAACACATCTTCTAATTCTAATAAGAGAAAGCAACCTTCGGAAATGAACCAAACATATCCTTGGCATCTAAGGCTATGTCATATTAACTTGAGTAGGATTCAAAGGTTAAAAGCCGATGGACTTTCCAACCTGCGAGTCTTGCTTGAAAGGAAAAATGACCAAGAGACCTTTTAAGGCTAAGGGGTATAGAGCAACAGATGTGTTGGAATTGGTCCATTCTGATTTGTGTGGACCTATGACTATCCAGGCAAGAGGTGGTTTCGAATATTTCATCTCTTTCATAGACGACTATTCAAGATATGGATATATTTACTTGTTGCACCGCAAGTCTGAGTGCTTTGATAAGTTCAAAGAGTACAAGGCTGATGTGGAGAAACGACACGGTAAAAGTATCAAGATACTACGGTCTGATCGTGGTGGCGAGTACCTCTCAGGAGAGTTTAGGAATTACTTATCAGAGGTTGGGATTCAATCCCAATTGTCTGCACCTGGTACACCACAACATAATGGTGTGGCAGAACCAAGGAATAGGACTCTTATGGAAATGGTTAGATCAATGATGAGTTATTCAGAATTACCAAATTCATTCTGGGGATATGCTTTAGAAACGACAATGTACATTTTGAACTTGGTACCTTCTAAATCAGTACCCTCTACTCCCATGGAATTGTGGAATGAGTGTAAGCCTAGTCTGAGTCATATTCGGATATGGGGTAGTCCAGCACATGTGCTGAAGGGAGATACGATAAGTTGGAATCTCATACAGAAGTTTGCTTGTTTATAGGATATCCCAAAGGAACGAAAGGTGGTTTGTTTTATAATCCTAAAGATCAGAAGGTCATTGTTAGCATGAATGCCCGATTTTTAGAAGAGGATTATGTAATAAACCTTAAGCCCATGAGTGAAATTGTTCTAGAAGAAATGAGAGAGGACATGCCTACTTTAGTACCAACAGTGCAAGGTGAAATATCACAAGAAACTGCAACACGTTCACAAATGATACACAACAACAGACAGTACCTCGTCATAGTGGGGCAGTTGTTAGGCAACCTGAAAGATTCATGTTTTTGGGAGAGTCGTCGGACTTGATCCTGGGTAAACATGAACCTGATCCCCGAATATATGACGAAGCACTCCAAGATAAAGATGCAGCATCTTGGGAAAAGAGCAATGAATTCAGAAATAGAATCTATGTATTCTAACAAAGTCTGGAGCTAGTAGAACCATCAAATAGTGTAAAATATATTGGATGTAAATGGATCTACAAAAGGAAAAGAGGGGCAGACGGGAAGGTGGAAACCTTCAAAGCAAAGCTTGTTACGAAAGGGTATACTCAGAAAGAATGAATCGATTATGGAAACATTTTCGCCAGTAGCTATGCTTAAGTCTATCCGGATACTCTTATCTATTGCTGCTCATATGGATTATGAGGTGTAGAAAATGGATGTCAAGACAGCTTTCCTTAACGAAAGTCTTGAAGAAAACATCCATATGAAGCAACCAGAGTGTTTTATTGCAAAGGGCAAAGAGCATCTAGTATGTAAGCTCAACCGGTCTATTTATGGACTTAAGCAAGCTTCAAGGTCTTGGAACATCCGGTTTAATGAAGTAATCCAGTCGTATGGATTTATTCAGTGTCCGGATGAGTCTTGTGTATACAAGAAGTGTGATGGAAACGTGGTGGTATTTCTTGTACTATACGTAGATGACATTTTGTTAGTTGGAAACAATATCAAAGTGTTGTCGGAAGTAAGGGTATGGTTGTCCAAGCAATTCGATATGAAGGACTTGGGAGAATGTGCATATATTCTCGGGATCAAAGTAATAAGGGATCGCAAGAAAAGAATGTTGTGCTTATCCCAAGCTTCATATATCGATACAATCCTAGCTCGTTTTAGCATGCAAGACTCCAAGAAAGGTTTTCTACCTTTTAGGCATGGAGTATCTTTATCCAAAGAGATGAGCTATAGGAAGCCTAATCTATGCTATGTTGTGCATGAGACTGGATATCTGTTTTACCGTGAGCATGGTTAGCAGATATCAAAGTAATCCAAGGCAGGGACATTGGACTGCCGTAAATCATATATTAAAGTACCTGAGAAGGACTAGAGACTATATGATGGTATACCAAGTAGATGATTTACTCCCTGTGGGTTACACGGATTCTGACTTCCAATCAGATAGGGAAAAATAATAAGTCAACCTCGAGGTTTTGTGTTTACTTTAGGAGGTAAAGCCATAACAATGGAGGAGTGTTAAGCATAGATGCTTTTTTGGACTCTACCATAGAATCTGAGTATGTGGCAGTCTTTGAGGTAGCCATAGAAGTTGAATGGCTCAGTAACTTCATGATGGACTTAGATGTGATTCCTGGTTTGCCCAAAATTATTGGTGCAGTAGCAAACTCGAAGGAACCACGAGCCCATAAGGCAAGTAAACACATAGAGCACAAGTACCACCCAATATGAGACATCGTATAACGAGAAAAAGTTGTTGTCGCCTAAATTGCATCAGATGATAACATGGAAGATCCTTTCACTAAGGCCCTTAAGGAAAAAGCTTTTGATGGACATGTTGAGAGGTTGGGAATCAGATGTATGGCAGGATATATGGCAGCATAGTCTTTTAGTATAAGTAGGAGATTGTTGGAATGTATACTAAAAGCCTAGCTTTTTGTATAAACATTTATTTAGAAAAAAGAATCACATTGATCAAATGTCTACATTTATATGCTAAGTGTAGTTATTCAATTAATTTATATTGTAAATAACATGGTGTGTGGTGTCACACACAGAAGATCATGTTATCAGTTCCTTATAAGTTATAAATAGTAGCTCACGACTAAGATGGATAGGAACAAACCATTGGAATAGTCGTAGTGTAATTTGGTATTAGTTTATCTTGACTATAAAATTACACTAGTACACTCTGAGTGTATTGAGTAGGACCATTTGAAGTAGTATCTTTTTATACTGACTATATAAAAGAATAATACCTCTGTTATTATGGAAGTGTGTACTCTTAATCATGATATAATAACAAGCACATATACTTAATACTTATTTCTTTAATTTATCAAAGGGTGTGATTTAGCTTGTTAAATCAATAGGCCCGATAAGTTGGGAAATGATATTATTTATATGGTGTGTTCTTGATTATAGAATGAAACTGTGTCCTAGTAATCTAGGTTGATGATGTCCCCTTGAGGAGATCATAAGGATTTTTATGTAAACCCTGCTGGTGGACTTAGTCCGACATGACGATAAGGTTGAGTGGTACTACTCTTGGAGCTAGATATTAATTAAGTGAGTTGTCAGTAACTCATTTAATTAGTGGGCATTCAATATCTTAAACACAGGGAGATTAACACACTCATAATAAAAAGGAGCTCATATAGTAATATGGGATTAGTGCGGTAGTGCAATAATAACTCTTTAGTGGAATGAGATATTATTGATGAACTCAAGTTGGGTGTTCGGGGCGAACACGGGAAGCTCAAGTTCATCGGGAGACCAAAACCAATTCCTCCTCTCGGTCCCTGTCGTAGCCTCTTATTTATAAAGTCATATACCCACCTAAACCCAACTTCTTACCCACCTTAAGGTGGTCGGCCAAGCCTAGCTTGGAGCCCAAGCTAGGGTCGGCCAAACCAAGGATAGATGGGTTCAAGTGGTGGCCGGCCCTAGCTTGGAGCCCAAGTAGGTGGTCGACCACAATAAAAATAAAAGGGAGTTTATTTTAAATTTTTCCTAATGTGGAAGACATGATTTTAAAAGAGAGTTTTAAAATTAAATCTTTTCTTTTATAGTTTCTACAAAGGATTAAGAGAAAGGTTTGATATCTTTCCTTATTTGTAGTTAAAAGGAAGATTTTAATTTTAAAGAAAACTTTCCTTTTTTTGTAATCATCCACATGTTGTATAAGAGAGATTTTAATTTATAAAAGTTTCCTTTTATAACCAACCATGAAGGGAATTTAAAGAGAGAAATTTTTATTTTAAAAATTTTCGGAAACAAATAAGGAAGTTTTAATTTTGTGTTTAAAACTTTTCTTATTTGGAGGGCTTGTAGGGGCCGGCCATAAGATGGATTAAGAAGAAATTTTAATTAAAATTTCCTTATTAGCCATAGGCAAGAAAAATAAGAAAGTTTTAATTATGTTTAAAACTTTCCTTATTTGCCAAGACCAAGGAATATAAAAGAGAGGGTAGAGGTGCCTCACCTGACAACACATCTATTATTCCTCTCTTCTCTTCCTTGGTGGTGATCGGACCTCATCCTTCCTCTTCTCCTTTTCTTCTTCTTTGGTGGCCGGCAGCATCAACTCTTAGGGAGATTTTGGTGGCCGGATTTAGCTTGGAGAAGAAGTAGAGAAAGGAGGATTTGTTTCTTAGCATCCCTTGGAGCTTGGTTGGTGGCCGAAGTTCTTCAGCTCTAGGAGATTGTTGGTGGCCAAAACTTGCAAGGAGAAGAAGGAGGCTTAGGTGGATTCTCATCTTGGTAGATCGTCGCCCACACGACGTCTGATATAAGAAGAGGAATACGTCAGAAGATTGTGAGGTCTATAAGCTATAAAGAAAGGTATAACTAGTTGTCTTGTTCCGCATCATACTAGTTTTCTTTGTATGGATTTTGAAATACCAAACACAAGAGGCTAACGATTCTAGGTTTCAGATTTATGATTCGATTTTGTGTTTCTTTTGTTTTTCAATCTTGTGATTCGATTGTTCTTAATGGTTAAACTTAGGGTTACTATAAGGAGATTAAATATTGAATTTCATTGAAAGGCTTTGTCTAGGAAGTGGTGGATGATCCCATACCCAAGAAGGCCTAGTGCCTCATCATGTTTAACCTGGAAGTCGATCTCTGAAATAAATATTTAATCAAATTTGTAACATGGGTGGATTTGGATTAATAATGTTAAGCATCGTTTACGATCCAAGTCTAAACCTCTAAGAACAGATAAGTTGAATTTGGAATCAATAATGTTAAGTTCTGTTTGTGATTCTAAATTTAATTTCTAAAGAACACAATATGTTGTTAGGAATGGTTCGGGACTTGTACACAATTTTTATACAGGGGAATCAGTATGATATTCCGAATAGCAACCAATAAAGGGTACTTAGCCTTATAGAAGCTCGTAGTATATTATCGGCTAAGTAAAGGTCGAGCGAGCATCAAGGTGCTTGCATACGCTAAGTCAAGGAAAGCCCAACCGAGCGTAAAAGAACTTAGCCTTATAGAAGCTCGTAGAATATTAATGGGCGAGTGAAGGCCGAGCGAGCACCCATGCACTTGCACGCGCTCGGTCAGGCAAAGCCTGATCGAGAGTAAAAGTACTTAGCCCTATAGAAGCTCGTACTATATTACCAGCCGAGTGAAGGCCGAGCGAGCACCCATGTGCTTGCACGCGCTCGATCAGGCAAAGCCTAATTGAGCGTAAAGGTATTTAGCCTTACAAAATCCTGTAGTATATTACCGGTCGAGTGAAGGCCGAGCGAGCATCCATGTGATTGCACTCAACCGGTCAGGCAAAGCCCGACCAGGTGTAAAGCATTTAGCCTTACAAAAGCTCGTAGTATATTACCAGTCGAGTGAAGGCCGAACGAGCACCAAGGTGCCTCCATGCGCTTGGTTAGGCAAAGCCCGACCGAGCATAAAGGTACTTAGCCTTATAGAAGCTTGTAGTATATTACCAGCCGAGTGAAGGCCGAACAAGCACCCATGCGCTTGCACTCAATCGTTCAGGCAAAGCCCGACTAGGTGTAAAGGCATTTAGCCTTACAAAAACCCATAATATATTACCGGCCAAGTGAAGGCTGAGCGAGCACAGGGTGCCTTCACTCGCTCAGTCAGGTAAAGCCCGACCAAGCATAAAGGCACTTAGCCTTATAGAAGCTCGTAGTATGTTACCGGCCAAGTGAAGGTCGAGCGAGCATTGATATGCTCACATGCGCTCAGTCAAGCATAACTCGATTGTGCGTAAAGTCATTTAGCCTTATGAAAATTTTTAGTATATCACCGGCCGATTGAAAGCCTAGCAAACACCAAGGTATGTATATGTGCTCGGTCGGGTAGAACCAGACCGAATGTAAGGGCACTCAGCCTTATAAAGTTCATAAATATTCTCAGCTGAAACACGCTTAGCATAAGGTATTCTCAATATATACACGATCGGCATCAATGATTGGTCGAGACACGCTTAACAGAAGCATATAAGTATGACAACTTAGCAAACTTGGCGAGAAATATCTTCTAGAAGCTTCTTCAATTATAATGACGTGTTTATATGCATATATCATCATAAATATGACTCACAAACGATAAAAGAGGTACATCTAGGGCACCAAAAAGATTCCTTAAAAAGATTATTGCAAGAAGCTCAGGAGATGACTTCATCTCCTAACAAACTCTAACAAACCGGGGACCACTTCATGACTACGGAGGTTACATGAGGTAGTATAAAAAGGGAGATCCTTTCCGTTGGTAAGGTACGCAAGTTCTAGCATCTAAACTCTTTTTCAAAATACTTCAGTTACTATTCTTCTTCTTTTTCTTCTTCCATCCTTGAGAGAGAAACTGACTTGAGTGTCGGAGGGTCTAGCCAGGGATCACCACCCCGATTTTAGGTCACTAACGCTTTGTTGGTTGTTTCGCTGTGCGCAGGATCGTGGAGAGGTTCTTTTAGGTTTCCAGGAGGCTATCTTCATCAAGGATCATCGTTCACCAGAGCTAGTGTACCACTTCACAGATTTCAAATAGGATCAAATTTGACGCCGTCTGTGGGAATTATTCACAAATTTCAAATAGGATCAAACTTGAGCGTCGGAGGGCCTAGCCTGAGATATAGTTGCTAAGCATAAAAGGGAGCTGGTGGAGGCAAAGAAGAAAATTTCAGAACAAGATGCACATATACAAAAAGTTAAAGCAATTGTAAAATATCGAAAAAGGGCGAATAACCATAAGGAAATTTTCCGAAATTTTTAAAAAAAATTTGGAAATTTTTCGGAGACCGTATGAACGAGTTTACGGGGATAAAATTGGGTCCCGGGAAAGCCTGTTTAGGCTACCCATTTAAACGAGGAAATGTTTATTTATTTATTTGTTTTATTCCTTCTCTTTTTCTATTTATTTTTCTTTATATTCTTTTTTCCCCATGCCTTTCCCCTTCGTTTCCTTCCCCGCGTGCCCGACGCCTCACTCGACGTCGATCCCTTGCCCTAACCGCACGCGGCGGTTCCCTTCTCCCCTCGCGATTAAATCCCTCGGCCAAGGTTTCTCTTCCTCTTCGTGGCCGAAACCGATCACTTTCCTCGCCTCTGCCCAATCCTCTTACTCTTCTTCTTCCGTCCCTGCCCAAGCGCCGGCGAGCGCGAGCCATCGTCGGCCGAGCCGCCCTCCCGATCCCTTCGTCTCCTCCACCCGACGGTGCCGCCCTTTCTCCTAGACGAGCCCTTGTCGATCTTCCCCTCTTCCTCTGCAGAGCATCGCCACCGCACGATATAACGCCGACCACTTCCACACCGTCGGCCCTACTCCCGATCTCGCGACGCTGTGCCCTAGTTCTCAATCTCGTCGGTCAGGTTCTCATCGCCTTGGTTGCCCTGATCCGCTGGGTATCGCCACTCTCTATTGCTGTTGAACCGTGCTGGTGATTCCTTGGATTTCCTTACCAGAGCGGCGAGTCCTTGGATTCCTGATCTCCACCACTTGATTTTCTTTTTGATCTGTTTGATTCCAACAGTGAGATTCTGTTCTGCAGGATCGTGTACTGTGGATCAACAATCAAGGCTGTGAGGTAGGGGTATTTTGTTGCTGTGGTGCTGGAATTGTGATCGTGAGGTGAAGTAAGACTTGCTGTAGGGCTGTTCTTGGTTCCAGCAGCAACAACCATCTTGTTCCAGCGTCAACAGTGGCTAGGTATTGAGGTAAGGTGTAGGGGAATTTGATACAAATAGGTTATGTCTTGAATTAGGGTTATGTTATGTGTTGATTAGGGTTTTGCCCTAATTTTGGGTTAGAGATTTTATTTAGCTATTTATATAGATTTAGCTAAATAAAATATATATATGTATTGTTTGACACGGGACTTTGACGCGAGACGAGTATCTCGACTACTGGATTGGACCTTTCTATTGGAGGCGGGTACCTTGACTTATCTTTTAGATTTGTCATTTAATGTGCATAGTAGATTTTTAACAAATAGTAATGATTATGTTTTATATCTGCATCGGTATGTCATTATCCCACTACAACAAAAACCTTCATAGACATCGGTTTTCCACCGGTGTCTATTTCATTTTCGACCGATGTCTATGAAGCCGATGTTAAAAGTCTGCCATTTTAGACATCGGGTTAAAACCGATGTAGTATCACTTAACGACACCGGTTTTACAGCGGTGGAAAACCGATGTAATATTAGTTAATAACACCGGTTTTACAGCGGTGGAAAACCGATGTAATATTAGTTAATAACACCGGTTTTACAGCGGTGGAAAACCGATGTAATATGTATATTTTTTTCACAAATTTGATTTCCGAAACCATGAAAAATCGACAGTAACAAAAAAAAATACACAAATATTCACAAATTATACAAATATTCTTCATTCAATAATATCCATAAAATACACAAATATTAACAAATTATATAAATAATCTTCTTAGAACAATATCCATAAAATACCCAAACATTCTTTTTACATCAAAAGCTAGCTAATAGATATACTATCCCTAACCATTAATGGGTACCCCACGGAGCAGTAGGCCTCACTTCCTGTCCAGATCCAACATTCAATCCTTTCCCTAGGTCCCATAGCATAGTTCAGTGGTCGGCTCTGAAGTCCTCAGTGGTAGAAGTCTGACCCCATTCTCCTTTTCTCGTTCTCTCCTCCCTTTTCCCAGTCATCCCTCTTCCCTGTCATCTGTGCAATTAGTTTGTAAATTCAAATAACCAGAACACGAGAAAAATATACATATTCAATGACATTCAATAAAATATATAATATAGTTAAACAAAGTGAAGACCTTGACAAAATTAAGACTCCAATGGTTTAGTCATGCATATTGCATAGAGTTCAATTGAGGAGTAAGAACTAAGAACCATATAGCTGACCAAATAGTTAGCAAAAATATGGGTTCATTGATGTTGATAATATATTTCTCTGTCCTATTTACTAATAACCACCTGATATGGGTTCATTAAAAAATTTTGTCATATTTTGTCAAAATTAGAATCAACTAGCTATAGACTGAAACTGAGCCTAAGCAGAATCAGAATCATAAACTTGCTGAACAATCTTGGGCATCCTACAATAGATTATCCAAAAGTTGCAGAACAAAGTTGTAAAAAGTAGTAAAAGATTTGCAACTCTTATTCGATGCATAACAACAATTTTGATTTTGACACACGAGGCATTAACACCTGTTTTAACTTGACGCTATCTACTTGATAAAGTCAAGCAAAGACATTACCTTCACTTCGATCCTTGAATCCTCGAATAATACATGCAAGACTCCAAGGCCTTCCACCAGAGCATGCTTTTGCTCCACCTTTTAATATGCCATTGTGTTGCTTCAGTCTGAGAATATGTCATCTTTTGTCAAACAATGGGAAGGGTTTCACTTACATATGCACGAATCTATATATTCATCAACAACATCTTCCTGCCAGACGAATCTAATGAAGGTAAAGGCACACAAATAATACAAAAAAAAATTCTTCTGAGTGTGTGTTTCAGATTTAGAAAATATTTCAGTGGCATGTAAGTCAGAAATCAGTACTTAACAAATTAGAAAAGCAATCATCTTTAGATATTTGTCAAGGACACATTTAACTAGCACCTTATCTGGACATAATATAGGCATTGGACATGTAATCAAAACCCCATCTATTTCGATAAGAACAAAATAAATTAAGGAAATGTATACAAGAGGGAAGTTCTCGACATTCCACAAGAAAAATCCATGATCATATTTGTTAGACTTCAAATCCAAGGCCAAAAGCTTGCACAAGGTCATTAAAGACTCACGCAAGGTCATTCAATACTTATATACTTGCTCATAAACTCTTTGGAAAATTGATAAATTTACTGAATTTCACTTCCATTAGTCTGCCCATCACAATCTTTGATCCATAGAGTTAGTTATTAACCTTACATAACCTTCTTTAATAAATTCTTAATAAAACATACCCTAATATTTTCTTAGTAACAGTAATTTTATTAAAATTTCTAGCTCAAATTATTATAGACAGTGGAGTCTTATTGATCAGCTTTTGGGATTGGATGCATTTTTGACATGATGGCTCCTTAATTTAAATTGTGAAACACATGGAAGTATCCACCTACACTTAAATTAATGCAATAACACTATAAGAATAACCCAGATATACAAGTAATCTATTTAGGCATGCAAAAAGGAACAGTTGTATACCTTGAACAACAAGACCTACAAGAAAGAGTTTTGACGCTCGGAGTATCACCTTCTTGGTTGCTATAACTTTGTTTGGCACTCTCGGAGCAAAAAAAAAAGGAGTGTAAATAACATATTTATATAAAGACTGACTTTGATTCATTAACACAGTGTAATTACCTACATCTTTTGCAGTTTGCAAAAATTGATGTTTCAAATCAAAGAGAGGATTAGGATTTTATGAAGTTGATGGATTACCTTATATGTAAGGGAAAGTGCAACTCCAACTATAAATCAGCAAGTGATATGCCATTCCAAGGACTATGATTGACAGTTGGAAGAAATCCTCCAGCATAATCTACAAATATCATGAGCTGCAATGAACAGATTTGTTGGTCACTACTAGCATCAAAGACATTTTACGCATAGGACAGAGAAGTGCATATGCATAAACAAAAAATGGTGCTCGTAGTTGTGATTAAAAAAAAACAATCTAGATTATTGGTTTAAACAAAAGACTTCCATCTTGGCTAGCAAAGCACCTGCAAAATAGGTAGAACAAGATAAGAACATGTTTCTAGTGGTCAGTAGCAATCATCCTTCCCCAACTCTGCAAACAAAAATGGAGTTGGGAACAATATTTAACAAATAAATGGTACAAAAAAACGCGAAGAGTATCCTAAGCATCATTGTCAAAAAAAGCATTTAAGTATACTAAGAGCATAAGCTTATATAAGAAAAAATGATAGACTGTCAGATTATCTGTATCTTACTATGAGTGTGCCATGAAGCAAGAGACAGCCACAGCTGATAACTTTGCTGTATTATACTGAAGTCCGAGATTCCTCATTTATTACTTTATCCTTTGTGCCATAAGTATGTATTATACAGCAGTTGATTCCAAAACAATATCTGTTGTCAGATTAAAGTACATTTATTATTATTTAATTTAAAATTTTATCTGATCAATTTTTGTAATCTCTAATCTACACTCTTCCTTTTTTTCTCGATATAGTATATTCTTTTGGCAGTGTTTACTTAGAGTGGGAAAAATAGAAGTGATATGAAATGGTCTAAACTCTAAAGTGAAAAGAAAAGAAAAGAGTTGTGTTATCTTTATCTTATTTCCACTCTATCTCATTTAATTTGTTTAGTAATACGGAATTGGAGGAAGAGAAATATTTTTGTTCAAACCATGCGATTCTAGTACTCTAAACAATGTTTATGATAGAATAAATAAGTAAATGAAAGACATCAAAAAGGAAAGACATTCTTTCTGCAATATTCTAACTAGAACGAAGCATAACAGAGATTAAGGGAAAAAACGATGAAGGTGAGGCATTAGTTAATTACTGTTCAATCAGATTAAGGGAAAAAATCCCAAGTCATACATATTTAAATGCAACCTCAAGAGAACCGTATTCTAGATCTCTCATTAGCAATCCATATATTACTCTGAACTATTATCATTCAGATTGATTAAATGAGCACAATTTAGATGATGAACTATCCGGATCGGCTAAAGAGGGAAGAATGAAGACTTTTATTTATTTACCTCCAGGACATGTTGCCACTCTTTTCCAGTGAACTGCAAAAAAAAAAAAAAAAAATTTAAATTGATAAGAAAAGTTGGATGAATGCATTTCCTCAAGGATCGTAAAAAGTGCCAGTAAGAGGAATTCTTAAAAGGAAAATGCCTACAGTCTGTTGCCTGTTTTCAAAATAAGGATCTTTCATCTATCTACCAAAGTTTAGTGCTAGCCTTGATCATTCTTAGGCTAATTTTTCTGAGTGATTAAATGAAAGATCATCAAGTTTTGGACTACTTACTGACCTTGTGAAGAACAATGTCAAAAGGACCTTGATCCAGAAGAGACCGGCTCTGATCAATGGCCACAAATATAATCCCTTTCTTCCTGCATGTCTCAATATATGAACATTGAAATGGAAGCGATTTGCAAATCCGATGCAATAAAAATTAATCAGTCTCATCAAAAAGTCAGCAGCATAGCATAGATCAGGGACAAATCAGATGCAATTTGTAAACAATGAACTAAACCGTTAGCGATGTAATTAATTAATGTCTAACAGAAGAAAACTTGAAAAGAAAAAAAAAATCTGATTGAACATTGTTTAGAGTACTGGTTGGAATTAGGGAAAAAACGATGAAGGTGTTATCGTGTGACTGACCTGCCTTTGTTTGCTCTTATTTGTTTTTCTTGGAGTTTAGGAGGCTAGGTGAGAAAGATCCTGACGAGAAAGATCACAACATAATACACAAAAAATAAAAACAAATAAAATAAATCTAACCTGAGAAAGATCTCGACGAAGATGTTCAAGTCAGTGGAGGGCTTTGGCGGAGAGGACTTAGGGTTTAGGGCTTCGGTGGAGAGGGCTTCGGCGGAGGAGTTCGTGTGAGAGGGCTTCGGTGGAGGAGTTCGTGTGAGAGGGCTTCGGTGGAGGAGTTCGTGTGAGAGGGCTTCGGCAGAGGAGATCGCATGAGAGGGCTTCGGCGGAGGAGTTCGCGTGAGAGAGAGGTCGTGCGACTTTAGGTTTTTTGCGTGAGAGAAAGGTGCGCGCGACTTGGTTTTTGCGTGAGAGTTGAAAATTTTAGCTAAGTATTGGTGGGAAAATTATCATAGACATCGGATTTTAAAAACCGATGTTAAAATCGGTGTCTATTAACGAAAAAATGGGCGCTCATAGACATCGCCTAAAAAACCGATGTCTATGAGCGAAAATCTGCGCTCATAGACACCGGTTTTTGGAAAAACCGGTGTAAAATACTCAAAGACATCGGTTTTTGTTTAAAACTGTTGTTGTTCCACTGATGTCTATGAAGGTTTTTGTTGTAGTGTCCATTACCTGTGCATGCTTTGATTGTTTCCTGTTTGCATTCATGTTTATACCTTCAGATTACTTATGATCATAAAGGTAATGACATACCATGCCATAGGATATACCTGACTTATTTGATACCATATCTGACTTGTGTACTTAGATTTTCTGATTTGATCCATGTATATTTTTTGTACATATTTTATGGAGGTACATATGGTCAGGAGCTTCATGCTTAGTGTCATGCATCATCTGCATGATTGCATGCTAAGCGATTAGTAGCTCCATTATTGTTGAGCACATAGCCAGTTACATAGATCTGCACACACCACCACTCATGGATTAGTGGTATATCAGGCAGGGTGTGTGGCAGTTTTGCTGTTAGGCTCTGCTGGTCTGGTGACTCAGCGTGGTAGCCGACAGACAGTTCTGCTCTGTTAGGCTCCGCTAGTCTGGAGACGCAGCGTGGTAGCCGACAGACAGTTTGCTCTGTTTGGCTCCATTGGTCCGCTCATGGGTAGTGTGATGCAGCGTGGTAGCCGGCAGGGATCCCTCCTCTGGACTTGCTCAGGGAGATGAGAGCATTGAGCTCCCCCACTTATGATTTGGGGTAGGAGGATAGGTGTACTCTGACAGCATCCCGTCCACTCGGTCACTCATCAGGAGCAGTGATGGCAGAGTGCACGGTTGTCACAGCCCTACCCACTCGGTCTCACCATCGTGTGTGAGATGGTTGACTGGCAGTAGGGGTGACCAGGATATGTCATTGGCATCATACGCATTGATGCATTTATTGCTTGTGTTTGCTGCACTTATATGATGCATATTGTATGGATGCATTTGTTTGACATGCATACAAGATTTCTATACCTCTCGGGTTATTATCCATACACCAGGTCCTGGTTAGTACAGTTGTTCTCCTATTTATTTCAGTTTGCATTTATCCTTCTTATATCAGGAGACTGTACGCATGATTAGTGCTATTTGTTATTTTCTTTATTATGCATATCAGTAGTTACCCGCTGAGGAGTTGATTCACCCCGTGGTTATTACTATTTTCAGGTTGAGGCTGTCCGGAGGAGTTCCAGTCGCTAGTCCTCTGCAGATCGCGAGGATGTGTGTTTTTATCTTTTGGTTTTCTTATTACTATCTAGACTTGTTCTGGTTTTTGACACTTGGATATTGTATGGTTTTATTGTCGATGGGTTTTATTGGATATGTTTTGCTACATGCCTGCCTGGACGGCAGAAGAGGTGAGTTGATTATATCGTTGTGATTTGTGTTTTATGGGTGTAGTGGAGTAGGATATAAGTTTTGAGCTTTATGGGTGTAGTTGAGTAGGATTTTTGACTTGGTTTTTCGTTATCATTGCATTTGTTTAGTTTTTTACCATTAACTGTGTGGATGCTTGCTTATTTTACTTTTATGTTATATGTATGTTCCGGCCGTGTTGGCCGAGGTATCTGGATGATGTAGTAAAGTTTCAGATTATCACCCTTACAGGGGAGATGCTGCCAAAATTTCTTCTGGCAGGGACTACCTGGGGCGTGATAATTCATTTGGTATCAGAGCCAAGTTTTCTGATGCTTGGTTTTCGTATTGTTGGTTTTGCGAGCCAGGTTTGCGAGTCAAACTGGTATTTTCGGATTTGTACGGATTTCTTTTATGTTCGTGTTTCGGAATTCTGTTTTGGATTTGTATGGATTTCTGTTGATTTTCTCGTACGGAATTTTGAGGTTATAAAATGGGGACTGGACAGCGACGGGACATCTCCAGACAGAAAATAGGTATAAAGGTAATTTTTATAATTTTGTTACTTGTAGTAATATCTGTGATATAACTTAACAGATATGAGGAGATCTACACGAGTAGCTGCGAGACGTGGTGCTGGACGACCACGTAAGAGGACTTTGGAATCTCTGGCAACGGACTCGCCAGAGATCCCTACTGGGTTTGAGCCTGTCAGTCAGGGACAGACTCAGGATACTGCTGGCACGTCGGGCTCTCAGACCCCGATGGCTCCTTTAGAGGTACCTACCTCGGCTGCACCCGCTGTACCCACCCCTACCGTATTTACGGTACCACCAGGGTTACCACTGGCATACCCGGCACCTGCTCCGGTCGAGCCTATGGCATACCAGGCACCACTTCCTCTTGGACCTACAGTGTACCCAGCACCCGCACCAGCGATACCGGTTGCTCCATTTTCAGTACCACCACCTATCGTACCTCCAACCGCGGCCACCCATATCGACCATGCAGTACCACCAGCGGTATATGCCCCAGTTTATGTAGCAGCACCGGGAGTACCTGCCCCGTGCCCCGGTCTATCCAGCGGTACTACCTGTAGCATCAGCTCCAATGGTTCCGCCAGTTCCTGCAGTCGTCCCTACACACCTCACTGATATTGTCGCGACACGAGCCCGGATCCCAGCATTGGTAGAGTCGATGAAGAGTCGATTCACACTCTTTCGAGGAGAGCTTGATTTGAGCGTGGCCCAGTCCTGGATAGAGACCATGGAGCGGACCTTCTTCTACATGGCTTGCTCCGAGTGGGAGAAAGCAGAGCTGGCTGCTTTCCATTTACGGGATGAGGCCGACACCTGGTGGGTTACGCAGCGTTCCATCATAGGTGAGTAGAACATCACCTAGGCCAGATTCAGAGTATAATGCAGAGTTTAACCGATTGGCCAGATTTTGTCCAGAACTAGTTGCTGAGGACAGTTTCCGTATGCAGCAGTTTATTCAGGGACTGGATGGGCACATGCAAGTAAAGCTTGCCGATTTTGGGAACGCATCTTACATAGAGACACTGGACTGAGCCCTGATGATAGAGTCAGCTCACCAGAGAGCGTACCCGGACAAGAAAAGGAAGCAGACAGGTCAGACATTTGGATAGATCCAGCAGCCATAGGCTACACAGCAGTAGAGTGGTCGCAGTCGGCCAGGTCAGGGTACTTCTGGGGCTTTTGGTCAGCCTTAGAAGTCAAGGCGGTCTTCATCAGGACATTTCTGGCCTCCTCAGCAGACCCGGAAACAACCCGCCAGTGACATCCACTGCGCCCGGTGTGGATCCAGAGAGCACACCACATCAGCTTGCACCCTAGGACAGTCAGTTTGCTATTATTGCAAACTGCCTGGGCACATGAGCCGAGATTGTTCGCTGAAGGCTCAGCATATTGCTTCCGGAGTTTCTGGTCATGGAGTTCAGCTCAGTCAGCCAGGGACTCAGCGAGGAGGGCACAGAGCCCAATCTTCACATCGTCAGCAGATGACAGCTCCCCCTGCAGCTGCTGCTTATGGCATGTATGGACAGGAGCACCCTAGTGCCCTCATGGTACCACAAAGTTCTGTCATGGGACCCCCGTATCAGCTGCAGCCTCAGCCCCTAGTCCAGTATCTACAGCCCCAGCCACTGGTTCAGTACCAGACGCAGTCCCAGCTACTAGTACGGTATCAGTCGCATCCCTTACATCCACCTCTGGCACAATCTCCAGCACCGCCTCAGTGGTAGGTTCCTACCCAGATGTAGCAGCCGCTGGCAGTGTTACCACCTCTATCGCCGCCAGAGACTGGACATATTCATGCGATCACCAGAGAGGATGTGCAGCGGGCCGACGGATCCATTTTCCGAGGTATGATTTCTATTTATTCTTTATCTGCTGATATGCTGATAAATACTGGTAGCTCGCATTCTTTTATATCTCGTACCCTTATGAGGGAGATTGGTATATTACCCACCTTCAGACCGCAGCGACTGACCGTGTCTCTACCATTCGGTGATGCTTTGGACATCACCCAGGAGGTCAAAGATTGCCCGTTAGACTTTGGCAACAAGATACTTACGGTAGATCTTTTAGTACTGGAAATGGTCAACTTTGATATTATTCTTGGCATGGATTGTTTGTCAGCCTATCATGCCACTGTTGATTGCCAGACGAGGGTGGTTACATTCCGGCCTCCGAACCAACCCTCGTGGGATTTCACTAGCATCAGAGACGACGTCATATCAACTATTTCGACGATTCAGGCTCAGAAATTGCTGTCACATGGCTGTCAGGATTTTCTATTATCTTTGATTCGTACTAAAGACGGAAGTAGTTCTCAACTCTCCAACGTTCCAATAGTCTGAGAGTATCCGGATGTATTTCCAGAGGAGCTACCAGGTTTGCCTCCCAGAAGGCAAGTGGAGATTGTTATTGAGTTGATTCCGGGGACCGCACCAGCATCGAAAGCTCCATACCATATGGCACCAAAAGAGTTGAACGAACTGAAGGTTCAACTCCAGGAGCTTTTAGACAGGGGATTTATACGCCCTAGTGCTTCTCCATGGGGTTCTCCGGTATTATTTGTCAAGAAAAAGGACGGTACTCTGAGGTTGTGCATTGATTACAGACAGCTGAATGTAGTGATCGTCAGGAATAAGTACCCCTTACCACGGATTGAGGATTTATTTGATCAGCTCAGAGGTACCATAGTGTATTCTAAGATTGATCTACGGTCCGGATATCATCAGCTGAGAGTCAAAGAATCTGATATTCAGAAGACAGCATTTCGTACTAGATACGGCCATTATGAGTTTTTGGTAATGCCATTTGGGCTTACCAATGCAACAACGGTATTTATGGATTTGATGAACCGTGTGTTCCTGGAGTATCTTGATTAGTTTGTTATCGTTTTCATCGATGCCATATTGGTCTACTCGCGTTCCGAGGAGGAACATGCACAGCATCTTCGCACAGTCTTAGGACTCTTCGACGACATCAGCTATACGCGAAGTTCAGCAAGTGTGCTTTCTGGCTATCTTCAATCAGTTTTCTGGGACACGTGGTCTCTACCAGAGGTATTTTAGTAGACCCTCAGAAGATCGAGGCTGTCACCAGTTGGGAGCAGCCGAAATCAGTACAGGAGATCCGCAGTTTTCTGGGACTAGCTGGATATTACAGACGGTTCATCGAGGGTTTCTCCCGGATTGCTATGCCACTGACATGCCTGACCAGGAAAGGCAAGAAGTTCACGTGGTCCAAGGACTGCGAGACCAGCTTCCAGGAGCTGAAGCGGAGATTAGTGTCAGCTCCGATTTTGGTTTTACCCTCCGGAGAGGATAGATTCGTGCTCTACACCGACGCATCTCTTCAGGGTTTGGGCGCTGTTCTGATGCAGCACGGCAGAGTAGTCTCCTATGCTTCTCATCAGTTGAAGGAGCATGAGAAGAACTACCTTGTACATGATCTGGAGTTAGCTGCCATCATTTTTGCTTTGAAGATTTGGCGGCATCATCTGTACGGCATTACCTTTGAGATTCTTACGGATCATAAGAGTTTCAAATATATTTTCACTCAGAAGGAACTCAATCTACGACAGAGGAGATGGATGGAGTTCCTGAAGGATTACGATTGTACCATTAGTTACCACCCAGGGAAAGCTAATGTGGTTGCCGATGCACTCAGCAGGAAGTCCAGAGGGACTTTGGCTTGCCACCGGGCTTCAGTCACAGACTTGATTCAGGGTTTCTCCGAGTTAGGCCTTGAGGAGCAGGGACAGACAGAGCAGGGTATTCTTGTTACTATGGTTGCTCAGTCATCGATCAGGACGAGGATCCGAGAGGCCCAGGTCGGTGATCAGCATTTTCAGTTCATTGGCGGCCAGATAGCTTCCGGGCAGCAGACAGAGTTCACCTGAGATGATGCGGGTATTATATATTTCTGAGACCGATTATGCGTACCTCCATCTCACCCGGTCAGGGAGGAGTTACTTCAGGAGGCTCATCACTCCCGTTTTGCTATCCACCCAGGCGGGACCCGCATGTATCGAGATTTGAAGCGTTCCTACTGGTGGAACGGTATAAAGAAAGATGTCGTGGAATTTGTAGCTAGATGTCTTGTCTGTCAGCAGGTGAAGGCTGAGCACCAGAGACCTGCCGGATTACTTCAGCGGATTCCTATTCCTGAGTGGAAATGGGAACATATTACCATGGACTTTGTGGTGGGTTTGCCTAGGACACGACGAGGTCATGACGTGATTTGGGTAATCGTTGATCGATTAACCAAATCCGCGCACTTCTTAGCGATCCGGAAGACTGATTCCCTGGATCGATTGATAGATATGTATTGCCGGGAGATCATCAAATTACATGGTATTCCTTTGAGTATTATTTCGGATATAGATCCACGATTCACGTCTCGATTCTGGCAGAGTCTGCAGCAGGCCTTGGGCACTCAGCCTGTATCAGTACAGCTTTCCATCCGCAGATAGATGGACAGTCAGAGCGGACCATTCAGACTCAAGAGGACTTGCTGAGATCTTATGTATTGGATTTCGGAGGCAGTTGGGAGGACCATTTACCATTGGTAGAGTTCGCCTACAACAACAGCTTTCATTCGGCTATCCAGATGGTACCATTTGAGACGTTGTATGGTAGGCCTTGTCAGACCCCCACCCTCTGGGATGAGATTGGGGAGGCCTAGTGATGTGCGTAGATTTTATATACTTTTATGCATGATTTGACGCACATTTACATACTTTGAGCATGCTTGATCTATGCATTTTTTGTACTTCCAGTCTTCCTTTTAGCATATTTACTCTTTTTATTCGGAGATCTTCTTTTGTGCATTTTCTGTACACAGGAGTCGAATTCGGTGAAGATTCTGCATTCTTGGATAAAACTTATGAGCTAAGTAAGTGAGAAAGCACCTGGCCGTGTACCAGACACAGCCCTGCTTTGGTAAGGAGCTCTGGCCGTGTGGAGTTTAGAGGCCGTGTGACAGCAACAGGAAAGGAAGAAGTCCAGGCCGTGTGAACCTCACACGGCCGTGTCAAGTTTTGAAGCAAATCAGAGTTCAATCCTTACATGGCCGTGTGGATCTACATGGCCGTGTAAGGTTTCCAGAGACTAAGAAGCTGGGGCAGTCCAGGCCGTGTGGATCTACACGGCCGTGCTTGGAGGTTTTGAATAGAGTTGTCCACGGTCGTGTACGACACACGGCCGTGTATTGATGGCAGAGAGGGGAAAGGCTCTGGCCGTGTGAACCTCACACGGCCAGGCCTCGGGGTCGTGTGGCGCCCAAAAGCCTCCCTCTATTTAAGGCCTCCTTGGAGATTTGAAAGGGGATCTTCTCCCCTTTGGGAGAAAGCAAGATTTGGTGGATTCCTCCCATTCTTGGGAGGATTTTTGGGCAATCTAAAGGGAGATCTTGGCGAATTCGACTCCGGAAGCGAGGATTGGATCCGAAGATGGAGCTATATTGTAGATAAGTTTTCTTTCTTTCCTCTTCTTGGATTGGGATTGAAGAATGCTTGTAATTTTCTTATCTTTGGTCTTCTACCTTCGTTTTATGGAGTAGATCTTGTTGTTCTAGGATGGAGGGAGTATTTGTGAGATAAATTGATGTAAACTCTTGTGGATTTTCCATTTCTTATTTTCTATGATGTTGCCTAGTTTGTATCGATGGGATCTTGAATGATTAATTGTGATTAGGGCTTAATTCTCATTCTTGATTGATCGTTTGGATACCTTATAGACTTTGTAGGGATAAACTCTCACTCAATTTTCCGAGGGATCCACGTGACAGGTGCAAGCCCATGTAAGGACGTTTGGGGGATAATCTTGAAGGGGAAATGAGAATATTCAAGAGGTAGGATAGATTTTATGATATAATCTTTGTATCTTTATGGGTTAAGAAGCTATGAACTTCTATGTTGATATCCGAGGGAAGCATAGTAATAGGTGCAATCCTGTGTAAGGACAACGTAGGTTCATATCTAATTGATTACATTTAGGTACAAATTTCAGTCCTAAGCCGGTGATCTATTGCAAGAGAGAACCGGCAACCTTCTACAATTTGTAGACAATTAAGAAATAAAGATTGGTAAACCATATACATTCAAGAGATCTTACAAAGAAACCAAAACTCCTAGAACCTCCCTTTATCATAACTCAAACCTCCAAATTCTTGTTTGTTAGTCTTTCATTTTAGATTTGTTTTTCATCCTAGCATTTGAAACCAATTGATTAGTTGTTTAGCTAATTCACTTTGAGATATTTCTAGTGCTTATTCCAGTCCCTGTGGATACGATAATCTTTTATATTACTTGCGATATTTCCGTACACTTGCGGAACGTAACACCTAGTTGCTGGGGCCTCATAGAGCTCAGCATGAGGTAGAGTTGGTCCGTACTATCAGACGGAGGATGTCAGAGGCGCAGGACCGCCAGAAGAGTTATGCTGATCGGAGACGGAGACCCCTGGAGTTCTCTACAGGCGACCATGTATTTTTGTGAGTCTCACCCACGAAAGGGGTGAAGAGATTT
The DNA here is from genome assembly GCF_018446385.1 of Zingiber officinale. NCBI lineage: Eukaryota > Viridiplantae > Streptophyta > Magnoliopsida > Zingiberales > Zingiberaceae > Zingiber > Zingiber officinale. The sequence goes on along the minus strand of NC_055993.1, from coordinate 112,032,040 downwards.
GGCCTCAGAGGTAAGATAGCTCCGCGCTACATTGGACCTTTCCAGATCCTGGAGAGGATAGGAGCAGTAGCTTATCGTCTGGCACTACCACCGTCCCTGGCAGGCGTCCACGACGTATTCCACGTATCTATGCTGAGGAGATACATACCCGACCCGACACATGTGTTGACAGATATCCCAGTTCCCGTTCAGCCTGACGTTACCTACGAGGAGGTTCCAGTACGGATTCTGGACCGGAAAGAGCGTCAACTGCGGAACAAGACTATCCGGCTGGTTAAAGTCGGATGTCAGCATCATTCGGACGAGAAGGCTACCTGGGAGCTCGAGGATACGATCCGAGCTCGATACCCCCACCTTTTCACTTGAGGTATGTGGTTCAATTTACCGTTCAACATTTATACTCTTTATCTGTTGTTAGTACTTACTGATGGTAGATAACGAAATTTGGGGACCAAATTTTTATTAGTGGAGGAGAATGTAAAATACTGAAAAAGGACGAATAACCATAAGGAAATTTTCTAAAATTTTTAAAAAATTTCTGGGAATTTTTCGGAGACCGTATGGACGAGTTTACGGGGATAAAATTGGGCCCCGGGAAAGCCTGTTTAGGCTACCCATTTAAGCGAGGAAATGTTTATTTATTTATTTTTTTTATTCCTTTTCTTTTTCTATTTCTTTTTCTTTATTTTATTTTTTCCCCGTGCCTTTCCCCTTCGTTTCCTTCCCCGCGTGTCTGACGCCTCACTCGACGTCGATCCCTTGCCCTAACCGCACGCGGCGGTTCCCTTCTCCCCTCGCGATTAAACCCCTCGGCCAAGGGTTTCTCTTCCTCTTAGTGGCCGAAACCGATCACTTTCCTTGCCTCTGCCCAATCCTCTTACTCTCTTCTCCTCCGTCCCTACCCAAGCGCCGGCGAGCACGAGCCATCGCCGGCTGAGCCACCCTCCCGATCCCTTCGTCTCCTCCACCCGACGGCGCCGCCCTTTCCCCTAGACGAGCCCTTGCCGATCTTCCCCTCTTCCTCTACAGAGCGTCACCGCCGCACGGGATAGCGCCGGCCACTTCCACACCGTCCGCCCTACTCCCGATCCCGCGACGCTGTGCCCTAGTTCTCAATCTCGCCGGTTAGGTTCTCATCGCCTTGGTTGCCCTGATCCGCTGGGTATCGCCACTCTCTGTTGCTGTTGAAGCGTGCTGGCGATTCCTTGGATTTCCTTACCAGAGCGGTGAGTCCTTGGATTCCTGATCTCCACCACTTGATTTTCTTTTTGATATGTTTGATTCCAGCAGTGAGATTCTGTTCTGCAGGATCGTGTACTGTGGATCAACAATCAAGGTTGTGAGGTAGGGGGGATTTTGTTGTTGTGGTGCTGGAATTGTGATCGTGAGGTGAAGTAAGACTTGCTGTGGGGTTGTTCTTGGTTCCGGCAGCAACAACCATCTTGTTCCAGCGTCAACAGTGGCTAGGTATTGAGGTAAGGTGTAGGGGAATTTGATACAAATAGGTTATGTCTTGAATTAGGGTTATGTTATGTGTTGATTAGGGTTTTGCCCTAATTTTGGGTTAGAGATTTTATTTAGCTATTTATATAGATTTAGTTAAATAAAATATATATATATATATGTATTGTTTGACACAGGACTTTGACGCGAGACGAATATCTCAACTACTGGATTGGACCTTTCTATTGGAGGCGGGTACCTTGACTTATCTTTTAGATTTGTCATTTGATGTTCATAGTAGATTTTTAACAAATAGTAATGATTATGTTTTATATCTGCATCGGTATGTCATTATCCATTACCTGTGCATGCTTTGATTATTTCCTGTTTGCATTCATGTTTATACCTTCAGATTACTTATGATCATAAAGGTAATGACATACCATGCCATAGGATATACCGAACTTATTTGATACCATATCTGACTTGTGTACCTAGATTTTCTGATTTGATCCATGTATATTTTTGGTACATATTTTATGGAGGTAGATATGGCTAGGAGCTTCATGCTTAGTGTCATGCATCATCTGCATGATTGCATGCTGAGCGATTAGTAGCTCCATTATTGTTGAGCACATCGCCAGTTACATAGATCTGCACACACCACCACTGATGGATTAGTGGTATATTAGGCAGGGTGTGTGGCAGTTCTGCTGTTAGGCTCCACTGGTCTGGTGACTCAGCGTGGTAGCCGGCAGACAGTTTTGCTCTGTTAGGCTCCGCTGGTCTGGAGACGCAGCGTGGTAGCCGGCAGACATTTTTCTCTGATTGGCTCCGTTGGTCCGCTCATGGGTAGTGTGACCCAGCGTGGTAGCCGGTAGGGATCCCTCCTCTAGACTTGCTCATGGAGATGAGTGCATTGAGCTCCCCCACTTATGATTTGGGGTAAGAGGATAAGTGTACTCCGACAGCATCCAGTCCACTCGGTCACTCATCAGGAGCAGTGATGGCAGAGTGCACGGTTGTCACAGCTCTACCCACTCGGTTTCACCATCGTGTGTGAGATGGCTGACTGACAGTAGGGGTGACCAGGACATGTCATTGACATCATACGCATTAATGCATTTATTGCTTGTGTTTGCTGCACTTATATGCTGCATATTGGATGGATGCATTTGTTTGACATGCATACAGGATGTCTATACCTCTCGGGTTATTATTCATACACCAGGTCCTGGTTAGTACAGTTGTTCTCCTATTTATTTCAGTTTGTATTTATCCTTCTTATATCAGGAGACTGTACGCATGATTAGTGTTATTTGTTATTTTCTTTATTATGCATATCAGTAGTTACCCGCTGAGAAGTTGACTCACCCCGTGGTTATTACTATTTTCAGGTTGAGGCTGCCCGGAGAAGTTCCAGTCGCTAGTCCCCTACAGATCGCGAGGATGTGCGTTTTTATCTTTTGGTTTTATTATTACTATCTAGACTTGTTCTGGTTTTTGACACTTGGATATTGTATGGTTTTATTGTCGATGGGTTTTATTGGATATGTTTTGCTACATGCCTGCCTGGATGGAAGAAGAGGTGAGTTGATTATATCGTTGTGATTTGTGTTTTATGGGCGTAGTGGAGTAGGATATATGTTTTGAGCTTTATGGGTGTAGTTAAGTAGGATTTTTGACTTGGTTTTTCCTTATCGTTGCATTTGTTTAGTTTTTTACTATTAACTGCGTGGATGCTTGCTTATTTTACTTCTATGTTATATGTATGTTCCGGCCGTGTTGGCTGAGGTATCTAGATGATGTAGTAAAGTTTCAGATTATCACCCGTACAGGGGAGATGCTGCACAATTTCTTCTGGCAGAGACTACCTGGGGCGTGACAGCAATGGTGTATAAAAGGGGTGCATGCGACATTTTGATTGATAACAAAGGCAGTTACTCAGTGAAGTTACATCACATGAAAGAAGACGACATGAAGATATATTGATGATGATGACATGCAGATTTTGTCTAAAGATGATGTTTTACAGGTATAACACTAGTTGTAGTTATATTAATTAATATTATATAGTTATAAACTTAATATAATCAACATGCCTATTTGTATTTTAGGGTAAATTAGTTGCATTGACATTGGAATCTAGCACGAATGTTGTTGCATATGGTACTATTGTTTGTATCAATGAACTGAATAAAATGCTTCATAGTGTTCCATTTCCCGAGAATTGCATGCGAGTCTCCATTGATGAAGCAGTGGATAAATCAAGACCTTTGCCATATCCAATTCCAAGTGAATGTGAAGTAATTGGTGATGTCATAGGAACCCATGTGGCTTGGCCACAACACTTGATAGTGAAGCAAGATGAGGTATATGTGAATTTGTATTTCAAATTAAATTGTATTAAATTGTCACTTATTTCATTATTCAACTTATCTAACTTGTTTACATTTGAAATTATTAGAAGCTTCGAAGAAAGAACTTTGAACAATTAAAAAAGAAAGATACTTTGTCGACAAGTGTCCCAAGATCATTACATATGTTATATTGTTATAGTAAACATGCTCTAGATGAAGGAAGATATATACCAATGCATTTAGATAATGATGTGTTTGACGATAATTATAAACTTTTTTTGCACCTTGAGGGTATCATTCCTTTGTATCATTTGGAGCCAATTTCAGGCAATTGTGTAGTTGTCTACATATGATAAGTGACTTGATTTAAGTAATGTTAGCAACTTTTTCTGCAAAAATGATATTTTATTGTTTAGTGTGTTAATTTTATTATGTTTTCAATGACAGGTATCTTTATAAAAAGATGCTAAAAGATAACAAGAAAGAGAAATTTATATTTATGAATCCACACAGGATCCCATATATGGCAAAAACTACTCACGACAAAATAGGTAAGCTTGAAAGCTGACCCAAAGGGCAAGTATTTTAGCATATAGGCTGAGTGTGCATAAGCAAATCAACTAGTTTTGTTGCCATGTAATATCGGGTAAGTAAGAATTAAAACATCACTTTCAATTGTTTCCTTTCAATAATTCATAGAAATTATATGCACTAATTATGTGTTTGTGCATAGTTGCCATTGGATTCTCATTGTCATTGAACCTTACAAGGATGTTATTTATTTGTTGGATTCCCTAGGTCATCGCATTTGCGATGAGGATTGGAAATATGTAGTGGAAATGTGAGTTCATATTTCTTTTATTAAGCATTTATTTTACTCAATAAAAAACTCATATATCAAATATTATTAACATATGAAGAGCCATAAGATTGTTTAATTCAAACAAGGGAAGAAATGTAGAAAAAATGCTAAGTGGGAAGTAGTAAAGGTATGTGTAATTATGCTTAACATATATTTTAATGTGTATATTTGTCATTAACAATTTGTCTCTAATTACCATAGGATCCTCAACAACAAGATGCGAAACAATGTGGTTATTATGTGATGAGATTTATGAGACAAATTATTAAAGAAGTTGAAACAATCTAGAGAAATTCACTACGATCAATAGTAATATTATCTTGATTATCTCAAATTATTTGAAGTAAATTATTTAAAATTTGCAAAGTGAATTTTGATTTATTTTTTTTTCATTAACATAATCTATGTGTGTTCACAGTTCACAAAAGCGGAGTACTCTCAAGAAGAAATTGATGAGGTGCGGTCTGAATTGGCAGAATATATACAAGATCATATTTATGAGTAGATATGGAATGATGTTTGCCATAATTCTATTTAGATTTAAGTTTATGGAATGATGATCATCTTTTTCCATTTAGTTAAAGCTAATATATGAATTGATTAAATTTCTTTTTTAGACACTGCCCTATTACTTTAACAACTACGTGTGTGCAGGTATAATGGTAGTTTGCCAAAAATTGGCACATCAATATTTCATATGTTTGCCATAATCAACACGAGCTTTAGCTAACACAGGAGAATGGTAGTTGTCACATTATAACTGTCACACATCTCCCTTTGATGTGCCAGTTTTTTATTACCAGTTTTAGCCAACACGGGAGAATGGTAGTTTTTGATTGAATTTCAACAACTACGTGTGCAGGTTTTTTATTTTTAATTTGTATGTGTGCCAGTTTTTGGATTTTTGATTTGTTTGCCTTGTTTGTGCAGCCTTATCAAACACAGGGTCACTAATGAAGCATAGGAGCATAAGTCAATTTATAATGATATGCACAGAATCTGCTTTCTTGCTTTTTAAATTTGTGAATGATATGCCTAGAATCTAATTTCTAATATGCTTTCTTGCACATAATCAGTATAGAATGATTTGTTTGCCTTGTTTGTGCATATTCATCTGCTTTCTTGCTCTTTTAAATTAGTGAATTTTTTCAAATAGAGATCATGTTCTCTATTCAGGATCTCAAAGGTTACAACAATAACTTTTAATATTTCTTTGTCTACTTATACAAATTTTTGTTTTGATGCAGTATTAAAGTAGTGTTAAAGAGCTTGAGAAGTTGAGCCCAAAGAAAGGCGTCATAAGTCAGCCAGTGGAGGATATTTTGCAAAACTTAGTGGATAATGGTCTTGTTATTAGGTACTTCTGTGAGTTTATTTCCCTTCATACAATCTAAGGGTTTTGCTTTTGTATAAACTAAACATATATGGATACAAAGTTAATTTGTGGACTATGTGGACACATTTTTTGTTTGAATTGTATGAAATTGTATCTTTGCCTAAATAGTTGAATTTTTAAAAAATTATGGGTATTCATATTTTCTATTTGTGGATATTGTTTGTAAAGTTTGTGGATATTTTCTATATCTTTTGGTAAAAAAAAATATTTTTAAAAAGACAACGCTTCTCTATCCATTTAAAAAATGTTGTGTTTGTTAAAAAAAATAACACTTTTTAAACGTTGCAAAAGCATTATTTTTTGCAAAAAAAGACAACCTTTTTTTTAAGTGTTGTCTTTGCAAAACCAACCACGCTTTTAAAAAAGGTAGATCCGCTACCTTAGCGGTCCCCCTAGTGTCGGTCCCACGGATATGGAGGGAGGTTCATGCAGGTACATAGGCCATAGGCCCATGGCGACCAACCACGCTTTTAAAGTGTTGCAAAAGTGTTGTCTTTTCAAAAATAATAACGCTTTTTAAGCATTGTCTTTAAGAAAAATGACAACGCATTTTAAGCATTGCAAAAGTGTTGTATTTGCAAAAAACAACAACGCTTTTAAGCATTGTCTTTGAACACACTTTTAACAACAGTGCTTTTAACAATACATTTTCAGCCACATAGACAACCTATAAAAAGCATTGCCTTTTAGCTTTTTTTCTTGTAGTGACTATTTTTAGTAATTTTTATTTTTATGGTATTTTTGGTATTCCTTGTAATTATTGGTCATAATTAGTTTAAAACAATATCTTATTTTATTAATTTTAATTTCTACCAAGAGATTTCTTTTTTGGAAAGATATCTTTTCTTTTTCTATAAAATTGTAATTGAGGTCTATATATATTGGGATTTCTTTCCTTTCTTGTTTTAGGGTCTAGAATCTATAGAAACTCCTATCTAGTTGTATGAGAATTTATCCCTCAATTATTAAGAAAGTTTATATTTTAGCAAACGACAATTATTCTCCTTACTTCTTCAGGTTCTTTTCTTGCCTTCTTCTCTATTCCCTCATTCTCGTCAGCTGCTAGAATAATCGCTATCTTTTTCTACGTCATATAAAAAAGGTGGAAGTTAAAATTATTGTGCATTATCTTCTTGATTTGGTTGACTCTTCTTCTCCCTCTCCTTTATTGAGAACTTTAGTTGTTGCTCATTCCTTGAAAAAGATCATTCGCTATGCTTGCAGGAATTCATACGTTGACAAGGAACAATGGTTCTAGTGTTGGATTCAAGACAACCCTTCATATGTCATTGTTTTGATATGCAATATAGCCTTACGATTGATGATAACTAGATCCGATTGATGAATCCTTTAGTTTGATTTTGATGTATCACAATGCTTTAAATTTCAATTTGAAAATATAAAAGTTTCAAAATCATTAAAAAATTTAAATTGAGACTTCAATAACATCTAAACTAGCCGAGTTCAAACCAAACTTAACAAAGCTCATGGCTTATAAAAAATAAAGTAAGTTAAAATTAAATAACCATTTCAAAGACTTGATTTATCTTAAAGTCAATTTAGCTTACGTTATTAAAAATAATTGAATAACATAAAATTAAACTTGGCTCAGCTTATTAGTTTACAACCCTACGTTCCAAACTATCCTCATGGATGTTGATGGAAACCTACCATTTGGAAGTGTCTCCAAAGTAAATTAATGTCAATTAAGTCTACCATACACCTTTTCTACATTCACTTGCAAGTCTCGATTGGCGTAGTTGATATATAAATGGATGTTTATTTTAATAGGTCTTGAGATCAATTCCCAGCGATAAAAAATATTTTACTGGGTGTATGACCTTCATCATACAAAGAGTCGTTAGGTCAATTCCCAGCGATAAAAAATATCTTACTGGGTGTATGACCTTCATCATACAAAGAGTCGTTGTGCTAAAAAAATATCGCCTGTGATTTATCATCTTCTAGAGAGTCTAATGGGACTGCTCTCAAAAAAATGCTAAGGTAATTACTCCATCTTTTGCTTCAATACATCCACCTGCAAAGTCTTAAATCTTTATTAGCTTTGTTATTTCTTCAAAGAATAAGATAATTCATGAGAATTTATTGTATTATCATAAATTCTCTGACCATGCACGAAGCTTGCTTGGAATAGGAAATTAAACTCACGCAAAACTTGGTTAATACTTTAGCAATAATAATGCGGGGTTTCAAGATTTGGCAGGAATGAGCTAGTGCAAATCCTGATTAAGTCTATATATGCTCTCCAACTTGTGTAGCCATTTTTTTCAAAAAGCTTGTCGAAGGCTAGCTAATTAACACCACAAAAGAAAGGCTAAATTGCGACCGAAATTGCGACCGCAATTAATTTCGGTCGCTATTTTAGCGACCGTAATATTTTTCGGCCGCTAATTTAGGCCCGAAATTTTTTCAGCCGATATTTTAGCGACCGTAATTAATTTCGGCCGCTAATTAGCGACCGTAATTAATATCGGTCGTTAAATAACGACTGAAATTAAATTCAGTCGCTAAATTAGCAGCCGAAATTAAATTCAGTCGCTAAATTAGCGGCCGAAATTAATTACGGCAGCTAAAATTAGCGGCTGAAATTAATTTTCGTCGCTAAATCAAAAAGTGAAAAAATTTTATTTAAAAATAACGGACTGGGGGTGAATCGGGCCTAAAATTTAACGACTACATTTATAATTTAGTCGCTAAATAATGACCATGTTTTTAAATCAGTCGTTGTTTAGCGACCGTAAAATAATCACAAACATTAATTCTTCATTTGTCATTTAACTTAATATTTTTTTATTCTATTTATAAACATGTAGTGACCGAATTTATTAAATCGGTCGTTAAAATTCCACCTCATAAACCCTCCCAAGCGATCCCTAAACCCCAAACAGTGGCCGACCCCCTCCCCTCGCACGCTATCCCTAAATCCCAAATCGTGGTCGACCCCCTCTCCTCCGACGTGATCGCGATCCCTTTCTCCGACGCGATCCCTTCTCTCCAAAGGCGGCGGAGATCCTTTGAGCGTGAGATCCTCTTCTGCACAGGTAATATTCTCTTCTTTCACTTCTCTTTCGCTCCTCTTCGATGATTTCGGCTGCCTGCTCAAGCCGAGAGGTTGGCTGCGGTCTTGACAGGCTCAACTTGGCCGGCATTTCCTTCCTTTGAAATTAGTCAGACTTTTCCTTAGGCGGGGTCAACAATTTCGGCTTGCGTGGCCGGCTAAGCTTGGCCGGCCTAAGTTTGGTTAGCTTGAGCTTGGTCGGCCTGAAATTGACCGACCAGTGATTGGCCGCTTTTTCTTGTCCAAAGCCATCGACGTCATGCCGTCGAACTTGGCGATGGTGCTCATCACGCACACTGCGCACTTGCTGCCAATGATGCTACCCTTTAACACGCTCTTCTGCATAAAATAATGCATTAATTAATTAATATTACATGGTTTTCGATTTGGGAATTCCATGCAAGCTAGGATTCATTTAACTTATAAAGAACCCTTACTTGGGCAGACATAATTTCATGAATTGATGGATGGATTATATTGGATATGATATTTATAATGTGGTGACTGGTTTTCAACTAATTTCTATTTGTTTTCTATTATTTCAGGTATACTGATTTTTTCGAACTCTTATTTCCAATCTTGTGCAATCAGGTATCTTGAATTAGGTTTTTACTGATTGCTATTGATAGAATAATTTCATTATATTTTAATTATGTAATTGAGTTCATCTTATGACTATATGCGTGATTAGTTTGACATGTTTAATTAATATTGTAAATTTTTGTTTTTTAGGTTATAATGTATATGAATAAGGATTGGATATATAATAGGTTGTCAAATGAGTTTATTAATGATGAATTTTTTATCGGAGTTGAACAGTTTGTGAACTTTGCTAAGAGTCATCCAAATGTTTGGATGGAGATAAGTTAAAATGTCTGTGTAATCATTGCAAATGTAGAAATACAACTTTTCGTGATGAAGATACTGTGAAAGTACATATATGTAAAAAGGGATTTGTTCCAAATTATTACAACTGGTACTGCCATAGAGAACCTTATGTGTTTGAGCCAATTGGACATTCTTGTGCTTCGTCATGTCCCTATTGCTCAACAAGAATCATCATTTAATGATAATACAATGCAATTAATGGTTTATGATACGATAAATGCTTTTGGTCATAGCAATGTAGATGAAATACCAACACCTGAAGTATAACATCTATATGACATATTAGAGGCTAGTAAAAGAGAAGTGTGGGAAGATATTCTTTCTGGTCATTCCTAACTATCAGACACTTCAAGGCTATTGAACATTAAGGCAGAACGTTGTTATGATGGTATTTGTCAATTAATGTCAGAGTTGCTCCCTTCTGATAATATAATGATTGATAGCTTCTACAATATAAAGAAATTAATTAGGGGTTTGATTTTGGGTTTGCCTTTTGAAAAGATTGATTGTTGTATAAATAATTGTATAATCTTTTGGAATAAAGGCAGTGAGCTGATTGAATGTAAAATATGTAATCACCCTCGTTATAAGCAGCGCGGTCGCATATCAGGGAAGAAGAACAAGAAGTTACCATGGAAATGTATGTATTACTTCCTGTTAACCGCTAGATTGCAACGCTTGTATGCATCTGCCGCAACAGCAAGCCACATGAGGTGGCATCATGAGCATGTACATGAAGGAGATATAATGTGTCATCCATCTGACTCACCTGCATGGAAACATCTTGATACAGTATTTCCCTCCTTTGCAATGGAACCACGTAATGTAATATTGGGACTTTCAGCAGATGGATTTCAGCCATTTGGTCAATCTGAACAACAATATTCATCTTGGCCAGTCATATTAACACCATATAACTTGCCGCCATGGATGTGTATGAAAGACGAATTCATGTTTCTTACAGTACTTATTCCAGGTCCAACGAATCCGAATGATAAAATAGATATTTTCTTACAACCTCTGATTGCTGAGCTGAATGAATTATGGAATGTAGGATCAGAGACTTATGATATTGCAAGTAAAACTAATTATACCCTGCATGCTGCTTTATTATGGACAATTAGTGATTTTCTTACATACTCAATGTTGTCAGGATGGAGCACTGCTGGTAAATTAGCATGTCCGCATTGCATGACAGAGTCTGATGCAATTTCATTACCTTGCAGTGGGAAAGTATCATGGTTTGATAATCATCGTAAATTTTTACCAGTTGAGCATCCTTTTAGGCGAAATAAGAAAGATTTTATCAAGAATAAAATTGTTAAAAAACTTCCTCCATCCATTAAGTCAGGTGAAGAAATCATTGAGGACATAGATAACTATGGATTTGTACAAGTAACTCAGGCTGGTTCTGATGAATTAAATAAGTACATTGTTAGGCATTGTAAGTGTGGTTGGAAGAAAAGAAGCATATTTTGGGAGTTACCATATTGGAAGTACTTGCTCATTCGAAATAATTTAGATGTGATGCACATTGAGAAGAATTTTTTTGATATATTTTTAACACTGTGATGAATGCTATGGGCAAAACTAAGGATACAATAAAATCACGTGAGGAATTGAAACAATTAGTTAACAGACATGAGTTGCATCAGAATGAAACTACCGGTAAATTTCCAAAGGCTTGTTATACATTGGACAAAGAAAGTAAGCAAATATTGTGCAGTTGGTTGAAAGAAGTTAAATTCCCTGATGGGTATGCCTCGAATATGGCTCGATGTATGGATATGAACAAATTGAAAATGTTTGGAATGAAGAGTCATGACTGTTCATGCAAAGACTTATTCCAATAGCTTTCCATGACTTACTTCCAAATAATGTTTGGCAAGCACTCACAGAATTGAGTCTATTTTTCAAAGATTTGACATCGAGGGTTATTATGACAGCGGAAATGCTTCGGCTAGAAACAGAAATACCTTTGATTCTATGTAAACTTGAACGCATATTTCCACCCAGCTTTTTTGATTCAATGGAACATCTACATGTTCATTTACCATATGAGGCACAACTAGCTAGTCCTGTGCAATATAGATGGATGTATCCATTTGAACGATTTTTAAGAAGATTAAAGAATAATGTTCGTAACAAAGCAAGAGTTGAGGGGTCAATATGTAATGCTTATTTAGTTGAAGAAGCATCTTCTTTCTGCTCATATTATTTTCCTGATAATGTGAAAACCAGGCATCGTAAATGTCATCGAAATTTTGATGATTCTCAACCAATAGACACAGAGATGCTTTCTATTTTTAAATTTTCTGGTAAGACAATGGGTGCATCCAGTTGTAGATGGTTAAATCCAAATGAATATCATGCAGCAAGGACATATATACTCCTAAATTGTGACGAGGTCAAACCCTATTTAAAGTGAGTTAAGTTATATGATAAATTTTTCCCGTTATGTAATGTTGGTTATACCAAATGCAATTTATAATTATTTTCCTTGACAGCTTGTACGAACAACAACTACAACTAGAAAATCCATCAGTAGGTGCAAACGAGGTGGAGAAGAAGATAGAGACGGAATTTGCACTTTGGTTTGAAATCTATGTAAGTTAGGGTATAATTTATTTTGATAGTATGTATATTACTTTTTGGTTATATCATACCTATTTTCTTAGGTAAAAGATCGTAGAATTTCAAATGTACAAGATGAAAGGATAAAGAATTTGGCATCAGGACCTCTTCGTAACATAAGAGTCTTTTCTGGTTACTATGTGAATGGCTTCAAATTTCACATTGCACAACGCGATTCACATACAATAACCTCTAATTCAGGTGTTTGTGTAAAGGGATATACCACCAACACGGGTACTGAATTTGATTACTATGGCAGACTTGAAGAAATCATTGAGGTCGAATTTCCTGCTTTACCCATAAAAAGATGTGTGTTATTTAAATGTTCATGGTATGATCCAACTCCAAGAACAGGTACTAGAATACATGCAAATTACAATTTAGTTGAGGTGAATGCAAACAAAAGTTCAACAAGTTCGAACCATTTATTTTTGCGGTACAAGCTAGCCAAGTTTTGTACCTTGAATATCCGACGAAGAGAAGGAGACCTAGTGAATGGTTATCAGTTTGTCGAATCAAGCCACGATCAAATATTGAAATGCCAAACTCCACACGGCCCAAAACCAGGATGCATTTCAGAATGAGGAAGTGGAGATACATGCAGTTGATTCAGAGATTCAATGCACTTCCCATTTACTTATAGATGTGAATGCCACTTTCGAGGATATAGATGATGGAGAGATGTCGAGCAGTGAAGATTTAATAGAATTTAGTGATGAAGAAATAGATGTTAATGTTACTGATTATGATTGTAATGATGATTAAACAATAGGGTTCAAAATTGTTCGATTGTTTATATTAAGAATATTCTTGCTTTCTACATGTTCGATTGTGCATGTGTTATAATGTTATTTTACAGATATAATCATGTCTAGCGCACCGGTACATGGTCAGATTACATTGACTATTATTGGGGGTTGGTATGTATTTACGTTATTAGTATTTTAAATTCAGCTATGGAGAATTATATTGAAACATGGTTATTTATTTATGCAGTTTTATTCCCAACGGTCATAGTGTTGCTGCATGTATAACAAAGAAATTTAAGGAATGACAGTGTATTTCTGGTGTCACGTGGAAGCATGTGACACTAGAAATAAAAGACTTTTATTTTCATGAATTTCTGGTAAGTAATGTGAATATTATTGATATTGAACAATATTATTTGATACTAATGATTTTGATATTGTTGTAGAAAAATTATACCTGCGATGCAGACCAGGAGGTAAATTTCAAAGCAACATGGAACAAATATTGCCTGAAGTTGTATAAAGATTTAATGTACAAGTGGAGAAAAAGGGGAACAAAGCCATCATATACCAGATGAGATTTGGGTTGCATGGCAAAACATTTGGACGGCAGAAGATTGGCAGCGAAAGTCAGCTATTGTGCAAAGCAATAGAAATGCTGATGTCGAAGGCACGAGCACAGGATCTTCAAAGCATACGGGTGGATCTCGATCTATGGTTGAGCATGCCATTGAATTGGTGAGTTTACAATATCATTTGGGTCTAATTGGAGTAAGTAAACTTATTTTAATCTTTTTAATATTTTATGTGTGCAGGAAAAGACTTTAGAAAAACTTGGTACTTGTTGGGAATTATTTCGCAAAACCCACAAGAAAAAAGATGGCACATTTGTGGATTCAAAATCAAAAGCCATAGACGTAAGAATATTAACTTTACTGATTAGCTTTGTTATTTGTTTATTAGATATTAATAATTTTACTTTTTTAATAGGATAATATGATTGACCGAGTTGCACAAGCGTCTCAGCCTGTTGTAGAGGGAGGGGACATACAGATTTTATCAGATGAAACTATAAATGAAATATATTATGATGTTGTTGGTGGAAGTAAAAAAAATGCCCTCTACGGCCTTGGCTCTCATGCACGAGTTGCATATGATCATGAGATGGCTCCTAGGGCTAGGGGTCGACCTAGTTCTTCCACTGGTATGCAAGAGTTACGCCTAGAAAATCAAGCATTGAAGGATCGGGTCACAGCAGTAGAGTCGTCGATAGATGATCGGGTCAGGTCTGCAGTACAAGAGTCTGAGCGATTGATAGAAGATCGGGTCAAAGCGACAGTTGAGCGACAAATGAGAGAATTTTTTGATCGCTATTCAGTAATGAGTCCTTCTACTTTTCCAACGCCGCATCATTTTGATTCACAAGAGACTCAGGACCCAAACAATTCTGATAAGTAGAAATTCTGAGGTGTGTTAGACATTTAACTTTGTTTATATATTTATCATTCACTACATTGATCTTGGTTCTTATATTTTTTGTAATTTTACTTACCAGTATTCATTCATTCTTTGGTTACTTTAATTTTTTATTTGCAATTGATCCTTTACGTCTCCTCTTCACTTAATGTGCAAATTTATATTCTGTTATTCATTCTATAGAATGTATACAATTTTGTTTTCCATAATTATGAAGTTGAAATACTTGTTAATCAAGTGTATTTTCTCATTTGTTATCTTGCTAACATATCCTTTCCCTTCTTCAGTATGGTGGTTTCGTTGCATGGCTCTTGACTACATGTGTAGGGTTGCTTCTCTCTTTTCTAAGGTATCCAACTTCATTGTTGCAATGCCTTCTTACATTTATTATCTTATTAATCCGATGTCCTTTATATGTGAGTCATTTGAATTATATATGCAATTATATTTGGTGGTTGGTTTCTAACTATTATCTGTGCTAGTCTTTTGTAGATTATAGTTGGAAAGTAAATTTATGGTCAAGGTAGTGATGAGAAAATGCTAGAATGTGACATTACTTGTGTAATAAAAGGATTATTCATTTAGCCACTCTTATGACAATGTTTACTATTTGTTTAATAGATAACGCTTGAGTTCAGGGGCGGATCTACCTTAGGACATGAGGGGGCCACGGCCCCCCCAAAAATTTTTAATAACATGATTTCATAGAGAAATTTTTTTAAAAATTTTATTCGTATATATATTATTTTACCCTAACTTGAACCATATGTGTAGATGGTGTATTGGTAAATTTTAATTTTATTATAGCACACCTCTTGAGATCGAATCATCATAGGATTGAATTTAAGTTTTTTTTCTCCTTTATTTTTCGCATTTCAACTAAATATACATTAT
Organism: Zingiber officinale; assembly: GCF_018446385.1. Classification (NCBI taxonomy): domain Eukaryota; kingdom Viridiplantae; phylum Streptophyta; class Magnoliopsida; order Zingiberales; family Zingiberaceae; genus Zingiber; species Zingiber officinale. The sequence goes on along the minus strand of NC_055993.1, from coordinate 112,016,259 downwards.
CGAATCTTCACATGATTGAATTTAAGTTTTTTGTCTCCTTTATTTTTCACATTTCAACTAAATATACATTATGTATTTTTAAAGTTTAGAGAGGTCATTATTATATAATACATTTAATAATTATTTTCGTTAGTTAGTATACGGCCCCTGTAAACTTAAAATCCTAGATCCGCCCCTGCTTGAGTTGTTTATTTACGGTGAAGTTGTTGATATTTATGATAAAGTTTCATATGCTTGTTTTATTTAATAATATATCGTGTTTTATTTTATACAGGATTGAACATTAAATGTTGTTATGGTTCTATTGTGCAGGTTGACATTTTGGTGATCAACATTTTGATACGGTTGTAATATGGATATGAGAGATTGGATGGTAGACATGTGGATATTATGTTATCGTGCACTTTACTGTTTAATATTAGATATTTGATATATTTGGATATATTTATATGATGTTGGATATGGTTGCGATATGTGAAATTTTACAAAAGTTATTGTATTGTTTACGTGTGATATTTTGTTGTAAACAGGGAAAATTTTTCTAAAACATCAATTGCATGTAATTATATTTAGGCTGTTGTTTAGTGATTTCGATAGCTGTTTAGTGACCGAATTATATAATTCAGTCACTGTTTAGCGACTGAATTATAAATTTCGATCGATGGTGCCATCTCACCAGTAAAAACTAGGAGTTGAAAATTTAAATACAGATCGTTATTTAGCGACCGACATTTAAATACCGGTCGCACAATAGCTACCGAATTTTAAAAATCTGTCACTAAATAGCGACCGACATTTAAATAGCGGTCACAACTTAACTACCGATATTTAATATTCGGTCGTTATTTGGCGACCGTCATTTAAACTCGGTCGCTATTTAGCCACTCATGTTTAAAATTCAGTAGCTAAGTAGCGACCGATATTTAAATAGCGGTCGCTAAATAACGACCGAATATTAAATATCGGTAGTTAATTTGTGACCGCTATTTAAATGTCGGTCGCTATGTTTTGCGTTCACCAATCATAACTGTCAGACCGCAAATTAGTCGGTCACTATATTAACGATCGAATTTAAATGACGGTCGTTATTTTGTGAAACGGAAAAAATACCGTTACTTAATTTACGACCGAGGGTAATTCCGGTGGCTAATATTAGCGACCGAAAATATTCAGTCGCTAAATATAGCGACCGACATTTAGATCCAGTCGCTAAATTTAATTACGACTAAAAAACTACCGATATCGAATTTCGGTCGCTAATCGGTCGCTAACCTTATTTAGCGACCGATTAGCGACCGAAAATTGAGTCGCTAAAAATAATATTTTTTGTAGTGTAAGTATATCATCGATGATCGAATTTTCCATAGCATTTCTAAAATCATCTAGTGGCAATGTCGCCAACACGGTCCCAAAGCTTCTAGCGCGATTCGAGGTTGGGAAAACAAGATCAAAACCTTCACATCCAATGCTCTGATCCGATACTCGAGGTTCTTGTAATACGACAAAATTCACCATTGAACTTCGATGAAGTTCTTCATGGTGTCCCGTGGAATTACCACCACGACAATTTTACGTGGAGCACGGACTCATTATTAACCTCTAACACTACAAGAAAATAGGGTTTCGTTTTTAAATGAATACATGAGCTTTAGAAATAAATTATTACACTTCAATTTCGTAAAATAAATTGAATACATGAGCATTAGAAATGAACTATTACACTTCAATTTGCTTCACCAAAATTTTAGTATTATAATAATATATGTTATCTAGAAGCAAGTGCATGTGGTTTAAAATCTCATGTTAACTTGTGGTTTCAAAATACTTCTTGGTTTTTTTTATCACATGCTTCTCAAAATATTAAATATATCATATATGTATATTCTTATTTTTTGTTATATATAGAGTGAAGGAGCAGTTAGGAGATGAGCATGGCGTCCTGGGTGACGAAGGTGGCGGAGGAGCTCGTAGCACCATGCGAGCCAACGCCTAGCGCCACGCTTCCTCTCTCTTCCATCGACCACGCCGTGAGGTTGGCCTACATGCAGGAGATGATCTCCGTGTATCCAAACAATAACCGTGAGCACTGTCGTCGTGGCGTGATATTACCGGCGGCGAAGGTCATCCGGGAAGCCTTGGCCAAGGCTCTTGTCCCGTACTACCCCGTAGCAGGCCGCCTTGTCTTCTATGGCGACCGCATGGAGGTGGCCTGCAATGGCGAGGGCGTATGGTTTGTGGAGGCGGCGGTGACAGATCGCAGCCTGAATGACTGGGAGGCGATCCCCCGTAGCGTGGTGAAAGAGGAGCTGCTTCCGAGTTGTCCCGCTCATCTGAACCAACAAGAAATGATACTGATGATGCAGGTTTGTAAATATATGTTCTATCATTTCCAATTTAATTATATCCTTAACCAACTTCTATAATTAATTAATTAGAAAATTGGATTGTATAGGATTATAACTAATAGACTTTCCATGTAAAATAAATTTGTGGAAATAAAAAATTAAAGGAAGAGAATAAATTAAAGGCATTTTACTTGAGATCATGGCTATCTGATGATCGATCTTTTAATTGTCAAACAAAAGTAAGGACATTAATTAATATACAGTCTTATATTATCATTTTAATCACTAAAAAACAACAAAGAAGTCATTTTGATATTTTAGCTAAAACACTTTGATAATCTTCTGTTGGTTAAAATATCATTATCAAACCACCATTATTTTCATGATGCACGTAGAAGACCATTGATGCTCTTACTTTTTATTTTAACCACAAAAACATCATTTGTGTTGGCTAAAACACACTTTAATGATCATCTTGATGGACTTTTACCAGTCAAACATATAATACATGCATCAAAGAGGGGCCATTGTTTTATATTGATAGATATAGGGTTTCAGTACGTGTTTTAATAGTGAATGCTAAATTTAACGTGAATATGAGCATTATGATAGATTTAAAGAATAAATAATGTACTAAATTTAATTAAAGATATTTTAAAAATAAATAAGATACCAAATCAATCAGTCCGTTGGTTGTAAAGTAAAACAATTGCAAAAAAGAAAAAATAGTTTTTGAATAATACTTTCCTGCAATTGCAAAATTCCTGCATTTTATAATCATAAATTATTATTCAAATAATAATGTAAATTAATTAAATTGTGCAAGCATAGGTGACCCATTTTCAATGTGGTGGATTTGTTGTTGGACTCAAATTCAATCACTTGGTGTTTGATGGCATCGGCGTTGGACAATTCTTAAAAGCCATCGGCGAGATTGCTTGCGGTCAAACTCATCCCTCTATCGATCCAATCTGGTATACAGACACGATTCCCGCCTCTCCAATGCACTCAAAGTCATCACTTTCACTTCTCACACCCAAGTTTGACATTGTGAATTCCATGTATGATTTCTCAATTCAAACCATCGAAAGATTGAAGGAAAAAATCTCAAAAGAGACATCCAATCAATTCACCACCTTTGAGGTCGTCGCTGCAATTATATGGAAATGTCGAACACGGGCAATCAGTGCCATTGGAGATGTGTGCCTCATCGTTCCTGCTAATATTCGTCATTTATTGTTCCAACTGCCAAAGGCCGGCTATTATGGAAATTGTTTCTATCCCTTAACTATCACAGCGACAGATGAGCAAATCATGAAGACATCACTTGCAGAATTAGTCGGGCTCATTAAAGATGCTAAAGAAAGTTTACCAACAAAGTTTAAGGAATGGGCTTCAGGCAACTTCAAGGAAGATCCATATAAGATTTCAATTGGCTACAATATTTTGGCTTTGTCAGATTGGAGATGGATAGAGTTTTATGAAACAGACTATGGATGGGGAATGCCCAACTCTATTTCCCCTAAAACGCATGACTTTTCCTTCCCTTGTGGCGTCATTCTAAAGCAGCCTTTGCCTAAGGACGGTGTGCGTTTGGAAGGACAAGTGGTCATGAAGGAGCATGAGCAAAGGTTTATTGATGAAATCAACAAATGTATAAATGAGTAGGTAATGCAATATTGGAATTTATCTCATAATGGACAAATTGATTTTCCACTCGAGTAGTGGATCATACTACCAAATATTGTTGCAACTAGTTTTACTTTCAATCTGTAATAAAGTATCATGTATACATATTTGCAATCTATGAAGTTACATTGAGAATATTGTCAAAATAATCTTGTTTAATTAGCAATGCAAAATGTGATGGCTATTTTTGACATTGTTACATGGTACATTTATGAGTAACACTTGCTTCTAATATTGACTCGATGATGTTCTAAAATGGAACATTAATGTTAGTGTCTACATGCCTTGTGTTCAATCGTATTATTTGATGTGTTTGGCAAAGGATTTAAATTTGGTTTGTATGCGTTTTTTAATGTGTGTGTTAAGTTGCAAAGGGATCTGGTAGAACCGACACGTACAAAGGAGCTTGATATGACATGTCCAAGTTTATGTGATTCAATCACTTAAGGTCGCTGTGTTAGGGTGTTGATAACCCTTGGAAAGGATGCTAAAGGTGGAGGGGTGAATAGCTAACCTACAAATAAAAATCGTCTTTCCCTTGTTGTGTTTTTAGTAAGGGCAAACACATATTAATAGATAAAAATAAATAAACACATAATCACACACATGCCAAGAGATATTTCAATTTAACGAAGTTCTCAACTCCTAGGTTTGCACTCCATTGACTTCCTCTCCTCTTAGCTAAAGTGTTAAAGGTGGAGAAACTTTTTACAATAGCAATTACAATAGTATCATGGAGCAAATACAAAGCTAAAGCATTAAACAACGAAAGCTCGTATGTGGAGAGTATAATTATGTGTTGTAGTATGTCATACTTCTACCTCGAACCTCTGATCTCTTTTTATAGACGGCCTCCATGTAGTGCTTTGTTGTCTCAAGATTACTAATATGTCAACACTTGGGTTGACCAAAAGTCCTTTTCAGTCAACTGAAAGTTCTTTTCGTCAACGAAAGTCCTTTTCGGTCGACTGCATAAGGCTAACTTGTTACATTGGCTTCACACACAAAAGAGTCTCAGTTATCAGATATGTTAACATAACATTTTATAGTCAACCGATCATTGGTCAATTTGAATCTCTGACCGCCTCATCGACATCTAATCCAAATCACACTACTGATTGAGTTTGAACTATTTTGATCAACTATAAGCCCTTTCCACTCATCCTACTAACCTAAGTTTGAATCATATCTAGATCATCACTTGAAAAATAGTTTTGGTTGACTAAAGTTCCAATTGACCGGATAACCCTTCTAGCCGTATGAAACTTTGACTTGGTCTACTAAAACTTAGTTCACCTAAATTGAGTTCTACCATTCACCCAAATACAAGTTTAGGTCCTTCAGATTCACTAATTTTGTTGTCTCCCTTCTTATGTTATCATTTTGTTTTTTTGTATCTTCTGCTTTAGATGTGCTAGCCTCTAATACTCCTCATCCTTATGGTCCCTTAGGTATCCTTTAACACTCTTCTTTCAGCTTCCATGAACCCTAAGTTGTGTACATGATTGTGTTGTTATATTGTATGAAACATACATTCAATGTGACATCTAAGCACCGTCAGAAAGGACGAATCTGTTTTAAGAAAATCGAGTCAAACACAGACCTCTGTTTCTCTCTTGCCCAATTGGGCAACCCATTTAGACTCGACAGTCGAGCAATTTGGTCTCTCGACTAGGCCCTTAGCAATATCTACCCACTCGGACTTGGTTGACTCGGACGTAATTACAAAACGAGTTCGACATTCGATGACTCACTCGGCACTCAACAACTCAGGCACTCGGCATCCCATCACAGCATACGACAACTTGGGCACTCAATGTCCTAACTCAGCATTCCATAGCTCATGCACTCAGCGTCCCAACTCAGTAACCCGCTCGAGCGGTACTTAGCTTCTCACTCGGACTCGAGAAGCACTTGGGCTACTCGAACCTCATGACATTTGGAACCACTCAGGAATACTTGACATTGGGCTAGTGACATCCCAGTCATTCTAGGGCAATCCAGCAACTCGGTCTAATCAACCCATCCTGATAACTTGAGATTATTGGCTTCACATACTGATTGAGTTTGAATCAGATATCAGATATGTTACTATAACATTTTATAATCAACCGATCATTGGTCAATTTCAATCTTTGACCACCTTGTCTGCATCTAATCCAAATCACACTTGTAAAATACGGTATCCAAATAATAACTAAATAATAAGATTATTTGAGAAATAATCTTATTGGAATTTTCAGGAATTTTTAGAAATTTTCTAGGAATTAATCGGAGCTCGTATGACGTATTTTAAGGGGATCTGTCACACTCCAGGTAGTCACTACCAGAAGAAATTTCAGCAACATCTTCCCTGTACGGATGACAATATGAAACTTTACTACAAGCCCTCCGGGCCACACAAACCTCGGCCAACACGGCCGGAACAATAACAATAAAAGATAAACTTTCAATCAACGCAGTTTATATTTACTCAGCCTCTGGCTGATAAAACCACGCAGTTTATATTTAATTAAGCTCTACTCCACTACAACAACGGAAAACTAAACCCACAACAGAAATCCAACGCAGTGGAAAATAACGGCAGTAGACCAAAACTCGATAAAAATTCTCGAGTATAATCCTACATCACAAGTATATAGAAAATACATAACAAGTAAACCAAATATCCAAAACTAAAAACTCGTCGCGACATGTGATTGGGGACTAGCGACTGGAACCTCCTGACAGCATCAACCTAAAATGGTAATAAATCAACGGGGTGAGTCCAACACTCAGCGGATACCAAGCTGACATGCATAGTAAATAATAACTAATAGTAACAAATATGTGTACAGTATCCTGAAGTAATGAAAAATGCATAACTGAAAGAAGAAGGGAGAAGCAATACTCACAAGGACCACCTTGTTGGTGCGGGAAGCATCTAACGATCAAACCTAAGTTTTGATAATGGCAAAGGATTCAAAGTTAAGGTGAGTTGTGATCTAACATGTTGAATGAGTGTCTCAGGAAAAGTCCTAACTGCGGTTAGGCAAAGGGAAAACCCTAGGGGGTGGTAACCCTAGGTCATAGGGGGTGGCAACCCTATGCGGAAAGTCTTGGCAGGTCGATAGCTTCAGGCAAAAGTCCTAGGGGGTGGTAACCCTAGGTGGAAAGTCCTGGTGTCGCGAACCAGGTGAAAGTCTGGACTAGCCGGGAAGCGGATGTCTAGCAGAAAGTCCGGAAGCATCGAGTGCTGAGCAAAAGTCCAGTCGATCTGGAGGATCGCACTGGCAACAGGTAAATCTCCTGAGTGGAGTAGGTGAGGACGCGTTCCCCGTAGAGGGAACAATAGGCGTCGGGTCGACCTAGGGTTTCCGGTAGGAAACCCGAAGTCAGACTCGGACAGTCCGGAGACTGTCTATACTTCATTTATCACATTTATTGCATTAGGTGCTAACTTTGTGTTGCAGGGTAGTGTTTGGGACTAACGTATCTTGTAGGGGCAAAGGAGCAACCTAAAGCCTCGGATGAACAGTGTCCGAGGCGCCTTCATGGAGCTTGGAGGCGCCTCGGGTGCAAGGCAAGGAGCTGGCTGCGAGAAGCTGTTCAAGGCGCCTTGGTGAACAGTGGAAGGCGCCTTGAACAGATGAAGGCACCCTGTGAATAGTGGAAGGCGCCTTGAATCTGTGATAAGGTTCAACCAGTTCGCCCCTTATCTCCGCGGCTGACTCGGCCATTCAAGGCGCCTTGGTGAACAGTAGAAGGCGCCTTGAACACCCTTTATAAGGGGTTTCGACCAGCAGCTCTCTTCAATGAACTCCAAGCAATCCTTACGCTACAAGCTGCTCTAGAAACGCCCAGAAGTGCTGTTACAAGTCCCCGACAACCCGGAGCTTCAGATTCTGTTACTTTATTGTTGTCGGTATAATTTGTTTTAGTTCTTTCAATTGTAATATCTTATTGTACATTTTACGAGCTTATAGTTGTTGCCCACGGAAAGCGATCAAGGATCGCGGGCCTTCGAGTAGGAGTCGCCTTAGGCTCCGAACGAAGTAAAATCTCTCGTGTCTCTCTGTGTGTGTTTGTTCGTTATTCCGCTGCGTGTTTTTAAACTCCGATAGTTTTCCGATTTGAAAATGAAATAGCCACGAGCGCTATTCACCCCCCCCCCTCTAGCGCGTCTCGATCCAACAATTGGTATCAGAGCGGGGTTGTTTTTAATTTGGTGCAACCACCATTTAAAACATTTTTTTTTCGTGGTATTTTGTTCGGAGTTGATCAGAATTTAGCTTCATAGCTATATTCTAATTGCTTTTCACGAATCGGTGTTGCTCAAAGTTTGGTCAATTCCACTTGGGCTCGTTTTTTTTCTTTCTCTCGCACTACTAATCCAAGACTCAGTCTTGGAATAGATTTTGTTGTTTTTTTTTCTTTTAGATCTAAAATGGCCCAACAAGAAGGATATAGCACCGTTCGTCCCCCACTATTTTCCGGAGAAGACTTCGGGTATTGGAAGGGGCGAATGGAGATATATCTGAAGATCCAGTTCGATACCTGGATGATCATCAAAACAGGACTGGAACTGCCAACTGGTACCGACGGTAAGCCTACACCCTGTGAAAATTGGGAGCCAGCATTTATCAAAAAGGTGGAAGCTGACGCAAAAGCCACCTGCACCATCCAATGTGGTCTTACCAAAGAAGAGCTCAACAGAGTCGGTCCATTCTCCTCCGCAAAAGAACTATGGGAGAAATTAATTGAACTACACGAGGGCACCTCGGAAACCAAGGTAAGTAAGCGTGATTTGTTACTTAATAAATTATATAATTTGAAAATGCAGGAAGGCGAGACGGCAAGTTCTTTACACGCTCGAATTCAAGATATCTTGAATTCCCTTCATGGAATCGGGCAGAAAGTAGAAAACAGAGATATAATAAGGTATGCTCTTAACTCATTTCCTAAGAGTTCATTGTGGGCATCAATGGTAGATGCCTACAAAGTCTCTAAGGATTTGTCTTCCTTAAAATTAGACGAATTATTTAGTGAATTTGAACTCCATGAACAGACTAATGCACAGCCATCCGAGAAGGGCATTGCTTTGGTTGCAGGTACAAGTCGAATAAGGGAATCAAGAGGACGGCGAAAAGTTGAATCAGAATCAGAAGACGAACCCGATTCAGAAGATTCGGAAGATGAACTGGCCAGCGAATTTGTGAATCTTGTAAAGAAACTATACAAGAAGAAGAAGGGCTTCAACAAGAAAGATATGAAGAAGGCAACCTGGGACGAATCCTCTTCGGAGGACGAAGACGACGAACTCGACCAAACGAGTCTACTCGCATTGATGGCCCGGGACCAGATCAGCGAATCCGAGAGCGAGTCAAAAGCCGACTCCGAGCAAAGCCACGGATCCGCATCCGTTTCCGAAGGGCCAGACTCCGCTGTAAGTATTACTAGGCTTAATAATTTAGTCAATTATTTACTTCGCAAATTAGCCAAGTCAAATTTGAAAATTAAGTCACTTTTAAAAGAAATAACCATTCTTAAAGGAGTAACTAACTCAAAATCTTTAACTGAAGATTCAACTCAAGTACAACAACTTGAGAAAGAAAATTCAAATATGAAAAATCAGTTAAATGATTTAAAAATCACTTTAGAAAAATCTTCATGGAGCTTGGAGGCGCCTCGGGTGCAAGGCAAGGAGCTGGCTGCGAGAAGCTGTTCAAGGCGCCTTGGTGAACAGTGGAAGGCGCCTTGAACAGATGAAGGCGCCCTGTGAACAGTGGAAGGCGCCTTGAATCTGTGATAAGGTTCAACCAGTTCGCCCCTTATCTCCGCGGCTGACTCGGCCATTCAAGGCGCCTTGGTGAACAGTAGAAGGCGCCTTGAACACCCTTTATAAGGGGTTTCGACCAGCAACTCTCTTCAACGAACTCCAAGCAATCCTTACGCTACAAGCTGCTCTAGAAACGCCCAGAAGTGTTGTTACAAGTCCCCGACAACCCGGAGCTTCAGATTCTGTTACTTTATTGTTGTCGGTATAATTTGTTTTAGTTCTTTCAATTGTAATATCTTATTGTACATTTTACGAGCTTATAGTTGTTGCCCACGGAAAGCGATCAAGGATCGCGGGCCTTCGAGTAGGAGTCGCCTTAGGCTCCGAACGAAGTGAAATCTCTCGTGTCTCTCTGTGTGTGTTTGTTCTTTATTCCGCTGCGTGTTTTTAAACTCCGATAGTTTTCCGATTTGAACAAGAAATAGCCACGAGCGCTATTCACCCCCCCTCTAGCGCGTCTCGATCCAACACACCTATCAGGATAATAAGGTCGTTAGACCGTAAATAACATGTCCTTGTATGCATGTCAATTATATGCATCCATCCAATATGCAGCAAATAAAGTGCAGTAAACACAAGCAATAAATGCAATCATGCATATGATGTCAATGACATGTCCTGGGTGTTGGTGCAACCTTAGGTCAAGGTTGACCTGGTTGACCTGACTCGAGTTGAACTGACTCGAGTTGACCTGACTCGAGTTGTATTTTGATGTTTGACGAGAATAGAAAAGTTCTATTATGATGTTTGACGAGAGTAGAAAAGTTGTATTCTGATGTTTGACAGAATACAAACTTGGGAGATTGTGGGTGCAATCTTTGGTCAAGGTTGACCTAGTTGACCCAAGGTGAGTCGACCTGATTTGGGAAATCCTGGTGAGTGAAGCCAGGTGAAAGTCCTGGTGAGTGAAGCCAGGCAAGGGAAAGTCCTGGTGAGTGAAGCAAGGCAGTTGGAAAATTCTGGTGAGTGAAGCCAGGCAAGGGAAATCCAGATAGGTCAAGGTTGACCAGACATCTGGTGAAAAGTCCAAGCAGGGAGCTTGGCACGAGAAAAGTCCAAGTATGGAGACTTGGCACGGAAAAATCCAAGCAGGGAGCTTGGCACGGGAAAAGTCCAAGTATGGAGACTTGGCACGAGAAAAGTCCAAGTATGGAGACTTGGCACGGAAAAGTCCAAGCAGGGAGCTTGGCACGGGAAAAGTTCAAGTATGGAGACTTGGCACGGAAAAGTCCAAGTATGGAGACTTGGCAAGGAAAATTCCAAGCAGGGAGCTTGGCACGGGAAAAGTCCAAGTATGGAGACTTGGCATGGGAAGTCGGAGAGGGCTTGGTAGCTCGTTCTCCGGACTAGGTTAGAGAGGGCTCGGGAGCTCGTTCTCTGGACCGGACGTGAAAGTCGGAGAGGGCTCGGTAGCTCGTTCTCCGGACTAGGTCAGAGAGGGCTCGGGAGCTCGTTCTCTGGACCGGATGAAGTCGGAGAGGGCTCGGTAGCTCGTTCTCCGGACTAAGTCAGAGAGGGCTCGGTAGCTCGTTCTCTGGACCGGACGAAGTCGGAGAGGGCTTGACAGCTCGTTCTCCGGACTAGGTCAGAGAGGGCTCGGTAGCTCATTCTCTGGACCGGACGAAGTCGGAGAGGGCTCAGTAGCTCGTTCTCTGGACCGGATGAAGTCGGAGAGGGCTTGGCAGCTCGTTCTCCGGACTAGGTCAGAGAGGGCTCGGTAGCTCGTTCTCTGGACCAGACGAAGTCAGAGAGGGCTCGGCAGCTCGTTCTCCGGACTAGGTCAGAGAGGGCTCGGTAGCTCGTTCTCAGGACCAGGTAGGGTTTAGGGTTTAGGGCTGGGAGCTCTAAACCTGGATCGGTCTGGTGACCGATCCAGTGATACTATGGGTTTTCTGATCGGTCTAGTGACCGATCAGTAACCAAACAGTGGCTCACTGTAAGTAATCTGATCGGTCACCAGACCGATCAGGAAATGATCAGGAGGCAGAGAAGGTAGGGGGATCGGTCTGTGGACCGATCCACCTATAGCCTGATCGGTCCACAGACCGATCAGGCTTCGGAACCGACACTCACAGATTGTTGGGGATCGGTCTGGGGACCGATCAGACTAGGGCCTGATCGGTCCACGGACCGATCAGGGACCTCCTGGACCGATCAGGATGGAGCCTGATCGGTCCAGGCTTAGCCGTTGTGACTCAACGGCTAGATTTTTGTGTTGTTCTTTGTCTTCTTCTTCACAGGTGCAGATATAAATCAGATGCTGAGCGCCTCTATAGTAACACTTCTTCCTCCTAACTGTTATTTGAGGTTTGCTGAGCTCCTCTTTGCTGAAGCTTCGTGTGAGCTTCCCTCGACTGGTGGATCAGCTGCTGTAGGCATCATCCGTGAAGTTGCTGCTTCATCAACGGACTCCAGTCGACGAGAAGAAGGCAAGCAAACTTGGTAGAGTGTATTTACATTCATATTATCCATTGTTTCTTGCTTTATTTCTTGTACTCCTTTATTGCTGTTGTAAAAGAGTTTGTGGCGAGGTTTCTCCACCCAGAAGGAGTTGTTGTTAGCCGGTTCTCCGGGGTCTCATCCACCGACGGATTGATAGGCTTCGTCCACCTTACGGACACGCCGAGGAGTAGGAGTATCATCTCCGAACCTCGTTACATCGCTGTGCTTGAGGTTTGATTTCTCCATTTATGTTTCTGTTGTTATTTTTCCGCTACGCTAACTTGATTCGTAGAAAGAAACGTGAATTTGGGGTCGGCTATTCACACCCCCCTCTCTAGCCGCATCCGAAGATCCTAACAAGTGGTATCAGAGCCAGGTTACTCTTCGTCGGATTAACACCCGGGGGAGCACGAACTAGAGAATGGATCAACTTGGAGAAGACGTCACGATTCCACCCTTCTACGATCGCGACGACTTCGCGTTTTGGAAGGTAAGAATGAAGTACTTTCTTATGACTAACTTAGTTAATTGGAATTGTGTACAAGTAGGTTTTGTTCCTCCAAGGGATGAAGAAGGAGAAATTCTTGAAAAGAAGAGGTGGACGAAGGAACAAATCCACCAATCCGTAATCGACGACGAGGTAATGAAAATTTTTGAATTCTCATTACCTAACGATATCTTGTGTAAGATAGGTGGTTACAACAATGCCAAGGAATTGTGGAACAACTTGGCCAAGTTCCATGAGGGAAGCTCCAATTCAAGTCATGAAGAGGAGTCAAGTGAGTCAAGTAGCTCACTTCATGGAGGTAAGGAATTAGAAGTTGAGGGCTACTCAACATCTAAGGAAGAAGAGGAGAAGAGTTCTTCTTCAAGATTGGAGCAAGAAGAAGAAGCTTCTACCTCCGGAAGGGATGAAGGAGAAAGCTCATATCCACCCTCAACACTAGGTAACTCAAGCAATTTAATTTCTTGTAAATTACATATAATATGCTTTGAGTGTAGGGAATATGGACATTACAAGAGTAAGTGTCCAAGGAGGATTAGGAAGACTCCACCGGCGCCAAAGGTCAAGAAAGCCGAAGTCCCGATACGCAAGGGTAAGGAGCACGTGGTGTGCTTCCAATGCAAGCGAAGGGGACACTTTAGGAGCCAATGTCCGAGGGGGAGGCAATCTCACAAGGACAAGAGACCGAGCACATCTATAGGGGGAGCTAAGGCAAACCCTAAGGTATCTTTTAAGGCATATCCTTGCAATTCTAATAAGACACATGCTAGTAGCTTTATTGCATTTGTCAATAATGATAAGCATGATAACTATAGAAACCGATACATGTGCTTAGGTGCCAAACATGTTAGTCTAGGTAAGGATAATACTAGAAATGCCAACCCTAGAATTACCTCATCTAAGGTTAAGGAAAACCTAGATAGGAATCCCAAAACAACTAGACATATGCCTAGGAATACCTCAAAAAAAAATGACAAATTAAAACTTGAGGTATTAGAAAAGGAAAATCAAGTCTTGAGGTCAAGACTTGACACCTTAGAAAAGACCCTTAAGAATTTGGAGAAGTCAACTCTAGGGTCTAAGGGTCAAAAGCAAAAGCCCAAGGACATGAGAGGTTTGAGTCACAAACCTAAGTCTCAAGTGGTCAAGCCCACTTACCATAATGTTCCATTCGATTATGGAACAAGACCTAGGGCTAGGAAGACCATCACCAAGGTCACAAGGGGAGTCACCCCTAGAGTTGATCTTGATGAGTCCCAAATGACCAAGGCTTTAAAGCCTAGGAGGGTCATTAGGAGGGTTGCTAGGGAAGTCATCCCTAGTGAATATTTAGTGAACCCAATGAGCTCAAATAGGTATTGGGTTCCTAGGAGCGTGATTCCTTCACGCTAGATGGTTTAGGGTGTGCCAACCTTAATTGGATAGGTAGTTAACCTACTCATGGCAAAAGGTGGCATTTTAGGAATATTCAAGGTGTAATCAAGCCTTGAAAATGAAATTAAAAATTATTCCTAAGGTGATTAGGATGTGCCAACCACATTTGAGAAATTTTCTAGGGTCAATCTAATTGGCACATAGTGATCTAAAAATCTTTAGCATATGATTTTAGATCTATTACACTTAGGAATATAGAATTTATGGCAAAATGATCAAAATTATCAAAAATGACAACTAAAGCTAGAATTAGGTATTTTCTATACCTTTATATGTTATTTGCCATATATTGTTTGCCATATACCATGTCATGACATCATATCTAATTTACTATCATTTGAAATGTCATGATAATGCTTAGGTTAGTTATATGTCATGCCTTATTTAAGTTTCATTACTTTATGACATGACATCATGACATTGACACATGTTTTCACTTATGATATTATTTTATGTCATGTCATCATCTTTTGCATTTATAATCAATTAATTTGATTTAAGGACAAAAACACAATTTGATATGGAAATCAAATTGTTGTTTAGAAAATGCATGAGAACTTAGATTAAGATGACCTAAACCATATCTCACATCAAAATTGACTTGGATGTGTTTGATACACCTTAGATGTGTGTGAGATATTAGGATCATGAGTTAGGATCAAGGTGCATAGTTCTTGTACCTAGATGAGCCTAATTCAAAATGGAGGATCATAGGGAAAGCTTGTGTACAAGTCATGTACACTTAGCCCTAAGATTGTGGTCCTAAATTGAATGGTTTAAAATCATTTCAAAATTGATTTGAAAAACCTTGATGAAGCTTTTCTAGTGATAGCATTCATCATTGAGCAAGTTGATACAAAGTTGAGGTAAACTTGAACTATTTCAAAGTTTTTAAACTTTGTATCAAGATTTGAAAATGGAAGTTATTTTCATAGAAAACTATTTTTCCATGATAGTATATGTTATGAGGAATGTATCCTCAAAATTTTATAATTTTTGGAATTTTCTGTAATTTTGTAGGGGTTTCTGAATTTCGGGAGGAAGAAATTCAGAAATCAGAAATCAGACATGTGTGACCGATCAGGAGGTTCCCTGATCGGTCCAGGTGATGCTGGATCGGTCACTGGACCGATCCAGGGAGCTCCTGATCGGTCTGGTGACCGATCGGGCGTGCCAAAATGCTGATTTTCGACTGTGTTGTTTGAAATTTCAGCTGAAAGTTAAAACACAGTTTGTGTTTTGGATTTCTAAAGGTTTGAAACTCTTCAAGACATTGTTGGTGCAATGGTTAAGGGGGAGTTGACCTTTAGGGGAAGTTTTACCTATTAGTCAGGCGGGAGTTGACTTTTAGGGGAATTTTTACTCTAAAGACTTGAGTGATATGGGATTATCACTAAGTTGATTGTTGACTTTAGTATCAAGGGGGAAATTAAGGGTTTCAATGAAAGGTATGGGACTTTCATTAGGAAGAAACTCTTGACCTTGATTCACTCTTTTTGATGTGTGTCAAAAAGGGGGAGAATGGGAGAATGTCCAAAGAATGTTCAAGGAAGAACATTAGAGTTTGGGGAGAATGTTCAAGGAAGAACATTGGAAAACCTAAGTTAGGTTATCGGGTTAACCTAACTTGATTATGGTTTTTGTCAAACATCAAAAAGGGGGAGATTGTTGGTGCAACCTTAGGTCAAGGTTGACCTGGTTGACCTGACTCGAGTTAACCTGACTCGAGTTGTATTTTGATGTTTGACGAGAATAGAAAAGTTCTATTATGATGTTTGACGAGAGTAGAAAAGTTGTATTCTGATGTTTGACAGAATACAAACTTGGGAGATTGTGGGTGCAATCTTTGGTCAAGGTTGACCTAGTTGACCCAAGGTGAGTCGACCTGATTTGGGAAATCCTGGTGAGTGAAGCCAGGTGAAAGTCCTGGTGAGTGAAGCCAGGCAAGGGAAAGTCCTGGTGAGTGAAGTCAGGCAGTTGGAAAGTTCTGGTGAGTGAAGCCAGGCAAGGGAAATCCAGATAGGTCAAGGTTAACCAGACATCTGGTGAAAAGTCCAAGCAGGGAGCTTGGCACGAGAAAAGTCCAAGTATGGAGACTTGGCACGGAAAAATCCAAGCAGGGAGCTTGGCACGGGAAAAGTCCAAGTATGGAGACTTGGCACGAGAAAAGTCCAAGTATGGAGACTTGGCACGGAAAAGTCCAAGCAGGGAGCTTGGCACGGGAAAAGTTCAAGTATGGAGACTTGGCACGGAAAAGTCCAAGTATGGAGACTTGGCAAGAAAAAGTCCAAGCAGGGAGCTTGGCACGGGAAAAGTCCAACTATGGTGACTTGGCATGGGAAGTCGGAGAGGGCTTGGTAGCTCGTTCTCCGGACTAGGTCAGAGAGGGCTCGGGAGCTCGTTCTCTGGACCGGACGTGGAAGTCGGAGAGGGCTCGGTAGCTCGTTCTCCGGACTAGGTCAGAGAGGGCTCGGGAGCTCGTTCTCTGGACCGGATGAAGTCGGAGAGGGCTCGGTAGCTCGTTCTCCGGACTAAGTCAGAGAGGGCTCGGTAGCTCGTTCTCTGGACCGGACGAAGTCGGAGAGGGCTTGACAGCTCGTTCTCCGGACTAGGTCAGAGAGGGCTCGGTAGCTCATTCTCTGGACCGGACGAAGTCGGAGAGGGCTTGGCAGCTCGTTCTCCGGACTAGGTCAGAGAGGGCTCGGTAGCTCCTTCTCTGGACCGGACGAAGTCAGAGAGGGCTCGGCAGCTCGTTCTCCGGACTAGGTCAGAGAGGGCTCGGTAGCTCGTTCTCAGGACCAGGTAGGGTTTAGGGTTTAGGGCTAGGAGCTCTAAACCTGGATCGGTCTGGTGACCGATCTAGTGATACTATGGGTTTTCTGATCGGTCTGGTGACCGATCAGTAACCAAACAGTGGCTCACTGTAAGTAATATGATCGGTCACCAGACCGATCAGGAAATGATCAGGAGGCAGAGAAGGTAGGGGGATCGGTCTGTGGACCGATCCACCTATAGCCTGATCGGTCCACAGACCGATCAGGCTTCGGAACCGACACTCACAGATAGTTGGGGATCGGTCTGGGGACCGATCAGACTAGGGCCTGATCGGTCCACAGACCGATCAGGGACCTCCTGGACCGATCAGGATGGAGCCTGATTGGTCCAGGCTTAGCCGTTGTGACTCAACGGCTAGATTTTTGTGTTGTTCTTTGTCTTCTTCTTCGCAGGTGCAGATATAAATCAGATGCTGAGCGCCTCTACAGTAACACTTCTTCCTCCTAACTGTTATTTGAGGTTTGCTGAGCTCCTCTTTGCTGAAGCTTCGTGTGAGCTTCCCTCGACTGGTGGATCAGCTGCTGTTGGCATCATCCGTGAAGTTGCTGCTTCATCAACGGACTCCAGTCGACGAGAAGAAGGCAAGCAAACTTGGTAGAGTGTATTTACATTCATATTATCCATTGTTTCTTGCTTTATTTCTTGTACTCCTTTATTGCTGTTGTAAAAGAGTTTGTGGCGAGGTTTCTCCACCCAGAAGGAGTTGTTGTTAGCCGGTTCTCCGGGGTCTCATCCACCGACGGATTGATAGGCTTCGTCCACCTTACGGACACGCCGAGGAGTAGGAGTATCATCTCCGAACCTCGTTACATCGCTGTGCTTGAGGTTTGATTTCTCCATTTACGTTTCTGTTGTTATTTTTCCGCTGCGCTAACTTGATTCGTAGAAAGAAATGCGAATTTGGGGTCGGCTATTCACACCCTCCTCTCTAGCCGCATCCGAAGGTCCTAACACTGGGCACTCCTGACGCTAGTTAGTCATCTCACACACGATAGTGAGATCGAGTGGATAGGGCTATGACAACTGTGCACTCTGTCATCATTGCTCTTGATGAGTGACCGAGTGGACAGGATGCTATCGGAGTATGCATATCCTCCTACCCCAAATCATAAGTGGGGGAGCTCAATGCTCTCATCTCCCTGAGACAATCCAGAGGAGGGATCCCTGTCCTGCTACCACGCTGCAGTCACACTACCCATGAGCGGACCAGCGGAGCACCGACAGAGCAACCTGCTACAACACACCCTGCCTGAATAAAAACCACTAACCCATGAGTGATTGTGTGTGCAGATCCATGTAACTGGCGATGTGCTCAACAATAATGGAGTCGACAATCGCGCAGCATGCAATCATGCGAGATGGTTCATGACACTAATCATGAAAATCCTGACCATATTTACCCCCATAAAACATGTACCAAAAATAAATAGATCAAATAAGAAGATCTAGGTACATGTATCAAATATGGTAACTGTCTAGTCTGACATATTATAAGGCATGGTATATCACTACTTCTATGAGCATAAATAATCAAGAGGGTATAAAACATAAATGCAGAACAGGTAAGCAAAACTAAGCATGCAACAGGTAAGATGTAGTGACATACCGATACAGATATGAACATAATCATTACTACTCGTTAAAATCTACTATGCATATCAAATGACAATATCTAAAGACAAGTCAAGGTACCCGCCTCAAATGTAGATCGAGCTAGACATTCGCTATGTCGAAATGCTCGTCTCGAATCAAAGTCCTGTAATAAATCATACAGTTTAGCTAAGTTTTATTATAACAAAATAGCTAAACAAAAATCTTATTCCTAAAGCAATAACTAATTTGATTAACTAATCCTTCTTGTTAACATCATAAATCGGATCTAACCCGAACTTAGATTAGATCTAACAATTAACCCTAATTATCAAGACAACCACTTGGGTCTATCATTTCTAATCTTCCAAATTTCCATTTTAGGTGTAACTACAGCAAGGATAAATTCCTCCACTAAGCTAATCCAATTAGTTATCCCTTCTATATTGGCATACTACAATTATCCCACATACATGAACCCGCAAACGAACTAATCCATATCTATAATTTACTACTCAATGATCAACACACCCATAACAATCACCCCTACATTGGATTCGATATCTTTAAGCATTCTACCATCAAAAATGAGCATGTGCATAATTCACCTTCCAAAACTCACCAAGATATAAGGATTCCTCAGTTGATCGATGTCGGAGGTACACGCTATGATACCGCTCAGATTTGGCAGCTAAGAAGGTTTTCCCTCACTGTCGGAATAGAGATCCGACGGTGGAACAGTGCTACCTCCAGGAGCAAGGAGCGATGCCAAGGTCGACCAGCGGCGGTTGATTCGGCGGTGGAACAACGCCTCGGGTATGTGGTTGAGGCTTCATCGGTGATTTTCTGTGAGGTAGTGGCCTCCGAGTCCGGAACACCCTCCACGCTGGCGATCGGTTGGCACCCACTCGATCCAATGGCGCTGAACAAACTAGGGCACCTTGGTAAGTTCGAATTGATTGTCACGAATGAACTCCAAATTAATTAATCTTGAAAACCCTTAACTACTCCAGATTATTGTAGTATAAAGACAAGGTCGAATATCTCAAGGAAACTAATAGTAGAATGTTTGATCTTAGACTAGAATTATTATTTTTTTAGATTTTCTCCTGATAAAATGGGGGTGTTTAGTTTTGTTTAAAATCCTAATTTAAGAATTGAAATGCAGCTAATAAACCTGATCCTAAGTAATGATTAAATCCTAGCTTAAGAGAACTAACATACTCTATCATTTAGAAGCTAAAAGAGATACATCAGAATTAAAATTGTAGAAATGACTTGTGCAGAAATTTTACACGAAACTAGAATTGTAGGAAGAAAATCTGTAGCACAGAAATGCAGAACTCTAGCTGTAGAAACAAGAAAGAAAACAGAATTGAATTGCATAAAAGAGATCTAAGGTAACAAAACTAGAACTACATAGTTCAGAATTAGAGAACAAAAATTTTGATAGCAAGATCTAAAGAAAACAAAGATGCAGAAACAATAAACTGCAGAACTAAAATCTAAGCCATCTCTAATCAAATCTACTCTTCTAACAAGCCTTTCCTTGCCATCACACAAGGACCCTTAATGAAACCTCACTTCGGACTTGAAGGAAAAGCTCTCAGCCACTGAACTCAGTTCAATCTCCTTCAGCACCAAAAAATTCTGCAGATCTGACGAGCTGTATTCTTTGGAAAAGCTGATGACGAGCTGAACTGCAAGTTTGAAATTCTGCAGATCTGAAATCTAAATTCTCTGGATCGATACTCTCAGATTGAGGGTGAGCCACTATCAACAGAGAAATTCCTCTGCTGATGGCTGAAACAGAGAAATCGCTCACAGATCTGAGCTCCGGAGGGATAATTACCGGCGCTGCAGATAATCTAATCTTGGAAGCCAACGGATGAAAGCTCCGACGCCAATGAAACTCGCTGAGAAGTAGATCTGGAAGAGGATGGGGGCTGCGATCGCGCGGAAGGAAGGAAGTCGCGGATGAACAATAGCGCAAGCCACTGTTCATCTGGGAAGAAATTGGGTTTTATACTTGTTTTTGAACCGGGTGAACAGTGGGTTTAGGTTGGGTTCAAATGAGGTTTAGGGTTTAGTGAGAGGAATTTGATTTGGTTCAAGCTCAATGAGTTGGAGTCAAATTGAATGTGAATCATCATCCAATAAGTTGAACCAACTTCTTATCTCATCTTTTGATTCCCTACAAAAATCATGAAATATTACCAAAATTAGGGAGAAATTATAGCAAGCTCCAAATAATATCCTAACTCGTAAAACATGATGTTAAACAACATTTAACTGCACGAGAGGATAAGAAAATGCTAAGTATAAGAGCTATAATAACATCAATAAATGACAATTATCACACCTTCCAAGATCTGGTGGACGGCGGCTGGGGCATAGAGGATAAGAAGAGGGGCGACAGAGGAGAAGGTTAGGGCATGTCTCCGGATTGGAGTGGCGGCAATGCTGTTCGGCGCGATTGGAGATCTCCGAGGCAAGGAAGTGATGGGGAAGAGGAGGAGAACAGTGGAGATCGGGAGAAGACGAGAGTTGGCGTCGAAGAAGAGGGAAGGGGGAGGAGATCTGCCCAGTTTACTCCTTTGCCGAGGCTTTGTTCGCGTGGAAGAAGATGAAACGCGAAGCGGCGCCGTTGGGTTGGGGAAAAACGAAGAGGAGAAGAGAAGAGAGGAAGAGTCAGGCACGTACGGGTTCGGCGACGGGAGAAGAAATAGAAAAGGAAAAAGGAAAAGAAAAAATAAAACTTTTCCTCATTCAAGTGGGGTAACTTAAACAGAATTTTCCGTGGCCCAATTTTTATCCCCGTAACCTACACTATACGGCCTCCGAAAACTTTCCAGAAAATTTCTAAAAATTCTGAAAAATTTCGTTAAGGTATTTCGTCCATTTAACTTTATTATTGGGTTACGGTATTTTATAGGATCAATTATTGAGTTAGGGAAAAGTCTGTTTAAGCTATCCTATATGAACAAGGAAATGTATAATTTCTTTAAATATTTATTTTCTTTTCTTCTCTGTCGTGCCCTATTTCTCCCCTCGCTAAACCCATCCCCTCCTCTTCTCATCGCCGCTTCTCTTTCTCTTCCCCCAAACCCACGGCGCCGCCGCGACGCCTCGTCTCCCTCGCGAACAAAATCATCAGCCAAGGAAGGAACCGGCGCACATCTGTTTTTCCCATTTCTCTTCCCCTTCCTCTTCCTTATCTTCTCCTCTGCCCTAGCGCCGGCTGAGCCTTCCTCTCGCGCCGCTGCCCTAGATTGCTGGATCGTCGATCCACCATTTGTCGGCACTTACGCACCGCTTGATAGCCGACTCCTCTTCCTTCTTCGGCATCGCGGGCGTGGATTTACCAGCGGAACTTGGAGAGGGAGCTAGCATCCTCCAATCTTCCTCATCCCTGATTTCTGCATGCCTCAGCGTTGAGCCTTCTATCTTCTTTCCATCGCCGCATCGATTTCTTGTGTTGGAGCGAAGCCGCAACCATCAGTGCAAGATCTCGGCAGGTGCTGATGGGTTGGGGTCAGAGGTAGATTCTGTATTCTCCCGCATACACTGATCTAGTGTTTCACTTGTTCGCCAGGGTATTGGATTTCTCCGTCGCACACTGGTAGGTAGGTGTTCTACCCTAGCTTTTGATTTGGGGTATTAAGTTTTGATGTGGTGTTGACTTGAGGACATTGTTTGGGGGTAGCAGCTTCGCCTAATTCCCATCATCATTGCGGGCAGTGAGCTTCTCCAATGGTGAATTCATAGCTGTGCATCGTGGTATGCGAGTTATGGAGTTAACGTTATGCTTAGCCTAATTCAACTTATTGTGAAATGGTTATGTTGGATTGATGAATAAGATTTCATGGTTAGATTGAATTAATTAGTAGGATAAATATGGGAATTATGGATGCGTTGACTCATGATGAGTTCAATCTAATTCACTAAAGGGATTGGGAGAATCAAGGTTGATCGTTCGAGTAGGGTTAATCAATAGTTAAGGTTAATGATCATATCGATTTGGATGTTCCCTAACTAGTTTTGGGGATTTTATTTAGCTATTTTATTCATAAGAACTTAGCTAAATAAAATGCTTTGATGCAGGACTCTGTTGAGATAGCATCTCGACGTGAGATCTATTTTGGATACGATCTCCATTTTTTAGGCAGGTACCTTTGACTTATCTTTTTGATGTTGTCATTCTAATATGCTTAGTAGGTTATAACTAGTAGTAATAGTTATGTTTATATCTGCTTGGCATGTCACTACTTGATACCCGTAGTATGCCCATACTTTTATCTGTTATGCATTTATGATTATGTCCTTCTGTTCTTGCATTGTGTACTTATGTAGTGACATACAGTGTATTATCGGATACAGGTCTAGCTACTAGTTTATACTTGACATATGTACCTTGTTTATTACTTGACATGTGTACCTAGGTTTACTACTTGGTATTGTTGGAACCCCATGTTGGATCGAGACGCGCTAGAGGGGGGGTGAATAGCGCTCGTGGCTATTTCGTTCGATTATCGGAATCGTAAAACTATCGGAGTAATTAAAACGTGCAGCGGAATAAAGAAACAGAAATAAGATAAACACAGAGACGCAGAGGGATTTACTTCGTTCGGAGCCTAAGACGACTCCTACTCGAAGGCCCGCGATCCTTGATCGCTTTCGGTGGGCAACAACTATAAGCTCGATAAGAATTACAAATTACAATGAAAATATTAAAGCAACTTTGTACCGACAACTTAAAGAAGAAGAAAATAGAGCTTCGGGTCGTCGAAATGTTGCAGCAGCACTTCGGAATGATTTTGTTAGCAGCACGTTGAAGAAAGAAAGCCTAGAACTTGATTATCTGAAGTGCTGGTCAAAACCCCCTTATAAAGGGTGTTCAAGGCGCCTTGAAGGCTGTTCAAGGCGCCTCCATACTGCCGAGTCCTCCGCGTGGATCAAGCTTGATCTGGTCGAACTTCATCTGCTTATGGCGCCTTATACCCTACTCAAGGCGCCTTCCAAGGCGCCTTATACTCCCTTCAAGGCACCTCCATTGAAGCTTCGTAGCCAGGTCAGCTTTTGCACCCGAGGCGCCTCCAAGCTCCATGGAGGCGCCTCGGACACTGTTCATTTGAGGGAAAACTTCATTTATTTGTACTTGCAAGACATGTTTGTCCCAAACAATATCCTGCAACACAAAGTTAGCATAAAACGCAGCATGAATATGACAACTAATGTTATGATAGTCTCCGGACTGTCCGGGTCTGACTTCGGATTTCCGTCCAGAAACCCTAGGTCGACCCGACGCCTACTGTTCCTCTACGGGGAACGCGTCCTCACCTACTCCACTCAGGAGATTTACCTGTTGCCAGTGTGATCCTCCAGATCGACTGGACTTTTGCTCAGCACTCGACGCTTCCGGACTTTCTGCTGGACATCCGCTTCCTGGCTAGTCCAGTCTTTTACCTAGTTTGCGACACCAGGACTTTCTACCTAGGGTTACCATCCCCTAGGACTTTTGCTTGAAGCCATCGACCTGCCAAGACTTTCCGCATAGGGTTACCACCCCCTATGACCTAGGGTTACCACCCCCTAGGATTTTCCCTTTGCTTAACCGCAGCTAGGACTTTTCTCCACCTAGGGTTACCACCCCCTAGGACCTAGGGTTATCACCCCCTAGGGTTTTCACCTTTGCCTAACCGCAGTTAGGACTTTCCTGAAACACTCATTCAACATGTTAGATAACAACAAGACTTAACTTTGAACCCTTTGCCATTATCAAAACTTGGGTTCGATCGTCGGATGTTTCCCGCACCAACACCCCAAGGTTATTTTGGTGTGATCAACAAGTTAAGTTAGGTCCTGTATATTTTTTACCTTGTGTCTAAGTGTGCAGGAGCTTAGGAGCACAGGTAGTCGAGCGGAAGACGCAACTAGCAAGAAGGACGACACGCAGTGCGTCTGAGGGACGAGGTGTTGCGGAAGAGTACACCGGCGGACGAGAAGGAAGCTTGCGGTGGTTCTGAGGGATGAGAAGCCGGAGCGGAAGACTGCTCGAGGAGCAAGAGACGCAGCTAGCGAGAGGGTCAGCACGGGGTGCGACCGAGGGACGAAGACTGCGGATGAGTACGCTGGCGGATGAGTACGCTGGCGGACGAGAAGGAAGCACACGGTGATTCCGAGGGACGAGAAGCTGGAGTGGAAGCCTGCTCGAGAAGATCGGAAGTTGGGTTCGGGTGAGCCCTATTTCAGATGGCAGAGATCACCCAAGTGAGCGGAAGACTCAGACTGAGGCGAGCGGAGCCGGAGCAGAAGACTCGAGCTGGAAAAAGTCAACAGGGTTGACTTTCTCAATCGGGGCGCCCGTAACTGTCCGAGGCGCCCGGACTGGGGCGACCAGTCCCAGTCCGGGGTACCCTCCGAGTGAGGCGACCAGTTCAGAGCACCCGAAACCCTTCCGGGTGCCCGGAGTTGACTTTTTGACCAGATCACATCAATCGCGATCTGGATGTTGGGGGATAAAGTTTTATCCCCCCAGGGCGCCTGGAACCCCTTCGGGCCACCTCGACCAAGGCTATAAATATAGCCTTGGTCCAGAAACTTTTCATTCATCACAAACAATTCACTTCCAACACTTGTACTCTCAATTCCTAGATTAGATTCTCTGTTTTGCGCTTTAACGTTGTACGAGGCTTCTCCGCCTGAAGAAGTATTTAGTGCTATATTTTTCTTGGATTAACAACCTCCCCGGTTGTAACCAAGTAAATCCTGGCTATTCAACCCCCCCTTCTAGCCGACCCAGCGGTCCAACAAGTGGTATCAGAGCCAAGGCGCTTCAGGAGGACTAACCGCCAATCGAAGCAAAGATAATGACTAAACCAAGTATCTACCCGCCGAAATTCGAAGGAGATTTCGCTACCTGGAAAAACCGAATGCAGGTATTCTTTACAACATATTTTGAGTTAATTCTAATAATGGAATTTGGTTTTGTAGCTCCAGAGGGCAAAGAAAATTATCAATGGACGAAAAAGGAGCAAGCCAACTACATGGCGAACGACAAAGCAGAATACCATCTGCTAAGCGTTCTTCTGCCACAAGAAGTCAACCGAATCGACAACTACAACTCCGCGAAGGAACTTTGGGAGAAGTTCCTCGAGCTGCACGAAGGGAAGTCTGAAGCCAAGCTTGCTAGATGAGATCTACTTCGCAATCAGCTCACCAGCCTGCGACTTGGGGAAGACGAGACAGTTGCGCATCTGCACTCGAGAATTAAAGAAATCATCACCGGACTTTCGAATCTCGGAGAAAAGGTAAGTAACTGAGATTCACTCAGGTACGTGTTAAATTCTTTTCCGAGAAATTCAAAACGGGCATCACTAGTAGATGTCTTTTACATTTTGAAAGATTTAGAGAAAATTACATTAGAAGAATTCTTTTCGACATTTGAAGTGCATGAATCAAGATGTGCAGGTACAAAGGAGCCTAAGCACAACGTCACCCTCAAAGAATCGAGAGACGAACCTGAGTCGGAGTCTTCTCTCGACGATGAGGAAATGGCAGTGATGGTAAGACGGTTTAAGAATCTTTGTAAATCTAGGAAATCTAACCATCCACAGGGGAAAAAGAAAAGGATTATCCGCTACTACCACTGCGACGAAGAAGGGCACGCCAAGGACAATTGACCCAAGATAAAGAACAAGGACAAGGATAAAGGTAAGAAGTCTGTCCAAAAGCGCAAGACCCTAAAGGCAACGTGGGACGATACGTTGTCCGAATCGGAAGTCGAAGCTGTCTCCGGACTTGCACTAATGGCAAGTCATCAAGACAATGACTGCGAGTTAAGCTCTTCCGAAATGAGCATCGAGAGCATCGATGAAGGGGGAGCCACGTCGAAAGATAGCAGCAGTTTAGGAGGAGACACGGACAACAAGATCGACAAGGTAAGTCAAGTACGATCTCTTCCTCCCGATAAACTCTTTAAATTCGTTAAATTATTAACAAAAGATTACAGCAAATTAGAAAAAGAAAATAAAAATTTGAAAGTAATACTAGCTAAATCTTGCCCTCTAGAAGATTTAGACAAATCAAAATTAGAAAATGAAAAATTGAAATTGTTGTCGCCAAGATTGCATCAGCGGATAATCTGGCAGATCCTTTCACTAAGGCCCTTCTGACGAAAGCTTTCGATCTGCATGTTGAAGGAATGGGAATCAGATGTATGATAGCGTTTATGACAGCACAGTCTTTTAGTATAAGTGGGAGATTGTTAGAGTGTATACTAAAGGCCTATCTTTTTGTAAACATTTAATTTTAAAATAAAGAATCACATTGGTCAAATTATCTATATTTATGCTAAGTGTAGTTATTTAATTAATTTATATTGTAGATAACATGGTGTGTGGTGTCACACACACAGAAGATAATGTTATCAATTCCTTATAAATTATAAACAGTAGCTCACGACTGAGATGGAAAGGAACAAACCATTGGAATAGTCGTAGTATAATTAGGTATTAGTTTATCTTGACTGATAAATTACACTAGTACACTCTGAGTGTATTGAGCAGGACCATTTA
This sequence comes from Zingiber officinale, assembly GCF_018446385.1. Taxonomy (NCBI): domain Eukaryota; kingdom Viridiplantae; phylum Streptophyta; class Magnoliopsida; order Zingiberales; family Zingiberaceae; genus Zingiber; species Zingiber officinale. The sequence goes on along the minus strand of NC_055993.1, from coordinate 111,989,025 downwards.
AGGTAAGTTCTTTCTATACTGACTTAATAAAAGAACAAGACCTTTGTTATTATGGAAGTGTGTGCTCTTAATCCCGATATAATAACAAGCACGTGTACTTAATATTTATTTCTTTGACATATCAAAGGGTGAGATTTAGCTCGATAAATCAAGAGGCCCGATAAGTTAGGAAATGATATTATTTATAGTGTGTTGTTGATTATAGAAAGAAACTGTGTCCTAGTAATCTAGGTTGATAATGTCCCTAAGGGGAGCTCATAAGGATTGTCATGTAAACCCTGCAGGTGGACTTAGTCTGGCATGATGATAAGGTTGAGTGGTACTACTCTTGGACTAAGATATTAATTAAAGAGAGTTGTCAGTAACTCATTTAATTAGTGGGCATTCGACATCTTAAACACAGGGAGATTAACACACTCATGATAAGAAGGAGCTCAAAATGTAATTTGGGATTGGGGCGGTAGTTCAATAATAATTCTTTAGTGGTATGAATTATTATTGATGAAATTAAGTTGGGTGTTCGGGGCGAACACGGGAAGCTTAATTTCATCGGGAGACTAAAACCAATTCCTCCTCTCGGTCCCTATCGTAGCCTCTTATTTATAAAGTGTTATACCCACTTATACCCACCTTCCTACCCAACCTTAGGTGGCCGGCCAAGCAAGCTTGGAGTCCAAGCTTAGGCCGGCCAAGCCAAAGGTTGAGCCAAGTAAAGGTGGTCGGCCCTAGCTTGGAGCCCAAGCTTGGTGTGACCGGCCATATAAAAATAAAAGGGATTTTATTTAAAATCTTTCTTTATGTGGAAGCAATGATTTTAAAAGAGAGTTTAAAATTTAAATATTTCCTTTTATAGCTTTCTACAAAAGATTAGATATCTTTCCTTATTTGTAGTTAAAAGGAAGATTTTAATTTTGAATAAAAATTTCCTTTTTGGAAATCATCCACATGTTTTAATAGAGAGATTTTAATTTATAAAATTTCCTTTTATAACCAACCATGAAGGGAAAAATTATTAGAGAAATTTTTATTAAAAATTTTTAAAAACAAATAAGGAAGTTTTAATTTTGTGTTTAAAACTTACCTTATTTGGAGCATGTGAAGGGGTCGGCCATGTAAAGGGTTTAAAGGGAATTTTTAATTAAATTTTTCTTATTAACCAATGGCTAGGAAAATAAGGAAATTTTAATTATAATTAAATTTCCTTATATGCCAAGACCAAGGAATATAAAAGAGGGGGTAGAGGTGCCTCACCTCAGAACATATCTTCTAGTATTCCCCTCCTCTCTTCCTTGGTGTGGCCGACCCTATTCTTCTCCTCTTCTCTTCTTCTTTAGTGGCCGGTGCATCCCTCTCTTGGAGTTCTTGTTGGTGGCCGGTTCTTGCTAGGAGAAGAAGGAGAGAAAGGAGACTTTGCTCTTGCATCCCTTGGAGCTTGAAGGTTGGTGGCCGAAACTTGCAAGAAGGAAGGAGTCTTGGTGGTTCTCATCTCGGTAGATCGTTGCCCACACAACATCCGAGATAAGAAGAGGAATACGATAGAAGATCAAGAGGTTGTTGCTTACAAAGAAAGGTATAACTAGTAATTCTATTCCGCATCATACTAGTTTTTCCTTTGTAAGAATTTTGAAATACCAAACACAAGAGGCTAGTGATTCTAGGTTTCGGATTTGTTTCGAATTTGTGTTTCTTTGTTTTTCGATCTTGTGATTCGATTGTTCTTTTTGGTTAAACCTAGGGTTACTATAAGGAAATTAAATATTGAATTTTGTTAAGAGGTTTTGTTGAGGCAGTGGTGGATGTTCCCATACCCAAGAAGGTCAAGTGCCTCGCCATGTTTGACCTGAGAACCAATTTTCGAAATTAATATTTAATTGAATTTGTAATATGGGTGGATTTGGATCAATAATGTTAAGCATCGTTTGCGATCCAAGTCTAAACCTCTAAGAACAGATAAGTTAAATTTGGAATCAATAATGTTAAGTTCTGTTTGCGATTCCTAATTTAATTTCTAAAGAACACAATAGGTTGTTATGAATGATTCAGGACTTGTACACAATTTTTGTACAGGGGAACCGGTACGATATTCCCAGTAGCAACCAACATCAACGTCCTGACTCAGTAACCCACTCGAGCGGCACTCGGCTTCTCACTCGGACTCGAGAAGCACTTGGGCTACTCAGATCTCCTGACATTTGGAGCCACTCAGGAATACTCGACATTCGGCTAGTGGCATCCCACTCATGCTAGGACAATCCAGCAACTCGGTCTAATCAACCCATCCTGATAACTTGAGATTATCAGTCAAGTCGTCTCGATAGATAAAATTGAATTTGAATTCTATATATTTTAAATTCAATAGATTCCTTGTAACTCTGGTAAATATCTCCAAGATTATTATGAAATATTATCTAACAGATTCATATGTGGTTTGGAGTTTATGGCCACATTTGGTCATCATACATGGGAATTGATTGAAAACTTGTTCAAATTTTGGGAATGCATCTTTAGATACATTAGTTCTCCTTCATCACTAACCATCTTCTTTGGCATGAATACAATGAGGTATTTATTGCATTCGTCGTCGAGTATCAAATCTTGAGACAAATGACGTGTCTGAATCATGCATACATTTTTAGTCTTATTTAGCATCTATTTATGAGTATAATTTATGTTAACTACTAGCACTTGCATATATTTCATCTTTTTAGTTCGAATGACTACAATTTGTGCATTATGTTGACAGAAAATAAAGATTTTAGTATATGAGCATATTTGAAGACACAAAGGCAATTGAGCAACATTGTAGCATAATCCATGGTATGCCCGTGGCACCTACCATGGTAGTGGATCATCCATTGAGTTATAATTGGCATTGGAACATCACCCGAGCATCCAGCAAGAACCATGGTCGCGTTTTGTTCTGTGTCTTGACTATAAATTTAGAATGATCCACGACCTGCTTATGCTACCTACCACGGTCGTGGATCCTGTGAAGATGGTGTCTCCTTATTTTGAGAAAGTTATGTTAGTCTCCCATTCTTTTTAGGAAATTCTATTAGCCACCCTTTTATTTTAGCAAATTATGTTAGGATTTGTCTTAGATTTTAGGAAACTATATTAAGGTTCTAAAGTTCTAAAACTATATTAAGGTTCTAAAACTATAAAAGGAAGCAATGAACGGTGGTTTAGAGGCATCTCATGATAGGGGATCAAGGGATCTCCCAATCCCATGATAGGGGATCGAGGAGGAGGCTGCATCGTAAACTTCAAAGGAGCTACAACATTAATGGATAATATTTTTAACACCATAGAGTTGTTTTCTTAATTCTAGGATTAAAGAGCAATCCAATATTGAGTTGACAATTGTAGTTTTTTATTCTTCTCTTTTATCACATGATATACCTGATTCTTGATTCAATTTTTAGCATACTTAGCATGTTAATATATATTAACGTATGGTAGCATATATTTGCGAATGTTTGCATGATCAAAGATTAAGGTATGGATTTCTTTGGGATAGACCTAGAGATGAACCTTAGCCTAGGAGCTAGCATATAAATGTACTTTGCGATTATTCAAGAAAATGGGTAAGGACCAAAAAATGAACTCTGATCTTAAATAAATAAGAACTAGACTTGAGGGTTTATTCACAAAATTAGTTCAAACTCTCTCAAAGATACCATTGACTATCATAGAGGGTAAAGGGTCTATCCAAATTCAACTACCATGAAAGTAGGGGTCACATTAGGGTAGATACACACATGCATTCTTGAAAGGGAGCATCTAGTACCTTAGGATAGATCACCTTCAAGCATGATCTAACATTGAGGAAAGAGAGGGATTTATGACTAAATTATCAATGATCATCATGGTGAAATCGAACTCCTTGAATTGTCTCTAAAATTGATTTTCTCACTGTTCTAGAATTGTCAACGATCAACTGGTTTCAATTGTTCGCTTGCTTTCACAACAATCCCCTCCTTTGATTCGTCTAGATAGCCTATATTGTGTAAGTACCGCAAGTTAGTTTTGATGTGATCAACTGAGTTAAGTTAGGTCCTGTGTTGTTTTGATGTCTTGTGTCTAAGTGTTCAGGGACTTATTAATACAAGAAGTCGAGCAGAATACGCGATGAGCGAGAAGGATGACACGAAAAATGAGTCAACACTCGGTGCATCTGAGGGATGAAAAGCTGTGGAAGAATACACTAGTAGATGAGAAAGACCCACGCGGAGTGTTCGAGGGTGAGAAACCGGGGAGGAAGTGTACTCGAGGAAAAGGTTGAAGAGCTCTAAATGACATGATACTAGATCCTATGTGTTCTTCTAGTTCTCTTCATTTATATACATGGTCTAATATATCAATTCAGCACAATACATTAAAAGCAAAGATTTTTGAATATGAATAGATCTTTCTATTCTTTTAAAAAAATCTGTTTATTTAAAAAAAATACACCAATCGACTTCTGTATTGCGTGTAAATGAGAGGGGTAAAATGGATATAGGGTACGTAATTTGATCATTTTAAAAGTTGGGTACATAATTTAGTATTCAAGGTTGCAAAAGGCGAATACGTTCGCCCCCAGCGCCCTCGCCAACCCGTCTCAGGACCAACACGGAGGAAGTAAATCACGGACGACTACTAGTCTTTGGAATAGTAACTAGCACATAAAGGAGGCATTTACCTCGGCATATAATTTAGTATTCAAAAAATTTAGCTACATGGTTCAATAAAAAACTAACAAAACATTAAAGCTAATCAACCATATTAATTTTTGGCAAGCTTCCAATAGAGTCATGCAATTGCAAGCACTTCATTTCCATACTTTGACCATGCAATTGCAGATTTCCAAAGATTACAGATTATTATTATTCAATATCTACATCCACCTGCAAAGCCTTCTATTAATCTTCATTTTCTTTGTTATTTCTTCAAAGAAAAAGATAATTTATGTGAATTTATTGTATTATCTTAAATTCTATGACGATGCATGATGCTTGCTTGGAATAGGAAACTAAACTAAAGCAAATCATGGTTAATACTTTAGTGACAATCTTGCAGAACGTGTTGCATGGAGAGAGCCACCAAACATAGCAAGGGTTTTCATGATTTGGCACTATCCTCTCCAACTTGTCTAGTCATTTGGCACTAAAAGCTTGTGGAAGGCTGAGTATCATTGATGATCGAATTTTCCATAGCATTTCTAATATCACTAAAATCACCTAGTGGCAATGTCGCCAACATGCTCCCAAAGCTCCTCCACGATTCGAGGTTTGGAAAACAAGGATCAAAACTTGTCTTTGGCAAACAAGAATCAGAGTCTCCACCTCAAATGCTACTGATTCGAGGTTCTTGTAATACCACAAAATTCACCATTGAACTTGGATGAAGTCCTTCAGTGTCCTGTGGAATTACGGACCTCCCTGCACCAGCACTACGACAATTTTATGTGGAGCACGGACTTATGATTAACCTCTAATCACCATTAATTCCCTCAATAAATGGAATACATGAGCTTTAGAAATGAACTATTACACTTCAATTTCCGTCACCAAAATTTTAGTATAGCGCATGTTGTCTAGAAGCAAGTGTGTGGTTTAAATCTCATGGTAACTTGTGTTTTTAAAATACTTCTTGAGATTTTTATTAATCGCATGCTCCTCAAAATATTAAACACAATTTATCACGATTCTCATGAGTATATAATATTTATCACAATTCTTCTCATGAGAAAAAAGAATTATATATGTATATATAGTGAAGGGGGCGGGTAGGAGATGAGCATGGCGTCCTGGGTGATGAAGGTGGTGGATGAGCTCGTAGCACCATGTGAGCCAACGCCTTGCGCCACACTCCCTCTCTCTTCCATTGACCACGCCCTGGGGTTGGCCTTCATGCTGGAGATGATCTCCGTGTATCCAAACAGTAACTTTGAGCACCATCGTCATGGGGTGTCATTATCGGCTGCGAGGGTCATCCGGGAAGCCTTGGCCAAGGCTCTTATCCCGTACTACCCCGTAGCAGGCCGCCTTGTCTCCTTCGACGACCGCGTCGAGGTGGCCTGCAATGGCGAGGGCGTTTGGTTTGTGGAGACGGCGGTGGCTGATCGCAGCCTGAATGACTGGGAGGCGATCCCCCTTAGCGTGGTGAAAGAGGAGCTGCTTCCGTGTTGTCCCCCTCATCTGAACCAACAAGAAATGATACTGATGATGCAGGTTTGTTAATATGTGTGTGTATATTTATACAACTAATATATTTCCCATGTTAAATAGATTTGTGAAAATAAAAAGGAAGATAATAAATTAGAGGCATTTTACTTGAGATCATGACCAAAACACTTAGATAGCTGTTATCTGATGATCTTTTAATTGTCAAAGAAAAAGTAAGGGCATTAATAGACAGTCTTATATTATCATTTTAATCACTAAAAAACAATCAAAGAAGTCACTAAGATATTTTAGCTAAAACACTTTGATCATCTTCTATTGGTTAAATATCAATATCAAACCACCATTATTTCATGATGCACGTATAGAAGACCATTAATGCTCTTACTTAACCATAAAAACATCATTTGTGTTGGCTAAAACATTCTTTAATGATCATCTTGATGGTCTTTTAGTAGTCAAACATATAATATCTCAAGGAGGGGCCAGTGTTTAACGTTGATAGATTTAGGGTTTCAGTGTTTTAATAGTAGATGCAAAAGAAGTCTGTGACTGCTAAATTTAACTTGAATATGATCATTATGATTGATTTAAAGAATAAATAATATACTAAATTAAATAAAATTAAATATATTTTAAAAATGAATAATATACCAAATCAATCAGTCCGTTGGTTGTAAAGTAAAACAATTGCAAAAAAAAAAAAAAGTTTTTGAATAATACTTTCCTGCAATTTAAAATTCTTAAAGTTCATTTTATAATCATAAATTATTATTCAGATAATAATGCAAATTAATTAAATTGTGCAAGCATAGGTAACCCATTTTCAATGTGGTGGATTTGTTGTTGGACTCAAATTCAATCACTTGGTGTTTGATGGCATCGGCGTTGGACAATTCTTAAAAGCCATAGGCGAGATTGCTTGCGGTCAAACTCATCCCTCTATCGATCCAATCTGGTACAGAGACACGATTCCCACCTCTCCAATGCTCTCAAAGTCATCACTTTCACTTCTCCCAGCCAAGTTTGACATTGTGAATTCCATGTATGATTTCTCAATTCAAACCATCGAAAGATTGAAGGAAAAAATTGCAAAAGAGACATCCAATCAATTCACCACCTTTGAGGTCGTCGCTGCAATTATATGGAAATGTCGAACACGGGCAATCAGTGCCATTGGAGATGTGTGCCTCATCGTTCCTGTTAATATTCGTCATTTATTGTTCCAACTGCCAAAGGCCGGCTATTATGGAAATTGTGTCTACCCCTTAACTATCACAGCAACCGGTGAGCAAATCATGAAGGCATCACTTGCAGAACTAGTCGGACTCATTAGAGATGCTAAAGAAAGTTTACCAACAAAGTTTAAGGAATGGGCTTCAGGCAACTTCAAGGAAGATCCATATAAGATTTCAATTAGCTACAATCATTTGACTTTGTCATATTGGAGATGGATAGAGTTTTATGAAACAGACTATGGATGGGGAATACCCAACTCTATTTCCCCTAAAACACATGACTTTTCCTTCACTTGTGGCATCCTTCTAAAGCAGCCTTTGCCTAAGGACGGTGTGCGTTTGGAAGGACAAGTAGTCATGAAGGAGCATGAGCAAAGGTTTATTGATGAAATCAACAAATGCGTAAATGTGTAGGTAATGTTATATTGAAATTTATCTCATAATGGACAAATTGATTTTCCACTCGAGTAGTGGATCATCCTACCAAATATTGTTGCAACTAGTTTTACTTTCAATCTGTAATAAAGTATCATGTATACATATTTGCAATCTATGAAGTTACATTGAGAATATTGTCAAAATAATCTTGTTTAGCAATGGCAAAATGTGATGGCTATTTTTCACATTGTTACATAGTACATTTATGAGTAACACTGGCTTCTAATATTGACTCGATGATGTTCTAAAATGGAACATTAATGTTAGTACGTACATTATAGCAAAAGGCGAATACGTTCGTCCCCAGCGCCCCCGCCAATCCGTCCCAGGGTCAACACGGAGGAGGTAAATCACGGGTGACTACTAGCCTTTGGAATAGTGACTAGCACATAAGGGAGGTATTTAACTCAGCTTTGTCAAGATTCGAACCTCAGATCTCATTGTGACAATACCTCATGCGCTAGCCACTAGACCCATCTGAGGGGACTAATGTTAGTGCATACATGCCTTAAATGGTTGTGGTCAATCGTATTATTTGATGTGTTTGGCAAAGGATTTAAATTTGGTTTGTATGTATTTTTAATGTGTGTGTTAAGTTGCACAGGGATTTGGTAGAACATACACGTACGTTCAAAGGAGCTTGATATTGCATGTCCAAGTTTATGTGATTCAATCGCTTAAGGTCGCTGTGTTAGGGTGTTGATAACCCTTGGAAAGGATGCTAAAGGTGGAGGGGTGAATAGCAAACCTACAAATAAAAATCTTCTTTCCCTTGTTATGTTTTTAGAAAGGACAAACACACATTAATAAGTAAAAATAACTAATCACAATCACACACATACCAAGAGATATTTCAATTTAACGTAGTTCTCAACTCCTAGGTTTGCAGTCCATTTTCTTGCTCTCCTCTTAGCTAAAGCATTAGAGGTGGAGGAACTTCTTACCATAGCAATTACAATAGTATCAAGGAGCAAATACAAAGCTAAAGCATTAAACAACGAAAAGTCGTATGTGGAGAGTATAATTTTGTGTTGTAATATGTCATACTTCTGCCATGAACCTTTGATCTCTTTTTATAGACTGCCTCCGTGTAGTGCTTTGTTGTCTCAAGATTACTAATATGTCAACACTTGGGTTGACCAAAAGTTCTTTTCAATCAATTGAAAGTCCTTTTCGGTCAACGAAAGCCCTTTTCGATCGACCGCTTATGCTAACTTGTTATGTTGGCTTCACACACAAAAGAGTCCTAGTTACCAAATAATGTTAACATAGCTAGCGTTTTCTAGTCAATCGATCATTGGTCAATTTGAATCTCTGACCGCCTCATCCGCATCTAATCAGATCACACTACTGACTGAGTTTGCACTATTTTGATCAACTATAAGCCCTTTTCAATCGATTGATTTTACTAACCTAAGTCTTGATCAGATCTAGATCACAGTGGTGATTTAGTGAATTCTAGTTCCGATCCCTTGACAAATAGTTTTGGTTGACTAAAGTTCCAATCGACCAGATAACCCTTCCAATCATCTGAAACTTTGACTTGGTCTACTAAAACTTATTTCACCTAAATTGAGTTCTGCCATTCTCCCAAATACAAGTTTAGGTTCTTTAGATGCACTAAGTTTGTTGTCTCCCTTCTTATGTTATCCTTTTTTTTTTTATTTCTATCTTCTGCTTTAGGTGTGCTAACATCTGATACTCCTTGTCCTTATGGTCCCTTAGGTATTATTTAACACTCTTCTCTGAGCTTCCATGGACCTCAAGTTGTATACATGATTGTGTTGTTATATTCTGGGAAACAGACATCTAACGTGACATCTAAGTATCGCCGGAGGGGACAAATAAGTTTTAAGAAAACTAAGTCAACACATGCCTTTGTTTCTCTTTTTCCCGATTGGGTAACCCATTTAGACTCGGTAGTCGGGCAATTTAGTCTCTCGATTAGGTCCTTAGCCGCAGCTATTCACTTGGACTCAGCTGACTTAGACACAATTACAAAATGAGTTTGACATTCGGTGACTCGCTCGACACTCGGCAGCACAAACACTTGGCAAATCAGGTACTCGACATCCCATCACAACATACGACAACTCAGGCACTTAATGTCTTGACTCAGCATTCTGCAGCCCATGCACTCAGCATCTCAACTCGGTAACCTGCTCAAGCAGCAATTGACTTCTCACTTGAACTACACTCGGGCCACTCAGACCTCATGATATTCGGAACCACTTGGGAATACTCAACATTCGGCCAATGACATCCCACTCATGCTCGGATAGTCCATCAACTTGGTCTAATCAACCCATCCTGACAGCTTGAGATTATCAGGACAAGCCGTCTCGATAGATAAAATTGAATTTGAATTCCTAGATATTTTAAATTCAATAGATTCCTTGTAACTTTGGTAAATATCTCCAAGATTATGAAATATTATCTAACATATTCATATGTGGTTTGGAGTTTATGGCCACATTTGGTCATCACACATGGGAATTGATCGAAAACTTGTTCAAATTTTGGGAATGCATCTTTAAATCCATTAGTTCTCCTTCATCACTAACCATCTTCTTTGCCATGAACACAATGAGGTATTTATTGCCTTCTCTGTCGAGTATCAAATCTTGAGACAAATGACATATCTGAATCATGCATACATTTTCAGTCTTATTTAGTATCCATTTATTGCATTACATGAGTATAATTTGCGTCAACTTCTAGCATTTGTATATATTTCATCTTTTTAGTTCGAATGATTACAATTTATGCTTTACGTTGACAGAAAATAAAGATTTTAGTATAGGAGCATATTTGGAGACACAAAGGCAATTGAGCAACATTGCAACATAATTCATGGTCTACCCGTGGCACCTACCATGATAGTGGATCATCCTTTGAGTTAAAATTGGCATTGGAGCATCACCCGTATCATCCAGCAAGAACTATGGTTGTGTTTCATTCTGTGTCTTGACTATACAATTTCTAGAATGATCCACGACTTGCTCGTGCTACCTACCACGGTCGTGGCCACGTTTTTCCGATCTTATATATGGGAGCAGTGTGAAGGCATCAAAAGAGGCATCAGTTATAGAAAAGACACTAGTTACATAAGATGGTGTTATTCGTCTTGTCATGCTCCAAGGGTATACTTGTCCATCAAGCCGGAAGGTAACCCCTAGTGATAATTTGAGTAATACGATATCAAACTTAGATCAAGCAAAATAAACGTCAATGTAATATAAAATCACCAATGTCAATGCGTATATGTATGCATGTGCATGTGAACATATTAAACCAACCAAAAGCATAACCAATGACATAAACATTCGATATGAAAAGAAAACTAAAACTACAAGCAGCAGAAAGTAAATCAGTAACTTAATAGAAATCCAAACTCGAGTGAGACCGACAGTTAGGATCTCTGAGCTACACTACACATCATCTATCTGCTAACCTCCATTGTAGATCACCCCATCTTCAAGTCAAGGGATTTGCCTTGAGATCGAATCCCCTACTTTGCAGCTTTGCTCCGGTGGTGAGCTCTGGGTGGTAGGCTGATGTGGCGAAGGTGATCATAGCAGTGGCCTCGGTTGGCCGATTCTCAATGGTAGTCGACAAGGCCAACAAGGGCGGCCGACTGGCTAGCTTCACGGTGAATGAAATAAGGAGACGGCTCACCACACCATGAAAACATCGGCAACAACAAAGTTGTTCTCTGGCTTCTGATGATGGGTAAAGAGAAAACATCGGCCAGCGGTGGGTGCAGTTCTCGTGGCAGAACAGTGCCGCAAGTACATGGGTCAGTGGGCGTGTGACATCGAATCTAGCGGTGGTGGTCGAGTGTGGACGCGGCTGTCGTACGCATGAGAGAAACGGGAGGAGAAAATGCTGCCGACGTTGACCTGCTCGTATCGACGGAGGAGTAGCACAGGTTGTTGCACGATGCTAGTTCGTCTCACAGCGGAACGTCGTCGCGCGACGGAGATGAATACGAGACCAACTTCGGTTTTGATTAATTAAACATTGTTTTGATATTCAATCAATTCCTAACTTAAAATGTGTATTCTAAACAATCCTTATATCCTACCCGTTTATCTCTATAAAATTTAAAATGTCTCATATTAAATTCTGAAAAATTCTAAAAAATTCTAATAAATGTTATAAATTCATTTCATTATTAATTATTCCATTTTTATTTTTCTAAATAAATTTATTTAGTTCTAATTTTAATTGTTTTAAATCATTATCCAAATATATAATATATATATTTTCGGGTATCTTACACGCCTACTCAAAACTACACTAAGGGTTGCAACCGTAGCCAGCGTTATTGAAAAGTCACAACCACTCGAAGTTAACAGTGCCAGGCAATGAAGAGTCACAGTCGCCAATATCAAAGGGCATACAACTGCTTAAAAATAAAGGACGTTAGGTAATGAAAAGTCATGATCGCCGATGGAACAAACACCTTTCTCTTCCTATAGAAGGTAATTGTTCCAACAATCGAAGGTATGATAACAACAATTCTCATAATCTTCATTGGCTCTAGTTCATTTTCTCTATTCATTCTGTATGTTCTCATCCATAACTTTGACTTAGCATCGGAGGGGTCACGCCGAGGTATGACTTGGCCCCCTTCTAATCTCGTGTTAATCCTTTTCTGAAAGGACAATTCTCTTGGCAGACTGGCTCTAGGAATTTACTAGCTCTTGGTAGACATTAGCCTTATAAGAGTCAGCTCATCGACAACCAACCATAGTTGCTTCATCGAAGGTTGACTAATCCCTAGGGCTCTGGTGTCGTGGTGACTAATCAAAGGATGCTGAGTTTCTGGGATGACCGCCATGTGCGCTTCCTGATTTACCCTAGTGATCGGTAGGAAACTTCCATAGGGTCGGGCCAGTCACTCCCAGATATAGTCAATGAGGCTAACTGAGATTATCATTTTTTTTTCATCGAAGGCTGACCATCATTGGGGTTATGGTTCTGCGTGGTAGGACATCTAGGTTGTCACCTAGGCACCCGCGGTTCAATCCCCAATTATGCCATATTTGTAGAAATTTTTTCTCCAAATGTTCATCGAAGGTTGACCTAGGTAAAAAAAGACTGTGACGTGGCCCAAGTCAACAGAAGGAAGTTCCACGAGAGCTGACGCATCCCTAGATTTCATATCGGAACACCTTTGATCTATTTGGTTGTGTTTCTAGTAACTTGATGTTGTTGTATAGACTCTGCAAATTGTTGCATAAAATCCTAGTGTTGTTCAGTTTGAGTCGTGATGAAGTTTTCTAGCAAAGTTTTCAAGTGGGATTTTGTTTGTAGTTGTAGATGGCATCCGCTTGTTTCGTCTGCGAAGGTGCAAATATTATTGGGCAATTGACATCTATATGATATGTTGTATCACAAATCTTACAATAAACGTCAGCAAAATTCACAGTATTAAATTGATCATACCTTTGAGTGAGAGTGCCCATCTTTGCATAAAAAAACTTGTTCACCACAATGAAAAAAGAAGAGAAAAAATTGAAGAAAACATAAAAATAAAATAAAATCTAGATTAATTAAATTGCAAATAAATCTAATATTACGAAGCACATTCCTCGACAATAGCATAATAAATTTAATGTGTGCTAATCGCAAGTGCACGGTCGTCGTCAAATAATAATATTATCATCCTCTGGGATTATGGGGTTGAGTACAATTTACATGGAACAAAAGCTATCTAGACGAATCAAACAAGATAATTATGAAACAAAGGTGTCTGACTCAAAAAAATAAATTGCTAAAGATTAGAGCACTTGTTCAAATATATGATTTTTTTATGCTAATGTCATGCCATAAAAACAAACATAAAATATGTTTGATTCTTGATTCAATTTTTAGAATACTTAACATACTAATATGTATTAACAAGCATTAACATATATTCACATATGTTTGTATGATCAAAGATTAATGGATGGATTTCTTTGAAATAGACTGAGAGATGAACCTTAACCTAGGAGCTTGCATATTAACATACTTTGCGATTATTAGAGAAAAGGGGAAGGGTTGAAAGGTGAACTATGATCTCAAACCTATAAGATCCTGGACTTGAGGGTCTATTCTCAAGGATACCATTGGCTATCATAGAGCATAGAGGGTCTATCCTAATTTGACTACTATGAAAGTAGGGGTTGTGTCAAGCTAGATACATCAATGTATTCTCAAAAGAGAGAATCATGTACCTTAAGATAGACCACCTTCAAGCATTATCTAACATTGAGGTAAGAGAGGGATTTATAACTAAATTTTCAACATTCATCATGGTGAAACCAAAGTCTTATGATCGTCTCTAAAATTGATTTCTCATTGTTTTTTAATTCCACTTTCTTAGTTCGCCTGCTTTCACAACAATTTCCTCATTTGATTTGCCTAGATAGCCTCTATTGCACATAAACTGCTATACTCAATAGTCCTAGAGGATGATAATTTTATTACTTAATGATGACCATACACTTGTGCTTAGCATGTATCAACAAACAATACCACTTCTCTCCCTTCTTAATTAGAGGATCCTATTACCTCTAGTCTCTCAGTCCATGACTTAGTATGGGGCAACTATAAGCCATTGTCACCTTCATCAATCAACATTCAATCTTTTTGTTTTCAACTCAACATGGTGCCTCCATAAGTTTAATTCTATCATTGGATCAAATGACCTTTAAACTTTCCATCCATGATTCAATATATGGCATATTTGCCACCATAAGTTCGATTTATAATTATGACATATTTGTAGGATTTTTTTCTCCAAATGGAGCGTGCAACTAAAGGATGTTGGACTTCTGGGTTGCCCATCAAACGTTCTTCCCTATTTATCCTGGTAGCCAGTAAAAAAATTATGTAAGGCTGAATTGATCTCCATCGAACTAGTCAATGATACTAACTAAATTTATCATTTTTTTTTAAAATATAGTGCAACAGTGATTGCCATTCATATCAAATTCACTTTAGTCTTTTTTAAGAAATACCCTAACTACTACAATAAAACTGGAATAAGAGTATTATCAAAATGAAAAATATATTGGGTTATTGTTTTTTTAAAGGCACCCTTTATTACTTTCTTGATCATTTGATAATTAATGTTTCCACCAAGTAGAGGTCGATCCCCTCGATTTTGCTCCAACAGCTTTACTTGCCTTCCCTTCTTTCCAATAAAAATAACTATCAATGCTCTCCACCCAGTCAAAAAAGTCATTTGCTTCCACTTCATTAGTAAAGCTTCTGGATTGACCTGAACATGAAAAGGTCAAGTGTGCATCATTCTGTCTTTCGGGAGATATCAGAATGTGATGGGACAAAGTTAAAGCAAAGAGACAAGTAAATCAAATGCGATGGACGGACTTCGAAACTAAATTTTTTTTGAAGAATTCTTCCATATGCGTGTGACAAACAAGCACTACGACGAGTTCACCGAATTTCGGTAAGATGATTTATCAGTTAATGAAGCCATGAAAAGATTCAACCGACTAGCACGCTTATGCCCAGAGCTGGTCAGCACAGAAAGAGAAAGAGTCAGACTCATGCTGAAGATGCTCAGACCCGAGATAGCTCTGAATGTGGCCGGCGGAGTTAATAGACCGCAGACCGCTGAAGAACTGATCAACAGTGCTCTGATCACTGAACACTACCTGAAGGCGCTGCATGAAGGCAAGGGTCAAGCTCAGTCGGGAGGACAGAAATCCCAAAGTGCCAAAGCTAGCTAGAAAGGAAACCACAGTGGTAAGAGAAAGCAATGGAACGACACTAAGGGTGGTCCAGCGAACAAACAACCCATGTACCCTCAGTGTATCACATGTGGAAAGAAGCATCCAGGGGTATGCCGCATGGGCACAAATATGTGTTACAACTGTGGACTGCAAGGGCACAGAGGCAGAGACTGCCCCACCCAGGTTCAGATACCTCCTCAGCAGTACATCCAGAACAAGGGTGCTCCCTCACAGCTACACCAAATGCAAGCTGCAATAGAAGGCCCTTAGATAAGCCAAGGGAGATTGGAAGCCCCGCCAGCTACGACAAATGCCAGAATTTTCTCCCTCACCAAGGAGGACGTAGTGAACGCTTCTACGGTTATCACAGGTTAAATATTTATTTTCAGTCAGCATGCTACTGTATTATTTGATACTGGGGCAACACACTCGTTCGTCTCTACACCTTTCACAAGGAAGATAGACATGCCACCACAAGCCTTAGATTGCAAGTTCTTCACGACACTGCCCTCGGGAGAAGCGATGCCATCTACTCATATGCTGCGAGTCGCACCCATCAGAATCGCAGACAAAGAACCCTACTGTGACCTGATAGTGCTCGACATGCAGGATTATGATATTATTTTGGGCATGAATTTTCTGAGCAAGTACGGTGCTTCGATCGAGTGCCGTAAAAGGAAAGTGGTCTTCCAGCCAGAGGCAGAACCGATGTTTGAATTTATTGGAGAGCCAAGGGAAGAAACTAAGAAATTTTTATCAGCCTTAAGGGCACAAAAAATGTTAGACAGCGGATGCACTCGGTTTCTAGCACATGTGATTGATACAAGTCAAGCAGAGGACCAGAAGCTGGAGGATGTCAGAATTGTATGCGACTACCCAGAAGTATTTCCCGATGAACTACCAGGGTTAGCCCCTGATAGAGAAATTGAATTTGAGATCGAATTGATTCCTGGTACTAAACCGATCTCTAAAGCACCTTATCGAATGGCGCCGGCTGAATTAAAGGAACTTCAGGGATAGCTACGGGAACTACTCGACAAGGGACTTATTCGCCCTAGTCACTCTCCGTGGGGAGCTCCAGTACTGTTTGTGAAGAAGAAAGATGGGTCTATGCGAATGTGCATAGACTACCGAGCGCTAAATAAAGTGACGATCAAGAACAGGTACCCTCTACCACGGATTGACGACATATTCGACCAGTTAAAAGGTGCCACCATCTTCTCTAAGATTGACCTGAGGTCTGGCTATCATCAAGTAAAAGTGAAACAGGATGATATACCGAAGACGGCTTTCCGAACAAGATACGAACACTATGAGTTCGTAGTTATGCCCTTCGGAGTGACGAATGCTCCTGCTTTATTTATGGACATGATGAATCGGGTATTCTCGACATTCCTTGACAAATTTGTGATCGTTTTCATCGACGATATCCTCATCTATTCAAGAAACCAAGAAGAGCATGCCGAAAACCTGAATATTGTATTACAGATTCTCCGGGAGAAGCAGCTGTATGCGAAATTCTCTAAATGCGAGTTTTAGTTAGATCGAGTATCCTTTTTGGGTCATGTTATCTCCAAGGACGGAGTAATGGTAGACCCAATCAAGATTGAAGCCGTAAGCAAATGGAATAGACCAAAGAATGCCAGCGAAATCAAAAGCTTTCTCGGGCTAGCAGGCTATTATAGAAAGTTTGTAGAAGGTTTCTCTAGGATTGCAGCCCCTATGACCGCTCTCACCAGGAAGAACAAGAAGTACGAATGGACAGATGATTGCGAGAAGAGTTTCACAGAATTGAAAAGGAGACTGACCAGTGCTCTAATCCTCACTCTTCCGGGAAGTAGCGAAAGTTTCGATATGTATAGTGACGCTTCCAGATTAGGACTCGGAGCTGTACTCATGCAGAACGGCAAGGTCATTGCCTATGCCTCTAGGCAACTCAAGGAACATGAAAGAAATTATCCCACTCATGACCTAGAGCTAGCAGCTGTGGTCTTTGCTCTCAAAATATGGAGACACTATCTATATGGAGCTCAGTGTAGGATTGATACCGATCACCAGAGTCAGAAATATTTCTTCACATAGAAGGACCTAAATATGAGACAACTCAGATGACTCGAGCTAGTCATGGACTATGATTGTGAGATATTTTATCATCCGGGAAAAGCAAACAAAGTGACCGACGCACTCAGCAGGAAGCCCCATGCCATATCACCTTGAGGTCGCTATTGGCAATATCCCAACCCTAGTAAGGTAAGTTATGAGTTACGATAGGAAACAAAAATACCCGGAGTTATTCTAAGTTCGAGGACTAACTTTTAAGAGGTATGAGGGACTGTAACACCCATAGGATCCCTAGCAATTTTATATAAATTATTGCATGATTAAAATGGGCTTTATGTAGACTTTTCAAAAATAAAGAGCAAAAAGAACCAAAAAAAGAGGCATGACAAAGGTTTGAACCTTGAACCTCTTGATAAGTGGTTGTAGGTGATAACCAGTAGCCCCAGCAGGGGTGTGATGTTAGAAAGAGAAGGGAGATCATTGTAGTTAAGGGTGGTGAAAGTGAAGGCCCCCTTCACTTAGAAGGAAAAGTTTGAGTTTCCTTCTTCCTTTCCAATGAAAAGATGGTTTTGCCTTCTTCCTTCATTTAGCATAAATAAGAGAAAGGAAAGGAAAATTTCATTTTTTCTTCTTTCTTACTCCTTCTCCTTCCTCCACCGAAAACCCAAGCCTTTCTTCCCTCATTGCCGAAATCAAGCTAAGAGCCTTCTTCCTAGGAAAACTTCTCAAGCAAGGGTACTCTTCCTTAGTAAACCAAGTGAAAGGATGTAAGTATTCCCCTCACTTGCAGTACAAGTAGCTTACGTATGCTTCTATGTTCAAATGTTGTTTGAAAAAAAACCTAGGGTCTTGCCTTGCAAGTTTCGGCCAAGATAAGGATAAGAGATTACCTATGGTTGTTAAAAGTTTCATGCTACTTGTTGCTTAAAAAGTGTAGAACCATCTCCTCTAGGTTTCGGCCAAGGATAGATAAAAAGGTTTAGAGAAAAGTTTTGAAACCTAACTATGCTTGTTCATGATTTCTTATGACGTATGATCTGCTATATGATGTTATTTTAATGTTTTTCATGCCATATGTTACTTGAAAAGTTAGAACCATGACATGTAGGTTTCGGCCAAGAATAGATAAAAGGTTTAGAGAAAAGTTTTGAAACCTAACTATGCTTGTTCATGATTTCTTATGATGTATGATCTCCTATATGATGTTAGTTTAAGTTTCCATGCCATATGTTACTTGAAAAGTTAGAACCATCTCACTTAGGTTCGGCCAAGAATAGATAAAATGTTTAGAGAAAAGTTTTGAAACCTAACTATGCTTGTTCATGATTTCTTATTATGTATGATCTCCTATATGATGTTAGTTTAAGTTTTCATGCCATATGTTACTTGAAAAGTTAGAACTATCTCCTTTAGGTTTCGGCCAAGAATAGATAAAAGGTTTAGAGAAAAGTTTTGAAACTTAATTATGCTTGTTCATGATTTCTTATGATGTATGATCTCCTATATGATGTTAGTTTAAGTTTTCATGCCATAAGTTACTTGAAAAGTTTAGAACCATGCTCCTAGAGTTTCGGCCAAGAAAGAATAAAGGAATTGGAGAAAAATCTAAAAACCTAACTATGCTTGTTTATGATTCCTTATATGATCTCCTATATGATGTAGTTTAAGTTCTTCATGCTTATGTTGCTTAAAGACCTAGAACCATGACATGTAGGTTTCAGCCAAACCAAGGAACTAAGGTTTGTGTTTGCTAAAGGTCACACATGTGATGCTATGTATCATGAAACATTAGATAATTGAGCCATGTTTAAATGTTGCTTGAAAAACCTAGAACCATGACATGTGGGTTTGGGCCAAACCAAGAAAACTAGGGTTTATGTTGCTAAAAGTCTCCTATGTTATGATAAGTACCATGTGATACTAATGTGATGCTTTCCTTGTTTAAAATTTTGCTTAAGATCCAAGACCATAACCCTTGCAAGTTTCGGCCAAGTCATGATTAGGGTTTGTAGAAAGTCCTAAAAAAAAAAGATTCCAACTATGCATGATAATGACTCTCTATGATATGCTATGTGATATGTGAACTTCATGATTACCATGTTATGTTTATGCAAGACATATGTATGATGATATGCTATAAGAGTTGCTTCCCTATAACTTGGGATCAAGAGCACTCTTCATGATATGACAAGAACATGCTATGCTCCATGATATGACAAGAACATGCTATGCTCCATGATATGACAAGAACATGCTATGCCTCATGACATGACAAGAACATGCTATGTTTTATGATATGACAAGAACATGCTATGCTTTATGATATGACAAGAACATGATATGCTATTTTACTTTTGTATTGGCTTGTACCGGACCCTAAGAATGGTCCATGGGATGAGCTCCTAAGTTGCCCCTAGGTCGATGGTCAATGAAACGGGCCTAGTAAGGGATGGACTCCTAAGTTGCCCCTAGGCCGATGGTCAATGAAACGGGCCTAGTTCCTAATAGGTTCGAGATTAGCTACCTCAGATTTATTTAGGATGTGCGCAAATTCATGTATGTGGTACAAAGCCGGGCCCTCATGTTGAGATTATGTTTAAGTACCTATGTATTATATGTTTTCAAAAGAACATCTTGTATATATGCATTATCATAAGTTTTCAAAAGAACATCTTGCATATAAGCAGGCTATATGATTTTCTTTATGCTCTCATATACTATGTTTACATACTCTTTTGAGTGATGTCTAAAATGCCTATATGAACATGCTATATGATTTTCTGTATGCTCTCATATACTATGTTTTCATACTTTCTTGAGTGATGTCTAAAATGCCTAGATGAACATGCTATTACCTTATGCTTATGCTCTCATGTGCAATGCTTATTATTCATGTTTTTATGTTCTTTTTTTTTTCATGTTATGATTCATGGCTTTGTGAGTAGGAAAGGGATATTACTAAGACTATGTGCTTATAGTTTATTTTCCTTGTACTGCAGAAAAGGGTAAAGAATGACTAAACTAAAGGGGACAGCAGGAAGGGCAAGTGTGTGTGTGGCAGTGGCATGGTGGAAGTGATCTGTCTATGTTTTCAAGACTTATATATGTCTAAAACTTTTGCATGTGAACTTATACTTTCTCCTGTTGCATGAAACCTTGTTAGTTATCATGAACTCTAGAGAATAATATCCATGTTAGTTCCTTCTTATTTAGTACACTTTATGCTCTAGTTAAACAAGCATGTATCATGTATAAAGTAGTAGATATCAAGTCAAGTTATGGACGCTAGCATGTTCACATGTCTAATATGTTACAAGATGATATTGTTCTCCATATTATGTTGTTAACATGCATATGATTAAATGAAATGAAAATTTTTCTTCCGCTGCCATGACCTCATATGCATATGCATGTATGTATGTAGCAGTGGTAACGCCGTCCCTTCTGGGCACGAGAAGGGCGGGTGTTACAAAAATAAATTACAACCATTTAATTAAGAATTTAAATAGAATTTTTCAAAAATAATTTTTAAAAAAATTCTCTCCCCTAAACTTGTACCTTTCTCTCCCCCTTTGATCACAGCAAGAACGGGGTAAAAATAAGAGAATATGATTTTTTTTTAAAAAAAAATTCCAAGTAAAATGAGTTTTTAGAATTTTCCCAAAAAAATTTCTAAGTAAATTGATTTTTTTTTTTAAAAAATCTAAGTAAAATGAATTTTTAGAATTTTTCAGAAAAGAAATTTCTAAGTAAACTGATTTTTTAGAATTTTCCAGAAAAGAAATTTCTAAGTAAACTGAATTTTTAAAATTTTCAAGAAAAATGTTTGAAAAACTTTCAAAGCATTATTTAATTCTAGTTTTAATATTTTTTCAGAAAGTTAATTAAACATTTTATTTTAATATTTCAGCTTCCAGGTTGTGGTGAGGCACTAGGCCTTCTTGGTTATTGGAGCAACAACCACTTCCTTAGACAAAGCCTTATATAGAAATTTTAACGTTTAATTTTCTTGCTGGAAGCTTTAATAATAAAAGAAATTTATTCTAATAAGTCTTTTGGAACCCAATAGAGGTTCCTTCCTACTGGATTAATTAGAAACTTAGAGGGTATATAATTTTTGGGAATTTTCCTATGTTGACCTTGATAATGTTTAACATACCAGTTGAATTTTCCATAAATCTTAAGTTTTGACTTTTGAAAAGCATTTGTTTTAAAACATGCATCAAATTTCAATTTTTCAATTTCTAATTTTAAATTATAATTTTCTGATTTCAATTTATCTAACATTCTATTTAAGTCAACATTCTCTTTTTCTAATTTAAATAAATCTTTAGAAAGAGACTTGATAAACTGAAACGATTGAGTAGGGGTTAGAGCACGTACCTTACTTACCTGACTTGGTGATGCTCCCCCTTCATTGCTACTTTCTTCTAATGATGTTCCTCCTCCTTCATCTATGCTCATTTCTGAGCTTGACTCATTTTTGGGAAGATGGTTAGCCATCATCGCTAATCTAGAGAAGGCTTCGACGTCTGATTCGGAAGAAGATGAATCTGACCAAGTGGCCTTCAGGTTTTTGTGCTTGGAGGATTCTGGTTTCTTGTACCTTGTCTTTTCCTTCTCTTTCTCCTTTTTCTTTAATTTTGGGCAGTCATCTTTGATGTGCCCTTCTTCGTTGCAGTTGTAGCAACGAACCATTCTTCTCTTTCGTCCATGCCTCTTAGTCTGTGATCTAAATTTATTAGAATTAAAAAACTTATTGAAATGCTTTACCAGTAGTGCCGCTTCTGATTGGTCGATCGAGGCTTCAGAGTCAGAATCGTTTATTCTTGCCTTTAAGGCAATGTTTTGACTTGTTTTCTCCACTTCATTAGGCTCTGCAATCCGAGATTCGTGAAGTTCAAAAGTTGAAAATAAATTTTCTAAAGTACTTACCTCGAAGTCCTTAGAGATATAGTACGCATCTACTAAGGAGGCCCACTCTGGAGTTCTGGGGAAGGCGTTGAGCGCGTATCGGATCGAGTCCCAATTCGTTACTTCTACTCTAAGGTTGCTTAGTTGAGTTATTAGTTCCTTAATCCTTGCTTGGAGTTGTACTACCTTCTCGCCGTTGTTCATCCGAAGGTTTGTTAACTGAGTCCGGAGGATGTCGCGCCTTGCTAGCTTTGCTTCTGAGGTACCTTCGTGAAATTCCAGGAATTTTTTCCAGAGGTCTTTAGCGGAGTCGTAGCTTCCGATCCGACTTACCTCCTGGGGCGGCAAAATGCTGAGTAGGTGGAACTCTGCCTTTCCGTTAGCGACAAAATCAGCTTGCTCCTTCTTGCTCCACTGATACTCTTCTTTGTCTTTCGGAACTTCAAAAACCATATTTCATAGTTAGTAATATATCAAAGTCGGTTTTAAAAAATATCTCTATCCGGCATTTCAACGTCGCGAAGTCTGCGTCGAACTTCGGGGGATGAATATTCGCTTTGGCCATCATCTTGATCGTTGTGCTTCAGTCGGCGGTTAGTCCTTCTGAGGCTGTTTGGCTCTGATACCAATTGTAGGTGCAGCGGAGGCTGGCAAGAGGGAGGTGAATTGCCTAAGAAAAAAATAAAAGTATACCCTCCTCGTCTTTCAACTCAAATAGATAGCAACAATAATAAAAATAAAAAGCAGAAATAGAAGAGAGATAGAATTTTAACTTGGTTACAACCCAGGGGATTGTTAATCCAAGGCGGTCGGAAATCGCACTAGCAGAGTCTCCTTCACTGTAGGCGGAGAAGCCTTTTTTACACACTTAGAGCCCTCACTAGTTGCTAGGAATGAATACATAGTTGATGATTGAATTGATTAATAATTCCTACTTCCAGGGGCCTTTATATAGCCTCTAAAAATTCTATCTCAGAGGTCCAAGGCTCCTCCAACAGAGGTCCAAGGCGCCTCCAAGGGAGTGTGCAGTTAGAACTCTATCCGCAGCGCAAATGGTCATTTTGACCAGATGAAGGCGCCTTCAAGCCATGATGAAGGCGCCTTGAGCAGGTTTTCCAGCATACTCGCTTCTCTGCTTCAGCTTCCTAAGTTTCGTTCTTTTGGGTGATTCCGGCCAACCGAAATAGAGCGACCCGAACCCAATTTCTGGCCTTCTCCTCGAGCAGCTTTCCTCCTCAGCTTAAGGTCCCTCGAACGCCGTGCACGTTCTTCTCGCCCACCGGAGTACTCTTCCATAGCTCTCTCTTCCTTTGAATGCACCGAGCCCGTCGGCTCCCTTCCCGTGCCGTCCTTCTCGCCAGCTGCATCTTTCGCTCGACTTCCTGCACTCCTAAGCTCCTGCACACTCAAACACAGGGATCAAACACAAAGCAGGACCTAACCAACTTGGTTGATCACATCAAAACACCCATGGGGTCTAACACGTTGATCGAAGATCAACTCTACAAGCGAGCCTTTTCTAGGCCCCTGCTCAAGTGCGTCAGATCGGAAGACATCGAATACATCCTCCAAGAAGTACATCAAGTCTCCTGTGGGAATCATCCGAGTGGTCGTTCTTTAGCCCGAAAGATCCTTCTCACCGGGTATTTCTGGCCCATGCTCCAAGAAGATGCCGCTCGGACGGTGGCCTCCTGCTTGTCATGCCAGAAATATCATAGCATCCCACACTGGCCAACTAAAGAGATGAAGGCATCCATGGTATCCTGACCGTTCGACCAATGGGGCATGAACATCATTGGGTCATTTTCAATGGGGAAAGCTCAGTGGATGTTCCTACTCGTCGTTGTGGACTACTTCTCAAAATGGGTGGATACCAAACCATTGGCAAAGATAAGTGAATAGTTGGTCATCAAGTTCATCTGGCCAAGTATCTTGTGCCAGTTCTGTTGGATCGCGTTGGTCGGCTAGAACGGGTGTTGAATAACCCTACAAAAGTAAAAGAAAACTACCCTTCTCGAACTCTCATAATAACACTTACATAAAATAAAGTAAACAAATAAAACTGAAAGAAAAGGCAAAGGGATTAACTTGGTTACAACTGAGGAGTTTGTTAATCTAAGGAATGTGTCACACTAGTATCTCCTTCAGGCGGAGAAGCCTCTTACAACAATGACGCACAGAAAAATAGAAGTTAAATTCTAAAGAAAGCGTACAAGTATTGAAAATGCTAATTGCTTGAGTTGATTGAAAGTTTCTGGACCAAGGCTAAATTTATAGCCTTGTTTGGGGCGCCTGGAAGGGTTCCAGGTGCCTAGGAGAGGATAAAATTTTATCTCCTTCGCAATGGATTGCGTTTGACCGCGATCTGATCAAAAGTCAACTCCGGGTGCCCGGAATGGTTTCGGGCGCTCAGACCACTAAAGTCAACAAAGTTGACTTTTGGTTCGGGCCCTCTGCTCCGGTGCTGCTCACCTCGGTCCGGGTCTTCCGCTCCGGCTCTTCCGCTCTGGCTCTGCTCGCTTGGGTGATTTCAGCCAATCGAAATAATGCTCACCCGAACCCAATTTCGACCTTCTCGAGCAACCTTCCATTCCGACTTCTCATCCCTCGAAAATGCCACGCGCCTCCCTCTCGTTCGCCCGTATACTCTTTTGTAGCACCTCGTACCTCAGACGCACTGAATCCATCGGCTCTCTCCCGTGTCGTCTTTCTTACTAGCTGCGTCTTTTGCTCTACTCCCTGTGCTCCTAAGCTCCTGCACACTTAGACACAAGGTTAAAACATCACAGGACCTAACTTAACTTTTTGATCACATCAAAACAACCTTTGGGTTCCAACAATCTCCCCCTTTTTAATGTGAGCAATCCAAGTTAAGGTAGGGTAAATAGACATAAAAATGAAATAACTAATATTGCAATAAAGTACAAAAAAGATAGAAAAATTGTAGAAAAAATTGGTCTACCTCCCCCTAGACTTATACTTTTCCTTCTCTCCCTTTGATCACATAAAAAATGGGTTTCCAAGAAAAATCTAAGGGTTAAAACTTAGAAAATTTTGAAAATTATTTCAATGATTTTTAGAAAGTGTTTCTAAGTGAAAGAAAATCTCAAAGAAAATTTCTAAGTTATAAAAATCTAAGTTTGACAATTTTGCATGAAAAGATATTTTGAAAAATTTCTAATTTTTTTTTGCAATCAAAATTATTTTTGAGAATTTTCTAAGCAGAAAACTCAAGCAAGAAATTTTTTCTAAGAAAAAAAATATTTTTTTTTAATTTCTAAAAAAATATTTGAAAGACTTTCTAAAGCATTATTTAATTTTAACTTTAATGCTTTATCAGAAAGTTAATTAAATATTTCATTTTAATATTTTGACTTCCAGGCATGGCGAGGCACTAGGCCTTCTTGATTATTGGAGCAAAAACACTTTCTTAGACAAAGCCTCATAAAAAAATTAACTATTTAATTTTCTCGCTGAAAGCGCTAAAACTAATTAATAGTTCAAGTTAAACAAGACTTTGGAACCCAATATAGGTTCCAGCTTACTGGATTAACTAAAAATTTCTTAGGGACATACGTTTTTGAAATATTTCTAATTTGTCCATGGTGATATCTAAAATACTAATTTAAATTGTTGTATTTTCTAAGATTTGTATTATGGGAACATGCATGATTTTTTAAAGAATCTATTTGTCTTTTCAAATTTCCATTTTCTAACTTTAATTTGTCTAACTCTTCTAATGGGAAAGACTTAGCTAGAATTACTTTTAAAATTTTAATTTCCTTTTCTAACTTGCAGCAGTCTTTAGTTAACAATTTAACAAACTTAAAGAGTTTATTAGGAGGAAGAGATCATACCTGACTTATCTTGTCGATCTCGTTATCCATGTCTCCCCCTGAACTGCTGCTTTCTTCCAACGTATCTCCCCCTTTATCGATGCTCTCGATGCTCATTTTGGATGAGCTTGAAACCTAGTCCTCGTCTTGATGACTTGCCATTAGTGCAAGTCCGGAGAAAGCCTCAACTTCCGATTCAGATGACATATCGTCCCACGTCACCTTTAAGATCTTGTGTTTTTGGATAGACTTCTTTCCTTTGTCTCTATCCTTGTTCCTTAGCTTGGGGCAGTTGTCCTTGACGTGCCCTTCTTCGTTGCAGTGGTAGCATAGGATAATCCTTTTCTTTCTACTCTGTGGATGGTTAGTTTTTCTAGATTTACAAAGTTTCTTAAAATGTCTTACCATCATAACCATTTCTTCGTCGTCGAGAGAAGACTCTGACTCAGGTTCGTCTCTCGATGATTTGAGGGCAATGTTATGCTTGAGCTCCTTCGTACCTGCACACCTTGATTCATGCACTTCAAATGTGGAAAATAATTCTTCTAATGTAATTTTTTCTAAGTCTTTCGAAATTTAAAAGACATCTACTAGTGATGCCCATTTTGAATTTCTAGGAAAATAATTGAGTGCGTACCTTAGCGAATCTTGGTTACTTACCTTTTCTCCGAGATTCAAAAGTCCGGTGATGATTTCCTTAATTTTTGAGTGCAGATGTGCGACTATTTCATTTTCTTCAAGTCACAGGTTGGTGAGCTAGTTGCGAAGTAACTGCCGTCTTGCAAGCTTGGCTTCGGACGTTCCTTCGTGTAGCTCAAGAAACTTTTCCCACAGTTCCTTTGCTGAGTCGTAGTTGCCGATCAAGTTGACATCTTGTGGAGGAAGAATGCTCAGCAGATGGAATTCTGCCTTGCCGTTTGCCACGTAGTCGGCCTGCTCCTTTTCATCCACTGCTATTTTTCTTTACCCTCTGGTGCTATAAAACCGAATTCCATAATTAAAAGTAAATCAAAGCCTGTCTTGAAAAAAATACCTACATTTACTTTTTCCAGCTAACGAATTCTCCTTCGAATTTTGGTGGATAAATGCTTGGTCCGGCCATGATTCGGTGCTTCATTCGGTGGTTAGTCCTCCTAAAGCGTTTGACTCTGATACCACTTGTTGGACCGCGTTAGCCGGCTAGAAGGGGGTTGAATAGTCCTGCAAAAGTAAAAGAAAACTACCCTTCTCGAACTCTCAGAATAACACTTGCATAAAATAAAGTAAACAAATAAAACTGAAAGAAGAGGCAAAGGGATTTTTACTTGGTTACAACGGGGGAGGTTGTTAATCTAAGGAATGTGTCGCACTAGTATCTCCTTCAGATGGATAAGCCTCTTATAGCAATGACGCACATAAAAATAGAAGATAAACTCTAAAGAAAGCGTACAAGTGTTAGAAATGCTAATTGCTTGAGTTGATTGAAAGCTTCTGGACCAAGGCTATATTTAGAGCCTTGGTCGGGGCGCCTGGAAGGGTTCCAGGCGCCTGGGAGGGGATAAACTTTTATCCCCTTCGCAACGGATCATGTTTGACCATGATCCGTTCAAAAGTCAACTTCGGATGCCCGGAATGGTTTCGGGCGCCCGGACTACTAATGCCAACAAAGTTGACTTTTGGTCTGGGCCCTCTGCTCCGGTGTTGCTCGCTTTGATCCGAGTCTTCCGCTCCAGCTCCGCTCGCTTGGGTGATTTCAGCCAATCGAAATAAGGCTCACCCGAACCCAATTTTGGCCTTCTCGAGCAACCTTCCGCTTTGACTTCTCGTCCCTCGGAAACGCCGCACGCCTCCTTCTCGTCCACCCGCGTACTCTTCCGCAACACCTCATACCTCAGATGCACTAAGCCCGTCGGCTCTCTCCCATGCCATCCTTCTCGCTAGCTGTGTCTTTTGCTCGACTCCCTGTGCTCCTAAGCTCCTGTACACTTAGACATAAGGTTAAAATACCACAGGACCTAACTTAACTTGTTGATCACATCAAAATAACCTTGGGGTTCCAATAAGTTTGACATACCTCGATGGCTTGTCTCAGACAATGGGATGCAATTTTCCTGTCAGAGGCTCAAAGAATGGTGCAAAGGTAATGGTATCCAGTAGTCCTTCACCTCAGTGGCTTACTCCCAAAGCAACGACCAAGCGGAAGTCACCAATTAGGAAATTCTTAGAGGATTGAAAGCCACGCAGGAGGCAGCTGGGTCAACGAACTTCCTAGCATCCTGTGGGTCCTGCGTATGACCCTGAAGGAGGCGATCAGCATGAGGCTATTCCATTTGGTGTACGACAGTGAAGCTCTTGTCCCGGTAGAAGTCAGAGTGGAGTCTGATCAAGTGCAACACTATGACGGGGAGAACGGCGAGCAGAGACTGATGGAACTAGACTTGGTTGACAAAGCACGGGATAAGGTTGTTGTTCGACTGATGGCATACCTACAGTGGATGAAGTAGAGCTACAACCAGAGGGTTATCCCGCGGTCCTTCCAGGCCGGTGATCTAGTGTGGAAGAAGATCAAGCCGGTCGGCAACGTCAACAAACTTGAAGCTCCATGGGTGGGACCCTATAAGGTCGTGCAAAAACTCCGTTGGGGAGCATGTTATTTGGAAGGCGAAAATAGAAGACAGCTTGAGCGGTAAGAGGTGTGTGAATAATTATATTTACCTATATATGCATGCATGTCTTCCAAATGCAGGACAAATATGAATAAAATCGCAAGCATTCCAGACTCATGAGTCAGGCGGACAAATTAGGTCGAGCGGTAACCTTAAATTCATGTCTCCACCGACGGTCAAGCGGCGACCTTAAACTCATGCCTCCATCAATGGTCGAGCTGTGACCTTAAACCCATGTCCCCACCGACGATTGAGCGATGACCTTAAACCCATGTCTCCACCGATGGTCGAGCGGCGACCTTAAACCCATGTCTCCACCAATGGTCGAGCATCGACCTTAAACCTATGTCTTCATAGCTAGAGCCCTAGAGCCAATCATTTGATGATTGTATTTTTGGACTTGTTGTATCATATTCTATATAAATAAAGGCATTTGGTTTTTGGTTATTATACTTGCTTGTATTGGTGCCAAATAAACTAAGTATAATAACGTCCTTGAGTAGAAGGTTCTTACCTATATCAATCGATTGGTTGAATCGATAGTGAGATGATATAGGGAACACTACTCTTAATCATTCCTAGTCGAGTATTAACATTCAGGGACAATGTTAATGCAATAATACTAGCATATAGGTCAACTCGATGACTTGATCTCACAAGTCATGGATATAGAGATATCAAGTTGACACATGGGTATGCATTAGAGAATGTATACTGAATGACCCGCCATGAGAAAGTATCATGGATCGTTATATGAGTGTCATATACTTTCTCATGTGGCTATTAGTATAACTACTAGTCCTTAGACCTGAAGTCACCATGGTTCCCTACATAAGGAGTTATGTACTTTGGTTTCGTCAAATGTCACCCGTAACTAGGTGGACTATAAAGGCGATTACTGGGTATGTAACAAATTATGCGGAGGGATGTGAGTGATGTAGATGAGATCTATCCCTCCTATATGACGGGAGAGACATCGATATTCTTGATAGAGTGAGACCACGAAGTGCATGGCCATGCCCAAATGAGTCAATATAAGATATTGAGCTCATTTGATTTAGTGAGTCTACTTGGAGTTCAAGATTTAGATTGATCAGAGGATGACACGGTCTATGCCTCACATTGATCAATCTAGATGTCTAGGATAGAAGGACACTTGTCATATATTGTGAGGAGTCACAATTAGTAGTCACAAGGTGATGTTGGATCTCAACATTCTTGTAACATTGGGTAGTAATGATGTGTTGCTAGATACCGCTCATTACTTATGCTCCTAAATGGGTTTAGGGGCATTGCCAACGTTACAAGAACCTATAGGGTCACACACTAAGGACAATTAGATGGAGATTAGGTTCATATGATGAACCAAGAGGATTAGATTCATTTGATGAATCAAATTGGATTAAGAGTAATCCAAATTGGGCTAATTGAGTTGGACTCAAGTTGATTCATGTATTCAATGAGTCTAATTTAGATTATGACTCATTAAATCAACTTAATTTAATGAATTAGATTCATTATATTAAGTTGGCTTGAATCAAATGGTTAGATTAGATCAACCATGGAAGAGATTTGGTTAAGTTTGACTTGACTTAAGAGGAAGAGGAAGAGTCAAGTTTGACTTGACTAATTGCTACATCATAAGTGAGATGGCAAGATGTGGACCAATGATGATGCTCCACATCATCATGGTGTGCCACCTCATGGAGGTTACAAGCCTCCTTTCCCATTAATGTGGCCAACCACATTAAATGAGTGGGAGTTACTCAAGTGGCCGGCCACACAAGAGGGTTAATGGGAATGAATTTTCATTCAACTCTAATTCAATCCATCTTCTTCCTCTCAAGCTCTCCCTCTCCCTCTTCTCCTCTCTTGCCGTGACCTATCAAGGTGCTAGCACACCTTCGTTTAGGTCTTTCTCCACCTAATTAGTTCGTGTGGATACTTCTAGAGGAGTATCTATTTTGATACTCTTGAGATCCGACACCGTATGGACAAGCGGGAACGCGAAGGGCTTCGCTTCAAAGGTATAACCCTTTTTCATGTAGATCTAGGAGTAGATCTCGGTAGAAACTCGTATTCGTAGTTTTCGAAATTTTTCTTTGCACGGATCCGTTGGCTTTGAGGCTTTCGGGGTTTCCGCGACGCGAAAACACGGTTTTCGCGGCCCGAAAAATACAACAGTGGTATCAGAGCCACGTGCGAAGACGAATATGAGTTTATTTTATGTTTTATGAAAACTTTTCAGTTCTGTAATATTCTGTAAATTTAGGTTTTTATAGTTTTTATGGGTAATTTTCTCGTAGAAGTGAAGTACAAGTGTTTCGGCGCTTGTAGGCTTCCGCTACCAGGAAGATTTTTCCAAAACGGCCAAGTTTCGCCCCAAAAATTTTTGGGACAGCGGGCTAAGGCGCTGTTAGATCGCTATGGAACCCTCGCGATGGTTAGATCGCGGGTAGGTGTAACGACCCACCTTCTACTGACTAAACTGTAAGGCCAGACCGTCACATTATGCTGTACTAAGTTACGAGTTACGAAGAAGCGAACTAATTTAAAGCTTATTTCATGCTAATGACTGTTACAAGCTGTAGCTTCTGTTCATAATGTCTTTTCATTATACCACATATACTAAGAGATGGAACCTAATCATCCGAATGGCCTAGCGACTGTACACAGAGCTCCCTAGCCAACATCAGGCCTTCCAATCGATCGGTGGATCGATTGGAGCTATTGGATCTACCCAATGATCGATTCAGCGCGCTACTGTGCATGGGGTAAAATTCTGGATCGATCGACTAATCGATCCAGACTTGCCAATCGATGTAGTGATCGATTCCGAAGCTCTCTATTCGCGAGAGCTAATTCCTCGATCGATCGGTTGATCGATCCCTTAACCTTCTGTTCGCGACAGAATACGACTGGATCGATCAACGGATCGATCCAGAAGCTTACTGTTCGCGGAAACAAGCTCCCCAATCGATCAGCTGATCGATTGAGGACCCCCAATCGATCGGCTGATCGATCCGGGTTTCTTATTTCGTATCAGAAATATGATTTCAGCACGGTTTCGTGCCCAATTCACATACATAGGTTTTTAAAGTGGCTGAGAGCATACTAATGACCATTAACTAGCATTCTAAACATGATCACTAACAGTCTAAGCAGATCTCTCATGATTCAAAACGTTAAAATAACTAGAAGTGCGGAAAAGTAATAACATAAGCAAATGCTAGAGGTTTCTAATTTCGCTAGTTTCTCCAAGATCTTTATTCCATGTCCTCATCCACACACATCTTCACTGCATTGACCTCCAACCTCCGCTAGTCCATCTTTCCTTTACCTTTATCTGCAGTATAAGGGAAAAAAGTATCTGTAAGCTTACGCTTAGTAAGAAAACATTTACCTCACAAAACCATGCATACAATGCAATTTATGCTTTGGAAACATGCTATTTAAAATATGTGCTGAACATGCTAAAACATGGCATTCTGGCATACAAAACATAGAAAACAAAAGCTGGTCATAGCGACATCTTCTGGTATCAACAGGATAGAACTAAACTGATACAATTGCTAACTAAACCCTTGCTAAGCTTGTATAAATCCTGAACTGTAATCACATACTAAATTATGAGGCTTTAAAAAACTATTTATCATAAATAGATGAAAATACTAATCATACTGCTGATGGGCCGGCAACTGTACTTGCTATGCGCGCATCCCTAACTAGACCCGGGGTTGCAAGTCCCGAATTTAGTAGAGTTACTAGGTTATCTAAACCTAGGGACGACTATGGGAGCCCAGCCCATGGACAACTGAAGTCCAGTATAGTGCCACTGAAAAGTAAAATACTGATTTGTAGCTGATATACTTTACCTTGATCTTACTAGGTTATCTGAACCTAGAACTAGGTTGTCTGAACCTAGAGGCGACTGTGGGAGCCCACCCATTGGACCGTAGTCCCATAAAAGCTGTAGCACGACTAAATATGCTGTAAAATGCTTCTACTGCATTTATCTAAACTATTGAAATGCCTATGGTGGCATTTTACTGAACTATGGATTAAAGCAAACACTTGGTGTGCGCTAATTTGCACCCTATATACTGAAAATTCTGCATATGGCTAAACTAATGCATAAAATATATGAAGATCTACTTATACTGCAGGTGAGGGGTTTCTTACATCCTGCGCTAGATTTCCTTACAATCCAATCGCTAGGTTTTCCGGAGAAGGGATCTCTTCAACGATCTTCTCGCGTCTATGCGTTCTTCTCGCGGAGAGGAGCGTCCTCGTACCCTTGATGTTGCCGGACGATACTCCTATGGCCCTAGGGATGGAACCCTAGGTTCTTCCTTGGACTTGGGCGCCGAGAGGGTGAGGGAGAGAGGTCGGCGGCGTGTAAGGGTTTGAGGAGAGGAAGAGTTGCGTTAAAACAATTCCTCACTTAACCTTCCTATTTATATTAAGCGGTTAATTCACCCAACTTAAATATAAATATAATTGATTCCCTTTCCTTTCAGCACGACCCTGCTGGGTTCATTTGGTTACTAGAATTATCTATAATACTTAGAGTCCTATAGGTCTCGGGTTCAATTCCCGCTTAGGCTATTTTTCGTTTCGATTTATTTTTGCTACTTCCGCTACTCTAAAAATTTCATAAAAATATCCTTAAATTCCAAGAAAATAATAGAATATTTCTACTAATTTATTTGGAAATTTTCGAGCGTTACAATTCCCCATACCTTATAAAAAGTTCATCCTCGAACTTAGAATAACTCTTGGTACTTCTGTCTCATACTAGCTTCTGGCTCCCAAGTTGCCTCTTCTGCTGTGTGACTTTGCCAAATAAATTTTACTAATGGTACCTCTTTATTCCGCAATTTCTTATCTGCTCGGTCTATTATCTGAATAGGCCGACTGTCATAGCTGAGGTCTTCGCGGACTTGTACCGACTGGGGCTCATTCACCTGGGTGGCATCTGGGATATGCTTCTTCAGCATAGAGACATGAAATACATTATGGATGGCTGTCATCTCCTGGGGTAGGTCTAGCTCATATGCTACCTTGCCAACTCTTCTAGTGATAAGGTATGGTCCCACATATCTGGGACTTAATTTGCCCTTCTTCCCAAAACGCATTACTCCCTTCATGGGAGCTACTCTGAGGAACACTGAATCCCCAACTGAAAACTCTAAGGGTCTGCGCCGTATATCAGCATAGCTTTTCTGGCGGCTCTGAGCTGTCTCTATCCTCTGGCGGATCTGCTGTATAGCTGCAGTGGTCTCTGCTACTAGATCTATCTGGAGTTCTAGTTCTTTCTGTTCACCACTCTCATACCAGCAGATTGGAGATCTACACCTCCGCCCGTAGAGAGCCTCGTAAGGTGCCATACCGATAGTGGCTTGATAGCTGTTGTTGTATGCAAATTCTGCTAAACTCAGATATTTGCACCAACTCCCCTTGAAGTCTAGGGCACACGCTCGGAGCATATCTTCGAGTACCTAATTTACCCGCTCCGTCTGACCATCTGTCTGAGGATGGAAAGCTGTGCTAAACTTTAACTTGGTGCCCAATGCTGACTGTACACACTCCCAGAAGTGTGATGTGAATCGACTGTCTCTGTCTGAAATAATAGTTCGTGGGACTCCATGTAGTCTGACAATCTCCTTGAGATATAACTGAGCTAGCTGCTCCATGGAGTAGGATATCCTGATAGCTAAGAAGTTGGCTGATTTAGTCAATCTGTCGACTATTACCCAGATGACATCAAAACCATTCGTGGTTCTGGGTAGTCCCACTATAAAATCCATGGAAATATCCTCCCACTTCCATTCTGGGATCTGAATGGGCTGCAGAACTCCTCCTGGTCTCTGATGTTCTGCCTTGACCCTCTGGCAGGTCAGACAGGTACTGACATATGTAGCGATGTCTCTTTTTATCCCCGGCCACCAAAAATGTTTCTTTAAATCTTGATACATCTTGGTGGAACCCGGATGCATCGCATAGGGAGTCCTGTGAGCCTCCTCTAAAATCTTTCTCTTTAGTTCCTCCTGATCTGGAACACAAAGTCTGTCACCAAAATGTAATGCCCCACTATCGGATATTCTGAACTCTCCACTTCCTGATTCTACTAACCCTTGCTTGATTTTCTGAATTTCAGGATCCTATCCCTGAGCTGTCTGGATGTCACCAAGCAAGGTAGATTCTAATGTCATAGTAGAGAGCTGTCCCACTATAAGTTCGAGGCTGAAATCTGTGATCTCCTTCTGTAGGGGCGGTGACATGGCTGCTAGTGATAGTAAGGTGGCGCTGGACTTCCTGCTAAGTGTGTCTGCCACCTTATTGGCTTTTCCTGGATGGTAAAGGATGTCTACATCATAATCTTTGACCAGTTCGAGCCATCTACGCTGTCGCATATTCAGATCCTTCTGAGTAAAGAAGTACTTCAGGCTCTGATGATCTGTATACACTCTACACTGAGCTCCATACAGGTAATGTCTCCAAATTTTGAGAGCGAACACGACTGTTGCAAGCTCGAGGTCATGAGTAGGGTAGTTCCTCTCATAATCCTTGAGTTGTCTGGAGGCATAGGCGATCACCTTACCTTCTTACATCAGTACTGCTCCTAGTCCCAATTTAGAGGCGTCACTGTAAATATCAAAGCTATCAGTATTTCCTGGTAGAGTCAGAATAGGTGCACTGGTCAATCTCCTTTTTAACTCGCTGAAGATGTTCTCACAGTCCTTTGTCCACTAAAATTTCCTGTTCTTTCTGGTAAGAGCTGTCAGTGGGGAGACTGTCCTGGAGAAGTCCTCTACAAACTTTCTGTAATAACCTGCTAGTCCCAAAAAAGCTTATGATCTCACTGGCATTCTTGGGTCTTTTCCAGTTACTCACCGCTTCTATTTTGCTGGGGTCTACCATAATACCATCCTTGGAGATAATGTGACCCAGGAAGGCTACCTGATCGAGCCAGAATTCACATTTCGTGAACTTGGCGTACAACTAGTTCTGCTGAAGGGTCTGCAGTACTATCTTCAGGTGCTCTGCGTGTTCTTCCTGAGTTCTGGAATAGATAAGTATGTCATCGATGAATATGATAACGAACTTATCTAAGTATTCTCTGAATACCCTGTTCATGAGATCCATGAAAGTAGCTGGAGCATTTTTCACGCCAAAGGGCATGACTACGAACTCATAATGTCCGTATCTGGTCCTGAAAGCCATCTTTGGTATATCGCCCTATTTAACCTTCACTTGGTGATACCCCGATCTGAGGTCTATTTTAGAGAACACTGCTGCTCCCTTTAGCTGATCAAACAGGTCATCTATTCTGGGAAGAGGATACCTGTTCTTGATTGTGACTTGGTTCAGTGCTCTGTAATCTATACACAGGCGCATGCTCCCGTCCTTCTTCTTTACGAACAATACAGGCGCTCCCCATGGTGAGTGACTAGAGCGTATGAAGCCCTTATCGAGCAGCTCCTGTAGTTGCTCATGGAGTTCCTTCAGTTCTGCTGGAGCCATGCGGTAGGGTGCTTTGGAGATGGGATTTGTACCCGGAATAAGTTCTATCTCAAATTCTATCTCCCTGTCTGGTGCTAGGCCTGGTAACTCCTTGGGAAAGACTGCTGGGTAGTCACATACGACTCGGACCTCCTCTAGTTTTCGGTCCTTGTCCTGGCTGGTACTGACTACATGTGCTAAGAACCCCATACATCCTGAATCCAGTAGTTTCTGCACTTTCAGAGTTGAGAGAAACTTCTTGGCTCTTCTCTTTGGTTCTCCGCTGTACTCAAACTGCCCTCCTGCTTCGGGTTGGAATATAACTTTCTATTTACGACACTCTATGGAAGCACCGTATTTGATCAGAAAATCCATTCCCATGATGACATCATAGTCAGCCATATCTAGCACTATTAGATCTCCAAAAAGCTCTCTGTCTGCTATAGTAACTGGCACTGCTCTAAGCCAGTGCGTAGATGCCATGATTTCTCCTGAAGGTAGTGTTGTCAAAAACTGACCACTGAATACCTCTGGGGGTATTGCTATCTTTTCGGCGAATGCCCTGGATATATAAGAATGGGTTGCCCCAGTATCGAATAAGACAGTTACACTTTGCTGTAAAATACTAATCTGACCTGTAACAACTGTCGAGGCATTCGCTACGTCTTCTCTGGTCAGTGAGTAGATCCTTGCATTTGTCGCGACTGAGGGGGCTTCCAGTCTGCCTTGGCTGATGTGTGGACCATCTAAAGCAGCCTGCATCTGGTGTAACTGTGCTGGCTTGACCTTGTACTGAATCGGCTGTGGTGGAGGAAGGCTGGTCTTGTTTGGGCATTGTTTAGCCATATGTCCCTCCTGGCCACATTCGAAACATCCTCGGGTACCCTTGTGACAAACTCCTGGGTGAAATTTTCCACAAGTGGAACACTTGGGATAGCTGGGTTGTTTACTAGCTGGTCCTCCTTTTGGGTAACTCCCTAGTTTGCGTTTGTTGCTGGAGTTCCCTTTCCAGTTAGAGCCGTGGGAGCTGTGGCCCTGGTGTTTCTGAGTACCTGAGCCTCCTTGGCCTTTAGACTCTGAGAGGACTTGCTTCTACTGCTTGATGCTGTTCTGATAATGCTCAGTGGTCAGAGCACTGCTCACTAGTTCTTCTGTAGTTTGCGGCCTACGGACACCGCTGGCCACATTCATTGCTATTTACGGCCTTAACATCTTGAGCATCAGCCGGACTCGTTCTCTTTCAGTGCTGACTAGTTCGAGGCATAGACGAGCCAGTCTGTTGAATTTCCTCACGGCCTCCTCGACCGAAAGGTTGCCCTGACGAAATTCAGTGAACTCGTCGTAGTGGCGGTTTGTGACCCGCATGTGGAAAAACTCCTCGAAGAATTCCCTTTCGAAGTCATCCCATGTCATCTGATTCACTGGGCGCTTCGCTTTAATTTTCTCCCACCACATACGTGCATCTCCTGTCAGACAAAAAGAGGCGCATTTCACCTTCTCATGTTCTGGTCAGTCCAGAAGCTCCATCGTACTCCCCAGTGTTTTGAACCAGGCTTGAGCATCCCATGGTTCACTGGTGCCTGAGAAATTCTCCGGCTTGATCCTCTGCCACTGGATCAGATAGGCTTCCCTCATTGCCCCTGGTGCTGGGGCTACAGGTGCTGCAGGTTGGACTGGTGGAACCTCTATCACTACTGGAGTTGCTAAGTTAGGCTCTGGGGTGACAGTGGGAGTGTTCTGCTGGTTAGCCCTTAAAGTGGCTATCTCCTGTTGCTGCTCAGTTAGTTGCTTCTGTAACTGAGCCACTACCTCTGCAAGGTCTGGAGGAGGCACTGAGCTGCCTGCCTCATGCTGGGGCTCAGTAGCTGGCGTCTTTCTAGTTGGACGTCCTCGTATCATTTTCTAAAGACACAGAGGGCATACATAACTAATAGAATCATATTTCATAACTATTGTTATCATGTTAGGTACTATCATACACATATAAGCATGCTCTAGTTATCTAGGAACATGAAAACAAACAAAACATAAATGAAGTGAGAGATGTTCTTACTTGGAAGCTGCAGGTTCAATGTTGATGTGTGTGTGAGGAAGTATGGAACTTTGCTCTGATACCACTCTGTAATGACCCGCCTTCTACTGACTAAACTGTAAGGCCAGACCGTCACATTATGCTGTGCTAAGCTACGAGTTGCGAAGAAGCGAACTAATTTAAAGCTTATTTCATGCTAATGACTGTTACAAGCTGTAGCTTCTGTTCATAATGTCTTTTCATTATACCACATATACTAAGAGATGGAACCTAATCATCCGAATGGCCTAGCGACTGTACACAGAGCTCCCTAGCCAACATCAGGCCTTCCAATCGATCAGTGGATCGATTGGAGCTATTGGATCGACCCAATGATCGATTCAACGCGCTACTGTGCACGGGGTAAAATTCTGGATCGATCGACTGATTGATCCAGACTTGCCAATCGATCCAGTGATCAATTCCGAAGCTCTCTGTTCGCGAGAGCTAATTCCTCGATCGATCAGTTGATCAATCCCTTAACCTTCTGTTCGTGACAGAATGTGACTGGATCGATCAACAGATCGATCCAGAAGCTTATTGTTCGCGGAAACAAGCTCCCCAATCGATCAGCTGATCGATTGAGGACCCCCAATCGATCGGCTGATCGATCGGGGTTTCTGATTTCGTATCAGAAATCTGATTTCAGCACTGTTTCATGCCCAATTCACATACATAGGTTTTTAAAGTGGCTGAGAACATACTAATGACCATTAACTAGCATTCTAAACATGATCACTAACAGTCTAAGCAGATCTCTCATGATTCAAAACGTTAAAATAACTAGAAGTGCGGAAAAGTAATAACATAAGCAAATGCTAGAGGTTTCTAATTTCGCTAGTTTCTCCAAGATCTTTATTCCATGTCCCCATCCACACACATCTTCACTGCATTGACCTCCAACCTCCGCTAGTCTATCTTTCCTTTACCTTTATCTGCAGTATAAGGGAAAGAAGTATCTGTAAGCTTACGCTTAGTAAGAAACCATCTACCTCACAAAACCATGCATACGATGCAATTTATGCTTTGGAAACATGCTATTTAAAATATGCGCTGAACATGCTAAAACATGGCATTCTGGCATACAAAACATAGAAAACAAAAGCTGGTCATAGCGGCATCTTCTGGTATCAACAGGATAGAACTAAACTGATACAATTGCTAACTAAACCCTTGCTAAGCTGGTATAACTCCTGAACTATAATCACATACTAAATTATGAGGCTTTGAAAAACTATTTATCATAAATAGATGAAAATACTAATCATACTGCTGATGGGCCCGGCAACTGTACTTGCTATGCGCGCATCCCTAACGAGACCCGGGGTTGCAAGTCCCGAATTTAGTAGAGTTACTAGGTTATCTAAACCTAGGGACGACTATGGGAGCCTAGCCCATCGACAACTGAAGTCCAGTATAGTGCCACTGAAAAGTAAAATACTGATTTGTAGCTGATATACTTTACCTTGATCTTACTAGGTTATCTGAACCTAGAACTAGGTTGTCTGAACCTAGAGGCGACTGTGGGAGCCCACCCATTGGACCGTAGTCCCATAAAAGCTGTAGCACGACTAAATATGCTGTAAAATGCTTCTACTGCATTTATCTAAACTATTGAAATGCCTATGGTGGCATTTTACTGAACTACGCAATAAAACAAACACTTGGTGTGCGCTAATTTACAACCTATATACTGAAAATTCTTCATATGGCTAAACTAATGCATAAAATATACGAAGAGCTACTTATACAGCAGGTGAGGGGTTTCTTACATCCTGCGCTAGATTTCCTTATAATCCAATCGCTAGGTTTTCCGGAGAAGGGATCTCTTTAACGATCTTCTCGCGTCTATGCGTTCTTCTCGCGGAGAGTAGCGTTCTCGTACCCTTGATGTTGTCGGACGATACTCCTATGGCCCTAGGGATGGAACCCTAGGTTCTTCCTTGGACTTGGGCGCTGAGAGGGTGAGGGAGAGAGGTCGGCGGCGTGTAAGGGTTTGAGGAGAGGAAGAGTTGCGTTAAAACAATTCCTCACTTAACCTTCCTATTTATATTAAGCGGTTAATTCACCCAACTTAAATATAAATATAATTGATTCCCTTTCCTTTCAGCACAGCCCTGCTGGGTTAATTTCGTTACTAGAATTATCTATAATACTTAGAGTCCTATAGGTCTTGGGTTCAATTCCCGCTTAGGCTATTTTTCGTTTCTATTTATTTTTGCTACTTCCGCTACTCTAAAAATTTCATAAAAATATCCTTAAATTCCAAGAAAATAATAGAATATTTATACTAATTTATTTGGAAATTTTCGGGCGTTACAGTAGGGGCGCTGCCCCTAGCCCCGCATGTAACACCCGCCCTCCCTGCTAACCCTTAGGGACGGGGCTACGATACTCTACGTACATACTACAGCGGAAGACTTAAAATAATTTTTCTTAGATTAATAAAACCGAACTACAATAATATGGTTTCCATAACATGATAACAAGATAAATAAAAACATAACATCAAGTCACCCATATAGTACTACAATTTACAAAACCAAAGCGTAATTCTTAAAAGGTTCTTAAAGCAGGTTCTTATTTGGTTGCCTAGCCACCGCCACACACATCTCCTTGCCTCTCCTGCTGCTCCTTTAGCTCATTCAGCTTTTTCCTTTATCTGTGGTACAAGGAAAGTAAGCTATGAGCACTCATGGCTCAGTAAGTTCCTTTCCTACTCACTAAAATCAAAAATCATCACATGATCAAAGAATATCTCGACATAACATGATCTCAACTAATCATGGCATAACATATCATACTCTTTAAACATATCATGCAACATAACAAAATCATACTAGTCATGGCATATCATCTCTTAAAGCATAGCATGATACATAACATACTCATATCTAATCATGGCATATCATAGCATCATCATAAAGTAACATGGCATATCAAGCATAGCATGAAACATAACATACTCATATCCAATCATGGCATATCATAAATCATAGCATCATCACAACATGATCATAAGGTATATGCAATATGATTTTGAAAACATGTATCCGAAAAACATGTATATGTCTCATGATCTTTAAAATCATTTCTTCTTACATATATACTTGAACATAATATCAACATATTCAGGGCCCCGGCTTGTACCATACATACATAACATAACATAAATGCGCGCGTCCTAAGTATATCCAAGGTAGCAAGTCTTGAATCATACTAGGAACTAGGTCAAGATCACAAAGCATAGCCTAGGGGCATACTTAAAGAGTCCATCCCTTATCAGCCTAGATCACAAAGCAAGGCCTAGGGACGTAGTAAGGAGCCCATCCCTTATTAGCCTAGATCACAAAGCAAGGCTTAGGGGCGTACTAAGGAGCCCATCCCTTATTAGCCTAGATCACAAAGCAAGGCCTATAGACTGATTAGGAGTCCACCCTTGGTACAAGCCTTACAAAGTAAAGTAGCATGTATAAAAATGCATCATTTAGTCACATAGCATAGCATAAAAGTATGCATCACTTAGGCATACATTATGTCATAAAAGTATGCATCACTTAGGCATACATCATATCATAAAAAGTATGCATCACTTAGGCATACATCATGTCTTAAGAAAGTATGCATCACTTAGGCATACATCATATCATAAAAAAAGTATGCATCACTTAGGCATACATCATGTCTTAAGAAAGTATGCATCACTTAGGCATACATCATATCATAGAAAGTATGCATCACTTAAACACATAGTATATCATTAAAGCATGCATATTTCTATCCACATAGCATATCATAAAAACATTCATATTCTAAGCACATAGCATATCATTTAAGCATGCATATTTCTACTCACATAGCATATCATAAAAGTATGCATATTCTAAGCACATAGCATATCATTAAAGCATGCATATTTCTAAGCACATAACATATCATTAAAACATGCATATTTCTAAGCACATAACATATCATTAAAATATGCATATCTCTATCCACATATCATATCATAAAAAGGTATAAATCACAAGCATACATGGTTAAGAATAAAGGTGTATCATGTGATTATACTATCATAAGAAACATGGTAACATAGTTAACTTGGGTTCTAAGCTTCCTAAACCCTTGGGTTCCTATCATGGCCGAACCCCCCTTAGGTCTCAATTTAGGTAAAAACAATCTCCAAGCATGTGGAACCTAAATTATCATTACATGAATTCCATAGGAAGCATTATAAGTATGACTTACTTGATTTCTAAGTTCTCTAAGTCCTTAAACTCATGTGGCCGAACCCTATCAGAATATAGACAAGGTCCCAAATGTCATGAAAGCATGGAAACCTTAAACCATATTTATAGCATTTTTTTCAAGTAACATAGTAAGCATATTGAGCTAGTTCCTAAGTCCTTCAAGCCCTTAACATATGTCATGGTCAAACTTTTAACAAGTGTTCATGAGGGCTAAAAACAAACATACAAGCATGTGAAATTGAACTAACATCATGTATAAATTCATAACAAAACATTATACAACATGTATGGCCGAAACTTACCCTAGCCTCAATTAGGTCATTAAACAACATATAGCATGGGAACTTTGTCTTTCTACTTATCATATTCCATGTAAAGTGACATAATCATATTTAATTCTTGTTCTAGGGTTTCTAGGGCATCTATTCCTTCATGGCCGAAACATACAATGGTCCATTTAGGTCATGGAAAAATTATACAAGCATGTGACACAATCAATACATTATCCTATTTTCATAAGAAGCACTTTTAACACATTTGGTTTCATTTCTAAGGCCTCTAGGTCTTTTAAACCCTACTTGGCCAAAACTCAATAGTATGTAAACTTGCTTCAAATAGCCTAAAAGAATAAGAAATCATACAAGTTTCATAGCATGTATAAAGACAAGCATAATAAACATACATGTGAATTGTGTCTTAGGCTTCCTAGGCTTCTTTCCCTTTTTCTTTTATTTTTCCTCATGGCCGAAACCTACCAATCTTTAAACTAGGTTTTAAGTGGCCTAAAGCATGGAAAACCTAAGTAAGTTTCATGGCAAAAATTACTAAGAACATCATATACAAAGTTGGTTCATAAACAAGCTAGGACCCTTGTGCTCTTACATGTCATATATCATGTAACTAATTTTCTTTACTCAATTTAAACATAAGAGCATTAAACAACTTTCATATCATAATATCACAGAGGTCTTGAGCATATTAGAATTTTGTTTAAGCTTTTCTAAACTATCCATCTTATCATAGCCGAAAATCTCAAATAAGAGTTCATGAATTTCTAGCAATGTTCAACATGCAATTCTTTACGAGAACTCTATATTTTATCTTACAAACATGGTTACTTAAATTTAAAGGTCTACCTAACCCTAAACCCTTTTCTTGTCCGAAACATATGAATGGATTTCCTTTGGTTCCAAGTAACTTTCAAGCAAGAAAACCAATAAAAGACCCTTAGTTGTTCATAGAGGAAATCTTGTACTAGTTTGGTTAAACAATGTTTTCTCTAACCTCTTTAAAATATTTTTGGCCGAAATTTGAGGGTTAGGTACTTCTATGATCAAGCATCATTTAGGTATAAAAATATGAAGAAAATCCTTCCTACATAGCATAGAAAACATATCATGAAATAAGGACTTGTTTAAACCTTCCTAGATTTGAAAACCCTTTCTTTAGCCGAATTTTCTTAAATTCTTTCTTAGGTTTTCTAATCCTTATAAAATCTGAAAATCACATAAAAAGCCTTGTACCACAGGTGAGGGGAAGCTTACATCCTTTTCGCTTGTGGATCTAAGGTGTGGTGATGGAAGAAGTAGCCACTTCTTCTAGTTCCTTTCCCTTGATTCCCTTGCTAAGTCCTCCTTGTATCTTAGGCTTTCTTAGGAGAAAACCTTGGCTTGGGGCCGAAGATGGAGGAGAGGGAAGTGGTGTTCGGTGAGGGAGAGGGAGGATGAGGAAATGAGGGAAAAATAACCTTCTCTTTTCTTGCTCCCTTTTATGTTAAGGGGGAAGAGGTAGCAAAATTGATTTTTGCTTTCCTTCTCCCTTAACCCATTTTCTATTTTTCTTTTATTTATTTTATTTTCTAATTTATTCTCACCATTCATGATGAAATAAGGGGGAATGAATCCCTTTAATTCCCTCTTAAATTTTCGGCAAAATGAAGAAAGAAAGAGGGAGAGAAAGAAGGAAGGCAAGTTGCCTTTCTCTTGCTCTTTTCTTGTTTTCTTTTTGCTAACTTTTACTCTCACCCTTATCATGAGTTTCCCTCCTTTGCTATCAATATCTTCTCTCTATCCC
Source organism: Zingiber officinale (assembly GCF_018446385.1). NCBI lineage: Eukaryota > Viridiplantae > Streptophyta > Magnoliopsida > Zingiberales > Zingiberaceae > Zingiber > Zingiber officinale. The sequence continues at coordinate 111,944,075 of NC_055993.1, read as the reverse complement.
AATTGGTTTCTACTAATTAATCCTATGAATTATAATATAAGAGGTTCAAGGTTCAATCCTTGACCTCCTCTTCTTTTTTGTTTCATTTTATTTCTTTTTGCTTTAACCCACTTCTCATTATTTTTCTAAGGCAAAAATCCCACATTCATATGCTTATCTTAAAAGTTTAGTGGGTGTTACACCGCAAGGGGATTCGTTCTGCGATTGCACCCGAAAACCGCTAAACGGAACTGCCGGGAAATTGTACTCGTAAAAATTGTAAAAATTATTGAAAAATTACAGAAAATTATAGAAATATATAATTTGAATTATATATTATTTTTGTGATAGTCATGGCCCAAAGACCCAATTCGATTGGATAATTCGTGTTGTAATTCATAATACGGTCTGCGTGTCGTGATGTGATGTGCGTGTTGTATTTTATTATTTTTTTTTTCGTGACCTGCGCATCGTGCCTTTCTCCTTTATTCTTGTTGTAAATTAGATTTAGACTCGAATGTAACTCAAGTTTCAAAATGTAATGTAAATTTTGAAGCGGTGGAAGGTCCACTCGAGACGGAGTTACGAGGAGGGCGCGAGCAACACGAGGTGGTCAACGGAAGGAGCTTGAGAAGTTGTTGACCTTAGGTTGACCATCCGATCTTCTCATTGGCTTGAGAAGATCGTAGTAGAGCCATGACATAATCACAAAATTATTTAATTAATTGCTTTTGTGTGTATGTGATGCATGCTAGTTAATTAAGTAATTAATTAGTATCTAACGATTATATTAGATCTAAGTCGTGCACATAATGCACCCTTCGATTAGATTAGATCTATCGAGTATATGATACGCATCATCATTTAGATTAGATCTAAATCACGTCAACTCGTAATGCTTACCATGCCGTGATACCTATCACTACCTCGATCGCATGTTGTTGTTGAATCTGCCAAAGCAAAGCAACACATACTATCTTGGTAGGGTACGGAGGGATAATTTTGGTCCCGCCTATCAACACATGGGTGAGTACAACTCAATTAGATTGAGTAACTAGTGAACTCAATTGGATCGAGTTTAACTATAGGCATTCTTCCAACGGTTGGAAAGGTAGGACAAAATCATGTTTATATTAATTCTCAGGCGTATTAGCCAAAGCTAACTCAAGTTTTAATATCAATGCGGATCTTGATCCTATAAACAAGAATTGCATAGAGATGTAATTGGTAATCGTTATCTACCGATCATACTAAGTCTTGGGCGTATTAGCCAAAGCTAACTCAAGGGTTAGTATGATGTGGATCTTGTCCCACATGAATTATAGAATTCAGTGGGAGCATCATTTAGTTAAAGGCCTAATTAAATGATTAAGAATATGATATTTATTTCTGCATTTATTTCTGTTGTATATTACCACGACATTGAATACGAACACCTTCTCCTTGCGATCTGTCCTCGAGAAGGACAAGCTCAACGGAGCAAACTTCCTGGACTGGTACAGGAACTTAAGAATAGTTCTCACCCAAGAACGTAAACTGTACGTTCTGGAGCAGCCCATTCCGGAGGCTCCTCCTGCCAATGCCCCACGAGCTGACAAAGATGCTTACAAGAAGCATCAAGATGACGCATTGATGTGTCCTGTCTAATGCTCGCGACCATGAACTCTGAGCTTCAGAAGCAACACGAGTTAATGGGCGCTTACGATATGGTTGAACATCTTCGTCAACTGTATCAAGGACAAGCGAGGCATGAGAGATTTGAGATCTCAAGGGCACTGTTTCAGTGCAAGATGTCAGACGGGGCTCCTGTAGGCCCATATGTACTCAAAATGATTGGGTACATAGAGAACCTACAAAGGTTGGGGTTCCCACTTGGCCAAGAGCTGGCCACTGACTTGATCTTGCAATTCTTACCGGATAGCTACAGTCAATTCGTTCTAAACTACAATATGAACGAGATTGACAAGCCACTGCCCGAACTGCTTAGTATGTTGCGAACTACTGAGCTGAACCTTAAGAAGGCTAAGCCCAACACTGTTCTGATGGTTCAGAAACATAAGGGCAAGGGCAAGCCCAAAGGCAAGGGAAAGTCCCAAGCCAAGGGCAAAGGCAAGGCACTGAAGCCTAAAGGAGGGGTCGCCAAGTATGCTACCTGCTTCCACTGCGGTCAGACCGGGCACTAGAAGAGGAACTGCAAGGTATACTTGGAGGATCTTAAGAAGAAGCGAAGTGAGACTTCCACTTCAGGTATATATGTTATAGAAGTCAATCTATCTATTTCTACATCATGGGTATTAGATACTGGATGTGCTTCTCACATTTGCACTGATGTGCAGGCGCTGAGAAATAGCAGGGCATTGACAAAGGGCGAGGTGGAACTACGAGTAGGCAATGGAGAACGGGTTGCTGCTGTTGCTGTAGGGACTTACTTTCTATCTCTGCCCTCTGGGCTTGTACTAGAGTTAGTCGATTGTTGTTATGTGCCTACATTAACTAAGAACATTATATCAGTTTCTTGTTTGGACAAGAAAGGTTTCTCATTTACAATAAAGAACAAATGTTGTTCCGTCTATTTAAACGATATGTTCTATTGTAGTGCACCTCTGATAAACGGACTCTATATTATAGACCTTGAGAGTCCTATCTATAACATAAATACCAAGAGGTTCAAGTCAAATGACATGAACCAAACCTACCTCTGGCACTGTCGCTTAGGTCATATAAATGACAAGCGCTTATCCCAGCTCCATAAGGATGGTTTGCTGGACTCATTTGATTTTGAATCATATGAGATATGCGAGTCATGCCTACGAGGCAAGATGACCAAGAATCCCTTTAGTGGGTACAGCGAAAGAGCGACTGATTTGTTAGGACTCATACATAGTGATGTATGTGGCGCTTTCAATGTCGCTGCTAGAGGCGGTTATAAATACTTCATCACGTTTACTGATGACTTTAGTAGATATGGTTATGTGTACTTGATGACACATAAGTCTGAATCCTTTGAAAAGTTCAAAGAATTCAAGAATGAAGTATAGAACCAGCTTGGCAAGAGTATTAAGATACTTCGATCAGATCGAGGTGGAGAATACCTTAGCCATAAGTTTCGTGACTACCTAGCTGAGTGTGGGATTCTATCCCAACTCACTCCTCCTGGAACACCACAGTGGAATGGTGTATCCGAAAGGAGGAATCGTACCCTATTAGATATGGTACGATCTATGATGAGTCACACAGATCTTCCGACATACCTTTGGGGCTATGCTCTAGACACGGCAGCTTTTATACTCAACTGAGTTCCATCCAAGGCTGTGATAAAGACACCATATAGGATATGGACTGGGAGAGATGCCCAGGTATTTTTCATGAGGATTTGGGGTTGTGAGGCTTACGTTCGACGTCAAGTCTCAGACAAATTAGGACCCAAATCCGACAAGTACTACTTTGTTGGATATCCCAAGGAAACTAAGGGATATTACTTCTACATTCCCAGTCAGCACAAGATAGTTGTGGCAAAGACTAGAGTCTTTCTTGAAAGGGACTTTGTTTCTAGAAAGACTAGTGGGAGTACATTCGATCTTGAAGAAGTTCAAGATGTGGATCCTAGCACTGAAGCCTCGATGGAAGTTGAACTGGAACCACAAAATGTTGTGGATGATATTGTTCCACAAAGAGTTGAGGAACAACAACCAGTTCAAGTAGACATACCTCTTCGCAGGTCTGATAGGGTACGTCGTCAGCCTGAGAGATACTCATTTCTCTTATCTGACCATGATGACGTTGTGCTCATAGAGGATGAGCCTACCACCTATCAGGAAGCTGTGATGAGACCTGATTCTGAGAAATGACTAGAAGCCATGAGATCCGAGATGGAATCCATGTACACCAACCAAGTATGGACTTTGGTTGATCCACCTTAAGGGGTAAAACCCATTGGGTGTAAGTGGGTCTTTAAGAGAAAGACTGACATGGATGGACTTATCTATAAGGGTCGCTTGGTAGCTAAAGGTTTCAAGCAGATTCATGGTATTGACTATGATGAAACCTTTTCTTCAGTAGCGATGTTTAAGTCCATTCGGATCATGCTTGCTATTGCAGCCTACCATGACTATGAGATATGGCAGATGGATGTCAAAACCGCGTTTCTGAATGGAAACCTACTCGAGGATGTGTACATGACACAACCTGAGGGTTTTGTAGATCCACAGCATACTAGCAGAGTATGCAAGCTGCATAGGTCCATTTATGGATTAAAGCAAGCTTCTCGGAGCTGGAATCTTTGATTCGATGATGCAATCAAACAGTTTGGTTTCATCAAGAACGAAGATGAGCCTTGTGTCTACAAGAAGGTTGTAGGGGATATAGTTGTCTTCCTCATATTGTATGTGAATGACATACTACTCATTGGGAAGGACATCCCTATGCTTCAGTCTGTCAAGACCTGGCTAGGGAGTTGCTTCTTAATGAAGGACTTAGGTGAGGCATCCCGCATTTTAGGGATACAGATCTATAGAGATAGATCTAAGAGATTGCTTGGCCTAAGTCAGAGTACATATATTGACAAGGTACTCCTTCGGTTTGCCATGCAGAACTCCAAGAAGGGATTTCTACCGATGTCACATGGCGTGAGTCTTTCGAAGACTCAAGGTCCCTCTTCTAGAGAGGAGAGAGACCGCATGGATCAGATCCCTTATGCTTCAGCCATAGGATCTATCATGTACACCATGCTATGTACTCAACCTGATGTCTCATATGCTTTGAGCATGACGAGCAAATACCAGTCAGATCCAGGTGAAAGTCACTGGATAGCGGTCAAGAATATTCTTAAGTACTTAAGAAGGACTAAAGAATATTTCTTGATATATGGAGGCAATGATGAGCTAGCTGTAAAGGGTTACAGTGATGCCAGCTTCCAGACCGATCAGGATGATTACCGATCGCAGTCAGGGTTCATATTTTACATTAATGGAGGTGCTGTCAGCTGGAAGAGTTCGAAGCAGGACACAGTAGCTGATTCTACAACAGAGGCCGAGTACATTGCTGCATCAGAGGCAGCAAAGGAGGCAGTTTGGATTCGCAAGTTCATCACTGAACTTGGGGTGGTTCCTAGCATTGCTGACCCGATTGAGCTCTATTGTGACAACAATGGAGCTATAGCACAGGCGAAGGAACCTCGCTCACACTAGCGGACCAAACACATACTACGGCGCTTCCATCTCATTCGAGAGATCATCGAGAGAGGAGATGTGAAGATTTGCAGAGTACCTAAAGAGGCTAACATCGCAGATCCCTTGACCAAGGCTTTGGCACAGAGGAAGCATGATGGTCACACTAGGTCATTGGGGCTTAGAGCCTACACTGATTGGCACTAGTGCTAGTGGGAGATTATTAGCTAGAGCCCTAGAGTCAATCATTTGATGATTATATTTTTGGACTTGTTGTATCATATTCTATATAAATAAAGGCATTTGGTTTTTGGTTATTATACTTGCTTGTATTGGTGCCAAATAAACTAAGTATAATAACGTCCTTGAGTAGAAGGTTCTTACCTATATCAATCGATTGGTTGAATCGATAGTGAGATGATATAGGGAACACTACTCTTAATCATTTCTAGTCGAGTATTAACATTCAGGGACAATGTTAATGCAATAAGACTAGCATGTAGGTCAACTCGATGACTTGATCTCACAAGTCATGGATATAGAGATATCAAGTTGACACATGGATATGCATTAGAGAATGTATACTGAATGACCTACCATGAGAAAGTATCATGGATCGTTATATGAGTGTCATATACTTTCTCATGTGGCTATTAGTATGACTACTAGTCCTTAGACCTGAAGTCACCATGGTTCCTTACATAAGGAATTATGTACTTTGGTTTCGTCAAACGTCACCCGTAACTGGGTGGACTATAAAGGCGATTACTGGGTATGTAACAAATTATGCGGAAGGATGTGAGTGATGTAGATGGGATCTATCCCTCTTATATGACGGGAGAGACATCGATATTCTTGATAGAGTGAGACCACGAAGTGCATGACCATGCCCAAATGAGTCAATATAAGATATTGAGCTCATTTGATTTAGTGAGTCTACTTGGAGTTCAAGATTTAGATTGATCAGAGGATGACACGGTCTATGCCTCACATTGATCAATGTAGATGTCTAGGATAGAAGGACACTTGTCATATATTGTGAGGAGTCACAATTAGTAGTCACAAGGTGATGTTGGATCTCAACATTCTTGTAACATTGGGTAGTAATGATGTGTTGCTAGATACCGCTCATTACTTATGCTCCTAAATGGGTTTAGGAGCATTGTCAACGTTACAAAAACCTATAGGGTCACACACTAAGGACAATTAGATGAAGATTAGGTTCATATGATGAACCAAGAGGATTAGATTCATTTGATGAATCAAATTGGATTAAGAGTAATCCAAATTGGGCTAATTGAGTTGGACTCAAGTTGATTCATGTATTCAATGAGTCTAATTTAGATTATGACTCATTAAATCAACTTAATTTAATGAATTAGATTCATTATATTAAGTTGGCTTGAATCAAATGTTAGATTAGATCAACCATGGAAGAAATTTGGTCAAGTTTGACTTGACTTGAGAGGAAGAGGAAGAGTCAAGTTTGACTTGACTAATTGCCACATCATAAGTGAGATGGCAAGATGTGGACCAATGATGATGCTCCACATCATCATGGTGTGCCACCTCATGGAGGTTACAAGCCTCCTTTCCTATTAATGTGGTCGGCCACATTAAATGAGTGGGAGTTACTCAAGTGGCCGGCCATACAAGAGGGTTAATGGGAATGAATTTTCATTCAACTCTAATTCAATCCATCTTCTTCCTCTCAAGCTCTCCCTCTCCCTCTTCTCCTCTCTTGCCGTGACCTATCAAGGTGCTAGCACACCTTCGTTTAGGTCTTTCTCCACCTAATTAGTTCGTGTGGATACTTCTAGAGGAGTATCTATTTTGATACTCTTGAGATCCGGCACCGTTTGGACAAGCGGGAACGCGAAGGGCTTCGCTTCAAAGGTATACCCCTTTTTCATGTAGATCTAGGAGTAGATCTCGGTAGAAACTCGTATTCGTAGTTTTCGAAATTTTTCTTTACACGGATCCGTTGGCTTTAGGGCTTTCGGGGTTTCCGCGACGCGAAAACGCGGTTTTCGCGGCCCGAAAAACACAACAAAATTCATGTCTCCACCGACGGTCAAGCGGCGACATTAAACTCATGCCTCCATCAACGGTCGAGCTGTGACCTTAAACTCATGTCTCCACAGACGTTTGAGCGATGACCTTAAACCCATGTCTCCACTGATGGTCGAGCGGCGACCTTAAACCCATGTCTCCACCAATGGTCGAGCATCGACCTTAAACCTATGTCTTCACCGACAATCGAGCGGCGACCTTAAACCCATGTATTCCCCAACGGTCGAGCGACAACTTTAAACCGATGTCTCCACTGACCCTTGAGTTGCGACGTTAAACCCATGTCTCCACCGATGGTCGAGCGACGATGTTAAACCTATATCTCCACCGACGATCGAGCGGCAACCTTAAACCCATGTCACCACCGACGGTCGAGCAACGACCTTAAACCTATGTCTCCACCGATAGTCGAGCAGCGACCTTAAACCCATGTCTCCACTGATGATCGATCAACGACCTTAAACCCATGTCTCCACCGACGGTCGAGCGGCGACTTTAAACTCATGTCTCCACCGACGCTTGAGCGGTGACCTTAAACTCATTTCTTCACCGACAGTCGAGTAACAACCTTAAACCCATGTCTTCATAGACAGTTGAGCGGCGACCTTAAACTCTTATCACCAGCAATGGTCAAGCAGCAACCTTAAACCCATATCTACACCATGAAACGGTCGAGCGACGACCTTAAAATCAGAACTAATCGATAAGCTAAGAAAATAGATAACCCATTGCCGATTGGAAGAACACGAGTCCACACTTCGGTTTATGCAACAACACCTAATCTAAATATAGGTCAAAAATGTTGAACGACCAGAAAGGGACAAAGAAAAATAACGGTTCACCAAACAGACTATCATTCATTGATACTTCAAACAATTATAGAAGTAAAACTCGCACGAGCAGGCTCACTCAATATAATCTAAAAGATCATTGGATAGCAACTCGGTCACCTTAACCCAGCTAATGATCTTGCTTGTCAAAGAGGTGGGGAAGTAGCTGCCTTCCTTTAGTTGATCGAGAGTCTCATTGGTAGTAAGGTCGAATAGACGAAGTGCCTGATCGGCGACCTTGTCGTTAAAAGCGTCCGAGCGGATGTAGGCTTGCTTCATGAGATCGAACTTGCTTGACTTAGCTCCCTGATAAGTCTCTAAGGCCGCTCAGGAGGCCTTCAACTCTTCCTTAAACTTGTCTAGCTCTTCATCTTTGGCGGAGAGCTAGGTCTTCGCTATAGTCTGGTCTACCGATCATCCATCCCATTCGACCTTCAATGTGACCTCCACCTCCTTTAGGTTTTGGGCCAACACCTGGGACTACTTATTTTTTATCTCCAAATCCTCTATGGCCCAGAACTTCCTAGTGTTGGCCAAATTGATCTTGGACTTGAAAGAGCTGACCTGTTTATCAAGCTGAGCCAATTGTATAGCCTGCTCGGTGCCTTTGCTCTTCTTTGCCTGTAGCTACACGGAGCTCTTACTCAGATGGGCCCTTAATTGAGCCATCTTAGCACTCATTTGCTCCAGCTGTGCCTAAGAAGCCACTGCCTGGCCGCTCAGGGTGCACAATTGTTTGACTTCTTTCTCCAAAAATGCAAGCCTTTGGCACATAGCCAAGCTTTCTCCCCAATACTGTGAGGAAGTAAAAAACAAATTTTTAGGGCCAAGCGGCGACAAATACTAACTTGTAAAATACTTACCCCAGTGGATATCTAAGTATGACTGTCGGTGAGCGCCCCCGGAGGCATGACCGTAGCACGGGCTCGGGCATCGACCCATATCTGTGCTAGTGACCCCTGGATAATTATCTGATGCTCTGGGGCTTCGTCCGTAGGTAGATGAATGACCTCTGTTATGTGGCGCTAGCCACTCAGAGCGGACGAAGCTGAAGTTGCTTTGCCAGCTGACTAGGACGTGGACACTGGTAGGATGCGAGACTTCTGAGTCTTCGACGGGGGAAGCAGTATTAATGTGATCGGTGGCGCATAGATTGTTCCTTGTGGAAGACCAGACAGAGATAGCGTCTGATTGGATAAAAGCGAAGTATGTGCGATGACCAACCCTTGCTCGGGCGTAGTGTGGAGGTTTTTCCTTGCTCGGATGAAAGACGTGGGCTTGTCTTAGTGGGAGTTGGTGTAGCAGAGGTAGTAGATCGAGCGGAAATCTCAGTGCGGCGCCTCTTTCGACTTATCAATGGCCCCCCAGAAGAAGCCGATTCTGAGGCCTCGGCGACTAGAATTATCAGAAAACGCTCGAGCGGAGGATTCACTGTGATAATTTCTTCACCACCAACCGTATGGCTGACTACTCCATCGTGTTGGTTGCTACTCAGAACACCATTCTATTTCCCCTGTATAAAATTTTGTACAACCACAGAACTTAACCTAGCTACCCATGAACTCTACTGAAGTTAAAGTTGAATTGCAAACAATGCTTAACATTATTAATCTAAATTGCTCTTCAGAAGTTAAACTTGGATTGGAAATGATACTTAACATTTTTACTTCAAGTTTAACTAATGTGATCTTCCTAAGTTAAACTATATTACAGAAGTTGATTAAATATATATTTCAAAGATTGAGTTCCAGGTTAAACATGGTGAGACACTAGGCCTTCTTGGTTATGAGATCATCCACCACTTCCTAGACAAAGCCTTTCAAAGAAATTGAATATTTAACTTCTTACAGTAACCCTAGGTTTAACTACAAAGACCACAATAGAGACACAAGATCGAAATGCAAAATCGAAATACAAAATCGATAGCATGAAATTGAAACATAAAACTGCTAGCCTCGTGTATTGGTGTTTCAGAATCCATGCAAAGAAAACTAACTAATTAATTAATTCGAAGAGAAAACTATCAATTAGTTATACCTTTCTTTGTAGCTAAAAACCTCTTGATCTTCTAATGTATTCCTCTCTTCCTCTTGGACGTCATGTGGGCGACGATCTACCAAGATGAATTCCACCCAAACCACTTCTTTTCCTCCAAGACTCTCGAGCCACCAAAGGATGCCAAAATAGGAAACTCCTTCTCTTCTTCTTCCCCTCCAAGCAACCGACCACCTAGGTACTTCTTGTATTCTCCTTCTTCTTCTTCAAGCTCTGGCCTTAGAAGGAAGAAAACAATTATTTTGAAATAAGAATCACATTGGTCAAATGTCAACATTTATGCTAAGTATAGTTGCCCATTTAATTTATATTATAGATAACATGGTGTGAGGAGACACACAGAAGATCATGTTATCAGTTCCTTATAAATTATAAATAGTAGCTCACAACCAAGATGGAATGGGACAAATCATTGGAGTGGTTGTAATGTAATTTGGTATTAGTTTATCTTGACTATAAAAATTAACTAGTACACTATGAGTGTATTGAGCATGACCATTTGAGGTAGTTTCTTTTTATACTGACTCTTTAAAAGAATAAGACCTCTATTATTATGGAAGTGTGTACTCTTAATCATGATATAATAACAAGCACGTATACTTAATATTTATTTCTTTAATTTATCAAAGAGTGTGATTTAGTTCGTTAAATCAATAGGCCCGATAAGTTGGGAAATGATATTATTTATATGGTGTGTTGTTGATTATAGAATGGAATTGTGTCCTAGTAATCTAGGTTGATGATGTCCCCTTGAGGAGTTTATAAGGATTGTCATGTAAACTCTGCAGGTGGACTTAGTATGACATGACAATAAGGTTGAGTGGTACTACTCTTGGAGCCAGATATTAATTAAGTGAGTTGTCAATAACTCATTTAATTAGTGGACATTTAATATCTTAAACACAAGGAGACTAATGCACTCATGATAAGATGGAGCCCATATTGTAATATGGGATTGGTGCAGTAGTGCAATAATAACTCTTTAGTGGTATGAGTTATTATTGATGAACTCGAGTTGGGTGTTCTGGGCGAACACGGGAAGCTCAAGCTCATCGGAAGACCAAAACAAATTCCTCCTCTCGGTCCCTATTGTAGCCTCTTATTTATAAAGTCATATATCCACCAAAAATCCAACTTCTTACCCACCTCTTGGTGGCCTGCGAAGCCTAGCTTAGAGCCCAAGCTAGGGCTGGCCAAACCAAACCAAGATGGGAGCCAAGTTGTGGCCGGCCCTAGCTTGGAGCCCAAGCAAGGGTGGCCGGCCACATTAACATTAAAAGGAGTTTTTAAATTTTAAATCTTTCCTTATGTGGAAGCCATGGTTTTAAAAGAGAGTTTTTAAAATTTTAAATCTTTTCTTTTATAGCTTTCTACAAAGGATTAAGAGAAAGACTTGATATCTTTCCTTATTTGTAGTTAAGAGAAAGATTTTAATTTTTGATAAAACTTTCCATTTTTGTAACCATCCACATGTTTTAAAAGAGAGATTTTAATTTATAAAATTTTCCTTTTATAACCAACAAGAGATTTAAAAGAGAAATTTTTATTAAAATTTCTTACCGGAAACAAATAAGGAAGTTTTAATTTTATGTTTAAAACATTCCTTGTTTGGAACAAGAGGGGTGGCCGACCATGACAAAAAGAAAAGGAAGTTTTAATTTTTTATTTTAAAACTTTCCTTTTTAGTCATTGGAAAGGAAAATAAAGGAGGTTTTAATTATGTTTAAAACTTTCCTTATTTGCCAAGACCAAGGATTATAAAAGAGAAGGAGGAGTGCCTCACCTTATAAAACATCTTTTATTCCTCCTCTCTTATTCCTTGTGGCCGGCCCTTCCTATTCTCCTTATCTTCCTCTTTGGTGGTCGGCGACATCATCTCTTGGAGCTTGTTTGGTGGTCGGATTTTTCTTGAAGAAGAAGAGGAGAAAGGAGACATTGTTTCCTAGCATCCCTTGGAGATTGGTTGGTGGCCAAAACTCATCATCCTTTGGAGGTTGTTGGTGGCCGAAACTTGGAAGCAAGAAGAGAAGGCTTGGGTGGATTTCATCTTGGTAGATCGTCGCCCACACGACGTCCAAGAGATGGAGAGGAATACAATAGAAGATCAAGAGGTCTATAAGTTACAAGAGGTATAACTAGTTATCAGTTTCCGCATCATGACTAGTTCATCTTTTGTATAGATTTTGAAAAACCAAATACAAGAGGTTATCGGTTTTGGTTTATCCTTTTTGTTATCGATTTTATTTTTCGATTTAATGTTTCGATATTGTGCTTCTATTGAAGTCTCTGTAGATAAACCTAGTTTACTGTAATAAGTTAAATATCGATTTTCTTTGAAAGACTTTATCTAGGAAGTGGTGGATGTTCTCATACCCAAGAAGGCCTAGGCCTCGCCATGTTTAACCTGGAAGCCGATCATTGAAATAGATATTTAATAACTTCTATAATATGGTTTAACTTAGGAAGATCATATCGGTTAAACTTGAAGTAAAAATGTTAAGTTCGTTCCCAATTCAAGTTTAACTTCTGAAGGACAACTTGGATTAATAATATTAAGCATCATTTGCAATCCAAGTTCGACTTCAGTAGAGCACAAGGGTAGCTAGGAAAAGTTCTATGCTTGTATAAAATTTTGTACAGGGGAACTAGAGCGGTATTCCGAGTAGCAACAATAATTGGTATCAGAGCTAGGTTATACCTCTGTGTGTTTGGTTTTTAGTTTAATTATGCACATGTCATACATATTTTAGGCAGGATAATAATAGGATGTGCAAATAGATTAACTCTGTGGTTGCAGACTCCAACTATTATGGCCTATTGTGATTGTATGTGATTGGAGCCTCGGACATGTCGAGGGCATTTTATGTGTGTGCATGATTGTATATATGAAATACTGCAGGAGTTGTGTTAGTTTTATGATTTTACATTTTGTTCGATCTAGACTTTATGTATATTCCTTTGTGGAATATGGGATCGGTATATGTAAAATTTTATTTTTGTCGCAGATCGTATCCTTGCGAGGCGTGGTGCTATTTGAGGACCAGTGGCGCAGCAGAAAAGGAAGCTCGATGGACGCGATGACATGAGCCCTAGGGCTGGCGGCTAGTTTTGGCGACTGCTAGGGCTAGCAGCACACGGAGGACAGTGATGAAAGAGGTCATAATAGTTAGAAAATTATTTTTCCATATTTATTGCTTTTATTTGCTGTGATATGTGTGTGTGCATGTTAAAATCCTCATCTTAAATAACTAAGTTGGAGAGGGATTTATAAATAAATTCCATGGTCTCAATTACTAGTTTGTAAGTGATGCAAACAATCTTGCGCGTTGGCTCTGAGTGCCTTCCTCCACATTGGATGAGTTTGTTTGCAGATCACTAGATCAAACTTCCTTTTTGGATGATTATAGAAAATTATTTAGGAGCATGTGATCTTCTCCATCTGAAGGGGCACAATCCTATTTAATGGACTAAGTATCAAGTAATGGTATACACTTAGGCACATTTAATAGTATCCTCCCCATCGGAGTTGTTGGGTTTTTCGGGCCGCAAAAACTACTTTTTCACGTCGCGGAAACCCTGAAACTCCCTAGCCAACGGATCCGTGCAAAGAGTATAGAACAAAAATTTACATGTACGAATTTACTAACTAGATTTACACTTAGATCTACATGTTTAGAAGGTTACCCTTGTTGCGTGCCTTTTGCGAATCCCGCTCGTCCAAGGTGCGCCGGATCTCGAGTGTGTTTAAACGTACACACCTCTAGTAGTATCCACACGAACAAGAAGTGTTCTCTAACACTCAAGGATGGAGAAAAGAACACCACAAGTGTGCTAGCACTTCTTGATGCTCTCGGATAGGATTGGAAGATGAAGAAAGGAAAAGAAGAGAGCACACTCCTCTAAAAACTCTATGTGACTTTCACTAACCTTTCTTCTTGGATTAGATTCACTCACCTTTCTTCTTGGATTAGATTCACTCACCTTTCTTCTTCCTTGCTTGAAACCCACGGCAACAGTAGCAAAGGAGGAGGAAGAACCCAAGGAAGAAGATACCACAATTAACACACATCAATACCACAAAAACAAAACTCTCCACACATTAGTGTGGCCGGCCACATCTTGTAACCCCCTCATTTAATGTGGCCGGCCACATTAAGTGATTGGGATGTGTAACCTCCATGAGGTGGCACACCATAATGAGGTGGAGATGATGTGGCAAGATTAGTCATGCCATGTAGGATGAGTCAACCTTCATGATGTGACAATACATCAAGTCAAACTTGATGTTTCAACTTCCATTTGGTCAAGTCAAAATTGACCAATTTTCTTCCTTGTTGAGTTAAATCCAACCTTTGATTCAAGTCAATTTTTTAATTTAATGAATCTCAATTCATTAATATAAATTGACTAAATGAATCAAATTTAAATTAGACTCATTGAGCAATTGAATCTAATTGAGTCTAACTCAATAAGTCTAATTTGAATTAATCCGAATCCAATCTTTGGTGCATCATATGAACCTAATCCAATTGGTTCATTATATGAACCTAATCTCAATCCACTTGTTCTTTGTGTGTGACCCAATAGGTTCTTGTAACGTTGGCAATGCTTCTAAACTCCTTTAGAAACATAAACAATGAGCGGCATCTAGCAATATATCATTGCTACCCAAGTTACAAGAATGTTGAGATCCAACATCACCTTGTGACTACTAATTGTGACTCCTCACAATATATGACAAGTGTCCTTCTATCCTAGACATCTAGATTGATCAATGTGAGGCATAGACCGTGTCATCCTCTGATCAATCTAAATCTTGAACTCCAAGTAGACTCACTAAAACAAATGAGCTCAATATCTCATATTGACTCATTTGGGCATGACCATGCACTTCGTGGTCTCACTCTATCAAGAATACTGATGTCTCTCCCATCATATAGGAGGGATAGATCCCATCTACATCACTCACATCCCTCTGCATAATTCGTTACATACCCAGTAATCTCCTTTATAGTCCACCCAATTACGGGTGACGTTTGACGAAATTAAAGTACATAACTCCTTATGTAGGGATCCATGGTGACTTCAGGTACAAGGACTAGTAGTCATACTAATAGCCACATGAGAAAGTATATGACACTCATATAACGATCCATGATACTTTCTCATGGCGGGTCATTCAGTATAAATTCTCTAATGCATACCCATGTGTCAACTTGATATCTCTATATCCATGACTTGTGAGATCAAGTCATCGAGTTGACCTACATGCTAGTCTTATTGCATTAACATTGTCCCTGAATGTTAATACTCGACTAGGAATGATTAAGAGTAGTGTTCCCCATATCATCTCACTATCGGTTCAACTAACCGATTGATATAGGTAAGAACCTTCTACTCAAGGACGTTATTATACTTAGTTTATTTGACACCAATACAAGTAAGTATAATAACCAAAAACCAAATGTCTTTATTTAGTTAGAAGCGTACCCCGAGATGCTACCAACCCCAGCGTGATCCGACCTATCACATCCGACATAAATGTTTTTATGATGGTGTGAAACATACTTTTTCTAACCGCCACGTCACGTGGGTTTTTTGCCTTTCTATTGTGATCCTCAACGTCTGCTACAATAAAAGTGTTTTGATCTGACGACGGCTGTGTGCTCTTCCAACCCTAAACCCTTCGTCTCCTTTAAAACTTTGTCCCTTCTTTTTTCTTCTCTAGAGTTCTTTTCTTGTTGCTGCCTTCAACCAGCCCCGCGCTCACCGTTTCTCGACAACCCCCTTTCTTGTCTTCAGTAAGTAATCTATTGTTTCACTAGCCTATACTTTTGTCCATGGCTGAGGAAGCAATTGCTCCTTGGTATGTCCATATGTCTTCCTCCTTTGATAAAAATGTGAGAATAGCTGTCCATCGTCAGTATGAAATTCCCCGGGAATACAGTATCATAATCCCAAAATCAACTGATCGTCCTCATCGTCCTCCTGATAATTGCGTAACCTTTTTTAAGGATAAGTTGATAGGGGGTTTAAGGTTTCCTATTCCTCCTTTCTTGATTGAAATAAGCCAGTATTTTGATATTCCTTTGCAGCAGTTTGCCCCCAATGCATTTCGTTACCTATGCGGTACTTACATGTTATTTCGTTTACGGGATATTCCTCCTACTCCTCAAAATTTCTTCATGTTCTCTTATCCTAAATGTTCAAAACCGGGTGTTTTTCTGTTTCATTCACGGACTAAAATAGTTCTTTTTGAGGATATGCCTTCGTCTCTCAAAGCGTGGAAATCTCGTTTTTTCTTCTTAAAGTTTCCAGGATCCATTCCTTGGTCTCATGCTTGGAAATCTTTCTTGCCCCCATTGCCCGACGTCAAGGAGTTTCATCTTCACCCTTCTTTCCCTATCTATTGTGAGAAATTGTTAAATCATCGACTTTCTATTCTTAAGTGGCTACGGGTTGATCTCCTATACCTGTTTGGCTTAAGCCCTGTCAGACCTGATACTCGAGTTCCTTTAGGTAACACCTTATTTCTTTCTTCTTATTTTTAACTAACTAAACTATTTTTCTTCTCTACGTAGTGGACAGCTTCTATGATGCTTTGATTGACGAGGAACTACGTCTGGCAGAGGATATTATTCGCGCCAAAGAAACCGAACTTCTGGCTGCTATTGTTCTTCCCCCTCCAATTGAAGAACCAGCCCCTTTAGTTGAAGCACCCAGTCATTTGGGCATTCTTGAAGCTCCTGAAGCTCCTGAAGGTCCCCCCGCAGAGATCCCTGCCAGTTCTTTACCCGCTGTTACTTTTCCAGCAGCTATTGCTGTCTCCTCATCTGGCCCTCTTCCCCTCATTGAGCTCACGTCTCCCGGTAGCTCCGGTAAATCGATAGCTGAACTTTCTAAGGGTAAATGCCCAGGGCGCAAACTTACCAGAGTTCCTCCATCGAAAAGGAGGCTCATTCTCCCTGCTGACGAGCCAGTTTCGGAAGGTTTTGCTTCGGCTGACCTTCCTTCTGATGAGCCGACATTGGCAGAACTCTATCCTTCTCTTAGTTTTCCTGCCTCCTCCTTTTCTAATTCCAACGCTTCTGGTGATGTATCCTTCACTTTTCCCCTATCTATTCCGACTTCTGGGTCTTTGCCTTCCTCACCTTCTTCTTATTTAGTCTTTGCTCCTCCATCTATTCCTACTTCCTCCTTTTCTACTGGTTCTTCTACTATTCCCATTCTCCCCATACTTCTAGGAGGTTCCTTCGCTGGCGATTGGGATGAAATTCGTCCCCTTTTTGAAGAGATCTCTATTCCTGAGGCAATTGATCGCTTTTCTCATAAGGAGAATCAGGTGTGCTTACTAACGCCTGCTTTCTATTTCTCAACTGTTATCTTATGGCTTTTCATTATACTTCCAGCGATGGATAGAAAATATGAGTTTTTCTCGACTACTGCACAACTTATATACTGAGAACAAGAGGTTGAAATCTGAAAATGATAAGCTAAAACAAGAGGTTGCTGAGTTATCTTCTGCTGCGTTTTCTGCTGCTGCCAAGGAACAACTTGAAGCGTAAATTGAAAGTCTTCAGACAAAATTTAAATCGGTTACGGACCTTAACCAAGAATTGACTTCCAAACTTGGTGAACTAAAGGATAATTATGAAGCAGAATTGACTGAAAAACTCAAAGCCCTGCAGCTAAAGGAAGATGAAATAACTTCCTTGAGCAATTCCCTTAACTCAGTCAAGACCGAGGTTTCTGAAAAAGAAGCTGAATTGAAGACTTCTCAGATGGCTTTGGTGGTTTACAAGGGTGGCGAAGATATCCGTTACAGGGAGCGGGCCACTGCCATGATCGAGTCTCCTAAATTCAATAGGCTGATCGTGAAGTCCATCTTATCAGCTTTTACTGCGGGAGCTCAAGGGGCAATTCAGCAATTAAGAGAAGAAAGCTACTTATCTCGAGACCCTCCTCCTAATTTCTTAAATCGACGCAGACTGATTGAGAACAAACCCCCTGATCTGTATCCTAAGCTGACTTTGACTTAAATTCAAACTTTTGTAAAGAGGCGGGCGGAAACTCTGTAATGACGATCTCACATAACGCTGCTTATTCTCCTTTTGTTATTAATTTGACTCTTTCTTATGATAGTTATCTGTTTTATATGAATGTGTCCGATGTTGCTTGGTTTATTACCATACAAACTTTCCCAACAGGTTGTCACGTCTTAGATCGTTTCCTTATGACTTGACGATATATATCAAGATTAATAAGTATCACCCGATATTTCATAGTGTAGTTATGTCTCGTCCGATTTGACACAGCTCTATCATAATGTCCTTAATAGTGGTCGATTTATTTTACTCGATCGATTTACCCCTAAGTCTTCATGTGTCCTTTTCACGTGCTAATCGAGTCTCAGGGGGTTTTATTATAGTGTATATTATTTGACTCATTATGATAAGCTTTTGGTCGACATGATAGCTTGCTCTTTGTCTCGGCCGATGCATCGGGACCGCTCGTTTCGTACTTACAGACCATATTCAATATCTTTTAACCAAGTTTCGTCTATTAACTAATATCTGGTGCTCAACTTTTATTTTATTATACCCATACCCTAAACTTATGATTACTGGACTGATTTTTCTCTGTACTTGTCAGGCTCTCTTCAGAATTACTTCTAAGGAAACTTCACACATTTTTCGAGGTAGATTACTTAACTTTACCTCTTTCTCTTGATTTTATTCTTTAATATTATTATTTATGACGATTGGAATTCTAAGTACCTTTTATTCTCCTTTTTCTTTCTGCCATTTCTGTTTGGGGGTTTCAGTACAGGGCCAGAAGAAAAAATAAGGGTTTACGAAGTTTTCTTCCGCTTTCCTCCATCTTTCGCCCTCTCCCTTGATTCCTTTTTCATTTTATCGTCGCTCTATGGCAGCTTCTCCTCCCGCATGGTTTCTTTCGTGTGTTTCCAATCTTACAGATACAGAAGAAGTGGACTTGCAGGCTACCTATGGTTTTCCATCTTACATAATCCGTCCTGCACCTCATGAGGGTCCGCATCTTCCTCCTTTAGGGTGTGTATCTATCTTCCGAGACCAGGTCCTACAAGGTTTTCGCTTTCCTCTTCACCCCTTTTTCTGTAATGTCAGTCGTTATTTTAATATCTCACTCAACCAGTTTGTCCCCCAATCCTTTTCCATTCTCATGGGTTTTATTGGGGTATCTAAACTGTTAGACTTCCCCTTGCCTCCACGTCTTTTTCACCACTTCTTCATTCCTTGTCGAGTGGATGTTGGTGTTTTTAAATTCCAATCTCGTCCAAGGCTATTTTGTTCAACCGCATTCCTCCTCAAGGGGAATGATATCATAAATTTTTCTATATGCGTCTCCCTTCTCCCCCTCCGTTTCCTATTCAATGGATACATGACTTACCTCCACTTCCTAGCACCCATGACCTTCTTGACGATCCCTCTGTTGCTTCTGCTCTACCTAAACTGAGGGGAGAAAAATTCAACTTGCCACACCTAATTGTGGAAGGTTTAATGTTTCCTTTCGGAATAAGCAAGATTGACACCCCTTTGGAGGGATCCTTTGGTATGTAAAAACATCTCAATCCATATTTACTAATTTAATACATCTCTTTTTTTTTTTAACGGTGTTCAATTCCTGTGTTTCAGCTGATGTTCTTCTATCATCCCTTATGTACAAGAATCCAGCCATAACTAAGTCTTTTGTAAATAATCTTGGAGAAGAATGGTTGCGCGACCACCGATCGAATCCTAATTTTTCTACCTTGGGTTTACTATCTGAACAAGAACGGCAGGCAGAGGCTGTTGCAGCCATGGAAGAAGAAGAAGAAGAAGAAGAACCTTTTGTGGTTTTAGTTAAAAAGCCAAATCTCTTTGAGGCTTCTCCCTTTGGCAATTTCTTTGGTACTTTTGTGCAAGCTCCTCTTGTCCCAGCGCCTCTTTCTCTTGAGAGAGGTAAGACACCGATAACTCCAACCCATATTATCTATAATCCTACTCTTAGGATGATGAGACCCGGTCTACTTATCCCTTCTTCTTCTATTATTTCAGCTCCCTCTGCTTCTGCTTCTGAGATGGTCGTTATCCCTTCTGTGTCCTCTGCATCTTTGGCATTGGCTTTGTCTCCCTTGGCTTCTAGGCCTCGAGCAAAACGGATACCTTGCCGGAGGTCTTCTCCCGGTGCCATTCCCTCGACTGTTAGTGTTCCTACAACTACATCAGCTTCTCCTACTCTGCCACCTTCTATTCCGTCTAGTTCTTCCTCTGCTTCTCTTGTTTCTATTGTTCCTTTTCCTTCTATTGCGTCCTCTTCTTCTCTACCTCCTTCTACCTCCATTCCTCCTCCTTTATTTAAACAAGTTGTGGGTTTACCTTCTCAATTGGGACAACCCTCTAATCCATCCAGCTATGGCTCTCTGTAATTTCAAGGTTTATTAGCCGAATCTTGGCTGCAGGGTTACGAACAATTAAGAGGCCTTAGCCTTCCACATCGGGCTGATTGCCATAGCCGTCAGGCAGTGGCTGTAAGTACTTCTAGTTGTATGTTATCGACTTTGTTCCTTCATTTTTAACTTACATTATTCTTTTGTTTAGTTTCTTGCCTCAACCCTACATATCGACCAGCTACTTACGGCTAAGGATCATGAGAACAATAAATTAAAAGCTCAACTGGAGACGTTGAAGGCTACTTCACCTTCTTCTAACAATGACATGGCTCAGTTGCAAGAGAAGGTGGCCTTACAAAATCAACAGTTGGGGACCTTGAAATAAGAATTGGAGGAGTGTCAACAACTATTGAAAGATAAAGAGCTTGCCAGAAGGACGTTAGAATTACAGGTGGATAGGCTACATTCTGGTCTTCGACTAGAGATGGCTTTAAAAGAGAAAGCTCACTCAGACGTTTCTCATAAAAGTCTCCGTTTAGAGAAAGTAGAGAAGCTTCATAATGTTTGTCTTTATGACCAAGCTCAAGACCTAGCTTCTCATGATTTCAATATCCTACAGGAACAAGAATAAAGGAAAGCTCAAGATGTCGAATTGTCACTGCTTCAAAAGGAATTGGAGCAGCTTAAATCAGAAAAGGATGCTTTGAAAAATCAGAACGCAAAACTATAAGCTGATTTTCAAAGTTACAAGGAACAAGAGAAGAACCGGTGGGAAGAGTGGCGTCAGACTTATTTAAAGTCTTCAGCCTTTGCTCAGGAATTCGTTCGTAGGATAGTAGGTGTTCTAAACCATTCCGTATCGGGAGTTTTTCAACAATTAAGAGAGGGTGGTTACCTACCTAAGGAACCTCCCCTTTCTTTCATAAATCGTCGTAGGCTTAATGAAGAACTACCCGTAGATTTAAAAGGTCCTTTTCTGAATGTTTAAGGAGATCATTCAAAAAAGACTTGTACTATAAGAACTGATAATGAAAAGAAGTGCAATTAAAGTTGGGTAATTAAGTACTTGCAGTATATAAGAAATTTTTGATACTTACTTGATTCTTTATTATGATGGTTTTGAGAATACCCCTTCTGAAATGCTTGTGAGTATTAAGTATAAACTTTATTCGAGAATTCCTGGCTCATCTTGTGAAGTTAAGCCTTGTCCTGATGAATCCTTCTGCAGACAACATCTGGTGTACCTCATAATTCCAAAAGAATGCATATTTTCAATTGATTTCCAGATAAAGAGCTATATAAAATTCCTGAGTTCCAATTTGTATCCTACTCCAGGCAAATTTTAAGTAAAGACTTCCAGACGGATGGGCTTCCCAATGAATAACGTATCATATGCATAGAATCCTTTTTGAATTCAGACTTCATGTCTACACAACCCCGGTCGATTAGGCATTATTTTTTGATTAATTGTGTTCTGTAATGGCTTAGAATCTCTGGTTCCTCCCATGAAGACTCGTCCGGGTTATTTCATGGGATTTCCCGATCGACTTATACTCTGTGATGGTTTAAAGTCTCCGGTTCCTCCCATGAAGACCCGTCCGAGTTATTTCATGGGATTTCCCGAACGACATATGTTCTGTGATGGTTTAGAGTCTCCGGTTCCACCCATGAAGACCCGTCCGAGTTATTTCATGGAATTTCCCGATCGACTTATGTTCTGTGATGGTTTAGAGTCTCCGGTTCCTCCTATGAAGACTCGTCCAAGTTATTTCATGGGATTTCCCGATTGACTTATGTTCTGTGATGGTTTAGAGTCTCCGGTTCCTCCCATGAAGACCCGTCCGAGTTATTTCATGGGATTTCCTGATCGACATATGTTCTGTGATGGTTTAGAGTCACCGGTTCCTCCCGTGAAGACCCGTCCGAGTTATTTCATGGGATTTCTCGATCGACTTATGTTCTGTGATGGTTTAGAGTCTCCGGTTTCTCCCATGAAGACACGTCCGAGTTATTTCATGGGATTTCCTGATCGACTTATGTTTTGTGATGGTTTAAAGTCTCAGGTTCCTCCCATGAAAACCCGTCCGAGTTATTTCATGGGATTTCCCGATCGACTTATGTTCTGTGATGGTTTAGGGTCTCCGGTTCCTCCCATGAAGACCCGCCCGATTTATTTCATGGGATTTCCCGATCGACTTATGTTCTGTGATGGTTTAGAGTATCCGGTTCCTCCCATGAAGACCCGTCCGAGTTATTTCATGGGATTTCCCGATCAATTTATGTTCTGTGATGGTTTAGAGTCTCCGGTTCCTCCCATGAAGACCCGTCCGAGTTATTTCATGGGATTTCCTGATCGACTTATGTTATGTGATGGTTTAGAGTCTCCGGTTCCTCCCATGAAGACCCGTCTGAGTTATTTCATGGGATTTCCCGATCGACTTATATTATGTGATGGTTTAGAGTCTCCGGTTCCTCCCATGAAGACCCGTCCGAGTTATTTCATGGGATTTCCCGATCGACTTATGTTCTGTGATGGTTTAGAGTCTCCAGTTCCTCCCATGAAGACTCGTCCGAGTTATTTCATGGGATTTCCCTATCGACTTATGTTCTGTGATGGTTTAGAGTCTCCGGTTCCTCCCGTGAAGACCCGTCCGAGTTATGTCATGGGATTTCCTGATCGACTTATGTTCTGTGATGGTTTAGAGTCTCCGGTTCCACCCATGAAGACCCGTCCGAGTTATTTCATGGGATTTCCCGATCGACTTATGTTCTATGATGGTTTAGAGTCTCCGGTTCCTCCCATGAAAAGTTCTGTGATGGTTTAGAGTCTCCGATTCCTCCCATGAAGATCCGTCCGAGTTATTTCATGGGATTTCCTGATCGACTTATGTTCTGTGATGGTTTAGAGTCTCCGGTTCTTCTCATGAAGACCCGTCCAAGTTATTTCATGGGGTTTCCCGACCGAATTATGTTCTGTGATGGTTTAGAGTCTCCGGTTCCTCCCATGAAGACCCGTCCGAGTTATTTCATGGGATTTCCCGATCGACTTATGTTCTGTGATGGTTTAGAGTCTCCGTTTCCTACCATGAAGACCCGTCCGAGTTATTTCATGGGTTTTCCCGATCGACTTATGTTATGTGATGGTTTAGAGTCTCCGGTTCCTCCCATGAAGACCCGTCCGAGTTATTTCATGGGATTTCCCTAATGACTTATGTTATGTGATGATTTAGAGTCTCCGGTTCCTCCCATGAAGACCCGTCCGAGTTATTTCATGGGATTTCCCGATCGACTTATGTTCTGTGATGGTTTAGAGTCTCCGGTTCCTCCCATGAAAACCCGTCCGAGTTATTTCATGGGATTTCTCGATCGACTTATGTTCTGTGATGGTTTAGAGTCTCCGGTTCCTCCCATGAAGACTCGTCCGAGTTATTTCATGGGATTTCCCGATCGACATATGTTCTGTGATTGTTTAGAGTCTCCGGTTCCTCCCATGAAGACCCGTTCGAGTTATTTCATGGGATTTCTCCATCGACTTATGTTCTGTGATGGTTTAGAGTCTCCGGTTCCTCCCATGAAGACCCGTCCGAGTTATTTCCTGGGATTTCCTAATCGACTTATGTTTTGTGATGGTTTAAAGTCTTCGGTTCCTCCCATGAAAACCCGTCCGAGTTATTTCATGAGATTTCCCGATCAACTTATGTTCTGTGATGGTTTAGAGTATCCGGTTCCTCCCATGAAGACCCGTCTGATTTATTTCATGGGATTTCCCGATCGACTTATGTTCTGTGATGGTTTAGAGTCTCCGGTTCCTCCCATGAAGACACGTCCGAGTTATTTCATGGGATTTCCCGATCGATTTATGTTCTGTGATGGTTTAGAGTCTCCGGTTCCTCCCATGAAGACCCGTCCGAGTTATTTCATGGGATTTCCTGATCGACTTATCTTATGTGATGATTTAGAGTCTCCGGTTCCTCCCATGAAGACCCGTCTGAGTTATTTCATGGGATTTCCCGATCGACTTATGTTCTGTGATGGTTTAGAGTCTCCGGTTCCTCCCATGAAGACCCGTCCGAGTTATTTCATGGGATTTCCCGATCGACTTATGTTCTGTGATGGTTTAGAGTCTCCGGTTCCTCCCATGAAGACTCGTCCGAGTTATTTCATGGGATTTCCCGATCGACTTATGTTATGTGATGGTTTAGAGTCTCCGGTTCCTCCCGTGAAGACCCGGCCGAGTTATTTCATGGGATTTCCCGATCGACTTATGTTCTGTGATGGTTTAGAGTCTCCGGTTCCTCCCATGAAGACCCGTCCGAGTTATTTCATGGGATTTCCCGATCGACTTATGTTCTGTGATGGTTTAGAGTCTCCGGTTCCTCCCATTAAAAGTTCTGTGATGGTTTAGAGTCTCCGGTTCCTCCCATGAAGACCCGTCCGAGTTATTTCATGGGATTTCCTGATCGACTTATGTTCTGTGATGGTTTAGAGTCTCCGGTTCTTCTCATGAAGACCCGTCCAAGTTATTTCATGGGATTTCCTGATCGACTTATGTTCTGTGATGGTTTAGAGTCTCTGGTTCCTCCCATGAAGACCCGTCCGAGTTATTTCATGGGATTTCCCGATCGACTTATGTTCTGTGATGGTTTAGAGTCTCTGGTGTTGGTTGCTACTCGGAAAACCTATAGGTTCCACTGTACAAAAATTTTGTACAAAGGTCTGAACCTTTTCCTAGCTACCATGTGTTCTTTAAAATTAAATTTTGG
This sequence comes from Zingiber officinale, assembly GCF_018446385.1. Classification (NCBI taxonomy): domain Eukaryota; kingdom Viridiplantae; phylum Streptophyta; class Magnoliopsida; order Zingiberales; family Zingiberaceae; genus Zingiber; species Zingiber officinale. The sequence continues at coordinate 111,918,799 of NC_055993.1, read as the reverse complement.
ATCGCCTGCGGAACTTAACACGTTTGATCCAAAACTTAATCTATTTGTTCTTTTAGGTTTTGACTTGGATCTCTTGCGGAACTTAACACGTTCGACCCAAGTCTCCTTAAGTTATTAATTCCATTAAATATTAATTTCCATAATTGGTTCCCAGTACTGACGTGGCGAGGCACATGACCTTCTTGGATATGGGAGCAACCACCACCGACTAGACAAAACCTTTTATAAAAAGCTAATATTTAATTTACTAAAATAACTTTAGGTTAACCAAAGAGAACAATCAAATCACAAGGAAAAGAAAATACAAAAGAACACAACATCGAAAAATATATTCGAAATTCTAGAACGTAAGCCTCTTGTATTTGGTATTATTTCCATAAATAACTAGCATGATGCGGAAAGGAAAAATTACTAGTTATACCTTGTAGAAAAACCTCTTGATCTTCTACCGTATTCCTCTTCTAACCTCGGACGTTGTGTGGGCAACGATCTTCCAAGATGAGAAACCACCAAGCACCTTCTTCTCCTCCTAGCTAGGTTCGGCCAAAACAAGAAAGCTTCACCAAGGAAGAAGAAAACCACCAACCAAGCTCCAAGAGATGCAAGCTTCCTCTCCTTCTTCTTCTTCTTCTCCAAGTAGTATCCGGCCTCCACAAGAGCTCCAAGCAATAGAGAGTTTCGGCCACCACAAAGAGGAAGAAGAGAAGAGATGATGGCCGGCCACAATACCAAGGAAAAGAGGGAGAGAAAATAATAGAGGTTATCTCTCTTGAAGGCACCCTCACCCCTTCTTTTATATTCCTTGGCCTAGGCAAATTAGGAAATTTAATTATAATAAAATTTCCTCAATTTCCTTGACATGATTTAATTGAGAAAAATAAAATAAAATTTCCCAAATAAAACTACATTGGCCGGCCACATCATTGGAAATTTTTAATCAACAATTAAAACTTCCTAATTTATTTTTTGGAAATTTTTAAAAAATAAAATTTCTCTTTAAAAATCTCTTCATGGTTGATAAAAGGAAATTTCTATAATTTTAATTTTATCAACATGTGAATAATTTTAAAGAGAAAATAAAATATCTCACCAATCTACAAATAAGGAAAGAGATCTAATCCCTTTCTTTAATCTTTTGTAGATCTTTTATAAGAGAGATATTTTAATTTAAATTATCTTTAATAAATTATTTCTTCCACATAATAAAAATTAAAATTAAAATTCCTTTTTAATTTAATTTGGCCGGCCCCCACTAGCTTGGGTTCAAGCTAGGGCCGCCCACCCAAATTCATACCTAGGCTGGCCCTAGCTTGTTCCCAAGCTAGCTTTGGCCGGCCCCTATTGGGTGGGTATAGTAGGTGGGTATAGGTGGGTATAGAACTCTACAAATAAGAGGCTACGATAGGGACCGAGAGGAGGAATTAGTTTTGGTCTCCCGATAAAATTAAGCATCCCATGTTCGCCCCGAACACACATCTTAATTTTATCAATGATAATTCATTCCACTAGAGAACTATCATTGAACTACCGCACCAATCCCAAATTACATTTTTGGGCTCCTTCTTATTATGAGTGTGTTAGTCTCCCTGTGTTTAAGATTTCGAATGTCCATTAATTAAGTGAGTTACTGACAACTCATTTAATTAATATCTAAGTCCAAGAGTAGTACCACTCAACCTTATCGTCATGTCGGACTAAGTCCACCTGCAGGGTTTAACATGACAATCCTTATGAGCTTCTCTTGGGTACATTATCAACCTAGTATCTCTAGGACACAGTTTCCTTCTATAATCAACAACACACACTATAAGTGATATCATTTCCCAACTTATCGGGTTTATTGATTCATCGAACTAAATCTCACCCATTGATAAATTAAAGAAATAAATATCAAACATATGTGCTTGTTATTATATTAGGATTAAGAGGACACACTTCCATAATAACTGAGGACATTTACTTGCCTTATGGGCTCGTGGTTCCTTCGAGTTTGCAACTGCACCACTATTATCACAATAAATTGTGATGATTTTGGGCAAACCAGGAATCACATCTAAGTCCATTAGAAAGTTCCTGAGCCATACTGCTTCTTTAGTTGCCTCAGAGGCTGCTACATACTCAGCTTCCATGGTTGAGTCTGAAACGCATTTCTGCTTAACACTCCTCCATGAAATGGCTCCACCTCCTAAAGTAAACACATAGCCTGATGTAGACTTACTGTTATCCCTATCTGATTGAAAATCTGAATCCGTGTAACCCATAGGGAGCAGATCGTCTGCTTGGTAAACTAGCATATAATCTCTAGTCCTTCTCAGGTACTTTAATATATACTTTACCGCAGTCCAATGTCCTTGTCCAGGGTTACTCTGATATCTGCTGACCATGCCCACGGCAAAACAGATATCAGGTCTCGTACATAGCATTGCATACATTAGGCTTCCTACAGCCGAAGCATAAGGAACTGCTTTCATGTCCTCTATCTCTTTCGATGTCTTTGGAGACATCTCTTTAGATAGAGCTACTCCATCTCTAAAAGGTAAGAAACCTTTCTTGGAATCCTGCATGCTAAAATGAGCAAGGATTGTATCTATATATGAAGCTTGGGATAGACACAACATTCTTTTCTTACGATCCCTTATAACTTTGATCCCAAGAATGTGTGCACAATCTCCTAAGTCCTTCATATCAAATTGTTTGGACAACCATACCCTTACGTCTGATAATACCTTGACATTGTTGCCAATTAACAAAATATCATCTACGTATAGTACAAGAAATACCACCACGTTTCCGTTACACTTCTTATATACACAAGACTCATCCGGACTTTGAATAAATCCATATGACTGGATTACTTCATTAAACCGGATGTTCCAAGATCTTGAAGCTTGCTTTAGTCCATAAATGGACCGATTGAGCTTGCACACTAGATGCTCTTTGCCTTTTTCAATAAATCCTTCTGGTTGCTTCATATGGATGTTTTCTTCAAGACTTCCATTAAGGAAAGCTGTCTTGACATCCATTTGCCAAATCTCATAATCCATATGAGCAGCAATGGATAAGAGTATCCGGATAGACTTAAGCATGGCTACCGGTGAAAAGGTTTCCTCATAATCGATTCCGTCTTTCTGAGTGTACCCTTTCGCAACAAGCCTAGCTTTGAAGGTTTATACCTTCCCGTCTGTCCCTCTTTTCCTTTTGTAGATCCACTTGCATCCAACGGCTTTTACACCATCAGGTGGTTCTACAAGCTCCCAGACCTTATTAGAGTACATAGACTCTATTTCAGAATTCATTGCCTTTTGCCAAGATGCTGCATCTATATCTTGGAGTGCTTCGTCATATGTTCGTGGATCAGGTTCATGTTTACGGGATCAAGTCCGAAGACTCTCCCAAAACATGAATCTTCAGGTTGCCTTACAACCCTCCCTCTACGAGACCATCCGTGGTTGTGTATCATGTGTGACACGTGTTGCGGTCTCTTGTGGTACTTCATCTTGTCTTGTTGATATTGAAGTAGACATGTCCTCTCTAAGTTCTTCTAAAACAACTTTACTCTGGGCTTGTGATCCATTATATAGTCTTCTTCTAAAAGCGGGCATTGGTGCTAACAATGACCTTACGGTCTTTAGGACTATAAAATAAACCACCTTCGTTCCTTTGGGATATCCTACAAACACGCGAATTCATGCGAGATTCTAACTTTTGACATCTGGGTTTGACATGTGCTGGACTAACTAAATCCGAATATGTCTTAGAAGTGGGTTTCGCCCATTCCACAATTCTATGGGAGTAGAAGCGATTTAGAAGGTACTAAGTTGAGAATTTCTGTTTCCGAGCATATCCCAAAATGAATTTGGTAATTCGAATAACTCATCATCGATCTAACCATCTCCATAAGAGTCCTATTCCTTCGTTACGCTACACCATTCTGTTGGGGTGTTCCAGGTGCGAACAATTGGGATTGAATCGACCTATGATAAGTAATTCCTAAACTCTCCTAAGAGGTATTCGCCACCACGATCAGATCGTAGTGTCTTGATACTTTTACCTAATCGTTTCTCCACATCAGCCTTGTATTCTTTGAACTTATCAAAGCACTCGGACTTGCGGCGCATTAGGTAAATGTATCCGTATCTTGAATAATCGTCTATGAAAGAGACAAAATATTCAAAACCTCCTCTTGCTTGGACAGACATAGGACCACACAAATCAGAGTGAACCAATTCTAACACTTCATTGGCTCTATACCCCTTGGCCTTGAACGGCCTCTTGGTCATTTTTCCTTCTAAGCAGGATTCACAAGTTGGAAAATTTTCCAACTCTAATGAACTCAAAAGTCCATCGGCTATAAGCCTCTGAATCCTACTTAAGTTAATATGACCAAGCCTTAGATGCCAAAGATATGCTTGGTTCATTTCCGAAGGTTCTTTTCTCTTATTAGAATTAGAAGATGAGTTATAAATTTCCATGTTTTGCTTTGTGGAAGAAAATGGATTTAAAGTATACAAATTGTCAACTAATGCACCAGAACAGATAATCACTTTATTTCTTTTAATAACTACATCGTTACTGAAAGAAACTGAATATCCATCTAAAAACAGTTTAGAAACTGAAATTAAATTCTTTCTAAAACTGGGTACATAAAGATAATTTCTTAAAATCAAATTTTTATTTCTACTAAAAGATAAGTAGACGTCTCCCCTGCAGTTGCCACCTTAGTAGCATTGCCCATGTGACGGTAATTCCCCTTCAGATAGTCGTCGGGTTTCTGGAACCCCTGCAAGGAATTGAGACATGATCGATGGCTCCGTATCTACACACGGTCTTTGGTAGATAACAGCTAAACATGTTTCAACAACTAGAGCATGAGATATACCTTTGTTTTGGTTCCCTACGAGGACGATCAGCCTTCAATGTCCGCCTTCTTGCGGATGAAGCACTTGCCCTTGGCTTCTTCACTCCGACTTTAAATCCCGTACTCTGAGATTTATTCACTTTCTTTCTGAGCCGACTTGTTTCTTCTTCTTCTTTCCTTCGGTTTAGAAGTAGAACCATTTTCAGCAAAGTGAGAATTGTGACGAAATAATCCTTCTTGCTTGAAGTTACATCGGTAGTTCCCCTAATGAATAAATCCTTTTATTCATATTATAGTTCAGTGGACTGTTCAAAACTTCTAGGTAGCGTTTGGAGGATCATATCGATCTGGGTTTCCCATCAATTTCTCCTCCAAGGATCTGTATCTCGTTCGGATAAGCCATCATGTTTAGGATATGATCCCTTACAGAGTACCCTCTTGCATGGTGGCTGTCATTATCTTTCTCATAGCTTCTTGTCTAGAAGCCCTATCACGATGACCAAGAGCTCCTTGAGATTGTTCATAATATCATAAGTTGTTGGTAAATCTTGATGTTGCAATACATTTGACATTGAAGCCAAAATGTAACACCGCGCCATCTCATACCTTTACCCATCTCTTATGATATTCAATCTCCTCTTGGGTAGATTCACGATGGGTGCATCGGGACAAGGTTCGGTCAAGACAAATTTATAGCTTAGTGAGAACAATGTCCGGGTTCCTTTTCCAATCTATGTAATTAGGTCCGATAAGTCTATTTTGTTGAAGTATGATGGACAGTGGATTGAAAGTCATCCTAAGAATCACAAATAACTTTTGGTCAGAACTCTAAATTTAGAATAATATTGATTCCTCAAACAATACTATTTTAAATTAACCAACACCTCATAACACCGTGAATTTTGTATGCCACGTTAGTGTGGACGTATACAAATTCAACATTTGTAAAATGAGGGTTTTAACCCATTAATTTTATTATCTTGTCAACCTAACTTTTTGACAAATAAAATTAATAGTTGGTATTATTTGGTCATACAAATAATAGCAGTGACTCCGTTGGGGAGGATACTATTAGATGTGTCTAAGTGTATCCCATTACTTGACACTAAGTCCATTAATAAGATTATGCCCCTTCCGTTGGGGAAGATCACACGCTCTTAATTAACTTCCTATAGTCATCCAAAAATGGAAGTCTGTTCTAGTGATCCGTAAACAAGCTCATCCGTTATGGAGGAAGGCACTCAGAGCCAACGCGCAAGCTTGTTTGTATCACTTACAAACCAGTAATGGAGACCATGGGATTTATTTAAAATCCCTCTCCCACTTAGTTATTTATAAATGAGGAATTTTAACTATGCTAGCCTACTAAACTTGTAAACTAACATGCACACGCACAATATAAAAGCAATAAATAGAAAATTTAATTTTCAACTATTATGGCTTTTATCTCTAGTTATTCTCCGTGTGTTGTCATCCCAAGCTTCTGCCATATTTGGGATCTAGCTGTCGCATCCATCTTGCTCTTAGTTCCACTGCGCCTCTAGTCCTAAGAAGGTTCCACGCTTTGCAAGACTCGATCCATGACATAAATAGAATTTTACATTTTGATCCTATATTCCATAAAAGGAATGTACATGTATCTAGATCAAAATAAAATCCTAATAAAACTAAATACAACTCTGCTGTATTTTAATACAATCATGCACACATATAAATGCCCTTGACATGTCCAAGGGTCCAATCACACATAATAACTAAAAGCCATAATAGTTGGATCTGCATCCATTAGCACATCCTACTATTAACTTGCCTAAATTATGTATGACATGTGCATAATTAAACTAAATACCAAATACACAGAGGCAAAACCCTAGCTCTGATACCAATTGTTGGTTGCTACTCGGAAAACCTATAGGTTCCACTGTACAAAAATTTTGTACAAAGGTCTGAACCTTTTCCTAGCTACCATGTGTTCTTTTAAATTAAATTTTTGATCGCCTGCGGAACTTAACACGTTTGATCCAAAACTTAATCTATTTGTTCTTTTAGGTTTTGACTTGGATCTCCTGCGGAACTTAACACGTTCGACCCAAGTCTCCTTAAGTTATTAATTCCATTAAATATTAATTTCCATAATTGGTTCCCAGTACTGACGTGGCGAGGCACATGGCCTTCTTGGATATGGGAGCAACCACCACCGACTAGACAAAACCTTTTATAAAAAGCTAATATTTAATTTACTAAAATAACTTTAGGTTAACCAAAGAGAACAATCAAATCACAAGGAAAAGAAAATACAAAAGAACACAACATCGAAAAATATATTCGAAATTCTAGAACGTAAGCCTCTTGTATTTGGTATTATTTCCATAAATAACTAGCATGATGCGGAAAGGAAAAATTACTAGTTATACCTTGTAGAAAAACCTCTTGATCTTCTACCGTATTCCTCTTCTAACCTCGGACGTTGTGTGGGCAACGATCTTCCAAGATGAGAAACCACCAAGCACCTTCTTCTCCTCCTAGCTAGGTTCGGCCAAAACAAGAAAGCTTCACCAAGGAAGAAGAAAACCACCAACCAAGCTCCAAGAGATGCAAGCTTCCTCTCCTTCTTCTTCTTCTTCTCCAAGTAGTATCCGGCCTCCACAAGAGCTCCAAGCAATAGAGAGTTTCGGCCACCACAAAGAGGAAGAAGAGAAGAGATGATGGCCGGCCACAATACCAAGGAAAAGAGGGAGAGAAAATAATAGAGGTTATCTCTCTTGAAGGCACCCTCACCCCTTCTTTTATATTCCTTGGCCTAGGCAAATTAGGAAATTTAATTATAATAAAATTTCCTCAATTTCCTTGACATGATTTAATTGAGAAAAATAAAATAAAATTTCCCAAATAAAACTACATTGGCCGGCCACATCATTGGAGAACAAATTGGACAAGTTTCAATCAACAATTAAAACTTCCTAATTTGTTTTTGGAAATTTTTAAAAAATAAAATTTATCTTTAAAAATCTCTTCATGGTTGATAAAAGGAAATTTCTATAATTTTAATTTTATCAACATGTGAATAATTTTAAAGAGAAAATAAAATATCTCACCAATCTACAAATAAGGAAAGAGATCTAATCCCTTTCTTTAATCTTTTGTAGATCTTTTATAAGAGAGATATTTTAATTTAAATTATCTTTAATAAATTATTTCTTCCACATAATAAAAATTAAAATTAAAATTCCTTTTTAATTTAATTTGGCCAACCCCCACTAGCTTGGGTTCAAGCTAGGGCCGGCCACCCAAATTCATACCTAGGCTGGCCCTAGCTTGTTCCCAAGCTAGCTTTGGCCGGCCCCTATTGGGTGGGTATAGTAGGTGGGTATAGGTGGGTATAGAACTCTACAAATAAGAGGCTACGATAGGGACCGAGAGGAGGAATTGGTTTTGGTCTCCCGATAAAATTAAGCATCCCGTGTTCGCCCCGAACACACATCTTAATTTTATCAATGATAATTCATTCCACTAGAGAACTATCATTGAACTACCGCACCAATCCCAAATTACATTTTTGGGCTCCTTCTTATTATGAGTGTGTTAGTCTCCCTGTGTTTAAGATATCGAATGTCCATTAATTAAGTGAGTTACTGACAACTCATTTAATTAATATCTAAGTCCAAGAGTAGTACCACTCAACCTTATCGTCATGTCGGACTAAGTCCACCTGCAGGGTTTAACATGACAATCCTTATGAGCTCCTCTTGGGGACATTATCAACCTAGTATCTCTAGGACACAGTTTCCTTCTATAATCAACAACACACACTATAAGTGATATCATTTCCCAACTTATCGGGTTTATTGATTCATCGAACTAAATCTCACTTATTGATAAATTAAAGAAATAAATATCAAACATATGTGCTTGTTATTATATTAGGATTAAGAGCACACACTTCCATAATAACTGAGATCTTTGTTCCTTTATAAAGTCAGTATAAAAGAAACGACCTCTAATGGTCCTACTCAATACACTCTGAGTGTACTAGTGTAATTATATAGTCAAGATAAACTAATACCTAATTACACTACGACCTTTTAATGGTTTGTTCCTTTCCATTTTAGTCGTGAGCTACTGTTTATAATTTATAAGGTACTGATAACATCATCTTCTGTATGTGACACCACATACTATGTTATCTACAATATAAATTAAATGAACAACTACAAAAAAATGTAGACAATTTGACCAAATGTGATTCTTTATTCATAATGAATGTTTATAAAGCTTAGGCTTTCAGTATACAATCCAACATCCGGTTCCTCCCATGAAGACCCGTCCGAGTTATTTCATGGGTTTTCCCGATCGACTTATGTTATGTGATGGTTTAGAGTCTCCGGTTCCTCCCATGAAGACCCGTCCGGGTTATTTCATGGGATTTCCCTATCGACTTATGTTATGTGATGGTTTAGAGTCTCCGGTTCCTCCCATGAAGACCCGTCTGAGTTATTTCATGGGATTTCCCGATCGACTTATGTTCTGTGATGGTTTAGAGTCTCCGGTTCCTCCCATGAAAACCCGTCCGAGTTATTTCATGGGATTTCCCGATCGACTTATGTTCTGTGATGGTTTAGAGTCTCCGGTTCCTCCCATGAAGACTCGTCCGAGTTATTTCATGGGATTTCCCGATCGACTTATGTTCTGTGATGGTTTAGAGTCTCCGGTTCCTCCCATGAAGACCCGTCCGAGTTATTTCATGGGATTTCTCGATCGACTTATGTTCTGTGATGGTTTAGAGTCTCCGGTTCCTCCCATGAAGACCCGTCCGAGTTATTTCATGGGATTTCCTGATTGACTTCATTCTATATAAAAATATGAAGTTTGTACTAACCTTGTGACAGTTTTCAGAGTTTCTAGGTTCTTGAAGGGAGCTGCGTAGACCCTTAGGGTTTCCCCCTTAGATTGTTTGAAATAGATAATGAAAGTTCCCTTGGTATTTATCAATCTGTATGAATCACGCTTATTTCCATGGCGGTATTGGTCTTTCTTGACTTTTATTAAAAGAAATAGAATACATATGCTATAGGTATACTTGTCCTCAGTCACCGAGGATCTCGAATAATTGTGATTTGCTTCTCCAGACACATTCTTGAGTAGTATGATGCAATTAAGTTCGATAAGGCTGTAAGTGATTTGCACTCCAGGGACGTTCCAGAATTCTTCCTTCAGTATCTTGGAGATAATATGAACCTGATGTGAGTTTTTCTATTACTTTGTAAGGTCCTCCCCATTGTGGTGCTAACTTACTGACATCTCCAACAGGTTTAATTCGTTTCCATACCAAATCTCCTACATGGAAAAATCTGGGGATGCCTCTTTTGTTATAGTTTTGTCTCATCCGTTGTCGATATGAGGCCAGACGAGTAGCAGCTTTATCTCTAACCTCCTCTATTAAATCTAGCTCTATGAGTCGCCGACCTTCATTGTCCCCATCATATAATTGTCTTCTGTCAGATTCTACTCCCACCTCGATGGGAATTATTGCTTCTCCTCCATAAACTAATTGAAAGGGAGTGATTCCTGTAGCCTCTCGAGGCGTAGTACGATATGCCCAAAGGACGCTGGGTAATTCATCTACCCAGCTACCTCCGACATGATCCAGTTTGGTCTTTAAACCTCTTATGATTTCCCTATTAGTTACTACTGCTTGACCATTACTTTGCGGATAAGCCACAGAGGTGAAGGCCTTAGTTATGTCGTAACTGTTGCACCAATCTAAAATCCTATCCCCTTGGAATTACCTTCCATTATCAGAGACCAATTTATGAGGAATACCAAATCTGCAGATTATATTTTTCCATAGAAATTTAATAACTGCATCTTCAGTAATTCGAGCAAGTGGTTCTGCCTCCACCCATTTAGAAAAATAATCTACCGCTACCAATAAGAACCTTCTCTGTGCAGCTGCCATAGGAAACGGACCTACTATGTCCATGCCCCACTGATCAAAGGGACATGCAACTATAGAGGTTCTCAGTAACTGTGTAGAATGATGTAAGATATTTTGGTGCTTTTGACAAGAAATACAAGTTCTTACCAACTTGTTAGCATCTTCATGTAGAGTAGGCCAGAAATATCCTGCTAGCAGAATTTTGCGAGCCAAAGATCTCCCTCCTATATGACTACCACATGAACCTTGATGGACTTCTCGTAAAACAAACTGTATATCTTCTGTGCCAATACATTTTAGCAAAGGCCTAGAAAAAGATCTTTTATATAGCTGCTCTCCTACCATAGTGTATTGAGCAGCTCTTTTCTTGAATACCCTTGCCTGTTCTATATCACTGGGAAGAATACCTTGCTGTAAATACAATATGATTTAAGCTCTCCAATCACCTTGAATTTCTGCTTCGGCCTGTCTTTCAACACAAGATATTAACAGGGTTTGTTCTACAGGCCGATCTAGACTCCATGGCACTATAGCAGAGGCCAACTTAGCCAGTTCATCTGCCACTTGATTTTCAGATCTAGGAACCTTTTGTATATTTACTTCTTGAAACTGGGACTTCAACTTATCAAATGCTTCAGCATATAACTTAAGCCTGTCATTATTAATTTCAAAATTACCTGACAATTGTTGAGCTGCTAACTGAGAATCAGAATAGATAAGGATTCGAGCCGCCCCTACATGCCGCGCTGCCTGCAATCCTGCTATCAGGGCTTCATATTCTACCTCATTGTTGGTGGCTCTATAATTCAATCTGATGGAGAGTTGAAGCCTGTCTTCCCTTGGAGATATAAGAAGAACATCAATTCCATTGTCCTGTCTAGTTGAAGAACCATCTACATAAACTTTCCAAATGTCTTCTTCCTCAGGGCCTTGAACTTCTATGATGAAGTCTGCTAGAGCTTGTGCTTTGATAGCCGAGCGAGGTTGATATTGGATGTCATATTCCCCAAGTTCAGTTGTCCATTTAATCAGCCGACCTGATGCCTCTGGGTTGAGTAACACCCATCCAAGAGTACTATTAGTTAATACAATAATCTCATGTGCTAAGAAATATGGGTGCAACATCAGAGCAGTCAATACTAAAGCATAAGCTAATTTTTCTAGTGTAGTGTATCTACACTCAGCTCCTTTTAATAAATGGTTAGAAAAATATACAGGTTGTTGTTCCTTTCCTTCTTGTCTGACTAATACCGAGCCCATAGCGTTTTCGTTAGCAGACAAATATACCCAAAGAGTTTCTCCTACTATGGGTTTAGCCAATACAGGGAGAGTAGACAAATAATCTTTCAATTATTGGAAAGCCTTATCACATTCTTCATTCCACTGAAATTTATTATCCTTTCTAAGTATTTTAAAGAAATGGAAACTACGATCGGCCGATCTAGAAATGAATCTAGACAAGGCTGTAATTCGGCCTGTCAATCTCTGAGCTTCCCTCACATTGCGTGGTGGCTCCATGTTCTGCAGTGCCTTGACCTTGCTCGGATTGGCCTCTATCCCTCGTTCAGACACCATGTATCCCAGGAACTTCCCCCCTTTCGCGCCGAATAAACATTTGCTCGGATTTAATTTGAGCCCATATTGCCTTAATGTCTCGCAGGTCTCTTCTACATCCCTGCACAGATCAGCAGCTTGAAGAGACTTAATTAAGATGTCATCAACATATACTTCCATATTTCTACGAATCTGCTTCTAGAAGACCTTATTCATAAGCCTTTGATAGGTTGCTCCTGCATTTTTTAGTCCGAAAGGCATAACATTATAACAATAAGTACCTTCAGATGTTATAAAACTGACCTTTTCTTGATCTTCTTTAGCTAAGGGGACCTGATGATAGCCCTGATAAGCGTCTAGCATAGAGATGTATTCGCATCCCACAGTGGAGTCTACCAATTGATCGATTCTAGGCAACGGATAATAGTCTTTCGGGCAAGCTCTGTTGAGATCCCGTAAATCAATGCATACTCGCCATTTGTTTCCAGGCTTGGAGACTAACACCACATTAGCTAGCCAGCTTGGAAACTGTACTTCCCTGATGTAACCGGCTTCCATAAGTTTAGTTATTTCTTCTTTGATGATCTGGTTTTGTTCCATCTTAAAACTCCTTTTCCTTTGCATGACCGGGCGGGCATCTGGGAAGACATGCAAGGAATACTCCATGACTGTAGGAGAAACGCCCGAGACTTCTTTGGGAGTCCAGGCAAATACATCATTATTCTTCTTCAGGCATTGCACTAATTCGTCTTTAAGAGCAGGATCAAGATCAGCCGCAACATATGTAGTAGCATCAGGCCGACCGTCCTGGATCTGAACTTCTTCCTTCTCCTCATAAACCAGGACGAGCTGCTTCTCCCGAATGACATTAACCTCCATTCTTTGAATCTTTCGGGCGGTGTTAGCTTCAGTCCGAATTATTTCTACATAACATTTTTGGGCTGTCTTTTGATCACCTCGCACCTCCCCGACTTGGTCATCCACCGGAAATTTAATCTTCTGACAAAAAGTAGAAACGACTGCCCTAAACTCGTTTAAGGCAGGTCGACCCAGTATCACATTATAAGAGGATGAAGCATCTACTACCATGAAATAAGATCTTCTTATTCTCATCAGAGGCTCTTCTCCCAGAGATATGGCCAACTTTATTTGACCTAATGGTTGTACTTCGTTGCCTGTGAACCCATATAGAGGAGTAACAATCTGTTGAAGTTCACTCGGATCGATTTGCAGTTGATCGAAAGCCTTCTTGAATATAATATTGACCGAACTGCCTGTGTCTATGAAGGTACAAGCAATGGCATAGTTGGCTATGACAACTTTAATGATCAGGGCATCATCATGAGGTATTTCTACCCCCTCGAGATCTCTGGGCCCAAAACTTATTTCAGGGCCGACCGCTCGTTCCATACTGCATCCCACGGCATGAATTTCCAGTCTTCGGGCATGTGCTTTTCTGGCGCTATCAGAATCCCCATCAGTGGGTCCGCCCGTGATCATATTGATACTGCCCCGAGCAGCATTACTCCTGTTTTCTTCCTGCCGAGTCGTCACAGCTTCGGAGGGTGCTTTCTCTGACACTTGGCTGGTACCGGCCGAGACTGGTATTGCTTCCTGCCGAGGCTCGACCGGGCAATATTCCAATTTGAGTGGGCTTTGCTGCCTGGGGTATTGCTGTCGATAATAGTTCTGCCTCTGATAATGCTCCCGATTAGCTCGTTTATTTCTTAAAACAAAGCAATCTTCAGTATGATGACTGCTGGTTTTGTGATAAGTGCACCATCTCCTTGGTGCCTCTGGCTGTATCTCCACATGTGTACGGCTTGTGGATGATACTCTGGTTGTCGATGAGGTGGGTGAATTATTCTAGGACCTCTCGGTGGAGGCACAGGAGCCGGAGTTTTCTCCTTAATCTGGGTAGGAGAAGAGGTAACACCCTCATTTCTACGAGCAGCTTGAGCTTCCTCCACATTAATGAACTCGATGGCACGCTCAATCAAGGAATCAAAATTAACAGGAGGATTCCTTACTAAATCTTTAAAGAAATCATTATCATTTAAACCTTGAGAAAAAGCGCTGACTAATATTTCAGTGGTAGCATTAGGGACGTCAATAGCTACCTGATTGAATCTTTTGATGTATGCTCGGATAGATTCTTTAGAGGCTTGCTTAATTGAAAGCAAGCTCCAAGGAGTCTTATGATACCTTTTGTTGCTGGAGAAATGGTGTAGAAAGACTTTCTTGAAATCTTTAAATTTCCGAATAGACTTCTCTGGTAATCTCTTGAACCAGTGCTGTGTAGCTCCTCCGAGGGTAGTGAGAAACATCTGACACTTCACCCCGTCAGAGAATTGCTGTAATAATGCTACGTTCTCGAATTTTAACAGATGATCTTCTGGATCTGTTGTTCCAGTATATTCTCCGATCTGAAGATTCTAATACCGCTTAGGAAGCGGATCATCCAGTACATTTTGAGAAAATGGGGAGATGACTTTCTCTGGTGAGCTATCACTAGTTATCATTTTGATCTTGCGCTTTTCTCTATCCGGTGCTTCACCAGAGGATTCTTGGAACACGGGCCTCTTGCCCCCTTGATCCACGGGAGTGTGAAGAAAGGCTCGTGGACGCCTTGTCGGAGAAACAACGGCTGGAGGAAAATATGCATGTTCCTCTTCTTCCAGTTCTTTTCCTTTCCGATGCTCGGTAGTTGATATTGTTGGATGATGAGCTGTTGGTAGAGTAGCTCCGGTATGGGCTTGCAATTGTTGTTGCTGCTGTTTTAAGGCTTTCTGAACCTGAGAATTGATGAGGAAATCCAAATCGTCACGACTGATAGTGAGTAGGTTTGATTTTCCGGCTTCTTCCATCCTGTAGTCTCAGATTCAGGTGAAGTTCCCACAGACGGCGCCAAATTTGATCCTGTCTGAGAAGCTGGACACGACAGAGATCTGAAAGAAGGAAACCCACCCACGCTGATGAAGAATAATGTTCGCAGAATACCGATCTGAGAAACCCAAAGTGGATCGGGAGAAATAGAATCACCGCAAGTCCTCTTCGCACGAAGACCCGATGAAGAAGAAGAAATCCAAATATGAAGAGAAGAAACCCAGATCCGAAGCTTCCAAGACTTCCTGCGCACAAGAGACCAACCAACACTATCGTCAGCGACCTAAGACCGGGGTGGGAATCCCTGGCCAGGCCCTCCGACGCTCAAGTCAGTGATCTCTCTCGGTGTGGAAGAAGGAAGAAGAAGATGAACAGTAGCTGAGAAAATTAGGGTTATGAATGTGCACAATGATGTGTACTTACCTAGCCAACGGAGAGGATTCCCCTTTTTATACCACTTCATATAACCTCCGTAGTCATGAAGTGGACCCCGGTCTGTTAGAGTTTGTTATGAGATGACGTCAACCGTGTACTTGTAGTGAGTGACTTTTAAGGAATCTTTCTTGTACCCCAGATGTACCTCCTTTGCGTTTAGCACCTGCAAAATAATCTACGAGCACTTTTCCCGCCGAAATATATAACACCTGTCATGTGATCACATATTGCAGATATTATCATTAATTAGCCTGTTTGAAATATTTATATCTATTCTTCCTCATGAGATTTCTATCCGTGCCATTTTATGTTATCTATCCTACCTAGCAATGTGTCGTATTTTATCAGGTATTTTTCCAAGGTGTTGGTCGACCTGGCTGATACTAACCTTAAGACGTATCGCGATCGATACTATTCTACATGCTTCAGAAGTATCTCCCGGCCACTATTAGCTTACTTCCTTTGAGGTATATAGATCTTCCACCTTGGAAGCATATTTCGGTCGATATAGACTTACTTATTATGTCACGGGCGATATTAGCCTATCTCCTTTAGAACATATAGATCTTCCACCTTGGAAGCTTATTTCGGTCGATATAGACTTACTTATTATGTCCCGGTCGATATTAGCCTATCTCCTTTAGGACATATAGATCTTCCTCTGGGGAAGCATATTTCGGTCGATATAGACTTACTTATTATGTCCCGGCCGATATTAACCTATCCCCTTTAGGATATATAGATCTTCTACCTTGCAGGAAGCTTATTTCGGTCGATATAGACTTACTTATTATGTCCCGGCCGATATTAACCTATCTCCTTTAGGATATATAGATCTTCTACCTTGGAAGCCTATTTCGGTAGATATAGACTTACCTCTTATTGAGGTATGTCCCGGCCGATATTAACCTATCTCCTTTAGGATATATAGATCTTCTACCTTGGAAGCCTATTTCGGTCAATATAGACTTACCTCTTATTGAAGTATGTCCCGGCCGATATCAGCCTAACTCCTTTAGGGCATATAGATCTTCCACCTTGGAAGAATATTTCGGTCGATATAGACTTACCTCTTATTGAGGTATGTCTCGGCCGATATTAGCCTAACTCCTTTAGGGCATATAGATCTTCCACCTTGGAAGCCTATTTCGGTCGATATAGACTTACCTCTTACTAAGGTATGTCCCGGCCGATATCAGCCTAACTCCTTTAGGGCATATAGATCTTCCTCTGGGGAAGTATATTTCGGTCGATATAGACTTACCTCTTATTGAGGTATGTCTCGGCCGATATTAGCCTACTTCCTTTGAGGTATATAGATCTTCCTTCTAGGAAGCATGTTTCGGCCGATATAAACCTAACTCCCCCTTTGAGGTATGTCCCGGCCGATATTAGCCTAACTCCCCCTGGGAGGTATGTCCCGGCCGAGACAAACCTAACTCCCCCTGGGAGGTATCGGTCGATATTGGCCTATCTTCTTAGTTTCCTTACCCCCTTTTCTTTCCTTATCAGGGACCCACAAAACCTTACCCATATCAGTCAGTATCTCCCTTTAGCACATGTGCTGGACTACCCCATATCCAGATATGATTCAGACTAGGCTTACGCCCATTCCATAATTCCATGGGAGTAGAAGGAACTTTTTTAGAAGGTACCATATTCAGAATGTACACTGCTGTTTCCAGAGCATATCCCTAAAACGAATTTGGTAATTCTGAATAACTCATCATCAATCTAACCATTTCCATAAGAGTCATATTCCTTCGTTCTGTCACACCATTCTGTTGGGGTGTACCAGGTGCAGACAATTGGGATTGAATCCCGACTTCTGATAAGTAATTCCTAAACTCTCCAAAGAGGTATTCGCCACCACGGTCAGACCGTAGTGTCTTGATGCTTTTACCAAGACGTTTCTCCACATCAGCCCTATATTCTTTGAACTTGTCAAAGCATTCAGACTTACAGCGCATCAGGTAAATGTATCCGTATCTTGAATAATCGTCTATAAAGGAGACGAAGTATTCATAATCACCTCTTGCCTGGATAGACATAGGACCACACAAATCAGAATGAACCAGTTCTAACGCATCTTTGGCTCTATACCCCTTGGCCTTAAAAGGTCTCTTGGTCATTTTACCTTCCAAGCAGGATTCACATGTTGGAAAGTTTTCCAACTCTAATGAACCCAAGAGTCCATCGGCTACAAGCCTTTGAATCCTACTTAAGTTAATATGTCCAAGCCTTAGATGCCAAAGATACGTTTGGTTCATTTCCGAAGGTTCTTTTCTTTTATTAGAGTTAGAAGATGTGTTATTAATTTTCATATTTTACTTTGTGGGAGAAATTGGATTTAAAGTGTATAAATTGCCAACCAATGCACTAGAACAGATAATCACCTTATTTCTCTTTATAACCACATTGTTACTAAAGGAAACTGAATATCCATCCAAATACAGTTTAGAAACTAAAATTAAATTCTTTCTAAAACTGGGTACATAAAGACAATTTCTTAAAACCAAATTTCTATTCTTATCAAATGATAAGTAGACGTCTCCCACTGCAACAGCTGACACCTTAGTAGCATTGCCCATGTAGACGGTTATTTCTCCATCAAATAGTCGTCGGGTTTCCTGGAACCCCTGCAAAGAATTGCAGACATGATCAGTGCCTCCCGTATCTACACACCAGGTGCTGGTAGATAACACCGCTAAACATGTTTCAACTACTAGAGTATGAGATATACCTTTATTGTTCTGATTCCTTCGAGGACAGTCCGCTTTCCAATGTCCAGACTACTTGCAGATGAAGCACTTGTCCTTCGGCTTCTTCATTCCAGCTTTTTGTCCTGTACGCTGAGGTTTATTCACCTTCTTTGCTGAAAAGACATGTTTCTTCTTCTTCTTGCCTTTCGACTTAGAAGTAGAACCATTTTCAGCATAGTGAATCTAAAAATTGTGATGAAATATTCCTTCTGCTGCCAGTAGTTCTATCAGAAGTTCCGCCAACGTATACTCTCTTTTGTTCATGTTATAGTTCAGGCGGAACTGCTCAAAACTTCTGGGTAGCGTTTGGAGAATTATATCGACCTGGGTTTCCCCATCGATTTCTCCTCCACGGACTTGTATTTCATTTATATAAGTCATTATTTTGAGGATATGGTCCCTTACGGGTGTCCCCTCAGACATGGTGGCTGTCATTAGCTTTCTCATTGCCTCTTGCCTAGCAGTCCGACTCTGGTGCCCAAAGAGTTCTTTGAGATTGTTCATTATATCATAAGCTGTTGGTAAATCTTGATGCTGATGTTGCAATACATTTGACATTGATGCCAAAATATAACACCGCGCCATCTCATCAGCTTTTACTCATTTCTTATGATACTCAATCTCCTCTGGGGTAGAGTCACCGTCAGGTGCATCAGGGCAAGCCTCAGTCAGTACAAATTTATAGCTTTCAGCTGTAAGAACAATGTCCAGGTTTCTTTTCCAATCAATATAGTTGGGACCAGTAAGTTTGTTCTCTTTCAGTATAATGGCCAGTGGGTTGAAAGTCATCCTAAGAATCACAAAAATAAACTTTGGTCAAGACTCTAAATTTAGAATAATATTGATTCCTCAAACAATACTATTTTAAATTAACCAACACCTCAAACCACCGTGAATATTGCATGCCACGTTAGTATGGACGTATATAAATTCAACATTTGTAAGAGGAGGGTGTGACCCATTAATTTTATTATCTTGTCATCCTAACTTTATGATAAATAAAATTAATAGTTGGTTTCACTTTGGTCACACAAGACAATAGCAGTGACTCTGTTGGGGAGGATACTATTGAATGCGTCTAAGTGTATACCATTACTTGATACTAAGTCCATTAAATAGGATTGTGCCCCTTCAGTTGGAGAAGATCACACGCTCCTAAATAATTTTCTATAACCATCCATAAAAGGAAGTTTGATCTAGTGATCCGCAACAAACCCATCCGTTGTGGAGGGAGGCACTCAGAGCCAACACGCAAGCTTGTTGCATCACTTATAAACCAGTAATGGAGACCATGGGATTTATTAAAATCCCTCTCCCACTTAGTTATTTAAAAATGAGGATTTTAACCTATGCTAGCATACATCACATGCACATAGACATCACAGTAAATAAAAGGAATAAATTTGGAAATTAAATTTCCAACTATTATGGCCTTTTCCTTTCACTATCTTTAGTATGCTCCAACCCTAGCTGCTGCCATCTTTAGCCACCGCCATCGGGTTGAGTTGTCACATCTATCTTGCCTCTTATTCCGCTGCGCCTCTGGTGCTCCATAAGTACCACGCCTCGCAAGAATCCGATCCGCGACAAAAATAGAATTTTACATATATCGATCCTATATTCCACGAGGGAATGTACATGTAATCTAGATCGAAAATAAAATTCTTAAAATCCTAGGGCTAATACAGCTCCTGCTGTATTAGTTACATACAATCATGCACACACAAAATATTTCCCTTGACATGTCCAAGGATCCAATCACACACAACATCAATAAGCCATAATAGTTGGAGCCTGCAACCAAAGAGTTAGCACATCCTACTATTATCCTGCCTAAATTATGTATGACATGTGCATAACCTTTTTGAATTCTAAACACACAGAGGCAAACCCTAGCTCTGATACCAATTGTTGGTTAGTCCTAGGAAAATGTACCAGTTCCACTGTAAAAAAATTTTTTTGTACAAGTCTCGAACCTTTCCTTAAATAACCTATTGTGTTCTTTAGTAGTTAAATTAGGAATCGCAGACGAAACTTAACATCATTGATTCCAAATTTAACTTATCTGTTCTTAATGGTTTAGATTTGAATCACAAGGGGAACTTAACACTATTGATTCAAATCTACCTAAGTTATTAATTCCGTAAATATTAATTTCCAAAATTGGCTTCCAGGACTGCATAGCGAGGCGCATGACCTTCTTGGATATGGGAGCAACCACCACCGCCTAGGCAAAACCTTTTAAGGAAAGCTAATATTTATTTCCTTAAATAACTCTAGGTTAACCAAAAAGAACAATCGAATCACAAATTCGAAAAAGAAGAAAACACAAACTCGAAAAAACTATTTCAAAAAACTAGATATAATTGCCTCTTGTATTTAGAATTCTTACAAAGAAAATAACTAGTATGATGCGGAAGAAAATTACTAGTTATACCTTCTCTTTGTAAGCTAATGACCTCGAGATCTTCTGCTGTATTCCTCGCCTCGCCTTGGACGTCGTGTGGGCGACGATCCTCCAAGATGAACACCACCCAAAAGCTTCATCCTCTTCTTCTAAAATCCAGCCACCAACACCACCAAGGAGAAGAGAGCAAAAGGGAAAAGAGAGAAGAGAGGGAGGACCGGCCACTTGATGATCTCCAAGCAAGAGAATAAGAATTGTATCTCATGAAGCCCCCTCACCCCTTCTTTTATATTACTTGCCCAAGGCAAATAAGGAAAAACCTTTTAAAAAATAAAATCATCCAAGAGTTTTTCCTTTTCCCTTTTTATTTTTCCTTTTCTTTCCTCTTGATTGAATCAATCACCAATCAATGGTTGTGATCAATCCTATTTGGTTTAGGATTGTGTTTTGGCCGGCCCCTTGCTTGGGCACCAAGCAAGGCGGCCGACCACCATATTTAGGAAAGAAAAATAATTTTTGATAAAATTTTACAAGAAGAAAAAACTCTCACTACAAAAAAATATAACTTTGGGGACAAAAGTTTGGAACGAAAAAAATTCGTCCCAAAATTGGGACAAATTTCGGGTCGAAAATAAATTTCGACCCAAATAACCAACAAAACTTGCAACAAACAAATTTCGTTTCAAGTTTGCAACATAAAAAAAATTCGTAGCTAAATTCGTCCCCAAATATGGAACGAATTAAAAATTTGTCCCAAATTTAGGGACAAATCCTGGATTCGTCCCAGATTTGGGAACGAATCCAGGATTCATCCCAAACTTTGGGATGAATTCCTGGATTCGTCCCAAAATTTGGGACGAATCCAGGATTCGTCCCAAAACTGAAAATATTTTTAAATAAATAAAATCAAACACCTAAGGCTTAAATATGGACCTAGAGACATCGGAATTTGATGAAACAAATTTCCATGCGCCCGTGTCGTTAAGCTGATCCTAAATACGTCATCATCCATAATTTTTAATTAATATTTTCAGTGATTTGAATTTTTAACACCAAATTAGGTCAAATTGGGATTAAAAAATTCCAAAAATATATATATTTGGTAAAAAATATTTTTATTGATAGATTTATGATCACGATAATGATAGGAGCACATAGAAACTTGTTTCATCAAATTTCGATGTCTCTAGGTCCGTATTTAAGGCGTCCAATTTTTTTTTTTTTTTAAATAATTAAATTTTTGGGACGAATCTATGGATTCGTCCCAAATTTTGGGACGAATCCAGAGATTCGTCCCAAACTTTGGGACAAATTCCAGGATTCGTCCCAAAATTTGGGACGAATCCAGGATTCGTCCCAAAACTGAAAATATTTTTAAATAAATAAAATCAAACACCTAAGGCTTAAATATGGACCTAGAGACATCGAAATTTGATGAAACAGGTTTCTATGCATCCGTATCGTTGAGCTGATCATAAATATGTCATCAACCATAATTTTTAAATAATATTTTCAGTGATTTAAATTTTTAACACCCAATTAGGTCAAATTGGGATTAAAAAATTCTAAAAATAAATATATTTGGTCAAAAATATTTTTATTTATGTATTTACAATCAGGGCAACGATACGAACGTATAGAAACTTGTTTCATCAAATTCCGATGTCTCTAGGTATATATTTTTTAAAACATATATAGGTTGATACTAACTAAAAAGGGGTTGTGTAGTGAACGATTGTAAATTAGTGTCCGAAAGCTTAAATATGGATCTAGAGACATCGGAATTTGATAAAACAAGTTTCCATGTGTCCGTATCGTTGAGCTGATCCTAAATACGTCATCATCCATAATTTTTAATTAATATTTTCAGTGATTTGAATTTTTAACACCAAATTAGGTCAAATTGGGATTAAAAATTTTCAAAAATATATATATTTGGTAAAAAAATATTTTTATTGATAGATTTATGATCAGGACAATGATACGTGTCACACCCTGAGGGAGTCCCTGTCCAAAGAAATTTCGGCAGCACCTCCCCTGTACGGGTGACAATCTGAAGCAATTCTACATACAAAATATACATCAGCCACAAGCGGCTGGAATATACACACAACCACGCAGTTTATATCATCAGCCCACTCGGCTGGAACAAAATAAACAACCACGCAGTTATATATATATTTAACAGCCTACACAGCTGTACTAAAACCAAAAACACAGCGGAAAAAGATAACACATACAACCTAAAACGAAAACTGCTAGCCGGCTAGGTTTACACAATAAACAAAGCAACATTTCTAGAAACAAAATCGGAACACAGAACAAAAAACTCACATATCATATACTATGATAAAATAGCAAAAAGACAGCGACATGTCTTCTGATGTGACGCGAGGACCAGCAAACAGGATGCTCCAAGAGACACCATAAATAACCTGGTACCTGAAAAATATAGTGTCTACGGGGGTGAGTTCAACAACTCAGCGAATACCAATAGACATGCCTAGTAAGATATATCTAACAGCAATAAACATGGAATACAGCTTCCGAATAATATATAGGAAATATACAAACTAAAAAGTAACCAAGGAAGCTGTACTCACCAGGAACTCCTATCCTGAACTAAAGGGTCATCAAACCGATACGCAATATGTCTCCTGTATGCATGTCAAACAAATGCATCCACCAAAATGTAGCATATAAGTGCAGCAAACACAAGCAAATAAATACAATCAATGCATGTGATGACCGTGCACTCTAACATCACTGCTCCTGAACAGTGACCGAGTGGACGGAATGCTGTCAGAGTACTCCTGTCCTATGACCCCAAATCATAAATGGGGGAGCTCAATGCTCTCATCTCCCGGTACACGATGACGGGGAGATATCTCTGCCGGCTACCACGCTGAGTCACCTGACCAACGGAGCCAAACAAAGTCCACCGTCTGCCGGCTACCACGCTGCTATACTAAATGCCACTGGAGCCAAACAGAGCGGAACTGTCTGCCGGCTACCACGCTGAGTCACCTGACCAACGGAGCCAAACAGCAGAACCGCCACACACCTGCCTGATAAACCACTAATCCATAAATGGTGGTGTGTGCAGTACATGTAACTGGCGATGGGCTCAACCATATTGGAGCCGACAATCGCACAACATGCAATCATGAAGCATGACACTAAACATAGCAAAACTGATCAACATAACCATATCCAAATATATAAAATGAGTACTGTAAAAGATCTAGAGTACACAGGTTAGATAGAATATCAAAAACCTATGTCCTGAACATAATAAGTATGGAATATCCTGATCAACATAGAAAAATCCATATATACATAATATGGGTACCACAGTATCAGTAGGTCAAATCCACGGATCTAGGGTATACAGGTCCTCTTTGGTATAACAACCTAGATCCTAAACATATCCCCCTTCCATAGCATATGTACCAACAATATGCGCAGATCAAAGCCACAAGGTCTAGGTACACGAATCATATATGTTATACCAATAGAAATACACAATTCAGGCATGGCATAAAAACCTAAGTGTCAGATAATTTGGATACACATGCCAGAAACAAAAATCCAGAGCCTAATCCTAACCTCAGTAAAGCATAGTATGTCACTCTAGAAACTAAGATACTCATGGCAATAAGATACTCATGGCAACAAATCACGAGATATAAGCACGGATACATCACAGGCGACAAACCTAACATGCTATGGATATCAAACAGTGACATACCAAAGGCAAACATGTTCATTGCTTGTAGTTATAAAATACTATGCATATCCAAATGACAATATCATAAAAGATAAGTCAAGAGGTACCCGCCTTCCGATGTAGATCGAGCTAATCAACCTCTATGTCGAAGTGCTCGTCCTGAATCCGAATCCTGTAATAAATCATATGGTTTAGCTAAGTTTTATTGTAAACCAAAATAGCTAAACCCAATTCTTCATTTACCCGGAACCCTAATTATTCCATCATTCGATATGATCTATATTAGTATCCGATTCAAGTCCAAATTCCCAGTAGCAAGACTTAGATCAGAACATAATTTAGGTAATCAATGCTTACCCTATCCTCAAGTTTATCCAAAAATCTCCCACCATACTGCAGCCACCCTATCAATAAGCACTTCTTGATCAATTTGGCAAGAATTCAAAATGCTAAAATACTATGAATCAGATCTAGGCCCCATATAGAGATCAAATGAATACCATCGTCAAAAATCAAATGGGAAACAGAACAGAGGCACAAATGCTCACCATGTTCTACTTATACTCGCATCCAAATCCTTGTCGATCTCCCTGCACGAACAATGTCGGGAGAAGAGGCACAAGCAAGACAGTGATCGGGTGATGTAGCAGAGTCCGATAATAGGAGTTGCGACGTACAGAGACGTGACAGAAGATCAAGTCTAGGCTCGGGAAAAGGAAACCTACAACCAGCCAGCACCTCTGTCAGCCTCCGATTAGGTCCACCATCAGAGGAGGAAGGGAGTCTTCGGCGTCGGTGATTGTGAACCCAAACTAGGGCACGGAAGTCGGCTGTGATGGTCGGCTCTGGCAGCACAGAGGGAAGAAGGGAGAGCGTCGGCGGTGGTGTTGTGCAGAGATGCGGTAAAGAGAAAAAAAACCGGCATCGGCAATTAGGGCTCGGCGTGGAGAAGGCCGACGTCGCGAGAGATGAGGGAGGAAGGAGGGTTCGGCCGGCGGTGGCTCTCACGCGGAATGAAGAAAAGAAATGGAGAAGGAACCGTCGCGTGAGAGGAGAAGAAGACAGCGCTAGGGTAGAGAAGCGGCTCGGCCGGCGGTGGCTCGTGCTCGCCGGCGCTTGGGCAGGGACAGAGAAGAAGGAAACCGCCGGTGCTTGAAGGTTAGGGCACGGGTCGGAGGAAATCGAGAGAGGAGGAGGCGCGGGTTGAGGGAAGGAAACAGCGTTTAGGGAGAAAGAAAAGAAAGTAAAAATAAATAAGATAAATAAACTTTTCCTCACTTAAATGGGGTAGCCTAAACAGGCTTTTCCGGGGCCCAGTTTAATCCCCGTAAACTCATCCATACAAGCTCCGAAAAATTCCTGAAAATTTTTCAAAAATTCAGGAAAATTCCCTTATTATTATTCGCCATTTTTCCGGTATTTTACAATACGAGTGCATAGAAACTTGTTTCATCAAATTTCGATATCTCTAGGTCCGTATTTAAGGTGTCCAATTTTGTTTTTTTTTTAAATAATTAAATTTTTGGGACGAATCCAGAGATTCGTCCCAAACTTTGAGACGAATTCCTGGATTTGTCCAAAAATTTGGGACGAATCCAGGATTCATCCCAAAACTGGAAATATTTTTAAATAAATAAAATCAAACACCTAAGGCTTAAATATGGAGCTAGAGACATCGGAATTTGATGAAACAAGTTTCTATGTATCCGTATCATTGAGCTGATTCTAAATACGTCATCATCCATAATTTTTAATTAATATTTTTAGTGATTTGAATTTTTAACACCAAATTAGGTCAAATTGGGATTAAAAAATTCCAAAAAAATATATATTTGGTAAAAAATATTTTTATTGATAGATTTACGTTCAGGATAATGATACAAGGTACATAGAAACTTGTTTCATCAAATTCCGATGTCTCTAGGTCCGTATTGAAGGCATCCAATTTTGTTTTTTTTTTTTAAATAATTAAATTTTTGGGATGAATCTCTGGATTCGTCCCAAAACTGAAAATATTTTTAAATAAATAAAATCAAACACCTAAGGCTTAAATATGGACCTAGAGACATCGGAATTTGATGAAACAAGTTTCTATGCGTCCGTATCAATGAGCTGATCCTAAATACGTCATCATCCATAATTTTTAATTAATATTTTCATTGATTTAAATTTTTAATACCAAATTAGGTCAAATTGGGATTAAAAAATTCTAAAAATAAATATATTTGGTCAAAAATATTTTTATTTATGTATACAATCAGGGCAATGATACGAACGTATAGAAACTTGTTTCATCAAATTCCGATATCTCTAGGTATATATTTTTTAAAACATATATAGGTTGATACTAACTAAAAAGGGGTTGTGTAGTGAACGGTTCTAAATTAGTGTCCGAAAGCTTAAATATGGATCTAGAGACATCAGAATTTGATGAAATAAGTTTCCATGCGTCCGTATCGTTGAGATGATCCTAAATACGTCATCATCCATAATTTTTAATTAATATTTTCAGTGATTTGAATTTTTAACACCAAATTAGGTCAAATTGGGATTAAAAAATTCCAAATATATATATATTTGGTAAAAAAATATTTTTATTGATAGATTTACGATCAAGACAATGATATGAGTGCATAGAAACTTGTTTCATCAAATTTCGATATCTCTAGGTCCGTATTTAAGGCGTCCAATTTTATATTTTTTTTAAAATAATTAAATTTTTGGGACGAATCTCTGGATTTGTCCCAAATTTTGGGACGAAACTCTGGATTTGTCCCAAATTTTGGGACGAATCCAGGATTCGTCCCAAAACTGAAAATATTTTTAAATAAATAAAATCAAATACCTAAGGCTTAAATATGGAGCTAGAGACATCGGAATTTGATGAAACAAGTTTCTATGCATCCGTATCATTGAGCTGATCCTAAATACGTCATCATCCATAATTTTTAATTAATATTTTCAGTGATTTGAATTTTTAACACCAAATTAGGTCAAATTAGGATTAAAAAATTCCAAAAAAATATATATTTGGTAAAAAATATTTTTATTGATAGATTTACGTTCAAGATAATGATACGAGCACATAGAAACTTGTTTCATCAAATTCCGATGTCTCTAGGTCCGTACTTATTCTTTTTGATTTTGTTCCTCTTTTATTTAAAAAAATTTAAACTTTGGGACAAATTTCTGAATTTGTCCCAGATTTTGGGACGAATCCAGGATTTGTCCCAAAATTTGGGACGAATCCATGGATTCGTCCCAAATGTAGGGACAAAATTGGGAACAAAAAATATTTGTTCCTAAGAACCCTAGATCTAAAAATCAACCCGATTCTTTTTGCCTTCCCTCATTTCTTTCCTCTCTCCCCCGTTCCCCTTCCCAACTGCGATTTCCAGGGTTTCGGCCACATCTCCGACCGACGACGGCGTGATCTGCTACGATCGGCGGTGGCAGGTTTTCGTTTGGTAAGCCCTCTCCTCTCGGATCTCTCTCTCTGTCGGCGTCGCGGGGCTGCCTGCTGGTGTGGGTGGGCCGCGTGCAAGCGCTGCCTGGCCGCCGCCAAGCGCTGCCTAGTTCAGCAAAGAAAGTGAATAAATCTCAGAGTACGGGATTTAAAGCTGGAGTGAAGAAGTCGAAGGGCAAGTGCTTCATCTGCAAGCAGGCAGGACATTGGAAGGCGGACTGTCCTCGTAGGAACCAAAACAAAGGTATATCTCATGCTCTAGTTGTTGAAACATGTTTAGCGGTGTTATCTACCAGCACCTGGTGTGTAGATACGGGAGCCACTGATCATGTCTGCAATTCCCTGCAGGGGTTCCAGGAAACCCGACGACTATCTGAAGGAGAGATTACCATCTACATGGGCAATGCTACTAAGGTGGCAGCTGTTGCAGTGGGAGACGTCTACTTATCTTTTAGTAGAAATAGAAATTTGATTTTAAGAAATTATCTTTATGTACCCAGTTTTAGAAAGAATTTAATTTCAGTTTCTAAACTGTTTTTAGATGGATATTCAGTTTCCTTTAGTAACGATGTAGTTATTAAGAGAAATAAAGTGATTATCTGTTCTGGTACATTAGTTGGCAATTTGTATATTTTAAATCCAAATTCTCCCACAAAGCAAAACATGGAAATTTATAACTCATCTTCTAACTCTAATAAAAGAAAAGAACCTTCAGAAATGAACCAAGCATATCTTTGGCATCTAAGGCTTGGTCATATTAACTTAAGTAGGATTCAGAGGCTTATGGTCGATGGACTTTTGGGTTCATTAGAGTTGGAAAATTTTCCAACTTGTGAATCTTGCTTGGAAGGTAAAATGACCAAGTGGCCTTTTAAAGCTAAGGGGTATAGAGCCAAAGAAGTGTTAGAATTGGTTCATTCTGATTTGTGTGGTCCTATGTCTGTCCAGGCAAGAGGTGGTTTTGAATATTTTATCTCTTTTATAGATGATTATTCAAGATATGGATACATTTACGTAATGCGTCGCAAGTCCGAGTGCTTTGATAAGTTCAAATAATACAAGACTGATGTGGAAAAACGATTAGGTAAAAGTATCAAGACACTACGATCTGATCGTGGTGGCGAATACCTCTTAGGAGAGTTTAGGAATTACTTATCAGAGGCCGGGATTCAATCCCAATTGTCTGCACCTGAAACACCCCAACAGAATGGTGTAGCGGAACAAAGGAATAGGACTCTTATGGAGATGGTTAGATCAATGATGAGTTATTCAGAATTACCAAATTCATTTTGGGGATATGCTCTGGAAACAGCAGTATACGTTTTGAACTTAGTACCTTCTAAATCAGTTTCTTCTACTCCCATAGAATTGTGGAATGGGCGAAAACCCAGTCTAAGACATATTCGGATTTGGGGTAGTCCAGCACATGTGCTAAAACCAGATGCTGATAAGTTAGAATCTCGTATAGAAGTTCGTGTGTTTGTGGGATATCCCAAAGGAACGAAAGGAGGTTTATTTTATAGTCCTAAAGACCAGAAGGTCATTGTTAGCACCAATACCCAGTTTTTAGAAGAAGACTATATAATGGATCACAAGCCCAGTAGTAAAGTTGTTTTAGAAGAACTTAGAGAGGGCACGTCTACTTCAGTACCAACAGTACAAGATGAAGTATCACAAGAGACTGCAACACGTGTCACATATGATATACACAAACAGACAGTGCCTCGTCGTAGTGGGAGGGTTGTAAGGCAGCTTGAAAGATTCATGTTTTTGGGAGTCTTCGGACTTGATCCCGGGTAAACATGAACCTGATCCACGAACATATGACGAAGCACTCCAAGATATAGATGCAGCATCTTGGCAAAAGGCAATGAATTCTGAAATAGATGTACTCTAATAAGGTCTGGGAGCTTGTAGAACCACCTAATGGTGTTAAAGTCGTTGGATGCAAGTGGATCTACAAAAGGAAAAGAGGGACAGACGGGAAGGTAGAAACCTTCAAAGCTAGGCTTGTTGCGAAAGGGTACACTCAGAAAGAGGGAATCGATTATGAGGAGACCTTTTCACCGGTGGTCATGCTTAAGTCTATCCGGATACTCTTATCCATTGCTGCTCATATGGATTATGAGATTTAGCAAATGGATGTCAAGACAGCTTTCCTTAATGGAAGTCTTGAAGAGAACATCCATATGAAGCAACCAGAAGGGTTCATTGAAAAAGGCAAAGAGCATCTAGTGTGCAAGCTCAATCGGTCCATTTATGGACTAAAGCAAGCTTCAAGATCTTGGAACATCCGGTTTAATGAAGTAATCCAGTCATATGGATTTATTCAAAGTCCGGATGAGTCTTGTGTATATAAGAAGTGTAATGGAAACGTGGTGGTATTTCTTGTACTATACGTAGATGATATTTTGTTAATTGGCAACAATGTCAAGGTATTATCAGACGTAAGGGTATGGTTGTCCAAACAATTTGATATGAAGGACTTAGGAGAGTGTGCACACATTCTTGGGATCAAAGTAATAAGGGATCGCAAGAAAAGAATGTTGTGTCTGTCCCAAGCTTCATATATAGATACAATCCTTGCTCGTTTTAGCATGCAAGATTCCAAGAAAGGTTTCTTACCTTTTAGGCATGGAATAGCTCTATCTAAAGAGATGTCTCCAAAGATATCAAAGGAGATAGAAGACATGAAAGCAATTCCTTATGCTTCAGCTGTAGGAAGCCTTATGTATGCAATGCTATGTACGAGACCTGATATTTGTTTTGTCGTGGGCATGGTCAGCAGATATCAGAGTAACCCTGGACAAGGACATTGGACTGCGGTAAAGCATATATTAAAGTACCTGAGAAGGACTAGAGATTATATGCTAGTTTATCAAGCAGATGATTTGCTCCCTGTGGGTTACACGGATTCAGATTTCCAATCAGATAGGGACAACAGTAAGTCTACATCAGGCTATGTGTTTACTTTAGGAGGTGGAGTCATTTCATGGAGGAGTGTTAAGCAGAAATGCGTTTCGGACTCAACCATGGAAGCTGAGTATGTAGCAGCCTCTGAGGCAGCTAAAGAAGCAGTATGGCTCAAGAACTTTCTAATGGACTTAGATGTGATTCCTGGTTTGCCCATGTTGGTGCGGGAAGCATCCGACGATCGAACCTAAGTTTTGATAATGGCAAAGGATTCAAAGTTAAGGTGCTTTGTTATCTGACAGCTTTTGCTGAGTGTTTCAGGAAAGTCCTAACTGCGGTTAGGCAAGGTAAAACCCTAGGGGGTGGTAACCCTAGGTCATAGGGGGTGGTAACCCTATGCGGAAAGTCTTGGCAGGTCGATGGCTTCAGGCAAAAGTCCTAGGGGGTGGTAACCCTAGGTGGAAAGTCCTGGTGTCGCGAACCAGGTGAAAGTCTGAACTAGCCGGTGAAGCGGATGTTCAGCAGAAAGTCCGGAAGCATCGAAAACCGAGCAAAGTCCATCGATCCGGAGGATCGTACTGGCAACTAAATCTCCGAGTGGAGTAGGTGAGGACGCTTCCCGGGAAGAGGGCGGGTCGACCTAGGGTTTCCGTAGGAAACCCGAAGTCAGTTCGAATGCTGTCAAAACTTTTATTATTATCATTCATTATGTTTCTGTGCTAACTTTGTTTTGCAGGGTATGTGTTTGGGACTAACACATTTTGCAGGAACAAAGGAGCAAGTTACAACTCGGATGAACAGTGTCCGAGGCGCCTCCATGGAGCTTGGAGGCGCCTCGGGTGCGAGCCAGGAAAAGGCCAGCGCAGCAGACTGGAGGCGCCTTGAATGGACTTCAAGGCGCTTTGGACCGGAGGTTGAAGGCGCCTTAAACCAGATAGAGTTCGACCAGGTCCGTGTTGATCCACGCGGGTGACTCGGCTCGTTCAAGGCGCCTTGGTGAACAGTATAAGGCGCCTTGAACCCCCTTTATAAGGGGTCTCGACCAGCAGCTTCAAACAATAACTTTCAGGTGATCTTACTGCTACAAGCTGCTCACGAGACGATTCCAAAGTGCTGTTGCGAGACATCGACGACCCGGAGCTCTGAATCTTCAGATTACGATATTGTCGTCGGTATAACTGTATTCTTTTTAATACTTAACTGTAATACTTGTACTCTTGTCGAGCTTATAGTTGTTGCCCACGGAAAGCGATCAAGGATCGCGGGCCTTCGAGTAGGAGTCGTCACAGGCTCCGAACGAAGTAAAAATCCCTTGTCTCTCTGTGTTATTTTATTCCGCTGCATTAACTCTTACGTTTTACGATTCCGATAATAGAACGATTATAGCCACGAGCGCTATTCACCCCCCCCCCCCTCTAGCGCGTCTCGATCCAACAATTGGTATCAGAGCGGGGTCGTTTTGAATTGGTGCAACCACCTTTCAAAACAAATTTTTCGTAATTTTTTTTCGTTTTCGGAGTCGAATTAGAATTTAGCCTTATAGCTATATTCTAATTTTTGTTTCCCTCGAATCGACTTTTGCTCGAAGTAGGTGCAACACCACTCGAGTTCGTTCTTTATTCCAGCACTACTAATCCAAGACTTAGTCTTGGAACATATTCTGTTGTTTTCTTTTGTTACATATTATAAATGGCCCAACAAGAGGGTTTCAGCACTGTACGTCCCCCGCTATTCTCCGGAGAGGATTTTGGCTACTGGAAGGGAAGAATGGAAACGTATCTAAAGATACAATTCGAAACGTGGATGATCATAAAGACGGGACTGAAACTGCCAATCGATGACGACGGCAAACCTACACCCTGCGAGAAATGGGAACCATCTCTAATAAAAAAGGTGGAAGCCGACGCCAAATCTACCTGTACTCTCCAGTGCGGTCTTACCAAGGAGGAGCTCAACAAAGTCGGCCCGTTCACTTCCGCAAAGGAGCTCTGGGAGAAGTTAATCGAACTCCACGAAGGCACTGTCGACACCAAGGTAAGTAAAAGAGACCTTTTACTTAATAAGTTATATAATCTGAAGATGCAGGAAGGCGAGACGGCGAGTTCCCTACACGCAAGAATCCAAGACATCCTCAACTCCATTCACGGAATCGGGCAGAAGATTGAGAATCGAGACGTCATAAGGTATGCTCTAAACTCATTTCCGAGGAACACATTGTGGGCATCAATGGTACATGCCTACAAAGTTTCCAATGACTTGTCTTCCTTAAAATTAGATGAATTGTTTAGTGAATTTGAACTTCATGAGCAGACTAATGCACAGTCAACCGAGAAAGGTATTGCGTTGGTTGCAGGTACCAATCGAACACGGGAACCGAGATCACGTCGAAGAACTGAACCGGAGTCGGAAGATGAACCAGACTCTGATGATGAAGACGATGAAATTACAACTGAGCTGGTAAACCTTGTGAAGAAGCTCTACAAGACGAAAGGATTCGACAAAAGAGATCTAAAGAAGGCAGTAAAATCAAAGGAAGGCCCACAAAATACAAAGATGAAGTTTGAAGTTACATGCTACGGGTGTAACCAAAAAGGGCACATCAAATCCAACTGCCCTAACCTGAAGGAGGTCAAAAAGCAAAGAAGGAAAAAGGTCCTTAAGGCAACATGGGACGAATCTTCATCGGAGGACGACGACGACGAGCTCGAACAAACGAGTCTACTCGCATTAATGGCCCGGGACCAAGTCGTCGAATACGGATACGAGAGCGAGTCTGAGGCAGAGTCCGAGTAAAGCCACGGATCCGTATCCGTTTCCGAAGGACCAGACCCCGCTGAATTGGATCAATGGATGTTGGATAGTGGCTGCTCCAGACACATGACTAGAGATAAATTGAAGTTTACTAAACTCACGTACAAGAACTTAGGATCAGTTGCATTCGGTAACGAAGGTCAACTTAAGGTAATCGGAAAAGGTAATATCGAACTCAACTCCGATTTTATTATTCGAAAAGTCCTTTTAGTTGAAATTTTCAAGTTTAATTTACTAAGTATAAGCCAATTGTGTGATAGCGGATACTTAGTAACTTTTGACAAAACCAAGTGTTTAGTTAAAAACATTGAAAATCCTGAAATCTTACTTAAAGGACTTAGGATAAATAATATGTATTCAATTAATCTACCGACATCCTCAACAAAGTGTTTTCTAACACAAGAAGAGGAAACTGATTTGTGGCACAGAAGATTGTGTCACACTCACACTAGACTCATTTCAAAAATGAGTCATAATGGTCTAGTTAGAGGTTTGCCCAAATTAAAATTTATTGAAAACTCAATCTGTAATGCTTGTCAACAAGGAAAACAAACCAAGTCAACCCACAAGTCAACCAATCTAGAAAGAACTAACACTTTACTTGAGCTCCTTCACCTTGACCTATTTGATTCACATGGAGCCAAGTCACTAAACAAAAACCAGTATTGTTTAGTGATAATTGATGACTACTCTAGGTTCACATGGGTAAAATTTCTAAAAACAAAAGATGAAACCTATGAAATATTCAGTAATTTTTGCAAATTAGTAGAAAATGAAAAAGACACTAAAATTAAACGAATAAGAAGTGATCATGGGGGAGAATTTGAAAATCATAGGTTTACCCAACTTTTTAAAATAAATGGATATCAACATGAATTTTCATGTCCTAGAACCCCCCAACAAAATGGTCTAGTGGAACGTAAAAATAGAACACTACAAGAAGCCGCTAGAACCATGCTAAATGAATATAATTTAAATCACCAATTTTGGGCTGAAGTAATAAATACTGCAAATTATATTCAAAACAGAATCTTGATCAACAAATTTCACAAGAAAACTCCTTATGAACTATATTATCATAAAATTCCTAACTTAAATTATTTAAAAGTATTTGGATGTAAAGTTCACATTTTAAATACTAAAGATTATTTAAGAAAATTCACACCCAAATCTAACAAAGGAATATTTTTAGAATACTCCTCAAACAGTCGAGCCTATAGAGTCTACAATCAAAACACCCTAAAAGTTGAAGAAACAACTAATATAATATTTGATGAAGAAAATAATCTACCAAATATAAATGAGAATGTTGATATTGATCCAAGAAATATAGAAGATGATGAAATTCAACCAAATCTTAATAAACCAGAGGAACCAGCCTCTGACCCACTTATAAGACCAACTAGGGCCAGTACTCACCCATCTGATCAAATTTTGGGTAATCCAAACCTAGGAGTCAGAACTAGATCCTCCTATAGAATCCACAGTCAGATTGCCCTAATTTCTAAAATCGAACCAAAAACAATAGAAGAAGCACTACCTGACCCGGACTGGATCATAGCTATGCAGGAAGAGTTAGCCCAATTTGAGAGAAATCAAGTCTGGGAACTTGTATCTAAACCCTCAAATAAATCAATAATCGATACAAAATGGGTATTTAGAAACAAGCTAGATGATCAAGGTGAAATAATTAGAAATAAGGCTAGGCTTGTAGCTAAAGGATTTAGCCAAGTTGAAGGTTTGGACTATGATGAAACCTATGCCCCAGTAGCTAGACTCGAATCCATTAGAATGTTGTTAGCCTATGCAGCAAACAAAGGATTTAAACTATACCAAATGGATGTCAAGTCAGCATTCTTAAATGGATTTATTAAGGAGGAAGTATATGTAAGCCAACCCCCAGGATTTGAGGACTTAGGATATCCTAATCATGTATTTAAGTTAAAAAAGGCCTTGTACGGACTTAAACAAGCTCCTAGGGCATGGTATGAACGATTATCAAATCACTTAATATCCAAAGGTTTCAACCAAGGTCAAATAGATCCAAGTCTATTTGTAAAAACTGTAGAAAAAGACATCTTCATAGCTCAAATCTATGTTGATGATATAATTTTTGGATCAAATAACTCTAAATTTTTAAAAGAATTTATTAGATTAATGGAAAATGAATTTGAAATGAGTATGGTTGGTGAACTTAATTTTTTCTTAGGCTTACAAATAAAACAAACTAAAGATGGAATATACATTTATCAAACTAAATATGCAAAGGAATTAATTAAAAAATTCTGCATGGAAAATTCAAAAATAATAAATACTCCAATGGCAACCAACATTAACATAGACTCTGACCCTGAAGGAAAACCAGTAGATCCAAAGTACTATAGGAGTGCCATAGGAAGCTTGCTTTACCTAATCGCAAGTCGATATTATTTGCGGTTGGTATGTGCGCAAGATACCAATCTTGTGCAAAAGAGTCACATTTAACCTATGTTAAAAGAATACTTAGGTACATTAAAGGTACTCTAAATATAGGACTCTGGTACCCTAGAACTTGCACCTTTGACCTTCTTGGCTATTCTGACTCGGATTACGACGGATGCAAGTTAGATAGAAAAAGCACAAGTGGTAGTTGTCAATTTCTAGGACAATGCCTAGTAAGTTGGTCAAGTAGAAAGCAACATTGTGTTGCTTTATCTACCACTGAAGCTGAATATATAGCCTTAGGTGAATGCACATCTCAATTGCTTTGGATGATGCACACTCTTAAAGACTATCAACTGAACTATCATAACACAAAAATTTCAATTGATAATATAAGTTCCATAAATTTAACAAAAACCCAATTCATCACTCAAGGACTAAACATATAGAAGTGAAGCACCATTTTGTAAGGGATCATGTAGCTAAGGGTGATATTATACTCAACTATGTTGAGTCAAAATCAAATCTAGCTGACATCTTCACAAAACCCTTACCTGAACTTGAGTTCAGCTCACTTAGAAGACAAATAGGAATGTGTTGGGTAGAATAGACAATGTTTTTTAAATTGGTTATCATTTGCTTTTAAAATTTCTAGGAAAATACTTATTTCAAAATTCCAATTTCTTAGAATTTTCAAAAATTCAGATTACGCCTAGGTTTCCCCCTAGATATCATGTACCCCTATATTAAAGCCAGAGCATCTCACAATCACCTAGGTATACCTTGCTTGTGTTTGACAAACTTAGAATGGCGTGAGATGCATAGGGTACAGCTTGGACTCAGGAATGCTTATATTTGTGCATCAATATGAGTCTGGGCGTTAAACACATCATAAATAATAATCAAGTCAAGTCTTCCAGCTCTAGCCAACTCTAACTGGACCAAATGGACTTAATTTGACTAACCATGTGAAAGCTACTGCCCTCTAGGCAATCAGCAAGTAGCTAAAGGTTAGACAATTGGGAAAAGTGTGTTTCAATTTTTTGTTTAAGCATGATTGTACTTTAAAGTTCTAATCAAATTACTTTACCTGATTATTTTAGGCTCTGATACTTAATAATTTAATTTGACTCATGCTTGGACTAGAAACCAAACTACTGCTACTCCCTCTGTCCTAAAACTAAATATTTTTCTTTAATATCAAATTTTCTTCAAAATGAGTATTCAAAACTTAATTACAGTTTTTCAAAAAACTTGTCCATGTAAGTGAGTATTCAAATATTTTCAAATCTAGTCAACTTTTTATAACGTTTTAAAGTTATTTTTTTCAAATGACCTCATATTTTATAACTTCTAAGCAAATCCTTTTATTGAAAATTCAAATACTCATATTTTCAAACTTAGTTAATTTTAAGACTATTTTAACTAGACTTAGTTAGATTGTACTCTAAACTTAGCTATTTGGCAAAATATTTTCTCAATACAAATCATTTCGAAGCTGAATATATAGCTAAGTATTTTCAAATTTCAAAAAGCTAAGTCGTTTTGCTAAGAAGAAAATTTATTTTTTTCCCTCTTTGAAAATTTTCCTTCAGAAAAATACAAATCTACTGTCAAACTGGTTTGTTTTTGATATATGGCAAAGGGGGAGAGTAGGTAAATTAAAGTTAAAGGAAAATTCAAAGTATTTAATAAAAGGAGGGCTTTTATTAAGGGGGAGTCTAATATTACAAAGTTAAAAGTTTCCAGCTTAACTGTTATTGCATTTGAAGTTTATTTACTTAAGCTTGGTTAACTTTATGCAGTTATTACATATGTTGTTTTTCTTAACTTTGAATTACGTGTTGCCATAATCAAAAAGGGGGAGATTGTTGGTGCGGGAAGCATCCGACGATCGAACCTAAGTTTTGATAATGGCAAAGGATTCAAAGTTAAGGTGCTTTGTTATCTGACAGCTTTTGCTGAGTGTTTCAGGAAAGTCCTAACTGCGGTTAGGCAAGGTAAAACCCTAGGGGGTGGTAACCCTAGGTCATAGGGGGTGGTAACCCTATGCGGAAAGTCTTGGCAGGTCGATGGCTTCAGGCAAAAGTCCTAGGGGGTGGTAACCCTAGGTGGAAAGTCCTGGTGTCGCGAACCAGGTGAAAGTCTGAACTGGCCGGTGAAGCGGAAAGTCCGAAGCATCGAGTACCGAGCAAAAGTCCAGTCGATCTGGAGGATCGTACTGGCAACAGGTAAATCTCCTGAGTGGAGTAGGTGAGGACGCGTTCCCCGTAGAGGGAACAGTAGGCGTCGGGTCGACCTAGGGTTTCCGGTAGGAAACCTGAAGTCAGACCCGGACAGTTCGAATGCTGTCAAAACTTTTATTATTATCATTCATTATGTTTCTGTGCTAACTTTGTTTTGCAGGGTATGTGTTTGGGACTAACACATTTTGCAGGAACAAAGGAGCAAGTTACAACTCGGATGAACAGTGTCCGAGGCGCCTCCATGGAGCTTGGAGGCGCCTCGGGTGCGAGCCAGGAAAAGGCCAGCGCAGCAGACTGGAGGCGCCTTGAATGGAGTTCAAGGCGCCTTGGACCGGAGGTTGAAGGCGCCTTGGATAGGCTGAAGGCGCCTTGAACCAGATAGAGTTCGACCAGGTCCGTGCTGATCCACGCGGGTGACTCGGCTCGTTCAAGGCGCCTTGGTGAACAGTATAAGGCGCCTTGAACCCCCTTTATAAGGGGTCTCGACCAGCAGCTTCAAACAACAACTTTCAGGTGATCGTACTGCTACAAGCTGCTCACGAGACGATTCCAAAGTGCTGTTGCGAGACATCGACGACCCGGACCTCTGAATCTTCAGATTACGATATTGTCGTCGGTATAACTGTATTCTTTTTAATACTTAACTGTAATACTTGTACTCTTGTCGAGCTTATAGTTGTTGCCCACGGAAAACGATCAAGGATCGCGGGCCTTCGAGTAGGAGTCGTCACAGGCTCCGAACGAAGTAAAAATCCCTTGTCTCTCTGTGTTATTTTATTCCGCTTCATTAACTCTTACGTTTTACGATTCCGATAATAGAACGATTATAGCCACGAGCGCTATTCACCCCCCCCCCCTCTAGCGCGTCTCGATCCAACAGCCCAAAATCATCACAATTTATTGTGATAATAGCGGTGCAGTTGCAAACTCGAAGGAACCACGAGCTCATAAGGCAAGTAAACATATAGAGCGCAAGTACCACCTGATACGAGATATCGTGAAGCGAGGAGAAGTTGTCATCACCAAGATTGCATCAGCGGATAACCTGGCAGATTCTTTCACTAAGGCCCTTTCGGCGAAAGTTTTCGATCAGCATGTGGAGGGAATGGAAATCAGATGTATGGTAGAAGATATGGCAGCTTAGTCATTAGTATAAGTGGGAGATTGTTGGAGTGTATACTGAAAGCCTAAGCTTTGTAAACATTCATTTTGAATAAAGAATCACATTTGGTCAAATGATCTACATTTAGTTGTAGTTGTTCAATTAATTTATATTGTAGATAACATAGTATGTGGTGTCACATATAGAAGATGATGTTATCAGTACCTTATAAATTATAAACAGTAGCTCACGACCAAAATGGAAAGGGACAAACCATTAGAAGGTCGTAGTGTAATTAGGTATCAGTTTATCTTGACTGTATAATTACACTAGTATATTTAGAGTGTATTGAGTAGGACCATTTGGGGTCGTTTCTTTTATACTGACTTTATAAAGAAACAAAGACCTCGGTTATCATGGAAGTGTGTGCTCTTAATCCTAATATAATAACAAGCACATATATTTGATATTTATTTCTTTAATTTATCAGTGGGTGAGATTTAGTTCGATGAATCAATAAGCCCGATAAGTTGGGAAATGGTATCACTTATAGTATGTGTTGTTGATTATAGAAGGAAACTGTTGTTGGAGTGTATACTGAAAGCCTAAGCTTTGTAAACATTCATTATGAATAAAGAATCACATTTGGTTTAATTGTCTACATTTGTTTGTAGTTGTTCATTTAATTTATATTGTAGATAACATAGTATGTGGTGTCACATACAGAAGATGATGTTATCAGTACCTTATAAATTATAAACAGTAGCTCACGACTAAAATGGAAAGGAACAAACCATTAGAAGATCGTAGTGTAATTAGGTATTAGTTTATCTTGACTATACAATTACACTAGTACACTCAGAGTGTATTGAGTAGGACCATTAGAGGTCGTTTCTTTTATACTGACTTTATAAAAGAACAAAGACCTCAGTTATTATGGAAGTGTGTGCTCTTAATCCTAATATAATAACAAGCACATATGTTTGATATTTATTTCTTTAATTTATCAATGGGTGAGATTTAGTTCGATGAATCAATAAACTCGATAAGTTGGGAAATGGTATCACTTATAGTGTGTGTTGTTGATTATAGAAGGAAACTGTGTCCTAGAGATACTAGGTTGATAATGTCCTCAAGAGGAGCTCATAAAGATTGTCATGTTAAACCCTGCAGGTGGACTTAGTCCGACATGATAATAAGGTTGAGTGGTACTACTCTTGGACTTAGATATTAATTAAATGAGTTGTCAGTAACTCACTTAATTAGTGGACATTCGATATCTTAAACACAGGGAGACTAACACACTCATAATAAGAAGGAGCCCAAAAATGTAATTTGGGATTGGTGCGGTAGTTCAATGATAGTTCTCTAGTGGAATGAATTATCATTGATAAAATTAAGTTGTGTGTTCGGGGCGAACACGGGATGCTTAATTTTATCAGGAGACCAAAACCAATTCCTCCTCTCGGTCCCTATCGTAGCCTCTTATTTATAGAGTTCTATACCCACCTATACCCACCCAATAGGGGCCGGCCAAGCTAGCTTGGGATCAAGCTAGGGCCGGCCTAGGTATAAAATTGGGTGGTCGGCCCTAGCTTGAACCCAAGCTAGTAGGGCCGGCCAAAATAAATTAAAAAAGAAATTTAATTTTAATTTTTATTATGTGGTAGATATAATTTAAAGAGAATTAAAATTAAAATATCTCTCTTGTAAAAGATTTACAAAAGATTAAAGAAAGAGATTAGATCTCTTTCCTTATTTGTAGATTGGAGAGATTTTATTTTCTCTTTAAAATTATTCACATGTTAATAAAATTAAAATTATAGATATTTCCTTTTATTAACCATGAAGAGATTTTTAAAGAGAAATTTTATTTTTTAAAATTTCCGGAAACAAATAAGGAAAGTTTTAATTGTTGATTGAAACTTGTCCAATTTGCTTCCTCTTGATGTGGCCGGCCATTAGAGTTTATTTGGGAAATTTTATTTTATTTTTCTCAAATAAATCATGTCAAGGAAATTAAGGAAATTTTATTTTAAATAAATTTCCTAATTTGCCTAGGCCAAGGAATATAAAAGAAGGGGTAGGGGTGCCTTCATGAGACACAACCTCTATTGTTTTCTCTCCCTTTTTCCTTGGTGTTGTGGCCGGCCATTACCCTCTCCCTCTCTTCCTCTTGTGGTGGCCGAATACTTCATCTTTCTTGGAGTTCTTGTGGTGGCCGGATACTACTTGGAGAAGAAGAAGAAGAAGAAGAGAAAGCTAGCATCTCTTGGAGCTTGGTTAGTATTTTGATTTTCTTCTTTGGTAAAGTTCTTCCTTTGTGGCCGAAACTTGCTTGGAGGAGAAGAAGGTGGTTGGTGGTTTCTCGTCTCGGAAGATCGTTGCCCACACAACGTCTGAGGTTAGAAGAGGAATATGGTAGAAGATCAAGAGGTTTTTCTACAAGGTATAACTAGTAATTTCTATTTCCGCATCATGCTAGTTATTTATGGAAATAATACCAAATACAAGAGGCTTACGTTCTAGAATTTCGAATATGTTTTTTCGAAGTTGTGTTCTTTTGTTTCTTTCTTTTCCTTGTGATTTGATTGCTCTCTTTGGTTAACCTAAAGTTATTTTAGGAAATTAAATATTAGCTTTCTATTAAAGGTTTTGTCTAGTCGGTGGTGGTTGCTCCCATATCCAAGAAGGCCATGTGCCTCGCCACGTCAGTACTGGGAACCTTTTATGGAAATTAATATTTAATGGAATTAATAACTTAAGGAGACTTGGGTCGAACGTGTTAAGTTCCGCAGAAGATCCAAGTCAAAACCTAAAAGAACAAATAGATTAAGTTTTGGATCAAACGTGTTAAGTTCCGCAGGCGATCCAAAATTTAATTTAAAAGAACACATGGTAGCTAGGAAAAGGTTCAGACCTTTGTACAAAATTTTTGTACAGTGGAACCTATAGGTTTTCCGAGTAGCAACCAACAATTGGTATCAGAGCTAGGGTTTTACCTCTGTGTATTTGGTATTTAGTTTAATTATGCACATGTCATACATAATTTAGGCAGGTTAATAGTAGGATGTGCTAACTCTATGGAGGCAGGATCCAACTATTATGGCTTTTAGTTAATTATGTTGGTGATTGGACCCTTGGACATGGCAATGGCAGGGTATATGTGTGTGCATGATTGTATTAAAATACACAGAGTCGTATTTAGTTTTATTAGGATTTTATTTTTGATCTAGATACATGTACATTCCTTTTATGGAATATAGGATCAAAAATGTAAAATTCTATTTATGTCGCGGATCGAATCTTGCAAAGCGTGGAACCTTCTAAGGACCAGAGGCGCAGCGGAACTCGGAGCAAGATGGATGCGACAGTTAGACCCGGTGGCGGTGGCCAAATAAGGCAGCAGCTTCGGATGACAACACACGGAGGACAATTAAAGATAAAAGCCATAATAGTTGAAAATTAGATTTTCTATTTATTGCTTTTATATTGTGCTGTGTGTGCGTGTTAGTTTACAAGTTTAGTAGGCTAGCATAGTTAAAATTCCTCATTTATAAATAACTAAGTGGGAGAGGGATTTTTTAAATCCCATGGTCTCCATTACTGGTTTGTAAGTGATGCAAACAAGCTTGCGCGTTGGCTCTGAGAGCCTTCCTCCATAACGGATGAGCTTGTTTGCGGATCACTAGAACAGACTTCCATTTCTGGATGACTATAGGAAGTTAATCAAGAGCGTGTGATCTTCCCCAACGGAAGGGGCATAATCTTATTAATGGACTTAGTGTCAAGTAATGGTGAACACTTAGACACATCTAATAGTATCCTCCCCAACGGAGTCTATTATTTGTGAGACCAAATAATACCAACTATTAATTTTATTTGTCAAAACTTAGGTTGCCAAGATAATAAAATTAATGTGTCACAACCCTCCTTTTACACCTGTTGAAATTGTATACGTCCACACTAACGTGGCATACAAAATTCACGGTGTTATGAGGTGTTGGTTAATTTAAAATAGTATTGTTTGAGGAATCAATATTATTCTAAATTTAGAGTTCTGACCAAAAGTTATTTGTGATTCTTAGGATGACTTTCAACCCACTGTCCATCATACTTCAACAAAATAGACTTACTGGACCAAATTACATAGATTGGAAAAGAAACACGGATATTGTCTTAACTGCTGAAAGCTATAAATTTGTACTGACTGAACCTTGTCCCGATGCACCCACTGGTGAATCTACCCAAGAGGAGATTGAATATCATAAGAGATGGGTAAAGCGGATGAGATGGCGCGGTGTTACATTTGGCTTCAATGTCAAATGTATTGCAACATCGACATAAAGATTTACCAACGACTTATGATATTATGAACAATCTCAAGGAACTCTTTGGTCATCGGATAGAGCTTCTAGACAAGAAGCTATGAGAAAGATAATGACGACCACCATGCAAGAGGGTACTCCTGTAAGGATCATATCCTAAACATGATGGCTTATCCGAACGAGATATGATCCTTGGAGGAGAAATTGATGGGGAAACCCATTGATATGATCCTCCAACGCTACCTAGAAGTTTTGAGCGGTTCCTTGAACTATAATATGAATAAGAGGATTTATTCATTAGGGGAACTCCTGACGGAACTTCACAAGGATTATTTAATTCAAAATTCTCAAATTCACTATATGTTGAAAATGGTTCTACTTCTAAACCGAGAGGAAAGAAGAAGAAACAAGTGGTTCAACAAAGAAAGTGAATAAATCTCAGTGTGAGGATTTAAGCTGGAGTGAAGAAGCGAAGGGCAAGTGCTTCATCCGCAAGCAGGCATGGAAGGCGGACTGTCCTCGTAAGAACCAAAACAAAGGTATATCTCATGCTCTAGTTGTTGAAACATGTTTAGCGATGTTATCTACCAGACGGTGTGTAGATACAGGAGCCACCGATCATG
Source organism: Zingiber officinale (assembly GCF_018446385.1). Classification (NCBI taxonomy): domain Eukaryota; kingdom Viridiplantae; phylum Streptophyta; class Magnoliopsida; order Zingiberales; family Zingiberaceae; genus Zingiber; species Zingiber officinale. The sequence goes on along the minus strand of NC_055993.1, from coordinate 111,874,322 downwards.
TCTGCAATTCCTTACAGGGGTTCCAGGAAACCGACGACTATCTGAAGGGGAGATTACCGTCTACATGGGCAATGCTACTAAGGTGGCAATTGCAGTGGGAGGCGTCTACTTATCTTTTAGTAGAAATAAAATTTGGTTTTAAGAAATTGTCTTTATGTACCCGTTTTAGAAAGAATTTAATTTCGGTTTCTAAACTGCTTTTAGATGGATATTCGGTTTCTTCAAGAATGATGTAGTTATTAAAAGAAATAAAGTGATTATCTGCTCGTGCATTAGTTGGCAATTTGTATATTTTAAATCCAATTTCTTCCACAAAGCAAAACATGAAAATTTATAACTCATCTTCTAATTCTAATAAGAGAAAAGAACCTTCAGAAATGAACCAAGCATATCTTTGGCATCTAAGACTTGGTCATATTAATTTAAGTAGGATTCAGAGGCTTATAGCCGATGGACTTTTGAGTTCATTAGAGTTGGAAAATTTTCCAACTTGTGAATCTTGCTTAGAAGGTAAAATGACCAAGAGGCCGTTCAAGGCCAAGGGTATAGAGCCAAAGAAGTGTTAGAGTTGGTTCACTCTGATTTGTGTGGTCCTATGTCTGTCCAGGCAAGAGGAGGTTTTGAATATTTTGTCTCTTTCATAGACGATTATTCAAGATATGGATACATTTACCTAATGCGCCGCAAGTCCGAATGCTTTGACAAGTTCAAAGAATACAAGGCTGATGTGGAGAAACGATTAGGTAAAAGTATCAAGACACTACGATCTGATCGTGGTGGCGAATACCTCTTAGGAGAATTACTTATCGAGGTCGATTCAATCCCAATTGTTCGCACCTGGAACACCCCAACAGAATGGTGTCGCAGAACGAAGGAATAGGACTCTTATGGAGATGGTTAGATCGATGATGAGTTATTCAGAATTACCAAATTCGTTTTGGGGATATGCTCTGGAAACAGCAGTATATGTTCTGAACTTAGTACCTTCTAAATCAGTTTCTTCTACTCCCATAGAATTGTGGAATGGCGAAAACCCATCTAAGACATATTCGGTTGGGGTAGTCCAGCACATGTCCTGAAACCAGATCTTGATAAGTTAGAATCTCGTACTGAAGTTCGCGTGTTTGTAGGATATCCTAAAGGAACGAAGGTGGTTTATTTTATAGTCCTAAGACGAAGGTCATTGTTAGCACCAATGCCCGTTTTAGAAGAAGACTATATAATGGATCACAAGCCCAGAGTAAAGTTGTTTTAGAAGAACTTAGAGGACATGTCTACTTCATTAAGGACAAGATGAAGTACCACAAGAGACGCAACACGTGTCACACATGATGCACAACCATAAACAAGACTCGTCGTAGTGGGAGGGTTGTGAGGCACTGAAAGATTCATGTTTTTGGGAGAGTCTTGGACTTGATCCGGGTAAACATGAACCCGATCCGGTCATATAATGAAGCACTCCAAGATATAGATGCATCTTGGCAAAAGGCAATGAATTCGAAATAGAGTCCATGTATTCTAATAAGGTGGAAGCTTGTAGAACCACCTGATGGTGTAAAAGCCGTTGGATGCAAGTGGATCTACAAAAGGAAAAGAGGGACAGACGGGAAGGTAGAAACCTTCAAAGCTAGGCTTGTTGCGAAAGGGTACACTCAGAAAGAGGGAATCGATTATGAGGAAACCTTTTCACCGGTAGCCATGCTTAAGTCTATCCGGATACTCTTATCCATTGCTGCTCATATGGATTATGAGATTTGGCAAATGGATGTCAAGACAGCTTTCCTTAATGGAAGTCTTGAAGAGAACATCCATATGAAGCAACCAGAAGGGTTCATTGAAAAAGGCAAAGAGCATCTAGTGTGCAAACTTAATCGGTCCATTTATGGACTGAAGCAAGCTTCAAGGTCTTGGAACATCCGGTTTAATGAAGTAATCCAGTCATATGGATTTATTCAAAGTCCGGATGAGTCTTGTGTGTATAAGAAGTGTAACGGAAACGTGGTGGTATTTCTTGTACTATACATAGATGATATTTTGTTAATTGGCAACAATGTCAAGGTATTATCAGACGTAAGGGTATGGTTGTCCAAACAATTTGATATGAAGGACTTAGGAGATTGTGCACACATTCTTGGGATCAAAGTTATAAGGGATCGTAAGAAAAGAATGTTGTGTCTGTCCCAAGCTTCATATATAGATACAATCCTTGCTCGTTTTAGCATGCAGGATTCAAAGAAAGGTTTCTTACCTTTTAGACATGGAGTAGCTCTATCTAAAGAGATGTCTCCAAAGACATCGAAAGAGATAGAGGACATGAAAGCAGTTCCTTATGCTTCAGCTGTAGGAAGCCTAATGTATGCAATGCTATGTACGAGACGATATCATTTCTTTGTGGGCATGGTCGGAGATATCGAGTAACCTCGACAAGGACATTGGATGCAAGCATATATTAAAGTACGAGAAGGACTAGAGATTATATGCTAGTGTACCAAGCAGACGATCCGCTCCATGGGTTTTGATTTCCAATCGATAGGGATAACATGAAGTCTACATCAGGCTATGTGTTTACTTTAGGAGGTGGAGCCATTTCATGGAGGAGTGTTAAGCATAAATGCGTTTCGACTCAACCATGGAAGTCGAGTATATAGCACGAGGCAGCTAAAGAAGCAGTATGGCTCGGGAACTTTCTAATGGACTTAGATGTGATTCTGGTTTGCCCAAAATCATCACAATTTATTGTGATAATAGCGGTGCAGTTGCAAACTCGAAGGAACCACGAGCTCATAAGGCAAGTAAACATATAGAGCGCAAGTACCACCTGATACGAGATATCGTGAAGCGAGGAGAAGTTGTCATCGCCAAGATTGCATCAGCGGATAACCTGGCAGATCCTTTCACTAAGGCCCTTCCGGTGAAAGCTTTCGATCGGCATGTGGAGGGAATGGGAATCAGATGTATGGTAGAAGATATGGCAGCTTAGTCATTAGTATAAGTGGGAGATTGTTGGAGTGTATACTGAAAGCCTAAGCTTTGTAAACATTCATTATGAATAAAGAATCACATTTGGTCTAATTGTCTACATTTGTTTGTAGTTGTTCATTTAATTTATATTGTAGATAACATAGTATGTGGTGTCACATACAGAAGATGATGTTATCAGTACCTTATAAATTATAAACAGTAGCTCACGACTAAAATGGAAAGGAACAAACCATTAGAAGATCGTAGTGTAATTAGGTATTAGTTTATCTTGACTATACAATTACACTAGTACACTCAGAGTGTATTGAGTAGGACCATTAGAGGTCGTTTCTTTTATACTGACTTTATAAAGAACAAAGACCTCGCTTATTATGGAAGTGTGTGCTCTTAATCCTAATATAATAACAAGCACATATGTTTGATATTTATTTCTTTAATTTATCAATGGGTGAGATTTAGTTCGATGAATCAATAAACTCGATAAGTTGGGAAATGGTATCACTTATAGTGTGTGTTGTTGTTTATAGAAGGAAACTGTGTCCTAGAGATACTAGGTTGATAATGTCCTCAAGAGGAGCTCATAAAGATTGTCATGTTAAACCCTGCAGGTGGACTTAGTCCGACATGATAATAAGGTTGAGTGGTACTACTCTTGGACTTAGATATTAATTAAATGAGTTGTCAGTACTCACTTAATTAGTGGACATTCGATATCTTAAACACAGGGAGACTAACACACTCATAATAAGAAGGAGCCCAAAAATATAATTTGGGATTGGTGCGGTAGTTCAATGATAGTTCTCTAATGGAATGAATTATCATTGATAAAATTAAGTTGTGTGTTCGGGGCGAACACGGGATGCTTAATTTTATCAGGAGACCAAAACCAATTCCTCCTCTCGGTCCCTATCGTAGCCTCTTATTTATAGAGTTCTATACCCACCTATACCCACCCAATAGGGGCCGGCCAAGCTAGCTTGGAATCAAGCTAGGGCCGGCCTAGTTATAAAATTGGGTGGCCGGCCCTAGCTTGAACCCAAGCTAGTAGGGCCGGCCAAAATAAATTAAAAAGAAATTTAATTTTAATTTTTATTATATGGTAGATATAATTTAAAGAGAATTAAAATTAAAATATCTCTCTTGTAAAAGATTTACAAAAGATTAAAGAAAGAGATTAGATCTCTTTCCTTATTTGTAGATTGGAGAGATTTTATTTTCTCTTTAAAATTATTCACATGTTAATAAAATTAAAATTATAGATATTTCCTTTTATTAACCATGAAGAGATTTTTAAAGAGAAATTTTATTTTTTAAAATTTCCGGAAACAAATAAGGAAAGTTTTAATTGTTGATTGAAACTTGTCCAATTTGCTTCCTCTTGATGTGGCCGACCATTAGAGTTTATTTGGGAAATTTTATTTTATTTTTCTCAAATAAATCATGTCAAGGAAATTAAGGAAATTTTATTGTAAATAAATTTCCTAATTTGCCTAGGCCAAGGAATATAAAAGAAGGGGTAGGGGTGCCTTCATGAGACACAACCTCTATTGTTTTCTCTCCCTTTTTCCTTGGTGTTGTGGCCGGCCATTACCCTCTCCCTCTCTTCCTCTTGTGGTGGCCGAATACTTCATCTTTCTTGGAGTTCTTGTGGTGGCCGGATACTACTTGGAGAAGAAGAAGAAGAAGGAGAGAAAGCTAGCATCTCTTGGAGCTTGGTTAGTATTTTGATTTTCTTCTTTGGTAAAGTTCTTCCTTTGTGGCCGAACCTTGCTTGGAGGAGAAGAAGGTGGTTGGTGGTTTCTCGTCTCGGAAGATCGTTGCCCACACAACGTCTGAGGTTAGAAGAGGAATACGGTAGAAGATCAAGAGGTTTTTCTACAAGGTATAACTAGTAATTTCTATTTCCGCATCATGCTAGTTATTTATGGAAATAATACCAAATACAAGAGGCTTACGTTCTAGAATTTCGAATATGTTTTTTCGAAGTTGTGTTCTTTTGTTTCTTTCTTTTCCTTGTGATTTGATTGCTCTCTTTGGTTAACCTAAAGTTATTTTAGGAAATTAAATATTAGCTTTCTATTAAAGGTTTTGTCTAGTCGGTGGTGGTTGCTCCCATATCCAAGAAGGCCATGTGCCTCGCCACGTCAGTACTGGGAACCTTTTATGGAAATTAATATTTAATGGAATTAATAACTTAAGGAGACTTGGGTCGAACGTGTTAAGTTCCGCAGGAGATCCAAGTCAAAACCTAAAAGAACAAATAGATTAAGTTTTGGATCAAACGTGTTAAGTTCCGCAGGCGATCCAAAATTTAATTTAAAAGAACACATGGTAGCTAGGAAAAGGTTCAGACCTTTGTACAAAATTTTTGTACAGTGGAACCTATAGGTTTTCCGAGTAGCAACCAACAACTATGTCCTAGAGATACTAGGTTGATAATGTCCTCAAGAGGAGCTCATAAGGATTGTCATGTTAAACCCTGCAGGTGGACTTAGTCCGACATGACAATAAGGTTGAGTGGTACTACTCTTGGACTTAGATATTAATTAAATGAGTTGTCAGTAACTCACTTAATTAGTGGACATTCGATATCTTAAACACAGGGAGACTAACACACTCATAATAAGAAGGAGCCCAAAAATGTAATTTGGGATTGGTGCGGTAGTTCAATAATAGTTCTCTAGTGGAATGAATTATTATTGATAAAATTAAGTTGTGTGTTCGGGGCGAACACGGGATGCTTAATTTTATCGGGAGACCAAAACCAATTCCTCCTCTCGGTCCCTATCGTAGCCTCTTATTTATAGAGTACTATACCCATCTATACCCACTTCTATACTCACCTAAAGGGGGCCGGCCAAGCTAGCTTGGAAACAAGCTAGGGCCGACCTAAGCATGAATTGGGGTGGCCGGCCCTAGCTTGAACCCAAGCTAGAGGGGCCGGCCATATTAAATTAAAAAGGATTTTAATTTTAATTTTTATTATGTGGAAGATATAATTTAAAGAGAATTAAAATTAAAATATATCTCTTGTAAAAGATTAAAGAAAGATATTAGATTTCTTTCCTTATTTGTAGATTGGTGAGATATTTTATTTTCTCTTTAAAAATTATTCACATGTTGTAAAATTAAAATTATGGAAATTTATTTTTATCAACCATGAAGAGATTTTTGAAGAGAAATTTTAATTTTAAAATTTTCGGAAACAAATTAGGAAGTTTTAATTTGTTGATTAAAACTTGTCTAATTTACTTCCTTTTGATGTGGTCGGCCAATATAGTTTAATTGGGGAAATTTTATTTTATTTTTCTCAATTAAATCATGTCAAGGAAATTAAGGAAATTTTATTGTAATTAAATTTCCTAATTTGCCTAAGCGAAGGAATATAAAAGAAGAGGTGGGGGTGCCTTCATGGGACAACCTCTTTTATTTCTCTCCCTCTTTTGTTCCTTGGTGTGGTCGGCCATCATTATCCTCTCCCTCTCTTCCTCTTGTGGTGGCCGAACCTCTCTCTCCCCTTGGAGCTCTTGTGGTGGCCGGATACTACTTGGAGAAGAAGAAGAAGAAGGAGAGAAAGCTAGCATCTCTTGGAGCTTGGTTGGAGTTTTGATCTTCTTCCTTGGTGAAGCTTCCTTATTGTTGGCCGAACCTAGCTAGGAGGAGAAGAAGGTGGTTGGTGGTTTCTCATCTCGGAAGATCGTTGTCCACACAACGTCCGAGGTTAGAAGAGGAATACGGTAGAAGATCAAGAGGTTTTTCTACAAGGTATAACTAGTAATTTTTCTTTCCGCATCATACTAGTTATTTTTGGAAATAATACCAAATACAAGAGGCTTACGATTCTAGTATTTCGAATATGTTTTTCGATGTTGTGTTCTTTTGTTTTATTTTTCCTTGTGATTTGATTGTTCTTTTCGGTTAACCTAAAGTTATTTTAGGAAATTAAATATTAGCTTTCTATAAAAGGTTTTGTCTAGTCGGTGGTGGTTGCTCCCATATCCAAGAAGGTCGTGTGCCTCACCACGTCAGTACTGGAAACCAATTATGGAAATTAATATTTAATGGAATTAATAACTTAAAGTGATTTGGGTCGAACGTGTTAAGTTCCGCAGGAGACCCAAGTCAAAACCTAAAAGAACGAATAGATTAAGTTTTGGATCAAACGTGTTAAGTTCCGCAGGCGAACCAAAATTTAATTTAAAAGAACACATGGTAGCTAGGAAAAGGTTCAGACCTTTGTACAAAATTTTTATACAGTGGAACCTCTAGGTTTTCCGAGTAGCAACCAACAGTCTGGCCGGCGTGTGGCTGCTCGCTGCCTGGCGATGGCTGGACGGCGTATGGCTGCCGCCGTGCACCTTCTGAAATTTAAGTTAATATTCGAAAATTACTGTCTGAATTGATAATGTTGTTTGTGCAGGTCTCATTTTGGCGTGATCTCAGTGTAGTTGAAGGTAGCTGTATTTGTTGACCTCTTTTCGGTATTCTTAAGTTCATTATTATGCATTTACTAATTTGTATATAAAGTTAGCTTTAAATAATTATATTATAGTTGATTAATTGCGTTCCTTCTTTTTGATTAGCTGTTGTTTTTTTTTTGTCTTCAATGATAAGATTTATCGATAGTAACTTTTAATAATGTTTAACTGAATAGTTGAATTCAGGTAAAATGCAGAATGAGCGAAGTTGGATGTATAAAAAAAATTTGCCTAATCGTCAGGGGTTAACTCCTGAGTTTATCACTGGACTGAGGTAATTTTTAAATTTTGCATCTACTCAAGTTATGTATATGGATGGCAAGAAGATAAGGTGCGCGTGTAGAAAATGTCACAATGGGAAATTTTTACCCACCGATAAAGTTGAAGAACATCTTTGTAGATTTAGTTTTACTCTGAATTATTATAATTGGACAAGTCATGACGAACCGTTCATATCTGATGAGGATTATGGACGGAATTTTCAAGCCTCTGCTATTGGGGATCAGAGTTATTATGAACAATTCAATCCTTATCAGAGGATGGTAATTGATGCAAGTTGTCAGAATTATATTCCCGAGACGCTTGGTGCAAGTTCTAGTTTTCCTCCAACAAGTGAACAAATGTTTGCCACTAATACATTGCCGTTGGAGGAGCCTGATGTACCAGGTCTGGATGAAATATATTACAAATTTCAAGAAGTATTGAGTGCTGCAAATGAACCATTATATTCCGGTTGTGACAGTCAGACTAAATTATCTCTTACATCCATATTATTAAATATAAAGGCAGATCATAATATGTCGCAAGATTGTTTTAATGATATTGTTCAAGCGTTTGACGATACATTGCCACGTGATCACAATTTGCCTCTTGATTTTTACAGTATGAAAAAACTGGTGAAAGATTTAGGTCTTCCAGTTGAAAGAATTGATGTTTGCAGAGATGGTTGTATGTTATATTGGGGAGATGATGCAGATGTAGAGGCTTGTAAATTCTGTAATCAAGATAGGTATAAGACAACCAGAAGGAGTCAACAATGACGTAAAGCACACAGCCAGTTGTTTTATTTACCTTTAACTCCTAGGTTACAAAGATTGTATGCATCAAAGGCAACTGCGGAACACATGGCTTGGCATGCAACTCATCAAACAGAAGAGGGTTTAATGTGTCATCCATCAGATGTAGATGCGTGGAAAAATTTTGATAGAACATATCCAGATTTTGCAAAGGAGACTAGAAATATTAGATTATGTCTTTGTGCTGATGAATTTGCTCCGTTTGGTAAATCAGGAAGAAATTATTCTTGTTGGCCAGTTATCTTAACGCCGTATAATCTTCCACCTGGGATGTGCATGAAAACACCTTATATGTTTTTAACATTGGTTGTACCAGGTCCACAAAATCCAAAGAAGTTAATAGATATTTATATGCAACCTCTGATAACAGAACTTAAACAACTATGGGATGAAGGTGTTCCTACATACGATGTTCATTCTAACCAGATGTTTATACTAAAGGCTGCTCTTCTTTGGACCATAAATGACTTTCCAGCTTATGGTATGCTATCAGGTTGGAGTACTGCTGGGATCTTGGGATGCCCAATATGTATGGAGAGATCAAAGTCATTCAGATTGAAACACAGAAAGAAACCAAGTTATTTTGATTGTCATAGGCAATTCTTACCAACAAATCATAAGTTCAGAAAGAATAAAGATGAATTCACTAAAAATAGGATCGAAAGAACACTTCCGCCATTGAGATTGACAGGTCAAGATATTTGGTACAGAGTGCATCACTTTCCCTCTGTTATTGAACAACCATATGGTACAACATATGAATATGGGAGTACACATAAATGGACTAAACGAAGTATATTTTGGGATTTACCGTATTGGTTTAGGCATTTGATACATCATAATCTCGATGTAATGCATATTGAGAAGAATGTTTTTGATAATCTGATAAATACTGTGATGGATATCACTGGAAAAACAAAAGACAATCTCAATGCAAGAAAAGATATGCGACTCATATGTAAAAAACTCACTCTTGATGTCGATGAAAATAGTAGAGGACCAAAGCCAAAGGCAATTTATACATTAAATAAGGATCAAAGATGTGTCCTATGTGAATGGTTGAAATCTTTGAAATTTCCAGATGGGTATGTCTCTAATCTTGGAAGATGTGTCGATATGAAAGAATGGAAGTTAATTGGTATGAAAAGTCATGATTGTCATATCATAATGCAAAGACTGATTCCTATTGCTTTTAAGGAACTCTTACCACAATTTGTATGGGGAGCGATTACGGAGTTAAGTATTTTCCTACATGATATTTGCTCAACAGTTTTGAGACGTTCACACATGGAGAAGTTAGAGAGAGATATTCCAATCATTTTGTGCAATTTGGAAAGGATATTCCACCCTCTTTTTTTTGACTCCATGGAGCATCTTTTGATTCACTTGCCATATAAGGCCAAAGTTGGAGGACCCGTCCATTTTCGGTGGATGTATCCATTTGAAAGGTAGAGTGTCTTATTTGTATAATTCGACTGTTTGAATGCAAAAAAAAAAATACTTCTACTCCTGGATCATTTATATATATATATTTAATATAATTTTATATATCTTCAACAAATTCTTATATCATTTGAAGAAAAAGGTGAAAAATAAAGCATGAGTTGAAGCCTCTATTGTTAATGCATACATTGTGGAGGAAGTCACCACTTTTGCATCATATTATTTTGAACCTCATGTTCAATGCAAAAGGCGAAGAGCGGGCAGAAATGATGAGGGTCCTATTGGTCCAAATGTTACCTCATTTTCAATTTTTGACTAACTTGGTCGACCAAGTGGACCATGTAAACAAAGATACTTAACTGGTAAAGAATGGCCAGCAGCCCAAACATATATTTTACTAAATTATCCAGAAGTATCATCATATTACGAGTAAGTATATATATATATATTTTTTTATTTTTTCAATTGTTTGTGTAACAATATGTTTTTTTGAGTAGGATATTTACCAACTTATATTCTGAATTATCGACACAAGAGTTCGATCGATTTTGTGAAGAAGAATTTGCTGCATGGTTCAAATCATATGTAAGTAAAAAATCTATATTTTGTTGATACATATGCATACTTTTAACAATTTGTGTTTTGACCTTAGGTTCAAGCTAATCAAGCTCATCTTGAGCAAGAATGGCTAATCCATCTGTCATGGGGTCCAAATTCATGCATACGCACTTGGCCAACATATTTCATAAATGGATATAATTTTCATACTCAAGACTATGGAATGGGCAAGAATACCATGAATAGTGGGGTGTGCATATCTTCATCCAATGAAGGAGGTGCAAGCTATGATTTTTATGATTTGTTGGATGAAATAATAGAAGTAGAATACCTAGGACCACAAATGCAAGTTATATTATTTATGTGTCGTTGGTTTGACCCTGTTAGAGGGATGAAAGTGCATCCACATTATAATTTAGTTGAAATAAATCATAAGAGATTTTATAAGAGATATGAACCATTTGTGTTGGCACAACAAGCAATTCAAGTATTCTATTCTTCATATCCGAGTTTGAAACGCGATAAGATTGATTGGTGGGCTGTTTGTAAAACTAAAGCACGAAAAAAAATTGAGGCACATTGGGAAAACATTGCATATCAACAAGAGGAAGTTTCAAACACCTTTCAAACTGAGGAATATATTATTCCAACTTTACGAGATCCCAACGGTGTAGTAATCAACGTAGATAGAAGTGAAATTGATGATGATGAGGAGGAGGAGGAGGAGGAAGGAGAGGAGGAGGAAGAGGAGGAGGAGGAGGAAGAGGAAGAGGAAGAGGAGGAGGAAGAGGAGGAGGAGGATGATAATGACAATGATGACTTTGATTTTTGATGCATGATGGGTAAGTTTTGTTAGCTTATTTAAAGAAATTTCCCATATTTTATTATATATACTGTCTCTTTTATAATTTGATTTACTTTATCTGTTAACACATTGTATTTGTTCCTACAGGTCATCAGAGGTCACATTTTATAAATTTCCCCTCCACTCTTTTCGATAATCTTTACATAAAAATAGTAAGTTTTTAATTATCCTTTGTTATGTATCAGATCTGTAATCAACTTTATTAAATTATTGAAATTTTCAGCATATATTTCGACGTGGTGGACGTAGACGGCGACCACAGGACAGACACATCCATCACCTGCCAGTGAACCTATGCCACCCCCTACTCAGGCAAGCCCATCCCATGTGTCTTCTCCACCGGCATCATATTCCCCTGCCAGTGTACCTATGTCACCCCTTCATCAGCCGGGCCCATCTCATGTACCTTCTACACCGGTTTCATATTCGCCACCACAAGTACCTTACCCAGAGCAGTTACCTGTCCACTCAGATCCTCCTGACTCAACAAGAAACTCATTTGCTGAGTTTAGGAATTATAGAGCTCCTTTAGTCCCCATCGGTGATTCGTAAGTACTATAAAATATTTTATTTGTTAGACCTATCTTAATTATTTAACATCATTATTTTGTAATTTAATGCAGCTTTGAAAATCCGGTACAAATTGTTCGAGAAATAAATAGAATCATGAACAACCATTGGGGAGGGGATTCTTTGACATATTCAAGCACTCCACCAGCCACAAAACAACTTTGGTGGAGCGAGTTCAAAGTATATTTTCTTGAGTTTACTTCAATTTTACAGTGATTATATAATAAAATAAATGTCTATTTCAGCGCTTAAATAATTGGGACCCGAATGACGAAATGGAGATACGAAGAATATTTAAAAAGAAATGTGGCGATCACATTAGACATGTATTAAGTCACGCAAAGAGTCGGGGGAAAAAGCCAAACTTCATCACTGAAGAAAATTGGGAGAGGATCACTATATTTTGGGCAACGGAGGAAAGTAAACAAAGGAGTGACCTGAATAGAATGAATCAATCTCACAATTCTGGTGACTCAAGTGCTATATATGCGGGAGGCTCCATTAACATAGATGAGCATAGACGGAGAATGGTAATTGTTTCACTCTTTCACAAATTTTTAATATATATCAAATTATTTCATTATTTGAAATAATGTTTTTTTAGACCAAGGAGACAGGGAAGGAGTCTTCTTTCATTGATACTTTCACTCGCACTTTTAAAAAAAAAAGATAACACATGGAGTGGGGCGAGAGCAAAAGCAGTCAAGGTTGGAATTAATATTTATTTTACCTTAATATATGGTTTAAATTTAATTAGTTACCTACCATTATTGTCTTAATATTATATGTGTTTCTATTATATCTAATCAATATCATATGTGTTTTACAAAACAGGAAAAATATGATCAACTCGAGCTATCCCAAACATGCTCACAAGCTGGTATCGATAGTCAGGGGTCTGAGGAGTCTGTTGGCAATAATTTGAGTTTATGGTTAGAGGCCAGTGGAGAACCAAAAGGGGGAAGGATATTGGGGATGGGTTCCTTGAGTAGAACCCAAAGATTAGTTGGAACTTCTTCCTCCACATCAGCACTTACGACCCAAATAAATACCTTGACTGATGAGGTTAGCCATCTGAAGGAAATAATATCGCAAAGAGACCAAGAAAGGGTGCAAAGAGACCTAGAACGGGCTAATTTGGAGAAAGATATTAGAGATATGCGCCGACAACAAGAATTAATCATGCAACACCTTCAGTTGAGCTCCACTCAAAGTCAGAATCCTCCCAATGATGACGATGATGATGCCTACGATGATAACGATGATGGCGGTGATAATTTTTTGATGATTTTTATAATGTATGATGAATTTTTTTTCTCATGTTTACTGCTTTACACATTAATCAATGGTTTTTTAACTTTTCAACTCTGTCATTTGTAGGTTAAGTCTGTTGTCTTCTTGCACTGTTCCACTGTCAATGCATGAGATGACTTATCTTTGACGTAGATTAATCTATATGATTCTTAGTTGTGTACCAGTAACAAAATTAAAGTATAACTAGGCAATATGAATGGAGTCTTTAATACTCTGACTTTATTTTTGTCCTGATTTGATAATGTTGTTTGTGCAGGTCTCAATTTGGTGTGATCTCAGTGTAGTTGAAGACAGCTGTATTTGTTCACCTCTTTTCGGTATTCCTAAGTTTATTAATATGCATTTACTGATTATATATAAAGTTAGCTTTAAATAATTATGTTATAGTTGTTTAATTATATAAAGTTAACTTTAAATAATTATGTTAAGGTTAGCTTTAAATAGTTGTTTAATTGTGTTCCTTCTTTTTGATAAGCTGCTCTTTCTTGTTTTGTCTTCATTGATAATGATGCATAAAAGTTCTGAATTTGATCTATGTACAGTCTCAAAACTATATAGATACATAAAAGTTCTATATTTCATCTAGAATTACATCACACTATTCTAAAATTCTTTACTAGATAACGATGCATCCTCCTACCTTAATATTTTGCAAAGAGTTGTTAAAAATGTGCTAAAGTTATTCATATGAAATTGTCAACTAGTTAACACAATGAAAGGAACAATTATTTTAAACATCCTTTAGTTTACATTAAATATCAACCAAAGACAAAACTATAAATTCAGCAAATTAAAATGGAAAATAAAGTTAACTAATTAAGAAAATTTGAACCCTAATACCATAAATTTGAACCCTAAGAAAATTTGAACCCTAATAAAAAGATGCTAAAAAATAACAAGAAAGAGAAATTTATATTTATGAACCCACACAACATCCCATATATGGCAAAAACTACTCACGACAAAATAGGTAAGCTTGAAAGCTGAACCAAAGGGCAAGTATTTAGCAGATAGGTTGAGTGTGCATAAGCAAATCAACTAGTTGTGTTGCCATGTAGTATCGGGTAAGTAAGAATTAAAACATCACTTTCAATTGCTTCCTTTCAGTAATTCATAGAAATTATATGCACTAATTATGTGTTTGTGCATAGTTTTCATTAGATTCTCACTGTCATTGAACCTTACAAGGATGTTATTTATTTGTTGGATTCCCTAGGTCATCGCATTTGCCATGAGGATTGGAAATATGTAGTGGAAATGTGAGTTCATATTTCTTTTATTAAGCATTTATTTTACTCAATAAAAAACTCATATATCAAATATTATTAATGTATGAAGGGCCTTAAGATTGTTTAATTCAAACAAGGTAAGAAAGGTAGAAAAAATGCCAAGTGGGAAGTAGTAAAGGTATGTGTAATTATGCTTAACATATATTTTAATGTGTATATTTGTCATTAACAATTTGTCTCTAATTACCATAGGATCCTCAACAACAAGATGCGAAACAATGTGGTTATTATGTGATAAGATTTATGAGACAAATTATTAAAGAAGTTGAAACTATCGAGAGAAATTCACTATGATCAATAGTAATATTATCTTGATTATCTCAAATTATTTGAAGTAAATTATTTAAAATTTGCAAAGTGAGTTTTGATTTTTTTTTTTTCATTAACATAATCTATGTGTGTTCACAGTTCACAAAAGCGGAGTACTCTCAAGAAGAAATTGATGAGGTGCGGTCTGAATTGGCGGAATATATACAAGATCATATTTATGAGTAGATATGGAATGATGTTTGCCATAATTCTATTTAGATTTAAGTTTATGGAATGATGATCATCTTTTTCCATTTAGTTAAAGCTAATATATGAATTGATTAAATTTATTTTTTAGACACTGCCCTATTACTTTAACAACTACGTGTGTGCAGGTATAATGGTAGTTTGCCAAAAACTGGCACATCAATATTTCATATGTTTGCCATAATCAACACAAGAGCTTTAGCTAACATAGGAGAATGGTAGTTGTCACATTATAGCTGTCACACATCTCCCTTTGATGCACCAGTTTTTTATTACCAATTTTAGCCAACACGGGAGAATGGTAGTTTTTGATTGAATTTCAACAACTAGTAGTGCAGGTTTTTGATTTTTAATTTGTACGTGTGCCAGTTTTTGGATTTTTGATTTGTTTGCCTTGTTTGTGCAGCCTTATCAAACACAGGGTCACTAATGAAGCATAGGAGCATAAGTCAATTTAGAATGATATGCACAGAATTTGCTTTCTTACTTTTTAAATTTGTGAATGATATGCCTAGAATCTAATTTCGAATATGCTTTCTTGCACATAATCAGTATAGAATGATTTGTTTGCCTTGTTTGTGCATATTCATCTGCTTTCTTGCTCTTTTAAATTAGTGAATTATTTCAAATAGAGATCATGTTCTCTATTCAGGATCTCAAAGGTTACAACAATAACTTTGAACATTTCTTTGTCTACTTATACAAATTTTTGTTTTGATGCAGTATTAAAGAGTTTGAGAAGTTGAGCCCAAAGAAAGGTGTCATAAGTCAGCCAATGGAGGATATTTTGCAAAACTTAGTGGATAATGGTCTTGTTATTAGGTACTTCTGTGAGTTTATTTCCCTTCATACAATCTAAGGGTTTTGCTTTTGTATAAACTAAACATATATGGATACACAGTTAATTTGTGGATTATGTGGATATATTTTTTTGTTTGGATTGTATGAAATTGTATCTTTTGCTAAATAGTTGAATTTTTAAAAAATTATGGGTATTCATATTTTCTGTTTGTGGATATTGTTTGTAAAGTTTGTGGATATTTTCTATATCTTTTGGTAAAAAAAAATATTTTTAAAAAGACAACCCTTCTCTATCCATTTAAAAAATGTTGTGTTTGCTAAAAAAGATAATACTTTTTAAGCGTTGCAAAAGCATTATTTTTTGCAAAAAAAGACAACCTTTTTTTTAAACGTTGTCTTTGCAAAACCAAGAACGCTTTTAAAGTGTTGCAAAAGTGTTGTCTTTTCAAAAATAATAACGCTTTTTAAGCGTTGTCTTTAAAAAAAACGACAATGCTTTTTAAGCGTTGCAAAAGTGTTGTCTTTGCAAAAAACAACACTTTTAAGCATTGTCTTTGAGCACACTTTTAACGACAGTGCTTTTAATAATACATTTTCAGCCACATAGACACCCTATAAAAAGCATTGCCTTTTAGTTTTTTTCTTGTAGTGACTATTTTTAGCAATTTTTATTTTTATGGTATTTTTGGTATTCCTTGTAATTATTGGTCATAATTAGTTTAAAACAATATCTTATTTTATTAATTTTAATTTCTACCAAGAGATTTCTTTTTTGGAAAGATATCTTTTCTTTTTCTATAAGATTGTAATCAAGGTCTATATATTGGGATTTCTTTCCTTTTTTGTTTTAGGGTCTAGAATCTATAGAAACTCCTATCTAGTTGTATGAGGATTCGTCTCTCAATTATTAATAAAGTTTTCTTTTTAGCAACCACAATTATTCTCCTTATTTCTTCGGGTTCTTTTCTTGCCTTCTTCTCTATTCCCCCCTTCTCGTCAGCTGGTAGAATAATCACTATCTTTTTCTACGTCATATAAAAAAGGTGGAAGTTAAAATTATTATGCATTATCTTCTTAATTTGGTTGACTCTTCTTCTCCCTCTCCTCTTTTCATTATTGAGAACTTTAGTTGTTGCTCATTCCCTGAAAAAGATCATTCCACTGTGCTTGCAGGAAAATTCATACAGTGGCAAGGAACAATGGTTCTAGTGTTGGATTCAGGTCAGTCCTTCATATCACTACAAAAAAAAAATAGTTTTACCGATGGAAATATCCGTCGGTATTCCGTCGGTACATGCCCATACTGATAGACCTCCGACAGAATAATTTTCGTCGGTAAAATATCCGTCGGCCCAAGATTACCGACTGAAAACGTAATTCTGTCGGCAATATATAACGACGAAGATTTATTTCCGTCGGTATATAGTGCCGACGGAATTACGTTTTCAGTTGGTATTAGTGGAAAATAATTGATTGGCCAATGTTGTAAATCTTCCGACGGAACATACTGTTCCGTCGGAAAATTGTAAATATACCGATGGAATCAAAGTTTCCGTCGGTAATCACCGACGGAAACTTTGATTCCATCAGCGATCATCGACGGAAACTTTGATTCCGTCGGTGATCACCGACAGAATTACCGATTCCGTCGATGAATACCGACGGAACTAGCTAGTTCCGTCGGTATTCTATCGAAATCTGCGATTTTTCGATAATTTTCGACAGAACCTTTTCCGTCAGTATTCCGACGGAAAATAAAAAAAAATCACCTAATTCATTCCATTTACACGTTGTTCCCATATACATTTTCTAAATATATAAACAAACCATCACAATCGATGATATCATACAATCTACACAACAAATACAATCCACAACAATTATAATCTACATCAAATTTAATCCACACACACACATATATATATATCATATGACAATCACACACTAATAAAATTTACAAAAAGAACATTTTCCATACAATATATAGCTAACCAAATCTATAGACATATTCCACACATATCCATATCTAAAGTCAAGTTTACATAATACATGCCGAACTATGTTGTCCAAATAATACAAGAACGCAAAATCATAAAGAAAATCCTGTAGAAAGTCAAATATAAAATAATATATAAATAAACAGTTTGCATATATATGTATAATGAATTTTATATGAAATGATAATACCTAAACAAAATTGAGCAAATGATGTAGTGAAGAGGCAATATGTAAATAGGACTGAACGTGACTCCTGAAACATATAGTAATAAAACCTTTAAAAATAAACATGTTATAATATCAAAATAGGCTCACGTTCTGTATAATAAATAAAAAACTAAAGTGTAGCTGAACAAACCTCAAAAAAGCTAACGATCACCATTTGATGGATCTTGAGTCTCATGTGACTCAACCCTGTGATGCTTGGGTGAAAGAAGCAACGATCGCCCGCATTTGGGTCATGAGATCTTCATTACTCTTGTCACGTTCAGCTCTCTTCTTCTCCTCATCAGCTCTCCACTGCGCAGAAGGCCGCAGCCGGCCGCTGGGGGGCGCAGAAGGTCGTAGCCGACCGTCGCCGCTAGCGGCTACGGGCGAACGCCGCCGCCCGCTGGCGGGCACAGAAACCCGCTGCGGGTGAAGAAGCACGCTGCGGGCACAGAAGGCCGCTGCGGGCACAGAAGGCCGCTACGGGCGCAGAAGCCCGCTGCGGGCACAGAAGGCCGCTACGGGCGCAGAAGCCCGCTGCGGGCACAGGCGGCCGCCGCCGGCCGCCGCTTGTGGGCGCAAGCAGGCGACAACTGTCGATTGCAGGAAAACAAAGAAAAAAATGAAAACTAACCTGCGATTGGGATCAGGGAGAACGAAGGAGTCGGCCGCGCGCGTGAGCGAAACAGCAAGGGGTTAGGGTTTGTTTAGGGAGATTTACCTACGAAATCTGAATTCCGTCGGTATCCTTTATTTTTTCCGACAGATTAACTCATTCCGTCGGTAAATCCTTGCTTTACCGACGGAATTCAGATGTCCGTCGGTACCACAAGGGTTTACCAACGGAATAACTCATTCCGTCGGTACAAATAAAGGAAATCGACGGAATTCAGATTCCGTCGGTATTCCCGTCGAAAATCCTGCTTTTTTTTATAGTGTATGTCATTGTTTTGATATGCAATATAGCCTTACGATTGATGATAACTAGTTCCGATTGATGAATCCTTTAGTCTGATTTTGATGTATCACAATGCTTTAAATTTCAATTTGAAAATATAAAAGTTTCAAAATCATTAAAAAAATTTAAATTGGGACTTCAAATAGCATCTCAACTAGCCGAGTTCAAACCAAACTTAACAAAGCTCATGGCTTATAAAAAATAAAGTTAAAATTAAATAAAATCTATTTTAAAGTCAATTAGCTTACGTTATTAAAAATAATTGAATAACATAAAATTAAACTTGGCTCTGCTTATTAGTTTACAACCCTACGTTCCAATCATAACTATTCTCATGGATGTTGATGGGAACCTACCATTTGGAAATGTCTCCAAAGTAAATTAATGTCAATTAAGTCTATCATACACCTTTTCTACATTCACTTGTAAGTCTCCACGTTAGCATAGTTGATATATAAATGGATGCTTATTCTAATATGGGTTGAGGTCAATTCTCAACGATATAAAATATTTTGTTAGGTGTATGATCTTCATCATACAAAAAGTCGTTGTGCTAAAAATAATATCACCTGTGATTTACCATCTTCTAGAGAGCCTACTGGGACCGCTCAAAAAAAAAAAAATGCTAAGGTAATTACTCCATCTTTTGCTTCAATATAATACATCCACCTGCAAAGTCTTAAATCTTTATTAGCTTTGTTATATCTTCAAAGAATAAGATAATTCATGAGAATTTATTGTATTATCATAAATTCTCTGACCATGCACGAAGCTTGCTTGGAATAGGAAATTAAACTCACGAAAAACTTGGTTAATACTTTAGCAATAATAATGCGGTTTCAAGATTTGGCACCTCAGGAATGAGCTAGTGCAAATCCTGATTAAGTCTATATATGCTCTCCAACTTGTGTAGCCATTTTCTTCAAAAAGCTTGTCGAAGGCTAGGCTAGCTAATTAAGTATCATCGATGATCGAATTTTCCATAGCATTTCTAATTAATGTCACTAAAATCATCTAGTGGCAATGTCGCCAACACGCTCCCAAAGCTTGTAGCGCGATTCGAGGTTTGGAAAACAAGGATCAAAACCTTCACCTCCAATGCTCTGATCCGATACTCGAGGTTCTTGTAATACGACAAAATTCACCATTGAACTTCGATGAAGTTCTTCATGGTGTCCCGTGGAATTATGGACCTCCCTGCACCACGACAATTTTATGTGGAGCACGGACTCATGATTAACCTCTAACACTACAAGAAAATAGGGTTTCATTTTTAAAACGAATACATGAGCTTTAGAAATAAATTATTACACTTCAATTTCGTAAAAAATAAATTGAATACATGAACATTAGAAATTAACTCTTACACTACTTCACCAAAATTTTAGTACTATAATAATATATGTTATCTAGAAGCAAGTGTGTGGTTTAAAATCTCATATTAACTTGTGGTTTTAAAATACTTCTTGTTTTTTTTTAATCACATGCTTCTCAAAATATTAAACATATCATATATGTATATTCTTAGTGTTTTGTTATATATAGCGATTCTCATAAGAAAAAGAATTATATATAGAGTGAAGGGGTAGGTAGGATATGAGCATGGCGTCTTGTAGGGTGACGAAGGTGCGGGAGGAGCTCCTAGTACCATTCGAGCCCACGCCGTGCGCCACGCTCCCTCTGTCTTCCATCGACCACTCCCTGGGGTTGGACTTTATGGTAGAGATGATCTCCGTGCATCCATACAATAACCGTGAGCACCGTCTTCATGGTTCGTCATTAGAAATGAGCATGCATTAGAAATGAACTATTACACTTCAATTTCCTTCACCAAAATTTTAGTATTATAATAATATATGTTATCTAGAAGCAAGTGTGTGGTTTAAAATCTCATGTTAACTTGTGGTTTTAAAATACTTGTTTTTTTTTAATCACATGCCTCTCAAAATATTAAATATATCATATATGTATATTCTTATTTTTTTGTTATATATAGCGATTCTAAGAAAAAGAATTATATATTGAGTGAAGGGGTAGGTAGGATATGAGCATGGCGTCTTGTAGGGTGACGAAGGTGCGGGAGGAGCTCCTAGTACCATTCGAGCCCACGCCGTGCGCCACGCTCCCTCTGTCTTCCATCGACCACTCCCTGGGGTTGGACTTTATGGTAGAGATGATCTCCGTGTATCCATACAATAACCGCGAGCCCCGTCGTGGTGGCGTGATATTACCGGCGGCGAAGGTCATCCGGGAAGCCTTGGCCAAGGCTCTTGTCCCGTACTACCCCGTAGCAGGCCGCCTTGTCTCCTATGGCGACCGCATGGAGGTGGTCTGCAATGGCGAGGGCGTATGGTTTGTGGAGGCGGCGGTGACAGATCGCAGCCTGAATGACTGGGAGGCGATCCCCCGTAGCGTGGTGAAAGAGGAGCTGCTTCCGAGTTGTCCCGCTCATCTGAATCAACAAGAAATGATACTGATGATGCAGGTTTGTAAATATATATATGTTCTATCATTTCAAATTTAATTATATCCTTAACCGACTTCTATAATTAATTAATTAGAAAATGGGATTGTATAGGATTATAACTAATAGACTTTCCATGTAAAATAAATTTGTGGAAATAAAAAATTAAAGGAAGAGAATAAATTAAAGGCATTTTACTTGAGATCATGATCAAAACACTTAGCTAGCTATCTGATGATCGATCTTTTAATTGTCAAACAAAAGTAAGGACATTAATAGACAGTCTTATATTATCATTTTAATCACTAAACAAACATCAAAGAAGTCATTAAGATATTTTAGCTAAAACACTTTGATCATCTTCAATTGGTTAAAATATCAATATCAAACCACCATTATTTTCATGATGCACGTAGAAGACCATTGATGCTCTTACTTTTTATTTTAACCACAAAAACATCATTTGTGTTGGCTAAAACACACTTTAATGATCATCTTGATGGACTTTTACCAGTCAAACATATAATACATGCATCAAAGAGGGGCCATTGTTTTATATTGATAGATCTAGGGTTTCAGTACGTGTTTTAATAGTGAATGCTAAATTTAACGTGAATATGAGCATTATTATAGATTTAAAGAATAAATAATGTACTAAATTTAATTAAAGATATTTTAAAAATAAATAAGATACCAAATCAATCAGTCCGTTGGTTGTAAAGTAAAACAATTGCAAAAAAAAAAAAATAGTTTTTGAATAATACTTTCCTGCAATTGCAAAATTCCTGCATTTTATAATCATAAATTATTATTCAAATAATAATGTAAATTAATTAAATTGTGCAAGCATAGGTGAACCATTTTCAATGTGCTGGATTTGTTGTTGGACTCAAATTCAATCACTTGGTGTTTGATGGCATCGGCGTTGGACAATTCTTAAAAGCCATCGGCGAGATTGCTTGTGGTCAAACTCATCCCTCGGGTATCAATCAAATCTGGTATAGAGAGACGATTCCCGCCTCTCCATTAATGCACTCAAAGTCATCACTTTCACTTCTCCCAGCCAAGTTTGACATTGTGAATTCCATGTATGATTTCTCGATTCAAACCATCGAAAGATTGAAGGAAAAAATCTCAAAAGAGACATCCAATCAATTCACCACCTTTGAGGTCGTCGCTGCAATTATATGGAAATGTCGAACACGGGCAATCAGTGCCATTGGAGATGTGTGCCTCATCGTTCCTGCTAATATTCGTCATTTATTGTTCCAACTGCCAAAGGCCGGCTATTATGGAAATTGTTTCTATCCCTTAACTATCACAGCGACAGATGAGCAAATCATGAAGACATCACTTGCAGAATTAGTCGGGCTCATTAAAGATGCTAAAGAAAGTTTACCAACAAAGTTTAAGGAATGGGCTTCAGGCAACTTCAAGGAAGATCCATATCAGATTTCAATTAGCTACAATATTTTGGTTTTGTCAGATTGGAGATGGATAGAGTTTTATGAAACAGACTATGGATGGGGAATGCCCAACTCTATTTCCCCTAAAACGCATGACTGTTCCTTCCCTTGTGGCGTCATTCTAAAGCAGCCTTTGCCTAAGGACGGTGTGCGTTTGGAAGGACAAGTGGTCATGAAGGAGCATGAGCAAAGGTTTATTGATGAAATCAACAAATGTATAAATGAGTAGGTAATGCAATATTGGAATTTATCTCATAATGGACAAATTGATTTTCCACTCGAGTAGTGGATCATCCTACCAAATATTGTTGCAACTAGTTTTACTTTCAATCTGTAATAAAGTATCATGTATACATATTTGCAATCTATGAAGTTACATTGAGAATATTGTCAAAATAATCTTGTTTAGCAATGCAAAATGTGATGGCTATTTTAGACATTGTTACATGGTACATTTATGAGTAACACTTGCTTCTAATATTGACTCGATGATGTTCTAAAATGGAACATTAATGTTAGTGTATACATTCCTTAAATGGTTGTGTTCAATCGTATTATTTGATGTGTTTGACAAAGGATTTAAATTTGGTTTGTATGTATTTTTTTAATGTGTGTTGTTGCAGAGGGATCTGGTAGAACCGACACATACAAAGGAGTTTGATATGGCATGTCCAAGTTTATGTGATTCAATCACTTAAGGTCGTTGTGTTAGGGTGTTGATAACCCTTGGAAAGGATGCTAAAGGTAGAGGGGTGAATAACTTGTTGGTGCAGCGGGGCTCGCAAGAGGGGAGGGGTGAATTGCATGCAATAAGAAAATACTGTAATACCTCAGTTCTGAGATTTTGATTAAGTATGATTTAAAAGATTAGATGGTACTATCCATATCATCAAAGTGCACCTTCCTTTTCGGAAGTCCAAACTTAAGAACTCCAAAGTAAAGGACAATTATAAAGGGATAGTGAATGTTTAGAAAGGAACTGCTCAACTAATATTGATTCCAATGGCAAAAAAAAATAATTAAGTTGTGCTCAAATTTATTTGATAAGGTAATTAAATTAAGTCAAATTGAATCTAAAATAAATTAAGTTGTGGAAATAATTATTCAAGTTTGGCTTGATTTTTCTTTTTATTTTATGATCTCGAACTTGGTTTGTCTAAATATTATTAAACTCTTAGTTCAAACTTATTCGATTGTTAGAAAATTTTATAGTTTTAAACTTGCTTAATTAGTTATACAACCTTGTTTGTTTATTTTGAATTTTTTTTAGTTATTTGTCATGTTTATGAGAGTGTTGTTGATAAATATGATTCATAAGTTTTGTTCGTGAATATTATTCATGATCAATTTAGAATCCTTGTTCATGAATATTAACTAGCTTAATTGACTTTATATATATTAAATGAACATAAATAAATTCCTGTTAAGTTGTACATCAAATTTATTCATGAGCATTTGATTGATTTACGGCCTCTTAAATGCACACGGTTATGAAATCCTACATATCATTGAACAAACAAACAAATAACAAAATCACATAAATTATGTGGATGCATGGGATACAATGACAATCATGTTCTTGAACAGGGGCAATGGTGACCGCTTATCTAATTGAGCACTTGTTTCTTTTTCAAGGCTACATAAATAATGCCATATCGGGGCTAGTAGAAGGGTTAGGTCTCTATAATTGCAATGGAAGCTATCAACAACATGTTTATTACAACTGTTTGAATATTGCATTGTCTCACTTGGCATCTTAAACATTGGAGGGGTCTTGTCTGATATTAATTTTGGTGCCCTCACAATCTCGAATAGTGTTGAAGTTTCAATCTTTGATCATAAGGATATTGTTTCCGTATCGTATTAATGTTTCAATAGATAGTGCAAGTAATAAATTTGAATTGAAGAAAAAAGAAGATGAAACATAAGAAGGAAATATTATTTTATGCCGAATATGTTTTTAAATCTTGTATCATGTGGGGAGAAATGGCTAAAACATATCATTTTGATAAATTATCTAAATTCAATACCATTTAGCACAATATCTCCTTTTTTAACTTCATCATTGTTCTAGATAGAAATCTCACTGTTGTGACGCAGCGATAGAAATCCACCTCGCAACAAAGAGCGATAACGTCGAAGTCTTCTCCTCGCTTTCTTCTCGTGATGTAGCGTAGTCGATCTAATGCAGAATAACACACTTCAGAGGGACTCACCGAGGCAGATCTCTTTGAGGATCCTCCTCTAGCACAACCCTCGACTTCAACTCGACCCTCGACTTCGACCCGACCCTCGACTTCACTGTCCGTCGAGGATTGCTTTGCTCATCTCGAGGAGTCCTCCGCGCATTTATAGGAGTCAGTCTCGGACGACTTCAGCACACTCCGGGGAGAGATGACTGCTCTCCGGGATGACGTGACCTCTAGACTTGATCTGATTCTTCAGACTCTCCGGGCCCCCGAGCGACCATGCATTACCGCCACCTACTGACGATGCTTCGACATGATCAGTTCTTGTATTTCTCTATACTGTGTTCAACATTCTATCTATAGACAGTTTGTTCTAGTTTATTTGATAAACATCCTTTATAGATTTGGAGTTATTTTACTTCTATTTCAGCTTATTACTTAATTTTCAAATCCTAGGCAAAAATATTTTTCAAAATCCAAATTTTATTAGATTTTCAAAATTTTGGATTTAGCCTAGGAATTTACCCCCTAGAAAACATGTACCCCTAGTTTCAGTCAGAGCATCTCACAAGCACACCAAGATTACCTTGCTTGTGTAAGAAAAACTTAGAATGGTGTGAGATGCATAGGGTACTACCTAGGCTTAAGAATGCTTATGTCTGTGAATCGACACAAGTCTAGGCAATAAATACCAAAACAATATTAATCAAGTTAAGTGATCCATACTTAGTCAAAACTCACTGGAACATTTACTTAACTTGACTAACTAAGTGAAAGCTAGTACCTAGACCCGACCCCGGGCTGGGTCTAGCCCGGACCCGGCCCGGGCCCGTAACCGGGTCAACGGGTTGGTTGCCCGTTGACCCGGTTCGCCGGGTCGAACCGAAACCGGCCCGGTAAGTTGCCGGGCCGGTTCCGGTTCATTGATTGTAAAACCGGCGGTTCAGCTGTAAAAAAAAAAAAAAAATTTATACGGCTTGAACCACTGGTTAATCGGCGGTTCATAGCCGTTGGAACCGGTGGTTCGTAGCCGTTGGGAGGGTTTTTTGGATATTTTTTTCAACGGTTAGGATCATTTGACCGTTTTTTGATCAATGACTATGATTTAGTGTCCGTTACTATCAAAACTCTATAAATAGAGAGCTCATTTCATCATTTTTCACACGCATCTTCTCTACTCTTAATCTCATTTTCGTATTCTCTAATCTCTACACGCTTTCGTTTTCAATTTTCAATTACAATGGAAGGAGGCCGCGGAGGTGCATCATCTCGAGCTCGGAAGGGAAAGCAAATAATGAATCCGCGGGAGGAGGATCCCAACATTCAATCCACCGATGATGAGATCGAGCATCTTCCGAATCCGACACCCGAAACACAAGGAAGTACCGATGCAATTACTTCTAAGGTTCGGGAACTTCCTCCTCTAAAGTCTAATATTTTTACTAAACATTTTGAGAAGGTCACTCTTCCATCGGGAGAAATGCGTGCAAAATGTAAGCACTGCAATGCTTCCTACAAATTCCAAGCCGGCGGCGGCTATGGGTTGTTGAAACGACCTGTAGAAACGAAGCACCCGACGGAATATGGACTCGACCATTTTCAAATACAATTATCAAGATTTTCTTCAACTAGCGGTAGTACCGATTCTGGTTTATTTTTATATTCGGATAATAAATTAAGAGAATCATTAGCTAAATTTGTTTCCGTAGAACATCTTTCTTTTAGTTTTAGATCTAAATGCACATTTGAAGATTTTTGTAAAGAATCTCTTAATCCATGTGCTAAACGTGTTCCTAGGACTACACTTACTCGTATAATTAAAAAATTAGTAAAACAAGGAAAAAAGAATTTAATTGATGAATTTAGTAAATTAGATAATAAAGTTTCTTTATGTTCCGATATTTGGAGTGATCATTGGCAAACACATTCGTATATGGGTGTGACTTACCATTGGATCGATAACTCTTGGAACCTCCAAAAAAGATTATTAGCTTATAGAGTTTTTGATGAATCACATAATGCTCATAATATCGCACAATTATTATGTTTAATTTTAGAAGAATATGGTTTAACTCATAAAATATTTTCAATATCATTAGATAATGCTAGTTCTAATACCACTTGTATAGATGATCTAAAATTTGTTTGTCAACCTATTATTGGAGGTTTATTTTTTCATATTCGTTGTGTATGCCATGTTTTAAATTTATGTGTTCAAGATGGTTTAAAAATTTTAGAAAGTTATATTAAACCAATTAGAATTGTAATTTCTTATTTATGGTCTCATCCATCTATAATGAAACAATGGGGTAGGTTTTGTAAAATTAATGGAATGAGACCTAAAAAATTTCCACGTGATGTACCAACACGTTGGAATTCAACATACCAATTATTACAAGATTCATTTCAATATAAAGAATTATTATGTTCATTTTTTGCACAAAACACTAATACTAATATATATTTATTTTCACAACAATGAAATATTTGTAGTAGTATTTGTGAAATTTTAAAAGTATTAATGATTCAACCGAACAACTTTTCGGTATTTATTATCCCACTGCTCAATTAGTTTTAGAAAATTTTTCTAATATAGTATTAGTTTTAAATGAACATATTAATAATGAATCTTTATCTCCTTGCATCTTAGCTATGAAAACTAAATGGGAAAAATATTTTTATTTAATTCCTGAAATTTATTTAATTACATTTGCTTTAGATCCTAGATTTAAATTAGAAGTTTTACAAGAAATGTTAACTTTATATTATGACGCTTTAATTCCAATTAAAGATTCTTCTTTCCCTGATCCAGTTAATATTATATATAATGTTAGAATTTATTTATATGATATTTATAATCAATATTATGCAAAATATGGAACACAAATTAATATTTCTGAAATTCAACAAACTACTAGTAGTAATTTAAAACTTACAAAAGCACAACTCTTATTAAAAGAACGGACAAAACGTCCACGAGGATCCTCAAGTTCCTCACAGGAACTTGAGAATTATTTTACGACTTCTTTTGATTTTAATGAAGCAGATAGCGAAAACTTCGATATCTTAAAGTGGTGGTCAAAGAAGGCTCAAAGCTTTCCCGTTCTCTCCGTGATCGCAAAAGAAATTTTAGCTTGTCTAGTGTCAACTGTTGCTGTGGAGCAGACGTTCAGTGTCGGCGGCAACATATTAGATGAACGACGATCAACTTTGTCTCCCGACTCATTGGAAGCCCAAGCATTACTGGACGATTGGACCAGAGCGGAGAAAAGAATCCAAGGAATGCAACTTTCAGATGACGAAGTTGAAGATTTTAATACTGAAGGAACAAATACGACAGGAACAGGAAATGGAAGTGAATGAAAATGTAAAAGGATAAAAATGTAAAAGAACTACGTGGGCTTTGATTCCCCTAAAGGGATACGTAGGCAATTTAAATAAGTGCAAGCCCTTTTTTCAATAAATTTTAATTTCTAATTTTTAATGTTTAATGTTTAATTTTTAATTTTTAATTTTTTTTAACATATTAATCTTGAACTGTGGCGAACTGTGACGAATCGTGAACCAGCGGTTCTGAACCGTGAACCGTAACCGTCTTGGGCGGTTATGGTTAAGGGTCGACCTGCCTGGAACCGTCGAACCGGCGGTTCCGAACCGTCGAACCGTCGGTTCCGAACCGTGGTCAGGTCTACTAGTACCTCTTGGTAAATAGCAAGTAACTAAAGGTTAGACAGTTAGTTGTAAGTAAATAATTTGGTTACTCATGCTTGGACTATGAGAATTTAAATTATTTTTGGCTGGCTAGACTCAAGGGGGAGTGAAAAAAAAAATATTTTTTGACTTGAATTTAAAATTATTTTTGACTTAGTATTCTTGAATTGAATTTAAAATTATTTTTTTGACTTGATTTTAAAACAAAATTATTTTGACTTGAAATTATTATTTTTTATTCTTTTATGACTTGGAAAATTAATTTTACTTGAATTTAAAATCATTTTACTTGGATTTAAAAATTGTTTTACTTGGATTTAAAAATAATTTTTGACTTGAACTTAAAAGACTATTTTACTTGGACTTAAGGTTTGATTAAATTATTTTGAAGTCTGAATTAAAAATCTGAGCCTAGTATTTTTCAAAATGTTTTTTCAATTTTGACAAAGTACTCACTAAAACTTAAATTTAAATTAACTTGGTTTTAATCCTGAATTTAATTTGACTTGCAAACGTATTATTTTGATTTTTTGGCTAGATAATATTTGCTAAGCTATTACTTTAAGTCTTGAACTACTAGTTTCAAACAAACAATGCTTCCTTTCAGGGGGAGCAAACTATCATTTCTTTTCATCCCTTTTTATACTTTATATTTTTGATATATGGCAAAGGGGGAGAGGAAAGTAAAAGTAAAAGTAAATAAAAGATAAAAGTAAAAATCAGAACATTTTTCAATTTACTACAGTTACTTAACATGTTCTAGTTGCAATTACTCGATTCTTAATATTGCATTTATACTTATTTTACTTAACTTTGAATTTTGTTGTCATAATCAAAAAGAGGGAGATTGTTGGTGCAGAAAGCATCTGACAATCGAACCTAAGTTTTGATAATGGCAAGGGGTTCAAAGTTAAGGTTATTGGTTATCTAACGTGTTTGAATGAGCTTGCAGGAAAGTCCTAAGTGTACTTAGGCAAAAGTCCTAGCTGCGGTTAGGCAGGTGGAAAAATCCTAGGAGGTGACCCTATGTAACGACCCGCCTTCTACTGGCTAGGCTGTAAGGCCGGACCGTCACATTATGCTGTGCTAAGCTATATCCATAACCATTACTAAGTCTAGGTGCGGAAAACTGTACCAATTTAAAACTTTGCCAAGCTAATACAAATTCTTGTTCCTACATGTACTGAGGGATGCAATCTAAGGTATACATGGCATATCCTACATCTCATATGGTCAAGGAACTGAATTACAAGGGTTCCTGGTCGAAACCTTGCCTCCCAATCGATCCAGATTGAACTCAATCGATTGCAAGCTGTTGAATCGATCCATGGATCGATTTAGATTGCTACTGTGCTCGGGGTAATATTCTGGATCGATCGGCTGATCGATCCAGACTGGCCAATCGATCCAGTGATCGATTCCGGAGCTCTCTGTTCGCGGGAGCGATTTCCCGATCGATCGAACGATCGATCCCCAAACTCTCTGTTCGCGACAGAATGCGACTGGATCGATCGGCTGATCGATCCAGAAGCTTACTGTTCGCGGAACCAGACTCCCAATCGATTCGCTGATCGATTGAGGGCCCCCAATCGATTCGCTGATCGATTGAGGGCCCCCAATCGATCCGTTAATCGATTGGGGTTTCTGATTTCGCAGCAAAACTCTGATTTCAGCACTGCTTCGTGCCGAATTCACCTACAAGAGTTCTATAATAGCTGGAAACATACCAATGACACATAACTAGGATTATGAGCATAAGTACTAACAATCTAAGCAAGTCTTTCACGATTCAAGGCATTAAATAACTAGAAAATGCGGAAAATAACACTATATAAAACTAAAGTCTTAGTTTGCTAATTTCTCAAAGATTTTTATTTCAGATTCCTTCCACACACATCTTCATCGCATTGCCCTCCA
Source organism: Zingiber officinale (assembly GCF_018446385.1). Lineage (NCBI taxonomy): Eukaryota > Viridiplantae > Streptophyta > Magnoliopsida > Zingiberales > Zingiberaceae > Zingiber > Zingiber officinale. The sequence continues at coordinate 111,843,520 of NC_055993.1, read as the reverse complement.
GCCTCCGCTAGTCCATCCTTCCTTTACCTTTATCTGCAGTATAAGGAAAGAGTATCTGTAAGCTTTCTCTTAGTAAGAAACCATCTACCTCACAAAACATGCATACGATGTAATTTATGATTTGAAAACATGCTATTTGAAAGATACGCTGAACAGGTGAGAGCATGGCATGGTATCATACAACATGGAAACCAAAAACTGATCATAGAACTATCACATGTATCAATGATGAACTAAGCTGAAGCATGAACTGAGCTAAAACTGAAACTAAGCTAGAATTGAGTTTATACTGTATACACAACTGATTTGTGAGTTTTGAAAACTATTTATCATAGATAGATGAAAATACATAATCATGCTGTTGATGGGCCCAGCAACTGTACGTGCTATGCGCGCATCCCTAACTAGACCCGGGTTTGCAAGTCCCGAATTTAGTAGGGTTTACTAGGTTATCTAAACCTAGGGACGACTGTGGGAGTCCAACCCAATGGATATCTAATCCAGTACAGTGCCACTGCTAAAATAAAATATTGGTTATAGCTAAATTCTTCTTATTTTGCTATTTCTAAGTTATCTGAACCTAGAGCTAGGTTGTCTGAACCTAGAGGCGACTGTGGGAGCCCACCCATTGGACCGTAGTCCCATAAAAGAATAAGACTAGATAAGCTATTTTAAATGCTTCTATTGCATTTACTGAGCTACTAAATTGCCAATTGTAACATTTTACTGAGCTAAGCATTTTTTTCGAACACTTGGTGTGCTCCAACTCTCCCCTCTATTAGGGAGACCACCTCTAGGCACCCGACAACGTCTGGATCCTCCAACTGTATGGGGAAAGACGTGTCTGGCCCATCTAGAGGTGCTCAACTAAATCCCTAAAACTGCGAGGAGGGTTAAATACACCTTAGGTGTCGAAGAACTACATATAACTAATTAAAAAGCACACAATCGTACAAAAAGCTACTTATACTGCAGGTGAGGGGTTCCTTACCTCCTGCTCGAAGTTTCTTACAAATCTAAACGCTAGGTTTTTCGGTGAAGAAGATCCCTTCGGTGATCTCCTTGCGTCTACGTGTTCCTCTCGTGGAGAGGAGCGTCCTCGTGTCGGATTTGTTGCCGGAAGGAGCCCTTATGACCCTAGGAATGAAACCCTAGCCTTTCCTTGACTTTGGCGTGAAGAGAGGGTGCGGGAGAGAGGGGTTCGGCGGTGAGGGTTTGAGGAGAAAGAATCCCGATCAAAATAATAACTCCTCACTTAAAATCCCTATTTATATTAAGTGGGTAATTCGACCCAACTCAAATATAAATATAATTGTTCCCCTTTCCTTTCAGCACGGCCCTGCTGGGTTCACTTGGTTACTAAAGCTATCTAAAGGTTATCGGACCCGATAGGTCCCGGGTTCGATTTCCGCTTAAGCTATTTTATGTTTCTATTTCTTTTTACTACTTACTCTACTCTAAAAATTCCATAAAAATATCCTAAAATTCCAGAAAAATCATAGAATATTTCTAAAATAATTTTGAGAATTTCCGGGCGTTACAATCCCCCATACCTTATAAAAAGTTCGTCCTCGAACTTAGAATAACTCTGGGTACTTCTATCTCATACTAGCTTCTGTCTCCCACGTTGCCTCTTCTGTGGTGTGATTTTGCCAAATAACTTTTACTAATGGTACCTCCTTGTTCCGCAATTTCTTAACTGCTCGGTTTATTATCTGAATAGGCCGACTGTCATAGCTGAGGTCTTCGCGGACTGGTACCGACTGGGGCTCAATCACCTGGGTGGCATCTGGGATATGCTTCTTCAGCATAGAGACATGAAATACATTATGGATGGCTGACATCTCCTGTGGTAGCTCTAGCTCATATGCTACCTTGCCAACTCTTCTAGTGATAAGGTATGGTCCCACATATCTGGGACTTAGTTTGCCCTTCTTCCCAAAACGCATTACTCCCTTCATGGGAGCCACTCGGAGAAATATTGTATCTCCAACTGAAAACTCTAAGGGTCTGCGCCGTGTATTAGCATAGCTTTTCTGGCGGCTTTGCGCTGTCTCTATCCTCTGGTGGATCTGCTGTATAGCTGCTGTGGTATCTGCTACTAGATCTGTCTGAAGTTCTAGTTCTTTCTGTTCACCACTCTCATACCAGCAGATTGGAGATCTACACCTCCGCCCATAGAGAGCCTCGTAAGGTGCCATACCGATAGTGGCCTGATAGCTATTGTTGTATGCATATTCTGCTAAACTCAGATATTTGCACCAACTTCCCTTGAAGTCTAGGGCACATGCGCGGAGCATATCTTCAAGTACCTGATTTACTCGCTCCGTCTGACCATCTGTCTGAGGATGGAAAGCTGTGCTAAATTTTAACTTCGTGCCCAATGCTGACTGTACATACTCCCAGAAGTGTGATGTGAATCGACTGTCTCTGTCTGAAATAATGGTCCGTGGGACTCCATGTAGTCTGACGATCTCCTTGAGATACAACTGAGCTAGTTGTTCCATGGAGTAGGATATCCTGATGGTAAGAAGTGGGCTGATTTAGTTAACCTGTCAACTATTACCCAGATGGCATCAAAACCATTCGTGTTTCTGGGTAAGCCCACTATAAAATCCATAGAAATGTCTTCCCACTTCCATTCTGGGATCTGGATAGGCTGCAGAACTCCTCCTGGTCTCTGATGTTCTGCTTTGGCCCTCTGACAGGTTAGACAGGTGTTAATATATCTAGCGATGTCTCTTTTCATCCTGGGCCACCAAAAATGTTTCTTTAGATCTTGGTACATCTTGGTGGAACCTGGATGCATCGCATAAGGAGTCCTGTGAGCCTCGTCTAAAATCTTCCTCTTTAGTTCCTCCTGATCTGGAACACAGAGTCTGTCACCGAAGTATAATACCCCACTACCTGACACTCTGAATTCTCTACTTTCTGATTCTGCTAACCCTTGCTTGATTTTCTGAATTTCAGGATCCTGCTCCTGAGCTGTCTGAATGTCACCAAACAGGTTAGATGCTAATGTCATAGTAGAGAGCTATCCCACTATAAGTTCGAGACCAAAATCTGTAATCTCTTTCTGTAGGGGCGGTGGCATGGCTGCTAGGGATAGTAAGGTAGCATCGGACTTTCTGCTAAGTGCGTCTACTACCTTATTAGCTTTTCCTGGGTGGTAGAGGATGTCTATGTCGTAGTCTTTGACCAGCTCCAGCCATCTACGCTGTCGCATATTCAGATCCTTCTGAGTGAAGAAGTACTTCAGACTCTGATGATCTGTATACACTCTGCACTGAGCTTCATACAAGTAATGTCTCCAAATTTTGAGAGCGAACACTACTGCTGCAAGCTCGAGGTCATGAGTAGGGTAGTTCCTCTCATAATCCTTGAGTTGTCTGGAGGCATAGGCGATCACCTTACCTTCTTACATCAGTACCGCTCCTAGTCCCAATTTAGAGGCATCACTGTAAATGTCAAAGCTATCTGTGTTTTCTGGTAGAGTCAGAATGGGAGTACTGGTCAATCTCCTCTTTAACTCGTTGAAGATGTTCTCACAGTCCTCTGTCCACTGAAATTTTCTGTTCTTCCTGGTGAGAGCTGTCAGTGGGGAGGCTATTCTAGAGAAGTCCTCTACAAACTTTCTGTAATAACCTGCTAGTCCCAAAAAGCTCTTGATCTCGCTGGCATTCTTGGGTCTTTTCCAGTTACTTACAGCTTCTATCTTACTGGGGTCTACCATGATACCATCCTTTGAGATGATGTGACCCAGGAAGGACACCTGATCTAACCAAAACTCACATTTCGTGAACTTGGCGTACAGCTGGTTCTGCTGAAGGGTCTGCAATACTATTCTCAGGTGCTCTACGTGTTCTTCCTGAGTTCCTGAATAGATAAGAATGTCATCGATAAACACGATAACAAATCTATCTAGGTAATCCCTGAATTCTCTGTTCATGAGGTCCATGAAAGTAACTGGAGCATTTGTCACGCCAAAGGGCATGACTACAAACTCGTAGTGTCCGTATCTAGTCCTGAATGTTGTCTTGGGTATATCCCCTTCTTTAACTTTTACCTGATGATAACCTGATCTGAGGTCTATCTTAGAAAACAATGCTGCTCCCTTTAGCTGATCGAACAAGTCATCTATTCTGGGAAGAGGATACCTGTTCTTGATGGTGACTTGGTTCAGTGCCCGGTAGTCTATGCACAGGCGCATGCTCCCGTCCTTCTTCTTCACGAACAATACAGGCGCTCCCCATGGTGAGTGACTAGGGCGTATGAAACCTTTGTCAAGCAGCTCCTGTAGTTGCTCATGAAGTTCCTTCAGTTCTGCTGGAGCCATGCGGTAAGGTGCTTTGGAGATAGGATTTGTGCCGGGAACGAGTTCTATCTCGAATTCAATCTCCCTGTCTGGTGCTAGGCCTGGTAACTCTTCAGGGAAGACTGCTGGGTAGTCACATACGACTCGAACCTCTGCTAGCTATTAGTCCTTGTCCTGACTGGCATTGACTACATGCGCTAAAAATCCCGTGCATCCTGAATCTAACAATTTCTGTGCCTTCAGAGCTGAGAGAAATTTCTTGGCCTTTCTCTTTGGTTCTCCGATGTACTCGAATTGCACTTCTGCTTCAGGTTGGAATACGACTTTCTGTTTACGGCACTCTATAGAGGCACCGTATCTGATCAGGAAGTCCATTCCAAGGATGACATCATAATCAGTCATATCTAGCACTATCAGATCACAAAAGAGTTCTCTGTCTGCTATAATGACTGGCACTGCCCGGAGCCAGTGCGTGGACGCCATGAATTCTCCCGAAGGTAGCGTCGTCAAAAACTAACCACTGAATACCTCTGGGGGTACTGCTAACTTTTCGGCGTATGCCCTGGATATATAAGAATGGGTTGCCCCAGTATCGAATAAGACAGTTGTACTTTGCTGTAAAATACGGATCTGACCTGTAACAACTGTCGAGGCATTCGCTACGTCTTCTCTGGTTAAGGAGTAGATCCTTGCATTCGTCATAGCTAGAGGGGCTTCTAGTCTGCCCTGACTGATGTGTGGACCATCTAACACGGCCTGCATCTGATGTAACTGTGCTGGCTGTCCTCCATACTGTATTGGCTATGGTTGAGGAAGACTTGTCTTGTTCGGGCATTGCTTAGCCATATGCCCTTCCTGTCCACATTCAAAGCATCCTTGTGTGCCCTTGCGACAAACTCCTAGGTGTAATTTCCCACAAGTAGCACATTTGGGATAACTATGCTGTTTACTGGCTGGTCCTCCCTTTGGGTAACTCCCTGATTTGCGCTTCGCTCTAATTCTCTCCCACCACATACGTGCATCTCCTGTCAAGCAGAAGGAGGCGCACTTCACCTTTTCATGCTCTGGCCAGTCCAGAAGCTCCATCGTACTCTCTAGTGTTTTGAACCAGGCTTGAGCATCCCATGGTTCACTAGTGCCTGAGAAGTTCTCGGGCTTGACTCTCTGCCACTAGATCAGATAAGCTTCTCTCTTTGCCTCTGCTGCTGGGGCTACTGGACTGGGGGAACCTCTATAACTACTGGGGTTGCTATGTTTGGTTCCGGGGTGACTGTGGGAGTATTCTGCTGATTAGCCTTTAAGGTGGCTATCTCCTGTTGCTGTTCAGCTAGCTGCTGCTGTAACTGAGCCACTAATGCTGTAAGGTCTGGGGGAGGCACTGAACTGCCTGCCTCATGCTGGGGCTCAGTAGCTGGTGCCCTTCTAGCTGGGCGTACTCGTGCCATTTCTAAAGGAACAAAGGACATACATAACTAAAGCATCATGTTTACATAGCTAATACTATCATGTTAGTTACCATCACAAATAAGCGTACTTTAGTTATCTACAACATGAAAGCAATAAACATAACAAAGTGAGAGGTATTCTTACTTGGAAGCTACAGGTTCAATGCTGATGTGTGTGTAGGAAGTATGGAACTTTGCTCTGATACCACTCTGTAACGACCCGCCTGTTAGGATCCTTCGTACGCGGCTAGAGAGGGGGGTGTGAATAGCCGACCCCAAATTACTCGTTTCTTCCTACGATTAGGTTAGTGCAGCGGAAATACAAATAGAAACGAAAACAGGAGAAGAAATCAAACCTCAACGCAAGGATGTAACGAGGTTCGGAGATTAGGGCTCCTACTCCTCGGCGTGTCCGTAAGGTGGACGAGTCCAGTCAATCCGTCGGTGGATGAGTCCCCGGAGAACCGGCTAATACAATATACTCCTTGTGGGTGGAGAAACCTCGCCACAAACGTTTGCAACAGCAAACAAAGAGTACAAGTACAAAGAATAAGCAAGAAATACAATAAGAATACTCAAGCACTCTACCAATCTTGCTTTCTCGTCGACTGGAGTCCGGATGAAGCAGCAGCTTCAAAAACTCTAACAGCAGCAGCTGTTCCAGTCGGGGAAGCTCACGCGAAGCTTTGGACGAGCTCAACAAAGCTCAAGCACAGCAGCACTTAGCAACAGGAAGGAGGAAGAAGAAGAAGAAGGAGGCTCGCAGCAGCAGCCCTCCTTTTATAACCTGCGAAGAAAGCGAAGAAAACACAGAAGAAATCTAGCCGTTGCGTCGCAACGGCTAGTGCCTGGATCGGTCTATGGACCGATCAGGCTCCATGTGGATCGGTCCACAGACCGATCCATTCCCTAACTTTGCTTCTGTTCCGTCTCTGATCGGTCCATGGACCGATCAGGGAAGCTCCTGATCGGTCCACAGACCGATCAGGGAACCTCCTGATCGGTCCACAGACCGATCAGGGAACCTCCTGATCGGTCCGTAGACCGATCAGGCTTCTCTTCTCCCGAACTTCTTTGCGCCTCTGATCGTTGTCTGATCGGTCTGGCAGACCGATCAGGAACTAATCTGATCGGTCACCAGACCGATCAGTAACCGAACAGAGAGCTTCTGTTCGGTATCTGATCGGTCACCAGACCGATCAGAGCAAACAGAGTATCACTGGATCGGTCTGGTGACCGATCCAGAGCTTGGTTTTTGCCCAAACCAAGTCCCAAGACTTCCAAACCAATATCCGGTCAACCTTGACCTATTGGTACTTCATCCCTAGCATCTGGTCACTCCCTTGACCTGCTAGAACTCCCTGCCAAGTGTCCGGTCAATCCCTTTGACCTACTTGGACTTTCCAACACCAGAAGTCCGATCATCCCTGATCCATCTGGATTTTCCCTTGCCTGGCTTCACTCACCAGGACTTTCACCTGGCTTCACTCACCAGGATTTCCACACTGCCTAACATCCCAGTTAGGACTTTCTCACTGCCTGGCTTCACTCACCAGGACTTTCCCACTGCCTGGCTTCACTCACCAGGACTTTCCACACTGCCTAACATCCCAGTTAGGACTTTCTCATTCACCTAGCTTCACTCACTAGGATTTTCACCTGGCTTCACTCACCAGGATTTTCCCGAATGCCTGGCTTCACTCACCAGGACTTTCACCTTCACCTAGCTTCACTCACTAGGATTTTTCCCCGTGCCAAACTCCCTGTTTGGACTTTCCCCGTGCCAAGTCTCCATACTTGGACTTTTCACGTGCCAAGCTCCCTGCTTGGACTTTTCCGTGCCAAGTCTCCATACTTGGACTTTTCCAGTGCCAAGCTCCCTGCTTGGACTTTTCCGTGCCAAGTCTTTATACTTGGACTTTTCCCGAATCAGGTCAACCAGGTCAACCTTGACCTACGGTTGCACCAATAATCTCCCAAACATCTATTCTTGTCCCACATCAAGAATAGAACTCTCTCACGAGTGTCAAACATCAACATGCAACACAACTAGGTCAACCTTGACCTAAGGTTGCACCGACAATCTTCCCAAGTCAAACATCAAAATACAACTCGAGTCACGTCAACTCGAGTCGGGTCAACCAGGTCAACCTTGACCTAAGGTTGCACCAACAATCTCCCCCTTTTTGATGTTTGACAAAACCATAATCAAGTTAGGTTAACCCGATAACCTAACTTAGGTTTTCAATCATCTTCCAATGTCCAATGTTCTTTCCTTGAACATTCTCTGGACATTCTCCCCTTAGGTTAACCCGATAACCTAACTTGGGTTCTCCAATAATTCTCCCCCTTTTTGACACACATCAAAAAGAATTCCAATGTTCTTCCTTGAACATTCCTTGACATTCTTCCCCTAGCTTAGGTTAACCCGATAACCTAACTTGGGTTTTCCAATAATTCTCCAATGAACGCTCTCCCCTTTTTGACACACATCAAAAAGAAAAGGAGGGTATCAAGGTCAAGAGTTTCTTCCTAATGAAAGTCCATACCTTTCATTGAAACTCTTAATTTCCCCCTTGGTACTAAACTCAACAATCAACTTAGCGATAATCCCATATCACTAATCCTCAAAAATCTTAAGGAGTAAAAACTCCCCCTAAAAGTCAACTCCCCCTTGACTAATAGGTAAAACTCCCCCTAAAGATCAACTCCCCCTTGACCATTGCACCAACAATGTCTTGGAGAGTTTCAAACCTTCAGAAATTCGAAACTCAACTCCAAAAACTGAAATTTCAGACACCTGCTGAAAATCAGAACCTGGCACGCACTGATCGGTCCCCAGACCGATCAGAAACCACCTGGATCGGTCCCCAGACCGATCCACGCTTCACTGATCGCACTGGATCGTCACTGATCGGTCACCAGACCGATCAGGCCTTCCCTGGATCGGTCCGGTGACCGATCCACATTCTGAAATCAGATTTCTGATTTTCCTTCTCCGGAAATTCAGAAACTCCTAATAAATTCCAGAAAATTCCAAAAATCGTAAAATTTTGAGGATACACTCCTCATACCATATTCTATCACGGAAAAATAATTTTCTATGAAAATAGTTTCCATTTTTCAATCTTGATACAAAATTCAAAAGCTTTGAAATAGTTCAAAGTTAAGTCAATTTTGTATCACAATGTCCAATGATGAATGCTATCACTAGGAAAGCTTCATCAAGGTTTTTCAAATCAATTTTAAAATGCTTTTAAACCTTTTAATTTAGGACCACAATCTTAGGGCTAGATGTACATGACTTGTACACAAGCTTTCCCTATGATCCTTAATTTCTTGGATTAGGCTCATCTAGGTACAAGAACTATGCACCTTGATCCTAACTCATGATCCTAATATCTCACACACATCTAAGGTGTATCAAACCACATTCAAGTCAATTTGATGTGAGATATGGGTTAAGGTCAACTTAGGCTAAGTTCTCATGCATTTTCTAAACACAAATTTGATCTCAATATCAAAATGTGTTTTTCATCCTTAAATCAATTCAATTGATTATTAATGCAAGAGATGATGACATGGCATAAAATGATATCATAAATGAAAACATGTGCCAATGTCATGATGTCATGGCATAAAGTTTGAAACTAAACTAACACATGACATATAAATAACCTAAGCATTATCATGACATTTCAAATGATAATAAAATAAGTATGATGTCATGGCATGGCATATGGCAACCAATCATGGGAAGTTAGCACAAATAAAATACCTAAATTCCCTATCTAAGTATCCTTAGCCTTAGCTAACTTAGAATCTAACCCTAGATTGCCCATATATCCCTTAGAGAAAACCAAAATCCCAATTATGGTATTTCTCTAGGTTTTCTTAAATTGTGCCAAATAAGATTGAAATCGATATTTTTCAAATATGGCACAATTTACTCTTTAAGGAGTAACTAGTAATTCTATTTCATTTTCAAAGGTTAACAAAACCTTGAAAATGCTCCTTGAGTGTCAATTTCCTCAAAGTTGGGTTAACTACCCTTCTTATTGGAGTTGACACTCTCTAACCCATCTATGGGGTAGAGAAGATGCTCCTAGGAACCCAATACCTATTAGAGCTCATTGGGTTCACTAAATATTCACTAGGGATAACTTCCCTAGCAACCCTCCTAATGACCCTCTTAGGCTTTGAAGCCTTGGTCATTTGGGTCTCATCAAGGTCAACTATAGGGGTGACTCCCCTTGTAACCTTGGTAATGGTCTTCCTAGCCCTAGGTTTTGTTCCATAATCGAATGGAACATTGTGATAAGTGGGCTTGACCATTTGGGACTTAGGTTTGTGACCCAAACCCTTTTTGTCCTTGGACATTGGTTTTTGACCCTTAAACCCTAGAGATGACTTCTCCATGTTTTTAAGAGCCTTTTCTAAATTATCAAGTCTTGACCTCAAGACTTGATTCTCCTTCTCTAGTACCTCAATTTTTGATTTGTCATTTTTCTTTGAGGCATTCCTAGGCATGTGTCTAGTTGATTTGGGATTCCTACCTAGGTTCTCCTTAACCTTAGATGAGGTAATTCTAGGGTTGGCTTTCCTAGTGTTATCCTTATCTAGGCTCACATGTTTGGCACCTAAGCATGTGTATCGATTTCTAATGTTATCATGCTTATCATTATTGACTAGTGCAATAAAATTTCTAGCATGCATCTTACTAGTATTGCACGAATGAGACTTAAATGATACCTTAGGGTTTGCCTTAGCTCCCCCTATAGAAGTGCTCGGTCTCTTGCCCTTGTGAGGTTGCCTTCCCCTCGGACAATGACTCCGATAATGTCCCCTTCGCTTGCATTGGAAGCATACCACGTGCTCCTTGCCTTTGCGTGTCGGGACTCCGGCTCCCTTGACTTTTGGTGCCGGTGGAGTCTTCCTAACCCTCCTTGGACACTTACTCTTGTAGTGCCCATGTTTCCTACACTCAAAACACATTATGTGTAATTTGCTTGAAATCACAGTGTTTGAGTTACCTAGGGTTGTGGATGGAGATGAGCTTTCTTCTTCAACCCTTCCGGAGGTGGAAACTTCTTCTTCTTGCTCCGAACTTGAGCAAGAGGAACTCTCCTCCTCTTCTTCCTTGGATGTTGAGTAGCCCTCAACTCCCAATTTGCTCCCTCCATGATGTGAGCTACTTGGCTCACTAGGCTCCTCTTCATGGCTTGAAGTGAAGCTCTCCTCATGGTACTTGGCCAAGTTATCCCACAATTCCTTGGCATTGTTGTATTTACCTATCTTACACAAAATATTAGTAGGTAATGAAAATTCAATTGTTTTAGTTACCTCATTGTTGATCGTGGATTGGTGGACTTGTTCCTTCGTCCACTTGTTCTTCTCTAGAGGCTCTCCTTCTTTATCCATTGGAGGAGAAAACCCTTCTTGTACACAAAACCAGTTCAACATATTAGTCCTAAGAAAATACATCATCCTTACCTTCCAATATGTGAAGTTGTCGTTGTAGAAGGGTGGAATCGTGATGTCTTCTCCGAATTGATCCATCTCTAGCTTTGCTCCCACGGGTGTTGATCCGACGAAGAGCGTCCTCGCTCTGATACCACTTGTTGGGATCCTTCGTACGCGGCTAGAGAGGGGGGTGTGAATAGCCGACCCCAAATTACTCGTTTCTTCCTACGATTAGGTTAGTGCAGCGGAAATACAAATAGAAACGAAAGGAAGAAATCAAACCTCAACGCAAGGATGTAACGAGGTTCGGAGATTAGGGCTCCTACTCCTCGGCGTGTCCGTAAGGTGGACGAGTCCAGTCAATCCGTCGGTGGATGAGTCCCCGGAGAACCGGCTAATACAATATACTCCTTGTGGGTGGAGAAACCTCGCCACAAACGTTTGCAACAGCAAACAAAAAGTACAAGTACAAAGAATAAGCAAGAAATACAATAAGAATACTCAAGCACTCTACCAATCTTGCTTTCTCGTCGACTGGAGTCCGGATGAAGCAGCAGCTTCAAAAACTCTAACAGCAGCAGCTGTTCCAGTCGGGGAAGCTTACGCGAAGCTTTGGACGAGCTCAACAAAGCTCAAGCACGGACTCAGGAAGAAGAAGGAAGAAGAGGCTGGGAGCTCTAAACCTTGATAAGTCTGGAGAGAACAGGAGAAAATGCCGCAGAAGAAAAAGGGTGGTGAATCGGTCTATGGACCGATCAGGCTCCATGATCGGTCCACGGACCGATCCATTTCCTAACTTTGCTTCTGTTCCGTCTCGATCGGTCCATGGACCGATCAGGAGCTCTGATCGGTCTCCCGATCGGAAGCCCTGATCGGTCAGGAGCTGGGAACCTCTGATCGGTCCGTAGACCGATCGGTCTCTTCTCCCGAATTTCTTTGCGCCTCGATCGTTGCGATCGGTGCGGCGATCGATCAGGAACTATCTGATCGGTCACCGGACCGATCAAGAATCGAACAGAGCTTGTTGTATCGATCGGTCACCGGACCGTCGAAGCAACAGTATCACCGGATCGGTCCGGTGACCGATCCGATTGGATTTTGCCCAAACCAAGTCCCAAGACTTCAAACCAATATCCGGTCAACCTTGACCTATTGGTACTTCATCCCTAGCATCGGTCACTCCTTGACCTGCTAGAACTCCCCGCAAGTGTCCGGTCAATCCTTTGACCTACTTGGACTTTCCAACACCGAAGTCATCATCACTCATCTGGATTTTCCCTTGGCTTCACTCACCGGGACTTTCACCGGCTTCACTCACCGTGATTCACACCGCCTAACATCCCGTTAGGACTTTCTCCTCAGGTTCACTCACCGGGACTTTCCCACCGCCTGGCTTCACTCACGGGACTTTCCACACTGCCTAACATCCCAGTTAGGACTTTCTCATTCACCTAGCTTCACTCACTAGGATTTTCACCTGGCTTCACTCACCAGGATTTTCCCGAATGCCTGGCTTCACTCACCAGGACTTTCACCTTCACCTAGCTTCACTCACTAGGATTTTTCCCCGTGCCAAACTCCCTGTTTGGACTTTCCCCGTGCCAAGTCTCCATACTTGGACTTTTCACGTGCCAAACTCCCTGCTTGGACTTTTCCGTGCCAAGTCTCCATACTTGGACTTTTCCAGTGCCAAGCTCCCTGCTTGGACTTTTCCGTGCCAAGTCTTTATACTTGGACTTTTCCCGAATCAGGTCAACCAGGTCAACCTTGACCTACGGTTGCACCAATAATCTCCCAAACATCTATTCTTGTCCCACATCAAGAATAGAACTCTCTCACGAGTGTCAAACATCAACATGCAACACAACTAGGTCAACCTTGACCTAAGGTTGCACCGACAATCTTCCCAAGTCAAACATCAAAATACAACTCGAGTCACGTCAACTTGAGTCGGGTCAACCAGGTCAACCTTGACCTAAGGTTGCACCAACACCGCCTTCTACTGGCTAGGCTGTAAGGCCGGACCGTCACATTATGTTGTGCTAAGCTATATCCATGACCATTACTAAGTCTAGGTGCGGAAAACTGTACCAATTTAAAACTTTGCCAAGCTAATACAAATTCTTGTTCCTACATGTACTGAGGGATGCAATTTAAGGTATACATGGCATATCCTACATCCCCTATGGTCAAGGAACTGAATTACAAGGGTTCCTGGTCGAAACCTTGCCTCCCAATCGATCCAGATTGAACTCAATCGATTGCAAGCTGTTGAATCGATCCATGGATCGATTTAGATTGCTACTGTGCTCGGGGTAATATTCTGGATCGATCGGCTGATCGATCCAGACTGGCCAATCGATCCAGTGATCGATTCCGGAGCTCTCTGTTCGCGGGAGCGATTTCCCGATCGATCGAACGATCGATCCCCAGACTCTCTGTTCGCGACAGAATGCGATTGGATCGATCCAGAAGCTTACTGTTCACGGAACCAGACTCCCAATTGATCCGCTGATCGATTGAGGGCCCCCAATCGATCCGTTGATCGATTGGGGTTTCTGATTTCGCAGCAAAACTCTGATTTCAGCACTGCTTCGTGCCGAATTCACCTACAAGAGTTCTATAATAGCTGGAAACATACCAATGACACATAACTAGGATTATGAGCATAAGTACTAACAATCTAAGCAAGTCTTTCACGATTCAAGGCATTAAATAACTAGAAAATGCGGAAAATAACACTATATAAAACTAAAGTCTTAGTTTGCTAATTTCTCCAAGATCTTTATTCCAGGTTCCTTCCACACACATCTTCATCGCATTGCCCTCCAGCCTCCGCTAGTCCATCCTTCCTTTACCTTTATCTGCAGTATAAGGAAAGAGTATCTGTAAGCTTTCGCTTAGTATGAAACCATCTACCTCAAAAAACATGCATACGATGCAATTTATGATTTGAAAACATGCTATTTGAAAGATACGCTGAACAGGTGAGAGCATGGCATGGTATCATACAACATGGAAACCAAAAACTGTTCATAGAACTATCTGTTGGTTGCTACTCGGAAAGCCTATAGGTTCCACTGTACAAAAATTTTGTACAAAGATCTGAACCTTTTCCTAGCTACCATGTGTTCTTTTAAATTAAATTTTGGATCTCCTGCGGAACTTAACACGTTTGATCCAAAACTTAATCTATTTGTTCTTTTAGGTTTTGACTTGGATCTCCTGCGGAACTTAACACGTTCGACCCAAGTCTCCTTAAGTTATTAGTTCCATTAAATATTAATTTCCATAAAAGGTTCCCAGTACTGACGTGGCGAGGCACATGGCCTTCTTGGATATGGGAGCAACCACCACCGACTAGACAAAACCTTTAATAGAAAGCTAATATTTAATTTCCTAAAATAACTTTAGGTTAACCAAAGAGAACAATCAAATCACAAGGAAAAGAAAGAAACAAAAGAACACAACTTCGAAAAAACATATTCGAAATACTAGAACGTAAGCCTCTTGTATTTGGTATTATTTCCATAAATAACTAGCATGATGCGGAAATAGAAATTACTAGTTATAGCTTGTAGAAAAAACCTCTTGATCTTCTATCGTATTCCTCTTCTAACCTCGGACGTTGTGTGGGCAACGATCTTCCAAGATGAGAAACCAAAAACCACCTTCTTCTCCTCCAAGCAAGGTTCGCCACAAAAGAAAAGCTTCACCAAGGAGAAAAACCAAAATACTAACCAAGCTCCAAGAGATGCTAGCTTTCTCCTTCTTCTTCTTCTTCTCCGAGTAGTATCCGGCCACCACAAGAACTCCAAGGGAGAGGGAGAGGTTCGGCCACCACAAGAGGAAGAGAAGGAGATGATGGCCGGCCACACCAAGGAACAAAAGAGGGAGAGGAATAATAGATGTTGTATCTTGTGAAGGCACCCTCACCCCTTCTTTTATATTCCTTGGCCTAGGTAAATTAGGAAATTTAATTACAATAAATTTTCCTTAATTTCCTTGACATGATTTAATTGAGAAAAATAAAATAATATTTCCCAATTAAACAATGATGGTGGCCAAATCAATAGGAAGCAAATTGGACAAGTTTCAATCAACAATTAAAACTTTCCTTATTTGTTTCCGGAAATTTTAAAAATAAAATTTCTCTTTAAAATCTCTTCATGGTTAATAAAAGGAAATATCTATAATTTTAATTTTATTAACATGTGAATAATTTTAAAGAGAAAATAAAACATCTCTCAATCTACAAATAAGGAAAGAGATCTAATCTCTTTCTTTAATCTTTGTAAATCTTTTACAAGAGAGATATTTTAATTTTAATTCTCTTTTAAATTAAATCTTCCACATAATAATAAACATTAAAATTAAATTTTCTTTTAATTAATTATGGCCGGCCCTACTAGCTTGGGTTCAAGCTAGGGCCGGCCACCTTAAACCCAAGCTTAGGCTAGCTTGGTTCCCAAGCTAGCTTGGCCGGCCCCCTTAGGTGGGTATAGAAGGTGGGTATATGTGGGTATAGTACTCTATAAATAAGAGGCTACGATAGGGACCGAGAGGAGGAATTGGTTTGGTCTCCCGATAAAATTAAGCATCCCATGTTCGCCCGAACACACAACTTAATTTTATCAATGATAATTCATTCCACTAGAGAACTATCATTGAACTACCGCACAATCCCAAATTACATTTTGGGCTCCTTCTTATTATGAGTGTGTTAGTCTCCTGTGTTTAAGATATCGAATGTCCACTAATTAAGTGAGTTCGACAACTCATTTAATTAATATCTAAGTCCAAGAGTAGTACCACTCAACCTTATTATCATGTCGGACTAAGTCGACTGCGGGGTTTAACATGACAATCTTTATGAGCTCCTCTTGAGGACATTATCAACCTAGTATCACTAGGACACAGTTTCCTTCTATAATCAACAACACACACTATGAGTGATACCATTTCCCAATTTATCGGGTTTATTGATTCATCGAACTAAATCTCACCCATTGATAAATTAAAGAAATAAATATCAAACATATGTGTTTGTTATTATATTAGGATTAAGAGCACACACTTCCATAATAACCGAGGTCTTTGTTCCTTTATAAAGTCAGTATAAAAGAAACGACCTCAAATGGTCCTACTCAATACACTCTGAGTGTACTAGTGTAATTATATAGTCAAGATAAACTAATACCTAATTACACTACGACCTTCTAATGGTTTGTTCCTTTCCATTCTGGTCGTGAGCTACTGTTTATAATTTATAAGGTACTGATAACATCATCTTCTGTATGTGACACCACATACTATGTTATCTACAATATAAATTAAATGAACAACTACAAACAAATGTAGATAATTAGACCAAATGTGATTCTTTATTCATAATGAATGTTTACAAAGCTTAGGCTTTCAGTATACACTCCAACAATCTCCCACTTATACTAATGACTAAGCTGCCATATCTTCTACCATACATCTGATTCCCATTCCCTCCACATGCCGATCGAAAGCTTTCGCCGGAAGGGCCTTAGTGAAAGGATCTGCCAGGTTATCTGCTGATGCAATCTTGGCGATGACAACTTCTCCTCGCTTCACGATATCTCGTATCAGGTGGTACTTGCGCTCTATATGTTTACTTGCCTTATGAGCTCGTGGTTCCTTCGAGTTTGCAACTGCACCGCTATTATCACAATAAATTGTGATGATCTTGGGCAAACCAGGAATCACATCTAAGTCCATTAGAAAGTTCCTGAGCCATACTGCTTCTTTAGCTGCCTCAGAGGCTGCTACATACTCAGCTTCCATGGTTGAGTCCGAAACGCATTTCTGCTTAACACTCCTCCATGAAATGGCTCCACCTCCTAAAGTAAACACATAGCCTGATGTAGACTTACTATTGTCCCTATCTGATTGGAAATCTGAATCCGTGTAACCCACAGGGAGCAAATCATCTGCTTGGTAAACTAGCATATAATCTCTAGTCCTTCTCAGGTACTTTAATATATGCTTTACCGCAGTCCAATGTCCTTGTCCAGGGTTACTCTGATATCTGCTAACCATGCCCACGGCAAAACAGATATCATGTCTCGTACATAGCATTGCATACATTAGGCTTCCTACAGCCGAAGCATAAGGAACTGCTTTCATGTCCTCTATCTCTTTTGATGTCTTTGGAGACATCTCTTTAGATAGAGCTACTCCATGTCTAAAAGGTAAGAAACCTTTCTTGGAGTCTTGCATGCTAAAACGAGCAAGGATTGTATCTATATATGAAGCTTGGGACAGACACAACATTCTTTTCTTGCGATCCCTTATAACTTTGATCCCAAGAATGTGTGCACATTCTCCTAAGTCCTTCATATCAAATTGTTTGGACAACCATACCCTTACGTCCGATAATACCTTGACATTGTTGCCAATTAACAAAATATCATCTACGATAGTACAAGAAATACCACCACGTTTCCGTTACACTTCTTATATACACAAGACTCATCCGGACTTTGAATAAATCCATATGGTGGATTACTTCATTAAACCGGATGTTCCAAGACCTTGAAGCTTGCTTGATCCATAAATGGACCGATTGAGCTTGCATACTAGATGCTCTTTGCCTTTTCAATAAATCCTTCGGTTGCTTCATATGGATGTTCTCTTCAAGACTTCCATTAAGGAAAGTCTTGACATCCATTTGCCAAATCTCATAATCCATATGAGCAAAGAATGGATAAGAGTATCCGGATAGACTTAAGCATGGCTACCGTGAAAAGGTTTCTCATAATCGATTCCCTCTTTCCGAGTGTACCCTTTCGCAACAAGCCTAGCTTTGAAGGTTTCTACCTTCCCGTCGTCCCTCTTTTCCTTTTGTAGATCCACTTGCATCCAACGGCTTTTACACCATCGGTGGTTCTACAAGCTCCCAGACCTTATTAGAGTACATGGACTCTATTTGAATTCATTGCCTTTTGCCAAGATGTCGATCTATATCTTGGAGTGCTTCATCATATGATCGGATCGGGTTCATGTTTACCCGGATCAAGTCCAAGACTCTCCCAAAACATGAATCTTTCAGTTACAACCTCCCACTACGACGAGGCATGCGTGGTTGTGTATCATGTGTGACACGTGTTGCGGTCTCTTGTGGTACTTCATCTTGATCAGTTGTACTGAAGTAGACATGTCCTCTCTAAGTTCTTCTAAAACGACTTTACATCGGGCTTGTGATCCATTATATAGTCTTCTTCTAAAAGCGGACATTGGTGCTAACAATGACCTTCCGGTCTTTAGGACTATAAAATAAACCACCTTCGTTCCTTTGGGATATCCTACAAACACGCGAACTTCACGAGATTCTAACTTATCAAGATCTGGTTTCAGACATGTGCTGGACTACCCCAACCGAATATGTCTTAGACCGGGTTTTCGCCATTCCACAATTCTATGGGAGTAGAAGAAACGATTTAGAAGGTACTAAGTTCGGAATGTTCCAGAGCATATCCCCAAACGAATTTGGTAATTCAATAACTCATCATCGATCTAACCATCTCCATAAGAGTCCTATTCCTTCGCTCTGCTACACCATTCCATTGGGGTGTTCCAGTGGATCAATTGGGATTGAATCCCGACCTTCGATAAGTAATTCCTAAACTCTCCTAAGAGGTATTCGCCACCACGATCAGATCGTAGTGTCTTGATACTTTACCTAATCGTTTCTCCACATCGCCTTGTATTCTTTGAACTTGTCAAAGCATTCGGACTTCGGCGCATTAGGTAAATGTATCCATATCTTGAATAATCGCTCATGAAAGAGACAAAATATTCAAAACCTCCTCTTGCCCGGACGGACATAGGACCACACAAATCGGAGTGAACCAACTCTAACACTTCTTTGGCTCTATACCCTTGGCCTTGAGCGGCCTCTTGGTCATTTTACCTTCTAAGCAAGATTCACAAGTTGGAAAATTTTCCAACTCAAATGAACTTAAAGTCCATCGGCTATAAGCCTCTGAATCCTACTTAAGTTAATATGACCAAGCCTTAGATGCCAAAGATATGCTTGGTTCATTTCAAGGTTCTTTTCTCTTATTAGAATTAGAAGATGAATTATAAATTTCCATGTTTTGCTTTGTGGAAGAATTTGGATTTAAAATATATAAATTGCCAACTAATGCCGAGCAGATAATCACTTTATTTCTTTTAATAACTACATCGTTTCTGAAAGAAACGAATATCCATCTAAAAGCAGTTTAGAAACGAAATTAAATTCTTTCTAAAGCTGGTACATAAAGACAATTTCTTAAAACAAATTTCTATTTCTACTAAAAGACAAGTAGGCGTCTCCCCTGCAACAGTTGCCACCTTAGTAGCATTGCCCATGTGAGACGGTAATCTCCCTTAGATAGTCGTCGGGTTTCGAACCCTGCAAGGAATTGCGAGACATGATCGATGGCTCCGTATCTACACACCGGTCTTTGGTAGATAACACCGCTAAACATGTTTCAACAACTAGAGTATGAGATATACCTTTGTTTTGGTTCTTACGAGGACAGTCCGCCTTCCAATGTCCTGCCTGCTTGCAGATGAAGCACTTGCCCTTCGGCTTCTTCATTCCAGCTTTAAATCCCGTACTCTGAGATTTATTCACTTTCTTTGCTGAACCAGCTTGTTTCTTCTTCTTCTTTCCTTTCGGTTTAGAAGTAGAACCATTTTCAGCATAGTGAATTTGAGCATTGTGACGAAATAACCCTTCTGCTGCTTGAAGTTCTGTCAGTAGTTCCCCTAATGAATAAATCCTTTTATTCATATTATAGTTCAGGCGGAACTGCTCAAAACTTCTAGGTAGGGTTTGGAGGATCATATCGATCTGGGTTTCCCCATCAATTTTTCCTCCAAGGATTTGTATTTCGTTCAGATAAGCCATCATCTTTAGGATATGATCCCTTACAGGAGTACCCTCTTGCATGGTGGCTGTCATTATCTTTCTCATGGCTTCTTGCCTAGAAGCCCTATCCTGATGACCAAAGAGTTCCTTGAGATTGTTCATGATATCATAGGCTGTTGGTAAATCTTGATGCTGATGTTGCAATACATTTGACATTGAAGCCAAAATGTAACACCGTGCCATCTCATCTGCTTTTACCCATTTCCTATGATATTCAATCTCCTCTTGGGTAGATTCACCAGTAGGTGCATCAGGGCAATGCTCAGTCAGTACAAATTTATAGCTTTCAGCAGTAAGAACAATGTCCAGGTTTCTTTTCCAATCTATGTAGTTAGGTCCAGTAAGTCTATTTTGTTGAAGTATGATGGACAGTGGGTTGAAAGACATCCTAAGAATCACAAATAACTTTTGGTCGGAACTCTAAATTTAGAATAATATTGATTCCTCAAACAATACTATTTTAAATTAACCAACACCTTAAAACACCGTGAATTTTGTATGCCACGTTAGTGTGGACGTATACAAATTCAACATTTGTAAAAGGAGGATTTTAACCCATTAATTTTATTATCTTGTCAACCTAACTTTTGACAAATAAAATTAATAGTTGGTATTATTTGGTCACACAAATAATAGCGGTGACTCCGTTGGGAGGATACTATTAGATGTGTCTAAGTGTACACCATTACTTGACACTAAGTCCATTAATAAGATTATGCCCCTTCCGTTGGGGAAGATCACACGCTCTTAATTAACTTCCTATAGTCATCCAAAAATGGAAGTCTATTATAGTGATCCACAAACAAGCTCATCCGTTATGGAGGAAGGCACTCAAAGCACAGCGCAAGCTTGTTTGCATCACTTACAAACCAGTAATGGAGACCATGGGATTTACTTAAAAAATCCCTCTCCCACTTAGTTATTTATAAATGAGGAATTTTAACTATGCTAGCCTACTAAACTTGTAAACTAACATGCACACACAGCACAATATAAAAGCAATAAATAGAAAATCTAATTTTCAACTATTATGGCTTTTATCTTTAGTTGTCCTCCGTGTGTTGTCATCCCAAGCTGCTGCCATATTTGGCCACCGCCACCGGGTCTAGCTGTCGCATCCATCTTGCTCCTAGTTCCGCTGCGCCTCTGGTCCTTAGAAGGTTCCACGCTTTGCAAGATTCGATCCGCGACATAAATAGAATTTTACATTTTGATCCTATATTCCATAAAAGGAATGTACATGTATCTAGATCAAAAATAAAATCCTAATAAAACTAAATACAGCTCCTGCTGTATTTTAATACAATCATGCACACACATATAAATGCCCTTGACATGTCCAAGGGTCCAATCACACACATAATAACTAAAAGCCATAATAGTTGGATCCTGCATCCATAGAGTTAGCACATCCTACTATTAACCTGCCTAAATTATGTATGACATGTGCATAATTAAACTAAATACCAAATACACAGAGGCAAAACCCTAGCTCTGATACCAATTGTTAGTTGCTACTCGGAAAGCCTATAGGTTCCACTGTACAAAAATTTTGTACAAAGATCTGAACCTTTTCCTAGCTACCATGTGTTCTTTTAAATTAAATTTTGGATCTCCTGCGGAACTTAACACGTTTGATCCAAAACTTAATCTATTTGTTCTTTTAGGTTTTGACTTGGATCTCCTGCGGAACTTAACACGTTCGACCCAAGTCTCCTTAAGTTATTAGTTCCATTAAATATTAATTTCCATAAAAGGTTCCCAGTACTGACGTGGCGAGACACATGGCCTTCTTGGATATGGGAGCAACCACCACCGACTAGACAAAACCTTTAATAGAAAGCTAATATTTAATTTCCTAAAATAACTTTAGGTTAACCAAAGAGAACAATCAAATCACAAGGAAAAGAAAGAAACAAAAGAACACAACTTCGAAAAAACATATTCGAAATACTAGAACGTAAGCCTCTTGTATTTGGTATTATTTCCATAAATAACTAGCATGATGCGGAAATAGAAATTACTAGTTATAGCTTGTAGAAAAAACCTCTTGATCTTCTATCGTATTCCTCTTCTAACCTCGGACGTTGTGTGGGCAACGATCTTCCAAGATGAGAAACCAAAAACCACCTTCTTCTCCTCCAAGCAAGGTTCGGCCACAAAAGAAAAGCTTCACCAAGGAGAAAAACCAAAATACTAACCAAGCTCCAAGAGATGCTAGCTTTCTCTCCTTCTTCTTCTTCTTCTCCGAGTAGTATCCGGCCACCACAAGAACTCCAAGGGAGAGGGAGAGGTTCGGCCACCACAAGAGGAAGAGAGGGAGATGATGGCCGGCCACACCAAGGAACAAAAGAGGGAGAGGAATAATAGATGTTGTATCTTGTGAAGGCACCCTCACCCCTTCTTTTATATTCCTTGGCCTAGGTAAATTAGGAAATTTAATTACAATAAATTTTCCTTAATTTCCTTGACATGATTTAATTGAGAAAAATAAAATAATATTTCCCCAATTAAACAATGATGGCCGGCCAAATCAATAGGAAGCAAATTGGACAAGTTTCAATCAACAATTAAAACTTTCCTTATTTGTTTCCGGAAATTTTAAAAAATAAAATTTATCTTTAAAATCTCTTCATGGTTAATAAAAGGAAATATCTATAATTTTAATTTTATTAACATGTGAATAATTTTAAAGAGAAAATAAAACATCTCTCCAATCTACAAATAAGGAAAGAGATCTAATCTCTTTCTTTAATCTTTGTAAATCTTTTACAAGAGATATTTTAATTTTAATTCTCTTTTAAATTAAATCTTCCACATAATAATAAACATTAAAATTAAATTTTCTTTTTAATTAATTATGGCCGGCCCTACTAGCTTGGGTTCAAGCTAGGGCCGGCCACCCAATCTTATACCTAGGCCGACCCTAGCTTGTTTCCCAAGCTAGCTTGGCCGGCCCCTATTGGGTGGGTATAGAAGGTGGGTATAGGTGGGTATAGAACTCTACAAATAAGAGGCTACGATAGGGACCGAGAGGAGGAATTGGTTTTGGTCTCCTGATAAAATTAAGCATCCCATGTTCGCCCCGAACACACAACTTAATTTTATCAATGATAATTCATTCCACTAGAGAACTATCATTGAACTACCGCACCAATCCCAAATTACATTTTTGGGCTCCTTCTTATTATGAGTGTGTTAGTCTCCCTGTGTTTAAGATATCGAATGTCCACTAATTAAGTGAGTTACTGACAACTCATTTAATTAATATCTAAGTCCAAGAGTAGTACCACTCAACCTTATTATCATGTCGGACTAAGTCCACCTGCAGGGTTTAACATGATAATCTTTATGAGCTCCTCTTGAGGACATTATCAACCTAGTATCACTAGGACACAGTTTCCTTCTATAATCAACAACACACACTATGAGTGATACCATTTTCCAATTTATCGGGTTTATTGATTCATCGAACTAAATCTCACCCATTGATAAATTAAAGAAATAAATATCAAACATATGTGCTTGTTATTATATTAGGATTAAGAGCACACACTTCTATAATAACTGAGGTCTTTGTTCCTTTATAAAGTCAGTATAAAAGGAACGACCTCAAATGGTCCTACTCAATACACTCTGAGTGTACTAGTGTAATTATATAGTCAAGATAAACTAATACCTAATTACACTACGACCTTCTAATGGTTTGTTCCTTTCCATTCTGGTCGTGAGCTACTGTTTATAATTTATAAGGTACTGATAACATCATCTTCTGTATGTGACACCACATACTATGTTATCTACAATATAAATTAAATGAACAACTACAAAAAAATGTAGATAATTAGACCAAATGTGATTCTTTATTCATAATGAATGTTTACAAAGCTTAGGCTTTCAGTATACACTCCAACACTATCACATGTATCAATGATGAACTAAGTTGAAGCATGAACTGAGCTAAAACTAAAACTAAGCTAGAATTGAGTTTATACTGTATACACAATTGATTTGTGAGTTTTGAAAACTATTTATTATAGATAGATGAAAATACATAATCATGCTGCTGATGGGCCCGACAACTGTACGTGCTATGCGCGCATCCCTAACTAGACCCGGGTTTGCAAGTCCCGAATTTAGTAGGGTTTACTAGGTTATCTAAACCTAGGGACGACTGTGGGAGTCCAACCCAATGGATATCTAATCCAGTACAGTGCCACTGCTAAAATAAAATACTGGTTATAGCTAAATTCTTCTTATTTTGCTATTTCTAAGTTATCTGAACCTAGAGCTAGGTTGTCTGAACCTATAGGCGACTGTGGGAGCCCACCCATTGGACCGTAGTCCCATAAAAGAATAAGACTAGATAAGCTATTTTAAATGCTTCTATTGCATTTACTGAGCTACTAAATTGCCAACTGTAACATTTTACTGAGCTAAGCATTTTTTTCAAACACTTGGTGTGCTCCAACTCTCCCCTCTATTAGGGAGACCACCTCTAGGCACCCGACAACGTTTGGATCCTCCAACTGTATGGGGAAGGACGTGTCTGGCCCATCTAGAGGTGCTCAACTAAATCCCTAAAACTGCGAGGAGGGTTAAATACACCCTAGGTGTCGAAGAACTACATATAACTAATTAAAAAGCACACAATCGTACAAAAAGCTACTTATACTGCAGGTGAGGGGTTCCTTACCTCCTGCTCGAAGTTTCTTACAAATCTAAACGCTAGGTTTTCCGGTGAAGAAGATCCCTTCGGCGATCTCCTTGCGTCTACGTGTTCCTCTCATGGAGAGGAGCGTCCTCGTGTCGGAGTTGTTGCCGGAAGGAGCCCTTATGACCCTAGGAATGAAACCCTAGCCTTTCCTTGGCTTTAGCGTGAAGAGAGGGTGCGGGAGAGAGGGGTTCGGCGGTGAGGGTTTGAGGAGAAAGAATCCCGATCAAAATAATAACTCCTCACTTAAAATCCCTATTTATATTAAGTGGGTAATTCGGCCCAACTCAAATATAAATATAATTGTTCCCCTTTCCTTTCAGCATGGCCCTGCTGGGTTCACTTGGTTACTAAAGCTATCTAAAGGTTATCGGACCCGATATGTCCCGGGTTCGATTTTCGCTTAAGCTATTTTATGTTTCTATTTCTTTTTGCTACTTCCACTACTCTAAAAATTCCATAAAAATATCCTAAAATTCCAGAAAAAATCATAGAATATTTCTAAAATAATTTTGAGAATTTTCGGGCGTTACACCCTATGTCCTAGGGGGTTGTAACCCTAGGCTGGAAGTTTTGGCGGGTCGAGGGGTTCGGGAAAAAGTTCTAGAGTCGAGGACTCTAGGTGGAAAGTCCTGGTGTTGCGAACCAGGTGAAAGACTGGGCGGGTCATGGAACGAACGTCCAGTGGAAAGTCTTGGAGCCTCAGGCGCTGAGCAAAAGTCCAGTTGGTCTGGATGATCAACTGGCAACATGTAAACTCTCCTGAGTGGATTAGGTGAGGATGCATTTCTCGGTGAGGGAACAGTAGGTGTCGGTTCTACCTAGGATTTTCGGATGGAAATTCGAAGTCAGAACCGAACAGTCCAGTGACTATCAAATACTTTATTTTTACATATCTCTATTATCCTAACTTTGTGTTGCAGGGTATGTTGGACTAACATATTTTTGCAGGAAGTGAGCCTAGAGAAGCAACCTCGCTGCAAGGTGCGAGGGCGCCCTCATGGAGCTTGAGGGTGCCCTGGACACTAGCGTGAGGGCACCCTCATGGAACTTGAGGGCGCCCTGGACCTTGGCGCGAGGGCACCCTCAGGCGGATAAGGGGCAAGTTCTTCAAATCTCATCTTCGCTGCGAAGTCGATGGGGTTGAGGGCACCCTCCAGGGTGTTGGAGGCACCCTTAACGGGCTTTATAAAGCTGTTTCAAGCAAAAGCTAGAAACAATGAATTCTAAGTGATCTTTCAGCTGCGCACTGCCAACAAGACGTTCCGACGAAGCCAGAAATTGACCACCACAACCAGAAGCTCTGAGTTTGAGATTACTTTATTGTCGGTATAATTTATTACTGCACTTATTGTACTTATTTGTAATCTTTCCGAAGCTATAGTGTTGCCCATCGAAAGCACTCTACGTGCGAGCCTTGGAGTAGGAGTCGTCCCTGACTCTGAACCAAGTAAAAAATCCTTGGTTTCTTTTCTGTGTGTTTGTGTTATTATTCCGTTGTGTTTACTCGTTAAGTTTTCCGAAACGAAAGTGAAAGCCATGAGCACTATTCACCCCGTCCCCCCCCCCCCCCTCCCCCTCTAGCGCTTGTCGATCCAACATAATATACATATATAGATTTCATATTTGGTTTAGTTTTTCTTATGTTTCTCCTTACTCCTCATCATGATATCTTTATATGTTTCGAATTAGGACTAGTTATGCTTATGTTTTTCATACTTGTTATCATTATATCTTTATATATTAAAGGTTAAATTTGGATTCTAGTTATAGGAGATTATGGTATGAACCATGTTTTGATAACCTTGTAATATACATATATAGATTTCAAATTTGGTTTAGTTATGCTTATATTTCTTCTTACTTCTTATCATGATAACTTTGTATGCTATATGTAGACTTCGGATTCTAGGTTTAGGATATTAGGACCTTAACCATGTTTTTTTATTACCTTGTAGTACATGTTAGTTTCAAATTTTTAGGGTTTAATATGCTATGAAAGAAATCATATTTGATAACCTTATATCATAGGTTAGTTTCAGATTTTAGGGTCTAACATGCTATGAAAGTAATCATGCCTGATAACCTTGCAGTATAGGTTAGTTTTAGATTTTAGGGTTTAATATGCTATGACATTAATCATGTTTTTAATAACTTTATGATACATGATAGTCTTGAAATTAAGGTTAGGATGTTATGGATTCAATCATGTGTTTTGATAACCTTGTAAGATATAATAGTTTCAAGTTTTAGGGTTTAGGTCGTTAGGGAATCAACCATACTTTAGATAATTTATATGTAAATATATATTGAGTTTAGATTTTAAGGTCTTTAGAAAATTGATATCATTGTTCCTTGATCAATTGTTAGGGCATGAAATTTTAGTTTGGACTTGTGGGACGTAATTTCCTCATGTACTCTAAGGTTATTAGAAAATAGAAACCTTGTGTCACAAATTAGGAGTATGTATGTTACAGATTCCACGATAAGATGCCCTATGTGTTTATGAACTTGAGAACAACTTTTATAAGGTTCAGAATTTTATAATTTATAGATGTATGGAGTAATGATCCGAGCAAGCCCAGGGAGCTTACCAAGTTATGATCCAGGCAAGCCCGGGGAGATTATCAAGTAATGAATTGGGCAAGCCAGGGGAGCTTCACAAGTTATGATCCGAGAGAGCTCAAGGAGCTTATCAATTAATGATCCAGGTAAACTCGGGGAGCTTACCAAGTTATGACCTAGGTAAGCCTGGGATGGTTAATAAGTTATGATTCGGGCAAGCCCTGGGAGCTTATCAAGTTATAATCCGAGGACCTACGCCTGGGGAGCTTACCAAGTCGTGATCCGAGTACCCTTGCCTAGGGAGCTTACAAGCCTCAATCCGGGGGCTCACGCCCGGGGAGCTTACATTATGGGTAAGACACGTCCCGGGACCAATGCTCGGGAAGCTTGCCAAAGATATTAGTTATAGTATGTAAGGATAGGTGTTTCCGCTCCAAGGATCATACCCCTACCAACAATGCTAGGGGACAATAATATGAAACTAAGACCTAGAGTAGCTATGTTCATGTTCGGCAAGTAGTATGTTCATAGTTATGCTTTGCACGTAGTATGTTTGTGATTATGCTTTAGTTATGTACATGTTTATACTTTAGTTATGCTTATGTTAATGCGTTGGTTATGCTTGTGTTTATGCCTAAGTTAGGTTTAAGAATCATGCTTTAGTTATACTTATGTTTATACTCTGGCATGTTTATGTTTATGCATTAATTATGTAATTATTTATGCTATGCGAAAAGTATGTTTACATTCATGCTCTAGTTATGTTTATGCAATATAAGTAGCTAAGGGTCAAAATTAATTAGTGTCAATTTCTTGTTAGAACACCTGATTATAAGAATTAATTAATGCATATTATGGTTTGAATATGCTAAGTCTTTATACTCATAGTCCTGATTATTACATGAGATGACGGGCACGAGACAGGAGGTGTCAACTGTAACGCCCGCCCTTCCAGGTAGCACTAAGGCCACCCCAGAGGGACGGACGTCACTAAAACATAGACATCAATTATACTAATGCATATGGATTCATGGCAGCGGAAGACATATATAATTAATTTTTTTTTTTTCATATCATAACATATACCATATGCATCTAGTTCTCTTAACATGGCATGTGAAGTCAAACGTACCAACATAACATGAGTAGGATATCATACTAGCTGAACATTATCATAAGCATAGGTCCAACATTGTTCACATGCATAACTTAGATAATTTAAAAACTTAAATAGATCTATCCACCAGCACTTCCACGCACATCCTCATTGCCTTTCCTGCTCTGCTCCCCTTAAACAATCCATTCCTTGCCTTTATCTGCAGTACAAGGAAAACGTGTAGCTATAAGCCAAAGGCTTAGTGAGATCCTTGCCTACCCATAAATCCGAAAAACACATAACATAACATAACATGTAGAAACCATAGCATAGCATAACATAGCATGGAGAATCATAACATAGAACATATCTTATCATGTAAAAACCATAACATCTCATAACATAACATGAGGGAAAACATAACATAATATATCATATCACATAAGGAGCATAACATATCAGAGTATAGCTGTTGGAACCCCAAGGTGTTTTGATGTGATCAAACAAGCTAAGTTAGGTCCTGCGTTTGTTTAACCCTTGTGTCTAAGTGTGCAGGAGCTTAGGAACACAGGAAGTCGAGCGGAAGACGCGGCTAGCGAGAAGGACGGCACGGGGAGAGAGCCGACGGGCTCGGTGCGTCCGAGGGACGAGGTGACCGCGGAAGAGTACACTGGTGGACGAGAAGAACGTGCGCGGCGTTCGAGGGACGAGAAACCGGGAAGGAAGGTTGCTCGAGGAGAAGGCCGGAACATGGGTTCAGGTGAGCCCTATTCCGGAAGGCCGAGATCACCCAAGCAAACGGAGCCGGAGCGAACAGACCCGGACCGAGATGAGCTGGATCGAGACGAGCTGAATCGGAGTTGAAAAGTCAACTTATGTTGACCTTAGAGCTCCGGGCGCCCGGAACCGACCGGGGCTCCCGGAACCCTTCCGGGCGCCCGGAATCAACTTTTCAACAGGATCGAGTTTTGACTCGATCCAACCGTTGGGGGATAAAATTTATCCCCCCCCCAGGGCGCCCGGAACCCTTCCAGGCGCCCGGACCAAGACTATAAATATAGCCTTGGTCCAGAAGCTTAAATATAATTAAGAGCAACTACTTATAATCCAGTGTTGTCATTTGTGTTATTTCTTTCTGTGCTTTCAACGCTGTAAGAGGCTACTCCGCCCAGAGGAGAATCAATTAGTGCGTCTTCTTTGCCTTGGATTAACAATCCTCTAATTGCAAACCAAGTAATTCCTCTGTGTCTATTTTCTGTTTTAATTAGTCTCTGCCTTTTTAATTACAAAGTTCTTTTAAGTTAGTTGAATATCCGAGAAGGGTTTTTGGTTTTTTTGTAGGGCAATTCACCCCTCCCCTCTTGCCGGCCTCCAAAGGGACCAACAAGTGGTATCAGAGCTGAGTACGCTTCAGGAGGACTAACCGCCGATCGAAGCAACAAGATGGTCGGACCAAGCATCGTCCCACCAAAATTCGAAGGGAACTTCGCAGACTGGAAGCGTCGTATGGAGGTATTCCTAAAAATAGATTTTGAAATTCGGTTTATCATGAAATATGGTTTTGTAGCTCCAATAGATAAAGATGGAAAAGAAAAAGAAGAGAGTGATTGGACAAAGAAGGAGCAGAATGAGTCGGTAGCAAACAGCCATGCGGAACATCACCTGCTGAGCGTGTTACTGCCTCAAGAAGTCAACCGCATCGAAAACTATTTATCTGCTAAAGAACTTTGGGAGAAGTTCTTGGAACTCCACAAAGGCACGTCCGAAGCGAAGCTCGCTAGAAGGGACATCCTCCGCAACAAACTGATGAACATCCATCTGGAGAAAGGTGAGAAAGTAGCTGGTCTACATGCGAAGGTAAAAGAACTAGTTACTTGTCTCGCAAACCTTGGTGAAACGGTAACAAACCGGGACACTATACGCTATGCGCTCAACGCGTTTCCAAGAACTCCGGAGTGGACATCAATCGTCGACGCCTACTACATCTCAAAAAACCTGGAGGTAAGTACTTTAGAAGAGTTATTTTCTACTCTTGAATTGCATGAAACCAGGTGTGCAGGAACGACAAAGGATACAACCCAGACTATGGCGCTGAACGCAACCCAGAAGGATGAACTCGAGTCAGACTCCGAAGACGATCAAGAAGCATACATGGTAAGAAATTTTAAAAAGTTTTTTAGATATAATAAATTTAAAATGCAAAATAAAAAGAATCAAGGTAGAAGAAAGGTACGGTGCTACCAGTGTCAGAAGGAGGGACACCTAAGGGAAGACTGCCCAGAACTCAAGAAGGTCAAAATGAAGACACCCAAGAAACACAACCTAAAAGCAACTTGGGATGACACTTCTTCATCTGAATCAGAAGCTCAAGAATATGCGAGGATTGCACTGATGGCAAGCCACGAAGGACAAAGCATATCAGAACCCAGCATCGATGAAGGGGGAGCGACGTCAGATGGAAGTAGCGAAGCAGGGGGAGATTCAGGCTTCAAGTCCGATATGGTAAGTGAGGTATGCCTCTTACCCCCTGATCAACTTTATTCTGGCATTAAGGCAATGACAAAATCCATGTATAAATTAGAAAATGAAAATATCAAATTAAAAAATGAAATTTTGGAAACAAAAAGAATTTTAGCAAAATCATGTCTTATAGAGGATTTTGATAAATTGAAAATTGAAAATGAAAAACTAAAAGAAGAAATAGAAAGATTGAAAAAATATAAAAGTTCAAATACTTCTACTTTTAGAAATTATAGAGGTTTAAATTGGTATTATAGATTTCATCAAAGTCAAATTAGAAATATATCAAAAATCTATGTACCTAGGAAATACTTGGTTAACCCTGTAGGTAGGAATCTCTACTGGGTTCCAAAAACCTGTTTAATCTAAAATTAGACTTAGCATTTTCAGCAAGGAAATTAAACGACTAATTTCATTATGAGGCTTTGTCTAAGGAAGTGGTTGTTGCTCCAATAACCAAGAAGGCCTAGTGCCTCGCCACGACCTAGAAGCCAAGTATCGAAATGAAAAGTTTAATTGACTAACTGAAAAAGCATTAATTTAATTTACCTAATGCTTTAAAAGAGTTATTCAATGTGTGTTAGAAAATATTTAAAATTAATTTATAAATAAAAAAAAAATTTGGAAAATAATTTTTAATTGACTTAGAAAATTTCTGAAAATTATTGGCTTAGATATTTTTTAACTTAGGAATTTTTCTATGAATATTGTATTAGACATTTTTCTTTGAAAATTGCCTTAGAAATATTTTATGAAAAATAACTTAAAAATTTTTCTGTATATTGACTTAGAATTTTTTTTAAACTAGATATTCTCTTTTGAAATATTGCCTTAGAAATTAATATTAATTATCTTAGAAATTTTTATGAAAATTGACTTAGAAATTTTTTAAGTTATCTTAGAATTTTTTTTATATTGCCTTATAATTTTTCTTAAAATTGACTTAGGATTTTTTTTAAAAGTTAACTTAGAAATTTTTTTTATGATAATTTTGCCTTATCATTTTTTCTTAAAATTGACTTAAATTGTTTAATTAGAAAATTTTTTTTGGGAATGTTGAGATAAGTTTCAAACTTAAAATTTTTTTTATAAACACATGTGACTGTTTTTATCTAAAAAATATTTTTTTGAACGAAAAATTCTGAAAAGTGTTTGAATTTACCTTAGACTTGTTTATCACCCCAATTTTTATGTGATCAAAGGGGGAGAAGTATGTTAAGTCTAGGGGGAGATACTATAATTTTTCAATTGAAAAATATTTGGACTTATTGGAAAATAAATCGTTTTTATTGCATATGGTTACCCTAACTTAACTTGGGTTGCTCACATCAAAAAGGGGGAGATTGTTGGAACCCCAAGGTGTTTTGATGTGATCAAACAAGCTAAGTTAGGTCCTGCGTTTGTTTAACCCTTGTGTCTAAGTGTGCAGGAGCTTAGGAACACAGGAAGTCGAGCGGAAGACGCGGCTAGCGAGAAGGACGGCACGGGGAGAGAGCCGACGGGCTCGGTGCGTCCGAGGGACGAGGTGACCGCGGAAGAGTACACCGGTGGACGAGAAGAACGTGCGCGGCGTTCGAGGGACGAGAAACCGGGAAGGAAGGCTGCTCGAGGAGAAGGCCGGAACATGGGTTCGGGTGAGCCCTATTCCGGAAGGCCGAGATCACCCAAGCAAACGGAGCCGGAGCGAACAGACCCGGACCGAGATGAGCTGGATCGAGACGAGCTGAACCGGAGTCGAAAAGTCAACTTATGTTGACCTTAGGGCTCCGGGCGCCCGGAATCGACTTTTCAACAGGATCGAGTTTTGACTCGATCCAACCGTTGGGGGATAAAATTTATCCCCCCCAGGGCGCCCGGAACCCTTCCAGGCGCCCGGACCAAGACTATAAATATAACCTTAGTCCAGAAGCTTAAATACAATTAAGAGCAACTACTTGTAATCCAGTGCTGTCATTTGTGTTATTTCTTTCTGTGCTTTCAACGCTGTAAGAGGCTACTCCGCCCAGAGGAGAATCAATTAGTGCGTCTTCTTTGCCTTGGATTAGCAATCCTCTGATTGCAAACCAAGTAATTCCTCTGTGTCTATTTTCTGTTTTAATTAGTCTCTACCTTTTTAATTACAAAGTTCTTTTAAGTTAGTTGAATATCCGAGAAGGGTTTTTGATTTTTTTGTAGGGCAATTCACCCCTCCCCTCTTGCCGGCCTCCAAAGGGACCAACAATAGCATGTGAGTGCATATCATGAGTCATATCACATTCTGTAAGCACATATCATGAAGCCTATCATATCATGTAAGCATGTATCATAACTCATACCTGTTCATAAGGGTGCATAAACATAATTTCATAAATATGTGCATGTAGATGCAATATGTATATTTTTAAAACATGTATCATGGAATGCACATATGCATCATGCTTCTTTCAAAACATATAGTATACATACTTGAATATCATATCATCATCATGAGAAGGGCCCCGGCTTGTACCACATGTAAACATAAATGCGCGCAATCGCTAGGACAGGGTAGCTAGCCCCGAACCTACTAGGGATCTAGGTCCGTTCATAGTCCGTCGGCCTAGGGGCGTACTGAGGAGCCCATCCCTTAACGAGGTCCGTTCATAGTCCGTCGACCCCGGGGTGTTTATGGAGCCCACCCTTGGTACAAGCCATACAAAGTAAAATATCATGCATATCATATCTCATCATATCATACATGTCATAATTCTTGTCATATCATGAAGAGAGCTCTTGATCCCCAACTTAAGGGAAGCATCTCTTTACCCAACTCTTTTTCATAACATGAAGAGTGCTCTTGGTCCCAACTTAAGGGAAGCAACTCTTTTTCATAACATGAAGAATGCTCTTGGTCCCAACTTAAGGGAAGCAACTCTTTAGGCTTTTCTTCTTACATAAGCCATTCACACATGCATTATATAACATGTTCTTATCATAACATAAAGTATAACATGTTATTTTCTTATCATCAAACTTGGCATATCATCTCATGAACTTAGCATAACATATCATGAACATGGCATATCATATCATGAGTCTAGCATATCATATCATGACCATAGCCTATCATGTCATAAGTCTATCATATCATATCATAAACATGGCACATCTTATCATAAGACATAGAAATGCAACATATCGTAAAGCATATTTTCATCACATCATAAAGCATGAAAGCTTAATCTACTTATATATCAAAGGCTACATATCATGAAAATGCATAAGCATGTTTGGTTAGGTTTAAAACTCTTTCCTAACCCAATTAATCCATCTTGGCCGAACCATATCAGTAGGTTTTAACCTCATTTCATTCCATATGAAGCATAGAACTTATCCACATAACATGTAAACTTGATCTAAGCACATACAAGGCATTTTACTTCATGAATAAGCATGTTTGAGTTCAAAACTCTAACCTTAACCCATTTATCTCAATTTGGCCGAAACATATCAGTAGGGTTCTTATATCATTTGGTTCCATATGAAGCATAGAACTTATCCACATAACATGTAAACTTGATCTAAGCACATACAAGGCATTATACTTCATGAATAAGCATGTTTGAGTTCAAAACTCTAACCCTAACCCATTTATTTCAATTTGGCCGAAACATATCAGTAGGGTTCTTATATCATTTGGTTCCATATGAAGCATAGAACTATCCACATAACATGTAAACTTGATCTAAGCACATACAAGGCATTATACTTCATGAATAAGCATGTTTGAGTTCAAAACTCTAATCCTAACCCATTTATTTCAATTTGGCCGAAACATATCAGTAGGGTTCTATATCATTTTATTCCATAAGAAGCATAAGACTTAAACATGTAACATGCACATTTAGTCTAAGTACCTATAGAGCATTGTACAAGTACCTACAAGGCACTATACTTCATGAATAAGCCTATTTGAGTTCAAAACTCTAACCCTAACCCATTTATTTTCATTTGGCCGAAACATATCAGTAGGGTTTCATATCATTTTATTCCATAAGGAGCATAAAACTTAAACATATAACAAGCCCATTTAATCTAAGTGCATACAAGGTATTGTACTTCATGATCTAAGCATATTTGAGTTCAAAACTTTAACCCTAACCCATTTATTTCAATTTGGCCAAACATATCAGTAGGGTTTCATACCATTTTATTCCATAAGAAGCATAAAAACCTTGGTTATAAACATGTAAAAATTCATACATCACAAAGAGGTACAACTAGTATGGTTTCTATCTAAAATTCTTGACCTAAGGCCTTATAATCAATTTTGGCCGAACCATATAGATAGGTATCTCTTTTTTTTTCACAACATAAAGAATGAAGACTTAACTAACAACATGTGAAATTCATATATCATAGAGTAAAAAAATTAAGCATGTGAACAAAGAAAACTTGTTCTAGGTCCTCTCTTCCATCCTTGGCCGAAACATGCAATAAGGCTCTAAATTTCTCTTTTTCTTTTTCTATAACATGAAGCATCTCTTATCACTTGTTAACCCTAAGTGACTACCTATTCTTTATCTTGACCACATTCTTGCAAGAAAATTTTTAGAGTTTCGAAAACATTTTAAACCGAAGCTACTTGTACTGCAGTGAGGGGATACTCACATCCTTGCGCTTGTTTTCCTTAGAGATTTAACCTTTGTTGTGGATCCTTCCTAGAGAGGGGAAGCTTCCTTGCTCCTTGGTCTCGGCAAGAAGAGGAAATGGTGAAGAAGAGGTCACGGTGGAGGAGGAGGGAGTAGGAAGGTGAATGAGGAAAAATGCCAACTCATTTTAATTTCCTCCTTTTATTCATCATGAGAGGAGGAAGGAAAAATATATTTTTCTTCCTCCTTTCTTTTACTCTCTTCATAATTAAGAGAAAATTCTAGATACATCCCTTCTTGGTGAGTAAGAAAAGAATATTCTAGAGCATCTCTTCATTAGAGAGGAAGAAGACAACTCTCACTTCTCCTTCTAAGAGAAGAGCATTTTCTTCTTACATTTAATTATGGTTTCCCTCTCTTTTCTAACAATAATTTCTCTTGGTCTAGTGGTTATCTTATTCAGGCATCTAATGAGAGATCTAGAGTTCAAGTCCTAGACCTTATATATTTTTATTTCTATTTTATTTGTTTAAGTGTTCGGCTAGGAGCAAAATTTAACTAAAGCATATATATATTTTTTTCTTTATTCATGATAAAATATTCTAGAATTTTGCTAAGGACCCTATGGGTGTTACAGTCTCCCATACCTCATAAAAGTTCATCCTCGAACTTTAAAATAGCTCGGGGTACTTCTGTCTCATATCGTCTTCGCGTTCCCAAGTCGCTTCTTTGAACCGTTGATTTTGCCACAGAACCTTTACTAAAGGTATTTCCTTGTTCCTTAGCCTTTTAATATCTCGATCTAATATCTGAATCGGTCGGCTCTCGTAGCTCAGGTCCTCTTGAACTTGAACTGTCTGTGGTTCGATCACTTGATCTGTGCCACCCATGTACTTCTTGAGCATTGAGACATGGAACACATTGTGAATAGCCGACATCTCTGGTGGGAGCTCTAGTTCATAAGCCACCTTGCCAACTCTCTTCAGAATTTGATATGGTCCTACATATCGAGGACTTAGTTTTCCCTTCTTTCCGAATCTCATCACTCCTTTCATAGGAGCTACTTTGAGGAATACTGAATCCCCGACGCTGAATTCCAGCGGCCTACGTCGCTTATCTGCACAATTCTTCTTCCGACTTTGAGCAGTCTCTATTCTTTGGCGGATCTTCTGTATTGCACGGGTGGTGCTGTCGATAAGATCGGTTTGAAATCCCATTTCCTTCTTTTCACCGCCTTTATACCAGCATATAGGGGATCTACATTTTCTCCCGTACAATGCCTCGTACGGTGCCATACCAATGGTAGCTTGATAGCTATTGTTATAGGCGAATTCCGCTAAGCATAGATATCGGCACCAGCTCCCTTTGAAGTCCAGGGCGCAAGCTCGTAACATATCTTCCAGTACTTGATTCACCCTTTCTGTTTGCCCGTCAATCTGAGGGTGAAAGGCAGTGCTGAACAATAATTTCGTACCCAGGGCTTTCTGAACCCATTCCCAAAAATGTGAAACAAAACGGCCATCTCTATCAGAGATGATGGTCTTAGGGATCCCATGCAGTCTGATAATCTCTTTGACATATAATTGGGCTAGCTGTTCGATCGAGTAGGTCATCTTGATTGCCATAAAATGGGCCGATTTTGTCAACCTGTCCACGATTACCCATATAGCATCGTAGCCATTCGTCGTTTTGGGAAGTCCCGAAATGAAGTCCATGGAAATATCCTCCCATTTCCATTCTGGAATCTGAATTGGCTGCAGTACACCTCCAGGTCTTTGGTGTTCTGCTTTAACTCTTTGGCAGGTCAGGCAAGTACTGACGTGCTGAGCCACATCCCTCTTCATACCAAACAACCAGAATTTCTTCTTCAGGTCTTGGTACATTTTGGTGGATCCAGGATGCATTGCGTATGGTGTCGCATGCGCCTCCTCTAATAACTTTTTCCGCATCTCTGAATCGTCGGGAATACATAGGCGATCCTTGAAGTACAGTATTCCACTGTCAGCGATACGAAATCCGTTATCCTTCCCTTCTAAGACTTCTTGCTTGATCCTTTGGATGCTGGGGTCACGGGTTTGTTTCTCTGATATATTGTCGAATAATGTTGTTGCTATGGTCAGGGTAGAGAGTTGCCTGGTCACATTTTCGATCCTCTGACCGGTAATGTTTCTCGGCTTCCCGATAAATTCATACTTCGGTTCGCATTTAGGATTCGATAACATATTTGCATAATGACTAATAATAGGTATCTGACCTGTAATGACTGTCTGTAACGCCTGAAAATTCTCAAACTTGCATTAGAATTATTCTATGAGTTTTCTGGAATTTTTAGATATTTTTTCAAAATTTTCCGAGCAGCGGAAGTAGCAAAAATAATTAAAAGAATAAAATAGCTTAGGCGAGAATCGAACCCGAGACCTATGGTGTAAGGGATAATGCTAGTAACCGGTGAACCCAGCAGGGCCGTGCTGAAAGAATGAGGAACCAATTATATTTATATTGGAGTTGGGTTCAATAATCCACTTAATATAAATAGGAAACTTAAAGAGGGTTTGGTTTATTTTATTTTGGTTCGGCACATCCTTCTCCACCGAAACCCTCTCACGCCACCTCTCCCGTTTCCTTCTCCTTCTTTCGGTGCCACACCAAGGAAGACCTAGGGTTCTTTCTCTAGGGCCCCAAGGACACTTTCCGGCGACGATTTCAACAAGAAAGAGGTTCTTCTCCGCGAGAGGAACGCAAAGACGTGAGCGGATCGTCGAGAAGGTCATCTCCACCGGAATTCGAGCGAATAGAATCGTAAGAAATTACGAACAGGAGGTAAGAAACCCCTCACCTGCAGTATAATTGCTCTCGCTTGTTAGTTTTGGCGTTAGTTCAGTAGTTCTACAGTTTTCAGTTTTAGGGTGTGCTTTTAGTGCACACCAAGCATTCGGTAGAATGCCCGGTTCAGAAGGATGCACCAGTAGGCGTCCTAACAGCATGTAAAATGTATTAGAAACATTTTATTCAGCTTATTATCAGTTATTACAGCTATATGGATCAGATATCCATTGGGTGGGCTCCCACAGTAGCCTCTAGGTTCAGATAACCTAGCTCTAGGTTCAGATAACCTAGAACAGCAAAGTAAAATAAAACAGTATTCAGTATTTTACTTTTATTCAGTTGGCACTGTACTTGGATCAAATATCCATGGGCTAGACTCCCACAGTCGTCCCTAGGTTCAGATAACCTAGTAACCCTGCTGGATTCGGAACTTGCAATCCCGGGTCTCGTATGGATGCGCGCACAGTAAGTACAGTTGCCAGGGCCCAGCAGCATGTTTAGTATTTTCATCTATTATTATACATATAGTTTTCCAAATATGTAATCAGTGATGGAAACACTAACTTAGTTTTAGTTTTAGTTAATTATCTCAGTTAAGTTTCATGATTTGAGTTCATGACCGGTTAGATGTATATGCATGATCAGTTCAGTATTTATGCTTAGTTCAGATACAGTATGCTATGCTCAGCTTGTTTGTATGCCATGATCAGTTCAGTACATGTTGTATGTCATGCCATGTTGCCATGCTCAGTTCAGTTTTCAAACAACATGATTTAAAACCATAATCGCATCGTTGCATGTTTTTGTGAGGTAGATGGTTTCTTACTAAGCTTCTTAGCTTACAGATGCTATTTTTCTTATACTGCAGATACCGGTAAAAGAAAAGTGGACTAGCGGAGGCGATGCTACGATGATGTGTGTGTGCAAGGGGTCTAGAATAAAGATCCTTGGGATCTATACGTTTTTATTTCAGTTCTAGTACTTAACATGTCTAGTTTTATGACTTAGTCTTGTTACTAGGTGTTATAGCTTAGTAAACTATGTCTTGTTTAGTTTATCATGTTTAGAACGTTAGTATTTACATGCTAGAGTGTTTTTCGTGTATATAGAGCTTGTGTATGTGATTTTTGGCACGAATCAGTGCTGGAAATCAGAAATTCTGATTTCGTTTCAGACTATCAGAACCTGGATCGGTCAGCAGACCGATCCAATGCCATTCCTTCTCCTGGATCGGTCAGCCGACCGATCCAGATGGATACAGTAGCCTACTGTATCTCCCTGGATCGGTCAGCCGACCGACCCAGTATCGAACAGAAGGCATCCCAGCGTCTCCAGGTGCCTGGATCGATCTGCAGACCGATCCAGACACACCTGGATCGGTCCGCAGACCGATCCAACAGGGCACAGAATCGCGGCAATTTTGGTCGAGCCGTGGATCGAACAGCAGCTAGCTGGGAAGTTAGCTTTGAGTTCTAGCTCAGACAGGAGGTCAAGTATCCTCCTTAGCATATATACCCCAACCGAAAAGGTCTTGAACCCTTCCTTATAACAGCATGGGTGTACCAGTTGTCAGTTTAACAGAGTCAGTTAGTGAAACTTTATTTTACCCAGTTTAGGGCACAGTACAGCACAGTAGCTTTAGTAGTTAATGTAGCGTTCCGGCTCACAGCTTAGTACCCAGGAGTTGGGGCGTTACAGAGTGGTATCAGAGCAAGTTCCTTACTTCCTACACACACATCAGCATTGTGCCTACAGCTTCCAAGTAAGAACATCTCTCACTCAGTTTTGTTTTCAGCTTTCATATTAGTTATATGTGCTTTCGTGTTTGCTCTCATGTTGGTAGTTAATTAATTCATGTTTACAATGATAGTATTTAACATGTTACCAGTAGTTAACTATAACATGATAGCCTAGTTATATATATATGTTCTCTGCTATTTAGAAAATGGTACGAGGACGTCCAGCTAAGAAAGCATCAGCGGCTAAGCCCTAGCATGAGGCAGGTAGTTCAGTGCCTCCCCCAGACCTTACAGCACTAGTGGCTCAGCTACAGCAGCAGTTAGCTGAACAGCAGCAGGAGATAGCCTCCTTAAAGGCTAACCAGCAGACTACTCCCCCAATCACTCCAGTACCGAACCTCACGACTCCAGTAATCACAGAGGTTGTACCAGCTCAGCCTGCAGTACCAGTCCCAGTAGCCCCAGTAGCAGGGGCTAAGAGAGAGGCTTACCTTATCCAGTGGCAGAGAATTAAGCCCGAGAACTTCTCAGGCACCAGCAAACCATGGGATGCTCAGGCATGGTTTAAAACACTGGAAAGCACGATGGAGCTTCTAGACTGGCCAAAGCACGAAAAGGTGAAGTGTACCTCCTTCTGTTTAACAGAAGACGCACGCATGTGGTGGGAGCGGATTAAATCGAAGTGGCCAGTAAACCAGATGACATGGGCCAACTTTGAGAAAGAATTCTTCGAGGAATTCTTTCACATGCAAGTCACGAACCGACACTATGACGAGTTTTGACAATTTCGTCGTGGCAACCTATCGCCTTGAAGCCGTGAAGAAATTCAACAGTTGGCCCGTCTGTGTCCGGAACTAGTCAACACAGAGAAGGAACGAGTACGGTTGATGTTGAAGATGCTCGGACCTGAGATCGCAATGAATGTGGTGGTGGCGTTCATAGGCCACAAACCACGGAGGAGCTAGTGAGTAGTGCTCGATCACCGAGCACTATCAAGAGCAATGAACCAGAGGTGTTTCCACAGAGCCCAAGGGACAAGCTGGCTCGGTACTCAGCAGAAACAATAGGGACATAGCTCCAAGCGGAAGGGAAACACAAGGCAAGCAGTGACCCAAAGGAGGACCAGGTGGAAAACATTCCAGACATCCAAGTGTGCTACTTGTGGGAAACATCATCCGTGAGTTTTCCGCAAGGGCACGCAAGGTTGTTTTGTGGACGGGAAGGGCACATGGCTAAGGCCGAACAAGAATCTTCCCGCCTTCACCGATACAAGATGGAGCTCACCAGCCTACATCAGATGTATGTCGCCTTAGATGGTCCAGATCGGGCATTAGAAGCCCCCACAGCTATCACGAATGCCAGGATTTTCTCACTGACCAGAGAGGACGTAGCAAATACCTCGACAGTTGTCACAGGTCAGATCAGTATTTTACAGCATAATGCAACTGTCTTATTCGATACTGGGGCAACCCACTCTTATGTATCCAGGGCATTTGCCAAGAAATTAGCAACACCTCCAGAGGTACTCAATAGTCAGTTTCTGACAACACTACCCTCAGGAGACATTTTGGCATATACGCACTGGCTCAGAGCAGTGCCAGTCATTA
Organism: Zingiber officinale; assembly: GCF_018446385.1. Taxonomy (NCBI): domain Eukaryota; kingdom Viridiplantae; phylum Streptophyta; class Magnoliopsida; order Zingiberales; family Zingiberaceae; genus Zingiber; species Zingiber officinale. Next base: position 111,801,670 of record NC_055993.1, on the reverse strand, counting down.
TAGCAGACAGAGAACTTTTTGGTGATCTGATAGTGCTAAAAATGACTGACTACGATGTCATCCTTGGAATGGATTTTCTGATCAGATACGACGCTTCTATAGAGTGCCATAAACAGAAGGTCATATTCCAACCTGAAGCAGGAGTACAGTTTGAGTACATGGGAAAATCAAAGAGAAAAGCCAGGAAGTTTCTCTCAGCATTGAAAGCACAGCAGCTATTGGATTCAGGATGTATGGGATTTTTAGCAAATGTAGTCAACACCAGCCAGGACAAGAACCAACAGCTATCAGAGGTTCTAGTCGTTTGTGACTACCCAGCAGTCTTCCCTGAAGAGCTACCAGGCTTAGCACCAGACAGGGAGATTGAATTTGAGATAGAGCTCATTCCCGGCACAAATCCAATTTCCAAGGCACCGTACCGCATGGCTCCAGCAGAACTGAAGGAACTTCAGGAGCAATTACAGGAGCTTCTTGACAAGGGTTTCATACGCCCTAGTCACTCACCATGGGGAGCACCTGTGTTGTTCGTGAAAAAGAAGGATGGAAGCATGCGCCTATGCATAGACTACCGTGCCTTGAACCAGGTCACAATTAAAAACAGGTACCCTCTTCCCATGATAGATGACCTGTTTGACCAGCTAAAGGGAGCCACAGTGTTCTCTAAAATTGACCTCAGATCAGGATATCACCAGGTTAGAGTCAAGAAAGGTGATATACCTAAAACAGCTTTCAGGACCAGATACGGACATTATGAGTTCGTAGTCATGCCTTTCGGCGTGATAAATGCTCCAGCTACTTTCATGGACCTCATGAACAGAGTATTCAGAGAATACTTAGACAAGTTTGTCATCGTGTTCATCGATGACATTCTTATCTATTCAGGCACTCAGGAGGACCATGCAGAGCATCGAAGAGCAGTTTTGCAGATCCTTACACCAGCTGTACGCCAAATTCATGAAATGTGAATTTTGGCTAGACCGTAGCCTTTCTAGGTCACATCATCTCCAAGGATGGTGTTATGGTAGATCCCAGAAGATAGAAGCGGTAGTAATCTGGAAGAGACCCGAAAGTGAAATCGAAGCTTTCGGGATTAGCGAGCTACTACAGAAATTCAGAGGACTTCTCCAGATAGCCTCCCCACGATGCCTCTCACCAGAAGAACAAGAAATTTCGGATGAGGATCATGAGAACTTCAATAACTAAAACGGAGACCCACTGCTCCTATTTTAGCTATACCGAAAACACAGCTTGACATCTACAGTGGACGCCTAAATTGGGATTAGGAGCGATCTGATGCGAGGCAAGGTGATCTCCGGACAACTCAAGGATTATGAGAGGAACTATCCTACTCACGACCTTGAGCTTGCAGCATGGTGTTCGCTCTCAAGATTTGGAGACATTATTTGTACGGAGCTCGCAGAGTGTATCTGATCATCAAAGTCTCAAGTATTTCTTTACGCAATATGCGACAGCACAGATGGTTAGAGCTGGTCAAGGATTATGACATAGATATCCTCTACCATCCAGGGAAAGCTAATAAGGTAGCAGACGCACTAGGAAGTCCAGTGCTACCTTATTATCTTTAGCAACTATGTCACCACCCCTAAGGAAGGAGATTACAGCTTTTAGTCTCGAGCTTATAGTCGGGCAGCTTTCCACTATGTCCTTAGCATCTACCTTGCTTGATGATATCCAGACAGCTCAGGATCCCGAAATCCGGAAAATCAAGCAAGGGTTAGCGTAATCGAAAGTGGAGAGTTCGAGTGTCCGCCAAGGGGTAGTGTCGTGGTGATGACTTTGTGTTCCGGATCGGGAGGAACTACGAACAGATTCTAGACGAGGCTCACAGACCCCTATGCGATGCATCCTAGTTCCACCAAAATGTATCGGGATCTAAAGAAACGATTTTGGTGGCTGGATGAAGCGAGATATCGCCAGACACGTCAACATCTGTCTAACCTGTCAGAGGGTTAAGGCGGAACATCAGCGACGAGGAGTTCTGATCCCCGAATGGAAGTGGGAGGATATCTCTATGGACTTCATAGTGGGATTACCCGGAACCACGAATGGTTTTGATGCCATCTGGGTAATAGTCGACAGGTTGACTAAATCAGCCCACTTCTTAGCTATCGTAATATCCTATTCCATGGAGCGGCTAGCTCAATTGTATCTCAAGGAGATTGTCAGTCTGCATGGAGTCCCACGAACCATTATATCAGACAGAGACAGCAGATATCACACTTCGGAAGTGTGTACAGTCACAATGGGCACCGGTTAAAATTCAGCACAGCCTTCCATCCTCGAGGGGATGATCGACGGAGCGAGTAAATCGGTACTCGAAGATATGCTCCGGCTTGTGCCTTAGATTTCAAGGAAGTTGGTACAAATATCCGAGGCTAGCGGAATTTGCATACAACAACAGCTATCGTGCCACTATCGGCATGGCACCTTATGAGGCACTCTATGGGCGGAGGTGCAGATCCAATCTGGCGGTATGAGAGTGGTGAACAGAAGGAACAGCTTGAGACTGATCTAGTAGCAGATACCACAGCAGCCCAGCAGATTCGCAGAGGATAGAGACAGACAGAGCCGTCGGAAGAGCTATGCCGATACACGACGCAACCACTAGAGTTTTCAGTTGGGGATACAGTTTTCCTCAGAGTAGCTCCCATGAAGGGAGTCATGCGTTTTGGGAAGAAGGGCAAGCTAGCTCCCAGATATGTGGGACCATACCTTATCACGAAGAGAGTGGGCAAGGTAGCATATGAGCTAGAGCTACCTCAGGAGATGTCAGCTGTCCACAACGTATTTCATGTCTCCATGCTGAAGAAGCATATTCCAGACGCCACCCAGGTGATTGAGCCCCAGTTGGTACAGGTCCGTGATGATCTCAGCTATGACAGTCGGCCTATTCAGATAATAGACCGAGCAGTAAAGAAATTATGGAACAAGGAAGTACCATTAGTCAAAGTCAGCTGGCAAAATCACACAGCAGCAGAGGCGACTTGGGAGACAGAGGCCAGCATGAGACAGAAGTACCCAGAATTGTTTTAAGTTCGGGGATGAACTTTTTATAAGGTATGGGGGATTGTAACGCCCAAAAATTCTCAAACTTGCATTAGAATTATTCTATGAGTTTTCTGGAATTTTTAGATATTTTTCCGGAATTTTTCGAGTAGCGGAAGTAGCAAAAATAATTAAAAGAATAAAATAGCTTAGGCGAGAATCGAACCCGAGACCTATGGTGTAAGGGATAATGCTAGTAACCGGTGAACCCAGCAGGACCGTGCTGAAAGAATGAGGAACCAATTATATTTATATTGGAGTTGGGTTCAATAATCCACTTAATATAAATAGGAAACTTAAAGAGGGTTTGGTTTATTTTATTTTGGTTCGGCACATCCTTCTCCACCGAAACCCTCTCACGCCACCTCTCCCGTTTCCTTCTCCTTCTTTCGGCGCCACACCAAGGAAGACCTAGGGTTCTTTCTCTAGGGCCCCAAGGACACTTTCCGGCGACGATTTCAACACGAAAGAGGTTCTTCTCCGCGAGAGGAACGCAAAGACGTGAGCGGATCGTCGAGAAGGTCATCTCCACCGGAATTCGAGCGAATAGAATCGTAAGAAATTACGAACAGGAGGTAAGAAACCCCTCACCTGCAGTATAATTGCTCTCGCTTGTTAGTTTTGGCGTTAGTTCAGTAGTTCTACAGTTTTCAGTTTTAGGGTGTGCTTTTAGTGCACACCAAGCATTCGGTAGAATGCCCGGTTCAGAAGGATGCACCAGTAGGCGTCCTAACAGCATGTAAAATGTATTAGAAACATTTTATTCAGCTTATTATCAGTTATTACAGCTATATGGATCAGATATCCATTGGGTGGGCTCCCACAGTAGCCTCTAGGTTCAGATAACCTAGCTCTAGGTTCAGATAACCTAGAACAGCAAAGTAAAATAAAACAGTATTCAGTATTTTACTTTTATTCAGTTGGCACTGTACTTGGATCAAATATCCATGGGCTAGACTCCCACAGTCGTCCCTAGGTTCAGATAACCTAGTAACCCTGCTGGATTCGGAACTTGCAATCCCGGGTCTCGTAGGGATGCGCGCACAGTAAGTACAGTTGCCAGGGCCCAGCAGCATGTTTAGTATTTTCATCTATTATTATATATATAGTTTTCCAAATATGTAATCAGTGATGGAAACACTAACTTAGTTTTAGTTCCAGTTAATTATCTCAGTTAAGTTTCATGATTTGAGTTCATGACCAGTTAGATGTATATGCATGATCAGTTCAGTATTTATGCTTAGTTCAGATACAGTATGCTATGCTCAGCTTGTTTGTATGCCATGATCAGTTCAGTACATGTTGTATGCCATGCCATGTTGCCATGCTCAGTTCAGTTTTCAAACAACATGATTTAAAACCATAATCGCATCGTTGCATGTTTTTGTGAGGTAGATGGTTTCTTACTAAGCTTCTTAGCTTACAGATGCTATTTTTCTTATACTGCAGATACCGGTAAAAGAAAAGTGGACTAGCGGAGGCTGGGGGGCGATGATGTGTGTGTGCAAGGGGTCTGGAATAAAGATCCTTGGGATCTATACGTTTTTATTTCAGTTCTAGTACTTAACATGTCTAGTTTTATGACTTAGTCTTGTTACTAGGTGTTATAGCTTAGTAAACTATGTCTTGTTTAGTTTATCATGTTTAGAATGTTAGTATTTACATGCTAGAGTGTTTTTCATGTATATAGAGATTGTGTATGTGATTTTTGGCACGAATCGGTGTTGGAAATCGAAAATTCGATTTCGTGATACATCAGACATGGATCGGTCGCAGACCGATCCAGTGATTCTTTCTCTCTGGATCGGTCACCGACCGATCCGGATGGATACAAGATCTCATCAGATCTCCTCGATCGGCCACCGACCGACCCAAAGATCGAACGTAAGGCATCCCGTCTCGGTGCTCGGATCGGTCGCACCGATCCGCACACTGGATCGGTCTTGCCGATCCGACCTCTTTCCGGATCGGTCCGCAGACCGATCCAGCAGGGCACAGAATCGCGGCAAGTTTGGTCGAGCCGTGGATCGAACAGCAGCTAGCTGGGAAGTTAGCTTTGAGTTCTAGCTCAGACGGGAGGTCAAGTATCCTCCTTAGCACATATACCCCAACCGAAAAGGTCTTGAACCCTTCCTTATAACAGCATGGGTGTACCAGTTTTCAGTTTAACAGAGTCAGTTAGTGAAACTTTATTTTACCCAGTTTAGGGCACAGTACAGCACAGTAGCTTCAGTAGTTAATGTAGCGTTCCGGCTCACAGCTTAGTACCCAGGAGTTGGGGCGTTACACTATCGAAGCACTCGTCCCATCTTCTTTGGCGAGGGAGTGGATCCTGGCATTCCTCATAGCTGGCGGGGCTTCCAGTCTCCCTTGGCCAATCTGAGGGCATTCTAGTGCAGCTTGCATTAGGTGTAGCTGTGAGGGGGCACCTCTGTTCTGGATATTCTGCTGCTGAGGTGTCTGCATCTGAGTAGGACAATTTCTGGCCAAGTGTCCTTCCAATCCGCAGCTGTAGCACTTATTCGTGCCCACACGGCATTTTCCCAGATGCTTCTTTCCGCAGGTGGTGCACTGAGGAAACATAGGTTGCTTGTTCGCTGAACCACCCTGAGAACTGTTCCATTGTTTTCTTTTACCGTTGGAGTTTCCCTTCCAGTTGGTTCTGATATGTTGAGGTTTCTGAGCTTGACTCTTACCCTCATTCATCGCCTTCTAATAGTGTTCAGTGATCAGAGCACTGCTAATTAATTCCTCGGTGGTCTGTGGTCTATTAACGTTGTCGGCCACATTTAGGGCTATTTCGGGTCTGAGCATCTTCAGCATAAGTCTGACCCTTTCTCTTTCTGTACTGACCAGCTCTGGACATAGGCGTGCTAATCGGTTAAATTTCTTCACGGCCTCATTCACTGATAGGTCACCTTGCCGAAACTCGGTGAACTTGTCGTAGTGTTTATTGGTCACCCGCATATGGAAGAACTCTTCAAGGAATTCAGTCTCGAAGTCTGTCCATCTCATCTGATTCACCTGTCTCCTTGCTTTGACTCGGTCCCACCACATTCTGGCATCGCCTGTAAGGCAAAACGATGCACACTTAACCTTCTCGTGTTCGGGCCAATCTAAAAGCTCCACGATGCTTTCCACAGTCTTAAGCCACGCCTGAGCATCCCATGGCTCACAGTTTCCGGAAAAGGCTTCTGGCTTCAGCCTCTGCCACTGAATCAAGTATGCCTCTTGTTGGACCACTGGAATAGGAATTACCGGTGGTACCGGTGCCGGAGGTACTGGTACAACCGCAGGTATAATAGGTATCGCATTCGGGTTCCCTGGTGGGGTAACAGGATTCCCTTGCTGATTCATCAATGCAGTGATCGTTTGTTGCTGTTCCGTGACCTGACGCTGGAGCTCGGTAATCACATGCATCAGATCGGGTGGAGGTACCGTCTCATCTGCTCGGGTATTTCGTGTTCTAACCATTCTTTATCTTCATAAATCACAATAAACTAATATAAGTTATCGTTATTCATGACCAGGCTACCCTAAGGTTGTTATTGTTCCTAATCTACCATCATATATATCTAAGCTAAAAATGTGATAACTAAATAAATAAGATAATAAGCATGCATATTATCAAACATCATAAAGAAATAGATCAAGCATAAATATCACATCAAAATAAAATTTAAGCATAAAATTCTTACTTGGAGCGGCAGGATAAAGGCTTGATGTGTTGGTAGTGGAAGGTAGAACCTTGCTCTGATACCAAACTGTAACGCCCGCCCTTCCAGGTAGCACTAAGGCCACCCCAGAGGGACGGACGTCACTAAAACATAGACATCAATTATACTAATGCATATGGATTCATGGCAGCGGAAGACATATATAATTAATTGTTTTTTTTTTCATATCATAACATATACCATATGCATCTAGTTCTCTTAACATGGCATGTGAAGTCAAACGTACTAAAATAACATGAGTAGGATATCATACTAGCTGAACATTATCATAAGCATAGGTCCAACATTGTTCACATGCATAACTTAGATAATTTAAAAACTTAAATAGATCTATCCACCAGCACTTCCACACACATCCTCATTGCCTTTCCTGCTCTGCTCCCCTTAAACAATCCATTCCTTGCCTTTATCTGCAGTACGAGGAAAACATGTAGCTATAAGCCAAAGGCTTAGTGAGATCCTTGCCTACCCATAAATCCGAAAAACACATAACATAACATAACATGTAGAAACCATAGCATAGCATAACATAGCATGGAGAATCATAACATAGAACATATCTTATCATGTAAAAACCATAACATCTCATAACATAACATGAGGGAAAACAGAACATAATATATCATATCACATAAGGAGCATAACATATCAGAGTATAGCTGTTGGAACCCTAAGGTGTTTTGATGTGATCAAACAAGCTAAGTTAGGTCCTGCGTTTGTTTAACCCTTGTGTCTAAGTGTGCAGGAGCTTAGGAACACAGGAAGTCGAGCGGAAGACGCGGCTAGCGAGAAGGACGGCACGGGGAGAGAGCCGACGGGCTCGGTGCGTCCGAGGGACGAGGTGACCGCGGAAGAGTACACCGGTGGACGAGAAGAACGTGTGCGGCGTTCGAGGGACGAGAAACCGGGAAGGAAGGCTCTAGGCTCTTACACAAGGGCCAATTTCTAAAAACATGTTTGCTAGATGAAAATTGAGCAGGAGAAGCTGGGCCAAAAGGGGACGGATCTACAAGCGTAGCAGCGCAGTTCAGCAGGGGAGGGATACAGCCAAGGCCACAGGCAGAAACGCCTCCTGACAAAGGAGTCACCGCGACAACTATTCCCCAGGCCAGCTTTGACTCGGGGAAGGAATTGGACACGGGGAATGAGCACTTCCGCGTGACGACCTGTCGGGAGACTCAGGGGCGTTCAAAGCCCGGGCCCGCTCCGCGTGAAGGGAGTCGATGACTGTTTGTTGCCGGGCGAGCGTGTCTTGTTTGTCCTCAAGAACCGCACGGAGGAGAAATAACTCTGTCTCATGCTCTCGTTGCAAACGGTCTTGGCGGCTAATTTGGTGCTGCAGATCAAACTGGTATTCGTCTTTCATCGCCTTTTCTGCATGCACGCGAGATTTTGTAAGACGATACAGGGCGTCCATGTCATGCAAGGCAGCCAGCAGACGAGCTCGATCCCTGGACAGGCGCTCCAGTTCGCGTTCTTTCTCGGCAAGTTGCGAGGTGAGCTGATCTATCCGCATTTGGGAAGGTAGTTGATCAACTTCGTCAAAGGAAGGAGAATGCATCTCGGGGGAAAGAAGCAGGTAAAGCGCGGGTGAGCAAGAGATAGTAGGGAAGCAGGAATGAAGAAGGATAGAGCGAAGAAGTGACTGTGAGGCTCTTTATAAAGAAGGCGGGTGGCCAAGTCAAAGCAAAGGCATGGGCGCGACACCCCAAGCGACTGGCGACGTAATGAAGGTGGCATGGTATCCCAAGCAACGCGACACAAAAGCTGATGCGTGACACAGGAAGCAGGGTGCGCAGAGATATGCTGAGATCATAGAGATACGCTGAGGTAGATACACAGAGATCTGCTGAGATCACAAAGATATGCCGAAGTCACAGAAATGTGAAGAGGTCTAGTCAGTCAGACTGTCGTCCTCCTTCGACTAGACTTGTGGGGGAGGCTTGTGATACGGTTAGTGATGGAGGGGCCCATGAGGAAAGGATTAGAAAAGTCCAGGCTATGTGGCGGTCAAAAGTCAAGAGGAGGTGGCAGTCAATAGTCATGGCGACTTGGCGGTCAAAAAGGCAGGCTGACAGGGCAGTCAGGGCTCAGCATAGGTAGAAGCGGGTTGGGATCGGCAGAGCTGAGCGGGGTCAGCTCGATCCACAGGCCTGCAGTAGAGGGCCAGGAAATACAGAGCACAGAGGCAGGTCGGGATCGGCAGAACCAGACAGAAGCGGGTTGGGATCGGCAGAGCTGAGCGGGGTCAGCTCGATCCACAGGCCTACAGTAGATGACCAAGAAATACAAAGCACAGAGGCATGTCGGGATCGGCAGAACCAGACAGAAGCAGGTTGGGATCGGCAGAGCTGAACAGAATCAGCCCGATCTGCAGGGCTACGCGGAAGGGCCGGGAAATATAAAGCGCAGAAGTAGGTCGGGATCGGCAGAGCTGAGCAGAGTCAGCTCGATCCACAGGCCTGCAGTAGAGGGCCAGGAAATACAGAGCACAGAGGCAGGTCGGGATCAGCAGAACCAGACAGAAGCAGGTTGGGATCGGCAGAGCTGAACAGAATCAGCCCGATCTGCAGGGCTACGCGGAAGGGCCGGGAAATACAAAGCGCAGAAGTAGGTCGGGATCGGCAGAGCTGAGCAGAATCAGCTCGATCTGCAGGTCTACGCTGAAGGGCCAGGAAGTACAAAGCACAGAGGCAGGGCGGGATCGGCAGAACTGAGCAGAGTCAGCCCGTCTGGCGGGTAACACGTAGAGTCTAGAGCCGATCAGAAGAGGCGAGGCCGGTGCAGGTCACAATGGATCGGAGAAGTTAAGTAGGGCGGGTGCGGGGAATCTCAACGGTTCATCAGGGGTAATCATTACATACCAACGATGCGGGCGAAGGCGAAGGTTCCTGAAACGAAAAGATGCCCTCATAGCCAATAGTAGCCTGCCAGCTGTCCCTCACTACAGGACAAAACCCAAGTGCGAAGGCGGAGGTTCCTAAACAGAAAGATGCTTTCACAACAAATAGCAGCGCGACAGGTGTCCAGGACTAGAGGACAAAGCCGGTCGTCTAACGTTTTCTGACAGGAGGGCAGGTTCTAGCAGGAGGACGCATAAAAGGGGAGAAATCCCTCGTACGCAGGTAGGCGCACACACTCCCTCGTCACTTTTTTCCACAACTGTTTTCCTTTTTTTCTTCTGTCTGCTTTTTTTTGGGGAAAAAGGACCTGACTTGAGCGTCGGAGGGCCTGATCTGGGGACTTTTTCCTTGGGTTTTGGTCTCTAACGTGAGAGGGGGGGATCGTCTGAGTGTGCGCAGGGTCCTGCAGCTGCATCAGCCACCCGTGGGGAGCCTGCACGCCCGCGACTTTCCGTCAACGCCCAGTCCACCGCGACCGGCCTCCGTCCGACTCAGCTTCCGGACGGGATCAGCTTACATTATTAAAAATAATTGAATAACATAAAATTAAACTTGGCTCAACTTATTAGTTTACAACGCTACGTTCCAAACTATCCTCATGGATGTTGATGGAAACGTACCATTTGGAAGTGTTTCCAAAGTAAATTAATGGCAATTAAGTCTACCATACACCTTTTCTACTGGGACCGCTCTCAAAAAAATGCTAAGGTAATTACTCCATCTTTTGCTTCAATACATCCACCTGCAAAGTCTTAAATCTTTATTAGCTTTGTTATTTCTTCAAGGAATATATAAGATAATTCATGAGAATTTATTGTATTATCATAAATTCTCTGACCATGCACGAAGCTTGCTTGGAATAGGAAATTAAACTCACGCAAAAACTTGGTTAATACTTTAGCGATAATAATGCGGGGTTTCAAGATTTGGCACCTCATGAATGAGCTAGGGCAAAAACAAAATAGGGTTCATTATTAACCTAATACATGAGCTTTAGAAATAAATTATTACACTTCAATTTCGTAAAATAAATTGAATACATGAGCATTAGAAATAACTATTACGCTTCAATTTGCTTCACCAAAATTTTAGTATTATAATAATATATGTTATCTAGAAGCAAGTGCATGTGTGGTTTAAAATCTCATGTTAACTTGTGGTTTTAAAATACTTCTTGGTTTTTTTTAATCACAAGCTTCTCAAAATATTAAATATATCATATATGTATATTCTTATTTTTTTTTGTTATATATAGCGATTCTCATAAGAAAAAGAATTATATATAGAGTGAAGGAGCAGTTAGGAGATGAGCATGGCGTCCTGGGTGACGAAGGTGGCGGAGGAGCTCGTAGCACCATGCGAGCCAACGCCTAGCGCCACGCTTCCTCTCTCTTCCATCGACCACGCCGTGAGGTTGGCCTACATGCAGGAGATGATCTCCGTGTATCCAAACAATAACCGTGAGCACTGTCGTCGTGGCGTGATATTACCGGCGGCGAAGGTCATCCGGGAAGCCTTGGCCAAGGCTCTTGTCCCGTACTACCCCGTAGCAGGCCGCCTTGTCTTCTATGGCGACCGCATGGAGGTGGCCTGCAATGGCGAGGGCGTATGGTTTGTGGAGGCGGCGGTGACAGATCGCAGCCTGAATGACTGGGAGGCGATCCCCCGTAGCGTGGTGAAAGAGGAGCTGCTTCCGAGTTGTCCCGCTCATCTGAACCAACAAGAAATGATACTGATGATGCAGGTTTGTAAATATATGTTCTATCATTTCCAATTTAATTATATCCTTAACCAACTTCTATAATTAATTAATTAGAAAATTGGATTGTATAGGATTATAACTAATAGACTTTCCATGTAAAATAAATTTGTGGAAATAAAAAATTAAAGGAAGAGAATAAATTAAAGGCATTTTACTTGAGATCATGGCTATCTGATGATCGATCTTTTAATTGTCAAACAAAAGTAAGGACATTAATTAATATACAGTCTTATATTATCATTTTAATCACTAAAAAACAACAAAGAAGTCATTTTGATATTTTAGCTAAAACACTTTGATAATCTTCTGTTGGTTAAAATATCATTATCAAACCACCATTATTTTCATGATGCACGTAGAAGACCATTGATGCTCTTACTTTTTATTTTAACCACAAAAACATCATTTGTGTTGGCTAAAACACACTTTAATGATCATCTTGATGGACTTTTACCAGTCAAACATATAATACATGCATCAAAGAGGGGCCATTGTTTTATATTGATAGATATAGGGTTTCAGTACGTGTTTTAATAGTGAATGCTAAATTTAACGTGAATATGAGCATTATGATAGATTTAAAGAATAAATAATGTACTAAATTTAATTAAAGATATTTTAAAAATAAATAAGATACCAAATCAATCAGTCCGTTGGTTGTAAAGTAAAACAATTGCAAAAAAGAAAAAATAGTTTTTGAATAATACTTTCCTGCAATTGCAAAATTCCTGCATTTTATAATCATAAATTATTATTCAAATAATAATGTAAATTAATTAAATTGTGCAAGCATAGGTGACCCATTTTCAATGTGGTGGATTTGTTGTTGGACTCAAATTCAATCACTTGGTGTTTGATGGCATCGGCGTTGGACAATTCTTAAAAGCCATCGGCGAGATTGCTTGCGGTCAAACTCATCCCTCTATCGATCCAATCTGGTATACAGACACGATTCCCGCCTCTCCAATGCTCTCAAAGTCATCACTTTCACTTCTCCCAGCCAAGTTTGGCATTGTGAATTCCATGTATGATTTCTCGATTCAAACCATCGAAAGATTGAAGGAAAAAATCTCAAAAGAGACATCCAATCAATTCACCACCTTTGAGGTCGTCGCTGCAATTATATGGAAATGTCGAACACGGGCAATCGGTGCCATTGGAGATGTGTGCCTCATCGTTCCTGCTAATATTCGTCATTTATTGTTCCAACTGCCAAAGGCCGGCTATTATGGAAATTGTTTCTATCCCTTAACTATCACAGCAACCGGTGAGCAAATCATGAAGGCATCACTTGCAGAATTAGTCGGGCTCATTAAAGATGCTAAAGAAAGTTTACCAACAAAGTTTACGGAATGGGCTTCAGGCAACTTCAAGGAAGATCCATATAAGATTTCAATTAGCTACAATATTTTGGTTTTGTCAGATTGGAGATGGATAGAGTTTTATGAAACAGACTATGGATGGGGAATGCCCAACTCTATTTCCCCTAAAACGCATGACTATATCTTCCCTTGTGCCGTCATTCTAAAGCAGCCTTTGCCTAAGGACGGTGTGCGTTTGGAAGGACAAGTGGTCATGAAGGAGCATGAGCAAAGGTTTATTGATGAAATCAACAAATGGATAAATGAGTAGGTAATGCTATATTGGAATTTATCTCATAATGGACAAATTGATTTTCCACTCGAGTAGTGGATCATCCTACCAAATATTGTTGCAACTAGTTTTACTTTCAATCTGTAATAAAGTATCATGTATACATATTTGCAATCTATGAAGTTACATTGAGAATATTGTCAAAATAATCTTGTTTAGCAATGCAAAATGTGATGGCGCTATTTTTGACATTGTTACATGGTACATTTATGAGTAACACTTGCTTCTAATATTGACTCGATGATGTTCTAAAATGGAACATTAATGTTAGTGTATACATGCCTTAAATGGTTGTGTTCAATCGTATTATTTGATGTGTTTGGCAAAGGATTTAAATTTGGTTTGTATGTATTTTTTAATGTGTGTGTTGTTGCATCTGGTAGAACCGACACGTACAAAGGAGTTTGATATGGCATGTCCAAGTTTATGTGATTCAATCACTTAAGGTTGTTGTGTTAGGGTGTTGATAACCCTTGGAAAGGATGCTAAAGGAAGAGGGGTGAATAACTTGTTGGTGCAGCGGGGCCGGTAAGAGGGGAGGGATGAATTGCATGCAATAAGAAAATACTATAATACCTCAGTTCTGAGATTTTGGTTAAGTATGACTTAAAAAATTAGATGGTACTATCCATATTATCAAGGTGCACATTCTTTTTCGGAAGTCCAAACTTAAGAACTCCAAAGTAAAGGACAATTATAAAGGGATAGTGAATGTTTAGAAAGGAACTGCTCAACTAATATTGATTCCAATGGTAAAAAAAAAAAAAAATAATTAAGTTGTGCTCAAATTTATTTGATAAGGTAATTAAATTAAGTCAAATTGAATCTAAAATAAATTAAGTTGTGGAAATAATTATTCAAGTTTGTCTTGATTTTTTTTATTTATTTTATGATCTCGAACTTGGTTTGTCTAAATATTATTAAACTCTTAGTTCAAACTTATTCGATTGTTTGAAAGTTTTATAGTTTTAAACTTGCTTAATTAGTTATACAACCTTGTTTGTTTATTTTGAATTTTTTTTAGTTATTTGTCATGTTTATGACAGTGTTGTTGATAAATATTATTCATAAGTTTTGTTAGTGAATATTATTCATGATCAATTTAGAATCCTTGTTCATGAATATTAACTAGCTTAATTGACCTAATATATATTAAATGAACATAAATAAATTCTTGTTAAGTTGTACATCAAATTTATTCATAAACATTTGATTGATTTACGACCTCTTAAATGCGCACGGTTCTGAAATCCTACATATCATTGAACAAACAAACAAATAACAAAATCACATAAACTATGTGGATGCATGGGATACAAAGACAATCATGTTCTTGAATAGGGGCAATGGTGATAGCTTATCTAATTGAGGACTTGTTTCTTTTTCATGGCTACATAAATAATGCCATATCGGGGCTAGTAGAAGGGTTAGGTCTCTATAATTGAAATGGAAGCTATCAACAACATGTTTATTACAACTGTTTGAATATTGCATTGTCTCACTTGGCATCTTAAACATTGGAGGGGTCTTGTCTAATATTAATTTTGGTGCCCTCACAATCTCGATTAGTATTGAAGTTTCAATCTTTGATCGTAAGGATATTGTTTCCGTATCGTATTAATGTTTCAATAGATAGTGCAAGTAATAAATTTGAATTGAAGAAAAAAGAAGATGAAACATAAGAAGGAAATATTATTTTATGCCAAATATGTTTTAAAATCTTGTATCATGTGGGGAGAAATGGTTAAAACATATCATTTTGATAAATTATCTAAATTCAATACCATTTAGCACAATATCTCCTTTTTTAACTTCATCATTGTTCTAGATAGAAATCTCACTGTTGTGACGCAGCGATAGAAATCCACCTCGCAACAAAGAGCGATAACGTCGAAGCCTTCTCCTCGCTTTCTTCTCGTGATGTAGCGTAGTCGATCTAGTGCAGAATAACACGTACAAAGGAGTTTGATATGGCATGTCCAAGTTTATGTGATTCAATCACTTGAGGTCGTTGTAAAATACCGAAAAAGGGTAAATAACCATAAGAGAATTTTTCAGAATTTTTAGAAATTTTCTAGGAATTTTTCGGAGACCGTATAGTGTAGGTTACAGGAATAAAGATTGGGCCACGGAAAGCCTGTTTAGGCTACCCCGTTTTTAACGAGGAAAAATTAGATTTTTCCTTTTTTTTCTTTTTCTTTTATTCTTTTCCTTCGTTTCCTCCCCCGCGTGCCCGAGCCCTCACTTGACACCTCCTCGTGCCGAGCCTCCTCTCACACCCGATCCTTGTCCTAACCGCACGCGACGGTTTCTTTTTCCCCCTCGCGATTAAAGCCATCGGCCAAGGGAAGCTTCGCCTCTTCCTCTTGCCTCTGCCCAACATCGTGGATCGCCTCTTGCGTTGCCGATCGTCCTTTGCGTCGTTGCCCCCATTCGCCCGACAACACTGCCACTGTGAGCCCCCGAACCTCTCCCTCACGCTGCACCACCCCTACTGGATTGCTGCCGCCGATCTCGCTGATAGCCACCAGGACCGATCTGTGCCCTAACCGTCGTTTCTTCTCACCGGCACCGACTGCCCAAGCCTTGATCAGGCCGTCGTTTTCCCAATCGGAGGCGCCACCTTGCCCGGGTTGGTTTCGGATAGGAGCAAGGAACCGAGCCCTCTTCCCATCGGCTGATTGTCCGACGCTGTGCCCTAGCAAGCAATCGACCCTCGCTGGAGCAAACTTCTGGACGACACCTGAGGGGATTTGCGTTGGAGGTGATCGGCTTTCTGGACAGAAGGTTCTCCCTCATGAGGTTTAACCACTAGCTTCCACTGTCGATCTTTCCTTCTTCTTCCCCCGCTCGCAGGTGAGTGAGGTGAGCCGGTTATCTTTGTTGTTCCTTTGTATTTGATCACTGGTTGTAGTACTCTTTCAATCTGAGGTTGGGTTACAGATCCAATCAGTAGAACTTGAACCTGTTGGATCTCGACAAGTGCTGATTTTAGGTATTTGATTTAGGGATCAGTAATTCCAGGTAGCTGCGGCCAGAAAATTTTGGTGGTAGGTTCCTCAGGATTGGAGCAGCGCTGAGACATCAGGAATTGGGTAAGTTTTGTGTTAAGTTGTTGTTGAACTAAATACTGAATTGGGTGAGTTTGAGGTAAGATTATTGAATAGGTTTGGAGATTTTATTTTTCTATATAGCTAAATACATTATGTTTGATATCACAGGACTTTGATTCGAGACGGTGTCTCGACGAGGGATCTATTTCGGATACGATCCTCTTATTGAAGGCGGATACTTTGACTTATCTTTTTAGATATATCATTTGATATGTATAGTAGTTTTTTTTAACAAGTAGTAATGATTATGTTTATAATGCAGACTTGAGTAAGGAGGTGGTAGGTCAATTGTATAAATATTATTTTTCCTAATTTCCTTAAGTGTAATTTCAGAATTTTTGAGATTTTAAATTAAATATTTAGAATTAGAAAAAGTTACTAAGTATCCAAAGTCACACAATTGACTTATGCTAAGTAAGTTAAAATTAAATTTATCAACTAATAAGACTTTTCGAATAATGAAATCAGAACTCAGTTCGATATTACCTACTCTGATTACCTTAAGTTTTTCGTCGTTGTCAAACGCAATTGACTCTAAGTTCTTGAGTTTTAGCTTGGTGAACTTCAATCGGTCTCTAGTCATGTGTTTGGAGAATCCACTATCCAATATCCATTGATCCAAATCATTATGTCCTATACATAAAGTATTTAATTTGGATGCAATTTTAACAGATTATAAAATAGATTGATTAAATTCAACCTCTTATTTTTCTTCTCACCCAATCTATATTGACCATCATGTTATGCTTATGGGTGTTTGTGAAATAGTTGATTGAGTTTAATTTTATTTAATTTTGATTTAGGTTTAATTAGATTAATTGAATTAGGGTTAAGTTTAATTAATTGAATTAAATTAAGTTTAATTAGATTAATTGAATTAGGTTTAATTAAATTAAGTTAATTAGATTAATTGAATTAAATTAAGTTTAATTAGATTAATTGAATTAGGTTTAATTAAATTTAGTTTAATTATATTAATTGAATTAAATTAAGTTTAATTAGATTAATTGAATTAAATTAAGTTTAATTAGATTAATTGAATTAGGTTTAATTAAATTTAGTTTAATTATATTAATTGAATTAAATTAAGTTTAATTAGATTAATTGAATTAGTTTTAATTAAATTATGTTTAATTAGATTAATTGAATTAAATTAAGTTTAATTAGATTAATTGAATTTGGTTTAATTAGATTTGGTTTAATTAACTAATTTTTATTTTAAACCTAAGTTAATCTCATCCTTTTATAGATTATCAATCAGGGAAGCTTATAAATTCTATGAGATGATTAATTTTATCTTCAATTTAGATTAAAATCTAAGGATTTATTTACATTTGAGTTACACTAAGATTTAACAGTTAATCAATTAAACATTCATTTTAATAATTGACTTCCAAACTGTGTCAAGGCACTAGGCCTTCTTGGATATTAAAGCAACAACAAAGTCTTTTAAAGAAATTAAATATTTAATTTTCTTTTTGAGAATCCTTGGTCTAACTAAACAAGCATCGATCAAGCCTAAGCCTTTATCTATTCTAATCTAAGTATGTATAAGGAAAGCGGTAAAGCACACATCATACAAGTTTATCTAATAAAGAAGATAGTCTTTCTATTGACTTCCCCTGGATCATAACTTCGATAAGGTCCATCAAGGTAGTAGACTTGATCCTTAGGGATCTAATATTGATCAAGTCCAACTTAATTAACCAAGTTAAACTTAGGACCCATATTTGGATAATTTTTCTATTTGTTCGATTAACTAGAGGCAGGTAAGATTTAAATTTGTTTTTGGCCTCATATCCGAGACTGGATTATATGTTTCTTTGTTTTTCAAGGATCCAATCAAGATTCTTGGAACCTAAAGTGAATCGTTCCAATGAGTCCTTAAGTTCCTTGACTTGACTTTTCAAGTTAAAATTTTCTTCCTCAAGTTGTTGGACTTAAGTTGAGGTTCCAGCTTGAACAGGTTCGGTCAAGGAGCTTGGGTTAGTTACTTCCTTGAGGGATTTAACCTCCTCTTGCAGTGACTTGATCTGAAGGTTGAATTTAACCAACTTTCTAGACATGTAGGAAATTAAATTATGTGATCTAATTAAAGAAATACTTATAGTGGATTGGAAACCTTCAGAACCGGATACAGATCTGTGGCTTCATTCGAACTCAGCTTTCAATTTGCTCTCGATTTCATACTCATCAACTTGTTCTTCAGCCGAAAGCATGAGGAAGCTTGTCTATTCAGGATCTTCGTCGAAGTCTTCTGATGACGATTCATCGCACGTTGCTTGTAGCTAGTGCCTTCTTCTTTCATTGCTTCTTTGTTTTCTTCTAGTTTAGACAGTTTGCCTTGATATGTCCCTTCTTGTTGCAGCATAGTAGGTGACTTCAGACTTGGCCTTTGTATTTAGACTTGGTTGTGTCATCTTCGATTGGATCACCTTCTTGATCTCATATTTTGTGAAGCCCTTCTTTTTCATATACAATTTTCGTACTAGGTTGATGAGCTCAGTGGTGATCTCTTCGTCATTTTCTGAGTCTAATTTATCTTCAGACTCGGGTCCAGTCCGACGCTTGTTCCTCGACTCCTTTGTCTTGCTTGTACCTGCAGCCAATGCAATACCTTTCTTGACTAGAAGTGCCTTAGTCTGCTCAAGAAGTTCAAAATCAAAAAATAATTCATCTAACCTAATTAAGAAGAAATCCTTAGAGACTTTGTAAGCATCCACCATAGATGCCCACAAAGTGTTCCTTGGAAAAGCGTTAAGGGCATACCTTATAATGTCACGACTTTCTACCTTCTTGACTCCTTTGTCTTGCTTGTACCTGCAGCCAATGCAATACCTTTCTTGACTAGAAGTGCATTAGTCTGTTCAAGAAGTTCAAATTCAAAAAACAAATCTTCTAATCCAATTAAGGAGAGATCCTTAGAGACTTTGTAAGCATCCACCATAGATGCCTACAAAGTATTCCTTGGAAAAGCGTTAAGGGCATACCTTATAACGTCGCGACTTTCTACCTTCTAACCAATTGTGTGGAGACCATTGAGAAGGTCTTGGATGCATGCATACAGTTGACTCACCAACTCACCATCCTGCATTTTAATGTTGTATAGTTTGTTTAAAATTAAATATATTTTTCTTACCTTTGTGTCGGATGTGCCCTCGTCTAGCTCGATTAGCTTTTCCCATAACTCCTTAGTGATGTTGAAGGGGTCGACCTGGTTCAACTCTTCTTTGGTTAAGCCACATTGAAGGGTCTTGGTTGCCTTTGCATCGGTTTTGATCTTCTTCATTACGCTTTGGTCCCAGTTTTCACATGATATTGGTTTTCCAGTGTCGTCGAGTGGAAGTGAGAAGCTGGTTTGGATGATGATCCACATATCAACTTATGTTTGAGGTGATACTCCATTTGGCTCTTCCAGCAGCTGAAATCATCGCCGGAGAATAGTGGTGGGTGTGCGGTATTGTAGCCTTCTTGGTATGTCATTTGAAAAACAAACCTTGCACACAATAAACTAAGGAGACTTGTTCCAAGACATAAGGGGAGAGGGATTTTAATAAATCTCATGGTCTCCATTACTGGTTTGTAAGTGATGCAACAAGCCTGCGTGTTGGCTCTGAGTGCCTCCCTCCACAACGGATGGATTTGTTACAGATCACTAGATCAAACTTCCTTTTATGGATGATTATAGGAAATTATTTAGGAGCATATGATCTTCTCCAACTGAAGGGGCACAATCTTATTTAATGGACTTAGTATCAAGTAATGGTATATACTTAGACGCATTCAATAGTATTCTCCCCAACGGAGTCACTACTATTATCTTGTGTGACCAAAGTGAAACCAACTATTAATTTTATTTGTCATAAAGTTAGGATGACAAGATAATAAAATTAATGGGTCACACTCTCCTCTTACAAATGCTGAATTTGTATATGTCCACACAAACGTGGCATGCAATATTCACGGTGATTTGAGGTGTTGGTTAATTTAAAATAGTATTGTTTGAGGAATCAATATTATTCTAAATTTAGAGTCTTGACCAAAGTTTATTTTTGTGATTCTTAGGATGACTTTCAACCCACTGGCCATTATACTGAAAGAGAACAAACTTACTGGTCCCAACTATATTGATTGGAAAAGAAACCTGGACATTGTTCTTACTGCTGAAAGCTATAAGTTTGTACTGACTGAGGCTTGACCTGATGCACCTGACGGTGACTCTACCCCAGAGGAGATTGAGTATCATAAGAAATGGGTAAAAGCTGATGAGATGGCGCGGTGTTACATTTTGGCATCTATGTCAAATGTATTGCAACATCAGCATCAAGATTTACCAACAGCTTATGATATAATGAACAATCTCAAAGAACTCTTTGGGCACCAGAGTCGGACTGCTAGGCAAGAGGCAATGAGAAAGCTAATGACAGCCACCATGTCTGAGGGGACACCCGTAAGGGATCATATCCTCAAAATGATGGCTTATCTGAATGAAATACAAGTCCTTGGAGGAGAAATTGATGAGCAACCCCAGGTCGATATAATTCTCCAAACACTACCCAGAAGTTTTGAGCAGTTTCACCTGAACTATAACATGAACAAAAGAGAGTATACGTTGGCGGAACTTCTGACAGAACTACAGGCAGCAGAAGGAATATTTCGTCACAGTTCTCAAATTCACTATGCTGAAAATAGTTCTACTTCTAAGTCGAAAGACAAGAAGAAGAAGAAATAGGTCTTTTCAGTAAAGAAGGTGAATAAAACTCAGGGTACAGGACAGAAAGCTGTAATGAAGAAGCCGAAGGACAAGTGCTTCATCTGCAAGCAGTCTGGACATTGGAAAGCGGGCTGTCCTCGTAGGAACCAGAACAATAAAGGTATATCTCATACTCTAGTAGTTGAAACATGTTTAGCGGTGTTATCTACCAGCACCTGGTATGTAGATACGGGAGTCACTGATCATGTCTGCATTCTTTGCAGGGGTTTCAGGAAACCCGACAACTATTTAATGGAGAGATTACTGTCTACATGGGCAATGCTACTAAGGTGGGGACTGTTGCAGTGGGAGACATCTACTTATCATTTGATAGGAATAGAAATTTGATTTTAAGAAATTGTCTTTATGTATCCAGTTTTAGAAAAAATTTAATTTCAGTTTCTAAACTGTATTTGGATGGATATTCAGTCTCTTTTAGTAACAATGTCGTTATAAAGAGAAATAAGGTGATTATCTGTTTTGGTGCGTTAGTTGGAAATTTATATATTTTAAATCCAATTTCTCCCACAAAATAAAATATGAAAATTAATAACACATCTTCTAACTCTAATAAGAGAAAAGAACCTTCGGAAATGAACCAAACATATCTTTGGCATCTAAGGCTTGGACATATTAACTTAAGTAGGATTCAAAGGCTTGTAGCCGATGGACTCTTGGGTTCATTAGAGTTGGAAAACTTTCCAACATATGAATCTTGCTTGGAAGGTAAAATGACCAAGAGACCATTTAAGGCCAAGGGGTATAGAGCCAAAGATGTGTTAGAACTAGTTCATTCTGATTTGTGTGGTCCTATGTCTATCCAGGCAAGAGGTGGTTATGAATACTTCGTTTCCTTTATAGATGATTATTCAAGATACGGATATATTTACCTGATGCGCCGCAAGTCTGAATGCTTTGACAAGTTCAAAGAATATAGGGCTGATGTGGAGAAACGTCTTGGTAAAAGTATCAAGACACTATGGTCTGACCGTGATGGTGAATACCTCTTTGGAGAGTATAGGAATTACTTATCAGAAGTTGAGATTCAATCCCAATTGTCTGCACCTAGTACACCCCAACAAAATGGTGTGACAGAACGAAGGAATATGACTCTTATGGAAATGGTTAGATCGATGATGAGTTATTCAGAATTACCAAATTCGTTTTGGGGATATGCTCTGAAAACAGCAGTATACATTCTGAATATGGTACCTTCTAAAACAGTTCCTTCTACACCCATAGAATTATGGAATGGGTGAAAGCCTAGTCTAAATCATATCCAGATATGGGATAGTCCAGCACATGTGCTGAAGGGAGATACTGACAAGTTGGAATCATGTACAGAAGTTTGTCTGTTTGTAGGATATCCTAAGGGAACGAAAGGTGGTTTGTTTTATAATCCTAAAAATCAGAAGATCATTGTTAGCACCAATGCTCGATTTTTAGAAGAAGATTATGTAATGAACCATAAGCCCATGAGTGAGATAGTTCTAGAAGAAATTAGAGAGGACACGTCTACTTTAGTACCAACAGTACAAGATGAAGTACCACAAGAAACTGCAACACATGCCACACATGATACACAGCCAGAGACAGTGTCTCGTCGTAGTGGGAGGGTTGTGAGGCAACCTGAGAGATTCATGTTTTTGGGTGAGTCTTCGGACTTGATCCCAGGTAAACATGAACCAGATCCCCGAACATATGACGAAACACTCCAAGATATAGATGCAGTATCTTGGCAAAAGCCAATGAATTCCGAAATAGAATCTATGTATTCTAATAAGGTCTGGGAGCTTGTAGAACCACCTAATGATGTAAAAGTCATTGGATGCAAGTGGATCTACAAAAGGAAAAGAGGGATAGATAGGAAGGTAGAAACTTTCAAAGCAAGGCTTGTTGCGAAAGGGTATACTCAGAAAGAGGGAATCGATTATGAGGAGACTTTTTCACCGGTAGCCATGCTTAATTCTATCCGGATACTCTTATCTATTGTCGCTCATATGGACTATTGAGATTTGGCAAATGGATGTCAAGACAGCTTTCCTTAATGGAAGTCTTGAAGAAACATCCATATGAAGCAACCAGAATGGTTCATTGAAAAGGGCAAAGAGCATCTAGTGTGTAAGCTCAATCGGTCCATTTATGGACTGAAGCAAGTTTCAAGATCTTGGAACATCCGGTTTAACGAAGCAATTCAGTCATATGGATTTATTCAGTGTCCGGATGAGTCTTGTGCATACAAGAAGTGTAACGGAAACGTGGTGGTATTTCTTATACTATACGTAGATGATATTTTGTTAATTGGCAACAATGTCAAGGTATTATCAGACGTAAGGGTATGGTTGTCCAAACAATTTGATATGAAGGACTTAGGAGAATGTGAACACATTCTTGGGATCAAAGTTATAAGGGATCACAAGAAAAGAATGTTGTGTCTATCCCAAGCTTTATATATAGATACAATCCTTACTCGTTTTAGCATGCAAAACTCCAAGAAAGGTTTCTTACCTTTTAGACATGGAGTAGCTTTATCTAAAGAGATGTCCCCGAAGACATCAAAGGAGATCGAGGATATGAAGACAGTTCCTTATGCTTCGGCTGTAGGAAGTCTTATGTATGCAATGCTGTGTACGAGACCTGATATCTGTTTTACCGTGGACATGGTTAGCAGTTATCAGAGTAACCCTGGACAAGGATATTGGACTACTGTGAAGCATATATTAAAGTATTTGAAAAGGACTAGAGATTATATGCTAGTCTACCAAGCAGACGATTTGCTCCCTGTGGGTTACACGGATTTGGATTTCCAATCAAATAGGGATAATAGTAAGTCTACGTCAGGCTATGTGTTTACTCTAGGAGGTGAAGTCATTGCATGGAGGAGTGTTAAGCAGAAATGCATCTCGGACTCAACCATGGAAGCTGAGTATGTTGCAGCTTCTGAGGCAGCAAAAGAAGTTGTATGGCTCAGGAACTTTCTAATGGACTTAGATGTGATTCCTGGTTTGCCCAAGATCATCACAATTTATTGTGATAATAGCGGTGCAGTTGCATGGAGTGTGGTGTCACACTCAGAAGATCATGTTGTCGGTTCTCTATAAATTATAAACAGTTGCTTGCGATTAAGATAGAAAGGAACAAACTATCAGTATAGTCGTAGTGTAATTAAGTATTAGTTTATCTTGACTAATAAATTACACTGATACACTTTAAGTGTATTGAGTAGGATCATTTAGGTATGTTCTTTTTATACTGATTTAGTAAAAGAACTAAACCTTAGTTATTATGGAAGTGTGTGCTCTTAATCCTAATATAATAACAAGCACATATATTTAATATTTATTTCTTTGACTTATCAAAGGGTGAGGTTTAGCTCGATAAATCAATATGCCCGATAAGTTGAGAAATTATATTACTTATAGTGTGTGTTGTTGATTATAGAAGGAATCTGTGTCCTAGTTATCTAGGTTGAGAATGTCCCCAAGAGGAGCTCATAAGGATTGCCATGTTAAACCCTGCAGGTGGACCTAGTCCGACATGACAATGAAGTTGAGTGGTACTACTCTTGGAGATAGATATTAATTAAGTGAGTTGTCAGTAACTTACTTAATTAGTGGACATTCGTAATCTTAAACACAGGGAGACTAACACACTCATGATAAGAAGGAGCCCATAATGTAATTTGAGATTGGTGCGTTAATAACTCTCTAGTGGAATGAGTTATTATCGATGAACTTGAGTTATGTGTTCGGGGCGAACACGGGATACTCAAGTTCATCGGAAGGCCAAAACTAATTTCTCCTCTAGATCCCTGTCGTAGCCTCATTATAGTCTCAAGTCCATCCAAATGTAAGACTCTTCTTGGTGTCCAAGAAGGGGGTCAGACCATTGCTTGGTGACCAAGCAATGGCCGGCCACATCCTCTTATAGGGGCCGACCCTATTGCTTGGTGATCAAGTTTGTAGGGGCCGACCAATATTAATTCAAATAGAAGGATTGTTTTGAATTTTTAAAATCTTCTCTTTGTAGGAAACTATAAGTTTTAAAAAAGAGTTTTTAATTTTTAAAACTATCCTTATTTATGCCATATGTTTTAATAGAGAGTTTTAAAAGTTTTAAAACTTTCCTTTTTAACCATCCTCATGGTTTAAGAAAAAAAAGGGGAGATAAGTTTTAAAATTAAAATTTTCTATCATCATGTTAAAAAAGGAAATTTTATAAGAGAGTTTTTAAATTTTAAAACATGGTTTTAATTTTTAGAAACTTTCCTTTTTTAACTCCTACTTTAGGAAAGAGAGCTTGTAAAATTTTATAAGAATTTTTCTTGTAAAATTTTATAAAAAATAATAATTCCTTTTTCCTCTTGATGAGGTGGCCGGCCACCTTGCTTGGTGCCCAAGCAAGGGGCCGGCCATAATAAAAAAATATAAAATCATCACAAAAATTAATTTTGGTGATTGATTCAATCAAGAGGAAAGAAAAAGAAAAATTAAAAGGGAAAAGGAAAAACTCTTGGATGATTTTATTTTTTGTAAAAAGTTTTTCCTTATTTGTCTTAGGCAAGTAATATAAAAGAAGGGGTGAGTGGGCTTCATGAGAGACAACTCTTATTCTCTTGCTTGGAGATCTCTTGGTGGTCGGCCCTCTCCCTTCTCCCTTTCCCTTTGCTCTCTTCTCCTTGGTGGTGGTGGTGGCCGAATTCTAGAAGAAGAGGAAGGACTTTTTGGGTGGTGTTCATCTTGGAGGATCGTCGCCCACACGACGTCCAAGGCGAGGCGAGGAATACGGTAGAAGATCTCGAGGTTATTAGCTTACAAAGAGAAGGTATAACTAGTAGTTTTCTTCCGCATCATACTAGTTATTTTCTTTGTAAAAATTATAAATACAAGAGGCAATTAGATCTAGTTTATCGAATTTATTTTTCGATTTTGTGTTTTCTTCTTTTTAAAATTTGTGATTCGATTATTCTGTTTTGTTAACCTAGAGTTATTTAAGGAAATAAATATTAGCTTTCCTTAAAAAGCTTTGCCTAGGCGGTGGTGGTTGCTCCCATATCCAAGAAGGCCATGTGTCTCGCCATGCAGTCCTGGAAGCCAATTTTGAAAATTAATATTTATGGAATTAATAACTTAGGTAGATTTGAATCAATAGTGTTAAGTTCTGCTTGCGATTCAAATCTAAACCATTAAGAACAAATAAGTTAAATTTGGAATCAATGATGTTAAGTTCCGTCTGCGATTCCTAATTTAACTTCTAAAGAACACAATAGGTTATTTAAGGAAAGGTTCGACACTTGTACAAAAACTTTTTGTACAGTGGAACCGGTACATTTTCCTAAGACTAACCAACATAGGGTGCCTAGATGGGCACCCGCCCGGGCTCTTTTGCAATAAAAGTTGTCGGGGTGCCCGGATCACCATTTTTGCCAAGTCATTTTTCTGTAAAATAGGGTTAATCCAGGCAATAGTATATATGGAATGATAAGTTTTGGCAGCCTTCGGACTGTCCGATCTTGACGTTGAGTTTCATTAAAACTCTAGGTCGGACCAACGTCTGTTGTTCCCTTTTCGGGGAACGCGTCCTCACCTACTCCTCTCAGAAAAAATTACCTGTTGTCAGACCGGTCCTCCTAGTCGTCTGGACTTTTACTCAGCATTCGAGACTTAAGGACTTCATCCTGGACATCCGATCTCTAACCTGTCTAATCTTCCGCCTGGTGTCCACTACCCCAGGACTTTTACTTAGCATCCTCAATTCTAGGATTTTGCCCAACGCTTCGAACTGCCAAGACTTTGCCCAGTCCCTTAACCAGGACTTCATTGCATAACCACAGCTAGGACTTTTCCTTTACCTAAGATCACTTAAGACTTTCCTGCACACTCAGTTTAACTTGTTAGAATGACAATAATACTTAACTTAGAACCCTTTGTCATTATCAAAACTCAAGTTCGATCGTCTAGTGTTCCCTGCACTAACAAACCGATCATATGGTCAATTCGAATCTTCAACCGCCTCATTTGCATCTAATCTAGATGATGCTACTCACTGAGTTTATGTAGGACCGTTAGAGTCGATAGAGGGGGGGTGAATATCGATTCGAAAAAACACCGAGTATAAACACAGCGGAAAAGTAAAATAGACACAAATGTTTTTTACTTCGTTCGGAGCCTGTGACGACTCCTACTCGAAGGCCCGTGGTCCTTGACCACTTTCGTTGGGCAATCACTAACAATTCGAATATAATTACAAAAATGAACACAGGAACTGCTAGTGAAAATAAAGCAATACCGACAAGGAAATTAAATAAAAACCGAAGGAGCACTTTGTCGGAGCTTTGTTGGCGTCGCACTGAATGTCGAGCAGCAAGACCAGCAGTAGAAGAGTTCTCAGATTGATTATTTGATTCTGAAGCTCCTGTTTGGGGCTTCTTTTATATGCTGTTCCGGGCGCCTGGATCCCTTCCGGGCGCCTGGAATGTGACGTAGCGGCACAAACCATGATGCTCCACGTGGCGACGACTCGGCTGGATATAATTTGCCTTCCGGGCGCCCGGACCACCTTGTTCCAGAAAACTCCCTTTTCCTGCAAAACAAAGTTAGTCCGAGGCAATATATAACCTGCAACATAGATTTTTAGCACATTTTATAATAGTATGAATTAGTGCAAGTTAGTATGACTTAGATTCCGTCTTTCCGAGACCGGAATCTAGTCACGATCTCGACTTAGATATCCGAAATGGATCTAAGCCGGATCGACGCCTAATCTTCCCTTCCCGGGAACGCGTTCTCACAGTCACTCCCTTCCAGTGACTTACCTTACTTACCTGCCAAACGTCCGGTCAGCCCGTCGACCCGTCTGGACTTCTCGCCAAGCGTCCGGTCAGCCTGTCGACCCGCTTGGACTTCTCGCCAGCTATCCGGTCAGCCCGTCGACCTAGCTGGACTTCTCACCAAGCGTCCGGTCAGCCCGTCGACCCGCTTGGACTTCTCGTCAGCTATCCGGCCAGCCCGTCGACCTAGCTGGACTTCGTGCCAGACATCCGGTCAGCCCGTCGACCTGTCTGGACTTCTCCTGCACACTCGATCAAAGTGTCAGACAACAACAAAACTAACTTAACCTATTTGCCATTCATCAAAACCTGGGTTAAATCGTTAGTGCTAACCGCACCAACAATCTCCCCCTTTTTGATAGAATGACAACCTGGTTAAGTTAGTGAAAGAACGCAAAAAACAGGTACATCAGTTTTAAAGTTAGTTTTAGTGTTTTCAATTTGGTTTATCTAACTTAACCGCCTAACCCTCCCCCTTTGGCATTCATCAAAAAAAAAGGGTAAACAATCATAGTGTAGAGTTACTATAAAAAAATAATCACAGCTAATCTTGAAAAATATCTGAGTTTGGTTCAAAATTCAAAGATAAAAGTACAATTTTTAAATCCAAGCAAAAAAAATCAAGTTGACTTGGGGGAGACAAGTTGAATTTTGAAAAGTATAAGTTTAAAGTTAATCAAGTTTAACTTTTCAAGCGTGTAAAATTTTTAAATCAGGTTTTTCAACTTTTCAAAATTCAAAAGTACTAGTTTCAAAACCATGGTTTAAAATACTAGAAAAGTTCAGTTTTCAAGAACTAAGTAAAAAGGATAAAAAGTTTGTGATTTAAAACAAACAATTGTGAGTTGATTTAAGAAATTTTTCACAATTTTAAACAGGTTGATTTTCAAAATTAAGTTTAAAATTCGATTTGAAAAACTGAATTAGTTTTATTTCTCCCCCTGAACCTGACATAAAATTTTGAAAATATTTGCTAAATATATTCAAAGTAGAAAAAAAATTGAGGTAGAATTTTCTAGAGAGATTTTAAAGAGAAGATTAAAAAAATAACACTTAAGGAGATAATTAAAAACCTCCCCCTGAATTTGATACTCCTTTAATTTATTAATCCTCCTTATTTATTACTCCCCCTTAATATAAAATTTTACAACCGTAACATATTTTCGTACCTAAGTGTTTTAAGCGATTGTATAATTATCTTTATAAAATTGTTCATTTAAATTTGACTAAACGTAATTAACGTTAGATTCAGTTGAAATGAGTTAACCTTTAGTGTAATGTTAAGTAAGATAAGTTTTTATTAATTCAATAATTAATCAATATTAATAATTTATTGATTAAATTTTGCTTGATTCAATAATTTAATATAATCTAAATTTTGTATTAATTGATGAAGGTGTTAGTTATAATTTAACTTTTCATTTACTTCCTTTTAAGTTGGATTAACTTAGTTTAAAGTTGGTAGTAATTTGAAGTTAAACCCGTTATTAAACAAGGTTAAGTAAGGTTCAATTTAAGTCAAACTTTAATTATGTTTTAATAAAAATAATTAATATTTTAAAGGTTGATAAAAAAAATGACTTAGAGTAATTTTAATATTTTTACTAAGGTTAAACCTAGGTTCTAATCAAATCAAGCTTAGTTCTCAAATAAAGTTAAACTTAAATAGTTAAGTTCTACTTATTAATTACATAATTAAGTTTAAAGTTAAAGTTAAAGTTAACGGAATTTAAGTTTTTAAATTAGGTGTCTAAGTTTTAAATGAATTTAAAAGAATTATAATTATTATTATTTTTAAGGGATTTCTAAAAGGATTTTAAAATGATTTTTATAATTATTTAATGGCAATTAATATACGTTCAATTCAGTTTTGATTTTAGATTAAAATTAATATCAGTGATTAATTTAGGTTTAAATTTTAAGTTTAAGTTAAATTTTTAAGTTTTAATTTTCAGTTAGGTTAAATTAAGTTGAAAAGTAATGTTTAAATTAAGTTTTAATGAGTTTTAATTTAAGATCTAATTTTTAGTTAAGTTAAATTAAAAAATAATTTTAAGGTTAAAATAATGTTTAAGATTAAAAATGAGTTAAAGTCAAAATAATAATTTTTAAAGTGAAAATAGTCTATAGAAATAATTTATTATTATTACTATTTTTTAAGTTAAAAGAATTTTATTATAGTGAAAAAATAAAAAGAATTTTTCAAAATGATACATAATTTTTAAAATAGTTTTAAAATGATTTTTAAAATAGTTTTTAAATGATTTTTAAAAGAGTTTTTAAAATAATTTTTTGAAATGTTTTAAAATAGTTTTTAAAAGAATTTTTTAAAGTTTTTAAAATGATTTTTTAAAAGAGTTTTTAAAATAATTTTTAAAATATTTTAAAATAATTTTAAAAAGAATTTTTTAAAGTTTTTAAAATGATTTTTAAAAGAGTTTTTAAAATAATTTTTAAAATGTTTTAAAAGAATTTTTTTTTAAGTTTTTAAAAGGATTTTTAAAAGAGTTTTTTAAAATAATGTTTTAAAATAATTTTTAAAAGTTTTTAAAATGATTTTTAAAAGAGTTTTTAAAATAATTTTTAAAAGATTTTAAAAGGATTTTTAAAAGAGTTTTTAAAAATAATGTTTAAAATAATTTTTTAAAGTTTTTAAAATGATTTTTAAAAGAGTTTTTTAAAATAATTTTTAAAATGTTTTAAAATAATTTTTAAAAGTTTTTAAAATGATTTTTAAAAGAGTTTTTAAAATAATTTTTAAAAGATTTTAAAAGGATTTTTAAAAGAGTTTTTAAAAATAATGTTTAAAATAATTTTTAAAAGATTTTAAAAGGATTTTTAAAAGAGTTTTTAAAAATAATGTTTAAAATAATGTTTTAAAGTTTTTAAAATGATTTTTAAAAGAGTTTTTAAAAATAATTTTTAAAGGTAATTTAATTTTTAAAGTTAATTTAATATTAATTTTTTTATAAAAATTAATTTAGTTTTAATTCGAAATTTAATTTTTAATTAATTCGAAATTTAATTTTAATTTGAAATTCAAAATTTAATTTTAATTAATTTTAATTTAATTTGAAATTCGAAATTTAATTTTAATTTGAAATTCAATTTGAAATTTGAAATTTAATTTTAATTTGAAATTCAAAATTTAATTTTAATTAATTTTAATTTAATTTGAAATTTGAAATTTGAAATTTAATTTTAATTTGAAATTCAATTTGAAATTTGAAATTTAATTTTAATTTGAAATTCAATTTAAAATTTGAAATTTAATTTTAATTTGATTTGAAAATTAATTTGATCCTTATTCATCTCATCCGATCTAGATTATCAATCAATTAATCCTATGATTTTGTGAGATGAAATTGGATTTTTTAATTATGGAGTTTTGGTTTAACTTGTGTTAGATTCAGATTTAGCTTTGGTCTCCACAAATAGGCATTGTTCGGATAAACTTCTAAGCTTGGTGAGTCACATGGACATCATTACTAGTAACCAACCTTTCGAGGTTTTCCGAATAGTCCTATCCACGAAGCTTAGTACTAAATCTTGGTCTAACTGGTTAGGATTCATTTAAGGGTAGCTTCGGTCAGTTCCACTTGGCCAAATGCACCAGATCGAAACCATATCTTTCTAGACATGCGATGCCCAAGTTTCCCTAACGTACTATCATCCAAAAACTTCACCAGTACCATGATTCAAGTTAAACTTGGTCTCTTTAACTAGTCCTAATTACCCTAACGGGTAGGTTGGTTAGGGTTACCCTTTTCGGGTAGGTTGGTTAGGGTTACCCTGGCGGGTAGGTTAGTTTTGGAGGTGCCAGCTATTCTGGAACCTCCCCTGAATTATTGGCCATTAATTTAGTTTTTAGTTCTGGGTTTATTATAGTTAAGTTTTGGTTACAATCTAATGTTTAATTTGTAATTTAGATTCAAGTTTTTAATTTTGAATTAATTAAATTAGTCAAATTATCTTTCTTTAAGAGAATGTATTTAATATTTAAATTTTCTTTCAATTTCACTTTTATTAGGTTAATTGAATTATCTTTCTTTAATAGCTTATTTTTAAAGTTTAAGTTTTTATTCATTTTTAACTTTGAATTAATTAAATTGTTTGAATTATGTTTCCTTAAAGGTTTATCTTTTAACCTTTTATTAATTGTTACTTTTGAATTTTTCGGATTATCTTTATTTAATATGTTATTTTTAACATTTAATTTTAATTTTGTTAAATTTAGTTTTGATTTTATCAAAGTGTTTGATTTTATTCTTATATTTTCTTTATTTTTTAAGTTGATATAATTAGTGGAATTTATTAGATTATTCTTATCGTTAAAACTTAATTTTTTATTAATTAAATTATCTTGGGTTTGGATAGGATTTTCTAGATTAATATTGTCTAGATTATTAAATAATTTATTAATTTTATCTAGATCAATATTGGCCTTGTCATCTCTATCATTTGAGTTTTTAGATTTGTTTAGGTTTAAGTTTGAATTTTTTAAATTAATTGGATTTGTTTTATCAGATAATATCCTAGGGGTATTTTTGTAATTATTGTCAACTACATTATTTTCACATATATTTTCAGAAATAACCAGATCAATGCTCATATTTTTTAAACTACTATTAGCAGGGGTATTTTGGTAAATATCACTAACCTTGAGCGCAACCCCTAATTCAGTAGGCTTTTCGATTGAATCTAACCCGAGTTCGGATTCGATTTTTACTTGATCCTTGAGCTCCATCGGCTCCTCGTGAAGTTTGATCAATTGGGTCCAAAGCTCATGTGCATCTTTGTACTTTTCTAGTCTGCATAAAACATTGTTAGGTAAACATTACAAATGATTTTACTTACATTTGTGTTTAGTTCTGAGTTCTGAGAAGGTTTTCTCAATATCAGCCAATAATCAAAGTTTACACTTCCTAAGAAGCATTCCATTAATCGCTTCCAATAGTTGAAATTTTGATCGTATGGTGGTGGTTCGTGGGGGTTCCGTCCTTCTTAAAGAGTCATTATTCTTGCACACAGAGAAACAGAAAAAAATTCCAAGACTTGGTCTTGGATTAGCAGTGCTGGAAAAAATAATATTTCACTATTTTCGGAAAAAATAATAAAATATTATTAAAATATTAATAAAATATTTGAAAAAAATATTATTTCAAAATTTTGAAAATGTAATATTTTTTAAATACTAAACAATGGTGAAAATATGACGATGTATTTTTCAAAAACTGTTTTGGAGGGAAAAAAAAAGAAAGGCGTAAGGTTTTATTTAAAAGACAAACGATATCTAATTTTTCTTTAAAAAAAGTCCCCCCTTTGCCTGATTGGTGGTTGCACCAAATCAGAGCGGTACCTGCTCTGATACCACTTGTAGGACCGTTAGAGTCGATAGAGGGGGGGGGGGGGTGAATATCGATTCGAAAAAACACCGAGTATAAACGCAGTGGAAAAGTAAAATAGACACAAATGTTTTTTACTTCGTTCGGAGCCTGTGACGACTCCTACTCGAAGGTGTTAGTTATGACCACTTTCGTTGGGCAATCACTAACAATTCGAATATAATTACAAAAATGAACACAGGAACTGCTAGTGAAAATAAAGCAATACCGACAAGGAAATTAAATAAAAACCGAAGGAGCACTTTGTCGGAGCTTTGTTGGCGTCGCACTGAACGTCGAGCAGCAAGACCAGCAGTAGAAGAGTTCTCAGATTGATTATTTGATTCTGAAGCTCCTGTCTGGGTCTTCTTTTATATGTTGTTCCGGGCGCCTGGAATGTGACGTAGCTGCACAAACCATGATGCTCCACGTGGCGACGACTCGGCTGGATATAATTTGCCTTCCGGGCGCCCGGACCTCCGGGCGCCCGGACCACCTTGTTCCAGAAAACTCCCTTTTCCTGCAAAACAAAGTTAGTCCGAGGCAATATATAACCTGCAACATAGATTTTTAGCACATTTTATAATAGTATGAATTAGTGCAAGTTAGTATGA
Source organism: Zingiber officinale (assembly GCF_018446385.1). Taxonomy (NCBI): domain Eukaryota; kingdom Viridiplantae; phylum Streptophyta; class Magnoliopsida; order Zingiberales; family Zingiberaceae; genus Zingiber; species Zingiber officinale. Next base: position 111,767,856 of record NC_055993.1, on the reverse strand, counting down.
CTTAGATTCCGTCTTTCCGAGACCGGAATCTAGTCACGATCTCGACTTAGATATTCGAAATGGATCTAAGCCGGATCGACGCCTAATGTTCCCTTCCCGGGAACGCGTCCTCACAGTCACTCCCTTCCAGTGACTTACCTTACTTACCTGCCAAACGTCCGGTCAGCTCGTCGACCCGTCTGGACTTCTCGCCAAGCGTCCGGTCAGCCTGTCGACCCGCTTGGACTTCTCGCCAGCTATCCGGTCAGCCCGTCGACCTAGCTGGACTTCTCGCCAAGCGTCCGGTCAGCCCGTCGACCCGCTTGGACTTCTCGCCAGCTATCCGGTCAGCCCGTCTACCTAGCTGGACTTCGTGCCAGACATCCGGTCAGCCCGTCGACCTGTCTGGACTTCTCCTGCACACTCGATCAAAGTGTCAGACAACAACAAAACTAACTTAACCTATTTGTCATTCATCAAAACCTGAGTTAAATCGTTAGTGCTAACCGCACCAACAGTTTACACTATTTTGATCAACTATAAGCCCTTTCTAGTTGATTGATCCTACTAGCTAAGTTTGGATCTAATTTAGATCACATTGGTGATTGAGTCATCTCTAGTTCCAATCACTTGAAAAATAGTTTAGGTTGACTGATGTTCCAATCGATTGGATAACCCTTCTAGTTGCCCGAAACTTTGACTTTTCTACTAAAACTGAGTTCACCTAAATTGAATTCTACCATTCTCCCAAATACAAGTTTAGGCCCCTGAAATGCATTGAGTTTGTTGTCTCCCTTCTTATGTTATCCGTCTTGTGTTTTTGCATCTTTTGCTTTAGGTGTGCTAGCCTCTGATACTCCTCGTTCTTATGGTCCCTTAGGTATCTCATACCATCCTTATCAGAGCTTCCATGCATGGACCCTAAGTTATCAGATAACCTCATGTGTATTCCTAAGTCCTTGTATACTTAAACACATACATTAAATAACAATGCAAGACTAACATAAACTTTTTATCTATCAAAACTCATGGCCAAACCACTCTAGGTACTAGCACAATGGAGATTGAAGAATCCCTTATGTGTTAGTCACTATTCCAAAGGATAGTAGTCGCCCATGATTTACCTCCTCCGTGTTGACCCTGGGACGGGTTGGTGGGGGTGCTGGAGGCGAGCGTATTCGCCTTTTGCTACCACAATGGAGATTGAAGAAGGATTGAGTGGTACATTGGAGGGACTAACCTAATAAGGACCATCAAGGTGACAATGTTAATGACAACCTGAACAAAATGAACCATATAGGTGAAGCATGATGGATAACATGTGGAGAGAGTCATGGGCCTGATGCATGCCAGAGATGATTAACCTAGTAGGAGATAATCTTGGTGGAGAAGTCAAGTTGTGCATGTAAGATCTTAAGTGAATTGTAAAAGTTGAATGACATATACTTTGGACTTCAAGTAAATTATTATCTTGACCTAAGACAACCAAGAAATTACGTGCTTCAGGGTTATAGTTGATGTCTACGTGCTTCAGGGTTATAGTTGATGTCTCGAGTGCTCGACAATCAACACTCGAGCACTTTGCAATCTGCCCTTAAGTGATCGACCACTCAGGCACATGGCTACTCGGATGCACGGTTACTCGGGCACTTGGCCACTCATCCATTGGCACTTGAGCGGTTGACCACTTGGGCGTTCGACACTCAAATGCTCAACCACTCGGGCATTGGATCACTTAGGCGCTCGGTCATTCAGACGCTCAGCCACTCGAGCACTCAACATAATGACTTGACTATCTCAAGGCAAAACCCACTACAAGAAAAAAGTCTAACAACAATGATTTTTCACCGTTATCATAGCCCCTTTAAAACTGTTGTTAAATGTCATGTTGTTAAAGGGGATACTCAAAGACAATGATTTTTAACCGCTGTCTTTGAAGGCAAAGACAATAATTTTACAACAGTGAAAAACCGTTATCTTTTCCTTCAAAGATAATTGATTTTCAGTGTTGTCTTTGAGTGTATGCCTTTAATAATAGGATATTCAACAACAATTTTAAACTGCCTACAACAACGGTGAAAATCGTTGTTTTTTTTTTTGATAAAAAATATAAAAAAATATTAAAATTTAGTATACAATTTTCTAGTATTATAAATCATTCAAAATACTAAATTTGAAAATAAAATTTAATATATAATTTTCTAACATTCAAAAATAATATTTACAGCATTCTGAAGAAATTTCATAAGCAACTAACAAATAACAACTAACGACACTATTAAAACAAAGGTAGAGCAACACAACATCCTAATCCTAGAAGAGTAACACAACATCCTAATCCTGATATCCAGTTTTGAAGAGTTGGATCATTCGAACTACTTTTGCCAAGTACAACACTAGAAGAGTAACAAAAAACTACATCTTAATTCTCCTAATCCTTCATCTTCTTCATCCTTGCATGTTTGCATCGTACTTGAATTGAAGTGGACCATTCAAACTCCACCTATAATAAAAAGATAAAGAAAGGTCCCTTGATCTGAACTAAATGCCTATGAATAATAAAAAATCTGAAATCTCATAAAGTAGACTTAATTAATTAATAATGCATCATATTGATAATCAAATTGTCATAACAATTCAATCGGAAATGTACATATTAGTAGACAATCATACTATACTTTAGTTGACCCAATTTTATCAGAACTATACCGAGAGTCTTGAGAACCTCTATTCCTTCATGAGGCATTTTGTAAATTTTGGTGGCTAGACCTCGTGGTTCCTAGCCCATTATTTGTATTTCCATTGATATCACCATTTGTACATGTATCCACTGTGATTGAGAGCTGATCAGAGGCAACAGAGACAGAAGGGTCTCCCTGATGACTTGAAGGGTCTCCCTGATGATTTGAACTAGTTTTCTAATGTGTCTGGAAAAGGGGAAGTGGATATTGATGCTGCTACTGGCCATAAACATTTCTATCATGTCCCATTGATGAAGCTATTGTCCCATTAGAAGAATAAGCACTGTATGTAGGATATCTATAACCTTGATACATGTCTCCATAGACTCCCTATTACCAATAGGGAAACATTTTTTTATAATGCATGAAGACAGACACACTTAGTGTCTAACAGCAATAGGACATGTTTGCTTTACTTTAGCTCGAGCATAAATAGTGAGGACTTAACTTGCTTCCAATACAAGAGAAAAACAATTTGATTAGTGAAGCACAATCGAAATAGAAGAACCAAGTTACTTTAAAGATTACATACGAGAAGCATTTTTTTCTCTCTAACAAGCATAGCATCCAAAATAACTCTATGGAAGAGCTAAAAAAACAATGTCTCACAGAGGATGACTCCAAAGCTGATTCAAGAAATCTAGACTAAAAAGAATGGCAGCCCGGTACACGAAGCTCCCGCTATGCGAGGTCCCGAAAAATTATCCATTATACGCAGCCTTATCCTGCTTTTTGCAAGATGTTATTTTCAGGGATTCTAGAAATCTAGACAAAATATAATTTACGAAGTTGGGAGAACAGACTAATGTTTCTGAAGAAGCTAATTTAATTCACAACATTTGCACATATCAGTTATGAAGTAGATAGACATTGTGCATTAGTGTAAGTTATATGTCACACCTGCATGCCATCTTGATTCATGTATGTGGAGTAACCATTCCACTCTTTGAAAGCGTGATCATATCCTGAAGAATGCAACACAAATAACAATCATATAGATAGGAACATTGGAGCACTTACATTCAGTTTAGAATAAGCATTGCATTTAGTTTTGGGTTTGAACATTGGTGCACTTACACACTATTCAATGCCTTTTATATTTAAAGAAACCTGATAATTCATCATTGAAGATGACATAGTTATCTATAAAAATTTATTCTAAAATCAACTTAACACCATGAAAAAGAAAAATAAACATAATTAATAATAAATCCAACACAAGAACAAACAACATAATCTTAACTGTCTTGTTGTATAAATATTTACCAAATGTATTTTCCTTCCACATGGTTGAATTCTAAATATAATTCAGAAAATACCCCAAAGATAAGCCTGACAACAGAAAATACCCCAAACATAAAAATTTAGTGTAATTTGTAATTATGATAGATAATCATATAACTAGCTTCAGTATTCCAACAACAAATAGATATGTAACATAACAATATACTAATACAAAGAAAAATAAAGGGACCATTAAAGGAAAGAATGCTTTAAATAAAATGAATTCAGAAAGTTATCATAGGCTCTGGATTAATCCTTTAAAAAAAAAAAAAGTAGATCTGTTACCTTAGCGGCCCCCCTAGTATCGGCCCCACGGATATGGAGGGAGGTTCATGCAGGTACACAGGCCATAGGCGCATGGCGGGGTAAACCCCAGGTCGTCAGTTCCTGAGAATCGACCCCTGGCCATTACGCCAGAGATACCATGCGTCCACCGTCTACGCTACGCCCTGGGAGTAATGGATTAATCCTTTAAGTTTACATTGATCATGAGCTAAATCATTGCAGTAACAAAGATTTAAATCAAAGTAGGTAAAATTCCCATTTTGGGTAGCCTGTATACCTCACGAAACCCAGCTGGAATTTCACACTAGAGGTTGAAATCGAACTCTTAAAAATCTTTAAACTCGAAATATAGAAAGTTGGAATAGAGCAGGAGGCTATACTCACCATAAAAATCCAAATTGCTGCTGGAAATAGTTGAAAAAGGGATGAGTAGGTGCAAAACTCTACTAAGCTCGAACACCAACATCTCACGACTAGAAGCCCTAAGAATCCACCTGAAATCAATCATAAATTTGAAGATTTTGTGACTGAAAATTTATTCAGAAATAGGTCACGAAAAGGGCTATATTTGGGCAGAAACAAGCATGAAAAATAGTGATTCATAGTTCAATACGAAGCTACTAATGTAAGGAACAAAACCCCTCAAATGATTTGAAAACAAGGGAGGCGGGGAGGCGAAGGGTGTCAGTGACAATGGCGAGTACGCGAAGAAGAAGTTCGTCCAAAAGCAGCAGAGTGAGATCTCTTCCTCCATCACAGGGTCGTTTTCATTAGGGTTTGGGTTTGATCGCTGAGTCGCATGTTTAAGAGTGCATGATGGAGAGGCCTTTTAGTTGAGGCGGCATCGGCGCCTATGGCGGAAGCGAACCTAAGGCCCATCTAGGATGGAAGGCAGTGGAGCATCTTGGGTTTCCGATGAGAAGATGCAGGAGGAAGAAGTAAAGGACACTTACTGCCAGTGGATTTCATGTCGGAGGTCTTGCCGGTGAGTGTCCTTAATGGACTCGTAGAAGTAATCGCCGATGTGGTTGGTGGTGATGTCGGCCCTCCATGCCTTCTTCCCCTTCCGCGATCCCTTCGCCGCCTTCCCCATTCCTTACTTTGCCAACTACTACCAATTAAGAAAAATTAAATACCACATTAAATTTAATAAACACGTATTAATATTTATAAAAATATATCATAAATAATTTATTAATAAATTTTTATCAAATTTATAATAGTTTAATAAAACTGTCATCTTAGTCATAAAATACTCATATAGATAACAATTTAATAAAAACAACCTGTTGTCTATTACCATATAAGTAATGCTAATAGACAACAGTTGATTTAAACCAGTTCTCATATGCTCAAAAAATAAATTCATAAACAACGGTTTTAAAAAATTGTTATCTTTGACATACATAAGATAACAGCTTTTTAAAAACCGTTGTCTTATTTTTAAAAAAATGATCAACAATAACAGTTTTCAATAAAACTGTTGTTAAATGGAAAAAGACGACGGTTTTTTGAAAAAATCGTAGGCCATTGTGTGTGGTTGAATCCCAAATTTCTTGTAGTGGCCATGTGGGCATGTCTTGCTAACCTAGTATGGATAGGATACCTACGGTTCAATAATATATCAAAGAGGAGTCATTGTTCATATTGTTAGTATTAGCCCTAAGAACGAATTATAAGATGATTAGACTTACTGGGTTAATGGATATGGATTGGCTTATTAGGTTAATGGTTAATCCAATATGGTAAAATTCAACCCATTAAAGATGATTAATGGAAATTAATTATGCATTGAAGAAAGAAGGCTAAAAGGTATGAAACCCTTGGTATTCATTGGATGAATATAAAAACCTTTTGAGTGAAATTTTTAAATGAGATTGATCATCTTTTTCTTCCTTCTCCTCTTCTTCTTCTTCTTGGCCAAACCTCCTAAAGTAGCTAGCACCACGAAGGTGGTTCTTCTCCGAATCTAAGTTCGTGTGATGAACGGGAAACGTATTTGTGTGGAAACCGTAGAGGCACGGACGTTCTGATCGTGCTGAGATCTGCATCCGAATCAAAATTACTGTCGAGAGTACCGGTCATGTAACAAAGATAACTATTCTATCTGATAGAGTAGTAAGAACACGTAAACCGTATTTGCAAGGATCTTTGAAAGGATCCTTTTTCACCATATGCATTATTGTTTTATGTATAAGATCCCTACGCACATTGACAATTTATCAACCAAGGAGAAAGTGAGTGTTGCAACCAAACCACTAACCCACATTGTCATCAATGGCAGTGTCACATAAATGCCAAGTCAGTGTTTTAATGGTAGATGGATGAAAAGTTTGTGGGTGCTAAATGTAACGTGAATATGAACATTATGAAAAACTTAAAAAGAACAAACATTTTTGAGAAAACTACTCTATTTGAGCTAAATCTATATACTTGAGAGAAAAAAATTCCTTGATGCACATTAATCTTTGAGAAGAAAAGCGGAAGAGCGCAAATAAAAGCTTGTGTTCTCGTAAAGAAAGCTTACCTTCATCCACCATCACATATTCTTTTAGACTGTCAAACCTTGATGTCTAGGTAGACCACTATGTTCACCTACAAACTGTCAAATGCATGGGTCATATGGAGTCACATCTACCTATAGGATCAGAAGCATGAGGTCATATGGGGACATGGAATGTTAGAGACATGGCGCTGACGTTGTAGACCAGACGCCACGTAAAAGCATCACAAATCACATCTACCATTGTTGGTCTTATTTGTGATAGTCACTAGCCGCCTCATATGGGAGTTGCAATTATTAAGAATGATTGGACATGCATGATACGATACGTAAAAAAAAAATAATCTGATAAAAACAGTGAATCAAAAATCAAAAAACATAACAGTCAAAAATTAAGAGATGTAATAATCAATAATTAAGAGAACGTGACAGTTAATTTTTTAAAAAAGACGAGAGTTAGATCGTTTTACGTCATCAATAATATAATTCCTGGTCAATCATAAGTAAGACAGGTCCTCAGATCTGAGACATGAGATGAAGCTTGGACTAATTCCTGGTCTGCACCTGGCTAATTGGATCTTCCCAGCTTGGGTTTTATAGATGATCTTGGTACTTTTACTAAGAAAACTCCTGACCGACTCTTCAACAGTCAAATCATGAAAGATGGGTCTCTCACTGTAATCTCATATAAAATCCGATCGATTCACCACAACTCATTATTTTCATCAAGGCTCAGCCATGATAGCACATCTGAGTGGTCATCCCGAGCTGTCTGTAGCTGAACCCGGACGAGACCGAAAGCACTAAGCGATAACAATGTCAGGGAATTGTAATCTCCTGTCAAAGAATAGCTTCCAGATGCCAGGGAATATTTCAGTGTTCTGTCACTTCTTGAGAGTGGAACCTTTCCTTTTACCAATAGGAGGTCCCTGTACAACCTCTCTCACCCGATAGATCTTGACACCCGACATTCTCTGATAACGGTCAAGCTCTAAAGGTATGCAACGTCGTATAAAAAGGGAGATTCTCTTCCTTGGCCAGGTACGCACACATACGTACTCGTCTTCAACAGTTCTTTTTTCTATCGTACACTGTTCTTCCGGGAAAAAATGACCTAACTTGAGCGTCGGAGGATCTGCATTGGGAACTTTTTCCTTGATTTCTGGTCTCTAATGTTCCGTATACCTGTCTAAGTGTGTGCAAAGTCTGAGTACCATCAGTTCTTCTACCACATCCTTTGGAGGTTCTACGTGAGGGTTTACCTTTCCGACTTGCATACACAGGGTGCGTCAAAGTCGTCTCTCCGTCAATGCCAACGCTATCTCCGCCGACCTTCGTCTGACTCAGATTCTGGACAAGATCAATGCAAATCAGAGGGGTCTGACTTGACATAGGCATTCCCGATCGAGGATGTTCTTGTGACCCTAGCGCATTTTCTTGAGGACATTTCTGATCGATGATGCTCCTAGAATGTAATTTGTTATGGGGATATTTTCAGTCTGAGATGCTCCCAAAGTATGCACAATTAAAATCCTATGTAATCTTTTCAATGCTGTTTTGGGATGTTTTTAAAGTGAGTACACAGCTAAAATCCTGTGTGATCTTTTCAGGGATATTTTTGATAGTGGATTTTCCCAAAGCGAGTGTAAGAATAAAGTCTTATGTGATTTTTCCCGAGATATTCTTGATTAGAATGTTCTCAAAATAAGTGCATGGTAAAGTCTTATATAATTTTTTTGAAAATGTTCTCAATTAAGAATATTCCTAAAATGAATGTATGACTGAAGTCCTATGATATACAGTTCGACCATATGATCGATCGGCGGTGCAGCTGGGTTGGCTCATTTCCCATATGATGCACTTGTTGGAATTAGTGCACTTATCCAGAATCTCGTAAAAATGGCAATTCTCAAGAGCATAGACGGTTCATTAATTCTCAAGAAGATTGGATGACTATTCGAGAAGGTTAATATTCTTTTTTTTTTTTTGCCAAAAAAAAAGAATATTAAAATTAATAGCTTTTATGATTTAATTAATTTCATGCAGTCATGAGAGGGTATATATATTTGATTTGTAACTCTCATTTTGAGATTGAAGAAAGCATGGCTCTGTTGTACTTGTAGCAACTCAGTTTTCCACTAAAGTCTTCTACTTCTATTTTCTTCTTGTCATTATTCTATTAAGTATATTTCTTTTCCAACAATAGTACAAAGTGGGATTAAAGATAAGATGGCATCCACTTCAATGCAAATTCCTACAAGCCCATATTCAACCATTCTAGTATTCAAAGAAGTAAAAATTATGATTTTTGGAAGGTGAAAATGAAGACTTTACTTTGTTTGAAGGTTTATGGAGCATTGCTGCTCATGGTTTTGTAGAACCTAAATCAAGGAATCAACTTTCAGCAACAAATATTGAAATCTTGAAGCATATCGAATGATAGATGCTAAGGCTCTTTCAAAAATTCAAAATGGAGTCACCACAACTATCTTTCCAAGAATTATGAGAGCTACTTCAACAAAGAATGCTTGGGATATTCTGGAACAAGAATTTCAAGGCGATATCAAAGCTAAAGTTATTAAACTTCAACTCTTCGCAAAGAGTTTGAAAATCAAAGAATGAAAGAGTATATATTTATTAAAGAGTATTTCTCTAAAGTGATTGATGTAGTCAATCATATGAGAATATTTTGGAGAAGATGTTGTTGATCAGAAGGTAATTAAAAAAATTCTTATTTTTTTGCCAGAAAAGTTTGAACATACTGTTTGATCCTGCCCAAGAGCGCAAAGCTGGATAGTCGGAGAGGTGACAGTTCCGCTGACTAGATGAATACCTCGATCTCTGCAAAATAAAATCAAAATCAGGGAAGAGTTCTCTGGCGTTGGTCCTCCGGCGCTCAAGTCAGAAACAGAAACAGGAGAGGAAAATAGTAAGTACTCAGGATAAAATTTTTTCATGCCTTTCATCATACAAGGCATCCTCTTTTTATAACTTTTCGGACAACCTTCCATATTCTCCTGTTTAATATTATTGATTACCGACAGAGGATATATTTTTCTTGTCTTCTTCCCATTTAATGATAAATAGAATATTTTATTTGGTTTTCTTCTTCCATTAATTATCTGTTGTTTCCTCCCCTATCATTTTATCGATTCATTGTATATAATGCCAACGCCCTTCTCCGAGCCGAACGAGTGCCCCGCTCGACTCAGGCAGCCAGCCCGCTTATCTTATTTTCCTGTCAACCGGGTTAACTGTACTCGCTTACTCAGATGGCCGATCGGACAAGGGAACCTCTGATCGGCCGATGAACCGCTTCCCCTCCGGATACAGCTGAGCCGCTTAAGCCCTGGTGTTGACCACCTTGACTTTGACCTACACCATGGCGATTGACTCGTGTCAGGTAGGCTCTTATCGCTACATCACAAGTCTCCCCTTCAGATCTAGTCGAAGGAGGTTGCAAGTCCGACTGACTGGACAAGATGTATCTTAGGTGACTCTGAAGCTCGTGCGGCCCAAATGCTGTAGTATTCGATCGGACTATGCTTGATATGTAATTACTAGGTGACCCAGAGCCAACGCCACTCAGCTACATTTTGCCGTTGTTGGGTTCATCCCAGTGGCTCGTTCATTGTGTCGATCGGGCTCATTCCTTGTGCCAATCGGGCTCGTTCCTGGTGCGGATCGATAAGATGAGCAACAATACTTGACAAATTGTCTTCCGTTATGTATTTCCTAGGGCGAGTCCGATCACGACTGACGTCATCCAAATTTCTTGAAGACCGTGCAAATCCCTGCTAATTATGGGCAAGCACGCGGGCATTCCCTTCTAATTAAGTGTATTAAATGTTATCCGATGACCGCAGGACATGTGTCCCTTACTGTCGTCGCATGCTCGATGTGACAGGCTGGCATTCGCTTGTGATGAAACGTGTGCCTTTTCAAAATCAACGGTTGGATCTGTTTCTAGGTTTTTGTAACCTTAGATCAGACGGCTGAGGTCGATCGGCTGCAAGGTTTATAAACCTCGCGTGCTTCATCCTCTTCCTCACTTTTGCATCTTCGTCTTCGCCTGTGAGCATCTTGGTGACACCATGCTCTTCTCCTTCTCCGTGATCCTTCTACGGCAATCTCCGCGATCTCTCTAGTAAGCCATCATCTCCATTCAATCGAAGTTGTTCATTGCTCTTAGTGTTCTCTTTTCCATTTGAGTTTCTTCGTGTCCTCTGTGATTTCTAATGGCAAGCTCTTCTCAACCTCTGGTCACTGTCCCCGGGCTCTGGTATACGTCCATTAAGTCTCGGTTCGACAGAGGCGATGCTGAGAATTTGAGAGCTACCTTTGAGATTCCATTTGAGTATCAAATTGGTCTTCCTTCGGCTTTTGACCGCCTGAACGAGCCGTCTCCGGGTTTTGTATATTTTTTTAGGGACCAATTTACCACCGGTTTGTCGTTCCCAATCCACCCTTTCTTCTCTGTCGTTTGTAAATATTTTCACATTTCTCTTCATCAACTGGTGTCGAACTCCTTTCGGTTGCTGTGAGGGGTCGTCGTTTTGTTCCTCCTGCACAACATTCCTTTTACTGCTTGGCTCTTCCACTATTTATATTATCTCAAATTGTCCGAGCCGGGGACTTTTCTTTTTCAAGCCCGAGTGGACTTAGTCTTTTTTGATAAGATATCTTCCTCCAACAAACATTGGAAGAACTACTACTTTTTCGTTCGATTTCCCGAGCAGTCGGACTTCCCAACCAGCTTGGCAATTAGATGTGTCGAACCCTCCAGAGCACAAGAGATACAAGAACCGCTCGAACTACCTCCATGCAGCTTCCTGCTTGGCCGATCAGAAATATCATATACACAAGTTGCTGTCGGAAGGTGTCCTCTGTAGGACCGTTGGGCCGGCTAGAGGGGTTGGTAAATAACCTGTCAATTAAAAACAGACAACCCTTCCTCGAACGATTAAGCTAACACTTGTAAAATGAATTAAGCAGATAAATAAAAACATAAAAGAAAAGACGAGGCACCAGATGTTTACTTGGTTATAACCGATGTGGTTGTTAATCCAAGGAAGATTAAGCTCAAAAACTCCTTCAGGCGTAGAAGCCTCTTACAGCGTTTAGGCACAGAAAACAGAAGCTTAACTACAACTAAAGCATACAAGTGTTTGGAAATAGAATGATTGTGATTGTTGCAAAGCTTCTGGACCAAGGCTATATTTATAGCCTTGGTCGGGGCGCCTGGAAGGGTTCCGGGCGCCCTGGGGGGATAAAATTTATCCCCCAACGGTTGGATCGAGTCAAAGCTCGATCCTGTGAAAAAGTCACTTCCGGGCGCCCCGGACAGCTCCGGGCACCCTGGAGCCAAAAGTCAACCTAGTTGACTTTTGGTCCGTGCTCTCTTCTCCGATTCAGCTCGCCTCTGGTCCGGGTCTTTCTGCTCCAGCTCCGCTTGCTTGGGTGATCTCTGACATCCGGAATAGGGCTCACCCGAACCCATCTTCCGGTCTTCTCGAGCGTGCTTCCCTCCGGCTTCTCGTCCCTCGGAATTGCCGCGTGTCCCTTCTCGTCCACCAGCGTACTCATCCGCAGACTTCGTCCCTTGGTCGCACCCCGTGCCGACCTTCGCGCTAGCTGCGTCTCTTGCTCCCCGAGCAATCTTCCGCTACCGGCTTTCGTACCTCAGAACCACCGCGCGCACTTCCTTCTCGTCCGCCGGTGTACTCTTCCACAGCACCTCGTCCCTCGGACGCACAACGTGTCATCCTTCTCGCTAGCTGCGTCTTCCGCTCGAGTACATGTGCTCCTAAGCTCCTGCACACTTATACACAAGGTTAAAAACAACGCAGGACCTAACTTAACTTGTTGATCACACCAAAACAACCTTAGGGTTCCAACAATCTCCCCCTTTTTGGTGTGATCAACCCAAGTTAAGCTAGGGTCAACAATAGATATGAAATTAAACAGTTTATTGCAATAACATGCAACATGATAGAAAAAACTAAATTTCAAACATTCCAAATTTTAATTTTCAATTTTCTACCTCCCCCTAGACTTATACTTTCCTTCTCCCCCTTTGATCACAATAAAAATGGGGAACAACTAAAATCTAAGGGTTGACATTAAAAAAATTTGAAAATATATTTCAATAATTTTCAGGGAAATTTTTAAGTCAAGACAAATTTCTAAGTCAAGAAATAAATTTCAAGTATTCGTCATCAATAATTAAAAACTTTCTAAGCCGAAAAATTTATGCAAGAAAATTTTAAGAGAATTGATAACATTAAAAGAAATTTTCTATGCATTTATTTATTTATATATTCTAATGCTTTTATTAGAAAATTTTAAATTTCCATTTTAATTTATCATAATTTCTTAACTTTGAAGCAAGAAATTTTGAGCATGTAGAAATTTGTGCAAATTGTAACATGTCATTTTGAATTCCTAATTTGCAAAGATATTTCGATAATATAAACTTGATAAAGTTTTTCGACAATACTTCTGATTTATAAACTTCGTTCGACAAAATATTTTGTAATTTGCAAAAGTATTTTGATAACATAAATTTGCAACAATCTGTGGATAATAGATTTACTACTCCGAAAAACTCTTTCGATAATATCTCTAATTTGCAAACTTTGTTTAAAAAAATGTTTCGTAATCCGAACAAATTTTTAGATCCGGAAAAAGTTTTCGATAATATTTCTAAGTTGCATAATTCTTTCGTAAAAATATTTTATAATTTGCAACAATTTTTCGACCGAAGATTTTCTAATCCGAAAAGTTCTTTCGATAATTCAAATTTTGGTTCGCAAAAATCTTCAGGTAATTTGATTAATTGAAACAGTTGTTCAGAGGGTAGAGGTCATACCTTACTTACCTCGTCGACCGTTGGTTCTCCCCTTGTTAAATTAATTTCTTCCGAAGATTCTCCCCTTTCATCGATCTCGGGATGTACTTCGGCTGTTGGGGCTGTCTTGGTAATTTCTTCCGTCTCGGATTCTTCTGATGACGGCTCGATGTCTATTGAGGAGACGACTTCAACCGATTCTTCGTAGAGCATTAAGAACTTTTCCCAAAGTTCTTTCGCGCTTTTGTACTCTCCGACTCTGTCGAAATCTTTAGTTGGTATTGCGCTTAGAATGTGAAACTCTGCTCGAGCATTCGCCATGGACTCTTCACATTGCTTCTCGTCCCAGAGGCGTATGCCGATTTTCTCTCCGTTCGTGTCTTTCGGTGCTTCATAACCTGTTTTCATTATTAGAGAAATACCAATATCAGAGTTAAGGAATACCTTCATTTGTTGCTTCCATGAAGAAAGCTCCCCCTCGAATGTTGGTGGGTAGTCATTAGCTCCGGCCATTGTTGCTACTGTAACGACCCAATTCTCTCTATTTTAAGTTCTAAAAGTCAAAAAAAAATATTTGGAAATACTTTTAAAATATTCTAGAGATTTTTAGGAATTTTTACGTATTTTTTGGAGGTCGTTTAGTAGGTTTACAAAAAGAAAGAAGTTTTGACCAAAAATCGTTGAAGGTGAGACTCGAACCCAAGACCTTGGGTCGGACCGACCCAACCGGACACGGCCCAACCAACTGAGCTATGCTCGTTTTGTTAACCAAGTACGAAGCGAATATAGTTGAGTTATAATGAGAACCCAAAGTTTAAAGTTAGACCTAGTTATAAAAGGCTAAGTTAGGAGGGATTAGGTTATTTTTCTTTTTCTCCCGAATCTCCTCTCCTCTCACGCGCGGCGCGGCGATTTGCTCCTGCTCGGGCGCCGGCGAAGCTTCCTTCCGGCTGGTTTTCATCCGCGGGTGGTTGTCTCGACAGAGGAGAACTTGGGAACACGAAGGGATCACCGGGAAAAGTAGCTACCCGAACCCTAGAAGCTTCCTTTCCTTCTTTCCGGTTGTAAGTGCAAGAAACCCTAGGTAAGTACTACTCACCTGCGGTAGGAGTTGTTTCGGGTTTCCTTTTTGATTCTTCCTTTGCTTCCGAGGCCTAGCATGAACCCTAGACCTTAGGATGTGGCGGCAGAGCAAGTTTGACCTCTCCTTTATACGAGCACAGCACGTTAAGATTGAGAAATTGGGTTCTTTGTTCATTTTGAACTCGAGGCATGTTGTAGAGATTTTTGGGTCCTTTTAGCTTTCTGCCGTGAGACCTAAAGGAAGAATATGAATGATTAGGTTTAGTTTGTTTGGATAGCATGTTCTGCCAATGCTGTTTGTTCTTTATACCA
Source organism: Zingiber officinale (assembly GCF_018446385.1). Lineage (NCBI taxonomy): Eukaryota > Viridiplantae > Streptophyta > Magnoliopsida > Zingiberales > Zingiberaceae > Zingiber > Zingiber officinale. Next base: position 111,752,819 of record NC_055993.1, on the reverse strand, counting down.
TACAGATTAGAGCAGGTTACATCATTTCTTGCTTATGCTGTAATTTTCCTGATACAGTTAGGTGATAGCATATTCTGCCAATGCTGTTTGTTTTTATACCAAGTAGATTTTGAGCATTTCTTACATAGAAACTCTATTTCGAACTCCTGGTTAAACTGGACAGCTTTAATTTCAGCTTATAGTTGTCTCTTTAGCATGCCTACAGCCTTAAATGTAGTATTCGTGTAGGCCTAATTGCTGCCATAAATTCCAGCAAATGGATTTAGGGTTTTTACAACATGATAAGAAGCATAAAGTTGCATTCTTTTACTTTTATTGCAGCATGCTAAAAAGTCTAGAATTAGCTTCCTTTTTGCTTTATTTATAGCATGATTAGAATCATTCCATACTTGATTTTACAGCATGTTTAGAAGCACTAAAATAGCATCCTTTGCCATGTTTTCACCGTATGATTCAAAGGCTTTAAATTGCTGTCTTTAGTTTAGCTTATAGAATGATCAGTAAGCTTTAAGTTACTTGTTTTATTCTGTTATATAGCATGGTTAGTTGATTATACACCCATACTTGTTAAGTATATTTAAAGGACTCCCACAATCTTTAATAAAAGATAATAAGGAAGATAAAAGAATAAGAAAGATAACAAGTTAGTCAAGCAAGAGGCTAGTACCCGACATCCAAGAGCTTGTCGTTAAACAAATCCAGGTGACCATTTCCGAGGTCTTGGCCCTGGTAGACCAAGGTCTGCTCTTTTAGGATTGGTGGCTCGCAACCCCAACCTATTAGGGAACGCGCATGAGATGGTACTAAGCCTGGGCCCAAAGAAAAGAAAACCAAAAGAAAGAAAGAAAGAAGAAGAAAGTAAAAGATAGAAATTAAAAGATTAATTTCTATTACAAGGATATAAGAAAATATAATAAGTTTTATGCTTAGAATAAATAAAAAGTTAGTTTCTTTAATTCTGAGCTTACAGTGTTCATTTCTTATTATCCTGTTAGATAGTGAGCATGTTTAGTATTCAGTTTCATTTTCTGTATACCATGAGCACATGCAGATTTGCTTTAGCATTTCAGTTTCAGTATTATTGCATTACATTTATGCATTTCGAGTTTTGTGAGATAGATTAGTACTTACTAAGCGTTTTCGCTTATAGATCTTTTCTTTTTTTTTCCTCCTACCGCAGATAAAGGAAAAGCTAAGGTATGAAGGGAGGCGACAGGGTGGTGGTGATGATGAATGTGTGTGGTGATTGGACTATGGAGAGATCCAGAGAGTGCTAGCAAGCTTGCAGGACCTAATGATTAGAGTTTAGGCTTTAGTTCTTTTCTTTAAATACTGTTATGAAGTTTATGTGATTGTGGTTGAGTTTGATTCGTAATGTAGCTTATTTATGACCTATTCTGGGAGTTGTGTTTAGTTCTTGTTGCTAGTCTAGTCTTTTGGTTATAGTATGAATTTATTACTGCGTGGTTGTGAATAAAACGTGTTCCAGCCGCATGTGGCTGCGTATATATATCTTGTGTATTATAGATTTGGTCACCGGTACAGGGGAGACTCTGCCGGAATTTTTTGGTAGAAATCCCACTGAACCGTGATAAATCTAAATGACTCTATTAATAGCGTCAGTGACACTAGATAGAGAGTTGTAGTTAGGTAACATTCGCCCTTAGGGAGTAGTAGTAAGAAGGGTGGGTTGTTACAGCTTCAGACGGCTGTTAGTCCTTCTGAGGCGTCTCGGCTCTGATACCACTTGTAGGACCGTTGGGCCGGCTAGAGGGGTTGGTAAATAACCTGTCAATTAAAAACAGACAACCCTTCCTCGAACGATTAAGCTAACACTTGTAAAATGAATTAAGCAGATAAATAAAAGCATAAAAGAAAAGACGAGGCACCAGATGTTTACTTGGTTACAACCGATGTGGTTGTTAATCCAAGGAAGATTAAGCTCAAAAACTCCTTCAGGCGGAGAAGCCTCTTACAGCGTTTAGGCATAGAAAACAGAAGTTTAACTACAACTAAAGCATACAAGTGTTTGGAAATAGAATGATCGTGATTGTTGCAAAGCTTCTGGACCAAGGCTATATTTATAGCCTTGGTGGCGCCCTGAAGGGTTCCAGGCGCCCTGGGGATAAAATTTATCCCCCAACGTTGGATCAAAGCTCGATCCTATGAAAAAATCACTCCAGGCGCCCCGGACGCTTCGGGCGACGGCTCCGGGCGCCCTGGAGCCAAAAGTCAACCCAGTTGACTTTTGGTCCGTGCTCTCTTCTCCGGTTTAGCTCGCCTCTGGTCCGGGTCTTTCTGCTCCGGCTCCGCTTGCTTGGGTGATCTCTGACATCCGGAATAGGGCTCACCCGAGCCCATCTTCCGGTCTTCTCTAGCGTGCTTCCCTTCGGCTTCTCGTCCCTCGGAATTGCCGCGTGTCCCTTCTCCTCCACCAGCATACTCATCCGCAGACTTCGTCCCTCGGTCGCACCCCGTGCCGACCTTCGTGCTAGCTGCGTCTCTTGCTCCCCGAGCAATCTTCCGCTCCGGCTTTCGTACCTCGAAACCACCGCGCGCACTTCCTTCTCGTCCACCGGTGTACTCTTCCACAGCACCTCGTCCCTCGGACACACAGTGTGTCGTCCTTCTCGCTAGCTGCGTCTTCCGCTCGAGTACCTTTGCTCCTAAGCTCCTGCACACTTAGACACAAGGTTAGAAACAACGCAGGACCTAACTTAACTTGTTGATCACACCAAAACAACCTTGGGGTTCCAACATCCTCTAACTAATTTTTTCTTTTCTTTTGCAGCCCAAGTCATGTTGCGTGCTCGTCTGGTTGGCAAAGCCAAGCTCGCGGACGCTGAGATTAATGCGGCGGTCATGGCCAAATTGGAGAGTCGTGGTTTGCAGTTGGTTGATCCTCAAGAAGATCCACTCGGCGAGAGCACGGGAGCCCCAACTCAAGGGAGCGAAGGAGTAGCCAGCCGTACGGTCGGCGATGTAGTGGTTATTGCAGCGAATCCCCCACCCGAGCAGTGTTTAGCAATTCCAGTTGCCGAGGCCTCGGAATCGGCTTCTTCAGGGGAGCCTTTGATAAGCTGGAAAAGGCGCCGCACAAAGATAACTACTCGGGAAACAACCTCTGATACACAAACTCCAACCAAGACAAGCCCACATTTGTCATCTGAGCGGGATGAAACCTCCACACCTATGCCTGAGCAAGTGATGGTCATCCCTCATTCTTCTCTTTCATCCGATCGGACGTCGTCCTTATCCGGTCTGCCACAAGGAACCATCTGTACACCACCAGTCGCTTACCTACCACAGTCGAGGACCCAGAATTCTCGCATCCGCCCAGCGTTGATGTCTCAATCGGGTGGCAGAGCAACCTCAGTCTCGTCTGCTCTGAGTGGCTAGCGCCACATAACGATGGTCATCCATCTGCCGACTGATGAGTGGCACTACTCGGACAGTGCTAGAGCCCAGGCCCCAGAGCACGAGATAATCATCCAGGGTTTGCCCACACAGATATGGGTTGATGCACGGGCCCATGTGGCGGTCATGCCTCCAGAGGCGCTTGCCGATAGACATACCCAGATGTCCACTGGGGTAAGTATTTTATATGTTACTATTTGTCACAACTCAATCCTAAGAACTTTTTGCTTCCTCGCAGTATTGTGTAGAGAGCCTAGCCATGTGTCAAAGGCTGGCATTTTTGGAGCAAGAAGTCAAGCAACTACAGGCCCCGAGCAGTCAATCATCTACTTCCCAGGCGCAGCTGGAGCAGATGAGTGTTGAGATGGCTCAATGATAACCATCATTTGGTCATGGTATTTTGATTCATATAAGCATACTATTTGATCTTCTCATGTGTTAATTCTACATTTATATCACATTTCATGAGTTGTATTCATTTGTGGATGTAATTACAAATTATCTTATATTTACAGGATTTGATGCTAATATTCGAATATGGTTTTTGTAGGCATCAAAAGGTAAGGACTCTAGTTTGATCAACTAGATTGAGTTCAAATCTGAGCTTAAATAAGGAGATCAAGCTTTAGAACAATCTTGGTCATTCATCGAAGATTGGAGCAGATCTAAGCCATTCGATGAAGATCTGTTCCATCCAACCTAATGAGGAGTAGATCAGGACCTTTGATGAAAATCAGTACATTCAGATCAGATTGAAAGTGACTTTCCATCGTTGATTAAGACCCGAAGTATTCTGGACCATTGGATCAGATATGAGATGTGATTTAAATCGCGTGAGAAGCTACAGTGTTCGCTGGGGCTCGGGTACTCGTGATTCTGGCACTGTTTATCTTCTTCCCTGAAGCTCCCGTCCGCAATCCAGATCCAAGAGCAATCTTCTCCAACAACGGCGATCTCTGAACTGCTGGCGTTCATCGTCTAAGGTCAGAGAGTAGATCGAGGGAGGTTCCCCAGTCAGCGACTTCGAATTTCTGCTTCTGTTCGCAATCCAGATCGAGGGAGGTTTCTCGATCTGCGAGCTTCGCCATCCATCGAAGCTTGAAGAGAGTTTACCAAGAGTTTCTGACTCCATTTTCATCTTCAAACTCACCCGCGACTTCTGAATCGATTTGATTAGTCGATCAAAGCTTGCGATTCCATAATTCGAACTCTGTTCTTCGTGCGTTGAGAGTTACAGTCGGGTGTGAGCTCGAAGGGTGTTCTCCAGAAGCTCTGAGCATTGGTTGCACTAGCTGGAAGCTCGTGATTCATCGTTGATCGCTCGAAGGGAGTTCCCAGAAGTGATTTTTCTTCACGATAGAGAAGAGGAGTTTGATCATAGGTTTAGTTGTGGAACGTGTTTTGTTTACCTTTATCTTTGACTTGTCCATGAATTTGCTCAGATGTCATGATCTAATTTGCTTATTTTAGATTTGATTTCATGCATTTGATTGTTGCATTTTATTCAATTCTGCTTAAGAATAGGAATCCCTAATTTCATTACCTTTGGTTAGTTGAAGATGAATAGTGTAAGTTCGTGCAATTATTATTAAGGCTAATAAGAAAAACGTGTGGAACTCATGCAAGAACAATAAAATGTAAAGTTCATTCTGTTCATTTAGCCACTTTAATTAAATTATGAATCATTACTGTTTTAATTTCAATTGGACCAACATGATTAGCTTGATAGTGTTCGTTTACCATTAGGATATTCTCTTTAGATGAACCCAAACCAAACATCCATTTCCATTTGAAATCCTAAAAAGAATTTCAATTCTAGAACTTACACACACTTATTAGTTATCCTTGGGAAAAAAATACGACTTGGGACTCTTTACTACAACTCTTATCTTTAGTTTTAATGGGTTCCAATATTTATTAATTTTGAAGTTTCACGTGATATGAAAATGGCTACATCAGTCAACTAAGAGCCGATCTTAGTGCGAGCACCGAGCAACTGGAGGCGGAGAAGAGCAAAGGAGCCGAGCAGGCTGACCAATTGGCTTGGCTTAATAAACAGGTCAGTTCCTTCAAGTCCAAGATTAATTTGGCGAACAATAGAAAACTTTGAGCCATCGAGGACTTGGAGATCAAAAATAAGGAGTTCCGGGTGTTGGCCCAAAACCTAAAGGATACTGAGGCCACTTTGAAGGCCGAGCGGGATGGGCGATTGGCAGACCAGACGACGACGAAGACCCAGCTCATCAGAAAAGATGAAGAGCTGGCCCATTTGAAGGAAGAGCTGAAAGCTTCCCACGGGACCTTAGAGACTTACCAAGGAGATGAGTCGAGTAGGTTTGACCTTATGAAACAAGCCTACATCCGCTCGGATGCTTTTAATGATAAGGTCGCCGATCAGGCACTCTATCTATTCGACCTAGCTATCGACGAGATGCTTGATCAGTTGAAGGAAGGCGGCTACCTCCCCTCCTCCCTAACAAATAAGGTCAGCAGTCGGGACAAGTTGAATGAGTCATTGCTCGACGATGTTTTAGATTTTTTGGAGTGAGCTTGTGAGTTTTGATTGTGTATAATTTTTTCAAAGTATCAATGAATGCACATCCACCTGGCAAACTGCTATTTTTCTTTGTCTCTTTTCTGGTCGTTCGACATTTCGACTTGTATTGTCACGTAAACTGTAAGTGTGGCCTCGTGTTTCTCCGATTGGCAACGGATTATCTTTTTCTTAAGAGGTTAATCAGTTCCGATTTTAAGTTCTTTGCTTGACCATTTCATGGCGTAGATTTAAGGTCGTCGCTCGACCGCTGATGAAGATATGAGTTTAAGGTCGTCGCTTGACCGCTGATGAAGACATGAGTTTAAGGTCGCCGCTTGACCACTGATGAATACATTGGTTTAAGGTCGTCGCTCAACCACTGGTGAAGACATGGGTTTAAGGTCATCGCTCGACCATTGGTGAAGATAAGGGTTTAAAGTCATCGCTCGACCATTGGTGAAGACAAGGGTTTAAGGTCGTCGCTCGACCATTGATAAGTGGAAAACTTTGAATTTATTCATGTTTGTCCTGCAAAAGGAAAATACATAAATACATCTTCATTTGCTCGGGGGTCTTCTGTATGCAGGACGAAGACAGCAGACGGTGTTATAATCCGTTGGTTGGCTAGAAGGGGGGTTGAATAGCCCTGCACAAAAACAAAACAAACCCTTCTCGGATTTAAAAGAACACTTGCATAAAATAATTGATAAACTAAAAAGACGAGGCTCAGAGGATTTACTTGGTTACAACCGGGGAGGTTGTTAATCTAAGGAATAGAGTAGACTAAATTCTCCTTCAGGCGGAGAAGCCTCTTACAGCAGTGTAAGCACAGAAATGAGAAGTTAAACTAGAAAGGAAAGCGTATAAGTGTTGTTTCAGTAATTGCTTGTTCTGTTTAACTTCTTGGACCAAAACTATATTTATAACCTTGGTCGGGGCGTTTAGAAGGATTCTAGGCACTTGGAAGGAGATAAAACTTTATCCCCATCGCAACGGATAGCGGTCAAACGTGATCTGGATAAAAGTCCATTCCGGGCGCCCTAAAGGGTTCCGGGCGCCTGGACCAGGAAAATCAACCACGTTGAATTTTCCTAGTCCGGGCCTTCCGCTCCAGCTCCGCTTCGGCTCTGCAGGCTTAGGTGATTTCGGCCATCCGGAATAGGGTTCACTCGAACCCAACTTCCGGCCTTCTCCTCGAGCAAGCTTCCGCTCCAGCTTCTCGTACGTCAAAATCGTTGCATGCTTCCTTCTCGTCCACCAGCGTACTCTTCCGCAGCTTCGTCCCTCGAACATAGTGAGCCCGTCGGCTCTCTCCCATGCTAACCTTCTCGCTAGCTGCTATTGGTGCGGTTAGTACTAACGGTCTAACTCAGGTTTTAATGAATGACAAATCAGGTTAAGTTAGGTTTGTCGTGATCTAACACTCTGACCGAGTGTGCAGGCGAAGTCCAGGCAGGTCGAAGGGCTGACCGGATGTCTGGCACGAAGTTCAAGCGGGTCGACGGGCTAACCGGATGCTTGGCCAGAAGTCCAGCTAGGTCGACGGGCTGACCGGATAGCTGGCGAGAAGTCCAAGCGGGTTGTCGGGATGACCGGACGTTTGGCGAGAAGTCCAGATGGGTTGAAGGGCTGACCGGACGTCTAGCAGGTGAGTAAAGGTAAGTCACTGGAAGGGAGTGACTGTGAGGACGCGTTCCCGAGAAGGGAACATTAGGCGTCGATCCGGCTTAGATCCATTTCGGATATCTAAGTCGAGATCGTGACTAGATTCCGGTCTCGAAAAGACGGAATCTAAGTCATACTCTTGATATTGAATGTATAAAACTGTGCTAACACTTTGTTTTGCAGGAAACATATTATATATTTACCTCGGACTAACCTTGTCTTGCAGGAGAAGGAATCTCTGGAGAAAGGTGGTCCGGGTGCCCGGGAGGCAATTTTTATCCTATCGCATCGTCGCCACGTGGAGTTCGCTGGTTGGACCTGCCACGTCTCACCAGGGCGCCCGGAAGGGATCCGGGGCGCCCCGAGCCTCATATAAAAGGAGGGTTAGAGGTGGAGCCTAAATACAACAACTGATAAGAAGATCTTCTACTGCTTGCTCTGCTGCTTTACGCTCCTGCGACGCTAACGAAGCTCCGACAACGCACGCTTTCCTTTTCAATTTATTCCTTTGTCGGTATTGCTTTTTTTTCATTAGCATTTTTTGTACGTAGTTTGTAATAATTTTCGAACTGCTAGTGATTACCCATCGAAAGCACTCAAGGAGTGCGGGCCTTGGAGTAGGAGTCGACACAGGCTCCGAACCAAGTAAAATTGGCATGTGTTAGCATTGCTTATTCTTTTCTCCGCTGCGCTTAACTCTTATCGAAGAATTTTTTTCGTAATCGATATTCACCCCCCCCCCCCTCTATCGAATCATCACGATCCAACAAGTGGTATCAGAGCAGGTACCGCTCTGATTTGGTGCAACCACCAATCAGGCAAGGGTTGATTTGTTTTAAAAATGTTTTTCTATTTTCGGATTTTTGTTTTTCGTAAAATTCCAAACTGGTATAATTACCTATTTGGAAATCTCCTTCCGTCATAATTACATCTAAATTGGTGCAACACCAATTTAGTTATTTTTATTTAATTCTTCCCGCACTACTAATCCAAGACCAAGTCTTGGAACCTCTCTATTTGTCTTTTTTTGTGCAGATTAAAAATGTCGCAGATCGAGGGCTTCAACACAGTGCTGTAAGACCGTTAGATTCGATAGAGGGGGGGTGAATATCGATTCGAAAATCTCGAGTTAAAACGCAGCGGAAAAATAAAGAAATAAAGAGATGACACTGTTGATTTTTACTTCGTTCGGAGCCTGTGACGACTCCTACTCGAAGGCCCGTACTCCTTGAGTACTTTCGTTGGGCAATTCACTAGCAATTCGGATAATTACAATTTACGTACAAATATTGCTAATGAAAAAGAAAGAAAACAAAGCTAACCGACAAACAATGAATTAAAAAAGAGCCGGAGTGAGTCGTCGGAGCTTTGTGAACGTTGTTGGAGCACAGAGCAGCAGAGTGATTGGACTCAGAGTTCTCAGCAGACTTGTATTTTGAAGCTCCTGCCTGGGGCTTCTTTTATATGCTGCTCCGGGCGCCTTGATCGCAATCGCAGGAAGAATGTGACGTTGTTAGATGCTCTGTGGAGGCCTTCCTATAGGCTTGCCTCCGGGCGCCGGATCCCTTCCAGGCGCCGGATCGTGACGTAGGTTTGGCCAATCAACGAGCACCAAATATGCGACGAGATCACATTTTGTTAGCACATTTGGGCCGGCTAAGTAATAAAATTAGCATCGAGTATGACTTAGATTCCGTCTTTCCGAGACGGAATCTAGTCACGATCTCGACTTAGATATCCGAAATGGATCTAAGCCGGATCGACGCCTCTGTTCCCTTCCCGAAGCGCGTCCTCGCGATCCTCCCCTCGATGACTTACCTCACTTGCCGGACGTCCGGTCGGCCGTCGGCCGTCGGACTTCTTCCAGCGTCCGGTCGCCCGTCGACCGCTTGGACTTCTCGCCAGCTATCCGGCCCGTCGACCTAGTGGACTTCTCGCCAAGCGTCCGGTCACCCGTCGACCCGCTTGAACTACTATCGGCCCGTCGACCTAGCTGGACTTTTCCTGCACACTTGATAAAAGTGTCAGACAACAACACAACTAACTTAACCCATTTGTCATTCATCAAAACCTGGGTTAGACCGTTAGTGCTACCCGCACCAACAATCTCCCCCTTTTTGATGGAATGACAACCTGGTTAAGTTAGTGAAAGCATATGTACGAAACAACATGCATTTGTGTGGTTTTAAAGTTAGTTTGAGTTTTCAAATTGGTTTAGCTAACTTAACCACCTAACCCTCCTCCCCCTTTGGCATTCATCAAAAAAGAACAAGGGTAAATAAGCATAGTGTTTAAGTTACCTAATCATGAAAAATAACTGAGTTTGGTTCAAAATTCAAGGATAAAAGTACACTCTTTAAATCCAAGAAAAATCAATTTGACTTTGGGGGAGTTTTTAAAAAACTTGTTTAACACATTTGTTTTTTTTGCTTTTGAAAAAATTGCTAAGTGTAGATTGTCTAATTTGCATTCATAAGTGTATAAGGTCTAATGTTTCAAACCAAATTTCCAAAACAAGTTTGAGAAAATATATTTTTCAAAATTGATTTATTTTTCAACACTAAGTTTGTAAAAAATTCAATTTTCAAAATCAAAGAAAATGATTTTGAGAAGCTTAGTTTGTAAAATTTAGCTTTGAAATTAAATTGTCAAACTCAAGTTTTAAGGATTAAATTGTCAAATTCAATTTGGAAAACTAAGGTAGTTTTATTTCTCCTCCTGAAATTGATACTTAATTCTAACCAGCTGTCTAACCAGTTAGGTACTAACTAACTATCAGAAGATAGTAGCTTTCACTAGGTTAGTCAGATTAAGGAAATTATAATCAGTCAGTGTTTGACTTGACTGATGAACTTTAATCTGATTAATATCTGAATTGTATTTAACGTCCAAACTTATGTTGATGCACTGAAATAAGCATCTTAAGTCTGGACAGTTGGCCTATGCATCTCACCCCTTTCTATGTTTGTCAAACACAAGCAAGGTAACCCTAGGGTGTTGGTGAGATGCTCAAAAACTAGTCCTATGGGTACATGCTTTCTAAGGATGTAAGCCTAGTCTAAGGCCAAAACTGTTTTTGAAAATCTAAAAAATGGAAAGTTTGAAAACAAACAAGTTTAGCCTATAAGTTGATGAAATCAATTTCGAAAGTATTTTTGAAATTTCCTAGTCTATTAAGATAGAACATATTCAATGTAAGTTTGAAATGCCACTAGATAAATCCAAAATATTTTACAAATAGTGTAGCTACAGAAGTAGGTCATCACTAAAGCTACTGAGATGATGAAGGGGGTGGTCCAGATCCCAAGGATCGAAGAAGTGCCATCAGCTCAGTGTGGCGGGTGTCCCCGGTAGCTCGTAACTCGGCAACCTCTCGCCGTATGTCCCGATGAAAGTCGGAGTTCTCCTGCTGGAGACTCGCCATGGCTCTCTCTAGTCCGGTCATACGGTCGGCTAGTGTGCGGGGAGCGTGTCGTGGTGCTCGAGCTGGGGGTGGTGGTGGAGCCGGTGCGGCTTCCTCCGGAAATAGTGCGAGCATGAACTCGTCCATCTGTGCGTCTGGATCGGGCTGGTGCTGTGCCCCCCTCCGCCAAGTCATAGTCCCATCATCTCTATCTACCTGGATGCCGGCTAGGGAGAAGTTCCGAGAGGATATAACATCGAACTCGGTCATATGGGCAACGTCTCCTCTAGTGACATCAATGTGCAGTGAGGACATATAGGCTGTCAGAATGTGACCAAATGGCATATGGACTCGACTGTCAGTCACGTATCCGGCTGAGTAAATGATGGTGGAAAAGATATGTAGGCTAATGTCAATCTCTAACCTATGAATCAGGGCATAAAGTAGGAATGAATGGAATGGGCGCATCACAGCGATGTCCCGAGTGGTCAGTGGTAAAATGCAAAGAACTACAACCCTATAAAGAGCGTAGTCCTGGACTCTAAGTTCTACTGACCTAAACTTTGTCACAGTGGGATCTCTCTCTCCCCCAAAAAAATACGAATACATCGTATCGAGAGTAATATGTGAGTAGGGATCGTCGAACGGTAGATCCCTCGGAGGATAGCATAAAAAGGAGCAAGTAGAAGGACGCAACTCTAAAAACTCTCGGATAGTCGTAGGGGAAAATACGATATCAGTGCCTGCCGCCCTAGTGGTATAGGTGAAGTCGTCTACTTTTACTAGGTTGTTGCAAAATTCGGCACATAGACTTATGTTTATTGGATTGGTACATTCGACAAGGTTCCTTAAATTGTAGTGGCCTATAACCTCTAAGGCAGAGGGACATGACCTTAGGAAGAACGCTCTATCTATGCAAGTAGTCCTAATGGCCTTATAAATGGTGGACTCAAATTTAATCTTAAGTTCGTCTGTGGGAAACCTAGGGTCTGTACTAGCATTGGAGGGTCCAGCACCAGTATTTGTTCGTTTCCTACTGTATATAAAGAATATTTAAAAAAAATTTTAGAAGACAAAAGAAATTTTTAGAGAGTGGAAGAGTGTTTTACCGAGGAGCCATCGAAGAAAAAATATAGATTTGACGACCTCGGTTGAATCGCAACAGCGTCGTCACCGCAAGAAGATTTTGATTTAGAGTACTTTCGCACTGAGGTTCAAAGTGAACCTTGGCAAAAGTGAGAGGGAGTGGGGCAGATGTTGGGGGCGCCTGCTGCCCCTTATTTATAGGGGACTCCGGCGACCAGAATACCAGGGGCGCCCGCCCCTGGTTTTGGATTTTTTTTTTTTTTTTTTTTTTTTAAGTTAAAGTTTTGAAAATAATTTTTAAGTTAAAAGTTTAAGTTAAAATTTTGAAAATAATTTTTAAGTTAAAAATTAAGGTTTTTAAGTTAAAATTTTGAAAATAATTTTTAAGTTTAAAATTTTGAAAATAATTTTTAAGCTTAAAATTTAAGTTAAAATTTTGAAAATAATTTTTAAGTTTAAAATTTTTGGAGATAATTTTTAAGTTTAAAATTAAAGTTTAAAATTTTGAAAATAATTTTTAAGTTAAAAATTTAAGTTAAAATTTTGAAAACAATTTTTAAGTTTAAAAAATTTTAAGTTAAGATTTTGAAAATAATTTTTAAGTTAAAATTTTGAAAATAATTTTTAAGTTTAAAAATAAAATTTTGAAATTAATTTAAAGATTAAATTTTAAGTTTAAAATTAAATTTTGAAATTAATTTAAGTTTAAAATTAAATTTTGAAATTAATTTAAGTTTTAAAATTTAAAATTTTGAAAATAATTTTTAAGTTTAAAATTTTGAAGATAATTTTTAAGTTTAAAATTTTAAAAATAATTTTTAAGTTTAAAAATAAAAATTTGAAATTAATTTAAAGATTAAATTTTGAAATTAATTTAAGTTTAAAATTAAATTTTGAAATTAATTTAAGTTTTAAAATTTAAAATTTTGAAAATAATTTTTAAGTTTAAAATTTTGAAGATAATTTTTAAGTTTAAAATTTTAAAAATAATTTTTAAGTTTAAAAATAAAAATTTGAAATTAATTTAAAGATTAAATTTTGAAATTAAATTAAGTTTAAAATTAAATTTTGAAATTAATTTAAGTTTAAAATTTAAAATTTAAAATTTTGAAATTAATTTAAAGATTAAAATTAAATTTAAATAATTTTTAAGTCTTATTCATCTCACCCGATCTATATTATCAATCCGGGAAACCTATGGTTTTGTGAGATGAAATTGGTTTGATTATAGAGTTTTGGTTTAACTAGTGTTAGATTCAGACTTAGCTTTGGTTTCCACAAATTGGCATTCTTCGGATAAACTTCTAAGCTTGGTGAGTCTCATGGACATCATTAGAAGTAACCAACCTTTCGAAGTTTTCCGAATAGTCCTATCCACGGAACTTAGTACTAAATCTTGGTCTAACTGGTTAGGATTCGTTTAAGGGTAGCTTCGGTCAGTTCCACTTGGCCAAATGCACCAGATCGAAGCCATATCTTTCTAGACATGCGATGCCCAAGCTTCCCTAACGTACTATCGTCCAAAAACTTCACCAGTACCATAAGTCAAGTTAAACTTGGTCTCTTTTTAACTAATCCTAATTACCCTGTCGGGTTAGTTTGTTTTGGGTTACCCTATCGGGTATGTTAGTTTTGGAGGTGCCAGCTATTCTGGAGCCTCCCCCTGAATTATTGGCCATTAATTTAGATTTTGGGTTTGTGTCGATTCTTTTTATAGTTATAATCAACTTGGTGATAATCTAAATTTTGTTGAGTTTTGAATTTTGATTTTAAGTTAAATTTATATTTTAGTTTTTGATCTGATTTATTCAAGTTTATATAATGTATTTTATCTTTAGGTATATAGAATTGATTAAGTCCTACTTGCGTGGTTAAGCACGCTTTCGGGACCCAAGCTTGTTTAGTTACTTTGTGTTGGGTTAATAATGATTTAAAGGTTTTGTTTGAGTTTGACTTATATCCAAGTCCGGTTTTATTATAGCATGCCTTTTGGTTATTTAGAATTAAATCTAAATTTTTAGATCTTGTTGTGAATTTTTCCAACAATTCTTTTAACTTATTAATTTCATTTTTAATGATAAATTCTCCTCCTCAAGTGTTCGATCTTGAGTTGGATTCAATTTTTAATTGTTCCTTGAGGTTTTGATTTTCCTCAAGCGATTTATTTTCATTTTCTAATTTAACTACTTTTTTATTTAAACACGAGATAATTCTAAAGAATTTACGATTTAAGTTTAGGTATACCTCTTCGGAACCTTCGGAAACGAGTGCGGACTCGTGGCTCGATTCGGGTTCGGACCCGTCTTCCGATTCCTCTGATTCGTCTTCCGTTTCAGCTTCGCGAGCCATCAGCGCGAGGTGACTTTGGTGCTTTTGCCTTTCTCCTTCCGATTCGTCTGAGGAGGAATCGTCCCATGTTGCTTTGAGGGCTTTCTTCTTTGTTGACTTTGGTTTGTCAAGTTTCAATCTTGGGCATTCGTTCTTGTAGTGCCCCTTTTTGTTACATCCGAAACATGTGACATGCTGGCGAACTGATCTTCTGAAGATCCTGTTTGCTGAAGCTTCTCTTTTTCCTGGTGAACATTTTCCTTACCAAGTTCACCAGATGTTCTTCGTCTTCCGAGTCTTGATCGGAATCTTCTTCGGATTCGGGCTTGTTCTTCTTTTCTTTAGAGGAACCTGCAAATAGAGCTACACCTTTCTCGACCCCGGCGTTAGTTTGCTCATGAAGTTCTAATTCACAAAAGAGTTCGTCCAATTTTAATTTAGATAAATTTTTTGAGATTTTGTAGGCATCTACAATTGATGTCCACAAATTGTTTCGCGGAAAAGCATTTAATGCGTACCTGATTAAGTCTCGGTTCTCCATTTGGTGGCCTATCGCGTGGAGACCGTTGAGGATATCTTTGACCCTCGCGTGGAGCTGACTTGCCGTTTCTCCTTCCTGCATTTTTATATTAAAAATTTTATTTAACAGCAAATCTCTTTTTGTTACCTTCGCGTCGCTTGTTCCTTCGTGCAACTCGATCAGTTTATCCCAAAGCTCCTTAGCGTTTTCATGTGGTCCGACCCGGTTCAGTTCTTCTCGTGTTAGTCCGCAGTGTAGAGTATTGATGGCTTTGTTTTCAATTGATGCCTTTTTCTTCATATCATTTGTCCATTCTTCAGGGTCTACTATTCTCCCGGAGTTGTCTACTGGAATTTTATAAGCCTTTGTGACGCTCATCCATTGGTCGTAGTCTGTCTTCATGTAGACCTCCATTCTCCTCTTCCAGTACGAAAAGTCATCCCCGTTGAATAGGGGAGGACGTACTGTGCTGAAGCCTTCTTGTTGAGACATCTTATCCTGCACACACTAAATTAACTGGAAAAAAAATCCCAAGACTTCGTCTTGGATTAGCAGTGCGGGAGAAATAGAAACTCTAAGTTGGTGTTGTACCAATTTTGATTTTAAATGCAAAAAAAAACTTCCAAAAAGATAATAATATCAGTTTGGAATTGTTAAAAAAAATGATTTCACCCCCTGTCTGATTGGTGGTTGCACCAAATCAGAGCGGTACCTGCTCTGATACCACTTGTAAGACCGTTAGATTCGATAGAGGGGGGGGGGTGAATATCGATTCGAAAATCTCGAGTTAAAACGCAGCGGAAAAGTAAAGAAGTAAAGAGATGACACTGTTGATTTTTACTTCGTTCGGAGCCTGTGACGACTCCTACTCGAAGCCCGTACTCCTTGAGTACTTTCGTTGGGCAATTCACTAGCAATTCGGATAATTACAATTTACGTACAAATATTGCTAATGAAAAAGAAAGAAAACAAAGCTAACCGACAAACAATGAATTAAAAATGAGCCGGAGTGAGTCGTCGGAGCTTTGTGAACGTTGTTGGAGCGCAGAGCAGCAGAGTGATTGGACTCAGAGTTCTCAGCAGACTTGTATTTTGAAGCTCCTGCCTGGGGCTTCTTTTATATGCTGCTCCGGGCGCCTGGATCCCTTCCGGGCGCCTGGAATGTGACGTAACACTCCCAACCAGCATGCTCCAAGTGTCAACGTCGTCTTGGGGATAAAACTTGCCTCCGGGCGCCCGGAGCCATTCCGGGCGCCCGGACCCTCACTGTTCCCTACCTGCAAAACAGTGTTAGTCCGAGGCAAATAAACCCTGCAGCACAGTTAGCACATTTTACAGATACGCTAAGTAATAAAAATTAGCATCGGTATGACTTATATTCCGTCTTTCCGAGACCGGAATCTAGTCACGATCTCGACTTAGATATCCGAAATGGATCTAAGCCGGATCGACGCCTAATGTTCCCTTCCCGGGAACGCGTCCTCGCAGTCACTCCCCTCCAGTGACTTACCTCACTTACCTGCCAGACGTCCGGTCAGCCCGTCGACCCGTCTGGACTTCTTGCCAAGCATCCGGTCAGCCCGTCGACCCGCTTGGACTTCTCGCCAGCTATCCGGTCAGCCCGTCGACCTAGCTGGACTTCTCGCCAAGCGTCCGGTCAGCCCGTCGACCCGCTTGGACTTCTCGCCAGCTATCCGGTCAGCCCGTCGACCTAGCTGGACTTTTCCTGCACACTTGATAAAAGTGTCAGACAACAACACAACTAACTTAACCCATTTGTCATTCATCAAAACCTGGGTTAGACCGTTAGTGCTACCCGCACCAACAAGTGCGACCTCCCCTTTTCAGTGGGGATGATTTCTCATACTAGAAGAAGCGGATGGAAGTATATCTAAAAACAGACTTCGATCAATGGCTGAGCGTCACAAGAGCCTACAAAATACCAATAGATAGCTCCGGGAATCTACTGGAACCTGAAGAATGGACAACAGACTTAAAGAAGAAGGCATCAACAGAGAACAAGGCAATCAACACATTACAGTGTGGATTAACTAGAGAAGAACTGAACCGGGTCGAACCACATAAAAACGCTAAAGAGTTGTGGGACAAACTGATCGAGTTGCACGAAGGAACAAGCGATGTTAAGGTAACAAAACGAGACTTGCTTTTAAATAAAATATTTAACATAAAAATGCAGGAAGGAGAAACGGCCAGCCAACTCCACGCAAGAATCAAAGATATTCTCAACGGACTCCACGCAATAGGGCACCAAATGGAGAACCGGGACTTAATAAGATATGCTTTAAACGCTTTTCCATGCAACAACTTGTGGGCATCTATCGTAGATGCCTACAAGATCTCTAAAAATTTATCAAAATTAAAACTAGATGAGATTTTTTGTGAATTAGAACTGCATGAGCAAACTAACGTCGGGGTTGAGAAAGGTGTAGCTTTATTTGCAGGTTCCTCAAAAGAAAAGAAGTAACAAGTCTTAACCGGAAGACGATTCTGACTAGAACTCTGAAGATGAAGAACACCTGGTGAACTTGGTAAGGAAGATGTTCACCAGGAGGAAAAGAAGCTTCAGCAAGAAGGGCCTTCAAAAGATCAATTCTCCAACCGAATCGAGGAGTGTGACATGCTTCGGATGCAACAAGAAGGGCCACTACAAGAACGAGTGCCCGAGATTGAAGATCGACAAACCGAAGCCGACCAAAAAGAAGGCCCTCAAAGCGACGTGGGACGACTCCTCCTCGGAAGAATCGGAAGCAGAAGATCAGAAGCACCAGAGCCACCTCGCGCTGATGGCCCTCGAAGCAGAGTCGAAAGACGAATCGGAAGACGGGTCCGAACCCGAATCGAGCCACGAGTCCGTACTCGTTTCCGAAGGTTTCGAAGAGGTATTCCTAACCTTAAACCGAAAGTTTTTTAAAAGCATTTCTTGCTTAAATAATAAGTTAGTTAAATTAGAAAATGAAAACAAATTGCTCCTCGAGGAAAATCAAATCCTCAAGGAACAAGTTGTAAATAATAAACCAACTGAAGATCTAACACTTGAGGAGGAGAATTCATCATTAAAATTAGAAATTAATAATTTAAAAATTATGTTAGAAAAATTTACAACCAGATCAAAAAATTTAGACTTAATCCTAAATAATCAAAAAGCATGTTATAATAAAACCGGGCTCAGATATAAGTTGAACTCAAATACAACTTTTAAATCGTTAATAACCCAATACAAACCAACGAATAAAGTCTGGGTTCCGAAAGCATGTTTAACCACGCAAATAGGACTTAACCAATATTATATTCCTAAAGATAAAATATATTACGTAAAGTCAAATAAACCAAATCAAAAACCAGAACACAAACCTAAACCAAAAAATTTAAAATCTAAACATATTAGAACTCAACAAAATTTAAACTATCATCAAGTAAAATATAATTATAAAAGAAATAGACATAAACCGAGAACTAAAGATTAAATTAATGGTCATTAATTCAAGGGGAGGCTCCAGAATAGCTGGCACCTCCAAAACTAACCTACCCGGCAGGGTAACCCTAACCAACCTACCCGACAAGGTAATTAGGATTAGTTAAAAAGAGTTCAAGTTTAACTTGAAAAATGGTACTGGTGAAATTTTGGATGATAGTACGTTAGGGAAGCTTAGTCTATGCATGTCTAGGAAGATGTGGCTTTGACCTGGTGCATTTGGCTAAGTGGAAGTGATCGAAGCTACCCTTTATGGATCTTAACTAGTTAGACTAAGGTTTTGTACTAAGTCTAGTGGATAGGACTATTTGGAAAACCTCGAAGGCATGGTTACTTTAATGATGTCCAAGTGACTCAACATAGCCCAGAAGTTTATCCAGAGAACGCCTATTTGTTAAACCCAAAGCTAAACCTAAATCTAGCACAAGTTAAAAACAAACCCTAAAATTAAACCAAATTCATCTCACAAAATTATATGATTCCCTGATTGAAAACATAGATCGGGTGAGATGACTATTAACTTTAAAATTAAAATTAAATTTAAATTAAATTAAATTTAAATTTAAATTAAATTTAAATTAAAATTAAAATTAAATTAAATTTAAATTTAAATTAAATTAAAATTAAAATTAAAATTAATTTTTTAAAATTAGTTTTAAAAATTTAAACTTAAATTCTTTTTAACTTCAAATTTTATTTTAAAAATTAAAATTTAAATTTTTTAATTTAAAATTTTATTTTAAAAATTAAAACTTAAATTTTTTAACTTAAAAATTTATTTTAAAAATTAAAACTTAATTTTTTTAACTTAAAAATTTATTTTAATTTATGATTCCCTGATAGAAAACATAGATCGGGTGAGATGACTATTAACTTTAAAATTAAAATTAAAATTAAATTTAAATTTAAATTAAAATTAAAATTAAAACTAAAATTAAAATTAAATTAAAATTAATTTAAAATTAAATTAACTTAAAATTGAAATTAAAATTTTTTTTTTTAAAATTAATTTTAAAAATTTAAAGTTAAATTCTTTTTAACTTAAATATTTATTTTAAAAATTAAAACTTAATTTTTTTAAAAATTTAAAAATATATTTTAAAAATTAAAACTTAAATTTTTTAACTTAAAAATTTATTTTGAAAATTAAAACTTAATTTTTTTTTTAACTTAAAAATTTATTTTAAAAATTAAAACTTAAATTTTTTTAACTTAAAAATTTATTTTAAAAATTAAAACTTAAATTTTTTTTAACTTAAAAATTTATTTTAAAAATTAAAACTTATTTTCTTTAACTTAAAAATTTATTTTAAAACTTAATTTTTTTTAACTTAAAAATTATTTTAAAAATTAAGACTTAAATTTTTTAAACTTAAAAATTATTTTTAAAAAAATTAAACTTAAATTTTTGTTAACTTAAAAATTTATTTTTAAAATTAAAACTTAAATTTTTATTTAAAACTTAAATTTTTATTTAAAACTTAAATTTTTTTCAACTTAAAAATTTATTTTAAAACTTAAATTTTTTTTTACTTAAAAATTATTTTAAAAACTTAAACTTATTTTTTTTAAAAAAATTATTAAACTTAAATTCTTTTAACTTAAAAAATGATTTTAAAAATTAAACTTAAATTCTTTTAACTTAAAAATTATCTTAAAACTTAAACTTAATTTTTTTAAAAAAAAATATTTTAAAACTTAAACTTAATTTTTTTTCTTAAAAATTATTAAACTTAAAATCTTTTAAATTAAAAATTATTAAACTTAAAATCTTTTAACTTAAAAATTACTTTAAAAATTATTAAACTTAAATTCTTTTAACTTAAAAATTATTTTTAAAAATTAAACTAAATTTTTTTCCTAACTTTCAAATTTTTATTTTTAAAATTAAACTTAAAAAAAAAATCAAAACCGGAGTTAAAAACCAGGGGCGGGCGACCCTGGTATACAGACCCAGGGCGCCTAGAAGGGATCCGGGCGCCCCGCCCCACTTGACCTCGGGCGCCCGGAATTGGTTTGGGCGCCCGGAGTCCCCTATATATAGGGGGGCAGGGGCGCCCCCTTCACTTGCACCTCCTCCATTCGCTTTCGTCCAAGCTTCTTCCAAGCTTTACTATGAAAGCGTTCAAAAATAAATTTTTCCTCATTCTACGGTTAATACGCGGTCGCGAGTCAACCGAGGTCGTTAATTCTAAAAATATTTTGGCAATGGCTCCTTGGTAAAATTCTTGTCTTCTTTTTAAATTTTTAGAATTTTGTTGCATGTTTGTTTTCTTTAATTAGTATAATTTTGTTTCATAATTTAGGAAATGTTCTAAATCTAGTGTTGGGCCCTCTACTCCCAGTGTTGACCCTAGGTTTCCTACTGACGAGCTTAGGATTAAGTTTGAGTCGACCATCTACATGGCCATTAGGACTAAATGTGTAGATAGAACGTTCTTCTTACGCTCTTGCGCTCCAGCTATAGAGGCTATAACCCACTATAACTTGCGAAATCTTGTTGAATGTACTAGCCCAATAAACATAAGTTTGTGTGCAAAATTTTATAACAACCTAGTGAAAGTAGACGATCTTACCTATACTACTAGGGCAGCTGGCACTAATATCACGTTGTCTCCCACTACCATCCGAGACTTTTTGGAGTTACGGGAATCTACCTGTCCCTTTCAGTGCTATCCTCCCAGGGAGCTACCATTTAGAGATCCCTACTCGCATATTACTCTTGATACGATTTATTCATATTTTTTTGGGGGCGAGCGAGTACCCACAGTGACCCAGTTTAGGTCAGTTGCCCTTCGAGTCCAGGACTACGCCCTTTATAGGGTATTAGTCTTTTGCATTCTACCACTCAGTACTCGCAACATCGCGATGATGCGTCAATTCCACTCTTTTCTTCTCTATGCCCTGTGTCATAGGTTAGATATTGACATTAGCCTACATATTTTTTCCACCATTATCTACTCGGCCGGATACGTGACTAGTGGGCGAGTTCATATGCCCTACTGTCACATTCTGACAGCATATATGCCCTCTTTGGGCATTGCTATCACCAGAGGTGACATCCGCTATATGACCGAGTTTGACGTTATAGGAGCTAGGAACTTTTCCCTAGCTAGTATTCATATAGATAGTGAGGGTATCATGACTTGGCAGAGGGGGGCACAACACAAGCCCGACCCAGATGCTCAGCAGGAGGAGGCAGAGCAGGATGAGTTTTTTCTCGCACTATTTCCTGACGAGGCCGCTCCTGCCCTAGCACCAGCTAGAACCCCACGTCCCGCTCCTCGCACTCTAGCCGATCGAGTATCTGGACTAGAGAGAGCTATGTCGAGCCTCCAGCAGGAGTCCTTCGAGTTTCACCGAGACATACGACAAGAGGTCTCCGATCTCCGAAGAGAGGTGCGACAGGAGGTCTCCGATTTACGACGAGATGTGCGGCAGGAGATCTCCGACCTACGACGAGACCTACGAGAGGATGACCGGACTCGTCACACTGAGCTATTGGCACTCCTTCGGTCGTTGGGTTCCGGACCACCTCCTTCATCATCTTAGTAGTCGTGATTGTTACATAACTCTGTTATGACTCTATTACAGTTTTTGTAGTACATCTTGTTCTATTGATTTTCATTTCAGATCTAATTGATTATACTCTAATTTAATAGACTAGGGTTTTTCAAAATTCAAAAACTATTTTCAAAAATAATTATTTTAAATTCTAGGTTAAAATTATTTTATTTTTTCAAAATCATCCTACTTTTAGAACTTCAAAATGATTTTAGCCTTAGACTAGAAAATTTTCCTTAGAAATCATGTTCCATTTGAGCATCTCACCAACACCCTAGGTTTACCTTGCTTGTGATTGACAAACATAGAAAGGGGTAAGATGTATAGGCCAATTGCCTGAACTTAAGATGCTTATGTCAGTGCATCAATATAAGTCTGGGCGTTAAAAACCAAACATATATTAATCAAGTTAAGTTATTCAGTTTAGTCAACTGCTAACTGATTACAATGAACTTAACTTGACTAACCAAGTGAAAGTTGCTATATTCTGATAGTCAGTAAGTACCTAATGTAACGACCCAATTTTCCCTATTTCAAGTTCTAAAAGTCCATAAAAATATTTGGAAATACTTTTAAAATATTCTAGAGATTTTAAGAAATTTTTAGAGTATTTTTACGTAATTTTTGGAGGTCGTTTAGTAGGGTTACAAAAAGAAAGAAGTTTTTAAAAAAACGTTGAAGGTGAGATTCGAACCCACGACCTCGGGTCGGACTGACCCAAGCAAAACCGGCCCAACCAACTGAGCTACACGGTTTTGTTAACCTTATTTGGTGAGAATTAAATTTATAGCATAGTTATTGATTAGGGAATAAATTGGGAAAAAGTGCGCGGCTGAGGGATTGAAGCCGAGACCCCTTGCTTCGATTAAAAGCCAGTTAACCAGCTGTGCCGGCGAGTTTTTGTTAATTAAGCCTCTGTTTGGATTGGGTGAGGTAAGGTTCATTAATGGGAGGGGATGGAAGGGGAAGGGAGGGAAAGGAAAGGAAAGTAATATATTTATCTTACCCTTGTTTGGAAGGGAGGAAAAGTTTATGTGAGAGGAAAGGGATTGAATGAAGGTTAAATATACAAATTTATAAAAATATCCTCTTATTTTTTTAATAAATCTATATGTGAAAAAATAAATAAGGATATAATTGTAATAATTTCTCCTTACCCTTCCTTACACCCCAATTTGGGGTGTAAGGAATTTCGCTTATTCCCGAGCATGCAAGGGGAGGTTTTACCCTTCTCTCCCCTTCCCCTTCATAGCTCACTCTCTCTCAAACAAGGGTAAAAATTCATTTTACCCATGTTTCCCTTTCCCTCCCCTTTACTCACCTCCTCCAAACAGAGGGTAAGAAAAGAACGGGTTATATTTAAAGTATAGTTAGTAATAGAAAACCTAGTTATAAAGGGATTAGGTTTTCTTTCTTGCCGAGAACCCGATTTTTCTTCTCTTCTTTCTCTTCACGCGACGGCGCTCCTCTCGGGCGGAAACACAGCGGCGGCTAGGGTTGGTTTTCCGGCGGCCGGTGAGCTCCCTTCTCCGCGGATTCTTCACAAGTCCGAGTTTCTCTCGGCAAGGAGAGCGCGCGGGCACAAAGAAGAGCCGGGATCTTCATCTCTCCGCAAACCCTAGAAGCTGCCGTCGGTTGTAAGTCAAGGAAAGCCTAAGGTGAGTTGCTACTCACCTGCAGTAGGAGTAGTTCCGCGATTTCGTTGTTCTTCTTTGCTTTCTCGCCGAGCAGGAGCAGCCCTAAATTCGTCGATTGTTATATTGAGCATTTCGGTTTTCCATTTGCTAATAATTAAGAATGATCAGTTTTATTTGCATATTTGTAACCACGAACAGCTTTACTAGAGCTTAGAACAGCCCTCTTAGAGTTTGTTGCAGTCCGGATTCTAGTGTGTTTTTGTTTCCACGCTTGGATTTTCTGTACAGCAAGTATTTCATTGTTTCCTGTATCGGATTTTCTTCTGTACAGCATTAGGATAGTTTGAAATTTAAAAGCAGCAAGTGTATCATTGTTTCCTACAGCATTAAGATGGATGTTTCGTGTTGGTTACTTAGGAGAACTATGCCTTAGATGTAATTGAAAAGTCATTAAATAGGCTGTAGTGGTTTCCAAAGTGTGATTTGGTAAATTCAGTCATGCATTTGTTCAATTTGACATGATCACATACTTCATTTACATTTAGGGTTTGGCATCGCCTCTTAATCTAAGTTATTCTCCTTATTTATATGGATGGTATTACCATAACATAATACAGAAATCATGAGGTTTAAATTCTATCTCCACCAACACTTCCTAGCCAAAGGTTTAGCTAGCCTAAAATATGTTCTAGGCATTGAGGTTGTTCGGTTATGGGTGTACATGTAGTTTATATACTTGAAGGTGTTGATATGACAAGTGCTAAACCATTTGGCACTCTTATGTATCAGTGCAGAGGAGTTAATATCTAATCAAGGGGAAAGTATTGTGGTTTCGGTTTGGTTGAAGTGTGCTGCCATGAAATCTATTTCAGAACTTGTTAAATTTGGATATGAACAAATAGTTTTAGCTTTAGTTCTTAAAGCATGTAATTTAACATAGTGTAGTTTTAAAAGAATAGTGAAGATTCTTGGGTAAGTTCATAATGCAGATTTTAAAAGATTATAGTGAAGTTTGGTTAAGTCATTAAAGTGTAGATTTTTATTAAGTAATAGAAGTGCAGTTTGCCTTTTCTAGTTTTTCCTTAGCTATTTGTAAGCATGAGCAGACTTCTTTTCTATTGCTATTAGACGTACAATTTTTCTTTGCTATCAGTTTAACATGAGCAGTATTGATTCCTATTTTTAGTCCTTTACTACTAGATACATATGAGCAATTTTCTTTAGTTTCCATTTGCTATTTTAACAAGCATGAACAACCATGTATTCTAGTGGGAAAATAAGAGTTCTATCAAATTCTTTTGGAAGCATTAACAAGTAAAAAGAAAGAAAAAGAAAAGAAGGAAAAGGCCAAGGTCTTAAGTAAATCCCAAAGTCAAGACTTTAGGGATTTTTGGCACACAAGGTGCCTATTAAAATGCCAAGGCATTTAAAGAAGAAGTAATTAAGATTATAAGTATTTTACTTTTAAGAAGAGGCTACTACCCGACTTCCGAGGTTGTCGTTAAACAAATCCAGGTGTCCAATTCCGAGGTCTGCTCTTTTAGGATTGGTGGCTCGCTACCCCAACCTATTAGGGAACGCGCATAAGATGGTACTATGTCTGGGCCCAAGAGAAGTTGATTATTATTTTCAAGTATTAAAGTATAAATTTTAAACAAGTGAAATAAAAGAATAAGTTTAGAGTAAATGAAGTAAGTTTCACTTTGTTTTAAAGATCAGCAAGTTTAGCTTTCTTTTATGCTAGCAGCTTTTACATGTTTAGTTTCTTACATGTTATTTATTTGCTAGTTGATGAGCATGTTTAGCTTTATATGTTAGCTTTTTAGTTAGTTGATTTCTTTGCTATTTATGAGCATGAGTAGCTTTACATGTTAGCATTCAGTTTTAGCATGTTTTTATTTATATACATGCATATCGAGATTTTGTGAGTTAGTTAGCGCTCACTAAGCATTTTGCTTATAGTCTGCATTCCTCCTACTGCAGATAAAAGATAAAGGAAAAGGAAAAGTATATGAAGGAAGGCGACAAGGAGATGCTGTGACGGTGTGTGATGCCAGGACTATGGAGAGATCTTGGGACTTAGCTTTAAAAAATTATTAAGATTGCTTCCGTCGAATTGTTAAAAGAATTTAGAACTTGTATATGCTATTTTCATTAGAGTGTTTTTATCATGCATTGATAGAGTTATTTCTTTCAGTATTTTGATTCTTTTTCATATATATAAACTGCGTGGTTGTCTAATATATGATCCAGCCACCTGTGGCTGATGTATACAGTGTTTGTATATTAGTTTAAGGTCACCGGTACAGGGGAGATTTTGCTGAAATTTTTCGGTAGAGTTTCCATGTGGTTTTTAATCACCCCGGTTAAGTAGAGTTAGTAGTTAAGTAACGGTTATCCTTAGAGAGTAGTAGTGGTAAGAAGGGTAGTCGTTACACCTAATTGGTTAGATAGCTATTTTAGATGTAAGTTTAGGGGGAGGATTAAATCAACAATTAGCACTAAAATTATTTTCTCCACCTTAAACATAATATCTTTTCTAAAATTTTTTCAGTTTTGAGATTGAATTTCGATTTTCAAATTTAAAGTTCTTACAAACTTAGTCAATGTTGAAAAGTAGATTTTTCAAACTTAGTTTTGAAATCTTTAATTTTGAAAACGTATGTTTCAAAAAATTTTTATATAAACCTATTTTTGAAAACTAGCTTCTATAAAACTAAATTCTTCAATTAGATTTTATAAACTAAGATTTTGAATCTGTTGCAAACTTAGTTTTAATCAGTTTTGAAAAGTAAATAGTTTTTAAACTCAGCCTTGAAATTTTTTATTTTTCATGTTTGAAAAGTGTTTCAAAATTGAAACCTTGGTTTTGAAAACTTATGTTTGAAAAATATTTCAAAATTGAAACGTATTTTGAAAATTTAAAACTTGATCTTAAAATTTGAAACTTACACACTTATATTGGAAAATTAGCTTTTCAAATTTCTGATTAGAAAATTCTCTTTGAGTTTGCAAATTCATTATTGAAAATTAAATTAATTTTGTAAAAATTATCTCTAAAAATTACTCAAAATATACTAACTCATCACTAAGTTATCTTGCTACAATTAGCTACTTTTTCAAAACTTAGCTATTTTCTAAAACCTAAAGCTAATGCTTTAAACAAGTCTTCAAAAGTTTAAACTCCCCCAAGTTAACTTGACATCATTCCTTACATTTTAACTTTGTTTGTATTCTGTATTTTGAGTGTTTAACTTATGTCCTTATTTGATGAATGTCAAAGGGGGAGGGATAGGTGGTTAAGTTAGAAACAAAATGTCAAAGTTAAAAACTAACTTAAACCTTAAAAATTATGCTGGTTTTTACTCGCATATTTTTCACTAACTTAACCATGTTGTCATTCCATCAAAAAGGGGGAGATTGTTGGTGCAGTTAGCACTAATGGTCTAACTCAGGTTTTGATGAATAACAAATCAGGTTAAGTTAGGTTTGTCATGATCTAACACTCTGACCGAGTATGCAGGCGAAGTCAAGACAGGTCAACGGGCTGACCGGATGTCTGGCACGAAGTCCAAGCGGGTCGACGGGCTGACCGGATGCTTGGTGAGAAGTCCAGCTAGGTCGACGGGCTGACCGGATAGCTGGCGAGAAGTCCAAACGGGTCGATGGGTTGACCGGACGTTTGGCGAGAAGTCGAGACGGGTCGAAGGGCTGACTGGACGTCTAGCAGGTGAGTAAAGGTAAGTCACTGGAAGGGAGTGACTGTGAGGACACGTTCCCGGGAAGGGAACATTAGGCGTCGATCCGTCTTAGATCCATTTCGGATATCTAAGTCAAAATCGTGATTAGATTCCGGTCTCGGAAAGATGGAATCTAAGTCATACTCTTGATATTGAATTTATAAAACTGTGCTAACACTTTGTTTTGCAGGAAACATATTATATATTTGCCTCGGATTAACCTTGTCTTGCAGGAGAAGGAATCTCTGGAGAAAGGTGGTCCGGGCGCCCGGGAGGCAATTTTTATCCTATCGCGTCGTCGCCACGTGGAGTTCGCTGGTTGGACCTGCCACGTCTCACCAGGGCGCCCCGAGCCTCATATAAATGGAGGGTTAGAGGTGGAGCCTAAATACAACAACTGATAAGAAGATCTTCTACTGCTTGCTCTGCTGCTCTGCGCTCCTGCGACGCTAACGAAGCTCCGACAACGCACGCTTTCCTTTTCAATTTATTCCTTTGTCGGTATCGCTTTATTTTCATTAGCATTTTCTGTACGTAGTTTGTAATAATTTTTGAACTGCTAGTGATTGCCCACCGAAAGCACTCAACGAGTGCGGGCCTTGGAGTAGGAGTCGACACAGGTTCCGAACCAAGTAAAATTGGTTTGTGTTAGCATTACTTATTCTTTTCTCCGTTGCGCTTAACTCTTATCGAAGAATTTTTTCATAATCGATATTCACCCCCCCTCTATCGAATCATCACGATCCAACAACTGCATCTTTTGCTGCCCGAGCAATCTTTTGCTCCAGCTTCTCGTCCCTCAGATACATCGCACGTTTCCTTCTCATCCGCCGGTATACTCTTCCGCAACACCTTGTCCCTCAGACGCACTGAGCCCGTCGGCTCTCTCCTGTGTCGTCCTTCTCGCTAGTTGCATCTTTTGCTCGACTTCATGTGCTCCTAAGTTCTTGCACACTTAGACATAGTGTTAAACACAACAGGACCTAACTTAACTTGTTGATCAAATCAAAACAACTTTGGGGTACCAACAATCTCCCCCTTTTTGATGTGAGCAACTCAAGTTAAGTTAGGGTAAACAAATATAAAATAAAAGCAATAAATTTGCAATTCAAGTGCATAAAAGCAATAAATTTGCAATTCAAGTGCAAAAAAATTAATCTGCCACCCCTAGACTTAATCTTCCCTTCTCTCCCTTTGATCACATAAAAAATATGGTACCAAAAAAAAAATCTAAGGGTAACTTTTATGAAACTTTGATTTTCAAATAATTTTTAAAAAATTTATCAAGATTTTAAAAATATTGAAAATAATTTAGATAGCACTAAAAATGCAATAATTTTTAGAAAAAATTTTCTAAGTAAAAGATTTTTGAGAAACAATCAATAATTTCCTCAGTTAAATAAATTTTCAAAAACTAATTTTGTAGAAATTTGGGTAAAGTAAATCTAATACCAAAAAAAACTTTAAGCTTTAAAAAAACATTTAAGTTAAAAAAATTCTAAATTAAGGATACTGTAAAATATTTAAGTAACTATTAAAATATTATTTTATAATTAAATACTTTATCAGTTAGTCAATTAAATATTTTATTTCAATACTTGGCTTCCCGACTGTGGCGATGCACTAGGCCTTCTTGGTTATTAGAGCAACAACCACTTTATAGACAAAGCCTCATAAGGAAATTAAACGTTTAATATACTATCTGAAAGCCCTAAGTTCAATTTTAATTAAGACAAGTCTTTGGAACCCAATATAGGTTCCTTCCAACTGAGTTAATTAGGAATTTATTTAGAATGTATTTCTGAAATTTTTTTCTAATTTGTCCTTTGTGATATTTAAAATACCAGTTCAAATTATATCTTCTAATACGTGTACTATATGTGTATGTATGATTTTTCAAAATTTTTATTTCTTTTTGTAAATTATCATTTTCTAGCTTTAATTTATCAAAATCTTCTAATGGACAAGATTTTGTTAGAATTACTTTTAATTTTTAAATTTCATTTTCTAATTTGTAACAATCTTTAATTAGTAATTTAACAAATTTAAATAACCTATCGGGTGGGAGAGATTGTACCTGATTTACTTTATCGATTTCGTTGTTCGTAGCTCCCCCTGAACTGCTGCTTTCTTCTGATGTAGCTCCCCCATCATCGATACTCTCGATGCTCATTTCAGACGAGCTTTCTTCATGTTCGTCTTCTGGTAGGTACTCGGCTATTAGAGTTGTTCCGGCGATTTCCTCGGTTTCATATTCTTCTGATGGCTTGGTGTCCATCGAAGAGTTGGATTCGACTTCTTTTGGTTCTTCATGAAGCTTCAAGAACTTTTTCCAAAGTTCTTTTACACTTTGGTAGTCACTGATTTTATCGAAATCTTCAACTAGTAGTACGCTTAAAAGATGAAATTCAGCCATACCATTTGACGTAAAACCATCACGTTGCTTTTTGGTCCAGAGGCGTATTTCAATTTCTTCTCCGTTCGTATTCTTCGGTGCTTTATAACCATATTTCACTATTAGTAAAATATTAAAATCTATTTTAAGAAATACCTCCATTCGTTACTTCTAAAATGTGAACTCCCCCTCGAACATTGGTGGATAGATGTTAGCTTCGGTCATCTCGTTGCTTCAGTTGGTGGTTAGTCCTTCTGAGGCGTCCTGACTCTGATACCACTTGTTATGACCCATTGGCCAACTAGAAGGGGGGTTGAATAGCCCTGCACAAAAATAAATCAAACCCTTCTCAGACTTAAAAGAACACTTGCATAAAATAATTGATAAACTGAAAAGACGAGGCTTAGAGGATTTACTTGGTTACAACAGGGGAGATTGTTAATCCAAGGAATAGAGTAACACTAAATTCTCCTTCAGGCGGAGAAGCCTATTTACAGCAGTGTAAGCATAAAAATGAGAAGTTAAACTAGAAAGAAAAGCACACAAGTGTTGTTTCAGTAATTGCTTGTTCTGTTTAGCTTCTTGGACCAAGGCTACATTTATAGCCTTGGTCGGAGTGCCTTGAAGGGGATAAAACTTTATCCCTTTTGCAACAGATCACGGTCAAACGCGATCCAGATAAAATTCCATTCCAAGTGCTCGAACCAGAAAAGTCAACCACATTGACTTTTTCCAGTCCGGGCACTCCGCTCCGGCTCCGCTTCGGCTCAACACACTTGGGTGATTTTGGCCATCCGGAATAGGGCTCACCTGAACCCAACTTCCAGCCTTCTTCTCAAGAAAGCTTCCACTCCGACTTCTCATACCTCAGAATCATCACATGCTTCCTTCTCGTCCGCTAACGTACTCTTCCGCAGCTTCGTCCCTCGGACGCACTGAGCCTGTCGGCTCTCTCCCATGTAACAACCCAAAATTCCTTATTTCGAGTCCTAATAATGCTTATAAATACTTAGAAATGCTTTAGAAATATTCTAGATATTTTTAGAAATTTTTAGAGTAATTTTATACATTTTCGGAGTTCGTTTGGTATTTTTACCAAAAGAAACAAAGTTGAGGCAAAAAGAGATTGGGTCGAGGTTCAAACCGGAGACCTCTAGCTAAGCCAAGCCTTAAGTTGTTTCGGATGACCAAGAACCCAGCAGGGCCATGCTGATCAAATAGATAGCGAAATAAACTTAAACAGTAATAGGATAATAGAATATCCTAGGTATAAAGGGAGATAAGTTAAGAGAGGAACTTAGGTTTTATTTTCATGACCTAAACCCTCTCTTCTCCCGACCGCGAGTGCGACGTCCCTGCTTGGGCGGAAACGAAGAAGGAAGCTAAGGCTTCATCTTCGGCGGCCAGTCAAGGACCAATCCGAGGGCTTCTCACATCCTCACGATTCCCTTGTCGAGGAGAACGCGTAGGCGCGAGGAGTCGCTGGAAATTTCGAGCTCTCTGAAACCCTAGAAGCCGATCTCGGCTGTGAGTCAAGGAAAACGGTAAGTGCTTCTCACCTGCAGTAGGAGTAGCTCTCGGATTCTTGTTTTCTTTTTGTTTTTCTGAAGCATGCTGTAAGGAGCGTTGATTTTGAAGTTTGTTGCCGTGAATCTCAAAGAAAGAAAATAAATTGTATAGATTAGGCATGTGGTTTAGATTTCTTCAGCCTTATAATTAGCATTTCAAACTTTGATTTAGGTTTCCTTTTGTTACCTTAATGGGCATGATCGGTTCATATAGAGCCTTGCAAGTTTCGGATTTTTGTTGCTAGGCAATGGACATAGAATGGGTTAGATTAATTTTTGAGCATGTAGTTTAGTTTCATTATTACTGCTTGGTTTCGGTTTGTGATATGAAATGGGCACGAACAACCCTTACTGTTGGTTTCGGTTTGTGTTATACAATGAATATGAACATCCCTTTTGGGCTCACTGTTTAATTCCCGAGGTATTCTTTTATTAGAAGTATTAACAAGTAACAAGTATTTTACTCGAAGACGCTATTACCCAACTTCCGAGGTTGTCGTTAAACAAATCTAGGTGACCGGTTCCGAGGTCTCGACCCTGGTAAGACCAAGGTCTTCACCCTTATAGGACTGGTGGTTCGCCACCCCAGTCCTTATTAGGGAGCGCGCTTTGGTACTATGCCTGGGCCCAAGAGGAAAATTATCATTATTTTGAAGTATAAAAGTATAAACTTTGAACAAATGAAACCATCTCTACATAGATTTTAAACTTCAGCAGGTTTTAGTTTTGTTTGTGCTATGCATTCGACATGAACAGCCTCTGTTCCTGGGAGTGTTCAGTTAGATCTTTTAGCAGTTCATCTATACATGCAGTTTTAGATCCATTGGTTGTGTAATATAGCATTCCAGTTACAGATTTTCTTGTAAATTCTGAGCATGAACAACTCTAATTCAAGTGTGCAATCCAGATCTTCTTATTTTGTATTTTCCACGAGCAAGAATAACCACCAATTGCATGTCAACTTTAGATCCTTTGCTGGGTTATAAACAGGCGTGGACAATTTATTTTGGTAGCAGTGCTGTTTTGGTTCGGTTGTTGGCTTGAATGAGGGGAATGACTTTATAAGTTGGTTTTGCAGTTTTTGATTTTTCCTTGAAGCTTACTGGACCGAACAGCCATGTGTTTTGCTTTCCAGTTCAGATTTTTTATTGAATATTTCAGCTTCAGATATTTCTTTAAGCATTTCAGTTTGTTTAGTTTCGTTATAGATCTATATATGCACTTTGAGTTTTTGTGAGTTAGATAGCGCTTACTAAGCATCCGCTTGTAGTTGCATTTCCTCTTACTGCAGATAAAGGAAAAGGAAAGCTATAGTGAAGGAAGGAAACAAGGAGGTGTGGGATGGATGTGTGATGTCTGGACTATGGAAGCCTTGGGACCTTGCTAAAGAATTTTTTAAGATTTTGTATCTAGACTGTTAGTGAAATTTAGGTGGATTAAGTCCTTCATGCATTGTTGGAATTATTCTTTCGTGTTGCTGGTTGGTTCATAGAATGTTTTTATGTTTTTAGAATTCTTTCACTTAAATTGCTATGCACATTAGTCCCACTATTTGAGTTGTATCACCGTTGCATGCATGTGCAGATTGATATATTTTAGTTGTGAACAAATGCTTGAGTGCGAATGTTGAGATGAGTCATTTATGTTTTCAGCTGCTACTTAATTACATGTTTTGAGTTTCTGAGAGGTTTAAGTATTACTATCAACATGTGAGCAACACTAGTTAAGTAGAGTTTATAGCTAAGTAACACCCCACCCTCATAGACTAGTAGAGAGGAGGGTGGGGTGGTTACAAGTTGGTATCAGAGCAGTCCCCATTCTCCAGCATCACACACACATCAACATCAGCCTTGCCGTCTTCAAGTAAGAAAGTACTTAATTTTTTTTATTTATTATGTCTTTTCTTATTAATTGTAGTATAGAGAAATCCTTAGAAGTATTTGCTTATATGTGTTTAAGTAAGATACAAGTTCTTGTTTTGGTTTTTCTATGTTTATATATATATATATATATATATATATGTCTAAAGAGTATAGTGACGATTTTAAGTTTTCTCTCTCTGCATGACTAGATGGCAAAAAGAGAGTGTCCCCGTACCGCTTGTATTGAGGACCGAGCTCAGGAGAACGATGAGCCCAGAATAACTGAGCCTAACCTCTCTGAAGTTGTTGCTCAACTTCAGAGATAAGTAGCAGAGCAGCAACAAGTAATCGCGAATCTGATGGAAAATCAGCAGCCAGTTCCTCCCCCTCCCCCTACTATCAATGTGGAGACCCCGGTGGTGACTGAGGTTCCACCAGCTGCCCTGGAAGTCGCCACAACACCTAAACGACAAGAAGCATACCTGATACAGTGGCTGAAGTTGAATCTTGAAAGCTTCTCAGGCACGACTGAGCCCTGGGATGCCCAAGCTTGGTTCAAGACACTAGAGAGCATAATGGAGCTTCTTGACTGGCCAGAAGTCGAGAAAGTCAAGTGTGCCTCCTTCTGCCTATCAGGAGATGCTCGTATATGGTGGGAGAGAGTTAAGAGCAAGAGAGCAGCCAACCAGATGAGCTGGGCTGACTTTAAGACAGAGTTTTACGAAGAATTCTTCGGCCAATGGATCACCAATAAGCATTATGAGGAGTTCATAGAATTCAGACAAGGTGACATGCCAGTAGAAGAAGCAATTAAGAGATTCAACAGGCTAGCTCGTCTCTGCCCAGAGCTAGTGAGTACAGAGAAAGAACGAGTCAGACTGATGCTCCGAATGCTGAGACCAGAAATAGCACTTAATGTGAGTAGTGGAACTCACCGGCCACAGACTGGTGAAGAGCTGGTCAACAGGGCATTAGTCACTGAGCACTATCTGAATAGCATCAAGGCACAGCAAACGCAACTCAAGCCAGTCAAGATAGAAGACAAGACAGCAGGGAGTCAGAAACCCCAGGCAAGTAAGCAGAACTGGAAGGGCAAGGATAACAAAAGGAAAGGATGGAATACAGGAGGTAGCCAGAAAGGAGGTCCAACAAACAAGCAGGCCAAGTTCCCTCCCTGCCCTAAATGTGGGAGACCACATCCAAGAGCCTATCTTTTGGGTATGACTGGATGTTATTCGTGTGGTCAAGAGGGGCATCTGGCTAAAGCATGCCCTAACAAGTTTAAGGCACCTCAGCAACAGGCAGAGCCATACGGGAGCAAGCCTCAGCTACACTACATGTCTGCCACTCTGGACGGACCACAGCTCAGTCAAGGAAGGTTGGAAGCCCCACCAGTTCTAGCCAGTGCCAGAGTATTCTCCCTCACTAAAGAGGAAGCTGCTAGTGCCTCCACGGTCATAACAGGTCAAGTAGTTATTTTTCAGCATTTAGCTACTGTACTATTTGATACTGGGGTGACCCATTCTTTTATATCAATGCCCTTTGCCAAAGAATTCCATGTGCCTACAGAGAGCATGAACTCCAAGTTCTTGACAACCCTACCTTCTGGGGAAGTCATGGAGTCCAACCAGTGGCTTCGGGTTGTACTAATCAGAATTTCAGACCTAGAGCTATATGTTAATTTAGTAGTCCTTGCGATGCAGGATTTCGATGTTATTCTGGGTATGGATTTCCTCAACAAGTACAGTGCTTCAGTGGACTGCCACAGAAGAAAAGTGATTTTCAGTCCAGAAGGTGAACCATCCTTTGAGTTCACGGTGTTGGGTTTTTCGGGCCGTAAAAATCGCTTTTTTACGTTGCGGAAACCCCGAAATACCCATGCCACGGATCCGTGCGAAGAAACAAAATTTTGTAAAAACTTTCACGTACGAGTTTTCTAAGCCTAGATCTACTTTGAATCTATAAGATAATAATTTACCCTTGATGCGAAGCCCTTCGCTTAATCCCGCTCGTCCAAGGTTCGCCGGATCTCGAGAGTATCAAAGTAGATACTCCTCTATGTATATCCACACAAGCAAGAGATGGAGAAGAAATCTTGAGTGTGCTAGCACTCCAAGAAGTCTCAGCCAAAGAGGAGGAGAGGGAGAGAAGAGAAGAGAGCAATGAGGAAGAAGATAAGAGTTACTCTACAAAATGAAAACTCTCGCACAAGAATGAATGTGGCCGGCCACTTCATGGAGGAGTTTTAACTCCATGGGATACCAAGAGTCACAACTCTTGGTAACTCCCATGAGGTGGCATCCCACTTAAGCAACCATGATGATATGGAGCATCATCATTGGCCCACTCTTTGCCAACTCACCAATGAGGTGGCTGTGGGTGCAGCGGAGGCCGGCAAGAGGGGGGTGAATTGCTGAAAAAAATAAACTATACCCTCCTCGTGCTTTCAACTCAATTAGTGCAATAGTAAATAAAACAGTAAAGTAATAAAGCAGTAAACAAAAAAGAAACAGGAATTTAACCTGGTTACAACCAAGGGGGTTGTTAATCCAGGGCAATGAGAAGTGTACTAAAAAGAATCTCCTTTACTAAAGGTGGAGAAGCCTTTTACACTTTGGAAGCTTAGAACTATTGCTAGGAATGGCTACACAATTGATTGCTTGAGTTGTGTTGAATTCCTAGCTCCAAGGGCCTTTAAATAGCCTCTAAAAATATGATCTCGAGGGTCCAAGGCGCCTCCAAGGGGTGAGCGGATAAAACTTTATCCGCAGCTCGAAACGGTTAGTTTGACCTATTGAAGGCGCCTTCAACAAGGCTGAAGGCGCCTTCAAGCTGGAGGCGCCTTCAAGCTGGAGGCGCCTCCAAGCCTAATGGAGGCGCTTCCAAGCTGGAAACTCAACTTCCGCCTTGCTTTCTTCAGCTTCCGACGCTCCGTTCTTTTGGGTGATTTCGGCCAACTGAAATAGGGCTCACCCGAATCCAATTTCTGGCTTTCTCCTCGAGCAGCCTTCCTCCCCGGCTTAACGTCCCTCGAACGCCGCGCACGTTCTTCTCGCCCACCGGTGTACTCTTCCGCAGCTCTCTCGTCCTTCGGACGCACCGAACCCGTCGGCTCCCTTCCCATGCCGTCCTTCTCGCTAGTTGCGTCTTCCGCTCGACTTCCTGCGCTCCTAAGCTCCTGCACACTCAGACACAGGGATCAAACATAAAGCAGGACCTAACCAACTTGGTTGATCACATCAAAACTACCACGGGGTCCAACAATCTCCCCCTTTTTGATGTGCATCAACCCAAGTTCAAGTTAGGGTAAAAACAGACACAAAAAGTAATTTTAAAGAAAAATTACTAAACTAGCATGTTAAGCATAAGTTTTGCAATAAATAAAATTGGAACACATTTTAGAAAAAATATTAAAATTTTAAACATTCTAACTAAGTTTTTAGAAAAATATTAAAATTTTAAACATTCTAACTCCCCCTTAACTTGTCCATATCTCCTTAACTTGTAACCTTTCTCTCCCCCTTTGATCACAGCAAAAACGGGGTGATAACTCAAAAATATTTTAGAAAAGAAATTTTTAACTTTAGATAAAATTTCTATTTAATAAAAAAAATTTATAAGTAAGAATGAGGTTTTTGAAAAAAAATTCTAAGTCAAATAAATTTTTAAATTTTCCAAAAAAATTTCAAGGAAAAATTAATTTTTAAAAATAATTCTTAGTAAAAATAACTGAGATTTAAAGAAAATTCTAAGAAAAAATCTATGATTTTTTCATAATAATTTCTAAGTCAAAATCGATTTTTTAGAATTTTTTAAAAAATATTTGAAAAACTTTCAAAGCATTATTTAATTCTTGTTTAATGCTTTTTCAGAAAGTTGATTAAATATTTTCTTTCAATATTTTAGCTTCCAGGTCGTGGCAAGGCACTAGGCCTTCTTGGTTATTGGAGCAACAACCACTTTCTTAGACAAAGTTTCCATAAAGAATTTCAATCTTTAATTTTCTCACTGTAAGCTTTTAACTAAAAGAGAAATTTAAACTAGCAAAGATTTTGGAACCCAATAAAGGTTCCTTCCTACAGGGTTGGTCAAAAACTTAGGGGGTACATGATTTTTGGGCACTTTTCTAAGTTGACCCTGGTGTTTTCTAATGTACCAATTTAATTTTCCGTAAA
The DNA here is from genome assembly GCF_018446385.1 of Zingiber officinale. Taxonomy (NCBI): domain Eukaryota; kingdom Viridiplantae; phylum Streptophyta; class Magnoliopsida; order Zingiberales; family Zingiberaceae; genus Zingiber; species Zingiber officinale. Next base: position 111,715,430 of record NC_055993.1, on the reverse strand, counting down.
TTCTTAATTTTGATTTAGGAAATTTATTTAAGCATGCATCATGATATTTCAATTTCTCAATTTCAACTTTTAATTTTTCATTTTCTAACTTTAAATTATCATACTTTTCTACTGGGCATGCTTTTGCAAGGATCAATTTCAATTCAGTATTTTCTTTTTCTAATTGATCTAATTCTTTGGACAGAGACTTGATAAATTTAAAAGACTGAGTTGGGGTTAGATTACGTACCTTACTTACCTGATCTGGTGACGCTCCCCTTTCACTGCTGCTTTTTTCTTCTGATGTTCCTCCCCCTTCATCGATGTTCATCTCTGAGCTAGACGTTTCTTCTAGCTGATGGTTGGCCATCAGTGTTATTCCCGAGAATTCTTCGACTTCTGATTCGGAGGACGATGAATCATCCCACGTGGCCTTTAGGTTGTGTTTGGGTCGAGCTGGATTCTTGCTCCTTTCCTTATCCTTCTATTTACTCTTCAATTTTGGGCAGTCCTCCTTGATATGCCCTTCTTCGTTGCAGTTGTAGTAACGAATCGTTCTTTTCTTTCGTTGATGCCTCTGCGATCTAAACTTATTAGTATTAAAAAATTTATTGAAGCGTTTTACCAGTAGTGCCGCTTCGGATTCGTCAACCGAGGCTTCTGAGTCAGAACCGTTTATTTTTGCCTTTAAGGCAATGTTCTGACTGGTCTTCTCCACTCCATTGGGCTCTGCAACTAGAGATTCGTGAAGTTCAAAAGTACAAAACAATTGTTCTAAAGTACTTACCTCGAAGTCCTTAGAGATGTAGTGCGCATCTACTAAGGAGGCCCAATCGGGAGTTCTCGGGAAAGCGTTGAGCGTGTACCGGATCGAGTCCCAGTTCGTTACTTCTTCTCCAAGGTTGTTGAGTTGAGTTATCAGCTCTTTGATCCTCGCTTGGAGTTGCGCTACCTTCTCGCCTTGGTTCATCCGGAGGTTCGTCAACTGGGTCCGGAGGATGTCGCGCCTCGCTAGCTTTGCTTCGGAGGTACCTTCGTGAAGCTCCAGGAATTTTTCCCAGAGATCTTTGGCGGAGTCGTAGCTTCCGATCCGATTTACCTCCTAAGGCGGCAGAACGCTGAGTAGGTGGAACTCAGCCTTTCCGTTGACGACGAAATCTGCTTGCTCCTTTTTCGTCCAGGTGTTTTCCTCCTTATCTTTCGGAACTGCATAGTCATATTTCATTATTAAAAGAATGTCAAATTCAGTTTTAAAAAATATCTCCATTTTGCGCTTCCATGTGGTGAAGTCTCCGTCAAACTTCGGGGGATGGATGTTCGCTCCGGCCATCGTCTTGATCGTAGTGCTTCAATTGGCTGTTAGTCCTTCTGAGGCGATCAGGCTCTGATACCAATTGTGGGTGCAGCAGAGGCCGGCAAGAGGGGGGTGAATTGCTGAAAAAAAAAATAAACTATACCCTCCTCGTGCTTTCAACTCAATTAGTGCAATAGTAAATAAAACAGTAAAGTAATAAAGAAGTAAACAAAAAAGAAACAGGAATTTAACTTGGTTACAACCAAGGGGGTTGTTAATCCAGGGCAATGAGAAACGCACTAAAAAGAATCTCCTTTACTGAAGGCGGAGAAGCCTTTTACACTTTGGAAGCTTAGAACTATTGCTAGGAATGGCTACACAATTGATTGCTTGAGTTGTGTTGAATTCCTAGCTCCAGGGGCCTTTGAATAGCCTCCAAAAATCTGATCTCGAGGGTCCAAGGCGCCTCGAAGGGGTGAGCGGATAAAACTTTATCCACAGCTCGAAACGGTCAGTTTGACCTGTTGAAGGCACCTTCAACAAGGCTGAAGGCGCCTTCAAGCTGGAGGCGCCTCCAAGCCTGATGGAGGCGCCTCCAAGCTGGCAGCTCAACTTCCATCTTGCTTTCTTCAGCTTCCGACGCTCCGTTCTTTTGGGTGATTTCGGCCAACCAAAATAGGGCTCACCCGAACCCAATTTCCAGTCTTCTCCTCGAGTAGCCTTCCTCCCCAGCTTAATGTCCCTCGAACGCCGTGCACGTTCTTCTCGCCCACTAGTGTACTCTTTCGCAGCTCTCTCGTCCTTCGGATGCACCAAGCTCGTTGACTCCCTTCCCGTGCCATCCTTCTCGCTAGCTGCGTCTTCCGCTCGACTTCCTGCGCTCCTAAGCTCCTGCACACTCAGACACAGGGATCAAACACAAAGCAGGACCTAACCAACTTGGTTGATCACATCAAAACTACCACGGGGTCCAACAGTGGCAAATGGTCAAGTCAAACTTGACCCTTCATCTTCCTCTCAAGTCAAGTCAAACTTGACCACTTCTCTCCCTTGGTTGATCTAATCTAACCATTGGTTTAAGTCAATTTTAATTTAATGAATCTCTATTCATTGAATTAAATTAATTAAATGAGTCTAAGTCCAAATTAGACTCACTTAACACATGAACCAAATTGAGTCCAACTCAATTAGCTCAATTTGGATTACTCTTAATCCAATTTGGTTCATCACATGAACCTAATCCTATAGGTTCATCAAATGAACCTAATCTCCATCTAATTGCCCTTTGTGTGCGACCCTATAGATTCTTGTAACGTTGGCAATACTCCTAAACTCATTTAGAAGCATAAGTAATGAGCGGTATCTAGCAACACATCATTACTACCCAAGTTACAAGAATGTTGAGATCCAACATCACCTTGTGACTACTAATTGTGACTCCTCACAATATATGACAAGTGTCCTTCTATCCTTGATATCTAGATTGATCAATGTGAGGCATAGACCATGTCATCCTCTAATCAATCTAAATCTTGAATCCCAAGTAGACTCACTCAATGAAATGAGCTCAATATCTCATATTGACTCATTTGGGCATGACCATGCATTTCGTGATCTCACTCTATCAAGAATATCGATGTCACTCCCGTCATATAGGAGGGATAGATACCATCTATATCACTCACATCCCTCCGCATAATTTGTTACATATTCAGTAATCGCCTTTATAGTCCACCCAGTTCCGGGTGACGTTTGACGAAGCCAAAGTATGTAACTCCTTATGTAGGGAACCATGGTGACTTCAGGTCCAAGGACTAATAGTCATACTAATAGCCACATGAGAAAGTATATGACACTCATATAACGATCCATGATACTTTCTCATGGCAGGTCATTCAGTATACATTCTCCAATGTATACCCATGTGTCAACTTGATATCTCCATATCCATGACTTGTGAGATCAAGTCATCGAGTTGACCTACATGCTAGTCTCGTCGCATTAACATTGTCCTTGAATGCTAATACTTGACTAGTAATGATTAAGAGTAGTGTTCCCTATATCATCTCACTATCGATTCAACCAATCGATTGATATAGGTAAGAACCTTCTACTCAATGACGCTATTATACTTAATTATTTGGCACCAATACAAGTAAGTATAATAACCAAAAACAAATGCTTTTATTTATATACAAGAATATGATACAACGAGTCCATACAACAATCATCAAATGATTGGCTTTAGGGCTCTAATTAACACACAGGAGTACCAAAGAGGAAGACCCAGAAATTCCTCTCTTCCCTAATAGCTCACCAAATGTTAGCTAAAGGGTGTGCTGGTTTTCTTGCGTACATTGTGAATATAGAAGAACAAAAAGGACCCAAGCAGGAAGATGTTCGGGTAGTCTGTCAGTATCCAGAGGTATTTCCAGAAGAGCTACCTGGACTACCTCCTAACAGAGAAGTGGAGGTTGAAATTGAGTTGGTTCCTGGCACCAGTCCAATTTCAAAAGCTCCGTACCGGATGCCTCCAGCAGAGCTGAAAAAGCTACAAGAATAACTCCAGGAGCTTCTTGACAAAGGTTTCATCCGTCCTAGTCATTCACCATGGGGAGCTCCAGTGTTGTTCGTTAAGAAGAAAGACGGATCTATGCGGATGTGCATAGATTATAGAGTGCTGAACAAAGTAACAGTTAAGAACAAGTACACTCTTCCTAGAATAGATGATCTATTTGATCAGCTAAAGGGGGCAACAGTGTTCTCTAAGATAGACCTGCGCTCTGGGTACCATCAGTTGAAAGTAAAAGAAAGTGATATACCCACAACAGCTTTCAGGACCAGATATGGACACTACGAGTTTGTAGTCATGCTGTTTGGTGTGACTAATGCACCTGTGGTCTTCATGGACTTAATGAACAGAGTGTTCAGAGAATACCTCGACAAATTTGTCATCGTGTTCATCGATGACATTCTGATTTATTCAAGAACCCCAGAGGAGCATAACACACACTTGAAAATAGTACTGCAGACCCTTCAGCAAAAGCAGCTTTATGTCAAATTCTCAAAGTGCGAGTTCTGGTTAAAGCAGGTGGCATTTCTAGGTCACATCATTTCTAAAGAAGGTATCCAGGTGGATCCTGCCAAAATAGAGGCGGTCAACAACTGGCGTAGACCCAAGAACGCCAGGGAGATCAGAAGTTTCCTTGGTTTAGCTGGATATTACAGAAAATTCATGGAGAACTTTTCCAAGATAGCCTCTCCACTGACAGCCCTAACTAGGAAGAACAAGAAGTTTGAATGGTCAGACAAATGTGAGTAAAGTTTCCAAGCATTGAAGAAAAGACTTACCAGTGCTCCCATTCTGATTGCTCCAGAGAGTGACAAGAGTTTTGACATATACAGTGATGCTTCCAAGATGGGCCTTGGAGCTGTTCTCATGCAAGAGGAGAAGGTTATAGCTTATGCTTCCAGACAACTCAAAGACTATGAGAAGAACTACCCCACTCATGATCTTGAGCTGGTAGCTGTTGTCTTTGCACTAAAACTCTAGCGACATTATTTGTATGGAGTTCAGTGCAGAATCTTCACCGACCATCAGAGCTTGAAGTATTTCTTTACCCAGAAAGACTTAAACATGAGACAGCGCAGGTGGCTAGAGTTGGTTAAAGATTATGACTGTGAAATCCTCTACCACGCAGGTAAAGCTAACAAAGTGGCGGATGCACTAAGCCAAAAATCTAGTGCAACCCTGATGCCCTTGTCATCATTAGCACTACCACTGCAGAAGGAATTGTCAGACTTTGGAGTTAAAATTATTTATGGGAAACTCTCTACATTGACCTTAGAGTCAACCCTGCTTGAGGATATACAGAGAAAGCAAAGTGAAGATCCAGATATACAGAAGATCAAGCAAGGGATACAAAAAGAAGAAAATTCAGAGTTTCGGGTATTAGACAGTGGAATCCTCTATTAGGGGAGCCGCCTTTGTGTCTCCAATGATGAGGAATTGAGAAAGAAGATTCTAGAAGAAGCTCATAGTACACCGTACTCCATGCACCCTGGTTCCACCAAGATGTATCAAGATTTGAAGCAGAGATACTGGTGGTCTGGACTCAAGAGAGATGTTACAAAATATGTCAGCACCTGCCTGACATGCCAAAGAGTCAAAGCAGAGCACCAGAGACCAGGAGGAGTCCTACAACCCCTCCCAATACCAGAGTGGAAGTGGGAAGAAATATCCATGGACTTTATAATAGGTCTTCCAAGGACCACTAATGGGTACAATGCGATATGGGTGATAGTGGACAGGTTGACAAAGTCTGCCCATTTTCTAGCCATCAAGGTGTCCCACTCTATAGAGCAGTTGACACAACTATATGTTAAGGAAGTGATCATACTTCATGGAGTCCCGAAGTCGATTGTTTCTGATAGGGATGGGCGCTTCACTTCTCATTTTTGGGAGTGTGTTCAGAATGTATTAGGCACCAAACTCAAGTTCAGCACAACCTTCCATCCCCAGACTGATGGACAGACAGAACGAGTAAATCATATTTTAGAAGACATGCTCCGAACTTGTGCATTAGATTTTAAGGGCAGTTGGTGCAAGTATCTGTACTTAGCTGAATTCGCCTACTACAATAGCTACCAGGCCACTATCAAGATGGCACCTTACAAGGCACTGTATGGCCAAAAGTGTAGATCACCCATATGCTGGCTGGAGGCTAGAGAAAGAAAAGAGATGGAATCAGAACTAGGCAGACAGACTGAGATGATAGATGAAACCACTCAGGCTATCCAGAAGATCAGACAGAGAATTGAGACTGACCAGAGTTGGCAGAAAATTTATGCTGACGCACGTCGTAGGCCACTAGAATTCTAAGTAGGGGATTCAGTCTTCCTCAAAATTGCTCCTATGAAGGGAGTGATGAGATTTGGCAAAAAGGGCAAATTAAGTCCCCGCTACGTAGGACCCTACCTGATCACAGAGAGGATTGGGAAAGTAGCTTACAAGCTGGACTTACCACAAGACATGTCAGCAATACACAATGTATTTCATGTCTCCATGCTAATGAAGTGCCTCCACGACCCTAGCCAAGTGATTGAGCCTCAGTCAGTACAGATCCAGGAGGATCTTAGTTATGAGAGCAGACCTACACAAATAGTGGACAGAGAAGTTAAGATATTAAGGAACAAAGAAGTACCACTAGTTAAGGTCATTTGGCAAAATCAGAAGCGCGAGGAAACTACTTGGGAGTGTGAGGACAGTATGAGACAAAGATATCCAGAATTATTCTAAGTTCGAGGACGAACTTTTTATAAGGTATAGGGGATTGTAACAACCCAAATTTCCTCATTTTGAGTCCTAATAATGCTTATAAATACTTAGAAATGCTTTAGAAATATTCTAGAGATTTTTAGAAATTTTTAGAGTATTTTTATGTAATTTTCGGAGTTCGTTAGTATTTTTACCAAAAGAAACAAAGTTGAGGCAAAAAGAGATTGGGCCGAGGTTCGAACCGGAGACCTCTAGCTAAGCCAAGCCTTAAGTTGTTTTGGATGACCAAGAACCTAGCAGAGCCGTGCTGATCAAATAAATAGTGAAATAAACTTAAGCGGTAATAGAATAACAGAATATCCTAGGTATAAAGGGAGATAAGTTAAGAGAGGAACTTAGGTTTTATTTTCGTGACCTAAACCCTCTCTTCTCCTGATTGCGAGCGTGATGTCCCTGCTTGGGCAGAAACGAAGAAGGAAGCTAAGGCTTCGTCTCCGGCGGCCGGTCAAGGACCAATCCGAGGGCTTTTCACATCCTCACGATTCCCTTGTCGAGGAGAACGCGTAGGCGCGAGGAGTCGCCGGAAATTTCGAGCTCTCCGAAACCCTAGAAGCCGATCTCGGCTGTGAGTCAAGGAAAACGGTAAGTGCTTCTCACCTGTAGTAGGAGTAGCTCTCAGATTCTTGTTTTCTTCTTGTTTTTCCGAAGCATGCTGTAAGGAGCGTTGATTTTGAAGTTTGCTGCCGTGAATCTCAAAGAAAGAAAATAAATTGTATAGATTAGGCATGTGGTTTAGATTTCTCCAGCCTTATAATTAGCATTTCAGACTTTGATTTAGGTTTCCTTTTGTTACCTTAATGGGCATGATCGATTCATATAGAGCCTTGCAAGTTTCGGATTTTTGTTGCTAGGCAATGGACATAGAATGGGTTAGATTAATTTTTGAGCATGTAGTTTAGTTTCATTATTACTGCTTGGTTTCGGTTTGTGATATGAAATGGGCACGAACAACCCTTACTGTTGGTTTCGGTTTGTGCTATACAATGAATATGAACATCCCTTTTGGGCTCACTGTTTAATTCCCGAGGTATTCTTTTATTAGAAGTATTAACAAGTAACAAGTATTTTACTCGAAGAGGCTATTACCCGACTTCCGAGGTTGTCGTTAAACAAATCCAGGTGACCGGTTCTGAGGTCTCGACCCTGGTAAGACCAAGGTCTTCACCCTCATAGGACTGGTGGTTCACCACCCCAGTCCCTATTAGGGAGCGCACTTTGGTACTACGCCTGGGCCCAAGAGGAAAATTATCATTATTTTGAAGTATAAAAGTATAAACTTTGAACAAATGAAACCAGCTCTACATAGATTTTAAACTTTAGCAGGTTTTAGTTTTGTTTGTGCTATGCATTCGACATGAACAGCCTCTATTCTTGGGAGTGTTCAGCTAGATCTTTTAGCAGTTTATCTATACATGCAGTTTTAGATCCATTGGTTGTGTAATATAGCATTCCAGTTATAGATTTTCTTGTAAATTCCGAGCATGAACAACTCTAATTCAAGTGTGCAATCCAGATCTTCTTATTTTGTATTTTCCACGAGCAAGAATAGCCACCAATTGCACGTCAACTTTAGATCCTTTGCTGGGTTATAAATAGGCGTGGACAGTTTATTTTGGTAGCAGTGCTGTTTTGGTTCGGTTGTTGGCTTGAACGAGGGGAACGACTTTATAAGTTGGTTTTGCAGTTTTCAATTTTTCCTTGAAGCTTACTGGACCGAACAACCATGTCTTTTGCTTTCCAGTTCAGATTTTTTATTGAATATTTCAGCTTCAGATATTTCTTTAAGCATTTTAGTTTGTTTAATTTCGTTATAGATCTATATATGCACTTTGAGTTTTTGTGAGTTAGATAGCGCTTACTAAGCATTCGCTTATAGTTGCATTTCCTCTTACTGCAGATAAAGGAAAAGGAAAGCTATAGTGAAGAAAGGCGACAAGGAGGTGTGGGATGGATGTGTGATGTCTGGACTATGGAAGCCTTGGGACCTTGCTAAAGAATTTATTAAGATTTTGTATCTAGACTGTTAGTGAAATTTACGTGGATTAAGTCCTTCATGCATTGTTGGAATTATTCTTTCGTGTTGCTGGTTGGTTCATAGAATGTTTTTATATTTTTAGAATTCTTTCACTTAAATTGCTATGCACATTAGTCCCACTATTTGAGTTGTATCACCGTTGCATGCATGTGCAGATTGATATATTTTAGTTGTGAACAAATGCTTGAGTGTGAATGTTGAGATGAGTCATTTATATTTTCAGCTGATACTTAATTACATGTTTCGAGTTTCTGAGAGGTTTAAGTATTACTATCAACATGTGAACAACACTAATTAAGTAGAGTTTATAGCTAAGTAACGTCCCACCCTCACAGACTAGCAGAGAGGAGGGTGGGGTGGTTACATCCCGTGCCGACCTTCTCGCTAGCTGCGTCTTTTGCTCCCCGAGCAATTTTCCGCTCTAGCTTCTCATCCCTCGGATACATCACACGTTTCCTTCTCGTCTACCGGTGTACTCTTCCGCAACACCTCGTCCCTTACACGCACTGAGCCCGTCAGCTCTCTCCCATGCCGTCCTTCTCGCTAGTTGCGTCTTTTGCTCGACTTCCTATGCTCTTAAGTTCCTGCACACTTAGACACAGGGCTAAACACAACAGGACCTAACTTAATTTATTTGATCACATTAAAACAACCTTGGGGTACCAACAGATGGCTTATGCAGTCTACGATCGCTCGAGTCATCTGCCGTCTTCGTCCTCCAAGTAGTCGGCCCCCGAGCGGAGTTTTTGTATGACCTCGTAAGGTCCTACCCATGGAACTTCGAGTTTGGTGACGTCACCATCCGACTTTTTCTTCTTCCATACTAGATCACCAACCTGAAAGGACCTCGAGATCGCCCTTCAGTTGTAGTTCTACTTCATCCACTGTCGATACACCATAAGCTGAACAGCAACCTTGTCTCATGCCTCGTCGACCAAGTCTAGCTCCATCAATCTACGCTTGTCGTTCTCCTCGTCATAGTGCTAAACTCGGTCGGACTCCACCTCAACTTCCACCGGGACTGGTGCTTCACTGCCATATTCCAGATGGAATGGTGTCACACCGATCGCCTCCTTTGGGGTCGTGCACATGGCCCACAGGACGTTTGGGAGTTCATCAACCCAGTTGCCTCCTGCATGGTCGAGCCGAGCTCTTAACCCTTTGAGAATCTCCCGATTGGCGACTTCCGCTTAGCCGTTGCTTTGGGGGTAGGCCACTAAGGTAAAGGCCTGCTGTATTCCGTAACCTTTGCACTATTCTTTGAGCTTCCGACCAGCGAATTACCTCCCGTTATCTGAGACGAGTCGGTAGGGGATATCGAATTGACACAGGATGTTTTGCCAGATGAATTTGATGACCATTTTCTCACTTATATTTGCTAGCGGCTCGGCCTCTACCCACTTTGAGAAGTAGTCCACAGCGACGAGCAAGAAACTCCGCTGACCGGTCACCATAGGGAACGACGCTATGATGTCCATGCCCCATTGGTCGAATGGGTAAGACACCGTGGATGTCTTCATCTCCTCGGTTGGTCGATGCGGGATGTTGTGATACATTTGGCAAGACAGACAGGTGGACACTTTCCGAGCGACATCCTCTTGGAGAGTTGGCCAAAAATATCTAGCCATGAGGATCTTTCAAGTCAAGGAACGACCGCCCAGATGGCTTCCACTGGAGCCTTGGTGCACTTCCTGTAGGATGTACTCTGCGTCTTCCGGTCCAACGCACTTGAGTAAGGGTCTGGAGAAGGCTCTCTTATAAAGCTGATCCTCGATCAAGGTGAACTGTCCAGCCCTTTTTTAATAGTCGAGCTGCTTCTTGGTCGGTCGGCATGATACACGCTCGAAGGAATTTGATCAGTGGCAATCTCCAGTCGCTTGAGTAAACTACTCCTTCCATCTAGTCGATGTGTGCCACCAGCAAGACCTGTTTGATCGGCTGGTTGATCACGACTAGTGATAGTGAATTGGCTAACTTAGCCAGTTCATCTGCTACTTGATTGTCTGACCAAGGGATCTTCTGTATAGTGACCTCCTAGAAATTTGCCTTTAGTTTCTCGAAGGCTTCCATATATAACTTGAGTCGGGAGCTGCTAATCTCAAACATTCCTGATAGCTGTTAGACGGCTAATTGAGAATCTGAGTGAATGAGGACTTTTGTGACTCCAACATGTCATGCTACCTGTAAGCCAGCTATCAAGGCTTCGTACTCAGCTTTGTTGTTAGTGGCCCGATAATCCAGCTGGATGGAAAGTTGTATTCGATATTCCCTCGGTGAGATCATTAGTATACCTATCCCACCCCCTTAACGAGTGGAAGAACCGTCTACATATATTCTCCAGGTTGTTTCTGGTTCCACGTTCTAGACTTCTATGATGAAATCATCTAAGGCATGTGCTTTGATCACCATTCAGGGTTGATATTGAATATCGAACTCACTTAATTCAGTTGTCCATTTGATCAGCCACCCGGATGTCTCTGGGTTGAGGAGGACTTTTCCCAGGGTGCTGTTGGTCATGAAGATGATCGGGTGAGCAAGAAAATAAGGGTGAAGTCTCCGAGCGGCAAGCACCAAAGCGTAAGCTAACTTTTCCATACCAGTGTAGCGAGATTCAGCATCTTTCAATATATGGCTTAAAAAATACACAGGTTACTGGTTGTGGTCGTCTTGCTTGACTAATACCGAGTTGGCAGCATGCTCGGTGGATGACAGATAGATCTAGAGAGGCTCTCTGACGATTGGCTTAACTAACACAGGTAAAGAGTTAAGATACTCTTTGAGCTCTTTTAAAGTTCAGTCGCACTCTGCATCCCATTGGAACCTCGTAGCTCGACGCAGAACTTTGAAGAATGGCAGACTTCGATCGGACGTCTTAGAGATGAACCTTGAGAGAGCGGTAATCCATCTGGTTAGTCGTTGGGCCTCCTTTAGTTTGTGAGGTGGAGGCGTGTCTTGCAGGGCCTTCACCTTACTTGGATTTGCCTCGATCCCCTGCTCGGTCACAATATACCCGAGAAAACGACCGCTCTTCGCACCAATATGCATTTGCTGGGGTTCAGCTTCATTCCATAGGTTCTTAGTGTTTGGCATGTTTACTCAATGTCCATATAGAGGTCGCCCGCTTGGAGGGATTTTATCAGTATGTCATCGACATAGACCTCCATGTTACGGTCGATCTGCTTACGGAACACCTTATTCATCAGCCTTTAATAGGTTGCTTCAGCATTCTTCAGTCCGAACGGCATGACGTTGTAGCAATAGGTTCCATCGGTCGTGATGAAACTGACCTTCTCCTGATCTTCTCAGGCAAGCGTCACTTGATGGTAGCCATGGTATGCGTCGAGCATGCATATTAATTCGCAACCCATTGTGGAGTCCACCATTTGATCTATCCGAGGTAGGGGATAGAAGTCCTTCGATCGTGCCTTATTTAAGTCACGAAAGTCGATGCAGACCTGTCATTTATTGCCTGGGTTGAAGACTAGTACCACGTTAGGGAGCCAACTTGGGAATTAGGCTTCCTGTATATGGCCTGCCTCTAGTAATTTCTCTATCTCCGCTCGGATGATCAAATTCTGCTCTGGGCTAAAGTCTCTCTTCTTTTGTTTAGCCAGTCGAGAGTCCGATCGGACATGTAGCTTGTGTTGAGCCACGCTTGGAGAAATGCAAGATAATTCATGTGTCAACCAGGCGAGCATGTCATAGTTTTGTCTGAGGCATGCGACCAATTCTATTTTCTTCTCACTTTCCAGATTGGCGGCAATAAAGGTTGTCGCCTCCACTCGGTTTGGATATATATGGACCTCCTCCTTTTCATCATAGACCAGAGTAGGAGGATTCTCCGTGATAGCGCTCACTTCGAGGTGAGGTGTCTTTCGAGCGGTTCGTGCTTCCATTCTGACCATTTCGATGTAGCAATGTTGACCGGTCAATTGATCGCCTCTGACTTCGCCCACCTTATCCCCACTGGGAACTTGATTCTCTGGTAGAAAGTGGATATCACTGCTCGGAACTCATTAAGTGTCGGTCTGCCAAGGATGACATTGTAGGCTGACGACGCATCAACCATGATGAAATGGGTCGTCCATGTCCTCTTTAGCGGCTCTTCCCCGAGCGAGACGACCAAGCGCAGTTGGCCGATCGGCAATACTTCATTACTGATGAACCCATAGAGTGGAGTCATCATAGGCAGTAAATCTCTCTGATTGATTTGCATCTAATTAAATGATTTCTTAAAGATGATGTTCACCGAGCTTCCTGTGTCAACAAAGGTACGGTGAATAACATAATTAGCTATTACCGCTCGGATAATCAGGGTGTCATCATGGAGGATCTCTACCCCCTCTAAATCCTTCGGACCAAAGCTGATCTCAGGTCCCTCAGCTTTCTCCTTGCTATAGCCGACTACGTGAGTTTCAAGCCATAGAGCGTGCAACTTTCTTGCTCGATTGGAATCACCACCGGTCGTCCCCCCGGCGATCATTCCTATCTCACCCTGAGCGGCATTGCTTTTGTTTTCTTCCTCTCGAGCTGAGTGTCATCTCTGTTTATCTTTCTCCCGAGCAGGACTTGGATTGCTCCATCGCTAAGATAGATGGCGACGTGGTTTGACCGCTGTCTTTTTGTCGTCCCTTTGCCCAACTAATCGGCACCTATATCTTCGATCAGGTGATGGCGATTGACAATACCGCCTTCTTGGGGCTGGCCTACTGGCCAGGTAGCAGTCCCGTATATTATGAGTCACCGACTGATGGAATGTCATGCCCCGGGGGAGTCCCTGTCCGAAGAAATTTCAGCAGCACCTCCCCTGTACGGCTGACAATCTGAATCATTTCTACATGCACAATATACATCAGCCACAGGCGGCTGGAATATACATACAACCACGCAGTTATATGATACAGCCTACTCGACTGATACAATAAAAACACAACCACACAGTTATATGTAAAGCAGCCCACTCGGTTGTACCAAAATCAAAACACAACGAAAAATGACAGAAACCAAATACAAACCAAACACAAAACTGCTAGCCGGCTAGGCTTACACAACCAACGATAATACAAAATACCACATAACAACTTCAAAACTCCAGAAACAAAACTGGAGCACAAACTAAACACACTGACACATAAAACAAACAAAACATAAATGAAACCGATAGATCTTCTGAGGTGACGTGGGGACCAGCAGACAGGATACTCCAAGCGACATCATAACCAACCTGGTACCTGAAAAAGATAGTGTCCACGGGGGTGAGTTCAACAACTCAGCGAATACCAATAGACATGCCTAGTAAGATATATCTAACAGCAATAAACATGGAATACAACTTCCTAATCATATATAGGAAATATGCAAAACTGAAAGGTAACTGAGGAAACTGTACTCACCAGGAACTCCTATCCAGAACAAAAGGGTCATCAAACCAGATACACAATATGTCTCCTGTATGCATGTCAAACAAATGCATCCACCAAAATACAACATATAAGTGCAGCAAACACAAGCAAATAAATGCAATAAATGCATATGATGCCAATGACATGGTCACCCCTGACGCCAGTCAGTCATCTCACACACAATGGTGAGACTGAGTGGGTAGGGTTGTGACAACCGTGCACTCTGACGTCACTGCTCCTGATGAGTGACCGAATGGACGGGATGCTGTCGGAGTACACACATACTCCTACCCTAAATCATAAATGGGGGAGCGCAATGCTCTCATCTCCCGGTACACCATGACGGGGAGGGATCCCTGACGTGCTACCACGCTGCGTCACACTACCCATGAGCGGACCAACGGAGCACCGAACAGAGCAAAACTGACGTGCTACCACGCTGTGTCACGCTACCCATGAGCGGACCAACGGAGCACCGAACAGTGATGAAACTGGCGATATGCTCTACAATAATGGAGCAGTCTATCACGCAACATGCAATCATGCGAATGGTGCATGAAACTAAGCATGACAATATCCTGAACCAAATCCACATATATATATATAAATGTATACCCTAGTACAAGTAAGTCAAATCCACAGATCTAGGGTATACAGGTCCCCTATGGTATAACAATTTAGGTCCTGAACATATCCACCTCCATAAAATATGTACCAACAATGTACATGGATTAAAGCAAAAGGTCTAGGTACACAGATCAGGTATGATATAAAAATATAGATACACATGTCAGATAATAAAAATCCAGAATCTAGTCCTAAACTCAGTAAAGCATGGTATATCACTTACTCTAGAAACTAAGGTAATCATGGCAATAATCACGAAACGTAAACATGGATACATAACAAACGCCCAACAGAACATGCTACGGGTAACAAACAGTGACATACCAAAGGCAAACATGATCATTGCTTGTAGCTATAAAATACTATGCATATCCAATTGACAATATCATAAAAGATAAGTCAAGAGGTACCCGCCTCCAATTGCAGGTCCAATCCAATCAAATCCAACGTTGAGATGCTCATCTCGAATCAGATTCCTATGACTCCCTGTCCATAAGCTCCAAGAGCACACACAAACCTATCCCTCCAAGAAACAATCCAAAACTCCAATCATACAGCAAAAGATTTGCTGAAACCCTAATCCTCAGTACAAAAACTCACCTCAACAGATGAATTGCTGTTGATCCAAAATTGAAGAGTTGCAACGGTATGCTGCTGGAAACTAATGGTTGTAACCACAACAAATCCTTCCACATGCTTGCTGGTCGAAATCAAACCACAGTCCCTGTTTCTCAGAAAACCACCCAAATCAAAATAAGTATGACTTAATCAACTCAAATTCTCATTCCAGACCCATATCTCCTCATCAACTAGTTAATCAATCCAACACAGAAATGAATCAAATTCAAAACTTACCCAAATTGGGACAAACCACCACTGATCCAAGGCCGGAGTTACCATGATCAAACAACCTCCAAGAATCAATCCCGATCCATATATTCCCCTCGTATGAACTCCAACGGTTGCTGTCCATCAAATCAATATCCCTAAATTAGCAACAATCTTAGACGAATCACAGTTAGAGCATGGTAACAACAAGGAAAGGACCACAGTGAAGAAGCAACTAGAGCACTGACCTTTGCCCCTGGTTGAAAACCCAACTCGTGTAGAGGTGGCACCTCGGATCGGGATGACCAGTACTTGTTGGCAGTGGACCGAGAGCTAGGGTAGAGGGAAATTTTGGCCGAGACAAAGGAGACAAATCAAAGGAAAAGGGGGAAAGCTCCGGCGTCCAATGGCTAGTGATCGGCGGCCGGCGGCTAGCTAGGGCAAAGAAAAGGTGGCGCTGTGAGGAGATCGGAGAGGGCGTCGGCTGTGGCGACCGAGGGCAACGCGAGCAGGAGGTGAAGAGCGACCGGGATCTCCATGGCGAGAGGCGTCGGCGCTCAGATCAGAGGAGGGGAAAGAAATTCGGGAAAAGAAGGAGAAGAATTGGGAAGAGGAGGAAATCGATGAGGTTGGGGGAGAAGAGACCGCCTCGTGCGGTTAGGGCACGGGCACGGGGAAATTCGGCGGAGAAGGGAGACTCGGGCGCGCACGGTTTTGGTGAGGAAGAGAAGAAAGAAAACAAAGAAAAGAAAATAGAAAAGGAAATTAAAAAAAAATAACATTTCCTCGCTTAAATGGGGTAGTCTATACAGGCCTTTTCGGGACCCACTTTTATCCCCGTAAACTCGTGCATACGAGCTCCGAAAAATTCCCGAAATTTTTTTAAAAATTTTGGAAAATTCCCTTATTATTATTCACCATTTTTCCGATATTTTACATGGAAAAAGCAAAACATCGACGTTCATATTTTGCCCCTGGAAGTTTTTGGGCGTCCAGCCCCAACGTGTTGCACGGCGTGCATCCTAAGCTCATGTTGTGGTTGAGTTCCTCCCGATTGAGGCCCTTTAGGAGGCTGATGGCTACTCGGTTGACGCCGCCATTGGTTCGGTGGGTGCCTCCTTTTTCCTAGTCGCCTGAGATTCTTCTACATTGATGTATTCATTGGTCCTTTTTTGTAGATGGCCAAAGTCCTTTGGCAGCTTCTGAATAAGTGACCGGAAGAATTTTCCTTCAGTGAGTCCCTGAGTGAAAGTGTTGACCAATACATTTGAGGAGACTATCGGGATGTCCATCGCCACCTGATTGAAGCATTGGATATATGCCCTTAAGGCCTCTCGTGGCCCTTGCTTCAATGAGAAGAGATTCACGCTCGTCTTCTGGTGATGACGACTGCTAGCAAAGTGATGTAGGAAGGCCGCTTGGAAGTCCTTGAAGTTATGGATCGAGCCACTAGGAAAATGTTTGAACCAGCGTTGTGCCAACCCAGATAACGTGGTAAGGAAGACTTGACATTTTACACCCTCCGTGTATTAGTGCAGTGTGGTTGCGTTGTCAAACTTGGCCAGGTGGTCGTCAGGGTCGGTCATCCCATTATGTTCCCTAATCGTCAATGGGGTGTAGTGCCTTAGTAGAGGGCCATTTAGAATCCCCTCTGAGAACTGTTAGTTGACCTGCTCGGGTGAGTCATCCTCCCTAGGTTTTCTTTTTCTGGTGTTTCGAACTGGTGCATCATCAAAGGATGATCCCCGATCTCTATCAGCTCGACCCCTCTCTTCTGTCGGGGTCCAAAACGACGCATGACATAGGGGGGCTGAGGCATGAGGTTCTTCTCCATAAGTGTCGATCGACCTCTTTCCATTAGGATCCCGAATGGAAAGATGTTCCGTCGCTCAGCCCGGTGACCTTCCGCAGAAGCTGCAGGCTCCTGTACTTGTCGTTCGACCATCGCCTGTTGTTGATGTTATTCCAATATCTTCGCCACTTGAGCCTGTATTAATGTGTTGAGATCCTCTCGTGTCAAGGTCACGATTATGAGTTGTCCAGTGTCTTCCATCTTCTTTCCCGAATGCAGGTTACATTCCCACAGATAATGCCAAAATGATTCTATTCGAGAGCGTGAAGCTGGATAGTCGGGGAGGTGGCAGTTTTGCTGGCTAAATGAAAACCTTGTTCTCTGCAAAACAAACCAAAACCAAGGAAGGGGTCCCTAGCGTTAGCCCTCTGACGCTCAAGTCAGAAACAGAAATAAAAGAGGAAAGTAGTACGTACTCAGGATAAAGTTTTTTCATACCTTTCATCATACCTAACATCCCCTTTTTATACCTTTTCGGGTGACCTTCCATATTCTCCTGTTTAATGTTATTGATTACCGACAGAGGATGTCTTTGTCTTATCTTCTTCCCATTTAATGATAGATAGAGTGTTTTATTTGATTTCCTCCTATTAATTATCCGTTGTTTCCTCTCCTATCATTTTATCGATTCATTGTATATAATGCCAACGCCCTTCTCCGAGCCGGACGGGTGCCCCGCTCAGCTCGGGCGGCTAGCCCGCTTATTTTGTTTTCCCGCCGACCGGGTTAACTGTACTCGCTTACTCAGATGGTCGATCGGACAAGGGAACGTTCGATCGGCCAATGAATCGCTTCCCCTCCTGATGCAGCTAAGCCTCGCTTAAGCCATGGTGTTGACCATCTTGACTTTGACTTATACCGTGATAATTGACTCATGTCAAGTAGACTCTTATCACCGCATCATTGTTGTTGCCACCATTGAAGAATCTAAAGATATCACCATGCTTTCAATCGAAGAATTGATGGGACCTTTAGAGTCTCATGAGCAAAGGAGGATGATGCATAATGGGAAACCTTTAGAGAGTGCTTTTCTGACAGCTAAATTTCAAACAACAAAGTTCCCTTAAGAAAAGCAATTTTAAAGATGATTAGAAAAATGACAAAAAAAGATTTCATAATGGAGAGTGAAGTCTGCAAGAGCAAAAAAGATTCAACCTACCTCTGATGATTCAAAGCCTTCTCTCAAGAATTGCAAAAAACAAGGTCATACTACTTCAAGTTGCTGGCATCGTGGAAAGCCTCAATATCATCATTGGAAGAAGTTCGAGCATATTGAAAAAGATTTCAGATTCAAAAAGGCCATTCAAGATAAAATAAAAAAAGGAGAATATGATGAAGAGGCTCATTGGTTCTGTCTGTTAATCAACTCTTGATGAAAAAGATAGTACATGGCTTCTTGGCAGTGGTTGCAGCAATCACATGTCAAGTAACGAAAATATTTTTTGCAATCTTGATTTTACAATTATTCTAAAGTGAAACTAGGAAATGGTACTATCGTGGAGTCAAAAGGAAAAAAGAGAATTTCAAAACAGAGGCACAAAATATATCAATGCTATGTTGTTTGTGCCAGAAGTCAATCAATACTTATTGAGTGTGGGGCAACTAGTTGAAAATGACTATCATCTTCATTTCGAGGATGGCAGTTGCACTACTTTTTATTAAAAAAAGAAAGAAAGAGATTTGGTGATTACTTATGTGAAAATGATGAGAAATAGAAACTTCTTTATTAATCTTCAGCTGAAGTTATTATTGTTGGTTGATCTTAGGAAGATTATACCGATTTCACTGTATAAAAATTTTATACAAGTGTTAAATTTTTCCCAAACAACCTATTGTGTTCTTTAGAAGTTAAATTAGGAATCGCAAACGGAACTTAACATTATTGATTACAAATTTAATTTATCTATTCTTAATGGTTTAGACTTGAATCGCAAGCGGAACTTAACACTATTGATCCAAATCCACCTATGTTATAAATTCAATTAAATATTAATTTCCAAAATTACCTTCCAGGTTAAACATGACGAGGCATTAGGCCTTCTTGGATATGGGAGTAACCACCATTTCCTAGACAAAGCCTTTTAAGGAAAGCTAATATTTAATTTCCTTATATAACTCTAGGTTTAACCAAAAGGAACAATCGAATCACAAATTCGAAAAATAAAAAAAACACAAACTCGAATAATAAATTCGAAAAACTAGAATCTAATGTCTCTTGTGTTTGAAATTCATACAAAGAAAAATAACTAGCATGATGCGGAAGAAAATTACTAGTTATACCTTCTCTTTGTATGTTAATGACCTCGAGATCTTCTGCCATATTCCTCGCCTCGCCTTGGACGTCGTGTGGGCGATGAACCTCCAAGATGAACACCACCCAAAGAGCTTCTCCTTCTTCTCTATGTTTCGGCCACCACCACCACCAAGGAGCAAAAGAGAGCAAAGGGAAAAGAGAGGGAGAGAGGGCCGACCACAAGAGGATCACCAACAAGAGAATAGGAATTGTTGTGTCATGAGGTCTCTCCTCCCCTTCTTTTATATTACTTGCCCAAGGCAAATAAGGAAAGACTTTTTACAAAAATTAAAATCTTCCTCTTGTTTTTCCTTTTTCCTTTTTATTTTTCCTTTTCTTTCCTCTTGATTGATTCAATCACCAAATCAATGATTGGATGATCTATTGATTGGTCGGCCCCTTGCTTGGGCACCAAGCAAGGGTGGCCGGCCACTTAAAAGGAAGGAAATACTTTTGTAAAAATTTTATAAGCAAAGAAGAAAAGCTCTTATAAAATTTTACAAGCTCTCTTTTTAATTTCCCAATGTGGATGTTAAAAAAAGGAAAGTTTTAAAAATTAAAACCAAGTTTTAAAATTTAAAACATCTCTTCTAAAATTTCCTTTTTTAACATGGTTACAAAAGTTAAAAAGATTTAAAATTTAAAATTTCTCTTCCTTTTTTTCTAAAACCATGAGGATGGTTAAAAAAGAAAAGTTTTAAAACTTTTAAACTTTCTTTTAAACCATGTGGCCTAATTCAAATAAAGAAAGTTTTATATTTTAAAAACTT
Source organism: Zingiber officinale (assembly GCF_018446385.1). Classification (NCBI taxonomy): domain Eukaryota; kingdom Viridiplantae; phylum Streptophyta; class Magnoliopsida; order Zingiberales; family Zingiberaceae; genus Zingiber; species Zingiber officinale. The sequence continues at coordinate 111,695,012 of NC_055993.1, read as the reverse complement.
TCTTTTAAAACTTGTAGTTTTCTACATAGAGAAGATTTTAAAAATTCAAAACACTCCTCCTAATTTGGCATATCATGGTCGGCCCCTCTTTGCTTGGACACCAAGCAAAGGGTCGGCCCCTTTGTGAAGGAGATTGGTCGGCCCCTTTGGCTTAGTCACCAAGCCATGGGTCGGCCTCTTCTTGGACACCAAGAAGAGCTTTAAATGGGTGGACTTGAGGCTTTAATGAGGCTACGACAGGGACCTAGAGGAGAAATTAGTTTTGGCCTTCCGATGAGCTTGAGTATCTCGTGTTCGCCCCAAACACACAACTCAAGTTCATCAATAATAACTCATTCCACTAGAGAGTTATTATTGCACTACCACACCAATCCCAAATTACATTATGGGCTCCTTCATATATGAGTGTGTTAGTCTCTCTGTGTTTAAGATAACGAATGTCCACTGATTAAGTAAGTTACTAACAACTCACTTAATTAATATCTAGCTCCAAGAGTAGTACCACTCAACTTCATTGTCATGTTGGACTAAGTCCACCTGCAGGGTTTAACATGACAATCCTTATAAGCTCCTCTTGGGGACATTCTCAACCTAGATAACTAGGACGCAGATTCATTCTGTAATCAACAACACACACTATAAGTAATATCATTTCCCAACTTATCGGGCCAATTGATTTATCGAACTAAATCTCACCCTTTGATATGTTAAAGAAATAAATACTAAATATATGTGCTTGTTATTATATTAGGATTAAGAGCACACGCTTCCATAATAATTAAGGTCTAGTTCTTTTATTAAGTCAATATAAAAAGAACTTACCTAAAATGGTCCTACTCAATACACTTAGAGTGTACTAGTGTAATTTATTAGTCAAGATAAACTAATACCTAATTATACTACGACTATTCCAATGGTTTGTTCCTTTCCATCTTAGTCGTGAGCAACTGTTTATAATTTATAAAGAACTGATAACATGATCTTCTGTGTGTGACACCACACACCATATTATCTACAATATAAATTAATTGAACAACTACACTTAACAAATAAAATGTAAACATTTGACCAATGTGATTCTTTTATTTCATAAATAAATGTTTACAAAAACTAGGCTTTTAGTATACACTCTAACAATTATGGCAACGAAAAGTGAAGTTAAATAAGACACTTGGTTGTGGCATAAAAAGTTTTTTCATTTGAACTTTAATGGCCTAAAGCTTCTCAAGCAGAAAAACATGGTACCTGAAATTCAATCTATAACGAATCTATGTGAAAGGTAGGGCTTTAAGTAAGTCGAGCCAAGTTTTAGGATGTTCAAACTTGTTTGATAAGGTAACCGAGCTAAAAATTATAGGAATGATATATTAATTGTATAAAACAATTAAATACTTACAGCTATCTCCCGCAGATCTGCAATCGGCAATAGCAGGACTTACTATCGGAAGAACGATCACAAAATTGGAAAGCTCTCCACAATTCTATGAATCAAATCCCACTACCTCAGATGTTCTTCTTCATCTCTCGTTGTCTCTTTCTCCACCTTCGTGAATGATCCTTGGATGATCCCCTTATAAAGGGAAAATAACTCAGGGGTATAATAGACTTTTTCCATTAAGAGTAGTAGGCAACGTGGGCACGTTCCCACATTCCTATTTTTTACATCTCCCACTCGTCCAAGGTAAGTCACTAAGACTAGTTCATCCAAGTTAGTCACTAAGACTAGTTAGTCACAAAACCTAATAAGTCACATACTATTTGAGAGTTTGGTCACAAAGATCATATTAGAACATTCAATCCATACTTAGAGAAAATGGTTCGTGCGACAGCAAGCACACTGAGGGATAGTTGTTGAGAAGATTGTTACACCTTACATAGTCGCTCTCTAAGCAATCAATGCTAACAAAGTTGTTACACTTTACTTAGCCACTCTCCTAAATAAATTAGAGACACACTTTTCATGGCACATAGCCTCTCTCTCCTGGTGGCACATAGCCTTTATCCAAGATTCATCCAATCTCCCTATGACACATAGTCATTACCTTAGAGATATCCATGTCTTGCTATTTACCCAGATTAAATAAGTTTCATTTACATCAATATGAACATTTCTAATCCCTTATAATGACTATTATGTCAAGAGCATGTTCCATATTCAAATATTCACTATCATTTCTATACATAACAGAAATGGGTCGACCGGTGAATAGCATCAAAAGATGTAAATATATTTAATCTTCCTTTTTAGCTAGAATCTATTCATTTCAATCAGTCACTTTCCTAGTTATACTCCATAGACTGAATCATCCATAGCCATAGGATACACGCTAAAGTAGCAGACACTTATTAAAATTTCAAGTAAATAGCTAAATAGTCACTAAGGGCAAAAACTGAGATTAACTAATAATCTCAAAGGTCTCACATAGTAGAGAAATAGGGATTCATTCTCCTACTACCTTTATTGTCGCAATAACACATGTGGTATGAATCATATATTACAATGTTATTCTCTTTACTAAAAAGAGTGCATGTTGTCTTTAAATTTAATATCGTACAGATTTTGATCTAGACATACCTAATGTCTAACCCTGAATTCAACATATGAATTCTAATCTGAGTTTCAACAGATTTAGTAAATGGTGGGTTCATTTACTTCGATCATTATTAACAAATAAATGATCTCAACTGGTCATAATTATCAAGGCGACCTTAACTTATAGATATGTCTCTGTTCATATCTATGTAAGTTGTCCAATAAGTAACAGTCTTACCTATATTTGTACTCAACAAACAGAGATGATTGTCCATGTGAGTGGACTAATCTCAACCTGCCACAGACTTACTAAGATCTTATATGAATGTAACCAAAACAACATATACACTGAATAAATTATAGCAAGTCACACAATCAAATCACAAAGTCTGATTGTTATTTCAATATTGTTACATTCTACAAAGTCCCAAAGACTTTACATGTTCTTTAAATGACTCTTTAGTCATTGGCTTAATAAAAGGATCTGCAACCATAACACATATAAGGACATACTCAAGAATTACTTTTCTTTTAGCCACAATATCCCTCACAAGATTATATTTAATTTTTATATGCTTGCATTTGCTGTGATACTTAGGAGCATTAGAAAAAGTTATTGCAGCTTGACTGTCACAGTAGACAGTTACTGGACTCCCACTGTCCTCAGTAATCTTCAGATGCTTAAGGAACCTTCTCAACCAGACTGCTTCTTGCATAGCCGTTGAACATGCCACATATTCAGCTTCCATAGTCGACAAAGCTACACAAGCTTTTTTCTTGCCATTACTACAAAATGAGCCTAAGGTATCACTTTGGGAGCAACACTTTAGTAAATTGCTGTCATATATCAAGTTTTGGAAAAAACATGCAACACTTTGAAATAAGTGTTGCATTATAACTAAAATGCAATACATTTTTTAGAAGTGTTGCAGTTGATATTAGAAAAGGCAACACTTTTGAAAAAGTGTTGCAATAGTGCAGGAATACGTAACACTTTTTAAATGTGTTGCGGTAGTAGTAATATCTGCTGCAACCGGGATAAATGGCATGTTTATTTTTCGCAAACTGCCAACAACTATTTTTCACCTAACAGAGCTCCTGTGCGTGAACAAAACTCGTGAACTCCCTCCCTAAACTTGCGACCTCCTTCACTCGAACCTATACCCACAACCTCCCTCACACGAACCCTAGAATCATGTGTTCCTCCCCTCCCTCCACCGAACTTCTCTGCTCTAACCCTAAACTCGCAACCTCCTCCTTATGCTCCCTCGATAAAATTTCTCTACTGCACGCTAACCTAAACTCTATCTCCGTTGTACATCTATGGCGAAGCCCTTTCCGCGAGCGTCTCTAGTGAATTAAACATCTTCATCAGGTGTATAATCATGTGAAAAGTGAGGGATTTGTGGATTTTTCATGGAGAGAATCCATTATCATTGAAAAGTGCAAGAGATTTAGATGACGATATTCCAAGAATCAATGAAAATATTAATGAATTATTAGAAGATATGATAATTAAATAATAAATATTATTAGAGAAATAAATTTATATAATTTTTTAAAAAAATTTAGAAATTTTTAGAAATTTAAATAAAGTTAGTAAGATGTGTTTTGAGAGAAATCTTACTTGGATAATAATTCAGTTGGAATTAATTTATTTCATTAAATTATTTAAATCTACGTATATAATATATATATAGAAACCTAAGTTACATACCCTAATTCGTCTCCCGATTTCCGTTTCTCACTCGATGCCGCCATCCGTCCCTCTCCCTCTCACGTACTCACCGCACCGCCCCTATCACCGACGTCGCTGCCCTTGCAGCGCCATTGATCACCGTCTCCGATCGTCGCCCAGCCCAAGTAGTCGCAGGTCGTGTCCTAGCTTCCTTTCGCCGCACCGCCACCGTCCCTTCCTCCTCGAGCCAATACCATAGATCGTGGTGTGAGTGCCATTGCCAGCCCCTCTTCGGCCACGAGCGAGAGTCGCCGGCCTCCCTTGTGTGATGCCCTCTCTCCCTCTTGCACAACACTCATCGCGCCTTCGAAGTCACCAACGCCTTATCTCCCGACAAAGCCATCATCACCACTTTGCCTACCTCCACACTTTTTACCATCACGGAAGGGGGCTACGGACGACTGTTGTGGGTTGTCATTGGAGAGCCGAGACACTACGGGAAGGAAAGCTGCCACCATCTCATGACACGCCACTTGACATCACCATCGCCTCCCCACTACCGGCCTCCTTGGAAGTCTACGGCCAGCAGTTTCCCTCTCACGTCGCCCTCACATCATCGAAGTTGTCGCAACCAAATCACCCGTGATGCAGTTGCCCCATCGGCCACAGTGAGCCGCCACCATAGAGGAAGGAAGTCAGTTGTCTAATTTAGGTAACAAATCTCTTAACCTAATTTTTGTTTACCTATGTTATCTCTGATTAGAAGTTAGAATTTGGTTGTAGTATATTGATTTGGGTAAATCTGGATTGATCAGTGGGTTAAGGATAGACTTATTATCCAATTGATCATGTTGATGAATTTGGTATGTTTTCATGATGAAAGATTGCTATGATTTAGTTGCTTGAAGGTAGCTTTAACTAATGTTCTCTTGGAATTGTCATCACCTGCTACTTTTCAATCCATCTATGAACTAAATTTTATCCTTGTTATCCACTTGTTATGTATAAGACTTTTTTTTCACTTGTTGAACTGTTAATGGTTGGATATGATTATTTAGTTTTTTAGTGAACTGTGATTGTTTATTTGAAAAAAAAATGCATATGAATGAGCTATACCTATTTACAACGGTTCAATCATGCATGTGTTTGGATATAATACATGGGTTTTTTATGTTTTGAATGACTTCCAATGATTCAATATGTAATGCAAGACTTTGTTTTCAATTAATTAACATGTGTTATTATTTTTTGCGTTCATGACTGGCAGGACATCATTATATGTTTTTTTGGTGCGCGCGTTCGATGCATGGATAGATGCCTTTTGGGGGATTACTTAATTAAGTCGACCACATGTACATTACCCTTTGTGTCTTCATATTCTAGTAACTCTGACCAGGCAAAAAATGTCTCAATAGCTAAAGTTGAAAATTTGTAAAAGAGCTCTAAAGTTGTAGATACTGGTGGGGCACTGAACATTCCTACTGAAGTAAGTTAGAATTAACTCTGTATTAAAGTGTACATGTGAATCTCCTTTGATATTTTTGTATATACACAAATAAAAAATGCACACTTGTTGCCTCACTATGCTTTAGCAAAATTTTTAATCAGGTGTCTGCGGTGAATATTTTATTTTGCTCAACATTAAGAAGAAAGATACACTTGAAGTATGAATTACATGGGCAATAAAGTTGTTTGAAAAGACACTTTGAACTTTGCATGTTCATTTGGAAGTGCTTGTGAATGTTTGTAATGTAAGTTTAAATTAACTAAATCCCCAGTCCTTACTTCCATTAATCATAGAAAAGCATTTCATTTTGACTATGGAAATTACCCATTTGCTGCAATTTGATGTTTGAGGTTTAGTTCTTCATGATGTGGCTTTGTTTGTAACGACCACCCTCCTTACTACTACTCTCTAAGGGTGGACGCTACTTAACTACTCATTCTACTTAACTGATATTGCTTACTCTAAAGATAGTAACACTTAACCCCCTTTAACTGCTCCGGAAAATAAGAACAGAACATGTAACTTACAGCAACTAATGCATGCAATTCAAGTGTAATGACTGTATCATATCAAAATTTCCAGGCAACCTTAGCTAACAATAAGAAAAATAGTTAACCCATCAATGAATCCCCTAGTAGCACGAAATAGAAAATCCGATTCCAAAATTTTATTATCAACTTAAATAAGAAATTAATCTTAATAAATTCTTTAGCAAGGTCCCAAGGCTTCCATAATCCAGACATCACACATCCATCCCAAACCTCCTTGTCGCCTTCCTTCACTGTAGCTTTCCTTTTCCTTTATCTGCAGTAAGAGGAAATGCAACTATAAGCGGATGCTTAGTAAGCGCTATCTAACTCGCAAAACTCGGATATGCATGTGTACAAAAGGGAATTTAGAAACTGAATGCTTTAAAAGAAAAGCTTCTCATGCTCATCTAATAGCAAAGGAACCGAAATCAAAGAAATCAATACTGCAAAGCTAAAGGACCGGCTGGTCATACCTGTCAAGCTAATAGAGGAATCAAAACAGACTGAAATGCTAAACATGTAAGGCTGCTCATGCTTGCAAATAGCAGTAAGAAAGTCTAAACAGCATGCTAGAATAAAAGAGCTAAACTTGCTGGTTTTTAAACCTATGTGAAGCTTATTTCATTTATTCCCAAACTTATACTCTTATACTTCAAAATAATAATCTCTTGGGCCCAGGCTTAGTATCATTGCGCGCTCCCTAATAGAAACTGAGGTAGCGAGCCACCAGTCCTACAAGGGTAAAGACCTTGCTCTTATCAGGGTCAAGACCTCGGAATTGGTCACCTGAATTTATTTAACGACAACCTCGGAAGTTGGGTACTAGCCTTTTCAAATAAAATACATATTATCTTTAAATACTCTTAAAATGAAGTGCCTCGACATTTCTTCAAACACTTGGTGTATGTTTGATCTCAACTTCTGGAATTTGGGATTAAATTAAATCCTTGGTCTTTTCTTACTTATAACTACTCAAATATGTGATCTGTTCATGCTCAATCACTCAACACGAACTAAAAACAAGCAAACTGGGATGCTAAAGGAACATCTAAAACTGCATGCTGGAGAGTAGTAAGGCTGTCCGTGCTAATTGGAAAGCAAAAAAGGTCTAAACGGCATGGTTCAAATAAAGATGTTCTTATTCATTGCAGTAACAGAGCAAACCAACATGGTATACTTAAAACCAGGTTGTTCATGCTCCCTAAATCAATAACAAAATTAAAAACTGAAATACTAACATGCACAATCAAGAAGCAAGAAAACTCAACTAACGTGCTAAGGGTAAGGGGTTGCTCGTACCCCATAAATAGCAAAAGAAAATCTAAACTTACTGGAATTAGACTTCTATTAATTGTCTGTTGAAAAACTCAAACTAAAGAAGAAAACAAAGATCCGAAAACTACTCCTACTGCAGGCGAGAGCACTTACCTATGTGTTCTTGAACTTACAGCCGAGAAGAGAAGCTTCTAGGGTTCCAGAGGCTTGAAATCTCGTCCTCTTCTTCGTGCCTACGGGTTCTCCTCGACGAGAGGGTCTCGAATCTGTGAAGAGCTCACGGAATTACCCCTTGGTCGGCCGCCGGAGACGAAGCCCTAGCTTCGGCTTTGTTTTCGCCCGAGCAGTGCCGTCGCACACGAGAGAGGAGAGGATGAGAGGGTTTTGGTCGTGAGGAAATAACCTGATTCCTTTTTATACCAATGGGTATTCTCGGTTTTGGTTATTACTTAAATTTATTTCGCCATCACTTTGATCACGAAACACTTGCTTGAGTGCTTGGCTATCGCGCTTCACTTAAGTCTTGGATTGGGTCGGAGGTTGCGGGTTCAAACCTCTTTATTTTTTGCAACTTCTTTCTTTTGGTAAAAATACCAAACAAACTCCGAAAATTTCATAAAAATACTCTAAAAATTCCTAAAAATCTCTAGAATATTCCTAAAGCATTTCTAAATATTTATAAGCACTTTAGAACTCCAAACAATGAAATTTGGGTGTTACATTGTTGATAGCTATTTATTATTGCTATTGACTTTGCAAGTTTGATGCTCAATTATATAATTTTTTGCTCTGAATTATGATAAGTTTAGCATCCAATTGCAAATTTGTAGAATGGGAGATTACTTGGACTAGTAACATGTGAGTCTTTCCTTGTGTTTGTATATGTATATGTTTTACCTCTTGCTTTTCGCTAACACCCATTTCACTACTATTTCCTTTATTTTCCATAATTTCTAAGACCAATGTACTTTTTCATGCATTTTTCTCATATAATAGTACTTAGTTTATCATTCTTTATATGGTCGGTTCCTAGTTGTGCTATGAGATTTGGTACTTCTTTGCAGTTGAGCACAAAGGTTATTTTCTAGCTGAAGGATGGTGGTTGGATAAAGTGTGTTTAGATATATTGTCAGTTGAGCACAAAGGTTATTACTTTTACTACATGATCAAATCTCTATTCTTACTTTTGTTGTCCACATTGTGATGCTTTTCTTGTAGGTGGCAAGCATTTTGGATAGCTAAGCAGCTGTTATAGTTGTGAATGGGAATGAGTGTTACATTTTGGATACCTATGTAATTTTTTTTAAGGCAAGCAAAAAGTTTGTATTGTTGGCTTTTTGTAAATGTATAGTTGCCTTTTTTGGGGGGATTCATGAAGGTATTAAATGGTGGCATTTGTATAGTGTTTTAGTTGGCTATATATTTGTAGATGTCAGTTGTTGGATTTTTGTAAAATTCTTAAATAGAATATAATGTGGTACAACTTTTGCAATACAATGATCATATTTTGAATAATCTATTTTATACAAATGTGTTTGATTGGATAATAAAATTGCATTATTAATAATATATTGATGAAAAAATAAGTGTTACTATTAATAGGTAAATGTGTTACATTTTAAAAAATAAAACACAAATATGAATGTTGCATATGTATCAATAAGTGATGCGTTTAAGAGGTAAAAATTTTAATTAAAAGTGATGCATTTAAGGAAAAAAGTGTTGCATTATTGGGTCAAAAAAATTGTAAAAAGTGTTGCTATTAATAGTCAAAAGTGTTGCAATTGTTTAAGAGTAACAAAAGAATAAGTGTTGTTGTTGGAAGAAAAAAGTGTTGCATATAGAGAAGTGTTGCCTTTGCTATATATCGCGACAGTTCAAGAAAGTGTTGCATAAAATGACAAAAGCGTTGCATTATATCTAACATGACATGACCTGATAAGATAGAATGAAAAGTGTTACCTTAGGTATAATGCAACATTTATATGGCCAAAAACAACACTTCAGGGGTGATGTCTTAGCCTCAATTTGTAGTAGTGTGTTGTTCCAAGAGATGGCACCACCATTCAATAAAATGCATAGCCTGATGTGGATTTTCTATCATCCAAGTCCCCAGCCCAGTCTGCATCTGAATAACCTTTCAAACTCATATCTGATCCTTGAAAATAAAGACAATAATCTGTTGTGACATTCAGATATCTGAACATCCTTTTTACTGCCTTCTAGTGTCTCGGTTCTAGGTTTGACTGGAAGCGACTGACTAAACTAATAGCATAGCCGATATCGGGATGAGTACATAACATAGTGTACATCAAACTACTAATAGCACTGGCATATGATTTTTTTATTCATTTCAGTTATTTCTTCTAAAGTTTTGGGGCACATACTCTTGCTCAAAATAGTACCTTTCACAATAGGTGTATGTTCTATGTTACAATTAGACATGCTGAAATGATGTAACATCTTATTTATATAAGACTCATGTGAAATACACAAAAGTCTTTTAGGACAATCTTTAATGATCATCACCCCTAAGATGTATTTAGCTTCTCCCATATCCGTTATATCAAATTGTGATGACAGCTACTTTTTGATTTCATTCATATACCCAATGTCATTTCCAGCTATCAGCATATCATCAACATATAATGATAAAATGGTATACTTTCCTTTTTCTCTTTTCAAGAAAATGCAATAATCCTCGTTAATCATTTCGAAATCATAAGATAAAATGACTTCGTTAAATCTTATGTTCTATTGTCTTGACGCTTACTTTAGCGCATATATAGACTTTTTAAGTCTACATACTTTCTCCTCTTGACCTTAAGTAATAAAACCTTCTGGCTGAACCATATAGATTTCCTCTTCAAGCTCACCATTAAGGAAAGTGATTTTTACATCCATTTGATGTAATTCCAAGTTATAATTGTTGTTCCCTTTGGAGGTTGGTAAGAGGGGAGGGTGAATTGCCCTGAAAAAATAAATCTACTCTTTCTCGGACTATCAACTAAATAAAGAATACTTGTAATTAAAAAGACATAGACTAATTAAAAGAAAGAAGACACAAAGGAGTTACTTAATTTGCAATCAGAATATTGCTAATCCAAGGAGAAAGTAGCGCACTATCTGAAGATCTCCTTCGGGCGGAGTAGCCTCTTACAACGTTAACAACACAAAAGAAAAGTATAGCACAGAGAAATGAATTATAAGTTGTTGTTCAGCTTCTTGGACCAAGGCTATATTTATAGCCTTGGTCGGGGCGCTTGGAAGGATTTCAGGCTCCTGGGAGGGGATAAAATTTTATCCCTTCTCGCATAGATTGCGTTGACCGTGATCTGGATAATCATCCAGGTTCGGGCGCCCAGCAGGGTTCCGGGCGCCCCAGACTGGTCCGGGCGCTCGGAATGGTTCCGGGTGCCCGGACCAAGAAAGTCAATAGAATTGACTTTTTCGGTCTAGGACCTCTACTCCGGTTCAGCTCGCCTCGGTCCGGGTCTTTCGCTCCGGCTCCGCTTGCTTGGGTGATCTTGGCCATTCGGAAAAGAGCTCACCCGAACCCAAGTTCCGGCCTTCTCCTCGAGCAGCCTTCCTCCCCGATTTCTCGTCCCTCGAATGTCGCGTATGTTCTTCTTGTCCATCGATGTACTTTTTAGCGGCACCTCATCCCTCGAACGCACCGAGCCCATCGGCTCTCTCCTCGTGTCATCCTTCTCGCTAGCCGTGTCACGCCCCAGGTAGTCCCTGTCCGAAGAAATTTCGACAGCATCTCCCCTGTACGGCGGACAATATGAATCTCAGTATACATATATCTATACCTCGGCCACACTCGGCCGGAACAATACAATACAAATAAGAAACAAACCACGCAGTTTATATCAATATTTCACACAGATATAATATATGCTCAATCCACGCAGTTTAATAAGGAAGAACGATATAAAACCAACAAAGATATACGTACACATCATACTCCACTACAACGAAGAAAACAAATCCACGAAGTAGTGTGAAAATCTGCAGCGGAAAACAAAAGCAGCAAACCCAAAGGTTCGACATAAAGTCCACAATACAAACCCACAGTACAAGTATATAAGACGCAAAAGCAGAATAAATCCGACAAAGAAAATCCTCGCGCTAATGGGGCTAGCGACTGGAATATCTCCCGATGGCCTCAACCTGAAAAATAGTAACAACGGGGTGAGTTCAAAGAACTCAGCAGGTAATCCAATAGATATGTACAGCAACATATAACTACCAGTAATATCCTAAGGTACAGTCTCCTAAACCATAGGACCTACAGTACAGTCTCCTAACAATATAACAGGTATGCATAGCTGAATAAACTGTAACGAGTAACCAGAAGCATGTAATACAGTTTACAGCAAGAATAATAAGAAATGCATAACTGAAATAAACTGTACTCATGACTGTAAACATACACAGATAAAGATAGTCAGAGCAAAAGCATATAACCTGTATGCATGTCAATCATATGCAATCACCAAAATGCATCAATCATAATTAATGCAATCTGTGCACATGATGCAAATGACATGGTCACCCCTGACGCCAGTCAGAATCTCACACACAATGGTGAGACCGCGTGGGTAGGGCTGTGACACCGTGCACTCTGTCGTCACTACCCCTGAAGAGTGACCGAGTGGACGGGATGCACCGGAGTACACCTATCCTCCAACCTCAACTATAGGAGGGAGCGCAATGCTCTCATCTCCCGGTACACAATGACGGGGAGGGACCCCGGTGTGCTACCACGCTGCCTATCACACTACCCATGAGTGGAGCCTCCAGCGGAGCACCACCGGGCAACCTACACACCCTGTGTGCTGTGCCACTACCCATGCAATGGTCACGTGGTGTGCAGGTCAATGTAGCCGGCCGACGAGCTCAACAATAATGGAGTCGTCAATCGCCCAGCATGCAATCATGCGATATGGTGCATGCGGCTACAATATGACATACCTGAACAAATCCTCCTCCATATGTGTAGATGCCAAACAGATAAACACATATATAACAAGGATAATAAACAACATAAATCCAAAGACATCACATATAACAATGATGTAAGTATCATGAATCCAAGAGCATGTATCACACATGTAAAGCAACTAATCCAGTAGAGTAGAGCACTATAGATATGCATCTCTATGAACACAGATAAGCATAGCAAGAAAGAAAAACATGCTAGACTAAGGTATAGATGCTAATCGTAGCAACATGTATCAAGTATCAAATAACTAAACCAGGGAATATGCTAACTACCAATCGTTAATAATCGCCTACAGATATAGAATAAACTATAACCAGAGAAGAGAAAGATCTACCAATTACTAGTAAACATATATAAACTGCACATATCACTAGACAATATCAACAAGATAAGTCAAAGGGTACCCGCCTCAAATAGAAGGTACAATCCAAATCCGAAGTCGAGACGCCCGTCTCGAATCAGAGTCCTGTGTCAAACAACATATATATTTTATTTAGCTAAATTTAAATGAAATAGCTAAATAAAATTCTAAAAACTAAATTAGGGTAAAACCCTAATCACGTCATCATTATCCTTCCTAAACTAATCTAACAATTGATTAGGGTTTCTCCATTAGATTAGATACAGTCCAATATCCAACTAAACAATCACACTTAACTTAACTAAATCCAATGGTCGATTAGGATTAGTTACCTAATCCCTAATCACCCATTAGATTAGGAGATCCTATCAACACATAAACCTATTTCGTATAGTAATACAATTTAACCCTAAACCAATACCTTACGTATCAATTAATACAACCATAATCCACATCTAAGTAGCTCACAGGGAATAGAACTCACCTCACTGATCTGAAGCCTCTGCCGACAGCACAATGAGAGGAATTTCCTTCTGATCAAAGAAACCATGTGAATCTGAAATTACTTCAACGAAACCTCAATCACAAGGAACAGGGAAAGATCCCATTGCAAACCAAGCACGTAATTGGATCCGATCTCTCCTTCCTAGCTCAAAACCGAAAGAAGATATCACAATTCCAACAAGGATCAAAACCGAAACAAGCCCTAACCTCCAAGATCGCAACCAGAGAGGGAAAAGAAGGAACCAGTTGCTTACCTTCGAAACCCTAGGGCATTCAAGCCGGCGATCGGATCGGGGGAGAGAGGGTCGGCAGAAACGAGAAGAAAAATCGGGGAAGGGTTGAGCAGAGGAAATCAAGATGATCCTTGTCTCCTTGATTGATCTCCGGCAAGCTCCGCAGATAGATCTACACCGGCGATCGTCGGCGTCGACTCGTCCACGCTCGGCGTCGGTTCGTCCCCGTGAGAGTCTTCAGAAAGATTAGAGCGAGGAGGAGGAGGCTTCGGCTGGATCTGGGCTTACTAGGCGTCGATGCCGGCCGAAGGAGATCACCGGAGCTCTCGGCTTGCTTCGGCGTCGCCCGTCCGCGAGAGAACAGAGAGAGGAAGAGGAAGAGGGGAGATCGGGGAAGGCAAGTAGGGATCGGCGGTTTTGGGGGAAAGGAAATAAGGAAAAAGGAATTATATAAATAAACATTTCCTCATTTAAACGGGTATCCCAACTCGGCTTTATCCGTACCCGAAATTAATCCCCGCAAAACCCGTCGTACGAGCTCCGAAAAATTCCCAGAAAATTTCTAAAAATTCCGGAAAAATTTTATAAGGCTATTTCTGCAATAACCCTATTTATTTAAATTTTCTGAGATCTCACATCCTCCCCTACTAATAAAAATTTGGCCCCCAAATTTCGCTATAACTAACAGCAAACACTAAAATATAACCAAACCGTATAAATGCTGAAAAGAACCTCTAACCCACATACCTCAAGTAAAAAGATGGGGGTATCGAGCTCGGATCGTATCCTCCAGCGCCCACGTAGCCTCCTCGTCAGAATGATGCTGCCATCTGACTTTAACCAGTCGGACAGTCTTGTTCCGCAGCTGACGCTCTCTACGGTCCAGAATCCGTACCGGAACCTCCTCGTAAGTAACATCAGGCTGAATAGGAACAGATATATCCGACAGAACATGTGCCGGATCGGATACGTATCTCCTCAGCATAGATACATGGAATACATCATGAATGCCAACTAGAGATAGTGGTAGCGCCAGACGGTAAGCTACTGCTCCAATCCTCTCCAAGATCTGGAACGGTCCAATATATCGAGGAGATAGCTTACCTCGGAGACCAAATCTCTTCACCCCTTTCGTGGGTGAAACTCTAAGAAATACGTGATCACCAATGGAGAACTCCAGGGGTCTCCGTCTCTGATCAGCATAACTCTTCTGACGGTCCTGGGCCTCTGACATCCTCCGTCTGATAGTGCGAACCAGCTCTGCATCCTGCTGAGCTCTCTGAGGCCCTACCAACTGAGCCTCCCCAACCTCTTCCCAGAGGATGGGTGTCCGACAAGGCCAACCATACAACGCCTCAAACGGTGCCATCTGGATAGCCGAATGATAGCTGTTGTTGTAGGCGAACTCCACTTGCCTTCGAGGAGGCAAACCTGGAAGCTCGTCTGGAAATACGTCTGGATACTCTCGGACCACCGGAACGTCTGAGAGCTGAGAACTACTGCTGTCGTCAGTATTAATCAAAGATAATAGAAATCCCTGACATCCATGTGATAGCAGTTTCTGCGCCTGTATCGCAGAAATGGTCGATATCCCATCGTCTCTGATGCCAGTGAAATCCCAAGAGGGTTGGTTCGGAGGTCGAAACGTAACCACCCTCTTCTGGCAATCAACTGTGGCATGATAAGCAGACAGCCAATCCATACCCAGGATAATATCGAACTCGACCATCTCCAGTATTAACAAATCTACAGTGAGTATAATGCTACCAAAATCTAACGGACCACCTCTGACCTCCTGAGTGACATCCAAGATATCACCAGATGGTAAGGAGACGGTCAGTCGTCGCGGTCTATGAGAAGGTAGTCTACTAATCTCTCTCATAAATGCACAAGATATAAAAGATTGTGAACTACTTGTATCAATTAGCATATCAGCAGAAAATGCATAAAGTAAAATCGTACCGCGGAAAACGGATCCGTCGGCCCGCTGTGCATCCTCTCGGGTGACCGCGTGAACTCGTCCAGTATCTGACGGTGGTAGAGGCGGTAGCACTACCAAAGGCTGCTGTGCCGGAGTCTGAGCCTGCCACTGAGTCGGTACTGGATACTGAGTCAGAGCTGGGGCTATGGGCTGCAGTATGTACTGAACTGGTGGCTGGGGCTGTAACTGATACTGCGTCGATGGCTGAATCAGATACTGAGGTCTAGAAATAGAACCCTGGGACTCCATCGGAATACTGGAATGCTCCTGACCGTACATGCCATATGCAGCTGCCGCAGGGGGGGCTGTCCTCTGCTGGCGATGCGAAGATTGGCCTTTCGGCCCCCCTCGCTGAGTAGCGGACTGATCAGCCTGTCCTCCCGAAACAGAACTCCCGGAGGCTACCTGTTGAGACTTCAGCGTACAGTCTCGTCTTATGTGTCCGGGCAGTTTGCAATGATAGCAAACTGACTGTCCCAAGGAGCACGCAGAGGTGATGTGATCTCGGGATCCGCATCTGGTGCAAAAAGAGTCACTAGTGGACTGTTTCCGGTTCTGCTGAGCAGACCGGGAACGTCCTGATCGTCCTGACTTCTGGTGTCGGCCAGATGACCCAGAAGTACTCTGATCCGTCTGAGTGCGACTGCTCTGCTGCTGTCTAGTAGTCTGTGGCTGCTGAATCTGTCCCGCAGTCCGATCAGTCTGCTTCCTCTTCTTGTCTGCATTCACTCTCTGATGAGTAGACTCAATCATGAGAGCTCTATCCAGTGTCTCGGTGTATGATGACGTACTAAAACCAGACATCTTCAGCTGAAGATGCCCGTCCAGTCCCTGGACAAACTGAAGCATACGAGATCTGTCATCGACCAACCGATTAAATTCAGCATTATACTCCATCACTGAGCGGTTATTCTGCCGCAGACTAAGAAAATCCTGCCGAAGAGTCATCTGATATGCTCGGGGAAAATACTGACTCTCGAATGCCTCCCTAAATCTCGTCCAGGTAATATGCTGGTCGCCTATAATGGAGCGCTGTGTGTCCCACCAGATCTCTGCCCCATCTCGCAGGTGGTAAGCAGCCAGCTCGGCCTTCTCCCACTCGGAGCAGGCCATGTAAAAGAATGTCCGCTCCATAGTCTCAATCCAGGACTGAGCTATGCTCGGATCAGTCTCCCCGCGGAATAATGTGAATCGGCTCTTCGCCGACTCTGCTAAGGCTGGGATCCGTGCACGTGCTGTAACTATGTCAGTGGGCATCGCTGCAGCACTGGGCAGAACCACTGGAACTGCTCCTATAGGTAGTACTGATGGCGGAACTACTGAGTAGACATATGTAGGGGCCACTGAAGGTACGGTGGGTGGTACCGGGTAAGAAACAGCCGGTGCTGCCGGTACTGGTGCCGAATATGTAGTAATCGGTACATGTGTCTGCGGTGCCGAGTACGTGGTAGCAGGCACCGCTAGAGAGGGTGTCGGGTACTCTGCGGGTACAGCTGATGGGGGAGGTGCTGAATATGCCGACGGTGGTACCACTGGTGGTACAGTCGAGGTAGGTACCTCTGACGTCGGAACTATCGGGATCTGATACGCAGACGTACCCACAATGACCTGAGGAGTCTGCCCCTGGCGGACAGGCTCGGCTCTAGCAGACCTCTCTGAAGACTCTGTCTCAGGAGAATCTAACGGCCTCTTACGTGGCCGCCCACGTCTCGGTGCCGGTACACGTGTAGGTGGCATATCTGTAAAGAAATGTTACCCAGATATCACTACAGGTATAAGAACTGAAATTTTTCCTAATGTACCTATTTGCCGTCTGGAGATATCCTGTCGCTGCTTAGCCCCAAATAGAACCAATAAAACCGCGTCAAAATACCTCGAAATTCCGAAACGATAAAATCGACGAAAATCCGTACAATCCGAAATACCGAGAAATGCTTACGAAAGTAAGCCTCGTAAATCCGAAACCCGACAAGTAGGTATCGCAAAACTTTGCTCTGATACCAAATAAATTGGTATCAGATAAACCTCGAAAATCCAAAACGAAGAGCAGGTATCGTGAACCTAGCTCTGATACCAAATAAATTGTCACGCCCCAGGTAGTCCCTGTCCGAAGAAATTTCGACAGCATCTCCCCTGTACGGCGGACAATATGAATCTCAGTATACATATATCTATACCTCGGCCACACTCGGCCGGAACAATACAATACAAATAAGAAACAAACCACGCAGTTTATATCAATATTTCACACAGATATAATATATGCTCAATCCACGCAGTTTAATAAGGAAGAACGATATAAAACCAACAAAGATATACGTACACATCATACTCCACTACAACGAAGAAAACAAATCCACGAAGTAGTGTGAAAATCTGCAGCGGAAAACAAAAGCAGCAAACCCAAAGGTTCGACATAAAGTCCACAATACAAACCCACAGTACAAGTATATAAGACGCAAAAGCAGAATAAATCCGACAAAGAAAATCCTCGCGCTAATGGGGCTAGCGACTGGAATATCTCCCGATGGCCTCAACCTGAAAAATAGTAACAACGGGGTGAGTTCAAAGAACTCAGCAGGTAATCCAATAGATATGTACAGCAACATATAACTACCAGTAATATCCTAAGGTACAGTCTCCTAAACCATAGGACCTACAGCAGTCTCTAACAGATATGCATAGCTGAATAAACTGTAATAACCAGAATAGCATAAAGTACAGTCTATAGCAAGAATAATAAGAAATGCATAACTGAAATAAACTGTACTCACCTGCGAGGCTTGTGCAACTGACTGTAAACATACACAGATAAAGATAGTCAGAGCAAAAGCATATAACCTGTATGCATGTCAATCATATGCAATCACCAAAATGCATCAATCATAATTAATGCAATCTGTGCACATGATGCAAATGACATGGTCACCCCTGACGCCAGTCAGAATCTCACACACAATGGTGAGACCGCGTGGGTAGGGCTGTGACACCGTGCACTCTGTCGTCACTACCCCTGAAGAGTGACCGAGTGGACGGGATGCACCGGAGTACACCTATCCTCCAACCTCAACTATAGGAGGGAGCGCGATGCTCTCATCTCCCGGTACGCAATGACGGGGAGGGACCCCGGTGTGCTACCACGCTGCCTATCACACTACCCATGAGTGGTGCCTCATGCGGCGCCGACCACCGAGATCTACACACCCTGTGTGCTGTGCCACTACCCATGCAATGGTCACGTGGTGTGCAGGTCAATGTAGCCGGCCGACGAGCTCAACAATAATGGAGTCGTCAATCGCCCAGCATGCAATCATGCGATATGGTGCATGCGGCTACAATATGACATACCTGAACAAATCCTCCTCCATATGTGTAGATGCCAAACAGATAAACACATATATAACAAGGATAATAAACAACATAAATCCAAAGACATCACATATAACAATGATGTAAGTATCATGAATCCAAGAGCATGTATCACACATGTAAAGCAACTAATCCAGTAGAGTAGAGCACTATAGATATGCATCTCTATGAACACAGATAAGCATAGCAAGAAAGAAAAACATGCTAGACTAAGGTATAGATGCTAATCGTAGCAACATGTATCAAGTATCAAATAACTAAACCAGGGAATATGCTAACTACCAATCGTTAATAATCGCCTACAGATATAGAATAAACTATAACCAGAGAAGAGAAAGATCTACCAATTACTAGTAAACATATATAAACTGCACATATCACTAGACAATATCAACAAGATAAGTCAAAGGGTACCCGCCTCAAATAGAAGGTACAATCCAAATCCGAAGTCGAGACGCCCGTCTCGAATCAGAGTCCTGTGTCAAACAACATATATATTTTATTTAGCTAAATTTAAATGAAATAGCTAAATAAAATTCTAAAAACTAAATTAGGGTAAAACCCTAATCACGTCATCATTATCCTTCCTAAACTAATCTAACAATTGATTAGGGTTTCTCCATTAGATTAGATACAGTCCAATATCCAACTAAACAATCACACTTAACTTAACTAAATCCAATGGTCGATTAGGATTAGTTACCTAATCCCTAATCACCCATTAGATTAGGAGATCCTATCAACACATAAACCTATTTCGTATAGTAATACAATTTAACCCTAAACCAATACCTTACGTATCAATTAATACAACCATAATCCACATCTAAGTAGCTCACAGGGAATAGAACTCACCTCACTGATCTGAAGCCTCTGCCGACAGCACAATGAGAGGAATTTCCTTGCTGGATCAAAGAAACCACAGCAACTCTGCTGAAATTCTTCCCCACTTCAACCGAAACCTCAATCACAGCAAGGAAGGAAACATCCCAGAACCGATCTGTGGGTTACAGCACGTAATTGGATCCGATCTCTCCTTCCTAGCTCAAAACCGAAAGAAGATATCACAATTCCAACAAGGATCAAAACAGAAACAAGCCCTAACCTCCAAGATCGCAACCAGAGAGGGAAAAGAAGGAACCAGTTGCTTACCTTCGAAACCCTAGGGCATTCAAGCCGGCAATCGGATCGGGGGAGAGAGGGTCGGCAGAAACGAGAAGAAAAATCGGGGAAGGGTTGAGCAGAGGAAATCAAGATGATCCTTGTCTCCTTGATTGATCTCCGGCAAGCTCCGCAGATAGATCTACACCGGCGATCGTCGGCGTCGACTCGTCCACGCTCGGCGTCGGTTCGTCCCCGTGAGAGTCTTCAGAAAGATTAGAGCGAGGAGGAGGAGGCTTCGGCTGGATCTGGGCTTACTAGGCGTCGATGCCGGCCGAAGGAGATCACCAGAGCTCCCGGCTTGCTTCGGCGTTGCCCGTCCGCGAGAGAACAGAGAGAGGAAGAGGAAGAGGGGAGATCGGGGAAGGCAAGTAGGGATCGGCGGTTTTGGGGGAAAGGAAATAAGGAAAAAGGAATTATATAAATAAACATTTCCTCATTTAAACGGGTATCCCAACTCGGCTTTATCCGTACCCGAAATTAATCCCCGCAAAACCCGTCGTACGAGCTCCGAAAAATTCCCAGAAAATTTCTAAAAATTCCGGAAAAATTTTATAAGGCTATTTCTGCAATAACCCTATTTATTTAAATTTTCTGAGATCTCACATCCTCCCCTACTAATAAAAATTTGGCCCCCAAATTTCGCTATAACTAACAGCAAACACTAAAATATAACCAAACCGTATAAATGCTGAAAAGAACCTCTAACCCACATACCTCAAGTAAAAAGATGGGGGTATCGAGCTCGGATCGTATCCTCCAGCGCCCACGTAGCCTCCTCGTCAGAATGATGCTGCCATCTGACTTTAACCAGTCGGACAGTCTTGAATCCACACCGGAACCTCCTCGTAAGTAACATCAGGCTGAATAGGAACAGATATATCCGACAGAACATGTGCCGGATCGGATACGTATCTCCTCAGCATAGATACATGGAATACATCATGAATGCCAACTAGAGATAGTGGTAGCGCCAGACGGTAAGCTACTGCTCCAATCCTCTCCAAGATCTGGAACGGTCCAATATATCGAGGAGATAGCTTACCTCGGAGACCAAATCTCTTCACCCCTTTCGTGGGTGAAACTCTAAGAAATACGTGATCACCAATGGAGAACTCCAGGGGTCTCCGTCTCTGATCAGCATAACTCTTCTGACGGTCCTGGGCCTCTGACATCCTCCGTCTGATAGTGCGAACCAGCTCTGCATCCTGCTGAGCTCTCTGAGGCCCTACCAACTGAGCCTCCCCAACCTCTTCCCAGAGGATGGGTGTCCGACAAGGCCAACCATACAACGCCTCAAACGGTGCCATCTGGATAGCCGAATGATAGCTGTTGTTGTAGGCGAACTCCACTTGCCTTCGAGGAGGCAAACCTGGAAGCTCGTCTGGAAATACGTCTGGATACTCTCGGACCACCGGAACGTCTGAGAGCTGAGAACTACTGCTGTCGTCAGTATTAATCAAAGATAATAGAAATCCCTGACATCCATGTGATAGCAGTTTCTGCGCCTGTATCGCAGAAATGGTCGATATCCCATCGTCTCTGATGCCAGTGAAATCCCAAGAGGGTTGGTTCGGAGGTCGAAACGTAACCACCCTCTTCTGGCAATCAACTGTGGCATGATAAGCAGACAGCCAATCCATACCCAGGATAATATCGAACTCGACCATCTCCAGTATTAACAAATCTACAGTGAGTATAATGCTACCAAATCTAACGGACCACCTCTGACCTCCTGAGTGACATCCAAGATATCACCAGATGGTAAGGAGACGGTCAGTCGTCGCGGTCTATGAGAAGGTAGTCTACTAATCTCTCTCATAAATGCACAAGATATAAAAGATTGTGAACTACTTGTATCAATTAGCATATCAGCAGAAAATGCATAAAGTAAAATCGTACCGCGGAAAACGGATCCGTCGGCCCGCTGTGCATCCTCTCGGGTGACCGCGTGAACTCGTCCAGTATCTGACGGTGGTAGAGGCGGTAGCACTACCAAAGGCTGCTGTGCCGGAGTCTGAGCCTGCCACTGAGTCGGTACTGGATACTGAGTCAGAGCTGGGGCTATGGGCTGCAGTATGTACTGAACTGGTGGCTGGGGCTGTAACTGATACTGCGTCGATGGCTGAATCAGATACTGAGGTCTAGAAATAGAACCCTGGGACTCCATCGGAATACTGGAATGCTCCTGACCGTACATGCCATATGCAGCTGCCGCAGGGGGGGCTGTCCTCTGCTGGCGATGCGAAGATTGGCCTTTCGGCCCCCCTCGCTGAGTAGCGGACTGATCAGCCTGTCCTCCCGAAACAGAACTCCCGGAGGCTACCTGTTGAGACTTCAGCGTACAGTCTCGTCTTATGTGTCCGGGCAGTTTGCAATGATAGCAAACTGACTGTCCCAAGGAGCACGCAGAGGTGATGTGATCTCGGGATCCGCATCTGGTGCAAAAAGAGTCACTAGTGGACTGTTTCCGGTTCTGCTGAGCAGACCGGGAACGTCCTGATCGTCCTGACTTCTGGTGTCGGCCAGATGACCCAGAAGTACTCTGATCCGTCTGAGTTCGACTGCTCTGCTGCTGTCTAGTAGTCTGTGGCTGCTGAATCTGTCCCGCAGTCCGATCAGTCTGCTTCCTCTTCTTGTCTGCATTCACTCTCTGATGAGTAGACTCA
The DNA here is from genome assembly GCF_018446385.1 of Zingiber officinale. Classification (NCBI taxonomy): domain Eukaryota; kingdom Viridiplantae; phylum Streptophyta; class Magnoliopsida; order Zingiberales; family Zingiberaceae; genus Zingiber; species Zingiber officinale. The sequence continues at coordinate 111,672,200 of NC_055993.1, read as the reverse complement.
ATCATGAGAGCTCTATCCAGTGTCTCGGTGTATGATGACGTACTAAAACCAGACATCTTCAGCTGAAGATGCCCGTCCAGTCCCTGGACAAACTGAAGCATACGAGATCTGTCATCGACCACTAACTCAGGACAGAATCTGGCCAACCGATTAAATTCAGCATTATACTCCATCACTGAGCGGTTATTCTGCCGCAGACTAAGAAAATCCTGCCGAAGAGTCATCTGATATGCTCGGGGAAAATACTGACTCTCGAATGCCTCCCTAAATCTCGTCCAGGTAATATGCTGATCGCCTATGATGGAGCGCTGTGTGTCCCACCAGATCTCTGCCCCATCTCGCAGGTGGTAAGCAGCTAGCTCGGCCTTCTCCCACTCGGAGCAGGCCATGTAAAAGAATGTCCGCTCCATAGTCTCAATCCAGGACTGAGCTATGCTCGGATCAGTCTCCCCGCAGAATAATGTGAATCGGCTCTTCGCCGACTCTGCTAAGGCTGGGATCCGTGCACGTGCTGTAACTATGTCAGTGGGCATCGCTGCAGCACTGGGCAAAACCACTGGGACTGCTCCTATAGGTAGTACTGATGGCGGAACTACTGAGTAGACATATGTAGGGGCCACTGAGGGTACGGTGGGTGGTACCGGGTAAGAAACAGCCGGTGCTGCCGGTACTGGTGCCGAATATGTAGTAATCGGTACATGTGTCTGCGGTGCCGAGTACGTGGTAGCAGGCACCGCTAGAGAGGGTGTCGGGTACTCTGCGGGTACAGCTGATGGGGGAGGTGCTGAATATGCCGACGGTGGTACCACTGGTGGTACAGTCGAGGTAGGTACCTCTGACGTCGGAACTATCGGGATCTGATACGCAGACGTACCCACAATGACCTGAGGAGTCTGCCCCTGGCGGACAGGCTCGGCTCTAGCAGACCTCTCTGAAGACTCTGTCTCAGGAGAATCTAACGGCCTCTTACGTGGCCGCCCACGTCTCGGTGCCGGTACACGTGTAGGTGGCATATCTGTAAAGAAATGTTACCCAGATATCACTACAGGTATAAGAACTGAAATTTTTCCTAATGTACTTATTTGCCGTCTGGAGATATCCTGTCGCTGCTTAGCCCCAAATAGAACCAATAAAACCGCGTCAAAATACCTCGAAATTCCGAAACGATAAAATCGACGAAAATCCGTACAATCCGAAATACCGAGAAATGCTTACGAAAGTAAGCCTCGTAAATCCGAAACCCGACAAGTAGGTATCGCAAAACTTTGCTCTGATACCAAATAAATTGGTATCAGATAAACCTCGAAAATCCAAAACAAAGAGCAAGTATCGTGTACCTAGCTCTGATACCAAATAAATTGTCACGCCCCAGGTAGTCCCTGTCCGAAGAAATTTCGGCAGCATCTCCCCTGTACGACGGACAATATGAATCTCAGTATACATATATCTATACCTCGGCCACACTCGGCCGGAACAATACAATACAAATAAGAAACAAACCACGCAGTTTATATCAATATTTCACACAGATATAATATATGCTCAATCCACGCAGTTTAATAAGGAAGAACGATATAAAACCAACAAAGATATACGTACACATCATACTCCACTACAACGAAGAAAACAAATCCACGAAGTAGTGTGAAAATCTGCAGCGGAAAACAAAAGCAGCAAACCCAAAGGTTCGACATAAAGTCCACAATACAAACCCACAGTACAAGTATATAAGACGCAAAAGCAGAATAAATCCGACAAAGAAAATCCTCGCGCTAATGGGGCTAGCGATGGAATATCTCCGATGGCCTCAACCTGAAAAGTAATAACAACGGGTGAGTTCAAAGAACTCACAGGTAATCCAATAGATATGTACAGCAACATATAACTACCAGTAATATCCTAAGGTACAGTCTCCTAAACCATACAACCTACAGTACAGTTTCCTAACAGTACAACCTACGGTACAGTCTCCTAACAGTATAACAGATATGCATAGCTGAAATAAACTGTAATAACCAGCGATAGGCATAAAGTACAGTCGCGAGGCTTGTGCAACTGACTGTGAACATACACAGATAAAAATAGTCAGAGCAAAAGCATATAACCTGTATGCATGTCAATCATATGCAATCACCAAAATGCATCAATCATAATTAATGCAATCTGTGCACATGATGCAAATGACATGGTCACCCCTGACGCCAGTCAGAATCTCACACACAATGGTGAGACCGCGTGGGTAGGGCTGTGACACCGTGCACTCTGTCGTCACTACCCCTGAAGAGTGACCGAGTGGACGGGATGCACCGGAGTACACCTATCCTCCAACCTCAACTATAGGAGGGAGCGCGATGCTCTCATCTCCCGGTACACAATGACGGGGAGGGACCCCGGTGTGCTACCACGCTGCCTATCACACTACCCATGAGTGGAGCCTCCAGCGGAGCACCACCGAGCAACCTACACACCCTGTGTGCTGTGCCACTACCCATGCAATGGTCACGTGGTGTGCAGGTCAATGTAGCCGGCCGACGAGCTCAACAATAATGGAGTCGTCAATCGCCCAGCATGCAATCATGCGATATGGTGCATGCGGCTACAGTATGTCATACCTGAACATATCCTCCTCCATATGTGTAGATGCCAAACAGATAAACACATATATAACAAGGATAATAAACAGCATAAATCCAAAGACATCACATATAACAATGATGTAAGTATCATGAATCCAAGAGCATGTATCACACATGTAAAGCAACTAATCCAGTAGAGTAGAGCACTATAGATATGCATCTCTATGAACACAGATAAGCATAGCAAGAAAGAAAAACATGCTAGACTAAGGTATAGATGCTAATCGTAGCAACATGTATCAAGTATCAAATAACTAAACCAGGGAATATGCTAACTACCAATCGTTAATAATCGCCTACAGATATAGAATAAACTATAACCAGAGAAGAGAAAGATCTACCAATTACTAGTAAACATATATAAACTGCACATATCACTAGACAATATCAACAAGATAAGTCAAAGGGTACCCGCCTCAAATAGAAGGTACAATCCAAATCCGAAGTCGAGACGCCCGTCTCGAATCAGAGTCCTGTGTCAAACAACATATATATTTTATTTAGCTAAATTTAAATGAAATAGCTAAATAAAATTCTAAAAACTAAATTAGGGTAAAACCCTAATCACGTCATCATTATCCTTCCTAAACTAATCTAACAATTGATTAGGGTTTCTCCATTAGATTAGATACAGTCCAATATCCAACTAAACAATCACACTTAACTTAACTAAATCCAATGGTCGATTAGGATTAGTTACCTAATCCCTAATCACCCATTAGATTAGGAGATCCTATCAACACATAAACCTATTTCGTATAGTAATACAATTTAACCCTAAACCAATACCTTACGTATCAATTAATACAACCATAATCCACATCTAAGTAGCTCACAGGGAATAGAACTCACCTCACTGATCTGAAGCCTCTGCCGACAGCACAATGAGAGGAATTTCCTTGCTGGATCAAAGAAACCACAGCAACTCTGCTGAAATCCTCCCCCACTTCAACCGAAACCTCAATCACAGCAAAGAAGGAAACATCCCAGAACCGATCTGTGGGTTACAGCACGTAATTGGATCCGATCTCTCCTTCCTAGCTCAAAACCGAAAGAAGATATCACAATTCCAACAAGGATCAAAACAGAAACAAGCCCTAACCTCCAAGATCGCAACCAGAGAGGGAAAAGAAGGAACCAGTTGCTTACCTTCGAAACCCTAGGGCATTCAAGCCGGCGATCGGATCGGGGGAGAGAGGGTCGGCAGAAACGAGAAGAAAAATCGGGGAAGGGTTGAGCAGAGGAAATCAAGATGATCCTTGTCTCCTTGATTGATCTCCGGCAAGCTCCGCAGATAGATCTACACCGGCGATCGTCGGCGTCGACTCGTCCACGCTCGGCGTCGGTTCATCCCCGTGAGAGTATTCAGAAAGATTAGAGCGAGGAGGAGGAGGCTTCGGCTGGATCTGGGCTTACTAGGCGTCGATGCCGGCCGAAGGAGATCACCAGAGCTCCCGGCTTGCTTCGGCGTCGCCCGTCCGCGAGAGAACAGAGAGAGGAAGAGGAAGAGGGGAGATCGGGGAAGGCAAGTAGGGATCGGCGGTTTTGGGGGAAAGGAAATAAGGAAAAAGGAATTATATAAATAAACATTTCCTCATTTAAACGGGTATCCCAACTCGGCTTTATCCGTACCCGAAATTAATCCCCGCAAAACCCGTCGTACGAGCTCCGAAAAATTCCCAGAAAATTTCTAAAAATTCCGGAAAAATTTTATAAGGCTATTTCTGCAATAACCCTATTTATTTAAATTTTCTGAGATCTCACAAGCCGCGTCTTCCGCTTGACTTCCTATGCTCCTAAGCTCATGCACACTTAGACACAAGGGTTAAACCAAACAAGACATAACTTAACTTGTTTGATCACATCAAAACACCTTGGAGTTCCAATAATCTCCCCCTTTTTGATGTGAGTAACCCAAGTTAAGCTAGGATAAACAAACATAATGTAAAGACAAATAATTTTGCAAATAAGATTTTTCAATGAAAAACGTTTTGATTATACCTCCCCTAGACTTAACATTCTTCTCCCCCTTTGATCACATAAAAATATGGGGTTCTTAACACGTCTAAGGTTTACTTTAACACTTTAAAAAAATTACAAAAAAAATTTTAAGTGTTACCAAAAAAATTTGGGCAGAAAAAAATTTATAATTAAGAAAATTTATAAGTAAGAACAATTTAATTTTCTAAGGTAAAAAAAAAATTGTGTTAAAAAATAATTAAGTTAGAAAATTTTCAGGTAGAAAAATTTCTTATTAAGAAAATTTCTAAATGAGAACAATTTAATTTTCTAAGTAAAAAAAATTCTAAGTTTTTGGAAATATAAATATTTTGAGAATTTTCTAAAACATCCCATAAGTGTCCAAGACGTCTCACTATCCAACTAGAGACTGCACGAGATCACCCTACCACATATCACTGTGAGTAACCAAGGGTATCACAATCCAGTAAGGAAATCAAATCCATCGTCAACTCTATCAATATCCTCGTGGGTCACCCACCAATAGGAGAATTAGTTGACAGGATAATACAACAAATGACATAATGTAGACACTCCACATCCCACATTCAACATAAGTAGAATCATCATGATATCACCAACAATACACCTGGCACACGTGCACACACAACATAGGTATGATCGACATAATCCTCTAATTAGTACACACCCAACACACTCATAACACAGGTATAAATCAGTGTGATACCTCCAACAATACATACCAAACTCATGTGCATAAATCAAAGTAGGTATAATCGACAATACACCTCAAACAACATTCACCTAACATATATATACACATATGCCAATAGTAAAATCAACGTAATACTTCCAACGAATCATAATAGTCACAAGTGTACACACAGAACAAATATAATCAACAAGATATCTCCCATGATACACCAAACACATGTACACATACCATAACACAAATTTAATCGACGTGATACCTTCAATAATACAATCAAACACGTACACCGAACTACATAGCTATAATCCACAAGGAACCTACAATACCCATATCGGAACCTATATGCAAATACTACCTGCAAATGAACAATCTACCACAGGACTCCTACAACACATAACAATCATATGTACACACAACATAGATATGAATAATCAACATATATAACCCAAATCAACCTGGCATTCCCTATGCTACCTTCTAAGTTATCCAACTAGGTACATACAGTCAAAAATTAAAGTCCACATGGAATAGGATACATCAATCCTCTATAGACTGATCAAACCGACAATGGTATCCGGCTAATTCAGTCTTTTAATTTCCACGTCCGTACCAGCCATGTACTCAAATATGGTCTAGATACCTTACTAAGCACAAATAACCCAAAGATTCGAACCTCTAAAAATAGAGTATGATAGTCCCCTATTGATCGGACCAACAAAACTAATTCGGTCATCTACTAACCGATCAAGAATATATTAATCCTCCACAAGCAAGTAAGGTATATCGATCCACGACTACCCGAATCAACAAGTGTAAATCGGAATTCTACTGCCCTATCTAACAAGAGTAAATCAATTATATACTAACGAAATTAACTAAGATAACATGGTATTCTACTAGCTAAGTCAACATGAATATATAGATACTATCCACTATCCAGCTAATAATAGCATAGGCTGATATGTGCCTCCATCTCCTAACCAACTAGTAGTAACAGAAGCTAAAACTACTGGTGGTATGCTATGAAAAATCACCAGACTTTAGTCCTTGATCTATATTAGGGTCGACCAAGATCAGTGGTTAACCCATCACATGTAATATGTGCTACAACAACTAGACAGGTACTAAATACAAAGTGCTAATACATGTCATAACTATCATAGTCAACAATGCATACTAACAAAAAGGTAGGATAACAGTATACCAACATACCTCATATAGCTTGGAGATGTTCTGCCGCTGTCAGGTCCCAAAATCTGAAAAGTCACATCGAAAAAACTAAAACACGAAATCCGAAACACGGGATATAAGACTCGTAAACCGTGCTCTGATACCAATAAATTGGTATCAGATAAATCTCAAAAATCCAGAACACATAACAAGCATCGTATACCTGCTCTGATACCACTAAATTGTCACACCCCAGAGGAGTCCTTGCCAGAGGAAATTCCGGCAATATCTCCCCTGTACGGGTGACAATTTGAACCATTTCTATATACATAATATACCTCAGCCACAGGCGGCTGGAATATACACACAACCACGTAGTTTATATGCAGCCTACGGCTGATACAATAAAAACACAACCATGCAGTTATATGTAAATCTAATAGCCCACTCGGTTGTACCAAAACCAAACATAGCGGAATACAATGGACACACATACAAACTAAAAACGAAAACTGCTAGCCGGCTAGGCTTACACCACACAACAAAACAACACTCCAGGAACAAAGCCGGAACACAAAGCTAAATACACAAATTCATATACCAAAATACAGATAAACAAAAGCGGAGACAAGTCTTCTGATGTGGCGTGGGGACCGGCAGACAAGATACTCCAAGCGACTCCACAAACAACCTGGTACTTGAAAAAGATAGTGTCCACGGGGGTGAGTTCAACAACTCAGCAGATACCTAGTTGGCATGTATAGTAAACTATAACAAATAGTAATAACTATGGAGTACAGTCTCCTGGACAAAAGCTGGAAATGCACAATAGAAAAGGCTGAAAAGAACTGTACTTACCAGGGCCTCCTATCAGAATAATCAGGTCGTCAGACTGAGAGTATCATAAATCCTGTATGCATGTCAAACATATGCATCCATCCAAATGCAGCATATAAGTGCAACAAACACAATCAGTAAATGCATAAATGCGTATAATACCAATGATAGTCCTGGTCACCCCTGATGCTAGTCAGCCATCTCACACACGATGGTGAGACCGAGTGGGTAGGGTTGTGACAACCGTGCACTCTGCCATCACTACTCCTGATGAGTGACCGAGTGGACGAGATGTTGTCAGAGTACACCTATCCTCCTACCCCAAATCATAAGTGGGGGAGCTCAATGCTCTCATCTCCCGGTACACGATGACGGGGAGGGATCCTGGCGTGCTACCACATTGCAGTACACTACCCATGAGAGTCCCAGCGGAGCATCATCGAACAAACTGACGTGCTACCACACTGCGTCACGCTACCCATGAGCGGACCAGCGGAGCACCGACAGAGATAAAACTGGCGATGTGCTCAACAATAATGGAGCAGACTATCGCGCAGCATGCAATCATGCGAATGATGCATGACACTAAGCATGACAGAATCCTGAACAGCACAGCAATATCCATATATATATAAAATATGTACCATAGAACAATGAACTAAATCAAAGGTACACAGACCAGATAAGGTATAAAAACCTAGATCCTGAACATAATAAACACATGGTTGTGTCACTACCCCTCTAAGCATGTATAATCAGGTAAGTACTAACGTGAAGTGCATAATAGGTAAACAAAACAAGCATGTAACAGGTATCGGGTAGTGATCAACTGAAGTAAAGACGAACATAATCATTACTAAAGGTTATAACCTACTAAACATATCAACATGACATTATCAAAGATAAGTCAAGGTACCCGCCTCCGATATAGATCGAATCAACCAATCCAATGTCGAGACGCTCGTCTTGAATCACAGTCCCAAATTCAAGATGGTCGCTGCTGGCTCACGATAGAAGGGTTTCCTACCCAAAACAGAATGACTGGTGTTGTGGATCGCCAGTGAACAGTGTTGGCCAAGCTACAAAGGCCGGTAGACAACAATCACAACCTCCAACTACAAATTAAACTCGCATCACTACCAATCTGATATCATACTTCTTACCTCAACACCAAACATCACTGTAGGGTTGTCAACTCTCTACTCACAGCTAAAGCAAGGACCTCCAAGGTGGATGGTAGAGTCAAGAGGCCCAAATCTGAATGCCCGAGCTGTTGAGTCACTGTCGAATGTGCCTGCTATCGAAAACATGAAGAGGGGCGGCAGTGGCGTCAGGTGGCAGATTATGGTCACCGAGGCGCTGGTCTCAGACTGCTCTAGCGGAGATCGCGCCAAGCCCCTTACCGGCGTCAGAAACGGAGGCTAGGGCTCAGAGGCTGGCACCAAGGAGGCGCTGCTCTGTGCAACGACGATCTAGGGCAGAAACATCGCAAATGAAAGGGCGATCAGCGCTAGGGTTCCTGTGGCCAACGGTGTCTCAGGAGGGTGAGGGAGTCGCAGGTCAGCCGGGGCTAGGGCAGAGGAAGAGCGGCATCGACAATCAGTGGTGTCGGCGACTGGGATCTCCCCGGCGAGTGGCGACTGCATCGGCAAGGCATAGTGGCGGCAGACGGCGCTGCTCAGCGGAGTGGAGTTCGCGTCGACTGTGGCGACCGAGGTCTACGCGAGAGGGCGATCGGCGCGGTGAGAACCTCCGCGACCAGGAGATGCTGCTAGGGTTTCGGCGTTTGGGTTTTTCGGGCGAGGATCGGGTAAGACGAAGACTCGGCGCTGTGTGGAGGAGAGGATCGGGATGGGCTCGGCGATGGCTTTACTTGCGAGGCGTGCGATGGTTTTGTGGCTCGGAGAGGAATGGTTAGGGCACGCATGTGGGGGTCAGGAGGAGAAACGGCGAGGGAAAGAGGAAAAGCACGTGGGGAAAGAAATAAAAATAAAAAGGAAAATGAACATTTCCTCGCTTAAATGGGTTAGCCGAAACAGGCTTTCCCGGGGCTCCATTTTTATCCCCGTAACCTAAGTCATACGAGCTCCGAAAAATCTCTAAAAATTCTGAAAAATTTTCTTATCATTATTTGCCATTTTTCGATATTTTACATAAAAAACAATCAACACTCACTTTGCAAATTTTAAATGATTTACTTCAAATAATTTGAGATAATCAAGATAATATTATTATTGATCATAGTGAATTTCTCTCGATAGTTTCAAATTCTTTAATAATTTATCTTATAAATCTCATCACATAATAACCACATTGTTTCGCATCTTGTTGTTGAGGAGCCTATGGTAATTAGAGACAAATTATTAATGATAAATATACACATTAAAATATATGTTAAGCATAATTACACATACCTAAATATACATTTTTTCAACCTTTCTTCCCTTGTTTGAATTAAATAATCTTAAGGCCATTCATACGTTAATAATATTTGATATATGAGTTTTTTATTGAGTAAAATCAATGTTTAATAAAAGAAATATGAACTCACATTTCCACTACATATTTCCAATCCTCATCACGAATGCGATGACTTAGGGAATACAACAAATAAATAACATCCTTGTAAGGTTCAATGACAGTGAAAATCCAATGGAAGCTGCACACAAATACATAATTAGTGCATATAATTTCTATGAATTATTGAAAGGAAGCAGTTGAAAGTGATGTTTTAATTCTTACCCGATATTACATGGCACCAAAACTAGTTGATCTGTTGATGCACACTCAGCCTATCTACTAAAATACTTGCCCTTTAGTTCAACCTTTCAAGCGTACCTATTTTGTCGTGAGTAGTTTTTGCCATATATGGGATGTTGTGTGGATTCTTAAATATAAATTTCTCTTTCTTGTTATCTTTTAGAATCTTTTTATAAAGATACATGTCATTGCAAACATAATAAAATTAACACACTAAACAATAAAATATCATTTTTGCAGAAAGAGTTGCTGAAATTGCTTAAATAAAGTCGCCATATGTAGACAACTACACAATTGCCTGAAATTGGCTCCAAATGATACAAAGGAATGATGTCTTCAAGGTGCAGAAAAGTTCATAATTATCATCAAACACATCATTATCTAAACGCATTGGTATATATCTTCTTTCATCTAGAGCATATTTACTATAACAATATAACATAGGTAATGGTCTTGAGACACTTGTCGACAAAGTATCTTTTCTTTTTTAATTGTTCAAAGTTCTTCCTTCGAAGTTTCTAATAATTTCAAATGTAAACAACTTAGATAGGTTGAATAATAAAATAAGTGACAATTTAACTTGAAATATAAATTCACATATACCTCATCTTGCTTTACTACCAAGTGTCGTGTCTAAGCCACATGGGTTCCTATGACATCACCAATTACTTCACGAATTGGATATGGCAAAGGTCTTGATTTATCCACTGCTTCATCAATCGAGACTCACATGCAATTCTTGGGAAATGGAACACCATGAAGCATTTTATTAGGTTCATTGATACAAACAATTGTACCATATGTAACAACATTTGTGCTAGATTCCAATGTTAATGCAACTGATTGACCCTAAAATACAAATTGGCATGTTGATTATATTAAGTTTATAACTATATAATATTAATTAATATAACTATAACTAGTGTTATACCAATAAAACATCAGCTTTAGACAAAATCTGTATGTCATCATCATCAATTTTCATGTCGTCTTCTTTCATGTGATGTAACTTCACTGAGTAACTGCCTTTGTCATCAATCGAAATGTCGCATGCACCCCTTTTATACATCATTGCTTCAAGTTTTTGTATATGTGCATCTTGTTCTGAAATTTTCATCCTTGTCTCCATCAGCTCCCTTTTATGCTTAGTGATTATATCTCCGGCAACATCAAATTTATTCCATGTTCGACCAATATTGAAATATATTGTTGGATTGATATGACCTCCAATACCCCTCACACACCTAGCATATTCTTTTGTCTCAAGTGCTTTGGTTAGTATATCCTCTTTTATCCCTTCAATTTTTAGCTTACCCTCCCTCTTTTGTTGTATATAATCATCCTGTCATGCAATATTAACAAAAATTATTACTAAAATTTTTTTTATCATTTCAATAAAATTGCATATATTATGTATTGTTAAATTACTTACAATCTTTTGTACTCTTTTCATCAAATCCTCACTTTCAAAGTCTCCTTTGTTGACTCGTCCTTTCTTCCACATAATAGCTCTATTAATGTTATCATCATCACATAATTCAGTCGCTTACAATAAGAAAAACCAGTAACTTTTGCTGACTCGTCCTTTCTTCCACATAATATGTGAAATAATTTTATGTGAATAAATTGGAGGGTTCATAAGGAAATATGCTAAAAATAAGTACTTACAATTTCTTCAGCAAAGTGTGCATATCCTTTATGTGAAAGCCGATGAGGATATATGTGTTGTTTTCTTCTCTCTTTTTGTTGATCAATTAGTTTCTAGTTATTTCAAACAAGTGGCATATCAAATCTGAATATAAATAATGACTTATGGTCAAGAGGAACACAATTTCAAGTTTATGGTGTGGGCATTACTACAAACTAAGTCTATCACCCTTTGACATAGATGTGTCAAGAGGAGCACAATTCTACATGCCATATCAAATAAGAACCTTTTCTATATAGGTTTTGTGTGGAAGTCCAAGTGTGAACCTTGAATGATTCTATGCATATCATTCTAAACTGACTTATGCACCTATGCTTTATTAGTGACCCCATGTTTGATAAGGCTGCATAAACAACGCAAACAAATCAAAAATCCAAAAACGGGCACCGTACAAATTAGAAAAACAAACTCTGCACACGTAGTTGTTGAAATTCAATCAAAAACTACCATTCTCCTGTGTTGGCTAAAACTGGTAATCAAAAACTAGCACATCAAAAGGAGATGTGTGACAGCTGTAATATGACAACTACCATTCTCATGTGTTGAGCACATCATATTCATATTGATTATGGCAGCTACGTAATCAAAAACTACCATTCTCCTATGTTAGCTAAAGCTCTTGTGTTGATTATGGCAAACATATGAAATATTAATGTGCTAGTTTTGGCAAACTTCCATTATACCTGCACACACGTAGTTGTTAAAGTAAAAGGATAGTGTCTAAAAAAGAAAATATACATAGGCATGCTGCATGCCCTTGCCAGGTCTAGTGAACCATGTGGTCAGCCTCTACACTGCACCTTCTACAGAACCAACTGCAGCTAGAATGGCATCTCTAATCTTCATTATCTTCTTTATGAGTAGAGAGTCAGTATGCTTGACCTACCATTTCCGTAGATGGTTAGGAGTCATGCTCAACCACAGGAGGGAATTCCTCTATGTGAGTTGATGTACCCTCCATTTGAATTGGAGGTGATATAAGAATATCATGGTTCACTACCCCTATCGGTTGTTCAACTTCAACTATATGTGAAATAATTATCATTTCACTATCAACTACATCATTAGTTGCCATATTAGGATCATTAATGTTTTTCCTCAAATAATATTATCCTAACTTTATCACTCCCACCATCCTTAATGAATTTGACATTACACATCTTGAAAAAGGTTTTACTCAGGGGGTTAAAAAAATTAAAGCCCCTTGACTTTTCAGAGTATCTTGCAAAATAATAGCTAGCGATTTTTAACTCCAATTTCCTTTCATTAGACCAATAGAGCCTAGCCTTATCTAGACAACCCTAGATTTGTATATGCCTAATATTAGGCATTCTACCTATACACAACTCGTATGGAGTTTTTTTTATCGCCTTACTAGGAACTCTATTGAGTAAGTAAATCATAGTCTTGAATGTCTCACCTTATAAAGACTCCAATAAAAAAATATCATCATACTTCTCACCATGTCTTTTAAAATGCAATATCATCTCTTTGCTACACCATTCTGTTGAGGTATACTAGGCATTGTACCATGATTCCGTACTCAGCAAGGTAATCCACAAATGCCCAAGGATGTTGTTTACATAATCCATTAGATCTACCATAGTATTTACCACCACAGTTTGATCTAACAATCTTAATCTTCTTACCAAGTTAATTTTCTACTTCATTTTTGAAGAGTTTGAACATATTTAGGAATTGCAACTTCTCATGAATAAGGTGCATATATCTGTATCAGGAATAGTCATTTATGAAAATGATAAATTATGCTTGATCATTCCAAGAACCCTTAGGGAAATATGTATTCATATGTATCAAGTCTAAGACTCAATTACATCATCTTGAACCTTTATTACTTTTATTAGTTGTTTTCCCTTTGATACACTTAATGTAGATGTTAAAATCTGACATACTAAGGGAATCCATAATTCCTAGTGATATTAATTTCTATGTATTATTTAGAGATATGCCATAAATGGCTTAAACCTGGATGAATTTTCATTTGTCAACACCCGTTTCGTATCCTATATGTATCACAATATTATCCATATAAGTTTCTGTGTCTAATTGATGGTTGAAATATATAAGTGCACGATTGTCATTAAGTAATATAATATTGATTCACCAGGAATATAAATTGAATACTAGTCAGAATTGTAAAACAAGCTATCTAGAACAATTTAAATCATGAGGATCTTGAGAGCCAGAAAATTAATTAAGATAGCAAGATGAGTCTTAGAAGAAAATCAATTTTAGGGATCAATTCTTGGATTTTAATTTCATCATGATGATTGTTAACGCCCTAAATATTATTCACTTCCTTATCTCAATGTTGATACGTACAAAGGTGGTCTATCTCAAGATAACTTGTATGGACTTTTAGAATTATACCGGTGTGTCTACCCAAATGTGACACCGATTTTCAAGGTAGCCTTATTAAAGCGACCGCTTTCTCATGGATGCTCTTGTCACAATTTCCCATTGTCATCTAGGTGTTATCCCCTAGTTCATGGCATCGATTTGGGGTAAACCCTTTAACCTTTGTGATAGTCAATTGTGTTCTTGTGAGGTTTTGAACTACTTTTATGGACAAATCCTCAAGACTCAATCCTTTTAGGTAAGAGAATTTGGTTCACCCTTCGATCTTTCCCGGTGTTTCACAGGATATGAAGATGCATGATTAGTCTTATAATCATGTATGTACAATAAGGTTGAATCATGGATCAACACATCATATAATAAAAAAAAGATGAATAAATATATAAAAATAGTATCAACAATACATCGGGTTACTCTCTCATCCTATAATTAAGAGTACTTCTCTATAAATATGGAGTTACAATCAAACAATAAGAAAGAAGACATTTTACAACTCAAAATCAAAGAGAAGAGGAGAGAAGAATACTTAGTCATGTGTTGATTGTCATTTTTGAAAGAACTCCAAGATTGATGGGTGACGAAATCTTCGACGGCTCTTTGAAAATGACTCTCTCGCTAGGGTTCCATGTCATGGGGAAACACCTCCTTCTAGGGAAGGGGAGAACCCATTGATTCCCGATACCTCAATAGATGCCTCCCTTAGTCCTTTTATAGCCTCCAAGGATACTAAAACTAACAAACATTCCTAAAAAGTTGGGGGCACTTTCCTAAAATATAAAATATCCCCAAAAAATAAGGGAGTGCAACCAACATAACATGAAAATAATGTTTTGAGGCCTAAAACTTGACTGTTACGAGTTCCACCCTATAGCAAATTGTAGATCTTAGAATGAACTTTGATTTGATAGGTTGTGGGCCATGTGACACAATCTAACTCAAAAGTTATGCCTGTTTTAAATTTGATCTATTGTATGGCTACTTTTCATCACGGGGCAGCAAAGAACATGGTTGTGTTGGGCAACACGGCATGACCATGTGACCAAAACGACTTGACTATGTTCCACACTAGATGCTCCAATTTGATGCTTTTTAGGTGCTTCTTTGAAACATCCCCTAAGCTATCTTAAATAAGTCATGTTTTTTTTTCTTTTTTATTTTTTCTATTGAAAGTCTCAAACATAGAAGCACTTGAATTCATACATAAATTTCAAACTTATCAAAAGTACCCAAGTAGTTCTCAAAATAGTTATCCACTAGTAAACATTAAGTACTAGTCACCAAGTTTCATAATTTATACTGCCTAAAGAAAACATCTAAAGAATGCGGAACATGAGCTGGAAGGTCTTTGAGGTTTTACTGCCTATGTCTTGAGCCTACTCACTGGTCGACACCTCCTGTCTCGTGCCCGTCATCTCCTGCAACAATCAGGACTATGAGTATAAAGACTCAGCATATTCAAACCATAATATGCATTAATTAATTCTTATAACCAGGTGTTCTAACAAGAAATCGACACTAATTAATTTTGACCCTTAGCTATTATATTGCATAAACATAACTAGAGCATGAATGTAAACATACTTTTTGCATAGCATAAATAATTACATAATTAATGCATAAACATAAGTATAACTAAAGCATGATTCTTAAACCTAACTTAGGCATAAACAGAAGCATAACCAATGCATTAACATAAGCATAACTAAAGTATAAACATATACATAACTAAAGCATAATCACAAACATACTACGTGCAAAGCATAACTATGAACATACTACTTGCCGAACATGAACATAGCTACTCTAGGTCTTAGTTTCATATTATTGTCCCCTAGCATTGTTGGTAGGGGTCTGATCCTTGGAGCGGAAACACCTATCCTTACATACTATAACTAATATCTTTGGCAAGCTTCCTGAGCATTGGTCCCGGGACGTGTCTTACCCATAATGTAAGCTCCCCGGGCGTGAGTCCTCGGATTGAGGCTTGCAAGCTCCCCAGGCAAGGGTACTCAGATCACGACTTGGTAAGCTCCCCAGGTGTAGGTCCCCGGATTATAACTTGATAAGCTCCCAAGGCTTGCCCGAATCATAACTTATTAACCATCCCAGGCTTACCCAGGTCATAACTTGGTAAGATCCCCGAGTTTTCCTGGATCATTAATTGATAAGCTCCTTGAGCTCTCTCGGATCATAACTTGTGAAGCTCCCCTGGCTTGCCCAATTCATTACTTGATAATCTCCCCGGGCTTGCCTGGATCATAACTTGGTAAGCTCCCTAGGCTTGCTCGGATCATTACTCCATACATCTATAAATTATAAAATTCTGAACCTTATAAAAGTTGTTCTCAAGTTCATAAACACATAGGGCATCTTATCGTGGAATCTGTAACATACATACTCCTAATTTGTGACACAAGGTTTCTATTTTCTAATAACCTTAGAGTACATGAGGAAATTACGTCCCACAAGTTCAAACTAAAATTTCATGCCCTAACAATTGATCAAGGAACAATGATATCAATTTTCTAAAGACCTTAAAATCTAAACTTAATATATATTTACATATAAATTATCTAAAGTATGGTTGATTCCCTAACGACCTAAACCCTAAAACTTGAAACTATTATATCTTACAAGGTTATCAAAACACATGATTGAATCCATAACATCCTAACCTTAATTTCAAGACTATCATGTATCATAAAGTTATTAAAAACATGATTAATGTCATAGCATATTAAACCCTAAAATCTAAAACTAACCTATACTACAAGGTTATCAGGCATGATTACTTTCATAGCATGTTAGACCCTAAAATCTGAAACTAACCTATGATATAAGGTTATCAAACATGATTTCTTTCATAGCATATTAAACCCTAAAAATTTGAAACTAACATGTACTACAAGGTAATAAAAAAAACATGGTTAAGGTCCTAATATCCTAAACCTAGAACCCGAAGTCTATATATAGGATACAAAGTTATCATGATAAGAAGTAAGAAGAAATATAAGCATAACTAAACCAAATTTGAAATCTATATATGTATATTAAAAGGTTATCAAAACATGGTTTGTACCATAATCTCCTATAATTAGAATCCAAATTTAACCTTTAATATATAAAGATATAATGATAACAAGTATGAAAAACATAAGCATAACTAATCCTAATTCGAAACATATAAAGATATCATGATGAGGAGTAAGAAGAAACATAAGAAAAACTAAACCAAATCTGAAATCTATATATGTATATTATGTTGAATCGACAAGCACTAGAGAGGGGGGGGGGGGGGGGGGGGAATAGTGCTCGTGGCTTTGACTTTCGTTTCGGAAAACTTAACGAGTAAACGCAACGGAATAATAACACAAACACATAGAAAAGACACCAAGGATTTTTTACTTGGTTCAGAGTCTGGGACGACTCCTACTCTAAGGCCCGCACGTAAGAGTGTTTTCGATGGGCAACACTATAGCTTCGGAAAGATTACAAATAAGTACAATAAGTGCAGTAATAAATTATATCGACAACAAAGTAATCTCAAACTCAGAGCTTCTGGTTGTCATGGTCAAGTTCTGGCTTCGTCGGAACGTCTTGTTGGCAGTGCGCAGCTGAAAGATCACTTAGAATTCGTTGTTTCCAGCTTCTGCTCGAAACAGCTTTATAAAGCTCGTTGAGGGTGCCTCCAACACCCTGGAGGGTGCCCTCAAACCCACCGACTTCGCAGCGAAGATGAGATTTGAAGAACTTGCCCCTTATTCGCCTAAGGGTGCCCTCACGCCAAGGTCTGGGGTGCTTTCAAGCTCCATGAGGGTGCCCTCACGCCAGTGTCCAGGGTGCCCTCAAGCTCCATGAGGGCGCCCTCACACCCTGCAGCGAGGTTGCTTCTCTAGGCTCACTTCCTGCAAAAATATGTTAGTCCAACATACCCTGCAACACAAAGTTAGGATAATAGAGATATGTAAAATTAAAGTATTTGAGAGTCACTAGACTGTTCGGTTCTGACTTCGAATTTCCATCCGGAAACCCTAGGTCGAACCGACACCTATTGTTTCCTCACCAAGGAACGCATCCTCACCTAATTTACTCAAGAGAGTTTGCATGTTGCCAGTTGATCATCTAGACCAACTGGACTTTTGCTCAGCGCCTGAGGCTCCAAGACTTTCCGCTAGACGTCCGCTCCATGACCCGCCCAGTCTTTCACCTGGTTCGCAACACTAGGACTTTCCACCTAGAGTCCTCGACTCTAGAACTTTTTCCCGAAGCCCTCGACCCGCCAAAACTTCCCGCCTAGGGTTACCACCCCCTAAGACATAGGGTTACCCCCTAGGATTTTTCCACCTACCTAACTGCAGCTAGGACTTTTGCCTAAGTACCCTTAGGACTTTTGCCTAAGTACCCTTAGGACTTTCCTGCAAGCTCATTCAAACACGTTAGATAACCAATAACCTTAACTTTGAACCTCTTGCCATTATCAAAACTTAGATTCGATTGTCGAATGCTTTTTACACCAACAATCTCCCTCTTTTTAATTATGGCAATAAAATTCAAAGTTAAGTAAAATAAGTATAAATGCAATATTAGGAATCGAGTAATTGCAACTAGAACATGTTAAGTAACTGTAGTAAATTGAAAAATGTTCTAATTTTCACTTTAATCTTTTATTTACTTTTACTTTCACTTTCCTCTCCCCCTTTTCCATATATCAAAAATATAAAGTATAAAAAGGGATGAAAAGAAATGATAGTTTGCTCCCCCTGAAAGGAAGCATTGTTTGTTTGAAACTAGTAGTTCAAGACTTAAAGTAATAGCTTAGCAAATATTATCTAGCCAAAAATTCAAAATAATACGT
Organism: Zingiber officinale; assembly: GCF_018446385.1. Classification (NCBI taxonomy): domain Eukaryota; kingdom Viridiplantae; phylum Streptophyta; class Magnoliopsida; order Zingiberales; family Zingiberaceae; genus Zingiber; species Zingiber officinale. Next base: position 111,653,163 of record NC_055993.1, on the reverse strand, counting down.
TTGCAAGTCAAATTAAATTCAAGATTAAAACCAAGTTAATTTAAATTGAAGTTTTAGTGAGTACTTAGTCAAAATTGAAAAAACATTTTGAAAAATACTAGGCTCAGATTTTTTTAATTCAGACTTCAAAATAATTTAATCAAACCTTAAGTCCAAGTAAAATATTTTTTAAGTTCGAGTCAAAAATTATTTTTAAATCCAAGTAAAACAATTTTTAAATCCAAGTAAAATGATTTTAAATTCAAGTAAAAATAATTTTTAAATCCAAGTAAAATGATTTTAAATTCAAGTAAAAATAATTTTCCAAGTCATAAAAGAATAAAATAATAATAATTTTCAAGTCAAAATAATTTTGTTTTAAAATCAAGTCAAAAAAAATAATTTTAAATTCAATTCAAAAATACTAAGTCAAAAATAATTTTAAATTCAAGTCAAAAAAAATTTTTTTTTCAGTCCCCCTTGAGTCCAGCCAGCCAAAAATAATTTAAATTTTCATAGTCCAAGCATGAGTAACCAAATTATTTACTAACAACTAACTGTCTAACCTTTAGTTACTTGCTATTTACCAAGAGGTACTAGCTTTCACTTAGTTAGTCAAGTTAAGTAAATGTTCCAGTTAGTTTTGACTAAGCACGGATCACTTAACTTGATTAATATGATTTTGGTATTTATTACCCAGACTTATGTCGATGCACAGACATAAGCATTCTTAAGCCTAGGTAGCACCCTATGCATCTCATACCATTCTAAGTTTTTCATACACAAGCAAGGTAATCTTGGTGTGCTTGTGAGATGCTCTGGCTGAAACTAGGGGTACATGTTTTCTAGGGGGTAAATTCCTAGGCTAAATCCAAAATTTTGAAAAACTAATAAAATTGAGATTTTGAAAAATATTTTGCCTAGGATTTGAAAATTTAGTAACAAGCTGAAATAGAAGTAAAACAACTCCAAATCTATAAAGGATGTTTATCAAATAAACTAGAACAAATTGTCTATAGATAGAAAGTTGAACACAGTATAGAGAAATACAAGAACTGATCATGTCGAAGCATCGTCAGTAGGTAATGGTAATGGTCGCTCGGGGGCCCAGAGAGTCTGAAGAATCTGATCAAGTCTAGAGGTCACGTCATCCCAGAGAGCAGTCATCTCTCCCCGGAGTGTGTTGAAGCTGTCCGAGACTTACTCCTGTAAATGCATTGAGGACTCCTCGAGATGAGCAAGGCAATCCTCGACGGACAGTGAAGTCGAGGGTCGGGTCGAAGTCGAGGGCCGAGTCGAAGTCAAGGGTTGTGCTGGAGGAGGATCCTCAAAGAGTTCTGCCTCGGCGAGTCCCTCTGAAGTGTGTTATTCTGCACTAGATCGACTACGCTACATCATGAGAAGAAAGCGAGGAGAAGGCTTCGACGTTATTGCTCTTTGTTGCAAGGTGGATTTCTAGCGCTGCGTCACAACAGTGTGATTTCTATCTAGAACAATGATGAAGTTAAAAAAGGAGATATTGTGCTAAATGGTATTGAATTTAGATAATTTATCAAAATGATATGTTTTAACCATTTCTCCCCACATGATACAAGATTTAAAAACATATTCGGCATAAAATAATATCTCCTTCTTATGTTTCATCTTCTTTTTTCTTAAATTCAAATTTATTACTTGCACTATATATTGAAACATTAATACGATACGGAAACAATATCCTTACAATCAAAGATTGAAACTTCAACACTATTCGAGATTGTGAGGGCACCAAAATTAATATTAGACAAGACCCCTCCAATGTTTAAGACGCCAAGTGAGACAATGCAATATTCAAACAGTTGTAATAAACATGTTGTTGATAGCTTCCATTTCAATTATAGAGACCTAACCCTTCTACTAGCCCCGATATGGCATTATTTATGTAGCCATGAAAAAGAAACAAGTCCTCAATTAGATAAGCTATCACCATTGCCCCTATTCAAGAACATGATTGTCTTTGTATCCCATGCATCCACATAGTTTATGTGATTTTGTTATTTGTTTGTTTGTTCAATGATATGTAGGATTTCAGAACCGTGCGCATTTAAGAGGTCGTAAATCAATCAAATGTTTATGAATAAATTTGATGTACAACTTAACAAGAATTTATTTATGTTCATTTAATATATATTAGGTCAATTAAGCTAGTTAATATTCATGAACAAGGATTCTAAATTGATCATGAATAATATTCACTAACAAAACTTATGAATAATATTTATCAACAACACTGTCATAAACATGACAAATAACTAAAAAAAATTCAAAATAAACAAACAAGGTTGTATAACTAATTAAGCAAGTTTAAAACTATAAAACTTTCAAACAATCAAATAAGTTTGAACTAAGAGTTTAATAATATTTAGACAAACCAAGTTCGAGATCATAAAATAAATAAAAAAAATCAAGACAAACTTGAATAATTATTTCCACAACTTAATTTATTTTAGATTCAATTTGACTTAATTTAATTACCTTATCAAATAAATTTGAGCACAACTTAATTATTTTTTTTTTTTTTTTTTTGCCATTGGAATCAATATTAGTTGAGCAGTTCCTTTCTAAACATTCACTATCCCTTTATAATTGTCCTTTACTTTGGAGTTCTTAAGTTTGGACTTCCGAAAAGGAATGTGCACCTTGATGATATGGATAGTACCATCTAATTTTTTAAGTCATACTTAACCAAAATCTCAGAACTGAGGTATTATAGTATTTTCTTATTGCATGCAATTCATCCCTCCCCTCTTACCGGCCCCGCTGCACCAACAAGTTATTCACCCCTCTTCCTTTAGCATCCTTTCCAAGGGTTATCAACACCCTAACACAACAACCTTAAGTGATTGAATCACATAAACTTGGACATGCCATATCAAACTCCTTTGTACGTGTCGGTTCTACCAGATGCAACAACACACACATTAAAAAATACATACAAACCAAATTTAAATCCTTTGCCAAACACATCAAATAATACGATTGAACACAACCATTTAAGGCATGTATACACTAACATTAATGTTCCATTTTAGAACATCATCGAGTCAATATTAGAAGCAAGTGTTACTCATAAATGTACCATGTAACAATGTCAAAAATAGCGCCATCACATTTTGCATTGCTAAACAAGATTATTTTGACAATATTCTCAATGTAACTTCATAGATTGCAAATATGTATACATGATACTTTATTACAGATTGAAAGTAAAACTAGTTGCAACAATATTTGGTAGGATGATCCACTACTCGAGTGGAAAATCAATTTGTCCATTATGAGATAAATTCCAATATAGCATTACCTACTCATTTATCCATTTGTTGATTTCATCAATAAACCTTTGCTCATGCTCCTTCATGACCACTTGTCCTTCCAAACGCACACCGTCCTTAGGCAAAGGCTGCTTTAGAATGACGGCACAAGGGAAGATATAGTCATGCGTTTTAGGGGAAATAGAGTTGGGCATTCCCCATCCATAGTCTGTTTCATAAAACTCTATCCATCTCCAATCTGACAAAACCAAAATATTGTAGCTAATTGAAATCTTATATGGATCTTCCTTGAAGTTGCCTGAAGCCCATTCCGTAAACTTTGTTGGTAAACTTTCTTTAGCATCTTTAATGAGCCCGACTAATTCTGCAAGTGATGCCTTCATGATTTGCTCACCGGTTGCTGTGATAGTTAAGGGATAGAAACAATTTCCATAATAGCCGGCCTTTGGCAGTTGGAACAATAAATGACGAATATTAGCAGGAACGATGAGGCACACATCTCCAATGGCACCGATTGCCCGTGTTCGACATTTCCATATAATTGCAGCGACGACCTCAAAGGTGGTGAATTGATTGGATGTCTCTTTTGAGATTTTTTCCTTCAATCTTTCGATGGTTTGAATTGAGAAATCATACATGGAATTCACAATGTCAAACTTGGGTGTGAGAAGTGAAAGTGATGACTTTGAGTGCATTGGAGAGGCGGGAATCGTGTCTGTATACCAGATTGGATCGATAGAGGGATGAGTTTGACCGCAAGCAATCTCGCCGATGGCTTTTAAGAATTGTCCAACGCCGATGCCATCAAACACCAAGTGATTGAATTTGAGTCCAACAACAAATCCACCACATTGAAAATGGGTCACCTATGCTTGCACAATTTAATTAATTTACATTATTATTTGAATAATAATTTATGATTATAAAATGCAGGAATTTTGCAATTGCAGGAAAGTATTATTCAAAAACTATTTTTTCTTTTTTGCAATTGTTTTACTTTACAACCAACGGACTGATTGATTTGGTATCTTATTTATTTTTAAAATATCTTTAATTAAATTTAGTACATTATTTATTCTTTAAATCTATCATAATGCTCATATTCACGTTAAATTTAGCATTCACTATTAAAACACGTACTGAAACCCTATATCTATCAATATAAAACAATGGCCCCTCTTTGATGCATGTATTATATGTTTGACTGGTAAAAGTCCATCAAGATGATCATTAAAGTGTGTTTTAGCCAACACAAATGATGTTTTTGTGGTTAAAATAAAAAGTAAGAGCATCAATGGTCTTCTACGTGCATCATGAAAATAATGGTGGTTTGATAATGATATTTTAACCAACAGAAGATTATCAAAGTGTTTTAGCTAAAATATCAAAATGACTTCTTTGTTGTTTTTTTAGTGATTAAAATGATAATATAAGACTGTATATTAATTAATGTCCTTACTTTTGTTTGACAATTAAAAGATCGATCATCAGATAGCTAGCTAAGTGTTTTGATCATGATCTCAAGTAAAATGCCTTTAATTTAATTATTCTCTTCCTTTAATTTTTTATTTCCATAAATTTATTTTACATGGAAAGTCTATTAGATATAATCCTATACAATCCAATTTTCTAATTAATTAATTATAGAAGTTGGTTAAGAATATAATTAAATTTGAAATGATAGAACATATATATATTTACAAACCTGCATCATCAGTATCATTTCTTGTTGGTTCAGATGAGCGGGACAACTCGGAAGCAGCTCCTCTTTCACCACGCTACGGGGGATCGCCTCCCAGTCATTCAGGCTGCGATCTGTCACCGCCGCCTCCACAAACCATACGCCCTCGCCATTGCAGGCCACCTCCATGCGGTCGCCATAGAAGACAAGGCGGCCTGCTACGGGGTAGTACGGGACAAGAGCCTTGGCCAAGGCTTCCCGGATGACCTTCGCCGCCGGTAATATCACGCCACGACGACGGGGCTCACGGTTATTGTTTGGATACACGGAGATCATCTCCTGCATGTAGGCCAACCTCACGGCGTGGTCGATGGAAGAGAGAGGAAGCGTGGCGCTAGGCGTTGGCTCGCATGGTGCTACGAGCTCCTCCGCCACCTTCGTCACCCAGGACGCCATGCTCATCTCCTAACTGCTCCTTCACTCTATATATAATTCTTTTTCTTATGAGAATCGCTATATATAACAAAAAAAAATAAGAATATACATATATGATATATTTAATATTTTGAGAAGCATGTGATTAAAAAAAACCAAGAAGTATTTTAAAACCACAAGTTAACATGAGATTTTAAACCACACATGCACTTGCTTCTAGATAACATATATTATTATAATACTAAAATTTTGGTGAAGCAAATTGAAGTGTAATAGTTATTTCTAATGCTCATGTATTCAATTTATTTTACGAAATTGAAGTGTAATAATTTATTTCTAAAGCTCATGTATTAGGTTAATAATGAACCCTATTTTGTTTTTGCCCTAGCTCATTCATGAGGTGCCAAATCTTGAAACCCCGCATTATTATCGCTAAAGTATTAACCAAGTTTTTGCGTGAGTTTAATTTCCTATTCCAAGCAAGCTTCGTGCATGGTCAGAGAATTTATGATAATACAATAAATTCTCATGAATTATCTTATATATTCCTTGAAGAAATAACAAAGCTAATAAAGATTTAAGACTTTGCAGGTGGATGTATTGAAGCAAAAGATGGAGTAATTACCTTAGCATTTTTTTGAGAGCGGTCCCAGTAGAAAAGGTGTATGGTAGACTTAATTGCCATTAATTTACTTTGGAAACACTTCCAAATGGTACGTTTCCATCAACATCCATGAGGATAGTTTGGAACGTAGCGTTGTAAACTAATAAGTTGAGCCAAGTTTAATTTTATGTTATTCAATTATTTTTAATAACGTAAGCTAAATTGACTTTAAAATAAATCAAGTCTTTAAAATGGTTATTTAATTTTAACTTACTTTATTTTTTATAAGCCATGAGCTTTGGTAAGTTTGGTTTGAACTCGGCTAGTTTAGATGTTATTGAAGTCTCAATTTAAATTTTTTAATGATTTTGAAACTTTTATATTTTCAAATTGAAATTTAAAGTATTGTGATACATCAAAATCAAACTAAAGGATTCATCAATCGGATCTAGTTATCATCAATCGTAAGACTATATTGCATATCAAAACAATGACATATAAAGGGTTGTCCTGAATCCAACACTAGAACCATTGTTCCTTGGTCACCGTATGAATTCCTATAAGCATAGCGTGTAAAATATCGAAAAAGGGCGAATAATCATAAGGGAGTTTTTCGAAATTTTTTAAAAAATTTCGAGAATTTTTCGGAGCTCATATGACGAGTTTACGGGGATAAATATTTGGCCCCCGAAAATCCTATTTAGGCTACCCCATTTAAGCAAGGAAAAGTTGATTTTCCTTTTTCTTGTTATTTTCTTTTTTTCTTTCTCCCCCGCCGTGACGCCATGCCCTAACCTCATCACGCCGAGTGGTTTCCCTTTCTCCCTCACGATTTAAGCCGTGGCCGAGGGATTTTTTGCATCTCCTTATTCCTCCTTCTCCCGACGTCGGCCAAGCTTCTGCGCCCCCATCTCTTCCTCTCTTCCGGTCGAGCAGTGTCGACTTTCCCTTCTCCTCTTGTCGCGTCGCCCTCGGGTCGCCACAGCCGACAGCGGCGTCGCCAGCCGAGCGCTAGATCGGGGGAGATCAGGAACACCAATCGCCTCTTGCATCGTCAAGCTGTTAGAGTGTATACTAAAAGCCTAGCTTTTGGTATAAACATTTTGTAGGACCGTTAGAGTCGATAGAGGGGGGGTGAATATCGATTCGAAAATTTAGAGTATAAATGCAGCGGAAAAGTAAAATAGACACAGATGTTTTTTACTTCGTTCGGAGCCTGTGATGACTCCTACTCGAAGGCTCGTGGTCCTTGACCACTTTCGTTGGGCAATCACTAACAATTCGAATATAGTTACAAAAATGAACACAGGAACTGCTAGTGAAAATAAAGCAATACCGACAAGGAAATTTAAATAACCGAAGGAGCGCTTTGTCGGAGCTTAGTTGGCGTCGCACTGAACGTCGAGCAGCAAGACCAGCAGTAGAAGAGTTCTCAAATTGATTGATTCTGAAGCTCCTGTCTGGGGCTTCTTTTATATGTTGTTCCGGGCGCCTGGATCCCTTCCGGGCGCCTGGAATGTGACGTAGCTGCACAAACCATGATGCTCCACGTGGCGACGACTCGGCTGGATATAATTTGTCTTCCGGGCGCCCGGACCTCCGAGCGCCCGGATCCCCTCCGGGCGCCCGAACCACCTTGTTCCAGAAAACTCCCTTTTCCTGCAAAACAAAGTTAGTCCGAGGCAATATAACCTGCAACATAGATTTTTAGCACATTTTATAATAGTATGAATTAGTGCAAGTTAGTATGACTTAGATTCCGTCTTTCCGAGACCGGAATCTAGTCACGATCTCGACTTAGATATCCGAAATGGATCTAAGCCGGATCGACGCCTAATGTTCCCTTCCCGGGAACGCGTCCTCACAGTCACTCCCTTCCAGTGACTTACCTTACTTACCTGCCAAACGTCCAGTCAGCCCGTCGACCCGTCTGGACTTCTCGCCAAGCGTCCGGTCAGCCCGTCGACCCGCTTGGACTTCTCGCCAGCTATCCGGTCAGCCCGTCGACCTTGCTGGACTTCGTGCCAGACATCCGGTCAGCCCGTCGACTTGTCTGGACTTCTCCTGCACACTTGATCAAAGTGTCAGATAACAACAAAAACTAACTTAACCTATTTGTCATTCATCAAAACCTGGGTTAGACCGTTAGTGCTACCCGCACCAACAATCTCCCCCTTTTTGATGGAATGACAACTTGGTTAAGTTAGTGAAAGAACGAAAAAGCCAGGTACATTGGTTTTACAGTTAGTTTCAGTGTTTTCAATTTGGTTTATCTAACTTAACCACCTAACCCTCCCCCTTTGGCATTCATCAAAAAACAAGGGTAAACAATCATAGTGTAGAGTTTCTGTTAAAATAATCACAGCTAATCTTGAAAAAATCTGAGTTTGGTTTAAGAAAATAATTTTTAAATCCAAGGAAAAAATCAAGCTGACTTGGGGGAGACAAGTTGATTTAAGTCCAAGGAAAAAATCACAGCTTAACAAGTTGTCTCCCCCAAGTCAACTTGATTTTTGAAAAGTATAAATTTAAAGTTTTAACTTCTCAAGCGTGAAAAATTTCTCCCCCTGAACTTGACACTTAAAATTAGACAGTTGTCTAACTAATTAGGTACTAACTAACTATCAGAAGATAGTAGCTTTCACTTGGTTAGTCAGATTAAGTTGATTATAAGCAGTCAGTGTTTGACTTGACTGATGAACTTAATCTGATTAATATCTGAGTTGTATTTAACGTCCAGACTTATGCTGATGCACTGAAATAAGCATCTTAAGTCCAGACAGTTGGCCTATGCATCTCACCCCTTTCTATGTTTGTCAAACACAAGCAAGGTAAACCTAAGATGTTGGTGAGATGCTCAAAAACTAGTCCTATGGGTACATGCTTTCTAGGGATTCAAAACTAGTCTAAGGCCAAAACTATTTTTGAAAATCTAAAAATGGAAAGTTTTGAAAACACACAGTTTAACTTATAAGTTGAAAAAAAAATATTATTTTAAAAATAGTTTTAAAAAAAATATCCTAGTCTATTAAGCACATCCCTAATTTTCACCGTAAGTTGCTAAATTCACTTTCAGGGAGTGGTTTTGTAAAAATGTCAGCTAAATTTGATTTGGACTCAATGTACTTGAGTTCAATATCACCTTTAGTAACATGATCCCTGATGAAGTGGTGTCTAATTTCAATATGTTTGGTTCTTGAATAATGCACAGGATTCTTGGTTAAGTTAATTGAACTTATATTATCAATTAATACTTTTACATTTGTGATATTTAAGTTGAAATCTTTTAGAGTATGCATCATCCATAATAATTGTGCAACACATTCGCCTATAGCTATGTATTCTGACTCAGTTGTAGATAGAGCAACACAATGTTGCTTTCTACTAAACCAGCTAACAAGTGATGAACCTAATAATTGGCATCCACCACTTGTGCTTTTGCGGTCTAATTTGCATCCAGCATAATCTGAGTCAGAATACCCTATTAGTTCAAAATTATTTGTCCTAGGATACTAGATTCCTACATTTGTTGTTCCTTTATGATATCTAAAAATTCTTTTAACTTGTGTCAAATGGGATTCCTTAGCACAAGTTTGGTATGTAACGACCACCCTTCTTACAACTACTACTCTCTAAGGATGACCGTTACTTAACTACTAACTCTACTTAACCGGTATGATTAAAAAAAATCACATGAAAACCCTACCGAAAAATTTCGGCAGAGTCTCCCCTGTACCGGTGACCTTAAACTGACATACATAACATAATATACACAGCCACAGGCGGCTGGAACACATATCAAACAACAACCACGCAGTTTAATAAATCAAAACATGCAGGTAATGAAAAGCGGAAACATAACTTCTTACTACAAAATTTTCTTATCAACTTAATAAGAAATTAAACTAAACAAATTCTTAAACTAAGTGAGTTCTTTAGCTAAGTCCAAAGGATCTCCATAGTCCACACATCACACACCGTCACAGCATCTCCTTGTCGCCTTCTTCCTTATACTTTAGCTTTTCCTTTATCTGCAGTAGGAGGAAAATAGTATCTATAAGCTAAAAGCTTAGTGAGCGCTATCCTACTCACAAAAACTCGATATGCATGTATATAAATAAAAACATGCTAAAACTGAATGCTAACATGTAAAGCTACTCATGCTCATAAATAGCAAAGAAATCAACTAACTGAAAAGCTAACATGTATAGCTACTCATGCTCATAAATAGCAAAGGAATCATGCTAACTGAAATACTAAACATGTACAACTAATCATAGAACTATCATGTGTATCAATAGGAAACTGAACTGATACATAAGCTGAACTAATTAATGCTAAACTGAGTCTAACTTGTATTCACATAACTAATTTGTGAAGTTTTGAAAACTATTTACATAATAGATTAAAATAATAATCATGTTGCTGATGGGCCCGGCAATTGTACTTGCTGTGCGCGCATCCCTAACTAAACCCGGGATTGCAAATTCCCTGTCTAGTAGGGTTTACTAGGTTATCTAAACCTAGGGACGACTGTGGGAGCCCAACCCAATGGATATCTAATCCAGTACAGTGCCACTGCTGAAAATAAAATACTGATTTCATAGCTAATTTTCTTATCTTGCTTTTACTAGGTTATCTGAACCTAGAACTAGGTTATCTGAACCTAGAGGCGACTGTGGGAGCCCACCCATTGGACCGTAGTCCCATATAAGATGAAGCAAGACTAAATAAGTTATTTTAAATGCTTCTACTGCATTTACTGAGCTATTAAAATGCCTACTGTAGCATTATATTGAGCTATGCATTTTATCAAGCACTTGGGGTGCACTAGAACACACTCTACGTACTGAAAATCTATATACAAAGCTTAACATAAATCTGCATGTAAAGCTTAATAAAAATCTGCATACTAAGTTTATCAAAATCTGCATACTAAGCTTATCTAAAATCTGCATGCAATACTTATAATAAGCTTATTAAAATCTGCATACTTTACTTATAAAAATCTGCATGCTATAAAAATAGAACTGCTCATGTTATTCCAATAGCAAATAGGAAACTAGAACAACTTAAGCATGCTGTGAAAGTAAAACAACTTAAGCATACAAAGAGATCTAACTATACTAAAATTCTGCACTATACTACTAAATTCTGCATACTATAAGCTTAACAAAATCTGCATACTATGTTACTAAATTCCACATAACATTCTGCCCTATCATGCTTAACAAAAACTGTGCTATATTACTAACCAAAAATCTGCAGTACCTTTAATTACATACTTTAAGAACTAAACTACAATCAAGTATCCCACGGCATCTTCACCCACATTGTGACATTGTACACACCTTGCAACTAAACAAAGATTTGCTACTGAAAACCTAGGAAAACATAACTGTTCTTCATGTATTGTAACATAACATACCATTCTGCAGTAGACTACAAAATCAAACTATATGCTTTAAAAGAAAACTAAACTCCTTCTTGTTCCTTGCCCAACAACAGGAATCTGAAATCTGTAACCCTTCTAATTTACTGATCATGCCCACAAGAATTCATGAACAAAAGGATTTGGATCCACATCTGAATTCTCTTAAGCTAGCTACGGCAGCAATGACAAGAGAAAGCCAAAATTAACTAAACTACAACACTAAATTCCGAACAGCATGTTTTAACAAGAGAAATCTAACTACAATAAATTTGAAACCTACTGAAACTAGAATTCCATGTAAACATGTTCACCACCGAGACTTTCATAAAGCAACAGAGAACTTTTAGGGCAAAACATGCTGCGGCAGAACTTCAAAAGCCTCACATTTTACAGGAAATAAAGGTTGAACTAAAGATTCAAGAACTACCCTTATTGCTCTAGGAATCCCGATTTATACAGCCTTCCGGAAACAAAGAAAGGAATCAAAAACTCTTAGCAGACTCAAATCTCTGTACAGCATGTTTCAAAGCAAAGAAGGAGAAAACAAAGCTCGGAACAACTCCTACTGCAGGTGAGTAGCAACTCACCTTGGTTTCTTGGACTCACAGCCGGAAAATTTGCTTCTAGGGTTCGGTTGAGCTCCAAATCCGGCGATTTCTTGCATCCGTGTGCTCCTCTCGACGAACCGGTCACGAATTTGTGAAGACCTCTCGGAGATCTCCCTTGGCCGGCCGCTGGAGAAGCTGCCCTAACCCCCTTCTTCGTTTCCGCCCGAGAGAAGCCACCGCACGCCGTTCGCGAGCGAGAGAGGAGATTAGATCTCGGTAAATAATCCCCTAAATTCCCTCTTTATCTTCCTTTATAATACCTAACTATTTCTGTTATCAACTATAACTTATATGCTATTTGGTTCGGGTTTTATTAACAAACCCGCGGCTGGTCTGTTGGTTAAACGAACCTCTGCTTAACTCGAGGTCCATGGTTCGAATCTCGGCTTTGGGGTGTTACATGGTATCTAGCACACATACTAACTGCAAATAAAATATCAGGTCGGTTTGCAGTTAAGTACAGTAGGCTACCTATTGCACTTCTATAATGTTTTAAATCAATTGGTTTTCCATTTGGGTCACTGTCTAAGATTGTGTTTACTGCCATAGGTGTTTTTATTTCTTTTGTATTTTCCATTCCGAATTTTTTAAGTAATTCTTTGGTGTATTTATGTTGATAAATATAATTTCCTTCATTTGTTTGTTTGATTTGTAATCCTAAGAAATAGGTTAATTTTCCCACTAAACTCATTTCAAATTCCTTTTCCATTAGATTAATAAATTCTTCTAAAAATTCTGAATTTGTTGAGTCAAATATTATATCATCTACGTATATTTGTGCAATAAATATGTCTGTATTTAATGATTTAACAAACAAGGTTGGGTCAATTTGACCTTGTTTGAATCCTTTAGATGTTAAGTAAGATGTTAGCCTCTCATACCATGCCCTGGGTGCTTGTTTAAGTCCATATAGTGCTTTCTTTAATTTAAAAACATAATCAGGGTGTTCTAGACTTTCAAACCCAGGAGGCTGACCTACATAAACTTCTTCTTTAATTAGTCCATTGAGAAAGGCAGACTTAACATCCATTTGGTATAGTTTGAATCCCTTATGGGCTGCATAACTTAGTAATATTCTAATGGATTCTAATCTGGCTACTGGGGCATATGTTTCATCATAGTCAAGTCCTTCAACTTGACTAAATCCTTTGGCAACCAGCCTAGCCTTATTTCTAGTAATTTCTCCAGTTTCACTTAGTTTGTTTCTGAATACCCATTTTGTTTCTATTATTTTCTTATTCTTAGGTGGTGGGACTAGGTCCCAAACCTCATTACGCACAAATTGGGCTAGTTCTTCTTACATAGCTATAATCCAATCTGGGTCTAGTAGGGATTCATCCACAGTTTTGGGTTCAATTTTTGAAATTAATGAAATTTGACTTAGGTTTCTAAAAGATGATCTGGTTTGAACTCTTAAGTCTGGGTCACCAATTATTTGATCAGTTGGATGATTTGGGTTTACCCTTATTGTTCTAGGAGGTTGATTCTCTTGATGTTGTTCCTCTTCTTCATGACTTAGAGTTTGGTTGGTTTCTGGAACAAACTCAGGTGTTTGTGTAGGTTCTATGTCTTGTTTAGTTTCTTCAAATTTTACATTAGTAGTTTCTTCAATTTTTTAAGGTAACCTTATTGTAGATTCTGTAGCCTCTACTATTTAGGGAATATCCTACAAAAATTCCATTTTCAATTCTAGAGGTGAATTTTCCTAAGTGTTCTCTTGTATTTAAGATAAAAACTGGGCACCCAAATACCTTAAAATATTTTATATTTGGTTGTTTATTATAAAACATTTCGAAGAACATTTTGTTATGAATTTTATTTATTGTTGTTCTGTTCTGTACATAGCAGGCTGTACTAACGGCTTCTGCCCAAAAGTATTTAGGTAGGTTATACTCATTTAACATTATTCTAGAAGCTTCAAGTAAGGTTCTATTTTTTCTTTCTACAATTCCATTTTGTTGGGGGGTTTTAGGGCATGAGAACTCATGATGGTAACCGTTTTCTAGACAAAAATTGTTAAAGTTGTGATTTTTAAATTCTCCCCCGTTGTCACTCCTAATTCTTTTAATTTTAATATCTTTTTCATTTTCAATCTGTTTGCAAAAATTTGTAAAAATTCCAAAAGTTTCATCTTTATGTTTTAAGAATTTGACCCAAGTAAACCTAGAATAATCGTCTATAATTACTAAGCAATATAAGTTTCCATTTATAGATTTGACTCCATGAGAGTCAAAAAGGTCTAAATGTAGAAGTTCTAAGATTGAGTTAGTTTGTGGTTGATTTGTTTGTTTGTGGGTTGATTTAGTTTGTTTGCCTTGTTGACAAGCATTACATATGGTTGAATCTAAGTTAGGTAACTTTGGTAAGCCTTTTACAAGTCCATTTAGTTTACTTATATTTCTAAAGTTGGTGTGAGACATCCTCCTATGCCATAACCAAGTTTCTTCTTTTTGTGTTAAATAACACTTAATGGAAGAAATGGTTAAGTTGATGGCATAGATGTTGTCTTTTCTAAAACCTTTTAGGCTTATGGTAGGATTATCTAGATGTTTGATTAAACACTCTGTAGATAGAAATTTGACCTTATACCTAGTATCACACAATTGACTTATACTTAGAAGATTATATTTAAAATTTTCAACAAGTAAAACATTTGTAATTATAAAGTCTAATTTTAATTCAATATTACCTATACCAATTACCTTGAGTTTGTCGTTGTTTCCAAAGGCAACTGTTCCTAGGCTTTTGTAAGTGAGTTGAGTGAACTTGGTGTGATCTCCAGTCATATGTTTGGAGCAACCACTGTCCAAAATCTACTTGGTTTCCTACAGTAAGTAGGATTTAAAGTTAGTCTTTTGAGCATGCATTATTTAAGTTTAAAGATTAAGATTTTGAAATTAATTTTTAAGTTTAAAATTAAAATTTTGAAATTAGTGTTTTTTTTTTAAGTTTAAGATTAAAATTTTGAAATTAGTTTTTTAAGTTTAAAATTAAAATTTTGAAATTAATTTTTTAAGTTTAAAAATTAAAATTTTGAAATTAATTTTTTAAGTTTAACATTAGAATTTTGAAAATAATTTTTTTTAAGTTTAAAATTAAAATTTTGAAAATAATTTTTTTTTAAATTAAATTTTGAAAATAATTTTAAATTTAAAATTAGAATTTTGAAAAAAAAAAATTTAAGTTTAAAATTAAAATTTTGAAATTAATTTTTTAAGTTTAAAATTAAAATTTTGAAATTAGTTTTTTAAGTTTAAAATTAAAATTTTGAAATTAATTTTTTAAGTTTAAAAATAAAATTTTTAAAATAATTTTTAAGTTTGAAATTAGAATTTTGAAAATAATTTTTTAAGTTTAAAAATAAAATTTTGAAATTAGTTTTTTAAGTTTAAAATTAAAATTTTGAAATTAATTTTTTAAGTTTAAAAATAAAATTTTGAAAATAATTTTTAAGTTTAAAATTAGAATTTTGAAAATAATTTTTTAAGTTTACAAATAAAATTTTGAAAATAATTTTTTAAGTTTTAAAAATTGAAATTAATTTTTAAGTTTAAAATTAGAATTTTGAATTTTTTTTTTTTTAAGTTTACAATTTTAAACCTTATTCATCTCACCCGATCTATATTATCAATCAGGGAATCCTATGATTTTGTGAGATGAAATTAGATTTTTTACTTATGGAGTTTTGGTTTAACTTGTGTTAGATTCAGATTTAGCTTTGGTCTCCACAAATAGGCATTCTTCGGATAAATTTCTAAGCTTGGTGAGTCACATGGACGTCATTAGAAGTAACCAACCTTTCAAGATTTTCCGAATAGTCTTATCCACGGAGCTTAGTACTAAATCTTGGTCTAACTGATTAGGATCCATTTAAGGGTAGCTTCGGTCAGTTCCACTTGGCCAAATGCACCAGATCGAAGCCATATCTTTCTAGACATGCGATGCCCAAGCTTCCCTAACGTACTATCATCCAAAAATTTCACCAGTACCATGATTCAAGTTAAACTTGGTTTCTAATCCTAATTACCCTGCCGGGTTAGTTTGTTTTGGGTTACCCTGTCGGGTAAGCTAGTTTTGGAGGTGCCAGCTATTCTGGAGCCTCCCCCTGAATTATTGGCCATTAATTTAAATTTTGGTTTTAGGTTTGTGTCGATTCTTTTTATAGTTATGGTTAACTTGGTGATAATTTTGTTGATTTTTAAGGTGTTTAGATTTTGAATTTGGTTTAGGTTTGTATTTTGGATTTTGGTTTGGTTTATTCGATTTTATATAATGTATTTTTTCTTTAGGTATATAATATTGATTAAGTCCTACTTGCGTGGTCAGACACGCTTTCGGGACCCAAGCTTGATTAGTTGATTTGTATTGAGTTATTAACGACTTAAAAGTTTTATTTGAGTTTGACTTGTATCCGAGTCCGGTTTTATTATAACATGCTTTTTGATTATTTAGGATTAAGTCTAAATTTTTTGATCTTGTTGTGAACTTTTCTAACATTTCTTTTAAATTGTTAATCTCATTTTTTAGTGATAAATTTTCTTCCTCAAGTGTTAGATCTTGAGTTGGATTTGAAATTTTGATTTGTTCCTTGAGGTTTTGATTTTCCTCAAGAAGTGATTTGTTTTCATTTTCTAATTTAGTTAATTTACTATTTAAATAGGAAATAATTCTAAAAAAAATTTGTTTAAATTAAAATATACCTCATTCGGGCCTTCGGAAACGAGTACGGACTCGTGGCTTGTTTCGGGTTCAGACCCGTCTTCATCTTCCGACTCGTTTTCTGTTTCGGCTTCGCGGGCCATCAGTGCGAGGTGGCTCTGATGTTTCTGCTCTTCTTCCTCCGATTCGTCCGAGGAGTCGTCCCACGTTGCTTTGAGTGCCTTCTTTTTGGTTGGCTTTGGTTTGTCGAACTTCAGTTTTGGGCATTCGTTCTTGTAGTGTCCCTTTTTATTGCAGCCGTAGCAAGTCACGTTCTTTTGTTCTGAGGGAGAGCTGATCTTTTGAAGGTCCTTTTTGCTGAAGCTCCTCTTTCTCCTGGTGAACATTTTTCTTACCAAGTTCACCAGGTGTTCTTCGTCTTCGGAGTCTTGGTCAGATTCTTCTTCAAATTCAGGCTTTCTTTTCTTTTCTTTGGAGGAACCTGCAAATAGAGCTATACCTTTCTCGGCTCCAGCATTAGTTTGTTCGTGTAATTCTAATTCACAGAAAAGCTCATCTAATTTTAATTTAGAAAGATTCTTAGAAATTTTGTAGGCATCCACTATTGATGCCCACAAACTATTACGTGGAAAGGCGTTTAATGCATACCTTATTAAGTCTCTATTTTCCATCTGGTGGCCTATCGCATGAAGCCCGTTGAGGATGTTCTTGATCCTCGCGTGGAGCTGATTCGCTGTTTCTCCTTCCTGCATTTTTATATTAAAAATTTTATTTAAAAGCAGGCCTCGTTTTGTTACCTTAGCGTCGGTCGTTCCCTCGTGCAGCTCGATCAATTTGTCCCACAGTTCTTTAGCATTTTTGTGTGGACCGACTCTGTTTAGTTCTTCTCTTGTTAGTCCACACTGTAGAGTGTTGATCGCTTTATTTTCTGTTGACGCCTTCTTCTTCAAGTCAGCTGTCCAGTCTTCAGGATCCAGAATATTCCCGGAGGTGTCTGCTGGAATTTTGTAGGGTCTCGTAATGCTCATCCACTGGTCGAAGTCTGTTTTGAGGTAGACCTTCATACGCTTCTTCCAGTATGGAAAGTCGTCCCCGTTGAAGAGTGGAGGTCGTATTGTGCTGAATCCTTCTTGTTGGGACATTCTGTGCACAGGTAAATAACCGAAAAAAAATATCCCAAGACTTGGTCTTGGATTAGTAGTGCGGGAAGAAAAAATAGTAGAAGAATCTAGATTGGTGTTGCACCAATTTAGCTCTAATTAAAAAAAATGATAAACCAGTTTGGAGTTTGAGTGTAAAACTGAAGATCGAAAAAAGAAAGAATTTCACCCCCAGTCTGATTGGTGGTTGCACCAAATCAGAGCGGTACCTGCTCTGATACCACTTGTAGGACCGTTAGAGTCGATAGAGGGGGGGGGTGAATATCGATTCGAAAATTTAGAGTATAAACGCAGCGGAAAAGTAAAATAGACACAGATGTTTTTTACTTCGTTCGGAGCCTGTGATGACTCCTACTCGAAGGCCCGTGGTCCTTGACCACTTTCGTTGGGCAATCACTAACAATTCGAATATAGTTACAAAAATGAACACAGGAACTGCTAGTGAAAATAAAGCAATACCGACAAGGAAATTTAAATAACCGAAGGAGCACTTTGTCGGAGCTTAGTTGGCGTCGCACTGAACGTCGAGCAGCAAGACCAGCAGTAGAAGAGTTCTCAGATTGATTGATTCTGAAGCTCCTGTCTAGGGCTTCTTTTATATGATGTTCCGGGCGCCTGGATCCCTTCCGGGCGCCTGGAATGTGACGTAGCTGCACAAACCATGATGCTCCATGTGGCGACGACCCGGCTGGATATAATTTGCCTTCCGGGCGCCCGGACCTCCGAGCGCCCGGACCACCTTGTTCCAGAAAACTCCCTTTTCCTGCAAAACAAAGTTAGTCCGAGGCAATATATAACCTGCAACATAGATTTTTAGCACATTTTATAATAGTATGAATTAGTGCAAGTTAGTATGACTTAGATTCCATCTTTCCGAGACCGGAATCTAGTCACGATCTCGACTTAGATATCCGAAATGGATCTAAGCCGGATCGACGCCTAATGTTCCCTTCCCGGGAACGCGTCCTCACAGTCACTCCCTTCTAGTGACTTACCTTACTTACCTGCCAAACGTCCGGTCAGCCCGTCGACCCGTCTGGACTTCTCGCCAAGCGTCCGGTCAGCCCGTCGACCTAGCTGGACTTCTCGCCAAGCGTCCGGTCAGCCCGTCGACCCGCTTGGACTTCTTGCCAGCTATCCGGTCAGCCCGTCGACCTAGCTGGACTTCGTGCCAGACATCCGGTCAGCCCGTCGACCTGTCTGGACTTCTCCTGCACACTTGATCAAAGTGTCAGATAACAACAAAACTAACTTAACCTATTTGTCATTCATCAAAATCTGGGTTAGACCGTTAGTGCTACCCGCACCAACACATTTATCTAGAAATAAGAATCACATTGGTCAAATGTCTACATTTATGATAAATGTAGTTGTTCAATTAATTTATATTATAGATAACATGGTGTGTGGTGTCACACACAGAAGATCATGTTATCAGTACCTTATAAATTATAAACAGTAGCTCACGACCAAGATGGAAAGGAACAAACCATTGGTAGGTCGTAGTGTAATTAGGTATTAGTTTATCTTAACTATATAATTACACTAGTACACTTAGAGTGTATTGAGTAGGACCATTAGAGGTCGTTTCTTTTATACTGACTTTATAAAAGAACAAAAACCTTAGTTATTATGGAAGTGTGTGCTCTTAATCCTAATATAATAACAAGCACATATATTTGATATTTATTTCTTTAATTTATCAATGGATGAGATTTAGTTCGATAAATCAATAAGCCCGATAAGTTGGGAAATGATATCACTTATAGTGTGTATTTTTGATTATAGAAGGAAACTGTGTCCTAGTAATCTAGGTTGAGAATGTCCCCAAGAGGAGCTCATAAGGATTATCATGTTAAACCTTGCAGGTGGACTTAATCCGACATGACGATAAGGTTGAGTGGTACTACTCTTGGACTAAGATATTAATTAAATGAGTTGTCAGTAACTCACTTAATTAGTGGACATTCGACATCTTAAACACAGGGAGACTAACACACTCATAATAAGAAGGAGCCCAAAAATATAATTTGGGATTGGTGCGGTAGTTCAATAATAGTTCTCTAGTGGAATGAATTATTATTGATAAAATTAAGTTGTGTGTTCGGGGAGAACACGGGATGCTTAATTTTATCGGGAGACCAAAACCAATTCCTCCTCTCGGTCCCTATCGTAGCCTCTTGTATATAGAGATTTATACCCACCACATACCCACCTTCTTACCCATCCAATGGGGTCGACCAAGCTAGTTTAGAACCCAAGCTAGGGCCGGCCAAGACCAATTGGATGAGTCATGTAGGTGGCCGGCCAAAGCATGGATCCCAAGCTTAGGTGGCCGGCCACTAGAATATTAAAAAGGTTTTTTATTAAAATTATTTCTTATGTGGATATCATGATTTTAAAAGAGAGTTTAAAAATTAAAAATTTCCTTTTATAGCTTTCTACAAAAGATTAAGAGAAGAGATTAATCTCTTTCCTTATTTGTAGTTTAAAAGGATGGTTTTAATTTTTGGTAAAAACTTTCCTTATTTGTAAATCATCTACATGTTTAAAAGAAAGTTTAAAATTTGAAATCTTTCCTTATTTGTTGATTAAAGGAGGATTTTAAATTTTAAGAAAAACTTTCCTTTTTAACCATATTCATGATTTAAAAGAAAGTTTAAAAATTAAATATTCTCTTTTATAAGTTTCTACAAGAGATTAAGAAAAGATTTGATATCTTTCCTTATTTGTAGATTAAAAGAGATTTAAATTTTTAGAGATAACTTTCTTTTTATCCACATGTTTAAAAGAAATATTTTAATTTATTAAATTTCCTTTTTATAAACCAATCATGAAGGGATTAAATTATTGGTGAAATTTTATAAATTTCCGGAAACAAATTAGGAAGTTTTAATTCTTGTTTTAATTAAAACTTTCCTTGATTTGGGACTTGAGGTGGCCGGCCATTGTATTTGAAAAAGAAAATTATTTTTAATTAAATAATTTTTCCTTTTCAATGGAAAAAGAATTAAGGAAATTTTTATTAAATTTTCGTTATTTGCCAAGACCAAGGATTATAAAAGAGGGGGTAGAGAAGGCTTCATGATTGATGATCTCTATTCTTTTCTTTCCTCTCCTCTTTGGTTTTGGTGGCCGGCCCTATTTCTCTCCTCTCCTCTTGTTGGCCGAAACTTATCTCATGGTGGAGCTTTTGTTTGTGGCCGGATCAAGGAAGGAGAAGAAGGAGAGAAAGCAAGCCTCGTTTCTAGTATCCCTTGGAGCATGGTGGTGGTGGCCGAACCTCTTCATCCTAGAATAAGTTTTGATGGCCGAAATTTGCAAGGAAGAAGAAGGTGCTTGGTGGTTCTCATCTCGGAAGATCGTTGCCCACACAACTTCCGAGGTTAGAAGAGGAATACGGTAGAAGATCAAGAGGTCTTTCTAAAAGGTATAACTAGTAATTTTTGTTTCCGCATCATACTAGTTATTTTTGGAAATAATACTAAATACAAGAGGCATACGATTCTAGAGTTTCGAACTTGTTTTCGATATAGTGTTCTTTTGTTTTTCTTTCCCTTGTGATTTGATTATTCTTTTCAGTTGACCTAAAGTTATTTTAGGAAATTAAATATTAGCTTTCCTTAAAAGGTTTTGTCTAGTCGGTGGTGGTTGCTCCCATATCCAAGAAGGTCGTGTGCCTCGCCACGTCAGTACTGGGAACTAATTTTGGAAATTAATATTTAATCGAATTAAATAACTTAGGTGATTTGGATCAAACGTGTTAAGTTACGCAGGAGATCCAAGTCAAAACCTGAAAGAACAAATAGATTAAGTTTTGGATCAAACGTGTTAAGTTCCGCAGGCGATCCACAATTTAATTTAAAAGAACACATGGTAGCTAGGAAAAGGTTCAGACCTTTGTACAAAATTTTTGTACAGTGGAACCTCAAGGTTTTCCGAGTAGCAACCAACAATTGGTATCAGAGCTAGGGTTTTGCCTCTGTGTATTTGGTATTAGTTTAATTATGCACATGTCATACATAATTTAGGCAGGTTAATAGTAGGATGTGCTAACTTTATGGATGCAGGATCCAACTATTATGGCTTATAGTTATTATGTGTGTGATTGGACCCTTGGACATGTCAAGGGCATTTTATTATGTGTGCATGATTGTATTATAAAATACAGCAGGAGCTGTATTTAGTTTTATTAGGATTTTATTTTTTGATCTAGTTACATGTACATTCCTTTTATGGAATATAGGATCGATGGATGTAAATTTTATTTTATGTTCGATCTAGTTTACATGTACATTCCTTCGAGGAATATAGGATCAAAATGTAAAATTCTATTTATGTCGCGGATCGAATCTTGCAAAGCGTGGAACCTTCTAAGGACCAGAGGCGCAGCGGAACTAGGAGCAGCTAGACCCGGTGGCAGTGGCCAAATATGGCAGCAGCTTGGGATGACAACACACGGAGGACAACTAGAGATAAAAGCCATAATAGTTAAAAATTAGATTTTCTATTTATTGCTTTTATATTGTGCTGTGTGTGCATGTTAGTTTACATATTTAGTAGGCTAGCATAGTTAAAATTCCTCATTTATAAATAACTAAGTGGGAGAGGGATTTTTAAGTAAATCTCATGGTCTCCATTACTGGTTTGTAAGTGATGCAAACAAGCTTGCGCGTTGGCTCTGAGTGCCTTCCTCCATAACGGATGAGCTTGTTTGTGGATCACTAGAACAGACTTCCATTTTTGGATGACTATAGGAAGTTAATTAAGAGCGTGTGATCTTCCCCAACGGAAGGGGCATAATCTTATTAATGGACTTAGTGTCAAGTAATGGTATACACTTAGACACATCTAATAATATCCTCCCCATCGGAGTCACTGCTATTATTTTTGTGACCAAATGATACCAACTATTAATTTTATTTGTCAAAAAGTTAGGTTGACAAGATAATAAAATTAATGGGTTAAAACTCTCCTTTTACAAATGTTGAATTTGTATACGTCCACACTAACGTGGCATGCAAAATTCACGGTGTTTGAGGTGTTGGTGAATTTAAATAATATTGTTTGAGGAATCAATATTTTTTTAAATTCAAAAGTTTTTGACCAAATATTTGATCAAAGACAGATCAACTATTAATTTTATTTCGTCATAAAGTAAAGTTGACGAGATAATAAAATTAATGAATAAAATCTCCTCTTCGATTTTGTATATGTCCACACTATCGTGGCATACAAAATTCATGGGGATTTTTAAGGAGTTGATCTTGACCAAGTATTTTTGTGATTCTTAGGATTTAAAATGTTTGTCAATCCCCTAGTAGTCATACTATAGAAAAGACTTAGTAATCCCAATTGTAATGATTGGAAATAGGACTTGGACATTAAGGTAGACTGTCTTCTTAGAACTAAGAACAATATAGGTGTATTTAATTCATTAGTTGAAACATGTTTAGTGGTGTTATCTACCAGAACCTGGAGTGTAGATACAGATGCCATTAATCATGTCCGCAATTCATTGCAGGGTTCCAGGAAACCTGGCAACTAAATGAAAATTAAAACACCGTCTACATGAGCACTACTGTAAAAATGGTAGCTGTTGCAGTGGGAGATGTTTATCTTTTGATAAGAATAAAACATGGATTTTTGAGTAATTGTCTTTACGCACCAAGTTTAGAAAGAACTAGTTTTCAGTTTCTAAACTATTCAAAGAACTTGATATTCTGCCTCTTTTAATAACAAAGTTGTTATTAAGAAAAAGAGGGAAGTTATCTGTTCTGGTACGTTGGTTGGCAATTTATAAATCCAATAACTCTCACAATGCAACAAATGGAAATTAGTAACACATCTTCTAACTTTAAGAGAAAGTAACCTTCGAAAATGAACCAATTATATCTTTGGCATCTAAGGCTAGGTTATATTAACTTGAGTAGGATTCATTGGTAGCTGATGAACTTTTGGGTTCATTAGTAGTGGAAATCTTTCCAACCTACGAGTCTTACTTGGAAAGAAAAATAACCAAGAAGCTTTTAAGTCTAAGGGGTATGGAGTCAAAGATATATTGGAATTGGTTCATTCTTATTTGTGTGATCCTATGAGCATCCAGGCAAGCGGTTGTTTCAAATATTTCGTCTATTTTATAGACAACTATTTGAGATACGGATATATTTACTTGATGTGCCGCAAGTCTAAGTGCTTTGATTAGTTCAAAGAGTACGAGGCTGATGTGGAGAAACGTCAAAAGTAAAAGTATCAAGACACTACGGTGAGATCGTAGTGGCAAATACCTCTTGGGAGAATTTAGGAGTCATTTATCAAAAGTAGGGATTCAATCCCAACTAACTGCACCTGGTACACCCCAATAGAATGGTGTAGAAAAAGGAAGGTATAAGACTCTTATGGAAATAAGTAGATTGATGAGTTATTTAGAATATTACCAAATTCATTTTAAGGATATACTCTGGAAACGGAAGTGAATATAGTACCTTCCAAAGTCAGAACTCTCTACTCATATAGAATTGCTGAATAGGCGTAAGCCTATTTCGAAGCATATTCGGATTCGGGTAGTCCAGCACATATGCTGAAGAGAGACATGATAAGTTGGACAGGAATTCACTTGTTTGTGGGTTATCCTAGAGAAATGAAAGAAGGTTTATAGTCTTAAAAATCAGAAGGTCATTGTTAGCATCAATGACCGATTTTTAGAAAAGGACTATGTAATAAACCACGTGCCCATAAGAAAATTTGTTCTTAAGGAAATAATAAAAGACATGTCTAATCTAGTACCAATTGTACAAGATGAGATACCACAAGGAAACTGCAACATGTATCACAAATGATACACATTTACAGAAAGTGCCTTGTCGTAGTGGGAGGGTTGTTAGGCAACCTAAAAAGATTCATGTTTTGGGAGAGTTTTTGGACTCGATCCCTGGAGGACATGAACCTGATCTCCGGACATATGACGAAGCACTCCAAGATAAAGATGCAATATCTTGGCAAAGAGTAATGAATAACAGAATTAGAATATATGTATTCTAATAAAATCTGGAATCTTGTAAACCCACCAAATGGTGTAAAAGCCTTTGGGTATAAAAAGGTCTATAATAGGAAAAGAGGGATAGATAGGAAGGTAGAAACTTTCAAAGTAAGGCTAGATGAAAAAGGAAACTTTTTCACTGGTAGCCATGCTTAAGTCTATCCGGATTCTTTTATCTATTTGGTAAGTGGATGTCAAGACAACATTCCTTAATGGAAGTCTTGAAGAGAGCATCCATATAAAGCAACCAGAAGGGTTCATTGCAAAGGGCTAAGAGCATCTTGTGTGCAAGCTCAATCAGTCTATGGACTGATGCAAAGCTTCAAGGTCTTGGAACATCCAGTTTATCAAAGTAATCCAGACCTATGGATTTATTGAGTAAACGGATAAGTCTTGTGTATACAAAAGGTGTGATGGAAACGTGATGGTATTTTTTGTACTATACGTAGATAACATTTTTGGTAGTTGGAAACAATATCAAAATGTTGTCAGAAGTAAGGGTATGGTAGTCCAAATAATTCGATATAAAGGACTTGGGAGAATGTATATATTTTTGAGATCAAAGGATCGTAAGAAAAAAATATATATTTTACTTATCCCAAGCTTGATACATCGAAAAAATCCTTGCTCGTTTTAAGCATGCAAAACTCCTAGAAAGGTTTTTTTTTTACCTTTTAAGCATGGAGTGTCTTTATCTAAAGAGATGTCTCCGATGACATCAAAGGAGATTGAGGACATGTAGGCAGTTCTTTATACTTCGGCAGTTAGACAACCTAATGTATGCTATGCACGAGATCAGAAATTTGTTTTGCCAAGGGCATAGTTAGCAGATATCAAAGTAACCCTAGATAAGGACATTGGACTGCAGTAAAGCATATATTAAAGTACCTTAGAGGCGCTAGAGATTATATGCTAGCTTACAAAGGAAGTTAATTTGGTCCCTATGGGTTACATGGATTTTGACTTCCAATCGGAAAGGGACAATAATAAGTCGACCTCGGGGATTTGTGTTTACTTTAGGAGAAAAAGTCATAACTATGGAAGAGTGATAAGCATAGGTGTTTTTCTGGACTCCACCATAGAAGCTGAGTATATGGCAAGCCTCTGAGGTAGCCATAAAAGATGAATGACTTAATTACCTCAAGATAAACTTAGATATGATTTCTAGTTTGTCCAAAGATTATTACAATTTATTGTAATAATAATAGTGCAGTAACAAACTCGAAGAAACCATGAGTCTATAAGGCAAGTAAACACAATAGAGCACAAGTACTACCCAATACGAGAAATTGTATAACGAGGAGAAGTTGTTGCTGCCTAGATTGCATCAGATGATAACCTAAGGTCCTTAAGGCAAGAGTTTTTTGAAAGGCATGGGAATCAGATGTATGGCAGCAGATATGGCAGCTTAGTCTTTTAGTATAAGTGGGAGATTGTTAGAGTGTATACTAAAAGCCTATCTTTTGGTATAAACATTTATCTAGAAATAAGAATCACATTGGTCAAATGTCTACATTTATGATAAATGTAGTTGTTCAATTAATTTATATTATAGATAACATGGTGTGTGGTGTCACACACAGAAGATCATGTTATCAGTACCTTATAAATTATAAACAGTAGCTCACGACCAAGATGGAAAGGAACAAACCATTGGTAGGTCGTAGTGTAATTAGGTATTAGTTTATCTTAACTATATAATTACACTAATACACTTAGAGTGTATTGAGTAGGACCATTAGAGGTCGTTTCTTTTATACTGACTTTATAAAAGAACAAAGACCTTAGTTATTATGGAAGTGTGTGCTCTTAATCCTAATATAATAATAAGCACATATATTTGATATTTATTTCTTTAATTTATCAATGGGTGAGATTTAGTTTGATAAATCAATAAGCCCGATAAGTTGGGAAATGATATCACTTATAGTGTGTGTTGTTGATTATAGAAGGAAACTGTGTCCTAGTAATCTAGGTTGAGAATGTCCCCAAGAGGAGCTCATAAGGATTGTCATGTTAAACCCTGCAGGTGGACTTAGTCCGACATGACGATAAGGTTGAGTGGTACTACTCTTGGACTAAGATATTAACTAAATGAGTTGTCAGTAACTCACTTAATTAGTGGACATTCGACATCTTAAACACAGGGAGACTAACACACTCATAATAAGAAGGAGCCCAAAAATGTAATTTAGGATTGGTGCGGTAGTTCAATAATAGTTCTCTAGTGGAATGAATTATTATTGATAAAATTAAGTTGTGTATTCGGGGCGAACACGGGATGCTTAATTTTATCGGGAGACCAAAACCAATTCCTCCTCTCAGTCCCTATCGTAGCCTCTTGTATATAGAGATTTATACCCACCACATACCCACCTTCTTACCCATCCAATGGGGCCGGCCAAGCTAGCTTAGAACCCAAGCTAGGGCCGCCAAGACCAATGGATGAGTCAGGTGGTCGGCCAAAGCATGGATCCCAAGCTTAGGGCCGGCCACTAGAATATTAAAAGGTTTTTATTAAAATTATTTCTTATGTGGATATCATGATTTTAAAAGAGAGTTTAAAATTAAAAATTTCCTTTTATAGCTTTCTACAAAGATTAAGAGAAGAGATTAATCTCTTTCCTTATTTGTAGTTTAAAAGGATGGTTTTAATTTTGGTAAAACTTTCCTTATTTGTAAATCATCTACATGTTTTAAAGAAAGTTTAAAATTTGAAATCTTTCCTTATTTGTTGATTAAAGGAGGATTTTAAATTTTAAGAAAACTTTCCTTTTAACCATATTCATGATTTAAAGAAAGTTTAAAATTAAATATTCTCTTTTATAAGTTTCTACAAGAGATTAAGAAAAGATTTGATATCTTTCCTTATTTGTAGATTAAAAGAGATTTTAATTTTTAGAGATAACTTTCTTTTTATCCACATGTTTAAAAGAAAGATTTTAATTTATTAAATTTCCTTTTTATAAACCAATCATGAAGGGATTAATTATTGGTGAAATTTTATAAATTTTCGGAAACAAATTAGGAAGTTTTAATTCTTGTTTTAATTAAAACTTTCCTTGATTTGGGGCTTGAGGTGGCCGGCCATTGTATTTGAAAAAGAAAATTATTTTTAATTAAATAATTTTTCCTTTTCAATGGAAAAAGAATTAAGGAAATTTTTATTAAATTTTCCTTATTTGCCAAGACCAAGGATTATAAAAGAGGGGGAGAGAAGGCTTCATGATTGATGATCTCTATTCTTTTCTTTCCTCTCCTCTTTGGTTTTGGTGGCCGGCCCTATTTCTCTCCTCTCCTCTTGTTGGCCAAAACTTATCTCTTGGTGGAGCTTTTGTTTGTGGCCGGATCAAGGAAGGAGAAGAAGGAGAGAAAGCAAGCCTCATTTCTAGTATCCCTTGGAGCATGGTGGTGGTGGCCGAACCTCTTCATCCTAGAATAAGTTTTGATGGCCGAAATTTACAAGGAAGAAGAAGGTGCTTGGTGGTTCTCATCTCGGAAGATCGTTGCCCACACAACGTCCGAGGTTAGAAGAGGAATACGGTAGAAGATCAAGAGGTCTTTCTAAAAGGTATAACTAGTAATTTTTGTTTCCGCATCATACTAGTTATTTTTGGAAATAATACTAAATACAAGAGGCATACGATTCTAGAGTTTCGAATTTATTTTCGATATAGTGTTCTTTTGTTTTTCTTTCCCTTGTGATTTGATTATTCTTTTCGGTTGACCTAAAGTTATTTTAGGAAATTAAATATTAGCTTTCCTTAAAAGGTTTTGTCTAATCGGTGGTGGTTGCTCTCATATCCAAGAAGGTCGTGTGCCTCGCCACGTCAGTACTGGGAACCAATTTTGGAAATTAATATTTAATGGAATTAAATAACTTAGGTGATTTGGATCAAACGTGTTATGTTACGCAGGAGATCCAAGTCAAAACCTAAAAGAACAAATAGATTAAGTTTTGGATCAAACGTATTAAGTTCCGCAGGCGATCCAAAATTTAATTTAAAAGAACACATGGTAACTAGGAAAAGGTTCAGACCTTTGTACAAAATTTTTGTACAATGGAACCTCTAGGTTTTCCGAGTAGCAACCAACACAAGCACCCTCTCGTGTCACCCGATCGCCACCATTGTTGCTCAAGCCTCGCCGACCTCCGCTTCTCTCTCTTTGCCCTAGAGCAGCCGCCACCCTCCCTTTGCCTGGATCGTCGCCAGCATCTGAGGTATAGTCGTGCCCTAGATTTCCACCGTCGGGTCTTCTTTTTCTACAGTACCACCGATCAAGCCAGCACCGGTTGCTGATCACCAGGTACTTGCCTTCAACCGGCCATCGTCGGAGGTGATCTTCTTGGGTCTATGATCCCTATGGATGGAGGAATCTATTGAGCTAGTTGATTCGCAGGTTCTGTCGGGTCATCTATTCGCTTTTCTAGTGGATCTAATCGCATTGCAAGTTGTGGCTTTCCTCAGTTCCGGCCATTTTGTGGTTGATTAGGTCTGTTGTCATCATAGATGGCTGAAGGAGAAGAAGAGGTAAGGGAATTAGTGGGATACAAGTTTTTGGGAATTTTGCTAAGATAATTGAATAGTGAATGGTTAGGGTTAAAAGAGCTAACCCTAGATGACCTATGGATTTTTATTTGTGGGTTAATTAATAGTTCGGGTTAGTAATTATATTGATTAGGGTTTTCCTTAATCCGGTTAGGGAAGTTTATTTAGCTATTTATCTCATATGATTGTAGCTAAATAAAAATGTATATATATTGGTGACACAGGACTTTAACGCGAGACGAGCATCTCGACGTCAGATTTGGATTGGATTGGACTTTCTATTGGAGGTGGGTACCTAGACTTATCTATTTTTAGATATGTCATTTGATATGCATAGTAGTTTTTAACAAGTAGTAATAATTATGTTTCTTATCTGCATCGGTTTGTCACTACCGGATACATGTTACGTGCTTGTTTTTACTTACTTATTATGCATTCCATGTTAGTACCCACCTGATTTTATATGCTTATAGAGGTAGTGACATAATCATGTCTTATTATGTTCAGGACCTAGGTTTTTATACCATATCTGATCTATATACCTAGATCATTGATTTGATCCATATATATATCTTGGTACACATTATGTAGAGATGGAAGGATCAAGATATTTCCAGGCTTAGTGTCATGCATCATCTCGCATGATTGCATGCTGTGCGATTGTTGGCTCCATTATTGTTAAACACATCACCGTTACATGGATCTACACACACAACCACTCATGGGTTAGTGGATTTTATTCAGGCAGGGTGTGTTGCAGCAGGTGCTCTGTGAGTGCTCCGTTGGTCCACTCATGGGTAGCGTGACGCAGTGTGGTAGCACGTCAGGGATCCCTCCTCTGAACTGGCTCAGGGAGATGAGACCATTGAGCTCCCCTACTTATGATTTGGAGTAGGAGGATATGTGTACTCCGACAGCATCCTGTCTACTCGGTCACTCATCAGGAGCAGTGATGGTAGAGTGCACGGTTGTCACAGCTCTACCTACTTGGTCTCACCATCATGTATAAGATGGCTGACTGGCAGTAGGGGTGACCAGTGTAAGGCGATCGGTGGCCGGCTTGAAGGGGGTTGGATAGACGACACCCCCAAATCGATTACTTCTTACACTCGTTAGTATGCGCAGCGAAAATACAAACTAACTACAAATATGAAAGCTAAACACTAAAGGAAAGAAAAACAAGCAAACTGCTAACACATTCGTTTAACGTGGTTCGGAGATTAGGGCTCCTACTTCACGGCGTGTCCTTGAGATGGACAATCCCGATCCGTCGGTGGATTAGCCCCGGCAAACTCCGGCTATCTCAAGTAGCTCCTTGTGGGTGGAGAAACCTCATCACAACACTCAAAAACACTTGAGAACACGTAGACTACTAATTAAGGTTTATCACCACTAATTTCGTTAGCCATAACTAAGCTCCCAAGCTTTGGTTATATAGGCCGCGAGTTGAAAACCCTGCCTACCAATCGACTGCTAAAACTAGCAGTCGACTGCCCTATGTGGAAATTCGACCGTTACATCCCAACGGCTTGATACCAATCGACTGCTAAAACTAGCAGTCGATTGCTCCACACTGGTCAAGTGAACAGAAGCATTCTGTTCGCTCCCAGTCGACTGCTGTTTTCAATAGTCGACTACTACAGTAATTGCTACAGTACTGCTACAGTAAACCCCTAAACCTAGGATTTTATCCCGAGTACAATCTCTCAGCACTCGGACCCTCACCCTTGGACTCACTTGACGCTTCTTTGCAACCTTGACCTCTTGCCTTCAAGCCTAATTCCTTTGGCTCTCGTCTCTTGGATGCATACAAGCCCGCGGTTTGTCCCCAATGCCATCTTTCGCGTATGCCTCGAAGTCGGTTCCCTCGGCCCTTGTCCTCGCTACCTTGTCCACGATCCCTCGGATGCTCCATCCTTCACCGAACCCGAAGCCATCAACCTGAGTCACATGTGTATCTTGCAGTCCTGCACAACTCACATACACATATCAAATACAAGGGTGAACCTTGTAACACCCACGGAATTATAAGATATGGGTAGTATTTTTCATTAGAGCATAAAGGTAAGAGGAAGCAAAAGAAATAATAGAGATAAAAAGAAAGAGAGGGAAGGTTTGAACCTTGAACCTCCCACAAATAATAGAGTTAAATTGGTGTATGATAACCACTAGAATAATGAATAATAGATGGATAGAAAGGAATGGAAATTGGAGTTAAAGGTGAGAAGAAAGAACTAAGTAAAAAGACCAAGAGAAAACCAAGTTGCTTACCTTCTCTTCCTCTTGGTTAAGAGAGGGAGCAAGAAAAAGACAAATTGCCTTCTTTCCTTCTTTTCCTTCTAATTTTTCATGAGAATCAAAGAGGGAAGAGATAGAGGAGTTAAGGGAATGATAAATGAAGACATAATTCATTCCCATGATGAGTAAATAGGATTTAGAGGAGAAAAGAGAAAGAGAATTTCTAATTCTTCTTCTTCCTCCTTCTTCCTCCTCCTTTTTCCTTCTCCACCGAAACTTAGAGCTTTTCTCCCTCATTCTCAAAAGTCAAGTTAAGGTTTTCTCTCTAAGAAAACCAATTTCCAAGAAGGAGTCTCAAGGTTTACCTCTTACAAGAAGAAGAAAACAAAAAGGGAAAACTAGGAAGAGAAGCTTCTTCTTCCTCCTCACAAGGGTATCATTTTCTTAAGGAACAACAAGCGAAAATTATGTAAGTTTCCCCTCACCTATGGTACAATAGTTCATGTGTTTTTCTATGAGGATTAGGTTGTTTAAAAACCTAGGATTTCTTCATGGACTTTCGGCCAAGACAAAAAAAGACCTAGGAAATTTTAAGACCCAACTAGATATGCTCAATATGTTTCTTGTAATATGTGTCTTATGGTAGGGGATTAATCTAATGTTTCTATGCTGGAATGTTTGGTTAGAACTTAGATTCATGATCCTAGACTCTCGGCCAAGCATGAATAAAAGAACTATGTAAGCTTAAGACTCAAACTAAACATGCTCCCTTTGTTTTTATGATATGTACCTTATGATAAGAGAGTTGTTAACATTTCTCATACTTGTATGTTGCTTGGAATTAGGATGTCTCCCTTTCAACTTTCGGCCATGATAAGATTAAGGGCCTAGGAGAACCTTAAACCTAATCTAAGCATGCCATGATTCTTCTTAAGATAAGATAGGAAGTTAATATGATATGCTCATGCTTGTATGTTGATTGAACTTTATTTCATGCTCATGAACATTCGGCCATGGTAGGATTAAGGGCCTAGGAGATCTTTAAACCTAAACTAAGCATGCCATGATTTTCCTTAAGACAAGATATGAAGTTAACATGACATGCTCATGCTTGTAGGTTGGTTAGAACTTTATTTCATGCCCATGAACTTTCGGCCACAACAAGTTTATAAGCCTAGGAAATCTAGAACTTGAACTAAACATGCTCATGATGTTCTTGGTAATAAATACTATAAAATTTGTTTAGGATTTCCATGCTTTTATGTCACATGAAACCTAGTTACATGATTTACCAGTTTCGGTCATAGTAAGTTTATAAGCCTAGGAAACCTAGAACCTAAACTAAACTTGCTTATGATGTTCCTTATGATATTGGTTTAGAGTTCACATGTTTGTATGTTGATTTTTAACCAAATGTGATGCTTGATGGTATTCGGCCATGACAAGTTTATAAGCTTAGGAAACCTAGAACCTAAACTAAACTTGCTTATGATGTTCCTTATGATATATGATATGATATTGGTGTAGAGTTCACATGCTTGTATGTTGATTTTTAACCAAATGTGATGCTTGATGGTATTTGACCATGACAAGTTTATAAGCTTAGGAAACCTAGAACCTAAACTAAACTTGCTTATGATGTTCCTTATGATATATGATATGATATTGGTGTAGAGTTCACATGCTTGTATGTTGATTTTTAACCAAATGTGATGCTTAATGGTATTCGTCCATGACAAGTTTATAAGCTTAGGAAACCTAGAACCTAAACTAAACATGCTTATGATGTTCCTTATGATATATGATATGATATTGGTTTAGAGTTCACATGCTTGTATGTTGATTTTTAACCAAATGTGATGCTTGATGGTATTCGGCCATGACAAGTTTATAAGCTTAGGAAACCTAGAATCTAAACTAAACATGCTTATGATGTTCCTCATGATATATGATATGATATTGGTTTAGAGTTCACATGTTTGTATATTGCTTTTAACCCAATGTAATGCTTGATAAGATTCAGCCATGACAAGTTTCTAAGCTTAGGAAACCTAGAATCTAAACTAAACATGCTCATGATGTTCCTTATGATATATGATATGATATTGGTTTAGGGTTCACATGCTTGTATGTTGATTGTTAACCTAATTTACAATCATATGTTTCGGCCACTATATGAAAAATTAGGGTTAGAGACCTAATTATGATCTCCATGTGTCTCACATGCAATGTTTCATGATATGATAAGAACTTGCTATGCTTCTATGTTTTTTTACGTTTGCTCATGATCTATGCATGTTGATAACCCTTATGATATGTTGTGTGCCCAAATTATGTATGCTGTTATGATGAGTTGTGTGCCCAAACTATGCATGTATTTATGATGTGCTGTGTGCCCAAATTATGCATGCTATTATGATGAGCTGTGTGCCCAAATTATACACGTGTTTATGATGTACTGTGTGCCCAAATTTATGCATGCTATTATGATGAGTTGTGTGCCCAAATTATGCATGTTTTATGATATGTTAAGAAATATGATATGCATGAAATGATAAGAACCATGATATGTATGACATGCTACTTTACTTTATATGGCTTGTACCAAGGGTGGGCTCCATAAGCGCCCCGGGGTCGATGGACTAAGAAATGGGCCTCGTTAGGGATGAGCTCCTAAGTGCCCCTAGGTCGATGGACTAAGAAACGGACCTAGTATGTATGTCTTGTAGGGTTCAAGACTTGCTACCTTGGACCTACATAGGACGCGCGCATTTATGTATGTGGTACAAGCCGGGGCCCCCCTTATGTTGAGATTATGTTTAAGTATGTATATAATAAGTTTTCAAAAGACATGTTGCATATATTTTCATGATATATGTTTTGAAAGTCATCTTGCATATACTTTATGATTATGCCATGATACGCCATGATACTTATGATTATGTTATGATATGCTATGATGCACTTTATGGTTATGTCATGATATGCCATGATACCTTACGATTATGTTACGATATGCCATGATGTACTTTATGACATGATATAATTTGATGCTCTTTATGAATATAACATGATATGACATGATGTTCTGTATTTTATGAAAGTTACAATATGACGCTTCTATACATGATATGATGAGTTTGCCTCCATGCTTTATGCCTTGATGATTATGCTATGCTATACGGTTTTTTTTTGTGAGTAGGAAAGGATCTTACTAAGCCATGTGCTTATAGCTTACTTTCCTTGTACCACAGATAAGGGAAAAGGCTGGATAAACTAAGGGAGCAGCAGGAGAGGCAAGAAGGATGTGTGTGGTAGTGGCTCGGCTAAAAGAGAAAGACCTGCTTTTGTTTAATAAGAATTATGTCTAGCTTATGTTATTGTTTCATGACTCCATGACATTTAATTATGTTTATTGGTATTATGACTTAAAATCATGTTAAGCATGCTATGTGACCCTACATGCCTAGGTAGTTAGTCATGGTGATTAAAAAGAAAAGAAAAGTTTTAAAAGAAAATTTTATAAACAAGACTTCCGCTGTTTTAAGTAGAAAAGAATATTAGTATGCAAGTAAGTAAGTAAGTAAAGTAACCCCCATCCCTTGAGCAGGAGGGGCGGGACGTTACAAACCTAACTTAAACCCTTTGCCCAAACATCAAAACACATGGTCGCACGGACCATTGGGATTGCTCCAACAATCTCCCCATTTTTTATGTTTGGCAATAAATTTAAGTTAGGGAAAATACATAGCAAATAAACGTGCTAAAACAATGGACTTACGTTGTCAAGGCTACACACTTGGACTTACACTACCGAATGGACTTATGTTGCCAAGGCTACACACTTGGACTTACACTGCCGAATCAAAAACAATGCAATATGCATTTGAACCTATCCAAGGCTCCCCCTACACCTAGGCTCCCCATTGAGCTAGGAATTTTATCAGAGAGCTATTTAAGAACCTATCATAAGGCTCCCCCTACGCAAAGACACTTAAGGTTTTTCCAACTAAACCTTACTTCTCCCCCTTTGCCTAATATCAAAAAAGCTTTTGAACAATATCCCAATTGTTGAAAATTTATCATCCAACTGACCCTAAACTCATGTATTTATCCCTCATGGATCCCATACATCTATACGAGCTGACCCGGTCAAAATACAATGCTGAAAATACTTTCAGACTGGTATCAGTCGACTGAAAGAAGTACCAATCGACTGCCCTTATCGAAATGAGCTTACAGAGACATTTTGTGCTCAAAACACTATTACCATTCGACTGCTAACTATAGCAGTCAAATGGTACACTATTTCTGAAAAATTAACCTTTTTTGACCAACTTCAGAAATGTACTAGAAATTCCACAGACCTCCAAAAATTCTTAAATTTTGTGGAGAGATTTATTTTATCAATGTCTACTTGGGAAAAATATAT
Source organism: Zingiber officinale (assembly GCF_018446385.1). Taxonomy (NCBI): domain Eukaryota; kingdom Viridiplantae; phylum Streptophyta; class Magnoliopsida; order Zingiberales; family Zingiberaceae; genus Zingiber; species Zingiber officinale. Next base: position 111,617,033 of record NC_055993.1, on the reverse strand, counting down.
ATATAAAATATATTTATCATAAATCCCAAGATTTACACAAAATACAAAATTAGCTAAAAAGTTCAATTGAACCTTGACCTAAAGTCCTAGTTTTGGCTTCCTCTTGATGTATTTGCCCATACTAACCTACAATGCATCCCTAGCATTGGTTTATATGGGATCTATACATCCAAAACCAATTATCATGCTATATGACCCCAATGTCATATTTCTAAGCATGAAACATAAACCAATTGTGCCAAATCCCTAGGTTTTGGGACTTAAGTCCATCTCCAAACCACTTGGCACATTTCATGGCTTGTCTAGACTTCCAAGTAAAACCCACCTGAAATCCATTGGCCATGGGTCCCAATTTGACTCTTAGAGCTCCCCATAGAGCTCTTAACCTTAGTCACCTCCCTAGGTGACTCATCTACAATAGCTAGGTCACATGTGTGTGTTAGAGTGTATACTAAAAATCTAGCTTTTTATAAATATTTATTTTGAAATAAAGAATCACATTGGTCAAATGTCTACATTTATATGCTAAGTGTAGTTGTTCAATTAATTTATATTGTAGATAACATGGTGTATGGTGTCACACACAGAAGATCATGTTATCAGTTCCTTATAAGTTATAAAAAGTAGCTCACAACTAAGATGGAAAGGAACAAACCATTGGAATAGTCGTAGTGTAATTTGGTATTAGTTTATCTTAACTATAAAATTACACTAGTACACTCTGAGTGTATTGAGCAGGATCATTTGAGATAATTTCTTTTTATACTGACTATATAAAAAAATAATATCTATGTTATTATGGAAGTATGTACTCTTAATCATGATATAATAACAAGCACATATACTTAATACTTGTTTCTCTAATTTATCAAAGGGTGTGATTTAGCTCAATAAATCAATAGGCTCGATAAGTTGAGAAATGGTATTATTTATATGGTATGTTGTTGATTATAGAATGAAACTGTGTCCTAGTAATCTAGGTTGATGGCTTTAAGAAATTATCTTTACGTACCAAGTTTTAGAAAGAACTTGATTTCAATTTTTAAAACAATACAAGGATGGATATTCTATCTATTTATGATAGCAAAGGTATTATCAAGATAAATAGGGAAGTTATCTGTTCTGGTACGTTCGTTGGTAATTTGTATACTCTAAATCCAATAACTCCCACAATGCAACAAATAAAAATTAATAACACATCTTCTAAATCTAATAAGAGCAAGGAACCTTCGGAAATGAACCAAACATATCTTTGGCATCTAAGGCTTGGTCATATTAACTTGAGTAGGATTCAAAGGCTAATAGCTGATGGACTCTTGGGTTCATTAGTGTTGGAAAACATTCCAACTTGCAAATCTTGCTTGGAAGGTAAAATGACCAAGAGACCTTTTAAGGTCAAGGGGTATAGAGCCAAAGATGTGTTGGAACTGGTTTATTCTGATTTGTGTGGTCCTATGTCTATCCAGGAAAGAGGTGATTTTGAATATTTTGTCTCTTTTATAGATGACTATTTGAGATATGGGTACATTTACTTGATGCGCCGCAAGTCTGAATGCTTTGATAAGTTCAAAGAGTACAAGGCTGATGTGGAGAAATGTTATGGTAAAAGTATCAAGACACAACGGTCTGATCGTGGTGGCGAATACCTCTTTGAAGAGTTTAGAATTACTTATCAGAGGCTGGAATTCAATCCCAATTATCTGCACCTAGTACACCCCAACAAAATGGTGTGGCAGAATGAAGGAATGAGACTCTTATGGAAATGGTTAGATCGATGATGAGTTATTCAGAATTACCAAATTCATTTTGGGGAAATGCTCTGGAAACAACAGTATACATTCTGAATATGGTACCTTCTAAATTAGTACCCTTTACTCCCATGAAATTATGGAATGAGCGTAAGCCTAATCTGAGTCATATTCGGATACGGGGTAGTCCAGCACATGTGCTGAAGGGAGATACTGACAAATTGGAATCACGTACAGAAGTTTGTCTGTTTGTAGGATATCCTAAGGGAACGAAAGGTGGTTTGTTTTATAATCTTAAAAATTAGAAGATCATTGTTAGCACCAATGCTTGATTTTTAGAGGAATATTATGTAATGAACCATAAGCCCATGAGTGAAATTGTTCTAAAAGAAATGCGAGAGGACATGCCTACTATAGTACCAACAGTGTAAGATGAAATATCACAAGAAACTGTAACATGTTTCACAAATGATACACAACAACAGACAGTGCCTCATCGTAGTAGGAGGGTTGTTAGGCAACCTGAAAGATTCATGTTTTTGGGAGAGTCGTCGGACTTAGTCCCAGGTAAACATGAACCTGATCCCCGAACATATGATGAAACACTCCAAGATATAGATGTAACATCTTGGCAAAAAGTGATGAATTCTGAAATATAATCTATGTATTCTAATAAGGTCTGGGAGCTTGTAGAACCACCAAATGGTTAAAAGCCGTTGGATGTAAGTGGATCTACAAAAGGAAAAGAGGGGCATATGGGAAGGTGGAAACCTTCAAAGTAAGGCTTGTTGCGAAAGGGTACACTCAGAAAGAGGGAATCAATTATGAGGAAACTTTTTCGCTGGTAGTCATGCTTAAGTCTATCCGGATACTCTTATCCATTGCTGCTCATATGGATTATGAGGTTTGGCAAATGGATGTCAAGACAGCTTTCCTTAACGGAAGTATTGAAGAAAACATCCATATGAAGCAACCAGAGGGGTTCATTGACAAAGACAAAGAGCATCTAGTGTGCAAGCTAAATCGGTCTATTTATGGACTGAAGCAAGCTTTAAGATCTTGGAACGTCTAATTTAATGAAGTAATCCAGTCGTATGGATTTATTCAGTGTCTGGATGAGTCTTGTGTATACATGAAGTGTGATAGAAACGTGGTGGTATTTCTTGTACTATACGTAGATGACATTTTGTTAGTTGGAAACATATTCAAAGTATTGTCGGAAGTAAGAGTATGGTTGTCCAAGCAATTTGATATGAAGGACTTAGGAGAATGCTCACATATTCTTGGGATCAAAGTAATAAGGGATCGCAAGAAAAGGATGTTGTGCTTGTCCCAAGCCTCATATATCGATACAATCCTTGCTCATTTTAGCATGCAAGACTCCAAGAAAGGTTTTCTACCTTTTAGGCATGGAGTAGGTTTATCTAAAGAGATGTCTTCGAAGACATCAAAGGAGATAGAGGATATGAAGGCAGTTCCTTATGCTTCGGCTGTCGGAAGCCTAATGTACGCTATGCTGTGTACGAGACCGTATATCTATTTTACCGTGGGCATGGTTAGCAGATATCAAAGTAATCCAAGACAGGGACATAAGACTGCTGTAAAGCATATATTAAAGTACCTGAGAAGGACTAGAGATTATATGCTAGTTTACCAAGCAGATGATTTGCTCCCTGTGGGTTACACGGATTTTGACTTCCAATCAGATAGGGACAATAGTAAGTTGACCTCGGGGTTTTGTGTTTACTTTAGGAGGTAAAGTCATTATAATGGAGGAGTGATAAGCATAGATGTTTTTTGGACTCTACCATGGAAGCTGAGTATGTGGCAGCCTTTGAGGCAGTCATAGAAGCTGGATGGCTCAGTAACTTCATGATGGACTTAGATATGATTCCTGGTTTGCCCAAAATTATTATAGTGTATTGTAATAATAAGTGGTGCAGTAGTAAACTCGAATGAACCACGAGCCCATAAGGCAAGTAAACACAGAGTGCAAGTACCACCCAATTCGAGATATCGTATAACGAGGAGAAGTTTTTGTCGCCTAGATTGCATCAGATGATAACCGGAAGATCCTTTCACTAAGGCTCTTAAGGCAAGAGTTTTTTACGGGCATGTTGAAGGAATGAGAATCGGATGTATGGTAGCATTTATGGCAACATAGTCTTTTAGTATAAGTGGAAGATTGTTAGAGTGTATACTAAAAGCCTAGGTTTTTGTAAACATTTATTTTGAAATAAAGAATCACATTGGTCAAATATCTACATTTATATGTTAAGTGTAGTTGTTCAATTAATTTATATTGTAGATAACATGGTGTGTGGTGTCACACACAGAAGATCATGTTATCAGTTCCTTATAAGTTATAAAAAGTAGCTCACGACTAAGATGGAAAGGAACAAACCATTAGAATAGTCGTAGTGTAATTTGGTATTAGTTTATCTTAACTATAAAATTACACTAGTACACTCTGAGTGTATTGAGTAGGATCATTTGAGGTAGTTTCTTTTTATACTGACTATATAAAAGAACAATACCTCTGTTATTATGGAAGTGTGTACTCTTAATCATGATATAATAACAAGCACATATACTTAATACTTATTTCTTTAATTTATCAAAGGGTGCGATTTAGCTCTATAAATCAATAGGTCCGATAAGTTAGGAAATGATATTACACTACAAGAAAAACCCTTATAGACATCGGTGGAACAACAACGGTTTTAAGTAAAAAATCGATGTCTTTGAGTATTTTACACCAGTTTTTCCAAAAATCGATGTCTATAAGCGCAGATTTTCACTCATAGACATCGGTTTTTTAGCCGATGTCTATGAGCGCCTTTTTTTTCGTTAATAGATACCGATTTTAACAGTACTTTTTAAAACCCGGTGTCTATGATAAATAAAATAATTTAATTTTTCCACCAATACTTAGCCAAAATTTACAACACTTCACTCTTCCCTCCAAACCTAAACCTTCCTCTTCCTAGATCGCGTCGTCCTTCCCCTTCCTAGATCGACGCCCCTTCCTCTCCCGATCAGGATCAACACACGACTCCCTCCCTTGTGAGGTATGTGGAATGCCCCGCTTTCCCAAACGACCACATCCATATCCTCTTTCCCCTTCTCTTCTCCTCTCCCTTTTGTCTTTGCCCTCTCGCGGGTTGCTCCATCTCTTAGGGTTTCTTCTCCTCATGCTTTCTGGTTTCTCCGTTGATTCGTCGGCGGCCTTTTCCCCGGAAATCGTCTTGATTCCGTTGCTGTTTTCGCTGCTAGTGCTCGGATTTGGCTCCTCGGGGCTACTCCTTCGTCGTCTGCACTCATAGCGGCTCTCGTCAAATGCGGAGGTGATCCCTCATTGATCCTTGTATCCTTAGCTTGTTTCTTAGTGTTTTCTTGGAGGAAATCGGTCGGCTCTGGGCTAGATCTGTTGGGATTTTTGAGTTCCTTGTTGGAATTTCTTCGCGCTGGCTGTTTTGATGGCTAGACTTTCTTTTGAGGGGTTTAAAGCTTGTTAAATTAAGGTGATGGTGTAGATCTATTAATATTTTTTAGTATTTACTTTTATTCTTGGTTTTGACTTCGCTTCTCAGGTCAGAGGTACAAATCTTTGATTGGTTTTGCTTCTGCTTCATTTTTTTGGAGGGACAATTAGGGACCTTCAAGGGGATGCAAAGGCAAAGCAACCCTCCAAAATAAAATTTGTTCTATCTTTTGCATAGAGTGCCAGAGTACTGGTGTGGGCATCCAAGGAGAAGAGCTTGAAAAACCAACAATTCCCTTGTCTGAGGTTCGCAATCAGTTGAACTGCTTCTTGTATAATTTCTGTTTGTTACCTTCCCTTCTTGTGATGGTTTGCTGTTCTTTTTATAATCTCTCCAGATGTTCCTATATAAACTGAAAGCAATCGAAGCTAACAAGGCATGGATGAAGCATCCTGAAATTCTTCAGAAATGCTCCACTGGACTTCATTTCCCATCTGAGTGTGTCAGCAATTGTGAGGTTAGTAGTTCATTTACTGGTATATGCCCATTGAAAACCAACACGCTTCATCTTAATATTATGTACATTTTTTTTAAATCATGAATAGGAAAACGTGAAGCCTCTAAAGCTGCTGCATTTCTTTCTAGTTGATGGGTAGGAGAAAGCTCAATATACACCAGACTCGGTGAATCAATTCACTTGTAAATATCGTTAAATCCCTTGTACTAGTTTCCTGTAATTTGGTTACGCCGGTAGAAATTAGGTAGTAACAATCCTCTGTAACAATAATTCTTCGCATAATATAATTCTTAACAATATTAGGGTCCCTAATATAATTTTTGTAAGTTTTAGATAGATTACAGAGAGAACTTGAAATACTATACTTGATTACCTTACAAATTTCACTGATATTTTCTCTATATTTTAGTCATTCTCTCAGTATTCCTAATCTAAATCAGGTTGTATTTATACACTTTGCTATTACACTTTACTATCTATATCAGGATCTTGGTCAATTATCCCATCAATTTAATGGTTATTAATATTGAGATAAAGTGTGGTAAAGGATTCTACTTGGGTGAGGAATTGAATTGTCTTATCTGTATAAACGGTGGTTTTCTTTTTCAATTTTATTTGTGCAATTATGTGACATTTGTTTTTATTTGAAAATTTGTCATAGTATTTGTTCTGAAATATGTGAAGATCAAATGTTATTTGTTACTTCTTCCATTGATATTCTGATTTTCTTTTGATGCCTTGGAGTTGGATAAATATTATTCCTTTTGCTTTGATTCTGTTTAATTTTTACCAAGATTGTAGTTATATCTAAGAGGTCAAGGAATATGCAGGCCAAGGTTCTAGGTGCTCTCTAGCCCACATTTTGCACCTCCTTTGAGCTGGAGCATTGTTTTTTTTTTTTTTTGGAAGAATTCATGTTCCTTTTCAATCTCATGTTTAATGAACCTTTTAATAAATTAGTGTTAATGTATTCAGATCACAGAATGTGAATTCACATCTATTGATTATGTGGAAGTTTAATTATAATCATGCCTCCTCCATGCTTCTTAGATTTATGAGGTTTAAGAATGAAGGAAGAATCTTTCATTTTATTCTTTTGAAAATTTATTATGTTAATATAAGTAGAATCTTTTTGAAGATAGTGTGAATAAATTATTTTATATATTCCAAGAAAAATCATAATAATCTACTATACACCATGCATCACTATATTTAGCTTCTTTCAAATCAGTTGCCGTATAACAGATTATTTCAAATTTGCAGATCAAAAAAGCTGAGTAAATAAGTAAAATTATGGTAAATGGTTTATTTTTGTAAAGCATTTGATCCCATGTATCTTAATTATTGGCTTATTCTTATTTTCAGTGTTTTGGTTCCTGGTCATTTATGTTTTGATAAATTATGCAATTATATGGAATGATAGCAGAAAAAGTAGTGAGGAACTGATTTAAACAATACCTTAACCGTTGACTATTGGATTGAGGAATTGTTCTTTCTTTTAGCACACAGAACTCTGGTATTGCATTTTTAGGTAGCAGAGTTTTTTTGAAAATCTCATTTATCATTGTTCTATTGAAATTTGTTTTTGGAAATTGAATGTAACTAAGCACAGCATAGCATGCTAGCCATATTGAGAAAGATACTAGAATGGTAAAGTGGAGGTGACTGGATGTAGTTTGAAGTGGTTGCATACTGAAATTGTATATCTTTCCATTGAATGCCCTCAGTACTCATTGAGTTCCTTTTACTAAATGATCTGTTGTTTCTTTTCTTTTTTGCTTTAATGAGCACTACTTATGTTCTCCAACTAGTTGCGTGTTTCATCTTATCGCATATCCATGCTAATGATTATTTGCTAGCATGTTTAATCCTAACCACGAGATCAATAATTATTTTCATATGTTCCTTTGTTTGACATTGAGATACTAATTTTGGGTGTTGGTGCACCAAATGTAGTTTCTTATAATCGATGAAGCCGACCGAATATTGGAGGCTAACTTTGAGGAAGACATGGAGCAAATATTTAAGTGGCTGCCAAAGGTATGCTATTTAGTTCCCTTCGGTTTATAGTTATTACAGGAGTGTTGCAAAGTCAGCATCATGTTTTATAATTATCACATTCACTCCCCAATACGCAGACAAGGCAAACTGCTCTATTTACAGCTACCCAAACTAAGCAGGTTTCTATTTCTTTCTAACTACTATTCATAATCATTTTGGTTTTCATTTTCTTTAACTTATAAAAAAAATTGCAGGTTGAGGATTTTGCGAACTTGTCATTTAAGGAAAAGCCTGTATATGTAGGTGTTGATGATGGAAGGTCGAAGGTAATCTCCAGATTTATTTTATCATTGTTTTTACTCGGTTGTTTCGTCAATAACAAGGTTGACATGAATTCATCTTTCTCAGGTGACTGTCGAAGGGTTGCAGCAGGGCTATTGTGTCGTGCCTAGCAATAAAAGGTTTCTGGTCTTGTATGCTTTTCTTAAGAGGAACCTTTCGAAGAAGATAATGGTCTTCTTCTCCTCATGCAATTCGGTCAAGTACCATTCTGAGCTTCTCAAATACATTCATGTCGATTGTCTCGATATCCATGGAAAGCAGAAGCAGCAGAAACGAACTAGTACATTCTTTGAGTTCTGCAAAGCCGAAAAGGGTATATACTGCTCTGCACTGATGTTGCTGCTCGTGGACTTGATATTCCTGCTGTGGTAAGTTAAACTTTGCTTTTATATTCATGCATTGTCTAATCTTAATGCCACATCTTGTTGATTGGCCATAGGACTGGATTGGCCAATATGATCCTCCTGATGAACCAAAGGTGGGAGTTTAACCAAATGGCATGGTACCCTTTAAGATGCCTTATAACAGATTATTTTGTTTTATTTTATTCATGGAGAAGTGGAGAATCAATTAAATGGTGAGAGGACAATCAAGAAGGATGTTGCAAAGCTCCCAAAGCCTCCAGTGGCTCCTTTAAGATGGAAGCCTCCTTTACATAGAATCACCAATCAGTTGTCACCCTCAGGAAGAATAGTTATGTGTAATTTGTGGATACTGACTTGATGTGCACAATATCTATTATCTTTTTATGTTGTAAGAAGAATATTTATGTATTGGTTATATAGATATTGACTTAGTGTGTTTAGATACATCGGTGCATTTTTATTTGTGATTTTCTTAGTGAATTAACAATATTAACTTAATTTTATGATTTGCTTGGTGATAATATTGGTTTTTCACTATTTTGGAAATCGAATTGTGTCATTAAACAATACTGATATTACATCGGTTTTCCACCGCTGCAAAACCGGTGTCATTAACTAATATTACATCGGTCGTATACCGCTGCCAAAACTGGTGTTATTAACATATAATATTATATCGGTTTTACACCTGATGTCGTTAAGTGATACTACACCGGTTATACCCCGATGTCTAAAATGGCAGACCTTTTACATTGCCTTCATAGACATCGGTCGAAAATGTAATAGACATCAGTGGAAAATCGATGTCTATGAGGGTTTTTGTTGTAGTGCTGGTTCACCGAGGTTCTTGAATCCGATAATTAGTTCTTTTACCTTTGCGTGTAGATCGGCTATCTTCTCACCTTTTTCCAGACGGATATTTGTCAGCTTGTTCCGAAGTATATCTCTTCTAGCGAGCTTGGGTTCGAACGTGCCTTCGTGAAGTTCCAGGAATTTTTCCTAGAGTTCTTTGGCCGACAAGTAGCTTCCGATGTGGTTGACTTCTTGAGGCGGCAGCACACTTAGCAAGTGATACTCCGCTCGGTTACTCGCTACGGAATCATTTTGCTCCTTCGTCCAAAATCTCTCTTCTTCTTCTTCTCCATTTTGATTCGTAGGAGCTACAAAACCATATTTTATTATCAAACGAAGTTCAAAATCAGTTTTCAGAAATACCTCCATACGACGTTTCTAGTGTACGAAGTCTCCCTCGAATTTTGGTGGAACAATGCTTGGTCCGACCATTGGTTGCTTTGCTTTAGTCGGCGGTTAGACCTTCTGAAGTATCCTCGCTCTGATACCACTTGTTGGTCCCTTTAGAGGCGGCAAGAGGGGAGGGGTGAATTGCCCTGAAAAAATAAATCTACCCTTTCTCGGACTATCAACAAAATAAAGAATACTTATAATTAAAAAAATCATAGACTAATTAAAAGAAAGCAAACACAAAGGAGTTATTTGGTTTGCAATCAGAAGATTGCTAATCCAAGGAGAAAGTAGCGCACTATCTGAAGATCTCTTTCGGCCGGAGTAGCCTCTTACAGCGTTAACACCACAGAAGAAAAGTATAGCACAGAGAAATGAATTACAAGTTGTTGTTCAGCTTCTTAGACCAAGACTATATTTATAGCCTTGGTCGGGGTGTCTGGAAGGGTTCTAGGCGCCTGGGAGGGGATAAAATTTTATCCCTTCTCACATAAATTGCGTTGACCGCAATCTGGATAATCATCCAGGTTCAGGCACCCGGAAGGGTTTCGGGCGCCCCGGACTGGTCCGAGCACCCAGAATGGTTCCCAGCGCTCCGGACTGGACCGAGCGCCCGGAATGGTTCCGGGCGCCCGGACCAAGAAAGTCAACAGAATTGACTTTTTTGGTTCGGGATCTCTGCTCCAGTTCAGCTCGCCTCGGTCCGGGTCTTTCACTCCAGCTCCGCTTGCTTGGGTGATCTTGGCCATCCGAAAAAGGGCTCGCCCGAACCCAAGTTCCGATTTTCTCCTCGAGCAACCTTCCTCCCCGATTTCTCGTCCCTCGAACGTCGCATGCGTTCTTCTCGTCCATTGATGTACTCTTCAGCGGCTCCTCATCCCTCGGACGCACCGAGCCCGTCGGCTCTCTCCCCGTGTCATCCTTCTCACTAGCCGCGTCTTCCACTTGACTTCCAATGCTCCTAAGCTCATGCACACTTAGACACAAGGGTTAAACCAAACAGGACCTAACTTAACTTGTTTGATCACATCAAAACACCTTAGGGTTCCAACAATCTCCCCCTTTTTGATGTGAGCAACCTAAGTTAAGGTAGGGTAAAATAAACATAATGTAAAGATAAATAAATTTGCAAATAAGTGCAAATAAGATTTTTCAATAAAAAAAAAGTTTGGATTATACCTCCCCCTAGACTTAACATTCTTCTCCCCCTTTGATCACATAAAAATATGGGGTTCTTAACACGTCTAAGGTTTACTTTAACACTTTAAAAAAATGCAAAAAAAATTTTAAGTGTTAAAAAAAATTCGAGTAGAAAAAAATTTATAATTAATAAAATTTTTAAGTAAGAACAATTTAATTTTCTAAGGTAAAAAAACATTTTGTGTTAAAAAAAATTAAGTTAGAAAATTTTCAGGCAGAAAAATTTCTTATTAAGAAAATTTCTAAATGTGAATAATTTAATTTTCTAAGTAAAAAAAATTCTAAGTTTTTGGAAATATAAATATTTTGAGAATTTTCTAAAACAAATTGAATAACCCTTAAAAGCATTAAGTAATTTCAATTCAATGCTTTTTCAGTTAGTTAATTAAACTTTTTATTTCAATACTTGGTTTCTAGGCAATGGCAAGGCACTAGGCCTTCTTGCTTATTGGAGGAACAACCACTTTCTAAACGAAGCCTCATAAAGAATTTAAAAGTTTAATTTTCTCGCTGAAAGTGCTAGATCTTAATTTTATATTTAAATTAAATAAGTTTTTGGAACCTAATAGAGCTTCCTTTCTACAGGGTTAGTCAGATATTTTCTAGGTATATAGGCTTTTGATATTTTTCTGATCTGACTTTTGTGAAACCTATAGTATCAGTTTAATCCTCTATAATTTCTAAAAGTAGAAATATTTGAACAAGTAGAATATTTTAAGTTTTATATTTCTTCTTTTAATTTATTATTTTCAAGTCTTACTTTATCAAGATCTTCTAACAAACATGATTTTGCTAAAATTCTTTTTATTTTTAAGTTTTCATTTTTTAATTTATTATTTTTACTTTTTAATTTGTACATGGATTTTGCCATTGACTTAATACCATAATAAAATTGATCAGGAGGTAAGAGACATACTTCACTTATCATATCAGACTTGAAGCCTAACTCTCCCCCTGCTTCGCTACTTTCATCTGAAGTCGCTCCCCCTTCATCAATGTTGGCTTTTGATGTACTTTGCCCTTCATAGCTCGCCATCAGTGCTAGTCCGGCATATTCTTGTATTTCGGACTCAAATGATGAACTGTCATCCCAAGTTGCTTTTAGGTTCTTGTGCTTCTTGAGTATCTTGACTTTATCATTCTTGAGTTCTGGGCAATCTTCTTTTAAGTGTCCTTCCTTTTGACAATGATAACAATGAACCCTTCTTCTATTTCTTGGATTTTTCTTATTCTGCATTTCTTTAAATTTATTAGATCTAAAGAACTTTTTGAAATTTCTTACCATATAAGCTTCTTGATCTTCTTCTGAATCTGACTTGGGTTCATCCTTCTTGGTTGCATTTAGCGCTATAATCTGGCTTGAGTCTTTTGATGGTCCTGCACATCTGGTTTCATGTAATTCAAGAGTAGAAAATAATTCCTCTAAGGTACTTACCTCCAGGTCCTTTGAGATATAGTAGGCATCGATGATTGAGGTCCATTCTGGAGTTCTGGGAAAGGCGTTGAGTGCGTAGCGTATCGTGTCCCGGTTGGTTACCGTTTCACCGAGGTTCTCGAGTCTCTGGTAATTAGTTCTTTTACCTTTGCGTGTAGATCGGCTACCTTCTCACCTTTTTCCATATGGATATTTGTTAGCTTGTTCCGAAGTATATCTCTTCTAGAGAGCTTGGCTTCGGACGTGCCTTCGTGAAGTTCCAGGAATTTTTCCCAGAGTTTTTTGGCCGACGAGTAGCTTCCGATGTGATTGACTTCTTGAGGCGGCAGCACGCTCAGCAAGTGATACTCCGCTCGGTTATTCGCTACGGAATCATTTTGCTCCTTCTTCGTCCAAAGACTCTCTTCTTTTTCTTCTCTATTTTGATTCATAGGAGCTACAAAATCATATTTTATTATTAAACGAAGTTCAAAATCGATTTTCAGAAATACCTCCATACGACGTTTCCAGTGTACAAAGTTTCCCTCAAATTTTGGTGGAACGTTGCTTGGTCCGGCCATTGGTTGCTTTGCTTCGGTCGGCGATTAGTCCTTCTGAAGCGTCCTCGCTCTGATACCACTTGTTGGTCCCTTTAGAAGCCGACAAGAGGGGAGAGGTGAATTGCCCTGAAAAAATAAATCTACCCTTTCTCGGACTATCAACTAAATAAAGAATACTTATAATTAAAAAAACAGAGACTAATTAAAAGAAAGCAAACACAAAGAAGTTACTTGGTTTGCAATCAGAAGATTGCTAATCCAAGGAGAAAGTAGCGCACTATCTGAAGATCTCCTTCGGGTGGAGTAGTCTCTTATAGCATTAACAACACAGAAGAAAAGTATAGCACAGAGAAATGAATTACAAGTTATTATTCAGCTTCTTGGACCAAGACTATATTTATAGCCTTGGTCGGGGTGCCTAGAAGGGTTCCAGGCGCTTGGGAGGGGATAAAATTTTATCCCTTCTCTCATAGATCATGTTGACCGTGATCTAGATAATCATCTAGGTCTGGGCACCCGGAAGGGTTCCGGGAGCCCCGGAATGGTTCCCGGCACTTGGACCAAGAAAGTCAACAGAATTGACTTTTTCGGTCTGGGACCTCTGCTCCAGTTCAGCTCGCCTCGGTCCGGGTCTTCCGCTCCGACTCCGCTTGCTTGGGTGATCTCGGCCATCCGGAAAAGGGCTCACCCGAATCCAAGTTCCGGCCTTCTCCTCGAGCAGCCTTCCTCCCGGTTTCTCGTCCCTCGAACGTCGCGTACGTTCTTCTCGTCCATCAATGTACTTTTCAGTGGCACCTCGTCCCTCAGACGCACCGAGCCCGTCGACTCTCTCTCCGTGCCGTCCTTCTCGATAGTCGCGTCTTCCGCTCGACTTTCTATGCTCCTAAGCTCCTGCACACTTAGACATAAGGGTTAAACCAAACAGGACCTAACTTAACTTGTTTGATCACATCAAAACACCTTGGGGTTCCAACAATAATGTGCCACAAAGGCCAAAATAACTCGTATTGATACAAATTTTACTACGGGAGAAAATGTCTCTTCAAAGTCAATACCCTCCATTTGGGTATATCCTTTTGTAACTAAATGAGTTTTGCATTTGTTTATTGATCCATCATCTTTCCTCTTTATTTTGAGAATCTACTTATTCCCAATAGCCTTTCGGCCTAGAGGAATATCAACTAAGTCCCAAACATGATTCTGATTCATTGACTCCATCTCTTCATCCATTGCAGCTTTCCACTTTTCTCTAACTCTACATCCCAATGCTTCCTCAATGGATTGAGGTTCGTCATCATTAACTGGAAGTGTTATCAATGCCTCATTCTCAATATCAAACCTCTTCTTAGGTTTGATTTTATGAACACATCTTCATAAGTTGGGTTGTTGAGAAGTCAACTCATGACTTGACATATCACTCCCACTCGTTTGACTAGACTCAGGCATCCCTTTTGACACCTCTCTTGTTGATAATATCTCATCCTCCTCAAATAGAGGAATTGTTTTATCAACATCGCCTTTAGTTGAGAACTCTGTTTTGAGAAAAGTTGAATCTCTCGAATCTATTTCGGAGATGGTTCCATCTAGTTGCTCACCTATGAAAACATAACCTTTGAAGGTCTCATGATATCTAATAAAGATGTATTTTTTACCCCTAGGTCCCAATTTTTCATACTTGTGAGAACTATCATGAACATAAGCAGCTAACCCCCAGGGTCTCAGATTACTCAAATCTGATTTTCTACCTATCCAACATTCATATAGGGTAGATGGAACTAATTTTGAAGGCACTTTGTTAACTATATAGGCAGTAGTTAATAATGCATTGCCCCAATAGGAGATGGGCAAATTAGTCTGTGTCATCATAGACCTAACCATTTTAAGAAAAGTCATATTTCTTCTTTTAGCAACCTCATTTTGCTGTGGAGTTCCAGTGATTGTCAGCTGTCTAATAATCCCTCTTCCATTACATATTGTCTTAAACATATCAGACAAATATTCCCCTCCATGGTCAGTGCGTAAAGTCTTAACTTTACGTTCTGTTTGATTCTCAACTTTGTTTATATAACGAATGAAACAATCCAATGCTTTAGATTTATGAGAAATCAAATACACATGACTGGAATCATCAATAAATGTAATGAAATAGAAAGCTCCATGTCTAGCCTTCACATTCATTGGACCACAAATATCTGAATGAATTAACTGCAATGGTGATTCAGCTCTAATAGCCTTACTAAATGGTTTCCTAGTTGCTTTTCCAACAAGACAATGCTCACATATAAACAAGTGAATCTTAGCCCGAGTGCCCAATAAACCATCTCTAGCCAACCGATTCATACGTTCTTATCCTATGTGTCCTAATTTAGCATGCCAACCCTCATCAGTTATATCTACATTACTAGTTAGAGCAATGTTTGAAAAATAACTATCAGTAGCATAATTGACATATGGTTCTACATCAAGAACCATAAAACCATTTGTTAAAAAATCATATCCAATTAACACTGAGTCAATCTTAAGTTCAACACATCGGCTGTGAAAATTAATTCAATACCCTAAATCAAGAATACACGTAACAGAAACAAGATTCTGCCGAATTTTAGGAGCATACAGGACATTATGTAGAAACAAAACACTACCACCACGAAGGTTGAGTTTGCAAGTGCAAACTCCTTTGACTTCAACTTTTGCATTGTTTCTACATAAATCCATTTGTTGCCAGTTGATACCCGACAGTACTCTACAAATGTAACTCGCTCCCGAGCTACATGGTTGGTTACTCCCGAATCTATAATCCACAAAGGATAAGAATCAGCTAACAACACTGAGCTAGCAACAAAATGCTTAGGAAAAGAATACACACATGGATATACCTTTTTCGACTCAATGCACTCCCGAGCGAAGTGACCCTTCTTGCCGTAGTTAAAACAAGTCAACTTGTTTTTAGGTTTCTTTCCTATCTTCTAGATGAGGCCCTATCCCATAATAACATCTTCCTTCTTCTTTCCCTTCCCTTTCTTGAACCATTTCTTTTTCATGGATCCAGATGATCCAACAGAACCGATAGCCACATAGGCTAGTCTAGAAATCCTTGAGGATTCAACTCTCTCCGCCTCTAATTCTACGTGGCGTGAGACATCAATGAAAGTCTTGATACTTTCACAGTGAGTTAGGGTCTACTTCATGGTCTCCCAAGAATATGGAAAGGAACGAATAACTGCTTGAACATGTTGTTCATTGGTCAACTCATGACCAGCAGTTTTGAGCTCTCGAATCATATTCGACATCTCCCTAAGGTGTTGAACCATTGACACATTCAGACGCTTCTTGTAGATGTCAAACTTGATTGTCAACTATCAAAGCTTGCTCATATTTACTCCACTGTATTTTTATTTAAGGGCTACCCAAACTACATGAGCCGAAAGATACGACTAATACTCAAAATTTAGGTCGTCTACCATTGAACTAATCAATATGCTCTTTATAGTGGAGTCTTTTTTCTTCCATGTCTTATAGGAATCAAGATCTTATCTGTGATGTGTAGTAGGACCATCTACAGGTTCTACCATAACCTAATTTACAGCCTCTAGAACTTCTTGTTCCTCAAGTACATACTATATCCTAAGGTGCTAGATCTTATAGTTATCTCCATTAAATTTTTCACCCTTGCTGAGTTTGGTTATAATGTTTTTGGTTGCCATAATCTATCATAAATAAACACATTATTTAGTATTCAATGTAATTCATATATATACAATTTATGATTGACTCAATATTAATTTGAGTTGATTTACAAAATCAAGTGATAACTACATCTTCACTCATCATTTGTAAGACCAATCAAATCAATATTGATCAATACTATTACACACATCCCAACTAATGAACTAATGATTATTATTATACTCATAATGAACTAATAATTATTTATTATACTCATAATGAACTAATCAAAGAGTATCATCCATCATGTAGAGTAAACAGCATAAACAAACATATGAATGAACATATCATTAACATAAATATGCTACATATTGTTAACATATAACAAACTAACATGAATGAAATGGACTAATATTATTTATATATAATGACAATAATAATAACAAAACTCTAATAAACTAGATAGACTACCACCACTGACACTAGCATAGACACTAGTGCAGTGGCCAACATTATCCCTTTCAGCCTGGACTCATTTGGGGTAATCTCAGGCGGGATAGCTTCAGGATTCTCTATTGGATCCACAATCAGATCCTCTTCTAGATCTTCCTTGATCATTTCCAAGTCCTCTTCGAACTCTTCAGGATCTTCTTTAACCATATGAGGAAGTAGTTCCTCACACAATTCTGAATATGTGATACGTCCTTCATGACACCCCCATATATGGTCTGCTATGATCTTAGGATTCTCTGGCAATAAACGCATCAAAGCTCAGATCCTATAACTGTCCAGGACTGGAAACTCTTCTCTCTCAAGTTTCCAAATTTGGTTATCAAGCCGTCCAACGTCTTCATCGACTCCATAAGTAGAGTTATACTCTATCTCCTGAATTTCCTCCTTGAGCTAGTTCCGCCGCACTTCGCGATGAGTCAATGTGGTAATTGTCCGTGCCATCTGAAAAATTGAAATTAAATAAGCCAATACAAAACCGGCTTAATTCAATTTATATAGGCATAGAACCAACATAATAAATCAATAAAAAATAAATCTTCTAAATTTTTAGGAGCCTAAGTCGACTGACATATTTGATCGGTCGATCGGGAATGCAGATTCTAAGCTTAGTCCATTGTACTCAATTAAAACCGATCTAATTAGACTGAGATCTACTGTACCTATGTTCTGTTATTGTTTAATTTAATAGTCAATATTCCAAAGGTTAGTAGCCGCCCATGATTTATCTCCTCTGTGTTGGCCCTGGGACGGGTTGGCAGAGGCGCTGGGGGCGAGCGTATTTGCCTTTTTTGCCACCATGTTATTGTTCAATTTAAGCTCATTTCAGCTAATTTCAGACTCATTGATCAAACTTAGATCCGTTTGATCAAACTAATGTTCATTGGTTTAAGTCTGACCCATTAGAACAAATCTAATCTTTTTTATCAAATCTGATCCAATAGAACAAATCTGGTATCATATTTAGTCTAAGCCTAATTAATCAACCCAAATTAATTTTGGATTTGGATTAAATTGATTTGATTGGACCAATCCGATTCAAACCCAATTTTGACTTAATTGAAATATGAGAGAAAAAAAGTAGTTCGGATCCTCTGTCCCCATTTCTCTCTGTCTCCGTGTCCCATTGCCGATCGGACGGATCAGATTAAATCTCAAGGCATCATGACATCTTTAAAATATGTGCAGTATCCTCGTGATGTGCAAAGCATCCTTAAGATTTAATCTGATCCGTCCGATCGGCAATGGGACACGGGGACAAAGAGAAATGGGGACAGAGGATCTGAACTAGAAAAAAAGTATTGTTCATTTTTTTTCTCATGTTAACTCACGTTTTTTTTTATTTTGATTTCCTAAAATAAAAAACACTCTTAAAAAAACGTTATCTGTTTTTTTTTATTTTTCATTCGGCAACCTTTTTATTATTATTTTTTTTATTTTCTAAAATCAAACTTTTCCTCACTTTAGAGATTTCTCCATCGCACACTACCCACTCCGCATGCAATGCATGCTACCCACTGCCTCCACGCAACCGCGACAGACACGGTCGCTGGCCATGAAGGACAATCTTCGGCCTATTCAAGTGGTCGTCGATCCTCTCTGGTGCTGGACGCTGGTCGACTTTTGGCTCTGCCTATCCCAGCCACCAGCGCATCACCAATCAGCCGAGACTCCATCACCGGCCACAAAAAGCTTCGCTAGCATATCCCTGCGGCCCGAGCCCGGCTTTGATGGAAATCACAACCCTATCGCGATTTGGGTGCAGTGCGCTGTCGAGCAGTGGTGTTAACATCGACGAGCGACCCTTAAGAGTGACCCTGTCACTGGTCTCCCTGAGACCCTCCTGTCGGCATCATATTGTCATGATGCAGTGGTCGACGCTCCTTTGTAGTGACTAAACCGTCGGGCACAGGAGCATGGTGATTTCCGACCGAAAATTACCTTCGTGACTCGTTGTGGCATAGACAAGAAAATGCAATGCAATATAGTATAATTCCTAATGCTCTGATACCAATGTAGGAATTATATATTAATTGTACAAAACAATTAAATACTTACAGTGATCTCCCGCAGATCTACAATCGGTGATGACAGGACTTATTGTCGGAAGAACGATCACAAAATCGGAAAGCTCTTCGCAATTCTATGAACCAAATCCCACCGCCTCAAATATTCTTCTTCCTCTCTCATTGT
Organism: Zingiber officinale; assembly: GCF_018446385.1. Taxonomy (NCBI): domain Eukaryota; kingdom Viridiplantae; phylum Streptophyta; class Magnoliopsida; order Zingiberales; family Zingiberaceae; genus Zingiber; species Zingiber officinale. The sequence continues at coordinate 111,597,790 of NC_055993.1, read as the reverse complement.
CTCTTCTCCACCTTCGTGAATGATTCTTAGACGCATCCCTTATAAAAGGAAAATAACTCAGGGTTATAATGGACTTTTTCCATTAAGAGTAGTGGGCAACGTGGGCACATTCCCACGTTCCCATTTCCTACAAAAATGAATCAAGCCTTTGAAATGATTTTTTAAAACTTTACTTTTTTTTTTATAAGCTTGAGTTTGGTTCAAGCTTGGCTTGAGCTTGGTTCAAGCTTGGCTTGAGCTTGGTTCAAGCTTGGCTTGAGCTTGGTTCATTTATATGTTATCGAGCTCTCAATTCAAGCTTGGCTTGAGCTCGGTTCGTTTAAGTGCTATCGAGTTCTTAATTTAAACTTGGCTTGAGCTTGGTTCATTTAGATGTTATCGAATTCTTAATTCAAACTTGTTTGAAATTTTTACTTGTTTGATTGGTTATTATGCTTGATAATTTAAACTTGTTTGTTTATTTTGAAAGTTGTTTTATTTATTTAGCATGCCGATAAGAGTTTTATTAATAAACATAGTTTATGAACATTGTTCATAAATACTATTCATGAACGTTATTCATGAATATTGTTTACAAAGGCTGTTAACAAATATTAACAAGCTGAAAACAAATGTGTTCAAGCTTTTCTATTTGGTTTAATAAGTTGTTCATGTTTATTTATTTAATTGATCTCATGTGTATTAAATGAATATAATTAAATTCTTATTAAGTTGAACATCAAATTTATTCATGAACATTCGATTCATTTACAGAACATCATGGCAAGCAACATCATATCAGAATTCATTTCCTCGACAAAGTTCTTGGTGAGAAAAAGCACCCTTAAGGTTGATTCATACTTATATTTGTGACAAACTGTGAATTCCATCCTTGGGACAGCAGAGGTATTTTCTCTAATTATTGATGATTTTTCAAGAATGACTTAGGTTTATTTTTTGAAAAAAAAAAAGTCAAAAAATTTTCTTGTATTCAAGAGATTCAAGGCCTTTGTTGAAAAGTCAAGTGGCTATTTATTTAAACCATACCAAGTGACAGAGGGGGAGAATATACCTCTCAAGAATTTGAAAAAAAAATTGTAGAGATGAAGGAATTTGGAAGCAATTGACAGTAGGATATAGCCGGCAACAAAATGACATGCTGAAAGAAATAACAAAATCATTGTAGAGATGGCAACGTCCATGCTAAATGAGAAATTCTTGCCAAAGAGTTTTTTAAGCAAAACTTGTACACTCAGCTATGTATATTCTCAATAGAAGTCCAACCGAGACGATTAAGTATAAAACTCCTTTTGAAGCTTGGAGTGGAGTCAACCCGTTGGTAAGACATTTAAAAGTTTTTAGTTGTATATGTTCTGCTCACATTCCTTCTAAAAAAACTGAGTATGATGAGAAAAGAAAAAAATGTGTGCTTATGGGATACTGACGTCAGACGGGATAATGATTAACTTGTGGGCTTGTGGGCTAACGAGAAGGGGTGTTGAGGAGAAGACAAGAAGAGATAATCGATATTCTCCAAATTTATTTGAAAAAAAAAAAAATTTATTTAATAATCAAGGTTATTTCTCATACAACTAAATAGATATTTATATAGTTAATCCTAAGACACGAAGAAAGGAAATAAATCCCACCATAATTTCTAACTTGTAAACAAAAGAAAGGAATCCAAAAGAAAAAAGATTTACAATCCTAAAATCTCAAAATAGACTCAAAATTTAAAAATATATAAAAAAAAATAGAATATATACTTTAAACAATAAAATTACTAAAAAAATAATAAAAAAATTCTTCGAATCCTCCTGCATCAATCACCTCGGGTTGAAAAGAACCTATCCTTAAGTTCAAAGTATTGTCAGATGGTAAGAAGATTATTTAACATCAAATCGATAAAATATACTAGCGCCTGTACTTCATCTTCTTTTCCAGTCATTAACCTTTTGTATGAATACCATCAGAAACCACACACGTTTATGGTTGATTATGAGTACCTGATATCGGAGTAGGAAATGAAACACCAGTAATGTTACTTTCATTAACTTCTTAGAGTAGATATGTGCAAGAGCAGAAGAGTCATCGCTCACAACATGAGAGACTGATAAACCATTTGCAGGCGCATGGTGTCCAAGGGACTTCACGTCATCTTGACTACATTTTGGGTTCGATGACTCGTACTTAATTATGCACCTTCTCTTGTAGAAAACATATATATTCAATACTCTCCAGAACAAATGATGCTTTGTCTCTCTTTTGATAGTTGTGAGATATGATCCCTCAGAGTATGAAATATATCATTGATTTTGCATCTTCTTCTTTGTTCACTGGCAGAATGCTTTGACCATGGCGTATTGGGTCTTTGATCATTGCATCCCGCCTTTGTCTCTACTTTGATACTCAAATCTTTACAAACGGAAGAGCCTTCACGTTTCCCAAACTCTTCATCGTTGTTCAATCTATTGTAGCCCCGGATGGGTACAGAAGAAGCCACCACCATGAATTGCTTCCTCTTGCAAGCTAGATCATGTCTTCCAGAAGCGCCGATGTCATCCCCAACAGTGGCAACAAAGGTAGATTTACAGGTGTCATGTGCAGTAAGGAAGCAACAAGGTCATTGCCCTGTCATCTGAATAGAACTCTGAGAGGACATGTCCTTAATGTCCTAATTTTGTCTTTTGTAAATTGGATCATTAATGGCCTCGGTCTCATCTCTAATTTGAGATTGAGATTTCTCTTTAATTATAGCATCTTCTACAACTTGCAATGTGTTAGGTTCATCAATTTTTTTTAGGTCAAATTCATCCTCTAAATTATCTTTAAACGTCCAAGTCATCTCGGGTGTTGAAACTATCATCCTCTATGGAAAATCCTAATCATCCTTGGAACGAATTTTGAATATACCCAAAAGGAATAAAGTGATATTTCATCTTCTTTTTTATTTTCTCTAAATCCTTGATCTTGGACTTGCCTTGTCGGTCTTGTGAGCATTGCAAGTACTCCCACGATGCTAGACCTTTGAGTTTAAAAGAAACCAATTTTACTTTCACCGAATCGGGTATCTCCTCATAATAAAAAAAATTGCTCAATTTTGTTAGCCAATCAATGAATCCCTTGGTTTGTGACATACCAAAAAACTCCAAAAGATCAACTGGAAACCCGATATCTCCATATTGTTCCTCTCGGCCACAATTTTCAAGAATTGAGCATGAATGTAATATGGATATTTGAAAGTGGAACTAGAAGTAGGATAAGAGAACTTACGACCTTTAATATCTCGGTCACTACAATCATAGTGTAAGGCTTCCTCAGCCAGAAACTGTCTCTCATGACCTCGACCGCTAGATGTTGGATTAAATCTGCGACATGCTTGTAAATCCTCAATCTCATCTTAGATGCTATAATCATAGTGTGAGCTTCGTCAGTCTGAATCTTCCTACCATGGCCATGATCACGATGACCTTCCATTAGATCTGATGTTCACCTTCCTCAATCGAAACCTGCTAGCTCTGATACCAACTAACACTGGACAAGATAGCGATTAACCTGCGGGCTCACAAGAAGGGCAAGTTTAGGGTGAAAGTAAGAAAATATAACCGTTTTGACAATTCTAAAATCCTTAAGCAGACACCAAATCTAAAAAATATAAAAGATAAAAATTATTAAAAATATCAAAAATATCAAAAATACCTTAAATATTAAAAAAAAATGATCAATAATAATAATAATAATGATTTTTAGATCCTCTTGCATTAGATATAGTTCCAATACAAAAGGGCATCGATTTTATGACATGGAAGCTAGACAACTAATTGTGAGCAAAGATGTTATTTTTGATGAAAATGCATCTTGGAATTAGAAGGAGAAAGAATATCTTGAGCAACCAGGAGTACAAGATGTTATATTATCTTCATCAACCTTAGTAGGTTCAAGTGGAAGTGCATAATTTTCTTTTCTAGATAATTCTGAAACAAGAATAAGTCTTGAAAGTATTTTCCAAATTCCACCAAGTTCAACAACTTCTATTGCAAGTTCTTTTTCTTCAAAAAGTCCCTCGATACAAACTCGACAATTAAGTGAGATATATGAATCATGCAATTTTTTTTCTGATGTTGAACCACAATGCTTTGAAGAAGCCAATAAACATGAAGTTTGGAGAAAAGTCATGCATAATAAAATCACTATGATTGAGAAAACCCAAACATGGCAGCTTGTTGATCATCTAAAAGATAGAGAAATAATTGGAATCGAATGGATTTTCAAAACAAAAGTTAATCAAGATGGAAACATACAAAAATACAAGGCAAGACTTGTGGCTAGAGGATTTTCTCAAAAATAAGGTTTGACTTCTGTGAAATATTTCTCTTGTGGCAAGATTGGAGACCATTCTTACATTGATTGTTCTTGCTGCACGAAAGAAATGGAAGATTTATCAACTTGATGTCAAGCAAGCTTTTCAAAATGGTGTTCTAGAGGAAGTATATGGGAGCAACCACAAGTTTGCTTTGTGAAAGAGGAAGAAAACAAATTCTACAAGTTGGCAAAAGCTCTCTATGAGCTGAAGCTAGCTCCTCAAATCTAGTATGATGAGATTGATAAATATTTTAATATGAGAGGTTTCCAAAGAAATCAAAATGAGCATACACTTATGAGTCTTAAGAAGGGGAGATGTTATTTTTAGCATTTCAATATATGTTGATGACTTAATCTTCATAGGCAATGATGAAAACATGATTCTTCAAAAAGGACATGATGAGCACTTATGAGATGACTGATTTAGGGCTACTACATTAATTTGAGTATCTCAAATGAAAATTGAGATTCTCATTTCTCAAAGAAAGTATACAGAAAATATTCTCAAGAAATTTAATTTATTGGAATGTAAAGTTGTCGACACTCCATTAATTGTGAATCCCAAAGGTTGATGTCGCAACATATAGAAGTCTTATTGAAAGTCTTTTATATTTAACAGCTACTAGACCTGATATAATGTTTATAGTAAGTTTACTATCCAGATTCAAGCTAGAGCCAAGTCAGATCAATTATGGAGTAGCAAACAAAGTTCTGAGATATTTGCAAAGTACTATTGACTATGAAATTTTATACAAGACTATTGAAAACCCAAGATTAAATGGTTATTCTGATAATGATTGGATTGGTTGTCTTGATATGAAAAGCACTTCAGGTTATATATTTTTCTTGGTCTTGAAATATGTTAATGGCATTCAAAGAAACAAAAAGTTGTAGCTCAGTTCCATTATTGAAGCAAAGTATATTACTGTTGCAAAAGCAACATCTCAAACTATATGACTTTGAAGAATTCATTGTGACATGGAAGAAAAACAAGGATAACCTTATTGTATTATGATAATGATGTAGCGGATAACTATCGGTTCTATTAATTGAGCATGAATACCAGAAGTAATTTTCTAAACCTTGTTGATTCCACAAAATAGCAAGAGATAGGCAACCAAACTCGACGTTTAAGAAGAAATGGCATGGCCACAAATTCTTATTAATCAAAAACTAAAAATCTAAAACCGACTAAACAATGATTTAAATAGACTCATGACCCTAACATTGCAAAGATGAAAACACCCTCAAAATTCAACTCTATAAAAATTAATAAAAATGACTAAAATTGCTCTAATGCTCTTTCATCATTTTTCCCAAGGTGGAGAAAATTCACCCTCGAATTATTGGTCAATCGTAAATAGAAGAATCACCATGGAAAAGAATCAAATACCTTACATTAAAAACATCGGAAGTCTTCAAGTGACAAAGAAGACACAATCAATAAGCATTATCGTTGATCTTCTTGAATGTTTTGCACGGTCCAATCTTCCTATCTTCAAGCTTAAGCTTGTAATACTCACCAACATCATGCTCAAGAATGAGATTCAAAGCCCACTCATATTCCTCTTTTCCACTGCCATCCCTTCGGAAGGCCAAGCCATTCATTCTCCTTGTTGAAATTTGGCTTCTCTAGATCTCCTTCTTCCTGGCTCTCAAATCTAGGATCGATATCCTCAGCATCATAAATGGGGGCAACAAGAGTGCAATCTTGCTTGAACCAAACATGTTCTTTGATTCTAGCTATATTTATCCTTGTGAAATGATTTGTATCAAGGATTCTCCTTAGAATGTTTTGAGCACCAAAAGAGAGGCATTTAGGAACTTTGTATCACCCCTAATAATCTTCTTATATAGTACAACAAGGTTTTTGTCATCAAATGGCAGAGGTCCTATCAAAGTAACCTATAGGGTGAGACCACAAGACCATATGTCTCTGATCTTGCACCATTAAGCCTCTATTTAAAAGGACCTCGAGAGCAATGTAGTTGGGGCTTCCACAGATTGTGTGCAACAATCCATCATTACCTAAATGTTGTGGTAAAGTACTGAGATCGAAATCAGATACTTTGGCATTCCCTTTCACATCGACAAGAATGTTTTCTAGCTTCAAGTCTCTATGGTAGACACATTCCCTTTCACATCGACAAGAATGTTTTCTAGCTTCAGGTCTCTGTGGTAGACACCTGATCGTGATAGTAACTTACAGCATCAATCAGCAACTGGAAGAGCTTCCTCCCTTCATGTTCTAAGAGTCTTCCCTTCAATGCAATTTTGTCAAACAACTCGCCCTCATTAACATATTCAAGGACAATGTAAATCTTAGTTTTGCTCACAGACACCTTACGAAGGATGGTATGCACCGACTGAAATAGATTACTCTGCAACCAATCATCATTCACTATTGATTTCGACATCAAACTACCAAAGTCGTCCCAACATCTCCTTCCAATAGTTTCATTTATGGCCTCCCTGTTATACACTGGATCTCTCATGAACTCTGTTTCTTCTTTTTTCATAATCATTGTTAACAAACAGTGCTTTCTTTCCTGTCGATTTTTTGGCTCCCTAGCCCCTAGGTTGTCTTGACATCTTCAGCCTATTCCTTGTTGTATACCTTTGAGTCATATTTTGAAGGTCCTCAAAGTCCGATCCCTCTTCAATCAAGTGTCGAAGATTGACATCCTTCAGGTACAAAGGTCTCTCCCTTTGGACACTCTCCACTTCGCTCTCTCATCATCGTCGACTTCACCCTCCTCATCATCAGATGAATAGATCTTAGCATCGCTGCGGTGGATCTCAGGTCTTCTTGACTCTGACAAGCATCTCAAAAAACTTGAGGTCATTCTTGTCGGGCACATTGATATCCTCCACCACATCATTGTCAAGGGTTGGGTCAAGCCCTATAGAAACCCTAATCTACTACTCCTCTTAGTCTTCTTCATTAGATTCATCGTCTTCATCGCCACTACCTTCGATGTCCTCCTCCTCGTAAGCATCCTTCACATCCGAGGTTGTCTAGTGGTAGTTGTTGCCTTGAACTAGATTTCTTCTATTCTAGTTTCTCAACAATGTTGTCATCCTCTCTATTGTCTAATCCACAAACAGGTCAATCCGTCTAGCGATCATCTCTTGAAACCGCTGCTCCATATCAAGATCAAAGTTGAAACCGCTGCTCCATATCAAGATCAAAGTTGAAACCACTGCTCCATATCAAGATCAAAGTTGCAGTAGATGCATTACTGTCTTCTTGGTGGCATGATTCTATCATAACAATTGGACTCTGATATCAACTGATGTAATAGATAATTAGTGGTTTAAATCAACCTGAATATTAAAAAGTAATCTTCTAAATCCTATTGATTCTAGAGAGTGTCAAGAGATAGACAACTAAACTTGACATTTGGGAAGAAATGACATGGTCACAAATTCTTATTAATCAAAAATTAAAAACTTGAAACTAACTAAATAATAATTTAAAAAGACTCAAAACTCCAACATTGCAAAGATGAAAGTACTCTCAAAATACCAACTCAACAAAATTAATAACAAAAATGAAGTGGTGGATGGAGGTTCGCCCACCCAGGCTTTAACCCAGGGCCATTTTATTTTTTATATATGTGTGTTTGTGCAACTATTCATCTGATCAACCCTAAATCCTAATTCAAATTTAGCAATCAGCCCGAAGGCTTTTTTATATGCAACTCCTATCTTCAATTGATCAGCTTTGGTAGATTATAATTTTTGGCTCCACCATTGATAACAAGCAAAAATCTAGTCAATCATGAGCGTACAAAACATATTGCAATCAAGTATTATTTTATTTGAAAATCAATTAAAAATGGAGAAATTCAATTGGAGTGTTGCAAAACTCAAGAATAATTTACATATATTTTCGTTAAGGCTCTTCCCAAAGGGAAAAAAACATTTTCTCAAGCAACAAATTGAAGTGATTAAGGGGGAGTGGTGTGATTAAGTCCCAGATGGATATACAAAGGTATATCACTTTTTTTAATCACATGTTTCTCAAAATATTAATAGCCCATATGTATATTCTTAAATTTGTTTTATCACGATTCCCATAAGAAAAAAGAATTATATACAAAGTAAAGGGGCAAGTAGAAGATGAGCATGGAGTCCTAGGTGACGACGGTGGCGGAGGAACTCATAGCACCATGCAAGCCAATGCCTTTACCCACGCTCCCTCTCTCTTCCATTTGTAGAAATCAAAAGAGAGAAAATTAGGACTTGCTTTCTTGTGTACATCAATCAATAATGAAAAGTCACACAATAAGATGTTTATATAGTGTTAGGTCAAGAATAAGAAAAAGACTAATCTATCTGTAATAGCTAATAAATAGAAAAAACTAATAATAATAATAGTAGTACAATCTAACATCCCCTCTCAAACTCATTATATTACCACTAAAAACATTGAGAGTTTGTCAAATAAGAAATGAAAGCGTGAAGTAGAATGTGTCTTGGTAAACAAATCAGTAATCTATAGATTAGAAGGAATGAATGGCAGCGTGATGGTGCCAAGATGAAGATGATGACGAGTAATATGATAATAAATTTCAATATAATTTATTCTCTCATGAAAGATTGAATTGCACACAATTTGAATAACACTCTGATTATCATAATATAATGGAGTAGATTGATGAAGAGAGATACTCATATTTGCAAGCAACCAATGCAACCAACCTATCTCACAAGTGGTTGCAGCCATGACATTATACTCAGCTTCTGTGGAGGATCTAGAAATAGTATTTTATTTCTTACTCTTCCAAGAAATGAGAGAATCACCAAGAAAAATAATGAAGCTAGTGGTAGACTTGTCGTCCATAGGATCACTAGCCCAATTAGTATCAGAGTATGCATGCGCCTCTAGAGATGAAGTAGAAGGAAATAAAAGACTTTGAAATTGAGTGTCCCAAAGATACTTGAGAATATGAAGAATAACAGCTCAATGAACTATAGTTTGTAGTGATAAATTGACTAACCACATAAATAACATGCGCAATATTTGGATGAGTCATGATGAGATAAACTAAGCTCTTAACAATAGTTTGATACAAACTAGGATCTGACAAAGGTGGGTCATCAGATGGAGAATATCGAATATTAGTTTCAATAGGAGTATTTACGATTCTATTATCAGTGAGATATGCATGCTCAAATAAATCAAATATATACTTTGACTAGGATAAAATATAACCATTTGGGGAATAGATGACCTCAATGCCCAAAAAGTAGCATATACCCAAGCCTTTCATAGTAAAATAACGAACCAACTTAGACTTTAAGGAAGTAATTATATTCCATCAGAATCATCACCAGTAATAATCATGTCATCAACATATAATAATAATAGAATACAACCTACACTCGTACATTTGATAAACAATGTTGAATCATGATTATTAAGTTGAAAATCAAGCAAAGTAATCACTATAGAAAACTTCTCAAATCAAGAATGAGTTGCTTGTTTAAGACCATAAGGTGTTTTACGAAGCCTGCAAACTTCACTATGTTGGTGTGAAACACCAATAGGAGGTGCTATATAAACTTCTTCATGAAGATCACCATTTAAAAGTGTATTCTTAACATTCATCTGAGATATTCTCCATTGACAAACAGAAGAGTATGAACAGCCATCATTTTTGCAACAGTAGTAAATGTATCTGCATGATCCATGTCATACTTTTGAGAATAACCTTTAGAAATAAGATGAACTTTGTATCATTTGATAGATTTATCAAATTTAGTTTTGATCTTATATATTCGATGAGAACCAATGGTGTATTTTCCTAGTAGCTGATAAGGGACGAGACACCGTTGCCTGACGGATGTGAGACTTGTGAACCTTGGAGGGCTTCGAAGTCGGTGGCATGAAGGCCACCGGCGGCACGACAGGTGTCCCTCGTGGCAGCTCGACAAGGGACAACTGTTGATGCAACCTTAGGTCAAGGTTGACCTGGTTGACCCGACTCGAGTTGACCTGACTCGAGGTGTATTTTGATGTTTGACGAGAATAGAAAAGGTGTATCTTGATGCTTGACAAGAATACAAACTTGGGAGATTGTGGGTGCAACCTTTGGTCAAGGTTGACCTGGTTGACCCGACTTGAGTTGACCTGATTCGGGTAAAGTCCAAGTATGGAGACTTGGCACGGAAAAGTCCAAGCAGGGAGCTTGGCATGGGAAAAGTCCAAGTATGGAGACTTGGCACGGAAAAGTCCAAGCAGGGAGCTTAGCACGGGAAAAGTCCAAGTATGGAGACTTGGCACGGAAAAGTCCAAGCAGCGAGCTTGGCACGGGAAAAGTCCAAAGTATGGAAGCTTGGCATGGGAAGTCGGAGAGGGCTCGGCAGCTCGTTCTCCGGACCAGGTCAGAGAGGGCTCGGGAGCTCATTCTCTGGACCAGACGAAGTCGGAGAGGGCTCGGCAGCTCGTTCTCCGGACTAGGTCAGTTGTGCTACTATTTTTCTTCCCCCTTGATTTGTGCTTCTTCCCTTAGGCTTGACCGGCTTCTTCCCCTTAGGACATTGACTCCGATAATGTCCTTTTTGGTTGCAAGAAAAATACACAATGTGCTCCTTGCTCTTCTTTGTTGTGGGGACGGTCTCCTTGGGCTTCTCCTTGCCCTTTAGTGCCATTTGACCCTTCTTCTTGGCCAATTTAGGGTACTTACTCTTGTAATGTCCATGTTCCCTACACTCAAAGTAAATGAGATGATTTTTGTTATTTACTATTGAACTTAATATACCTTTGCTTGTAGGGGTGACCTCTTCTCCTTTTGATCCGGATGTAGAGGCTTCCTCTTGATTTGACAATGATGATCCTCCAATTGATTTGTCTTGACTTTTGGAGGTGGAAGCTTCTTCATCTTCATCCCTTCTTGCTTCGGAGATGGAGGCTTCTTCTTTTTTTTCATCCTCTTGTACATGAAACAAGGAATATGCTCATTCCTTGTTCTTTCGGTTGCACTCCTTTGAGGATGAGGCTTCTTGGACTTCTTCTTCTTTAGAAGTTGAGCATCTCTCAACTTCAGAGTCCTCCTTTTGGTCTTGCTCCAATGAGTCACCCTCTTTGGATTCTTCATGATTTTGTACAGTGGAGGGGATTTCATGAATCTTCGCCAATTTGCTCTAAAGCTCCTTGGCATCCTCGAATTCTCCAATTTGAGGCAAAATGTTGCTTGGCAACAAATTGACCAATAGCTTGGTCACTTTATCATTTGCCTCGCTCCTTTGAATTTGCTCTTTGCTCCATTTGCTCTTCTTGAGGATATTGCCCTTTGAATTTTTTGAAGCTTCAAAGTCCTCCATAAGAGTAAACCATTGCTCTATCTCCATCATAAGAAAATTTTCAATCCTTGATTTCCAAGAATCGAAACTCATTGAGATAAATGGTGGAGGCACCCTCGTGTCGAATCCAAGTCCATCTTGAAATTCCATTTGAAGTTGATCTCTTGATAAAATCTTTGGCTTGATGAAATTTGCTCCAACTTCTTCACCCTCTAACCTTGTTGCCCCTTCCGGTGATGATTCCGGTGAAGAGCGATCTCGCTCTGATACCACTTGTTAGGATCGAAATGTAGCTAAAGGGGGGAGGGTGAATAGCTCGTCGCGCTTGTTGTTGCTTGTTTCTTGGTGATGATGTGCAGTGAAAAATACAAGAAACAACACTACAACGCTAATACTAAGGATTTACTTGGTATCCACCTCAAGAAGAGGTGCCTAATCCAAGGATCCACACACACATGCACCCTCCACTATGAAAGCACTCCTCTACGGTAATTACCGAAGGCGGAGAAGCCTGTACAGGACTCACACACAACAAGAGGAAAGGAAGAAGCAAATACAAGTAAATTTTACAAGATTTTACAGCATAAAGCCCTAGCTTTCTTTTCTCTTCTTGTTTGGAACGCCTCTTGACCTTGAAAATGCACGAACACCTTGCTCCAAGAAGCTTCAAGAACTGACGGTGAGCTCTGAAAAAATCACTGTAAAGAGCAGTGTAGAGGAATCAAAGCAATGTGCCGAAGGAATCGCACGCCAACGGCTAAAACTTGCGCCAACGGTCGAATTCCAATTGATTGGATTGCTCCCAGCCGATTGGGAAGGCTTTGGATCGATCGACCAATCGATTCAAAGTACCTCTGTGCTCTTGGGAAACACTTGAATCGATTGTCCAATCGATTCAAGGTATCTCGCGCGATTTTTAGAGCTATCGCGCGAGATTCCTGCCTCCCAATCGATCACCCGATCGATTGGAGGCTCCCAATTGATCGGTTGATCGATTGGGAGACGATTTGTTTGATCGCCAACTCTCCCCAATCGATCCATCGATTGATTATGGAAGCTTTTTATCGCGGGTGCTCTCCCAATCGATCAACCGATCGATTGAGCATGAGCCAATCGATCAGTTGATCGATCCATCTCATGTGGACTTGTCCAATCAAGTCCAAAAGCCCTACAAACCCAACATCCGATCAATCATGACCTGTTAGGACATCATGCCTAGCGTTTGGTCACCCTAGACCCGCTGAGACTTCCTCACCAGTGTCCGGTCAATCCCTTTGACCCACTTGGACTTTTCTCCTCATGCCAAGTGTCCGGTTAATTCCTTTGACCCACTTGGACTTTTCTACTTGTGTCAAGTGTTTAGTCAACCTTGACCCTCTTGGACTTACCGATACCAGGTGTCCGGTCAGCCTTGACCCACCTAGATTTTCCCGTGCCTGGTTTCACTCGCCATGACTTTAACTTCTGCCTAGCTTCACTCACTAGGATTTTTCATCTGCCTGGCTTCACTCACCAGGACTTTCACCTAACTTCACTCACTAGGATTTTCCATCTGCCTGGCTTCACTCACCAGGACTTTCACCTAGCTTCAATCACTAGGATTTTCTATGTGCCTGGCTTCACTCACCATGACTTTCATCTAGCTTCACTCACTAGGATTTTCCATTTGCTTGTCTTCACTCACCAGGACTTTCACCTAGCTTCGCTCACTAGGATTTTCTAATCAAGTATCCGGTCAACCTTAACCTACTTGACTCTTCTTCAGTTCTCACTGGTCAACCTTGACCAAAAGGGAATTGTACCAACAATCTCCCCAAATGAACGATTGCACATGCAATTTTCATTTTCTGTTAGTGTTCATGTATTATCAAACATTGAAACTCAAACATCACGACTCAAGCTTGAGCCAACTCAAGCTTAGTCAACGTGGTCAACCTTGACCTAGGGAATATTGCACCAACAAAAACAAGTTAGGTTTGGTCGGTTCTACAGGCATAGCTACTCTAACGTTCAATTTAGTTACCATATATGAGAAGGATAGTTTGCTTAGGTGCAAGGAGAAGAAGATGAAGGAGAAGAAAGTAAGCTTTCGTGGAGAAGAATCACCTCTACTTATGAGAAGAAAACCATCCCTTTACCTAATGGAAAAGCATCTCCACATAGGTACTGATGCACCAGCACCACGATCAATTTATATTCTTCGATAAGGTAATGATGCGAAAAGGGATCTAAAGTATTCAGATTTACATCTTTTGAGTTTTTTTAATTAGTTATCTATTAATTAAGTTCAGTTTTTTTTCCTTAATTATATTTAATTTTATCCTAAATCTCAGGGAACTAAGTCTTATTAGTTAATTTATCATAATCTTATGGAATAAGTCTAGTTGATTATTTTTTCTATTTAGACTTTTTTGAGTATTTTTAGAGCTATATAAACCTATGCTTAAATGATGTTTAGGACAAGTTATTTTGATATTAAATCAATTGATTTCGCTTAAGTTATATTATGACTATATCTCTTTTATTCTTCTATTCCCGCTCTTGTTTTCTCGAGAAGGTTTTTAAATCTAGTTTGGGCTACTTCTTATTTCATTATTTCTCTCTTGTTTTCTCATTAATTCCTCTGAAACTTCACGCTCCAAAATAATCTATATTATACTCGGCATTAGTTGGTATCAAAGATCATTAAGATCCAATAGAGAGTCATCTTGACGTAATCATGGTCGTGAAAGACAAGTTTCGACTGAAAGTCTTACACCGTGGTCGTAGTACCCAAGACGAGATTCAATATCTATAGAGACAAGTCACAAAGTTATCTCAGCGTCTAACAGCATAAGATCGTAAAGATCGTAAGTTCCTTTATTCCCCTTTTGAAAAATCCTTAATTTCTAATTGATAAGAGATGTCCAAGCACAAGTTTGGTTTTAAGAAATACATGATCAACCGTGCCCCACCACCTACAACTTTGAGAGAATGTAGACTCTGCAACACCTCTACGTCCCCCCTTCCTTCCGTAGTAGTAGAGACAACCATGAGGATGCGGACTTCGACAACATTGAGTAGGACCAATTTTACTCTTCTGATCGTCCAATCACAGGAGGTGGTAGAGACGACGACAAGATCGAAATATTTGGTGATCCAATTTATGATGATGAAGAGGAGGAAGACCCTAAAGAAGAGGATGAGAACGAAGGACACGCTACTGCTATCTTGGAGGAAGAAGAAGAACCTTCCCTTATCTCTAATGCTTTCCACTTGGTGGAGAACACATCCATTGAAGACCCTATTTCCACTCTAAGTTACATATGGGAGGATCAATTGGTCCCAATTGAGCTGATTGACTCTACGATGAAGATCATGATTGTGTTCATTTTTGAACTCAATGAAGTGAAGCAACTGCAGGGCCTAATGATGTTAAAAGCAATATTGAGAGGGAATTGAATTCTTCTAAGGTATAAAGAGCTCAACAATCTACTATGGCCTTAGATATACAATTACAAAGCATTCCAAAGGAGGAGCAAAGATTAATATCATTTGCAAAAATGGATGAAGGTATTGAAGATAATGAATGTTCTTTCACTCAAAGCTATTCTCTCTTCAAGTTCTTTCCCCGCTATGGTTCCTTCTTCTCTTCCCGATGGTACACGCTATAGGCTCTACTTCACCACCTTGCTCAAGTTCTATTCTTGGATCTTTCTGTTACTGCTAGCTGTTCAATCAGACACTGGAATAGCCTTCCAACTTGCTACAACACTCTCCTCCCCTCCTTCATAGCCGCCAACGGTGGTGCCTACGCTTGCTATGTCATCCGTTTTTTTTCTTGCATGCGCTACCTCGGCTTCGACGCCAATGGCTTCACCCTCTCCTCTGTCATCTCATTCGTCATCAATGTCATTGAGTAGTTCCACTCCCTCACCATTGCCTTAGGTCTTGACTCCTATGTCTCCGTTAACTCCTATAGTAAAGGTGACTTTTTGGTTGAAGTCGAGCCCGTTTTTGATGAGATGTTCTATAAAAGGGATGTTATTTCTTGGAATTGCATGATCATTGTATTTGGACAGCACCAGCAGGGACTAAAAATCCCTTAATTTGTTTGAAGCAATGGTAAGGAAAGGCTTCGTGATCAACATGTTCACACTCTCCAACATGCTGACAACATTCATGGCCATGAAGGATTTGGTTGGCGATATGCAGTTCCATGTGCATATAACCAAGAATGATTTTGAAAGAAAATCTCATGCATGTTGATAGTGGCTTGATTGACCTGTACTCGAAGGTCGGCTGGATAGTCGGTGTGATGAAGGTCTTCAAGGAGGTTGATGATCCTGAATTGGTTGTGTGGAACACGATGATGGAGGGTACTTGCTCAACGATAAGTTCTGAGAGGAAGGTCTTGAATGTTTCTACAATACGCAATGAGCCGAGGTTAAATTGGACAATTACATCTTTGTGTGCGTCGTCAGTGCATGCTCGAATTTGTCATCCCCGTCACAAGGGAAGCAAATGCATGGACTAACCATTAAGACTGAGTCACCAAACAATCAAATCTTTGTTGACAATGTACTAGTTTCCATGTACGCGAAGTGTGAAAATTTCAAGGATGCGAGTATGCTTTTCGAGATGATGCACCAACGCAAGATGGTCTCATTCAATACTATGATCATAGCTTATGCTCAGCATGGACTTGGTTTGGAAGCATTGGAGTTGTTCAAAGAGGTGAAGAACCTTATTCATGCATGATTTATCTCTTGGATTGCACCGTGAAGTTTGAGGAGAGAGCTGAGACCATCTTACCCCTTATCAAGCACAAATTTGGAAGATAAAAATCAAATAAAGCTACTCTAAGATGCATCTATCCGCAACAAATGAATATTATCGATTTAGTACTAGAGGATCTTCCTCTTGGGTTGCCACATGATACTATTTTAAACTCGAGGATGAGTTTTTTTCAACTTGGGATATCTGATGCAAGAGCATCCAGCACCACGATCAATTAATGTTCTCCGTTAAGGCTATGACACAGGAGGGGATTGAAAGTATTCAGATTTGCATATGTTGAGTTTTTTTTAAATTAGTTATCTGTTAATTAAATTTAGTTTATTTTTTTCCTTAATTGAATTTAATTTTATCCTAAATCTTAGGGAACTAATTCTTGTTAGTTAATTTATCCTAAATCTTAGGGAATAAATCTAGTTGGTTATTTTTTCTATTTAGATTTTTTTAAGGGTTTTGAGAGCTATATAAACCTATGCTTAGATGACGTTTAGGATAAGTTATTTTGATATTGAATCAATTGGTTTCGCTTAAGTCATGTTACGGCTACATATCTTTTATTCTTCTATTTCTGCTCTTGTTTTCTTGAGAAGGTTTTTAAACCTAGCTTGGGCTACTTCTTATTTCGTTATTTCTCTCTTATTTTCTCGTTAATTCCTCTGAAACTTCACGTCCCAGAATAATTTATATTCTGCTCGGTGTGAGATACCGTGCACTCCTCCCCCTCTTCGTAAAGGTCGATAAGGGAATCAGATCCGACAACCATTAGCTGCTTCTGCACACACAAATGCCACATATTCATAGGAAGCCAATCTGGGGACTAGATCTATCAACCACTATGATCTTCTCCATACATAAGGTTGTTTGTGTCGTTGGCACCAATGGTCAAACCAAAGTTTTGATGAATGACAAATGAACATGCATAATGATCCTACAAAGGTGTCCAGTGGCAGGGGGGGGGGCTGAGGGGGGCTTCAGCCCCCCCCCCCAGCTTGCTGCCGTCCACTATACATCACCGGAATGAGGAGGCTTCAGCCCCCTCCACCTCCACCTGGACCGCTGGACGCCGGCGCGCCGCCCACTGGCCACTGCCATTGCCGGACGCCGATGTAGCCGTGTAGGCCCTGTGGCGGAGCGTCATGCGCCGTCGGTGCCGGCGTGCCGCGACGGCTGTGCGGCTGTGCCTGTGCCACTGTGCGTAGTGCGCTGTGCGTCGGCGACCAACCTGTGAAGTGTGAAGTGTCTGTGCGTCTGTGCGACTGTGCCAAAGAAGACGAAGAGTTTTGTTCTTTTTTTTAAATTTTTTTTTTTACCAATTTTAATTAAACAATAATAGAGTGGGGCTCATTGTTAAATAAATTAAATAATAAAAAACATTAAACAGGGTTTGTAAAATGTAAAGGCCCCAAATTGCTTTGCTGCTGCCTGATGCTTCGCATTTCGCAGACGGCGGCTCAAACCCTAACTCCACTTCTTCCTCCTCAGTCCTCAGCTCTTCTCCCACTCCCACTCAAGTTACTCAACTCTCCTCCAACTCTAACTCTCCAAGCCTCCAAGGTTCTAGAGACTAGAGTCCAACTGTCCAAGGCTCCACGGCAGCCTCCAAGCCTCCAACTCGCTCTCTCGAGTCTCGACTCTAACTCTAAGGCTCCAACTCCAAGCTTCAACACCATTTCTTCACAAGGTTAGAACTTAGATTTGCTATGTTTTAAATTTTTTTTTATTATTTGATTTTTTTTGAAAATGTACAGTCTACACTCTACATAATACCATATTACAATTTAGTGAATTTACCATTGTAGTTTAGTTTTCTATTAGATTGGTAGTTTTCTATTATTATTTATTTTATTTTATTTTGTAAAATATGCAGAATTACATTTATAGTTTAGACTATTTAATTTTCCATGAGTATTCTATATTTCTATTAAATTGGAAATGGTACTGTGGTCTATGGTAGTTTATTAAAGTTTTAGTTCAATATATATTTTTCCATTACATTTGTAGTTGTTCATTACATAATTTATTTTTAGTTATTTATTTGTGTAGGATATGGAGAGATTTTTTAAACGAACTCGTAGTTCCGGCTCTAGCTCCTCTAATGAGCCGAATGTTATTGAACAAGTAGAAAATCAATCCCGTGTAGAATTGAATTTGGATGATATTGTTAGTGATCCGGGATTACGAAAACCAATTGAAGAATTTGATATTACTATTCGAGATCAAGCTCGAAGAGAGTATGCGCTCCGAGGGCCTTGTCAACCAAATGGTCATGTGTATCCGAAAATAACTTTTGGTAATCAAGAAAGAAGTTTTCAAGGAACTTGGTAAAAAAAATATACATGGCTAGAGTATAGCATATCAAAAGATGCTGCATTTTGTTTTTGGTGTTATCTCTTCAAACCTTTAAATAAAGAAAATGTAGATAATGCCTTTATAAAAGATGGATACAACAATTGGAAAAGGGCATTAAAAAGATTCAATCGTCATATGGGGACTGTGAATAGTTGTCACAATGAAGCTAGAATACAATTTGAGGCTTTTCAAGATCAAAAGCATAGTGTGGGGAATATTTTACGAGTACATAGTCGCGATATGGAAATTGATTATCGGACTCGTTTAATAGCAATGTTGGATGTGACACGCTTTCTATTGAAGCAAGGGTTGCCCTTTCGTGGACACAATGAGTCAACTAGTTCTTCAAATAGAGGTAATTTTCTTGAGTTGCTTGAATGGTATAGTCAACGAAATGAAGAGGTTTCTAAAGTTATAAAACAAAATGCTCCTGCAAACAATCAATTGACTTCCCCAAAAATTCAAAAGGGTTTAACACGTGCTTGTGCTTCAGAGATTACACTTGCTATAATCAATGATATTGGAGATAAATTCTTTTCTTTGATGGTTGATGAGGCTAGAGACAGTTCAGTGAAGGAGCATATGAGAGTTGTTTTGAGGTATGTGAATAAAAAAGGATGTGTGATTGAACAATTTCTTGCAGTTGTACATGTGCCTGACACCAGTTCTCATTCTTTGAAAATGACTATTGATGCTTTATTTGTGCAACATGGTTTATCATTATCTAGATTGAGAGGCCAAGGATATGATGGAGCTTCAAATATGCGTGGTGAGTTCAATGGATTGAAATCTCTGATACTACAAGAAAATCCATTTGCAATGTATGTTCACTGTTTCTCTCACCAGCTCCAATTAGTTCTTGTTGCTGTTGCCCATGACAATTTGACTGTGAGTGAATTTTTTGGGTATATCACTATGATTGTGAATATATCTGGAGCATCTTGTAAGAGGAGAGATCAACTTAGAAAGATTCAACATGATAAAATAATTGCTGAATTGGAAAATGGAGAAATTACTAGTGGAAAAGGAAAAAATCAAGAAACTAGTTTAGCAAGACCTGGAGATACTCGTTGGGGATCACACTACTTAACATTACTTCGTTTATGCTCTATGTGGTCTTCAGTGATAGAAATGTTAGGAAATGTACATGATGACGCCTCTTATTCTGCAAATAAAGGTGTTGCCGCAGGTTTAATTGAGAAGATGGAGAGTTATCAATTTGTTTTTGTGTTACATTTGATGAAGTATATATTGGGAATTACAAATGAGTTATCACTTTCCTTACAACAAGGGGATCAAAATATTGTTCAAGTCATGTCCTTGGTTAGAAGTGTGAAATGTCGACTACAAGACTTCAGGGAAGATGGATGGCAGATAATTTTGGAACAAGTTAACACATTTTGTGAATTGAATATGATTCCAATACTTGATATGGAGGACAACATGCTAACTCGTGGTCATGGTAGGCGTAGAGGGCAACTCATCACCAATTTTCATCATTATCGTGTGGAGATTTTTTGTCAGGTATTATTTCTAAAAGTCTTTTTTTTTGTTAAAGATATTTCATTGATTATTAATGTTATCATGGTTGCAAATTTGAATGATAGGTTGTTGATTTAATTATACAAGAGATGAATAATCGTTTTTCAGAAGTTAGTACAGAATTGCTTGGTTGCATATCATGTCTTCATCCAAGAAATTCTTTCTCTCAATTTGATGTTCACAAACTCATCCATCTTGCTGATTTTTATCCCGAGGACTTCTGTGGTATTGATTATTTATTTTTGGAACAACAACTTATGAGTTACTTTTATAATATGCGAGATTATCCTTACTTTTCTTCAATTGATGACTTGGGAATTCTTGCTCAGAAATTGGTTGAGATTGAAAAACATTTGGTGTTCCCATTGGTTTATCATATGATAGAGTTGGCATTAGTTTTACCAGTTGCAACTGCTTCGGTTGAACGAGTGTTTTCTGCAATGAAGACTGTGAAGACTAATTTACGCAATAGAATGGGAGATGAATGGATGAATGATAGTCTAGTTGTATACATTGAAAAGGATATTTTTTCTACAATTGAAAATGAGCAAATATTATAACATTTTCAACAAATGCAGTCTCGTAGAATCCAATTGCCTCCTCTTGTACCGACTCGTCAGCCGTCGCAGACTTCTGTGCCAACCCGGAAATGAAGCTCACCTATGGAAGAAAGGTAGACTAATCTTTCCTAAATTTCTAGTTTTTTTCTCTTGCAAGTTAGATTAAATGTTCTCAATGTTAATTTATCAGGTTATGGAGAATCGGTCTAGTATTAAGTGGGACAAGGGAAAGGTGTTGGTTGCTACTCGGAAAGCCTAGAGGTTCCATTGTACAAAAATTTTGTACAAAGGTCTGAACCTTTTCCTAGCTACCATGTGTTCTTTTAAATTAAATTTTGGATCGCCTGCGGAACTTAACACGTTTGATCCAAAACTTAATCTATTTGTTCTTTTAGGTTTTGACTTGGATCTCCTGCGGAACTTAACACGTTCGACCCAAATCACCTTAAGTTATTAATTCCATTAAATATTAATTTCCATAATTGGTTCCCAGTACTGACGTGGCGAGGCACATGGCCTTCTTGGATATGGGAGCAACCACCACCGACTAGACAAAACCTTTTATAGAAATCTAATATTTAATTTCCTAAAATAACTTTAGGTTAACCGAAAAGAATAATCAAATCACAAGGAAAAATAAAACAAAAGAACACAACTTCGAAAAACATATTCGAAATACTAGAATCGTAAGCCTCTTGTATTTGGTATTATTTCCATAAATAACTAGCATGATGCGGAAAGAAAAATTACTAGTTATACCTTTTAGAAAGACCTCTTGATCTTCTACCGTATTCCTCTTCTAACCTCGGACGTTGTGTGGGCAACGATCTTCCGAGATGAGAATCCACCAAAGCACCTTCTTCTCCTTTCTTCAAGTTTTGGCCAAGCACAAAGCTTCCAAAAGATGAAGATCTTTTCCACCAACCAAGCTCCAAGGGATACAAGCTTTCTCTCCTTCTTCTTCTTCTTCTCCAAGTAGTATCCGCCACCACAAGAGCTCCAAGCCAATAGAAGAGTTCGGCCACCACCAAGAGGAAGAAAGGAAGAGAGGTTGGCGCCACAACACCAAGGAAAAGAGGAGAGAAATAATAGAGGTTGTTCACCATGAAGCCTTCTCTACCCCTCTTTTATAATCCTTGGTCTTGGTAAATAAGGAAATTTAATTAAAACTTCCTTAATTCTTTTGCCATGAAAAGGAAAAATTTATTTAATTAAAACAATTTTCCTTTTCTCAATTTACATGGCCGACCACCATCAAGCTATAAACAAGGAGAGTTTTAATTAATTAAAACTTCCTAATTTGTCTCCAGAAATTTATAAAAAATTTCTCCAATAATTTTCCCTTCATGTTGGTTTATAAAAAGGAAATTTAATAAATTAAAATCTTTCTTTTAAACATGTGGATAAAAAGAAAGTTATCTCTATAAATTAAAATCTCTTTTAATCTACAAATAAGGAAAGATATCAAATCTTTTCTCAATCTTTTGTAGAAACTAATAAAAGAGAATTATTAATTTTAAACTTTCTTTTAAATCATGAACATGGTTAAAAAGGAAAGTTTTCTTAAAATTTAAAATCCTCCTTTTAATCAACAAATAAGGAAAGATTTCAAATTTTAAACTCTCTTTTAAACATGTAGATGATTTACAAATAAGGAAAGTTTTTACCAAAAATTAAAACCATCCTTTTAATCTACAAATAAGGAAAGAGATTAATCTCTTCTCTTAATCTTTTGTAGAAAGTTATAAAAGGAAATTTTTAATTTTTAAACTCTCTTTTAAAATCATGATATCCACATAAGAAATAATTTTAATAAAAATCCTTTTAATATTCTAGTGGTCGGCCACCTAAGCTTGGGACCCAAGCTTTGGCCGGCCACCTACATGGCTCATCCACTTGGTCTTGGCCGGCCCTAGCTTGGGTTCCAAGCTAGCTTGGCCGGCCCCATTGGATGGGTAAGAAGGTGGGTATGCGGTGGGTATAAATCTCTATATACTAGAGGCTACGATATGGACCGAGAGGAGGAATTGGTTTTGGTCTCCCGATGAAATTAAGCATCCCGTGTTCGCCCCGAACACACAACTTAATTTCATCAATAATAATTCATTCCACTAAAGAACTATTATTGAACTACCGCACCAATACCAAATTACATTTTGGGCTCCTTCTTATTATGAGCATGTTAGTCTCCCTGTGTTTAAGATATCGAATGTCCACTAATTAAGTGAGTTACTGACAACTCATTTAATTAATATCTAGGTCCAAGAGTAGTACCACTCAACCTTATCGTCATGTCGGACTAAGTCCACCTGCAGGGTTTAACATGACAATCCTTATGAGCTCCTCTTGGGGACATTATCAACCTAGTATCTCTAGGACACAGTTTCCTTCTATAATCAACAACACACACTATAAGTGATACCATTTCCCAACTTATCGGGTTTATTGATTCATCGAACTAAATCTCACCCATTGATAAATTAAAGAAATAAATATCAAACATATGTGCTTGTTATTATATTAGGATTAAGAGCACACACTTCCATAATAACTGAGGTCTTTGTTTCTTTATAAAGTCAGTATAAAAGAAACGACCTCTAATGGTCCTACTCAATACACTTCTAAGTGTACTAGTGTAATTATATAGTTAAGATAAACTAATACCTAATTACACTACGACCTTCCAATGGTTTGTTCCTTTCCATTATGGTCGTGAGCTACTGTTTATAATTTATAAGGTACTGATAACATGATCCTCTGTGTGTGACACCACACACCATGTTATCTACAATATAAATTAATTGAACAACTACATTTATCATAAATGTAGATATTTGACCAATGTGATTCTTATTTCTAGATAAATGTTTATACCAAAAGCTAGGCTTTTAGTATACACTCTAACAATCTCCCACTTATACTAAAAGACTAAGCTGCCATATCTGCTGCCATACATCTGATTCCCAACCCTTCAACATGTCCATCAAAAGCTCTCGCCTTAAGGACCTTAGTGAAAAAATCTATAGGTCATCATCTGATGCATTCTAGGCAGCAACAACTTCTCCTCATTTATACGATTTCTCGTATTGGGTGGTACTTGCGCTCTATTGTGTTTACTTGCCTTTATAGACTTATGGTTTTTTCGAGTTTGCTACTGCACCAATATTATTACAATAAATTGTAATAATCTTTGGACAAACCAGAAATCCTATCTAAGTCTATCTTGAGGTTATTGAGTCATTCAGCTTTTATGGCTATCTCAGAGGCTTGCCATATACTAAACTTCTATGGTGGAGTCCAGAAAAACACCTATGCTTATCACTCTTCCATACTTATGACTTTACCTCCTAAAGTAAACACAAAACCCCGAGGTTGACTTATTATTGTCCCTATCCGATTGGAAGTCAAAATCCATGCAACCCACAAGGACCAAATTAACTGCCTTGTAAGCTAGCATATAATCTCTAGTGCATCTAAGGTACTTCAATATATGCTTTACTGCAGTCCACTGTCCTTGTCCAGAGTTACTTTGATATCTGCCAACTATGCCCTTGGCAAAACAGATTTCTTATCTCGTGCATAGCATTCATTAGGCTTCCGATAGCCGAAGCATAAAGAACTGCCTTTATTTCCTTTATCTCCTTTAATGTCTACAGAGACATATCTTTAGATAAAGTTACTCCATCCTGAAAAGGTAAGAAACCTTTCTTGGAGTTTTGCATGCTTTAAAACGAGCAAGGATTTTTCCGATGTATGAAGCTTGGGATAAGTAAAATATTCTTTTCTTGCGATCCCTTATTACTTTGATCTCAAGAATATATACATTCTCCCAAGTCCTTTATATCTAATTGTTTGGACAACCATACCCTTACTTCTGACAACATTTTGATATTGTTTCCAACTACCAAAAATGTTATCTACGTATAGTACAAGAAATACCACCACGCTTCCATCACACCTTTTGTATACACAAGACTTATCCGGTTACTAAATAAATCCATAGGTCTGAATTACTTTGATAAACCGGATGTTCCAAGACCTTGAAGCTTTGCCTCAGTCCATAGACTGATTGAGCTTTACACAAGATGCTCTTAGCCCTTTGCAATGAACCCTTCTGGTTGCTTTATATGGATGCTTTCTTCAAGACTTCCATTAAGGAATGCTGTCTTGACATCCACTTGCCAAATAGATAAAAGAATCCGGATAGACTTAAGCATGGCTACCAGTGAAAAAAGTTTCCTTTTTCATCAAGCCTTGCTTTGAAGGTTTCAACCTTCCTGTCTATCCTTCTTTTCCTATTATAGACCTTTTACACCCAAAGGCTTTTACACCACTTGGTGGTTCTATAAGCTTCCAGATTTTATTAGAATACATATATTCTAATTCTATTATTCATTACTCTTTGCCAAGATGCTGCATATTTATCTTGGAGTGCTTCGTCATATGTCCGGAGATCAGGTTTATGTCCTTCAGGGATCGAGTCCAAAAACTCTCCCAAAACATGAACCTATTTAGGTTGCCTAACAACCCTCCCACTACGACAAGGCACTTTATGCAATTGTGTATCATTTGTGATACGTGTTGCAGTTTTCTTGTGGTATCTCATCTTGTACAGTTGGTACTAGGTTAGACATGTCCTTTATTATTTCCTTAAGAACAAATTTACTTATGAGCACGTGGTTCATTATATAGTCCTTTTCTAAAAATCAGTCATTGATGCTAACAATGACCTTCTGATTTTTAAGACTATAAACCTACTTTTGTTTATCTAGGATAACTTACAAACAAGTGAACTCCTATCCAACTTATCATTGTCTCTCTTTAACATATGTGCTGGATTACCCGAATCCGAATATGCTTCAAAATAGGTTTTCACCTATTCAGCAATTCTATATGAGTAGAGAGTTCTAACTTGGAAGGTACTATGTTCACTTTCGTTTTCAGAGTTTATCCTTAAAACAAATTTGGTAATTTTCTGAATAACTCATCATCTATCTAATTATTCCATAAGAGTCCTTTACCTTCTTTCTACTACACCATTCTGTTGGGGTGTACCAGATGCAGTTAGTTGGGATTGAAATCCAACTTCTGATAAGTGACTCCTAAAATCTCTCAAGAGGTACTTGCCACTACGATCTTCCATAGTGACCTTTTACTTTAACATTTCTCCACATCAACCTTGTACTCTTTGAACTAATCAAAGTACTTAGTCTTTCGGTACATTAAGTAAATTTATTTGTATCTTGAATAGTTGTCTATTAAATAGACAAAATATTCAATACTACCTCTTGTCTGGATAGTCATAGGATCACACAAATCAGAATGAACCATTTTCAACATATCTTTGACTCCATACCCCTTGGACTTAAAAGCTTCTTGGTTATTTTCCTTCCAAGTAAGACTCGTAGGTTGGAAAGATTTCCACTACCAATGAACCCAAAAGTTCATCAGCTACCAATGAATCCTACTCAAGTATAACCTAGCTTTAGATGCCAAAGATATAATTGGTTCATTTCAAGGTTGCTTTCTCTTAAAATTAGAAGATGTGTTACTAATTTCCATTTGTTGCATCGTGGGAGTTTATTGGATTATAAATTGTCAACCATCATACCGTAATAGATAACTTTCCTATTTTTCTTGATAACAACTTTGTTATCAAAATAGACATAATATCTATAATAGTTTAGAAACCAAATCGGTTCTTTCTAAACTTGGCACGTAAAGACAATTACTTAAAATCCATATTTTATTCTTATCAAAGGATAAGCATCTCCCACTGCAATAGCTACCACTTTACAGTAGTGCCCATGTGGACGGTGATTTACCTTTCATTTAGTTGTGGTTTCTGGAACCCTGCAATGAATTGCAGACATGATTAATGGCATCTTGTATCTACACTCCAGGTTCTGGTAGATAACACCACTAGACATGTTTCAACTAATGAATTAAATACACCTAAATTGTTCTTAGTTCTAAGAAGACACTACCTTAATGTCCAAGTCCTATTTCCAATCATTACAATTGGGACTACTAAGTCTTTTCTATAGTATGACTACTAGGAATTGACAAACATCCTAAGAATCACAAAATATTTGGTCAAGATCAACTCCTTAAAATCTCCATGAATTTTGTGTATACAAAATCGAAGAGGAGATTTTATTCATTAATTTTATTATCTCGTCAACTTTACTTTATGACGAATAAAATTAATAGTTGATCGGTCTTTGATCAAATATTTGGTCAAAACTCTTTGAATTTAAAATAACATTGATTCCTCAAACAATATTATTTAAATTTACCAACACCTCAAACACCGTGAATTTTGCATGCCACGTTAGTGTGGACGTATACAAATTCAACATTTGTAAAAGGAGGGTTTTACCCATTAACTATCTTGTCAACGATCTTTATGACAAATAAAATTATCTCAAACACCGCTAATTTTGTATGCCACGTTAGTGTGGACGGATACAAAATCAATCATTTGTAAGAGGGGTTTTAACCCTTTAATTTTATTATCTTGTCAACCTAGTTTTATGACAAATTAATAGTTGGTTTCATTTGGTCACACAAATAATAGCAATGACTCCGATGGGAGGATACTATTAGATGTGTCTAAGTGTATACCATTACTTGACACTAAGTCCATTAATAAGATTATGCCCCTTCCGTTGGGGAAGATCACACGCTCTTAATTAACTTCCTATAGTCATCCAAAAATGGAAGTCTGTTCTAGTGATCCACAAACAAGCTCATCCGTTATGGAAGAAGGCACTCAGAGCCAACGCGCAAGCTTGTTTGCATCACTTACAAACCAGTAATGGAGACCATGAGATTTACTTAAAAATTCCTCTCCCACTTAGTTATTTATAAATGAGGAATTTTAACTATGCTAGCCTACTAAATATGTAAACCAACATGCACACACAGCACAATATAAAAGCAATAAATAGAAAATCTAATTTTCAACTATTATGGCTTTTATCTCTAGTTGTCCTCCGTGTGTTGTCATCCCAAGCTGCTGCCATATTTGGCCACCGCCACCGGGTCTAGCTGTCGCATCCATCTTGCTCCTAGTTCCGCTGCGCCTCTGGTCCTTAGAAGGTTCCACGCTTTGCAAGATTCGATCCGCGACATAAATAGAATTTTACATTTTGATCCTATATTCCATAAAAGGAATGTACATGTATCTAGATCAAAAATAAAATCCTAATAAAACTAAATACAGCTCCTACTGTATTTTATAATACAATCATGCACACACAATAAAATGCCCTTGACATGTCCAAGGGTCCAATCACACACATAATAACTATAAGTCATAATAGTTGGATCCTGCATCCACAAAGTTAGCACATCCTACTATTAACCTGCCTAAATTATGTATGACATGTGCATAATTAAACTAATACCAAATACACAGAGGCAAAACCCTAGCTCTGATACCAATTGTTGGTTGCTACTCGGAAAGCCTAGAGGTTCCACTGTACAAAAATTTTGTACAAAGGTCTGAACCTTTTCCTAGCTACCATGTGTTCTTTTAAATTAAATTTTGATCGCCTGCGGAACTTAACACGTTTGATCCAAAACTTAATCTATTTGTTCTTTTAGGTTTTGACTTGGATCTCCTGCGGAACTTAACACGTTCGACCCAAATCACCTTAAGTTATTAATTCCATTAAATATTAATTTCCATAATTGGTTCCCAGTAATGACGTGGCGAGGCACATGGCCTTCTTGGATATGGGAGCAACCACCACCGACTAGACAAAACCTTTTATAGAAATCTAATATTTAATTTCCTAAAATAACTTTAGGTTAACCGAAAAGAATAATCAAATCACAAGGAAAAATAAAACAAAAGAACACAACTTCGAAAAACATATTCGAAATACTAGAATCGTAAGCCTCTTGTATTTGGTATTATTTCCATAAATAACTAGCATGATGCGGAAAGAAAAATTACTAGTTATACCTTTTAGAAAGACCTCTTGATCTTCTACCGTATTCCTCTTCTAACCTCGGACGTTGTGTGGGCAACGATCTTCCGAGATGAGAATCCACCAAAGCACCTTCTTCTCCTTTCTTCAAGTTTTGGCCAAGCACAAAGCTTCCAAAAGATGAAGATTTTTTTCCACCAACCAAGCTCCAAGGGATACAAGCTTTCTCTCCTTCTTCTTCTTCTTCTCCAAGTAGTATCCGGCCACCACAAGAGCTCCAAGCCAATAGAGAAGGTTCGGCCACCACCAAGAGGAAGAAAGGAAGAGAGGTTGGCCGGCCACAACACCAAGGAAAAGAGGGAGAGAAATAATAGAGGTTGTTCACCATGAAGCCTTCTCTACCCCCTCTTTTATAATCCTTGGTCTTGGTAAATAAGGAAATTTAATTAAAAACTTCCTTAATTCTTTTGCCATGAAAAGGAAAAATTTATTTAATTAAAAACAATTTTCCTTTTCTCAATTTACATGGCCCACCATAAGTTATAAACAAGGAGAGTTTTAATTAATTAAAACTTCCTAATTTGTCTCCGAAATTTATAAAATTTCTCCAATAATTTAATCCTTCATGATTGGTTTATAAAAAGGAAATTTAATAAATTAAAATCTTTCTTTAAACATGTGGATAAAAGAAAGTTATCTCTAAAAATTAAAATCTCTTTTAATCTACAAATAAGGAAAGATATCAAATCTTTTCTCAATCTTTTGTAGAAACTAATAAAAGAGAATTATTAATTTTTAAACTTTCTTTAAATCATGAACATGGTTAAAAGGAAAGTTTTCTTAAAATTTAAAATCCTCCTTTAATCAACAAATAAGGAAAGATTTCAAATTTTAAACTCTCTTTTAAACATGTAGATGATTTACAAATAAGGAAAATTTTTACCAAAAATTAAAACCATCCTTTTAATCTACAAATAAGGAAAGAGATTAATCTCTTCTCTTAATCTTTTGTAGAAAGTTATAAAAGGAAATTTTAATTTTAAACTCTCTTTAAAATCATGATATCCACATAAGAAATAATTTTAATAAAAATCCTTTTAATATTCTAGTGGCCGGCCACCAAGCTTGGCTCATCCACTTGGTCTTGGCCGGCCCTAGCTTGGGTTCCAAGCTAGCTTGGCCGGCCCCATTGGATGGGTAAGAAGGTGGGTATGCGGTGGGTATAAATCTCTATATACTAGAGGCTACGATATGGACCTAGAGGAGGAATTGGTTTTGGTCTCCCGATGAAATTAAGCATCCCGTGTTCGCCCCGAACACACAACTTAATTTCATCAATAATAATTCATTCCACTAAAGAACTATTATTGAACTACCGCACCAATACCAAATTACATTTTGGGCTCCTTCTTATTATGAGCATGTTAGTCTCCCTGTGTTTAAGATATCGAATGTCCACTAATTAAGTGAGTTACTGACAACTCATTTAATTAATATCTAGGTCCAAGAGTAGTACCACTCAACCTTATCGTCATGTCGGACTAAGTCCACCTGCAGGGTTTAACATGACAATCCTTATGAGCTCCTCTTGGGGACATTATCAACCTAGTATCTCTAGGACACAGTTTCCTTCTATAATCAACAACACACACTATAAGTGATACCATTTCCCAACTTATCGGGTTTATTGATTCATCGAACTAAATCTCACCCATTGATAAATTAAAGAAATAAATATCAAACATATGTGCTTGTTATTATATTAGGATTAAGAGCACACACTTCCATAATAACTGAGGTCTTTGTTTCTTTATAAAGTCAGTATAAAAGAAACGACCTCTAATGGTCCTACTCAATACACTTCTAAGTGTACTAGTGTAATTATATAGTTAAGATAAACTAATACCTAATTACACTACGACCTTCCAATGGTTTGTTCCTTTCCATTATGGTCGTGAGCTACTGTTTATAATTTATAAGGTACTGATAACATGATCCTCTGTGTGTGACACCACACACCATGTTATCTACAATATAAATTAATTGAACAACTACATTTATCATAAATGTAGATATTTGACCAATGTGATTCTTATTTCTAGATAAATGTTTATACCAAAAGCTAGGCTTTTAGTATACACTCTAACAAAAGGCTCTCGAGTTCTAGTCTCTTGGACTCTTGGTAAACTCTAACAATATCATTTCAATCAGATATTGTAAGTATTAGTATTGCAGCCTGTTATATGGTTTAAATCAGAATCCTAAGTGTTCAATAAGATCAATTGGTTATTTGGTTGTGATTAACTTAATAGGCTAAATGGCTAATAGCTTTTGCATGGAGAGTGTTTCCTGTTGTTAGTTATCAAATGGGTTACAAAATGAGATGTAGACCTATTTCTTATTGCTTCTGTATTGACATAAACATTTGCTATTAAAGTGTTCTTTGTTCATCATTGATTCCTCAAAATTCTGAACCTCTTTTTTTTGCTCTATTCTATACTATATCTCATAAGAATTCCATGCATATTATGATTTATGTGAGTGACGTTCATGTTTATTTGGCTGCAGTTTCTGCATCAACGTATATTATGCAAGAGTTGGAGCCTTGGAGGGATCAACACAGTGGAAATGAATAGACTAGAGTCTAGAGCTTAACTACTTTGTTCGTTAGATTTCAGATTTTATGTGTATAGTTTCTGTAGACTGTAGTATCGTATATTATGCAAGAGTTGATGTAAAACTTTAATTATTAAATATTTTTATTTAGTCGTAAAAAAAATATCTGTACAATTCAGTCCCCCTGAAATTTTTTTTCTGGTTCCGCCCCTGAAGGTGTCACATGTTCATCATAAGGTAAACAAGGAACCAGATTTGACAAATAGAATCTCCATGACAGGAGATTGACATCCGACCACTAGCTTGTCCAAGCACTTTTAGTGCTAGGGAACACTAATCCTTAGTGCTGAAAATACTCATTTGAAGACAACACGATGTTCAAAAATATCCATCCTTGGTGCTTGGGAATACCCATTTCAAGACAACACTTAATGCTTGGAAGTATTCATCCTTAGTGCTAGGGAATACCGATCTTTAATGCTCAGGAATATCCATTCATATTACTCAGGAACGTCAACCTTTAATGCTTGGGAATATCCATCCTTATTGCTCGGGAACATCAATTACCTTTAGTGCTCAAGAATGTTCATTATTTAGGAAATGAAATTGGTTGGTCGAGATATTCGGAGACATCTGATTTCTAGACCAGTCATTCGAGAAATAACCTAGGTACCATCAATAACATTGCAATCTGTGTAACTTATCTCGAGTAGATTATCAAAAATTTCTTGCTTTAACAATGGAAAATTACGATGGTCATTTTTCACATTGTTACAAGGTACATTTTAGACTAACACTTGCTTTTAATATTGACTTGATGTTCTTGAATGGATACTAAGATAATTTTGTCATCGAACCCCTTATTAACAAAGGTAGGCTTGGAGCAAGGGTGCTAATATTGCCTTGAAAAAACCTACCTAAAATAAGATGCTAAGTTACTCTGACCTATTAGCCTTAAACAACTTTGTAAGGGTATTGAATTTTGCAATGGTCCAATCTGTTAAACCCTAGAATCTTATTTAGCAGACAAAAAGTATACAACCACTTAATTGAAATGCTTCCTAAGAAACAATGACATTTTACTTAATCATGTATGTAAATTTCAAGATTTCTCATTTCGTGTATCTAATTTTTATTAATACCTAAATCACGTAGTGTATTTTCGAAATGTCCATACTTTTTTTCATGCTATCAACCTAATTTTATCTGAAAATTGACTAATAGACCTAGATAACTTTGAATTATTTCAAATCAATATAATGTATTCCTGTAAATCTCCTTAATGTATTTATGCTCATGGATCTAAATTCGATAATTTCTTTCACGAAATAATCACAAAATTTCTCTATATTTTTAGTCTATCTATATATTTAAAAATTCACCGTTCTCAATTTACGTTGTCAAATTCAAATTTGATAACATAAATATATTAAGGAAGATTTTGGGAGCATATTGATTTTGGTTAGATGTGATTTGAATTCTCTAGAAGGAGGATTTCGAGAGTGATCCTATCCGAATCGCCGAACCAAAGGACGCTGGGCACGTGGCGCGCTCCTAATCGATGGCGTAGGCCTCCGAAGCTCCGGTGGACCTGCACAGAAGTCGGGCCGGGAAGGGGTTCTCGGCGGCGACCCTCCGACGCTCAAGTCAGGCAAGCAAACAGTGGAAAAGAGTGGCTCCAGAGATGTTTCACGCGTACCTCCGGCGAAGTCTGCGGCTCTTTATATAGAGCAATGAAAGAGCCTCTACACGCCCCCCGTGGCGCGTACGTGTCCACAGCCCATACCTCGGTATGGGTTTGTCAGAAAGCTTACCTGACGCCATACTGCAACAGTCCCATCGCGCCTTCGATGGGACAACAGGACACCCCGTTGTCAGACTAGGAGTATGGCCTAGCCATACGACTTGACGGCTGTCAGCAGATGTTCCTGCCCCTATTTACCTATCGCCGGCCAGGACGTCCATCCGGCCGGCTAGACGAAGAGCGCCGTCCGGACGGCCTAATTCCCTGCGCCGGCCGGGCGGCGCACCTGTTACGTCTTGCCTTCTCTCAGTCCTTCCGCTCGGCCATTATTTACTGTTTCATTGAGCGTCGGAACTCCGATCCCTGTCGGGGCGCCTTTTACCATCAGATGTTTACTGGCAGACCGATCGGCTTGCCCTTTTCTCATGAGCCCGGTCGGCTCAACCTTCTTCGACGAACCACCTGGCCCTTTGACTTCCACGTGGCGTTGACCCCTCGTTAGGGGGTCCCGGGCTTTTACCATCGGATCACTTGCCTTCCCCTCGAGTCTAGTCGAGGGAGGCGAAGTCCGACTGACTGGACTGCCGATTCACCTGCATGACGGCCGTTATACTAGTCCGCTCGGCTGGGCGCGGAGATTCACATCCGGTCGGCAATGTCTTGCTCGCGCCTTGCATTCCTTTGAAATTCATATCAAATCATTTCCCTTACTGCCAGTCACGTGTTCTGCGCACGATAAGGTGCGCTCATTAAATGCAACCTGTGCTCAGCTGACGCGTGGCAATCCTGCTCTTGTCAGCGCATGGCGGTGGCGTCACTTCCGATGGGACAGCCGCCCTTTGAAATGAACGGCTGGATGATGACCTCGTTATCGATGACCTGGATCGGACGGTGTAAATTGATCGCGGCTACCCTTATAAAGCTCCCGATCCCAGCTCTTCGCCGCATTTCGACCTTATCGTCTTCAGCCATCACCCTGCTCCTTTTTTGCGGCGACCTTGCGTTTCAGCTCTCCGACGACTCTACAGCCTCCTTCGATCGTCTTCTTTGCCCGTAAGGATTCCTTTTCCTTGCTGCCCCTCCTTTTTTCTCTCTATTAGCTATTTCCTTCATCATCCAGCATTCTTTCCCTGTTTTTACTTCTCCCTCCTTCCATCGCGCGTCCATCCCTAGCCTTATACCATGACCAACACCTCACAGCCGACCGACGGTGCTCCGGGTCTTTGGTATTCGACCATGGAAAGCCGGTTCGACGAGGAGGACGCCTTGCGCCTCACTCGAACCTATGATCTGCCGACCAACCACCAAATAGTGTTAGCCACACCGGCCGATCGGCCTGACGAACCGCCGCCCGGCACCGTTCTATTCTTCCGAGACCAATTTTTGGCCGGGCTACGCTTCCCACCGCACAAGTTCTTCTTACAAATTTGCAATTATTTTCGCATTCTGCTCGGCCAGGTAGTCCCCAACTCCATTAGGCTGTTGAGCGGAGTGATAGTCCTTTTTAAACTGAACAACATCCCCCTCGAGCCTAAGATTTTTCACTACTTCTTTTATCCCAAGCAAGCCGAGTGGGGTACCTTTATTTTCCAGTCTAGGATAGGCTTCGTCCTTTTTGACAATATGCCGAGCTCCAACAAACATTGGAAAGAGCACTTTTTCTATGTGCGTTTTCCCGAGCGGCCAATTTTTCGTACCAAGTGGCAGACGGCAATGCCGGTGCAACCGGAGCTCGGCAAATTTAGAGGTGATGCGGCCTACCTTCATGCGGCCGAGCGGTTGGTGGGTTAGCGCTATCACATTGACAAGCTACTCCTCCCAGGAGTAATGTATATATTCGGCCTGTCTTCCACCGCAGCCGATCTGCCCTGCAGCACGAGTAAGCGATTCTCGTCCCTCCTTTTTCTTTTGTTCTAATTGATTTAATCTTTATTTCTGCAGCTGAAGTTATGTGGCGTACTAAGGCGACCGAGAAGCTCAAATTGAAAGCCGCTCAGATTGAGGCGGTGAAGAACAAGGAGGTCGCCGAGCGGGGCCTTGATCCAGCCGATCCGACCGGCGAATCAGGTGAGGGGACTCAGGATGCCCCTGAAGCCTTAGCCGCTGCTACCTCTCACGACGAGGCAGCGGGCGGCACTGAATCTTTTAACCAAGCTGAGGTAGAGGGTCGTTCGGCCGATGATGTTCCGTTAGTCACTCGGAAGCGCCGACGACCGGAATCTGCCTCTGCCTCAACTCCACTTGATGAGCCACAGCCCAAGCGGGGCGCGGATGCTCCGGTGTTGTCCGGGACGGTCTCCCTAGAGAGTACCCCGACCCCACATGGCTCTCCAAAGGCAAGCTCTGAGGTGCCGCCGTCCATCCCTTCAAGAACTCTGCGCCGTATCAGGCGTTTGGGCGAGCTTCCCTCCTCGTCCACCGGTACGGCCGATGCTTCTCAGAGCGAGCCGAGCGGCCAGAATTTAATTAAAACCGTTCTGCGCCTTCCTTCGGAGGCGTACATGGCTGCTGCTGATCGGCCAATGGTCCCTGAGCAGCAGATCACCTTGACGGGCCCTCTTGCCCAAGCTTGGGTGGATGATCGGCGTCGAATAGCCATGCTGACTCCCGGGCAGCTCGGCGACAGCAACCTACAACAGGCCACCGGGGTATGCTCTTTTTCTTTGTTTGCGTATTTGAATTATGTTTTTAACCTGTTCACACTTGCTAGCAGAACTGGGTGGAGCAGATCGCCATTAGCGATCGGTTGGCCGAGCTGGAGGATGAATTGAAAAAACTCAAGGCCGCGGGGGACAGCCAACAGTCGACGGCCGCTCTGGAGAAGGCCAAAAAATTACTGGAAGCCGAGCGGAAACGGGCTTCCGAGCTGGCGAGCAAGGTCGTTCGGCTTGAAGCGATGGTCAAACAACGAGATAAGGAGATCAAGACGGCGACCACTCGGAAGCGCCAGGCCATTGACGACATGGACCGTATGAAGGTGGAGATCAGAGGGCTGGAGCAACGCATCAAGGATCTGGATGCTCTTCTGGCCACCGAGAAGGAGAGCCGCTCGGCCGATCTTCAAAGATTTGATGGAGATTTGAAGGATCTCCAAGCTGCCAGCGACGCTGCCCACGCCGCACTCAAAGAATATCAAGAGGGGGAGTCGGCTCGCTCTGACGAGGTGAGGAAGGCATTCGTCCGCTCGGATGCCTTTGGGGAGAAGTTTACTGACAAGATCTCCCTCACCTTTGAAGAGGCAATCAAAGCGGCTGTGGGTCATTTAAAGGCCAAAGGCCACCTGCCCGCCGAGCTGACCATCCCTCCTGAGGACCTTGCGACTGTGATGGGCGCCATCCCTGATGCTCTTTTTGACTTCGACGCCTGAGGAGTGTTTCTTATGAACTTTTTTGTATTCCCGCCGCTCGGCCAAACTTATTTTTGCTGTAACTTTTTTGGTTAGCCCTGTGCTTAATAGATAATCTTTTCCTTTCCTTCAACTTTTGTTTTGGCAAGAAATTTTTCTCTCGTCATAACTAAAGTGTTCTTTAAAACTCCTCCGCTCGGCTCCACGCTTTGTCAGACTAAAGTCGATTGTCTTTAATAACGTCTTTCATCATGCGACTGAGCAGCCGCTCGGCATGAGAACGCCCTTCGTTGGTATCGTAATTATCTTTAGTTCTCATTGACCAATCTTTGCTTTGTGCCTTACCCCCCAAGGGGTTTTCCGTATATTTTTGGTAAGCGAGCCGCTCAGCCATATGTTGGTCTTAACGACCAAGCTATCGTTGATTGTATCATGTGAATGGCTATCCGCTCGGACGTTTATAGACGTCGGCTCGTCTCTCGATATTTAACGTCGGAGCTCGACGGTCTTCCGCTCGGACGTTTATAGACGCCGGCTCGTCTCTCGATATTTAACGTCGGAGCTCGACGGTCTTCCGCTCGGACGTTTATAGACGCCGGCTCGTCTCTTGATGTTTAACGTCGGAGCTCGACGGTCTTCCGCCGACGCTTAGACGCCCGCTCGTCTCTCGATATTTAACGCCGGAGCTCGACGCCTTCCGCCGGACGCTTATAGACGCCGCTCGCCTCGATGTTTAACGCCGAGCTCGACGGTCTTCCGCCGGACGGTTCGCCGGCTCGCCTCTCGATATTTAACGCCGGAGCTCGACGGTCTTCCGCCGGACGTTTATAGACCCGGCTCTCTCTCGATATTTCCGGAGCTCGACGGCGTTCCGCCGGGATGTTTATAGACGCCGGCTCGTCTCTCGATATTTAACGTCGGAGCTCGACGGTCTTCCGCTCGGACGTTTATAGACGTCGGCTCGTCTCTCGATATTTAACGTCGGAGCTCGACGGTCTTCCGCTCGGACGTTTATAGACGCCGGCTCGTCTCTCGATATTTAACGTCAGAGCTCGACGGTCTTCCGCTCGGAAGTTTATAGACGCCGGCTCGTCTCTCGATATTTAACGTCGGAGCTCGACGGCCTTTACGGCTAACTTCGATATTGCCGATCGGCGGAACCCTTGGCCATCCTTTGAATTAATTTCGCTTCCTGTATTACAAGGACAAGGGCGACTAGCATATACACAAAAATAATTTACATTAGTGCACCTTTCATCCAGCTCGATAAGGCTGGAGATGATTTGCACTCCACGGTCGATCCAACTGCCGCCCGTCTTCATCCTCCAAATAATATGCGCCCGAGCGGAGCTTTTCAATAACCTTGAAGGGGCCCACCCATGGTGCTTCCAATTTGCCGACGTCGCCGACCGGCTTGACTTTCTTCCAGACAAGATCGCCGACCTGGAATGATCTGGGGATTATGCGGCGGTTGTAATTTTGCTTCATCCGTTGCTGGTACGCCATCAGCCGGACGGACGCCTTGGCTCTTTCTTCTTCGACCAGGTCCAGCTCCATGTTCCTCCGCTCGGTGTTGCCCTCATCATAGCTTTGGATCCGAGCGGATTCGACTCCAACTTCAACAGGAATGACCGCTTCGCCGCCATACACCAGGTGGAAAGGCGTGACGCCAGTCCCTTCCTTTGGAGCCGTTCGGATGGCCCATAAGACGCCCGACACTTCATCTGGCCAACTTCCTCCCAAATGATCGAGCCGAGTGCGCAGAATACGAAGAATTTCCCGATTGGCTACTTCGGCTTGACCGTTGCTTTGGGGATAAGCCACGGACGTGAAGTGTTGCTCGATGCCGTAGCTTTTGCACCAATCCTCTAGCATCTTCCCTGTGAATTGCCGCCCGTTGTCGGAAACCAATCGACGAGGGATGCCGAACCGACAGATGATGTGTTGCCAGATAAATTTTTTGACCATCTGCTCGGTGATCTTGGCTAGCCCTGCCTCCACCCACTTGGAAAAATAATCCACCGCCACTAGCAAAAATTTCCGCTGGTCGCCATCCGAAATGGACCGACAATATCCATTCCCATTGATCGAACGGACATGACACCGTTGATGCCTTCATTTCCTCCGCCGGTGGTTGAAGTTATGGTACTTTGGCATGAAAGGCACGTCGACACGGCAGCATCCGCTTGTAAAGTTAGCCAAAAGTATCCGGCCATGATCTTCTTAGCTAGTGCTCGTCCGCCCGGATGTCCTCCGCACGATCCTTGATGTACTTCTTGGAGGATGTCCTCCGAGCTCACGCATTTCAACAGCGGACGTGAGAAAGCCTTCTTGTAAAGCTGATCGCCGATGAGTGTGAACCGACCGGCTCTCCTCCTTAGCAGCTGGGCTTCATTCCGATCAGACGGTGTGGCGCTCGAGCGCAGAAACTCCATGATGGGTGTCCTCCAGTCGCTCGGAAACGTGAGGCCTTCCATCCGGTCGACGTGCGCCACCAAGGATACTTGCTCAATTGGTTGCTGGATGGCGACCGACGTTATTGAGCTCGCGAGTTTGGCTAACTCATCACCGCTTGATTTTCCGCTTTGGGTATCTTCTGGACAACAACTTCTCTAAAATCGGCTTTGAGCTTCTCAAGGCTTCAGCGTAGAGCTTGAGCCGAGCACTATTGATTTCAAGGTACCAGAGAGCTGCTGTGAATCCGAGTGGAGCGTTACCCGACCGGCTCCCACATGCCGGGCAGCCTGCAAGCCAGCTATGAGGGCCTCATACTCCGCTTCATTGTTGGTAGCTTTATAATCCAGCCGGGCGGATAAGTGCATCTTTTCTTCCTGAGGGGAGAGCAACAATATTCCAATCCCGCTTCCGAGCCGAGTGGACGACCCATCCACGTATATTCTCCACATAGCTTCTGGCTCCGGCCTTTGCACTTCAGTTACAAAATCGGCCAAGGATTGCGCTTTGATCGCCGAGCGGGGATGGTATTGGATGTCGAATTCACTTAACTCTGTCGTCCACTTGATGAGCCGCCCAGACGCTTCTGGGTTTAGTAACACACGCCCCAGCGGGCTATTGGTCTTGACGATAATAGTATGCACCAGGAAGTATGGACGGAGGCGCCGAGCGGCGAGGACCAGAGCGAAAGCCAGCTTCTCAAGCCCAGTGTAGCGAGATTCAGCATCTTTTAAAATGTGACTAAGGAAATATACAGGCTCCTCCCAGCTCGCCCTCACCAGTGCTGAGCCGATTGCCTGCTCGGTCGAGGATAGATAAATACAAAGTGGTTCACCAATAGTCGGCTTGGCTAATACCAGAAGCGAATTCAGATATGCCTTTAAATCTTCGAACGCCTGATCGTATTCTTCATCCCAGTGAAATTTTGTAGCCTTGCGTAAGATCTTGAAAAAAGGAAGGCTCCGGTCGGCGGTTTTGGAGATGAATCTGGACAGAGCGGTTATCCGACCGGTCAAACGCTGCACTTCTCTTGTATTTCTTGGAGGCGGCATATCTTGCAGAGCTTTCACCTTGCTGGAATTTGCTTCGATACCCCGCTCGGAAAATATGTACCCCAAGAAACGCCCTCCCTTTGCTCCGAACAGGCACTTCTGGGGATTTAGCTTGACTCCATATTCGCGTAGCGTTCGGAAGGTTTCTTCCATGTCCTTGTAGAGATCGGCCGCTCGGACGGACTTAATGAGAATGTCGTCCACATAAACCTCTAGATTCCGTCCGATCTGTTATCTGAATACTTTATTCATCAAGCGCTGATATGTGGCCCCCGCATTCTTCAATCCGAACGGCATCACATTATAGCAATAAGTGTCGTCGGCCGTCACGAAGCTAACTTTTTCTTGATCTTCGCGGGCGAGCGGCACTTGGTGATAGCCCTGGTAGGCGTCGAGCATACAGATTAATTCACAGCCGGCCGTAGAGTCCACCAGCTGATCTATCCGGGGCAGAGGATAAAAATCTTTCGGGCAAACTTTGTTGAGGTCCCGAAAATCTATGCATACCCTCCACTTGTTGCCCGGCTTGGAGACTAATACTACGTTAGCCAACCAGCTCGAAAACTGCACCTCGCGTATATGGCCGGCCTCCAGAAGTTTTTCCACCTCCGCTCGGATGATGGAATTTTGCTCGGAGCTGAAGTCCCTTTTTCTTTGCTTGACTGGTCGTGCGTCTGGTCGGACTGGAGCTCATGCTGCGCAATACTTGGTGAAATTCCGGGCAGCTCATGTGTCGACCAGACGAAGACATCATGGTTTCTTTTGAGGCATCGGATCAGCTCCTCTTTCTGCTTCGCCTCCAGATCGGACGCGATGAAGGTCGTGGCCTCCGATCGGGTCGGGAGTATCTGCACTTCCTCTTTTTCTTCATAAATTAAAGAGGGTGGTTTTTCGGTGATGGCGTTTACCTCGATCCGAGGCGCCTTCCGAGCGGAATTGGCTTCTGCTCGGACCATCTCGATGTAGCATCGCCGAGCTGCTCGCTGATCTCCCCGTACTTCTCCCACTTTGTCGTCCACGGGGAACTTGATCTTCTGATGGAAAGTTGAGACGACCGCTCGGAATTCGCTGAGCGCCGGTCGTCCTAAAATGACGTTGTAGGACGAGGGAGAGTCGAATACCACGAAGTTCGTTGTCCTTGTCCTCCTGAGCGGCTCTTCTCCCAGCGAGGTAGCCAGCCGGATCTGTCCGACCGGCTGAACTTCGTTACCCGTAAACCCGTAGAGCGGAGTTGTCATGGGCAACAGCTCGGCTCGATCAATTTGCAGCTGATCGAACGCCTTCTTGAATATGATGTTGACTGAGCTCCCTGTGTCAACAAATACGCTATGAATAGTGTAATTTGCTATTACCGCTTTGACGAGCAGAGCATCGTCGTGGGGTACTTCAACTCCTTCCAAGTCCCCGGCCCAAACCTAATTTCGGTCCTTCCGCTGCTCGCCATACCGATCGCATGAATCTGAGTCACGGACGCCTTTCTAGCTCTGGTTGAGTCTCCTCCGGCCCACCAAGCAATAACGTTAATCTCACCTCGGGAAGTATTGCTTTATTTTCCTCTTCCCGAGCGGACGGTCGGGATCGTTCTCGGACTCGGCGATTCTCCCGCCTTGGAGAACGATGCCGATCGGGAGTCCGTTGTTATCGCCTATCGGCCTGCATCCGATCGGCTTCATGAGTTCTCTGTTGCCTGTCGATCGAGGGAGACCGTCGTCCGACATTCCGAGGCACGGGATGAGTCACGAAGGGAAGACTTCGACAATCCCTTGTGTTGTGCGTATCCGTCCGGTGAAAGGAGCGGAACATCGGGTCCATCTCTTCTTTGGCTTGGGCCGAGCGGCAGCTACCTCTTGTACTTGTGATCTGGCGTGGGGGGATCGGATTGCTTCGGCCCTTGGTCCTCTAGGCGGCTGATGAGCGGCGTGCTGTTTCCGCTCGGCAGGGGGAGCCCGCTCGGTTGGAGTTTCTTTTTTTCTGGCCGCTTGCGCTTCTTCCACATTGATGTATTCGTTCGCCTGGTGTAGCATGTGGTCATAGTCTCGGGGCGGCTTTCGGATGAGTGATCGGAAGAAATCCCCATCCACTAGGCCTTGTGTAAAGGCATTCATCATGGTTTCCGAGGTGGCCGTTGGAATATCCATCGCTATTTTGTTGAACCGCTGGATGTAAGCTCGGAGCGATTCACGGGCTTCTTGCTTGATGGCGAACAGGCTCACGCTTGTTTTCTGGTAGCGTCGACTGCTCGCAAAATGGTGGAGGAAGGCCGTTCGGAACTCCTTGAAGCTAGTGATGGATTCGTCCGGCAACCTCCGAAACCACCGTTGAGCCGATCCCGAGAGAGTGGTAAGAAAAACTCGGCATTTCACTCCATCTGTGTATTGATGGAGCGTAGCTGTGTTATCAAACTTACCCAGATGATCATCTGGGTCGGTTGTCCCATTATACTCGCCGATCGTCAGAGGCACATAGTGCTTCGGCAGAGGATCTTGCAGAATAGCCTCTGAAAATTGGCGATTAATCCTCTCGGGTGATGCGTCCACTAGGCATTTCTTCCGAAGAAGATCCCCTATCTCTATGGGCTGGTACAGTTTCAGGGGTGCGAAATAGGGCTCAATGAAATGCAATGGTGGCCGGTGGTGCTTCCGCTTGACCACCAGACGCTGATGTTGCTTGCTGCTCCGGCCGCTCGGCTGTGGCTTTCTGTTTTTGCTCCACGAGCTTGGCGGCCCTTATCTCTATTAGAGCGTCGAGTTCCTCATTCGAAAGCGTCAC
Source organism: Zingiber officinale (assembly GCF_018446385.1). NCBI lineage: Eukaryota > Viridiplantae > Streptophyta > Magnoliopsida > Zingiberales > Zingiberaceae > Zingiber > Zingiber officinale. Next base: position 111,554,990 of record NC_055993.1, on the reverse strand, counting down.
CGTGTGTTGTCGTCCAACCTCGTCCATTGTTTCCGATCGGATGCAGGAGCGTTCCCACAGACGGCGCCAAATTGATCCTGTCCGAATCGCCGAACCAAAGGACGCTGGGCACGTGGCGCGCTCCTAATCGATGGCGTAGGCCTCCGAAGCTCCGGCGGACCTGCACAGAAGTCGGGCCGGGAAGGGGTTCCCGGCGGCGACCCTCCGACGCTTAAGTCAGGCAAGGAAACAGTGGAAAAGAGTGGCTCCAGAGATGTTTCACGCGTACCTCCGGCGAAGTCTGCGGCTCTTTATATAGAGCAGTGAAAGAGCCTCTACACGCCCCCCGTGGCGCGTACGTGTCCACAGCCCATACCTCGGTATGGGTTTGTCAGAAAGCTTACCTGACGCCATACTGCAACAGTCCCATCGCGCCTTCGATGGGACAACATGACACCTCGTTGTCAGACTAGGAGTATGGCCTAGCCATACGACTTGACGGCTGTCAGCAGATGTTCCTATCCCTATTTACCTATCGCCGGCCAGGACGTCCGTCCGGCCGGCTAGATGAAGAGCGCCGTCCGGACGGCCTAATTCCCTGCGTCGGCCGGGCGGCGCACCTGTTACGTCTTGCCTTCTCTCAGTCCTTCCGCTCGGCTATTATTTACTGTTTCATTGAGCGTCGGAACCCCGATCCCTGTCGGGGTGCCTTTTACCATCAGATGTTTACTGGCAGACCGATCGGCTTGCCCTTTTCTCATGAGCCCGGTCGGCTCACCCTTCTTCGACGGACCACCTGGCCCTTTGACTTCCACGTGGCTTTGACCCCTCGTTAGGGGGTCCCGGGCTTTTACCACCGGATCAGAGAGTATTTTGATTTTGATTTGAAATGATCCGAGTTCTTTAGATCTATTAATCAGTTTTGTCTAAAATTGACTAATGGATTTACACCATTCAAAAATTAAAAATAATAATATTTTTCAAATCAAGGTGTTTGATGAATTCATTGATGATGTTAATTAGTGAGTATCATTGTCCTATTCTTATAATGAGTTTGTCATAGTTTTTATTGGGCCTTTGTAAGTTTAAAGATTCATCACTATAAATTTATATTATCGAATTTAAATATTAGAGCATAATATATTAAGGAGACTCTCAAAGTACATTGATTTTGATTTGAATTATTTTAATTTTTTAAGTTCTCAATTTAGGGTGAAATTGACAATGGATGGATATATATTATTCTAAAATTTAAAATTTTGATATTTTGCAAATAAGAGAGTCCTAGAAATCCATTAGTGGTGTTGTTTAATGAGTTTACAATAAATTTTATCAAATTTTTATAATTTTAAAAATTCATTACTCTACATTTATGTTACATTAATCAGACTTCTAATAATATATTAATTTTAATTTGAAAATAATTTAAATTTGTATAGGTTAACTGACAGCGCGAAAGAAAAAAAAAACAAAAAGGAGGTATTTCGGTCGGGTATTAGCAAAAAATTTGGTAAAAAACCCTGAAACCGCGAAACAAGGATTTGAAGAACGACTTAGAGATTGACTGAATGAGAAAGGATATCCAAAATCTGACTTTAGGGTGGCATTCCTCAAGGCGGCGCGGCGATCTCTCCCTTTTCGTGGTCCGAGGCAGGGCGAGGTATTGGCTCCGCGATGGCATTCCTCCAAGCGGTTGCGCGGCGATCTCTCCCTTTTCGTGGTCCGAGGCAGGGCGAGGTATCGGCTCCACGATGGCATTCCTGCAAGCGGTTGCGCGGCCGGGGGCATTTCCAGAAAACAACGAGATTTCGGGGGCAAATTGAAAATTTCCCAAATTACAATAACCGCCAGATGGCTTTCGGTTCCACCCCTCGTTACTTGTATGCATCCTTTCCCTCCTCGTCCTCCTTTTCAAATTGTACTTCCCTGAATCAACATCTCTGAATCCATTTTTCGGCAGCCCAAAATCGACATGAAGATTTGGATTTGGTTCGCGTCCTTCAACCTAGGGTTTCTTTTTTGTATCTCGCCGCTGCCGGTTCAAGGAGGTACCTACGCTCTCCTCTTTCCGCATGAACTTTATCCTTTCACTAGTAATTGATTTTGATCGATCATGGAGAATGGAGTTGCTTCAATGGAATTTAATCTTCTGATGTTAATTGCAGTTTTAATGAATGCTTGCCATCTTTCTGGCAGCATGCTCAATTGGCCATTTTTAAGCAAAAAGGAAACATCTGCAGGGCCCTAATCCAGAGCATAGAGAAAAACTAAGGAGAAATATGAGATGATAGAGGAAATCTTCAGTTGTTTTCTCGTTTGTAAACTTGTACCAACTTTGACTTCCGCATGTGAAAGTTCAAATCCAGTATTCATTTTAAATACATAATTTAGCCCTTGGAGTTCTCACTTGGGGTTGTCAACTTGTGGTTTTGAATTTTGGATGAATCCATAAAGGAGGTTGGGAAAGAAAGAATGTTATAGATGATGACAATAATGCTGCGATAAATTTAATCATTGGGAAGTTAATGAAAGAGGTAAGCTCACACATATTCTGGTCCTTATGTGCAACTCACACTCTTTGCCTTGATGCTTAACAGCTTAAGGAAATTGGTAGGAAAAAGAGGATTACAGATAGAATTGAACATGCAAGAGCTCTAAATGGATGATATACTTACATTATGATGAAACTTTCTTTCCTGATCCTACCATCTAAGATAACGTGATATGCATGGAATTAGAGTCATAAAGGCAATTATCTGTGGGACAAAGATCAAAGAATGGTTAAGATTTTAGTCCACGTAATACTTAGTTAACCTTGTTAGTTACTTTGAATAAATTATAGAATTCTACTAATATTGCCTATTAAATTAAATTGACAGCATATTGGTGGTCGATGTTTGAAACAACAAGTACTCCCCACTTGCAATCCATGGCAATCAAGATTTTTATCCTATCATGTAGCCCCTTTGGGTATGAGATGAATTTGAGTGCATTTGAGAGGGTAAGTGGGTAAGTGATAATGATGATCATTGTTTACCTCTTCTTTTTTTAAGATTCATGCTATTTAGTGCATGCTTCCAGTAATAAATGGCTTATTGGGTTACCTGTAAAATCATACAAAGACAATTAGTGCAATTATGCCCTAAATGGTCGTGTTTGGTTGTATAGTTTTGATGTGTTAAGCAAAGAGATTTAAGTTAGGTTTGCTTGTGTCACTTGTGAGTGCATGAACCTTGCACAAGCTTGGTTGGTTCAAGGGCTTGATGTCCTTTGAAGATTGGATAAGGATAGAATAAAACATTTGAGGGATCGTAGGACAAGGAGCATCGAGGTGGCAAAATTGATGATAGCCAAAAGGAGATGAATTATGTAGATGAAGTGTGAAGTATGACATGAGAAGCAAGTCGTAGGCTCAATGCATATGTGGGACGAGTAACCTAGCGAGATCTTGGTGGTGAAGTAAAGTTGCAGATGGTAACTTCTTAAGTAAGTTGTGAGAGTCGAGTGACATCTACTTTCAAGCTCAGGTAGATTCTTACCGACACTTGAGACTCGACCAAGAAACAATATGTTTCACGGTTGTAGTCGATGCTTCAATTGATTGATGTGTAGAATTAACTAAGGAGTCAAGTAAGGATAAATTAGCTTCGAACAAAATATTTCTATTTTGGCTTAGTCGATTGCGAACTCGACTGAGAAGACAAATTTTAAGATGATATTATCCAAATGAGTCAATTGTAGAGGCCATGATTCGACTAGGTTAGACTTGAGTCGATTGGATGGATAAACAATTGACTCGAGACAACAACCGGTAGATAACGATATGTGATTCAAATTTTAGTTGACTAGTGGCTTAAGCGTGTCAACTAACATTAATGTAGAATAACTATTAGAGTTTATCATTTGGAGGGCTATAAAAAGAGAGGCAAGGGAACTCGAAAAATAATAACAAAGTTATTATTTTTAAGCATTCAACAACTCTTTCAATTATTTTCTACCTCACGATATACGCACAATTATTTTCTACCGACAATATACCTCATAATTATTTTCAATTAAATGGAAAATTTTCCCTCTTCTATTATATTCCTCAAGTACAACAATTTATTAATTGTTATCAATTTATACCAACTCCGTCGATGGAGAATACTTCGTCATGGTCGGCCAAGCTAAGATAAAGGAGGCAAGTTGCGTTAGGTTGTCAACCAACGTTAAACATAGACAAATATTTTGTATGGATCCATTAATCTATCACGCTAATGCTAGATTGTTCCTCGAAGGAACACGTTGTGGTTTGACCACAATGTTTTGGTAAGGACCACTATATCTCCATGAGAACTTGGATGTAGCATTAAATATATAAGAGTTCTTATACCCTCGTTTGGAGGAGAATAAACATTATAGGAATATCGATTGTCATAGATTTAGAATACCAAACGTAGGAATACTCACAGTAAAGCAATGAAGTAATATAGATATGATGATTATAAGAAGAATTAATATTTTATGTTTACAGAAGATAAAATGGGTAGGGAGAAGGTAAAGATAATAGAGACTCGAGTTTTAAATTATGACATACAAAAAAGATTAAATGACAATTGAAATAGGTATTGTTGTAGATTATTTGTTAAAGAACGAAGTAGTAGGAGTAGTAGTTAAGAGGAGAGATAGGATTATAACTCTTAAGATTGTGGTGTCAAAAAAAACTATTAAAGTAATTACCATATATGCACCTCAAGTAGGATTAGATGAAAACATTAAACATAGGTTTTGGAAGGACTTAGATGAGGTAATACAAAAAATTTTAACAAATGAGATAATTTTAATAGGAGAATCTAAATGGGCATGTAGAGTCAGAAATGAGGAATATAATAAGGTGCATGAGGGTATATTTTTGAAATAAGGACTGAAGAATGAAAAACTATCTTGAATTTCGTGATAATATATGAACTTATAATAGTCAATACATTTTTCAAGAAGAGATAAGAACACTTAATTATTTTCAAAAGTGGAAACAATAAGTCGCAAATTGATTTTTTTATGGTTAGGAAAAATAATAGAAAAAATCATAAAGATTGCAAGGTCATCTCTAGAGAAGACCTAACTACCTAATATAGATTAGTAGTGTTAAATATACACCTCAAACATACTATTAGCAGAAGAGAAATGTGCATGACTCTTAAGATCAAGTGGTGGAAGTTGAAGGATGAGAAATAAAGTATCTATAAGGAGAGGGTAGAAGCATAAGTATTAGGAGAAATATAGGATGACTTGAATACAACATGAGATAAGATGACGTCAAATTTAAAAATTCTGTCTAAAAGTATACTCTATGAGTCAAGAGGACAAACACCACCAAATAAAGAATCTTGGTAGTGGAATGAGAAAATATAAGAGAAATTGAAGGGAAAAAACAACCTTGAAAAATGATGTAGTAACCAAGACGGAGGCGAAGAAAGCAATGAGTACAACCAAGAATAAAGCTCTCGAATGCTTGTATCGACAACTTGATATAAGAGAAGGAGAAAGGGACATCTACGGAATAGCTAAAGCGGGAGAGAGGAAAACAAAGGATCTTATCCAAATAAGATGCATTAAAGACAATGTCTGATCAGTGGAGGGTAACTCCTTTCGTTCCCTTGTATAAAAACAAAGTAGATGTACAAAGTTGTACGAGTTATAGGGACATTCAAATTAAAGTGATAGAAAAAAGATCGAGGAATGAGACTAATATGACCAAAAATCAATTTGGATTAATGCTACATCTTCTTAGATAATTGATTTACACATGATATTTATTAACCAAGAAAAAACTTATGACAGAGTGTCGAGGGAAATTATAAAAAAAAAGTGTTAACGTAGCGTATATTGAGATAATTAAAGATATGTACGATGATATAATGATAAGAGTAAAGACTCCAGGCTGATTAACTGAAGTGTTTCATGTAAAAATATGGTTACATTAAGAATTAACTCTAAGTCCATATTTTTTTGCACTAGTCATGAATGCACTTATTGGATAATCCAAATTAAGTTAACATGGTGTATGCTATTTGTAGATGACATTGTTTTGGTTGATGAGACTCATAAAAGAGTAAATTCTAAGTTCTAATCTTAGCAGGAAACTTTAGAAGTTAAAGATTTTAGGCTTATTAGAGTAAAAATAGAATATATGAAATTTAAGTTTAATAGTAGTAGATTAAAAGGAAATTCTACAAATAATAGTTAAGAAACTATGTTATATAGAGCTAAATGTTGAACTATGAAGTGAGAGTAGAAGATGAGTCACAAAAATAAGGATGTTAAGGCACGAGCAGAAGATAAGAGTCGCAGAAATGAGAATCTTTAGGTGAATGTGAGAATATACAAGGATGGACAAGATAGAAATGGGAATATTAGAGAGAAAGTCGGAATCACACCTATTGAGGGAAACTCTGAGAGACACATTTAAGATGATATGAACATATACTTAGGCGGCTAATAAATGTCCTAGTCAGGCGATATGAGACTGATAAATTCACATATTCATTGAGGAAGACCAAAGAAGACTTGGTTAGCAATGATAAAACATGATAAGATTCATTTAAATATAAAGGATGATTTAGTAAGGGATCGAGCCTAATGGCGTAGGAGGATCTATATAGCATACCTCACATAGTGGGATAAAGGCTTGGTGGTTGTTGTTTATTTATTTATTGTTGTACGCCTTATGGTGGATTTAGGAATGCTTTTCTTCCAAAGTACTTTTGGCCTTCATAAACACTTTGGTTGTGAAATGGGGTGTTTGGTAAACTTATATTCACAAAATTACCTTTCTAATGCAAATGTGAGATAAGAGGATGCATTCCTAATTTCAGGAGCTAGTACAAAAAGTCAGATAAATTACTAAATATTTAATTCTATTTTAAATTCTATGTTTAATAGTTAAAATTCAATCAATTAGTCCAATATACTTAAGGTGCCTTTAGTGGTACACTATAGCTTAAAAGTGCTTTTGTTTAATGCACTTTTCAAATTGTGAAACAATGTCAAAACCACCCTTCGCCCATTTTACCATGATCATTTGAACTCTTAGACTGCAAATTAAATAGCCAGTGAAGTAAGAAAAAAAAAGTAAATTGATGAAATATATGGTGATGAGGACTAACAGAATTAGTCTCCTATTCATATTCAAGCAAAGCAAAAGAAAATTTAGCACCACACCTACTAAATTGTTTGTGGTTTACTATACCTGCATGCCTTTTGCCCATTGCGCCTGGCTGTAGGATGGTATTGAAGTATCTTGTGTCATTTAGCATAAACAAAGGTGAAGGGACATTAAAAGGGCATGCACCTCGATTCTAGTACCATAGCTGATTGATAAATATCTATGTTTTGTTAAATTCTAGCCATGGAATCATAAGTTTGCACTGTTGGACTTTGAACTTGAACAGCTTAGAAGAAATGTGACATATTACTGGAGTTTCTCAAAATTATAACTGTGCTTTATAAAATGGATGGCAGGGCAAGGTGATAAGGTTGCATTACCTAGCATTACCTTTGGCTGGATGGGCGATAAGAATGAATTCCAAGCAGGTGATACAGCAATCATTAAGATTAAGTTTTTGGAAAATTCACTCGGAGACAAGAATTCAGTTTTTAGCAGAGACCTATTGAATTTTACATTATCAGTCAATGGCAAAAAAGGGAACAACTCATACGTATCTGGTGTAATACAATATCTAGACAAGGATCCTTTGTCCTGGAATATATCATTTACTACCATTCGAGCAGGACGATTTACTTTGGTTATAACTGATGACCATTTTGGCATTATGGATCCATCCCTCCACTTCACTGTTACTGCTGGTATACAACCCAAAAGCAAATTCTTTTTTGTTTCTTCCTGTAAATTTCTGTGATTATCATATTTTATCTTGTGATTCACTTCTTTCTATTGAACCACATTTTTTCAAAGGGCATATCTATCCTCCTGCTTGCATCATCTATTGGATGGATTTTATCAACGAATTTGTTGCTGGATCAAAAGTTCATCTGTTTCTACTTCTTAAAGATGCATTTGGGAACACTATCTCGTCAAGGAATAATGAACCAAATGGCAGTTATTTCAAGGTATTTTCATCATATGAAAATGGGTCTATTGCTGACCAGTCTGACATCAGTCATAGTGGTTGGAATGAACTGGGATTCTTTGGCTTGGAGTTTATTCCCAGGACCTCTGGAAGTCTTTTATTACATGTCTATGGAAATAATCAATCTTTAAGTGGTATTCCTCTTACATTTATCGTCAAACCAGGTCTGGTACTTCACTATTAAGTATAATGAAGTTATTGATCCTTTTAATTCTTCTTCTTAAGATGCAGACCGTGTACATACCTAAAAACTCGGGTTTTGATTTAGTAACCCATATCTTTCTGGAATATTTCTTACTGGCTTCTTATCTACATTGTAACTTTCAGAAAAGCTTTGTTATGTCACTGTTTACATCCATGTGCTATGTATGCTTCATGAGTAATTTACTAAGAATGCTCTTTTCCATTAGTCCCTACTAATTTCTCTTTTATCCTCCACTTTAATATCCCCTTATAGGCATGGTTTCAAAAAACATTTATACGCAGTCTGCTGTTGACTCACTACAAGCACATGGACATGTAGTGGCATATGCAGGTAGTTTGTGAAATATATATGTTGATAAAAATGACTACTATACACAATAGTACATTTAATGACACATCTAATTTATACTTAGAAAAAATATGTTTGTTGATATTAATCAACCATTTAAAATTGATCCAAATAAGGTTTTTGTAACTACACATGTAGACCACGCATATTCTGTATGTGGAGTCATATCACGTTAGGGTTAAAGGTTTAAGAGGCAAACAAAGGAAAATCTAGTAAAAGGTGATTTAAGGGATCTAAATATTACTATAGTAATATTCCATTGAGTTCAATGCAAGGAAGATCCATGCAGCTGATGCCAAATCATTGTTAAATGGCTTGAGGATGATGATGTAAAATTTAAAGACAAAAATCAATTTTTTTTTTTTTGAAAGAATCTGTTATTTTTCCAACATACATCTTCTTTTTTCCAAAAGATCCTTAACACCTCTATAAGGAAATGCTTCCATGCTTTCCAAGGTTGGCTTTGACTCATGTAAACCAGGTTTGGCTTTGACTGTAATATCCACATCAACGGTTAAGAATAAGCAAGAGCCACTAGTGATTTCTTCATTTATGTGCAACAAAATTTGTCTGGAAAAGAAATCTTTCTATAGTCTTGAAGAATACTGGCTTGATATTGTTAGTCTTGTTGATTGATGTGCCATATGCATTTGTTATTACACCTTTTCTCCTTGCATATTTTCTTTTTCCCTCTGATAAACTAAATGCTAGAATCAATTCTTTTGGAAAAACAATATCATATTGAATGACTTCTTCAGATCACAATGATACACATTGAATATATGCATTAGCCAATATCTTCATGTTTGAATATGTGGATCCTGGTGGATGCCAGCATATTAAAATTCTCAACTGTTCTCTTTTTTCCTATTTTGACAGGATCAATAGATATAAAAAATACTCTGGGAAAATGGAAATATAAAACAAATGCATTCCAGGTTTTCTCTAGGCTGGAAATGTTCATATATCAAAAAGATCAGTTTGAGAACCTCGTCCCAGGTTTCTATCCATTCGATGCTTGTGTTACTGAGAAGACTTCTAGTTTGTCTATTCCGGTAGCAGACTTATTATTTGAAGAGGTAGCAGGAGGAACCCTATTGCTCTCTTTTATTGTTTCTATACCTGGCCAATTCAGACTCATCATTTTTGATGCAAAGCTTAATGAAAGTATCTGGAACTTGACATATGATTTCTCTGTATTTATAGGTTTGTCTAATTGAAGCTCTAGTAATTTTATGCTTACTATTTTCCACTATTTTTTCACCTGAGGCCAGATTTAATCATCTTGAGGGGAAAAAAGTAAGTCAACACATGAAAAAGGTGCTGAATTATTTGGAATAGCAAAATTTAATAGCTTTTGCATGTGTAGTTTTTGAGAGTATGCCCTTGCAAACATATTGTCTTTCTTTCCTCTAGATATTATGTTCATTGAGATTCCTAGTTGATTCTGTTGATATGAAACTTCAGCTACTTTAAAATGATATTTTATCTCATATTACATATTATATTAACATTAAAATTGATTTACTATAAAACAACTTTTTTCTTCAAAAACTTGCTAATGATTTTTTTTTGGTTAATCCATTTATCCTCGGACACTTGAATAAGCTAGTAATCATTTTGTTTCATTGATTTTGCTTTCTCAAGTATTGGGAAGTCTATTTTATTCATAAGCTCACATGCTTTGCTAGTCTCAGAGTCAAATTATACCCTTACACGAAGAAATATCTATGTTTTATGTTCAGATTGTTACTCATTTTCTTCTAAAATGTACTATTGAGGGTATTGTAGATGGTCCATAGTTCTGCTCATTTAGAATATTTCATGACACTATTGTCATGGATTAAAATCTCGAGCTGTTTCTCGTTCCGCCTGCGGACCAACACCGACACATGGTATATATATATTAAAATTGTATTTTATTTATTTTTTATTTTTTTATTTTTAAATATTTAGATTACTTTTTTTATTTTTAGTTAATATATTTTATATTTTAAAAATACCGGAACTATATCGGTACGGTATGATACAGTATTGAAATTGTACCATTCTGGTCCGAGATTTTAAAGCATGATTATTGTCTTTTTACTCATATAGTATCATGTGCTGCAATTTAATGCATCATAGTTGCACTTTTCTTCCTTCTACTTGCAAGTTTTTTTTGTAAACTTGGAGGATCAATATTTTTTTTCATAATGATCATTTTTAAAAATTTAATAGTTTCTTGTCTGTCCGACAGGTTATTGTCATCATTCAAACAGTTTTGCTAATGGGTCCGGCTTAGTGAGTTCTATTGCTGGGAGAACATCATCTTTCACAGTTTATTTACAAGATCTGTATCATAACCCATCTCCAGTTGAGATAGGAAGGCTGCGGGTCGATATTTTAAGTGAAAACAGAACCTTGAATAGTGTACCAATTATTATCCCTTTGCAGAATCATGGTGAGAATTTGAATTACCTTCTGTGAAATTTGACTAATTACCATTAGTCATGTTTGCTGATAAATGCTTTATAACAGAGGATAATAATGATGCGTGGATGTCCAATGCAACTGCCAAATTCATTCATGGATTGCCCTCTAATGTAAGATGACTGCAAGGTTGCTTACTTAGGTAGCCTAGTTAGAATGTACATTCTTACATGGCTGAAAATTTTTTTCCATACAGATTATAACAAATTTGTCATTACAAGCTAGTCAATTCAATGTTACCTACACTCCACAGAAGTGTGGAGACTACAAAATTTGGATATTTTGTGGGAACATTCCTATAAATGATGGCAATCCTTATGTGATGAAAGTGTCACCAGGTATCTTTTCAATCCTCTTTAATTTTATAATTACAATGAGATAATAAATTATTCATCGTAGCTAAAGTAGCCATTGTTATCACAGCTCGTTAGATGCCAAGTAGTTTCTGTGTATGGTTTAAGGGCATCTCCAACGGTCGGAGTGCTTCTGATGTTTTTTGTGGCTCCCACCACTGCCACATCAATATTTTTATTTTTTTAAAAAAAATTAAGCTGGGAGCGTTCCCTATTTAGGGAGCTGCTCCCAACTTTTTTGTGACACGTCATTCACATGGGAGCTCAAGGAGCTCCCATTGTGGATGCTCTAACAATTGTTCCCTAGATCATCTGCTAGATAATATCCACCCATCCTATCACCCTGGTTTATAATGTGGTATTTATGGTCTTATCTAGTCTGTTTCACAGACTTTTTTCTCTTGGATTATGTGGGGCTTTTGCATTATGTGGTTATACATATCATTGTAAATTTAATTTAATTTAATATCATTTTGTTTTAAGTTTTTAACGGTATCCCATTAAGTGATTATTGTGTGACTCTACATTCCAGGGTTGGTTGATACATCACTATCAAGTGTGGCACAATTTCAACCCAATGTCAAAACACATATTAAGAATGAAGTTTTGGTGCGACTTGTAGATTCTTATCGAAATCCAATTTCATCAGAGCAGACAAAACTGCGTCTTCTACTACTTACGGAGAACAATTCAAGTTTTATGAGATGGGAGTTTCACGACAATCGAGATGGATCATACACTGGCTACTACATGGCAAAAGATCTTGGTGCTTACAATATGTGTATTCTGTTTGACAACAGGCATTTGTCTCCTTGTCCTTTTGAGGTGCATGCCTATGAGAGTAAGTCCATCAATCAGTTAACCTGTGTTATGACATCTTAAATCTTGATCACTTATGATTATGTTAACATTCTCTTCCATTTTAAATTGAATCTATCTTATTAGATGGTGTGTCATTGTCATGCCTCAAATGAGATCTTCTCAGTTGCACAATTCCACAAGCAAGTACTTGTATCAATACTGGACTATGCTGCAGGGACACTAGACAACACTCAAAATATATCCTCACAACAACATTGGGAAGAAGAGATGATTATCACAGAAGTAACCATAGGAGTAATAACACTATGAATCAGCCAAGAAACATACAAGTAGAAACTGTAATTAATTTATAACAAGTCATGTCTCGTACAAAAAAAATGTAGGATGGTAAACAAGTATCAAATCAAAGAAAAATCTGAAAATGTTACACAAACCTCTACCTCAATAATAGTGATGTTTTAACTTTCAAGCAACAATAACGGAAGATACCTGAAGACCAGATTGATGCCCCTACCACTCGCCTCAGGCTAATTTGAAGGCAAACAGAGGTATGAGACATTGAGATAAACTGCTAGGAGAGCCTTATAAAAAGTCAAAGTTAATAGTCAGACAAGGCCACAAGGATAGAGCAAGAAAGATGACTCCACAGTTCCAGGAATATCAATCTCTAAAAACATATTTAAAGAAAATGTCCTTTATATCTCAATGCTCATGCTATACAACTAAGAATCAGCATAAGGTGAGCGGAACATCAAATATTGGCCTAAAAGCACTTTCCAGCATAAAGCGGTCATAAGTTCATGTGAACCCTAGTTAGGTATCAACCTTAATTTGGAAAAAAGGTCATACGCTGCCCCCGCATGGTCGGGCCCACAGTTATTTATAGAGAGGTAAATCAGGAAACTGAACAGGCCACCACATGAGAGGGTATTTTCTCCCAGCAAAATCGGGAATCGACCCTTGTTTGATTTGGCAATTCTATCATGTGGTGATCAACTTGGCCAAGCCCTAGGGGCATCAACCTTGATGATCATCCTAGTTATGTATCACTTCCGGCTCTTACCATCACATGCCCACAATATCCTAGAAGTCACTTGATCCTTCGTAAAACATTAGTCCCCCAATTGTCACACACCTGCAACATCCATGAAGTTGTGTAATCTACAGTTAGGCGTTGACAACCCTAACATTACATGTCTCACCGTCAATGACCATAGGGTCTTTGTGACCACTGAGCTAAAAATCCTTTAGATGAATCCAAGATACATTTAACCATTCATCACACCCTAGATCATCTCATGCACCTTGTATATTTGTTATTCTATAAGTTCTCGATGGTAGGGTAACCATTTGGCATATGACATAATAGAATGATTAATATGTAACAAAAAGAATCTCCAAACATGCTTCATTAAATAAGGATAACAACTTTATGTATGCATCATTAAATAAGACTATTAACTCTAAGCATATTATCAATACATCCAAGGCACTCAAAGCATATATTACCATAGACAATAAGGTATGAATGCCATGATTACATAAAGGATTCAAGATATACATGAAGCAAAAGAAGAAGAGGAACCAAAAAGGCAAATAGGGCATCCATGGAGTTAGGTTTTGATTAGAGCCTCTTCCAAGCATTATCCAAGGTTTAGGGTTTTAGGGTTTTAATTCATGATATTAGTTTCAAAAGAGGTTAACCACACTTCACTTGCATTGTCTACAATCTCTCTATGCCCATGGAGTTAGGTTTTGATTAGAGCCTCTTCCAAGCATTATCCAAGGTTTAGGGTTTTAGGGTTTTAATTCATGATATTAGTTTCAAAAGAGGTTAACCACACTTCACTTGCATTGTCTACAATCTCTCTCCTCAAGTGTCAATGCAAATATATTTTGTGGAGGCCGTATAAAGTGTCTTCTTGGGTGACATTGAGTGTCAAATTAGAAGATAAGCTGGCTTAGATTTTAACTTCCTTCTTTGACTTCATATGGAATGTTTATGTATATCATTTATGTCAATCCTTTGTTATGTTTTGCAAGGATGATTTTTATGTAGGGATTGTTAGCATCTTTTCTCTTAGTTGTTTGCTAGTATAGCTTAGCTTGGTCTTATTTTGATCTTTTAACATCTAATAGGAGTCTATTGCCATTTTACTTTTTTATAAAAGAATAGTTGATAGTTGATATTATCTTGTTAAGAAAAATTTAGAGCCTTTTGTAGTTTTTGTAGCATTGTGGAGTTAGGACATACTGAAAATTCAGGTTGGTCATATGTGTCTTACATTAGAATCCGTCATCAGGAAAAGGAAAGGTCAAATAATTTTCCCCCGAAATGGAACAAGGTTCATACTAGTGGTTACATCTGCAAATACTACACAAAATTTGCTTGTTTCTGGAAACATTCTACCTTTTATTTTGTTTATTCTCTTGAGGAGAGAAATAATATCTTTACCAGTTATATTTGTAACTTGAAGGCAAGCATATCGTGTTTGAGTTCAAGCCTGTGTTTTCTATTGCCCTAATATGAATCATGAAGAAAACATTATTTTTTGTTCATTGGATAGTTTGATGTCATGTTTGTTGATGCCGATTCTGCTATTAATCATATATAAAAAGAATGCTAGAGAAGGTAAGTATTTATTTAGAATGATATCCTTCTAATGGCTTATTGTTTTTTTTTTGTTTTCCAGGAGAGTATTTTTCTGAGGCTAACAATGACAGTATCTTTGTTTGGGAGGATGAATCACTTGCTTTTGATGTCCTTTCAAATGATTATGTTGTAGTCAGAAATTCTACTACAATTGAATTCTCAATTGTAAGATTTCACATCACTAATTGTTCATTCATTTCTAAATCTCCAATGTATTCTTGCTCATATATTAACTTTCTTGTTTTCTAATTACGAATCAAAACCATGGATTTAGATTTTGAACCGTGTCAGTTGGCATGGGTGGAATTTATAGTTTCGCCCGCCAACTTATACCAAAATCATATTTCAGTATTGGGCTTGGAGTTGCGAGGCAAGAGCAGCCTCATAGAGGCCTCTACATGGTCTCAAGGTTGCCATGACCTTGGGAGCTTTGCGGGGTGCAAGGCCGCTTTGTCCTCATAGAGGCCTTTGTAGGGGCGTGAGGTTGTTGCGACTTCACGGAGGCCTTTAGGAAGGTAGGAGACTGTCTTAAAACTATATCGGCACAACATAATACAAAAACTATATCATTCCAGTCATAAACCGAAACGTCGGCATGATTCGAAATTTTAAACCTTGATCAAAACCATTATTTGTTATGCAACTACTAATTTGTAAAAGTTTAGCTAATAGGAACGGGTTTAATCTATGCATTTATATTCTTGAACACCCATACACACCTATACTAAATTATCAACACTAGATGAATTCAAACGTAGAACCTGTTGGGACCTTGATGTCCGCTAGAGGGGGGGAGGAGGGTTGAATAACTTCCTACAATTGTTAGTCACAGCGGAAACAAAAATACTAACAAACAAAAGGAAAGCTAATTCTAGAAAATAATAAACAAGAAAGCAAACCAATACACATTCGTTTAACGTGGTTTAGAGATTAGGGCTCTTACTCTAAGGCGTATCCGTAAGGTGGACGAAACCTCAATCCGTCGGTGGATCAATCCCCGGCAAACTCCGGCTAGCTCACATAGCTCCTCGTGGGTGGAGAAACCTCACCACAACTCGCACAAGACACTTGAGCACTTGGAGACTCTAATTAGGGTTAACCACCACTAATTTCGTCAACCATGCACAAGAACCCCGAGCTCTATTAAATAAAGCTTAGGAGGAAAACACCAAGTTATTTTCGCGCCACCAGTTGACTGGTTTCTTAACCAGTCGACTGGTCCCCAGTGGAATTTGATCGTTATAGGCCAACGACTCAATACCAGTCGACTGTTACAGTATATCAGTCGACTGCTACAGTGTATCAGTTGACTGCTATAGTGTACCTGTCGTAACGGTTGATTGCTATAGTACCAAACGACTGTTTTTGCAACCATCGGGCATAGAAACATTTTGTGCCCTACCCCAATCAATTGGTCAAACCCTAATCCTAGGATTTGACCCCCGAGTACATTCACTCAGCACTTGTCCTCGCCCGACCAATCTAGACCTAGCCTTCTAGCCTCCTCCATCAACCTCGCGTTCCTCCGATGCCTCCCTATCCTTCACGCCTTGCCTTCTAGAACTTCCTTCGGCCTTGTCCTTGTCCTTGTTGTCGAGTCTTCCTTTGCCAAGAGGCTCCTTACCTCCGAGACTTTAATCATTGCCAAGTCACACTTGGACTTACGTTGCCAAGACTACATACTTGGACTTACATCGCCAAGACTTCTCTTGGACTTTTCTCTTTTGCCAAGATCACACTTGGACTTTTCTTTTTGTACCTGTATCCTGCATACTCACAATGCATATCAAATACAATAATAAACATAATTTAAACCTTTGCCCAAACATCAAAACCTAGGGCACCTAGATTGCTCCAATAATCTCTCCTTGTTTGATGTTTGGCAATCCGTTTAAGTTAGGAAAACATAAATACAATAACAATGCAAATAAACATACATATCTACTCATGCATAAGTCATGGAACCTAACCTTGGCTCCCCCTTCACCTAAACTCCCTCTTGAGATAGGATTTCCCACAAAGTTAAACTTCTCCCCCTTTGCCAACAAGTGAGCAATTGCTCCCCCTTCACCTAAGCTCCCCCTTGAGTTAGGTTTTCTTGCAAGGGTGTGTAGGTTTCCTACTTAAACCCAACACTTCTCCCCCTTTGCCATGCATCAAAAAGAGTTCCAACAATATCCCAATTATTGGACTCTTTAACCTCTAATGACTATAAACATCATGTATTGATCCCCCATAAGATTACATACATGTTTACCATCCTTTTGGTCATTTCCTATTGCTAAAACATATTTTCAGACTGTATACTACATCCCAATCGATTACCCTCTTCAAAATGAGCTTACAGAGACATTCTGTACTTGTGAACAGTGTTACCAGTCGACTGGTACACTATTTCAGCCAAAAATAATATTTCTGACCCAATTTTAGAAATGCACCAGAAATTCCACAGACCTCCAAAAATTTCCAAATTTTGTGGAGAGGTTTGTTTTACCAATGTCTACTTGGGAAAAATATATACAAAAATATATTGATCACAAATCCCAAGATTGACACAAAATCCAAAACTATCTAAATTGTTCAATTGAATATTGATCTAAAGTCCTAGTTTTGGCTTCCTCTTGATGTATCTGCCCATACTAAATCACAATGCATCCCTTGCATTAGCTTATATGACATCTATACATCTAAAATCAATTTTCATGCAATATGAATTAAATTTCATATTTCTTTGCATGAAACTCAACCCAATTGTGTCAATTCCCCGAGGTTTGAGACTCAAGTCCGTCTCCAAACCACTTTGACACATTTGATGACCCATCTTGAGTCCCAAGCATAGTCCACTTGAGATTCATTTACCATAGGTCCCAAAGACTCTTTGAACTTCCTCTAAAGCTCTTAACCTTAGCCACCTCCCTAAGTGACTCATTTACTATGGCTAGGCAATTTCGGTGCACCTCGGATGACACTTGGCCTACAAACCTCATCTTTTTAACCTTAGATACCTTGTCTTTGGTTAATTTCTTCTTGTCCTTAACCTTAGACACCTCATCCTTCCCATAATTATATGCCACCTTAGCATATTCCTTCTTATTAGTCTTGAATGACTCTCCCTTGCCATAATTATGTCACCCTAGCATATTCCTTCTTATTGGTCTTGGATGACTCTCCCTTGCCATTATCATTTGCTACTCTAGAATATGATTTCTCCTTGGCCTTGGAGGAACCCAATTTGACATTTTTGGATCTTTGACCACCCAAACACATGTCAAGTCCTTTAGGTCCAATAATGAACCTATCTAGGACTTTCTCTAACCTATCAAGCTTTTTCCTTAAAGCTTGATTTTCCAATTCTAGGTTTTTAACCCTAGAATCACATGTCTATCATGGGCATTCCTAGACCTACCCTTCCTAGGCATGTGTCTCCCTCTCTTGGGATTAATGCCTAGGTTTTCATCCACTTTCCTTCCCTTAGGCAAAATTGTTTGGGTCTTATTAGATCTAACCTTAGTACATGATTTCCTAGGGTTATTTACCGTGTTAACCCTATTCCTATCATTATACCTAAATTCATAATTATGCATGGGTATATAATTTTCATTTTTCCTAACAAGCATGTAGAAATTTGAACTTAGATTAAACTTCAAAATAGGGATTACCTTCCCTTTTACCTTTGAAGCTCCTACTTGACTTGAGCTCCTCTTCTTTTCCCATTTCTTCAAGTGCGCCAATTTCTTGAGCTCTTCTCTCTTTGGGCACTTCGTGTGGTAATGTCCCCACTCACCACGTGTGAAACACCTAATGTACTTCTCCTTGACTCCATCCCTACAACCCACGTTAGTTCTTAAAGTAACTTTACCGGTTTAGGGATTACCTCCTTTATCTTTTTGAGCGAAGGACACCTACTCTTGTAGTGCCCCTATCTTACCACACTCAAAGTATTTAATGTGGTCCTTTGTGCTCTTCTTGGTAGTTGAGGTGGAGGGTTGAGCTTCCAAGATCTCTTCTTCCTTGGATTGCTCTTCTTCCTCTTCACTTGAAGATGTGGACGGTTCCACTTCTTCCTCCCTTGAAGATGTGGATGATATCTACTCATCTTCCTTCTCCTCGGATGTTGAGCACATGTCAACATTTGATTGGTCCTTCTCTTGGACCAATGAACCCTTCTCCTTGGGTTCCTCCATTCCTTGGAATTGTGTAGTATCTTCATGGAGTGCAATCATCTTGCTCTAAAGCTCATGAGCACTCTTGTACTCACCGACATTCAATATCACATTAGGAGGTAATAAATTAATTAAAATTCAAGTTACCTCCTTGTCTGCTTCCGATTGCTCCCTTTGCTCCTCGATCCAATACTGAGGCCGGAGGCGTTTTCCCTTTTTGTCGATTGGAGTCTTGAATGACTCCTCCGATGCCATCCAATGGTTCCAATCCATTTAGAACCATGTCTCCAAGCGCGACTTCCAATAGTTGAAGTCTTCACGTTCATATGGAGGTGGGATCTGGATGTCCCATCCGAGAGGTCCCTCCGACTCTATCTTCTTCTCTAGCGGTTGCTCCTTTGGCGATTAGTCTAACAAAAAGCGACCAAGCTCTGATACCAATTGTTGGGACCTTGACACCCAATAGAGGAGGTGAATAGCTTCCTACAATTGTTAGTCGCAGCGGAAACAAAAATACTAACAAACAAAAGGAAAGCTAACTCTAGAAAATAATAAACAAGAAAGCAAACCAATACACGTTCTTTTATTGTGGTTCGGAGATTAAGGCTCCTACTCCACTGGGTGTCCATAAGGTGGACGAAACCTCAATCCGTCGGTGGATCAATCCCTGGCAAACTCTGGCTAGCTCACTCAGCTCCTTGTGGGTGGAGAAACCTCACCACAACTCGCACAAGACCACACTAGATCACTTGAGCACTTGGAAACTAATTAGGGTTAACCACCACTAATTTTGTCAACCATGCACAAGCACCCCGAGCTCTATCAAATAGAGCTCGGGAGGAAAACACGAAGGTATTTTTCCACCACCAGTTGACTAGTAAAGACACCAATCGACTGGTCCTAAGTGGAATTTGACCGTTACAGGCTAATGACTCAATACCAGTCGACTGCTACAATATATCAGTCGACTGGTACAGTGTACCAGTCGACTGCTACAATAATAGTCAACTGATTGCTACCATAACAGTTGACTGCTACATAGCCAAACGATTGTTTTCGTAACCATCGGGCACAGAAACATTTTGTGCTTTGCCCCACTCAACTGGTCAAACCCTAACCCTAGGATTTGACCCCCAAGTACATTCACTCAGCACTCGTCCTCGCCAGACCAACCTAGACCTATCCTTCTAGCCTTCTCCTTCAGTCTCGCGTTCCTCGGATGCCTCCCCATTCTTCACGCCTTGCCTTCTGAAGCTTCCTTCGGCTTTGTCCTTGTTGTCGGGTCTTCCTTTGCCAAGAGACTCCTCACCTCCCGAACTTCAATCATTGCCAAGTCACACTTGGACTTACGTTGCCAATACTACATACTTGGACTTACACTGCCAAGACTCTTCTTGGACTTTTCTCCTTTGCCAAGATCACACTTAAACTTTCCTTGTTGTACCTATCCTGCATACTCACAATGTATATTAAATACAATAATAAATCTAACTTAAACCTTTGCCCAAACATCAAAACCTAGGGCACCTAGATTGCTCTAACAAAACCTACTGCCCTCATGCCAGTTAAATTTGAGTTACCACTTATTCCAAAATTGTAAGCCCTTAGGACTGGACCCCACTCGTACATTTATATTCTTAACTAATGCAGGATGTTGTCATTCTAGCGTTTGAGCTGACTACTCGATTCTCTATGTTAAAGAGTTAATGAGAGGATCAACCCCAAATAACAAGACAAATATAATTCTTTTTTCAACTTTATATTGAAATTCAATGATAAACTCATGTGCCAAAGACTGTCTCCAATCTCCACCTCTGTACTAGTTATGCACTACATTTATATTTGTTATAGGCCAGATACCCAGAACAATAATAAGAAAGAAGTTTTGAACCAATGTTTGACAATAAGTTGATGTGGAAGAACATTTATCAAAGAATACCATTTTTGGCATCATCATGATGTTTTTCGTTGGTACTATGAACCTGATCCAATTGATTACTATTGATTGTTTTCTTTTTTTCTTGAATTACAACTTCTTTTCACTGCTTCACAACTTAAAAGTGGGGTTTAGAGAGAAAGAGGTATTAGCAAATGAGGATTCCAGCTATTTGAGATAGCCTTTGGAAGATGGATCTTTAGAAGTATGATGCCTTGTATGGTTGCACCAGCCAACTTTTGTTGCATTGACGTAGGATAGTAGAGTTTGCATTCAATGCTTTTTTATGTTCGTCTAGTTATTTGTCAGATATGATTGTCAGTTGGATGTTAATGGTATGTACTATGAAGAGGTGAAGGCAGTTGAATCAAATCCCATGCCAGATATTGATGCATGCTACAATGGTTTTCTTCATAATTGTATGGCCAAGCCCGATATCACCTATATCATATGTGACATTTTTATTTCTTTAAATCCAATTACTTAGAGAAGATTACCTCCATTCTTTCGACTTCCACTTTGCTAGCTGCATAATTGCAAATATAGCATTTTATATATATGATTCATTCATGTGACATTAATATTGAAATCATATTTTCGATATTGCCCTTGAAAGCCAATTCATGGATCACTGGTGCAATATGGGCAACTGTTTCGGTACACTCCTTACCAGGGATTCTTTGGTGAAGATTTTTTTTCTTATACATTCTGTGATATCAACAAGAATATTGCTACTGCCATGGTCTTCATATTTGTCCTCTGCAAGCCACCTCAGTTTATTTCTTTACCTGAGAAATTGCATGTAATTGAAGACATAATAAGCCCTCAATTTGGGTCAGTCTCCTTTCTGAAATTATATAATTGAAGAATTAAGTGTCCATTATCTGAAATAAGATTGGCTTCAAACTCTCTCAATCCTTTTTTAATTTGAGAATGCACACAAACTATGATGCTTGACAGTGGTTTTCCTGGATTCGAAATGATATACTCGGATGATAAGCAAAATATCTCTCTTGCAATAAGAGCAAAATCAGGGAATATCTTTTTTTCTCCGATCCAAATGCAGATTCACCAAAAGCAAGGGAACTTTTTTTCAGTAAGCAGGGGAGATGTAGCACGGAAGGAGTTAGTAATTTCTGGCTATGTAGAACCGATTAATTCTGCCTTGAAGTATCTTCAATATCTTGGGTAATATGCTGATCCTTGGAACTTAATTTTTGTCATTATGATACAATTGCCATGCATTCATACTGCATAATAGATGCTATTATTTCCTGATTCCATGTGGACAATTGCTCTTTTGTCCATTAGAAACCTTGATGTCCAAATACAACTTTAAGTTCCTTTTATGTGTTGTAGAACTTATTACCTATTGTACAACTTAACACTAGATTTTATCACATGTGGATATGGGTCTCCGTTGTATTTAGACAGGAATTTTAGCTGAATAATGAGTATACTTGTAGCATGGCATTGTTAAATATTAACTTGCTTCCATTTTTATTAGAACGTATTTTGACCTATACATGGAATAGAAGCAATATAATCGTGTTCCTATGTTGCTCTTTTCAGTACCACATGTAATTGCAAACCCTCAAAATTAAAAATAGTCAAAATTTGCACCCTTTAATGGTTGATTAACAAGTACGAAGATATGGCAAAGAGTCATTAGGAGTCGGGCACTAGGCTCACGTATACCTAACTTTTTATTAAGAAAAGTTTGAATTGCAAGGATCCATTTTCACATCATGAAATTAGCATATTACATTTCTTCCATAAGTTATTTTAACCATATAAAATATGCCTTGAACAAAATATTAACACGCCTGAGTGATTTGTTGAAAAATTGGGATCTCATGAATTGATTGATAAAAAAAATACAATAACCATATATGCGGAATTATAGGCTAAAGGGAATCATAATTTTATATCGTTGAGCTACTATTAATTGAGGTTTTAGCACGTTGGATTGGGTTTAATGAAGTTATTGTTGGAAAAATGTGAAATGTGAATGGAAACACGACTTATAGATTATTAGTCCCATATTGGTTGAGTGACATTACAACTGATCGATTGTGCAGAGGGGGTGTGAATTCAAGGCCCGGATTACATCAACCCAAGAGTTCTTGTGTGAATACTACTGCACTTAACGGACCACGGTAGAGATACAATGTATCCACGTGAATCAGTCAGACTTTGCCACTAATCTCTTTTACGTGCTCAGTCCGTGTGGCTAGCAGGAGCATGCCGCCTAGCTTGAATGCCATGTGTTGGCCATGCAAAGCATGCATGCCACAATGCATGCATGTGGCTTGTTGTTACTTTGCATGTTATCTTTACATGCTCTCGAACATGTAGCTGGCCACATGTCATTGCCTTAAGTTAAGAACACTCCTTATAAGAAGGGATGTCTTGAGCAAAAAAAAAGAACTAGAAGCAATTTTGATTCTGTGTGCGCCAAATTAGCTATTCTTCGTGAGAAGAAAGCAAGAGCAGAGAGAGCAAGGAAAAAGAAAAGGAAAAGAGATAGATTCCCTTGTTTCTTCCTCCTTTCATTCTGCTGTGCAATTCTTCGCTCGACAGACATTCGTGATAACATTTAGGTATATGCTCAGTTCGCTACGTCAACCTATGTTAGGTTGTGTCGTGATCTCGCTATTTTATCATGGGAAAAAGACGTCCAAGCGTTACCTCTTAGCACCGTCGGAGGCGATGAATCTGTTTTAAGCAGATTGCCTCACTGCAAGACACAGCGTCTTTGTTCCTCGAGTGACGCCCCTCATGCACCTCAGACTCAGGCTCCGAGTTTGTTCGGTGTTCGTCTCGAGCCTTCGACATCAACTTCCTTGATTCAACACTCGGAGCATTCGCTGACTCGACAACTTGGTGAATCGCCATCTTGACAAATTCCCTCTCCGACACGGACTTGGGTAGCTCCGGACGACATTGGCGATCAACCTACTCAGCCAGGTCGACAGCTTGAGATTATCAGTTCAAGCCATCTTGACAGATAAGTATTGTCTTGTCCCTCCGGTAGATTGTGGATAAAGATCCAACAATCTTAAAACAGGTTTGTCCTGTTGAGATGACCGCAGAAGATGTTGAGATGTAACAAGGTCAACATGTGCCGACCTCCTCAGCCCCAATTGGAAATGTTTCAATTACATATAGGGAAAATCCAGAGAAGTTCACCAAGTTGAACTTAAGCGGTGACAGCAAGATGCTCTTCTACCTGATCACGTTGAACCTAGCACGGATCTTGACTGAGGAACGTGTAAATGATGTGAAAAACATCATTGCATTCAACAAATGGAATGAGTCTAAGTTCTTATTGTTGGGGTTGCAAGGTTGCAAACATAGTCCCATATTGGAAACACATGGGAAAGATCATGGGTTTATAAGAGAAAAGATATCTCCATTGGCATGAGGTCTTTTGGGTAGAGCCCAAGAGCAAAACCATGAGGGCTTAGGCCCAAGAGCAAAACCAGAAGGTTTAACCACCGACTGTGCACAAGAGCTATGGTCTGATTGAACCATGTGAGTACAATATTGACCTCGAACAAAGAAAGTGGGGGCTCCTATGTTCGGATCAAGAGGACCAGACACCAGGCAGGAAGTCCTAGTTGCGGCTAGGCAAGGAAAGTCCTAGTAGGTCGGGTGGACCGAGGGGCAGGAAGTCCTAGTTGCGGCTAGGCAAGGAAGTCCTAGTAGGTCGGGTAGACCGAGGGGCAGGAAGACCTGGTGGGTCGAGGATCGGACGTGGGAAGCCTATGGTCCTTTGTTTGAGGGGGGGATTGTTGGGGTTGCAAGGTTGCAAACATAGTCCCATATTGGAAACACATGGGAAAGATCATGGGTTTATAAGAGAAAAGATATCTCCATTGGCATGAGGCCTTTTGGGGAGAGCCCAAGAGCAAAACCATGAGGGCTTAGGCCCAAAGTGGACAATATCATGCAATTGTGGAGATATCTAAATTCTTTTCGATCCTACACTTATGTCGAAACTACATTCTCAACAGTCTTGCCGACTCGCTGTATATTGTGTACTGTGAGAAAAAAAATGGTAAAGGAGCTGTGGGAGTCCCTGGATAAGACATACAAATTGGAGGATGTTGGGGCCAAAATTCATTGTTGGCCGCTTCTGCACTATAAAATGATTGACTCCAAGTCGGTGATTAGCTAAGTTCAGGAGCTTCAAGTGATTTGGTAAGAGATCCACTCAAAAGGCATGATGCCAAGTGAAACCTTTCAGGTGGCAGCAATCATTGAGAAATTGCCTTCTGGCCGGAAGGATTTTAAGAATTACTTGAAGCATAAGCGGAAAGAGATGAATATAGAAGAACTTGTAAGAATTTGAATTGAGGAAGACAACAAGAGTTCAGATAGGAAACTATTCTCTCAGGCTCCAATAAAAGCCAACGTGGTCGAACACGGTCAAAACTCGAAACGGAAGAATGCCAAATCTTCCAAGATGACACCCAGAGGAGACAGCTTCAAGAAAAAAATTCTCTGGACAATGCTATAACTGTAATCGAGTTGGTCACAACTTCGAAGTATAAAAAATCAAAGAAGAAGCAGGAGACCAACTTGAATGAGGAACCAGACATAGACCTCTTTGCCATGGCCTTTGAAGTGAACTTGATAGGGTCCAACCCATGAAAATGGTGGATCGATACCTGTACCACCAGACATGTTTGTTGCAACAAGGAGCTACTCCACAACTTTAAAGAAGTCAAAGATGTTGTTCATGGGCAATTCAGCAACCTCGGACATTCAGGGCCATAGGAAATTGGTGCTGAATATGACCTCTGGCAAGGAGCTAACATTGAACAAGGTGTTATATGTACCAGAGATTTGAAAAAATCTGGTATCCGGATCGCTTCTTTTTGAGCATGGGTTACGGATTGTGTTTGAGTCAAACTGGGTTGTGCTGTCCAGACATGGAATGTTTATAGGAAGAGGCTATGTAAATGATACACTCTTTAAGCTCAATATAATAGTCATTCAGCCTAAGATAAATAAAGCCAAAAACTCTTCTGTGTATATGCTTGAGTCTTCCAGTTTATGGCATGGTAGACTTGGACATGTGAACTATGATGTTTTACGTAGATTAAGTAACATGCACAACATACCTACTTTTCACCTTGACTCAGAACACAAGTGTAAGACGTGTGTTGAAGCAAATATGGCAAAGTCATCCTTTCAACATGTTGAAAGAAGCACTGAACCACTCAGCCTAATTCACACCGACGTGTGCGATATTAAAGGAACATCGACATGTGGTGGGATTAATACTTCATCACTTTTGTAGATGATCACACAAAATACGACTATGTGTATCTTCTTCAAAGTAAGGATGAAGTTATAGAGAAATTTATTTTCTACAATAGTGAGGTTGAAAATCAACTTAATAGGAAAATTAAGGTAGTTCGAAGTGATCGAGGCGGTGAATATGTATTACTATTCGCTAAGTTTTGTGCTGAACACGGGTCAGACACGAAACAACTCCCTATTCTTCTCAACAAAATGGTGTTGCTGAGTGAAAGAATCGTACTCTAAAAGAGATGATGAATGCTCTTTTATACTACCAGAGCAAATGTGGAGGAAGCTGTACTAACAGCTAATTACCTTTTAAATAAGGTACCTCGAAAGAAAATAGAAAAAAAAAACCCGTATGAGTTGTGGGGTAGAAGACAATCATCCTACTAATACTTGAAATTATGGGGGTGTCTTGCCAAAGTGTTGGTTCCTGATCCGAAGAGGATTAAGATAGGGTCAAAGACTGTTGATTGCATATTTCTTAGCTATGCACATAACAACAGTGCTTATAGGTTCCTTGTATTTGAATCTCAAGTATCGGAGATACACAAGAACTCGATTATTGAATCACGAAATGTCTCTTTCTTTGAACATGTGTTTTCGTACAAGACCCAAGAGGAAGCTAGCTCCTCAAAACGGACATATGAAACACAAAGAAAAGAAGAAGCTAATGAACCTATTGAGGTTGAGCTCAGACGAAGCAAAAGATCTCGTGTGGAAAAATCCTTCGGAATGGATTTTATCACTTTCATGTTAGAAAGTGATCCCTACAGTTATTCAAAAGCAGTAAGTTATTCTACGAGACCTCAATAGAAAGAGGCAATTGCTTCTGAAATTGATTCTATCTTACAAAACTATACCTAGGAACTTGTGGTTCTTCTTCCGGGAAATAAACCACTCGGTTGCAAGTGGATTTTAAAAAAGAAAAGGAAATCAGATGACACGATTGATGAGTACAAGGCTAGATTGGTAATTAAAGGTTATCGACAACAAGAAGGTCTTGATTACTTTGATACGTATTCTCTGGTATCAAGAATAACATCCATTAGAGTATTGTTCGCTATCGCTACTCTATGGAATTTGGAGATCCATCAAATGGATGTAAAGACCGCTTTTCTAAATTGTAGTTTAGAAGAGGAAATGAACATGGAGCAACCTAAAGGGTTTTATGTGCTAGGGCGGAAAAATAAGGTTTGTAGATTAGTTAAGTAGTTATATGGCTTGAAACAAGCTCCGAAACAATGACATGAAAAGTTTGATAATGTCATGAAGGAAAATGGATTTCAGATCAATGAATGTGATAAATGCATCTATATGAAAACTACATGAAATGACTATGTCATGTTATGTTTATATAAAGATGACATCCTTATCATTGGGAGTAATGATAAGATAATCAAATCCACTAAAACTATGTTGAACTCAAGATTTGATATGAAAGACATGAGCCTAGCTGATGTAATTCTAGGAATTAAGATTCTTAGAATAGCAGCAGAACTTGTTCTCAGTCAGTCTCATATGTGGACAAGATTTTTGAAAAATTCAACAAAAGTGATACTGCGTTGGCATGGACTCTGCTAGATATGAGTCAACATTTATCGAAAACTTAAGCTACAAGTATCTCTCAGATAGAGTACTCCAGGGTGATTCGAAGTATGATGTATTTAATGAGTTGTACACGACTAAACTTAGCCTATGTAGTAAGCAAACTCAGTAGATACACGAGTGATCCCGGTGTTGAGCACTGGAAAGGGATAACAAGTACTTAGGTACTTGCTGTATACTCGTAATTATGGACTGCACTACATGAGATATCCTGCTGTGATCGAAGGATACAGAGAAACAAATTGGATATCGGGCATGAAAGACTTTAAGTCCACAAGTGGATATGTATTTACTTTGGAAAGTGTAGTCATTTTATGGAAATCTTCTAAGCAAACCATAATAGCTAGATCCATAATGGAATCTGAGTTTGTAGCTCTTGACAAATGTGATGAAGAGGTTGAATGGTTACAACAATTCTTAGAAGATATTCCTGGATGGTCGAAACCTGTGCCGACAATTTGTATACATTATGATAGTCAATCTGCAATTGGTCGGGCCAGAGTCATCTGTATAATGGTAAATCTCGATATATACGTCATAGACACAATACTATTAGACAACTACTCTCAACGGGAGTTATCACTATTGACTATATACAGTCAAAGGATAACTTAGCAGATCTGCTAACCAAATAGTTAAACAGAGAGTTAATTGTTAGTTCATCGCGAGGAATGAGCTTGATGTAAGTGTCGATGCCAACTGTAGGTGCAAAGGAAACCCAACCTATGCTGACTAGAGATCTCAAGAATTAGGTTCAAAGGGACAACCTAACTGCACTGAAAGGCAATCACTGTGGGGGCATGACCCGATGAATCAGCGATCAAATGAAGGGTAAGCATTTTTGCTTTTAATGATCGCAGTGGAGTAATGGAAAAATACTCTCGAGAGATCACCTATGTGAGAAAGAAGTAGGGCCTCTTTAAAAAGAATTGGAGGCACAATTATTAGCGCTTCTCACAGAATCAGGCGTGTTCATGGCCATGAATGAATACACTCATGGGACCTGAGCTATATCAGGGAGAGTTTTGTTTGAGATCTATCCATGCTTACACAAACGTCAGAATAGTTCAAAAACATCACATCTACTGATTAGCCAGTAACCAACAAATTTTCACAAGGGAAGGTTCAAAGGGTAACACCTACCTATCCTATACATGACTCAACTGTCAAAGGCTATCACATACCTTGTTTCTCATGTGGGGGATTGTTGGAAAAATGTGAAATGTGAATGGAAACACGACTTATGGGTTATTAGTCCCACATTAGTTAAGTGACATTACAACTGATCGATTGTGAAGAGGGGGTGTGAATCCAGGGTCTGGATTACACCAACCCAAGAGTTCTTGTGTGAATACTATTACATGTAACGGACCGCGGTCGGGATACAATATATTCACGTGAATCAGTCAGACTTTGCTACTAATCTCTTTTACATGCTCAATCCGTGTGGCTCAGCAGGAGCATGCCACCTGGCTTGAATGCAATGTGTTGGCCATGCAAAGCATGCATGCCACAATACATGCTCAAGCTCGTGCCAATGCATGCGTGTGGCTTGTTGTTGCTTTGCATGTTATTTTTACATGCTCTCAAACACGTAGCTGGCCACATGTCATTGCCTAAAGTTAAGAACACTCCTTATAAGAAGGGATACCTTGAGTAAAGAAAAAGAACTAGAAGCAATTATGATTCTGTGTGCGCCAAATTAGCTATTCTTCGTGAGAAGAAAGCAAGAGCAGACACAGAGAGCAAGGAAAAAGAAAAAGGAAAAGAGAGATTCCCTCGTTTTCTTCCTCCTTTCGTTTTGTCGTGCAATTCTTCGCTCAGCATACATTCGTGATAGCATTCAGGTATATGCTCAGTTCGCCACGTCAACCTGTGATAGGTTGTGTTGTGGTCTTGCCGTTTTATCCTGGGAAATAGACGCCCAAGCGTGACCTCTTAGCACCGAGGGACGAATATGTTTTAAGGAGACTGCCTCGCTGCAGGACTTGGTGTCTTTGTTCCTCGGGTGACGCCCCTCACGCACCTCGGACTCAGGCTTCGAGTTTGTTCGGCGTTCATCTCAAGCCTTCAATATCAACTTTCTTGATTCAACACTTAGAGCACTCGCCAACTCGACAACTTAGTGAATCGGCATCTTGACAAATTCCCTCTCCGACACGGACTTGGGTAGCTCCAGACAACATTGGCGATCGGCCTACTCAGCCAAACCGACAACTTTAGATTATCAGCTCAAGCCATCTTGACAGATAAGTAAGTACTGTCCTGTCCCTCTGACATATTGTGGATAAAGATCCAACAGTTATTAGGTTGGGTATCTCATTTGGATGAGTCGTGAAAGTTGACATCAAAATCGATCTAATCATAGGCCTAGTACATTGTTTGAAGAACCGCCAATTGACCTCAGACCCTAATTAAGGGTAATTATGGACTATGAGTTAAGACTGGGTCTCGACGAGGACAACAATCCAAAAGAGGGGAGACTAAGATACCCAATGCAAGCTCGCATGTGGAGTTATAAGCTAATAAATGAATTAATAAACTTACAGAAATGGTCTACTATTAACTTAACTTTAAGCATTTTAATTCAATAGCTAAGTCTAATAAAGTAAACGGGTTAGTCCTCGTATCTAAGCAAATCGTGATAAAAGTCATTAGACTTGCTTCAGCTAGATGAGGTCAACCTACTGAATGAATTACTGTAATTATAACATAGTACGTACATAGAAGGTAGAAGGATTTTGCCTATAAAGCAGCAGAACCCAAGAGTCTCTTTAACATCGTGATGAAAGGGGGCTAAACATTGGGCTCAGAATAAGTTGAACATATGTCCAGGTTCAAACCATAACTCAAAACCATGTCGCACTACTATACCCCAAGACAAGAGAACAGTACCAATCTCTTTAATATTTTGAAGCAGAATAGAACTTGCCGCTACCATGAATGTAGGATGAAGTTATGTGTCCCCTCTCGACTGAACAGAAAAGCATATCATCTAGCAGAGCAAAACCAAGGGGAAAGGCATGATCCATTCCTCATCAAAAGCCAAAAGGGGATGTTTTATAACATGCTAATCATGGAAGGAAGGTCAATGGTAAGACTGCAGACTATAGTGCCTAATCAATGAGGACCAAAAGCCAACTTATGCTCACTTTGGAACAATGTCCATTCTAGAGCTTTTAGAAGCAAAGCAAAGTCCAAAACCCTCCCAAAATTTGATTCTGTCATATTATAGACATTCAACACCTCAGTGAGGAGTATTATGGGGGGGAGATTGAGTTGACATGTCTAGACAAAAAATGGTGTATCAACCCAATGACATTGTCAGCTTTAGACAAAAAATGGTGTATCAACCCAATGACATTGTCAGCTCCACGTTGATCAAATTCTCATGTCTAGCATGTGAAGTTATCATGTTGGTTCGACTCTCTGAGATTCATCTAGGAGAACAAAGAGGTTGAAGCCCATACCTTCTGAACCAAAATTACCATAATATGGATGTGGTATATTGGTTCAACCATATAGATGTAAACTACATTAGGGCTATTCTCTCACCCACATTTTACTCAAAGTCGAAGTCGATAATCTTCACAATGGATCCCCAACTGGCAGTCCTCATCAATATCGTTAATGAGATTAAAGGAAGAGACACTGGTTTCCATTATATAAAAATTCCAAGCCAAGAATGGCAAGTTTCCATTGCAGATATTCATCACCCATGTCAAGCAATCTAGATTGTCTTCCTTTGCAGGTGGTTAATGCTGACAATGGATTAGGAGTTATTGGCACGCATTCCCTGATGGATAGTCACCTAGGCAGACATTTCCTTTGTGAGAATTTCAAGAATTATTTATCTCTGCCACAATAAAGAGGGCTCCATTCCCACTCTAATGAAATGTTGTGGAGGATAAAGTTGATTGCATCCTCATGAAAGGGGGTAAGAAAATGAACCGAAGAAGGTGATGCAATCTCCAAGGGCCACGTCTGATGGTTACAAAGGGTTTTAAGGTTCTTCATGGGTATGCGGTTGGTGTGGCATTGATAATATCGCAATGTCTATGTTGTCTACATCGCCAACAACTCCAACTTGTGAGCAACATCTTGACGGTCCCTCCCAAAACAATTGCAGCATTTACTACATAGGAAGCTGATGAACTTCAAAGATTGTGGAGGGACACAACCTATTCTTGGCAGTAGAAGGATCAACCTAATAATAAGATCTTACTCGTATTTGAGGTAGGATGAGGTATAGGCCTGGAACCATCATCAGCATCCTAGAGTCGACGAAGAGGCATGTGGATTTTGAGAGTGAAAATCTCAAGGAGGGGCAAGAGTGAGCAAGTCTTCATAACAGTGGGAATAGGCCCCTTCTAGTTGAAGCCCCCAACATTGTGCCAGGTGTGATCTTCGCACCCTAACCCTCTCATGTTAAATTTCTTATGGTGCAAGGAATAAATCCTATTGTAGCTTAAGCTATTAACAATGTATAAGCATAGGGTGATCTCTTTCCTGATAGATTAATCTTTTGGACAAGTGGTCACCTCAAATATGGCATAAGTAACTAAATATATGAGATTGAGCTTTATAGATTGACTATTTTCCTAGTACATAAGCTAATTTCTCACTTATGGTTTACATAACCTTCTTTTATGTGAATGGTTCTAATATCATGCAGTAACGAGAACTTCTATGGGAATGATATAATCACTTTGAATGCCATGAATGATAATGGAGTACAAGAGGCTCGTGTTCCAGCTTTTGTTGCACCAATAAATGACATTCCTACTATCAATGCTCCTAAATTTATAAATTTGGAAAGCAAGGAAGCAAGCAACGGGCATCATCTTTTTGAAAAACAAAGAGATGTGTTTGAGTTAGTTATTGTTGATTCAGACATTTTCAATTTTTCAGGTAATTTTATATTTGAAGGTATTATTCAGGGGAAGAATAATATGATGACTGTGAAGTTTCAAAATGGAAAGCTCTATCAAACTTTACAAATTGATAACTGAGCTTTAGTAGAGATGCACTTTAGTTTTTACCCTTGTTATTCCTGGAATTTGGACTACAATGCTGATATACATACAAACTAAAAATGATTGGGTTTGCCACAAATGGGGCTTTTAAGGTCTTGAAATGATAGGGCCCAGCGCAAATATTGAAACTTTGTCTTGTCTTGTAAGTATTCAGAATTATCAAGCTGAATGTGCACAATCTCTGTTACATACTTTGATAGAGTAATGAAGTTTCAAGTCATCAGCAGAACATTAGTTGCTTTGTAACTAACATTCCTGCATGGAAATATAAGGTCCAATGAAATTGCATTTCAAATTTATTGCAGACTCTGCATTTCTGTTTTCCTGGGCAAATATTTCGTGACACAGTGTCCCCTTTTTTTCACTTTTTTTTTTAAAGCAAGATTGTGCAATTTTGGTAAATCCACCATAATGTTTGGGCCTCTTGGAGATGTTATTGCAGTCAAATCCTTTAGCTGTCAAGATCATGGGAATTAAAACTTATAGATTCTTACTACACTGGTTACTATGCTTATGTGACAGGTAACAAATCCCTTTTCATTGTAATGATATCAATGGAAGTAAATGAAGGGACCTTGTCAACTACTCTGCCAGTAAATCTCATTAGTTCATCCGAACTGAAGATTCAAGGTAGCAATCAATGGCAGCCTCTTCAGACTTTTGTGACAATATCCAACCATTTTGTTCTTAAAGGAAAAGGACTTAGATTCCGTGGAACAATTAGTGACTGTAACAGTGCAATACAACAGTTGCACTATCAAGTAAGTGCATAATATAGTGTACTCTGGTCTTAAAAGAGAAGCAGAAAAGAAAAAGAATACCATGGGAATTTAAAATTACACAAAATTGGTAATATTTGTGTTTCTTTGCTTATGATGTAAACGATTGTCTTAAACCCAACAGTCTTCTAAACTCATGTTTGACTATAGTGTCCTTATTATAAGAAATTTGTGGAATAAAACTTTATCATTTAGGCCTGTTCATAACCCTAGAATTTTATTTTGCCTACAAAGGCCATTACGTCTGATCACTTATGTAAGTTATATCCAGTGATTTAGTATTTCTAAAAAATTTAACTTCAATATTCTGTAACAGGATAGGGGAAATGATGCAGTATTGACTCTAAAGGTGAATGATTTGGGAAATTATGGATGCTATCCTGATTGTTCAGAGATGACATCGATGCCACTTTGTAATGAGGTTATCGTGAGTCTTATAAAAAGAAGGCCGGTACATCGTTTGGAAGTTCTTGGTACCTTTTCTGTTATCATTTTTTTAGTACTTTTTTTCAGTGTCTTATCAAAAACAAGTTTCATTTTAATCTATATATATATATATATATATATATATATATAAATCCGAAATGATCATCAGTAGCCATCAAAAATTCAATTTAGGTAACTTGTTACCTCTGCACCAGTCACTAGATAGAGGATAATCTGGTATTATTATTTTAACAGGTTTCCTTGACATTTTGCAGTGCTTAGATATATAATAATCTTGGAGATTATCATGATGCTTCTTCTGGGAGCTATGCTTCTTTTCTTCATTTGCAAGTGTCTAAATGCCCTGCATAGAGATAGACGTGACTCCTTTAATGTTACACCCTTCTCAACTGGTGAAAACCTCAACCGTTACAATGTAAGTCATATTTTCCTTCATAATATATTTATCCTCTGTCCAAGTATGCACAGACCATTACAATATGGAATTGTGCCCCCACGGGCTGGATCAGCTGGTTAGGTGTCTGCAGCTTGCCACTGAAGTCGTGGGGTCGAAGGTCGCCAGTTGCACTCGGGGATAAAACCCTGGTCTGCTGCGCCAAAAATTCCTTCGACCCCCAGTCACCTTTCCTGCCCAGCATTAACCGTGATTTACTCCCTCTGGAATCTTGTGGGGCCGGGGCCAAGGGGCCGCTAGGGTGGCGGTTCACCTTTTGCCATTACAATATGGAATTGTCTAATTTCTTAATGTCATTTGATTATATTCATTATATTCTGCTTTATGCCTTTTCGTTCCTGCATAAGCCTCCATCAATCAAGTAAACATACTAGATTAGATGTTGTGCATTCATTGATCACCCTCTGTAGATTTTCTTTCCCTTGTTCCATGTAAATAGACCCTTAGATTTAGCATTGGCTTGTTGATAAAATAGTGTCAATTTGTGGACATGAAATAGGATGAAAGTATTGTTTTCTTTTAACTAACATGTCTTTAGCATGGTGAGCAAACGAAGAAGGTGAAGACCTATGCTTCTTCATAATGGCTTTACATTTTCCTTTTCGATCTGTTCTTCTAGATTTGCCTTGTGGTCAAACTATATTGTGGTGGTTATTAATGATTGGACTAAACCCCTCTAATCCTTCTCTCTCTTTTTTTTCTTTGGCTATTATGATTTGTTCTATCTGGTACATTTTTTGGAATGAATTTTGCCTCTATTCCTCTTCTTGAAAAATAGAGTTAGCTTCGCTAGCAATTCACTGGTCCATATCTACTTTATCCCTGCATAGATCTTCTACTTGCTCTTGTTTGTAATTCTGCAGCGCAACGGTAAAGTTCTTCAGAAAATATGACAGCCTGAAAGGATGCCCAGTGTGGATCGATCAGCAAAGAACACAATTCTAAATCGCCACTATATTATTTGTTGATGGGTTTACAATTCCCAAGTGCTACAAAAGAGTTGCATTTTGTTATCTGTTCCAATGTATTTAGTCTCGAAACTAATCTGCTTAAAATAATTTGGACGGTTGAATTATTTATTTGTTCCATTTTCTCATATATTTTGTGCAAATGTTGATTTAGTGCGGTTGTTCAATCGACCACTAATCGACCACGTGAAAAACAACTCAGGCAGAAGACTTTGTTAATCTTATAAATCCACACTGGTTTACATGTCACTGGAATTATAGTAGTTAAAAGCTTTAGCACGGGGAAAGAACAAGATAATATTCTTTATTCTATTAGGCATTATTGTTGTGTTTTGTTTTTCTTTCTGAAGACTTTTCAACTAAAATCATTGGTTGCATGTGAAAAAAAAAAAAGGCAATTAGCTTGCCTTTAAGGACATCTCCCATGATTAAAATTTTACAAAAGTTTTTTTTATTATTCTAATATATCACATCACGCCACATCAATATTCTAAAAATTTATTGAAATAACTCCAATAGTTAGAATTCTAAAAAATTCTAAATAATTTTTAAATAGTCTAATTAATAACATATAATTGCATGACTACATACATATTACATAAATTTCAAAGAAAAAAATAGTTTTGAAATTTTACTACTGCTCTTGAAATAGAAAGCTCAAACCTTGCATCCATAATAGTTAAAACATTTTTGTTCAATTTTTTCATTTTCAAACTTCTTTAAAAACTTTACATTGGAGATGTCCTAATGTCTCCATCAATCCGTCTCTAGATTAATACGAAGGAAGTAAATTATGGATAACTATTAATTAATAGTACATATGGTCAAAACATGAGAGAAGATAAACTTAGACACGTGAGTGAGCATTCAGTTAATTCGGTTAATTTGATATTAATTTTGTATAAATTCTTGTTATTGTTATTTTAAATAAATTTAGTTTAGACCTGACCATGGTTCGGAACCGACGGTTCGATGGTTCCAGGCAGGTCGACCCTTAACCTTAACAGCCCAAAACGGTTACGGTTCACGGTTCAGAACCGCCGGTTCACGGTTCGGTTCACGGTTCGTCACGGTTCGCCACGGTTCAAGATTAATATGTTAAAAAAAATAAAAATTAAAAATTAAACAAAACATTAAAAATTAGAAATTAAAATTTATTGAAAAAAGGGCTTGCACTTATTTAAGTTGCCTACGTATCCCTTTAGGGGAATCAAAGCCCACGTAGTTCTTTTACATTTTTATCCTTTTACATTTTCATTCACTTCCATTTCCTGTTCCTGTCGTATTTGTTCCTTCAGTATCAAAATCTTCAACTTCGTCATCTGGAAGTTGCATTCCTTGGATTCTTTTCTCCGCTCTGGTCCAATCGTCCAGTAATGCTTGGGCTTCCAATGAGTCGGGAGACAAAGTTAATCGTCGTTCATCTAATATGTTGCCGCCGGCACTGAACGTCTGCTCCACAGCAACAGTTGACACTGGACAAGCTAAAATTTCTTTTGCGAGAACGGGAAAGCTTTGAGCCTTCTGTGACCACCACTTTAAGATATCGAAGTTTTCGCTATCTGCTTCATTAAAATCAAAAGAAGTCATAAAATAATTCTCAAGTTCCTTTGTGGAACTTGAGGATCCTCGTGGACGTTTTGTCTGTTCTTTTAATAAGAGTTGTGCTTTTGTAAGTTTTAAATTACTACTAGTAGTTTGTTGAATTTCAGAAATATTAATTTGTGTTCCATATTTTGCATAATATTGATTATAAATATCATATAAATAAATTCTAATATTATATATAATATTAACTGGATCAGGGGAAGAAGAATCTTTAATTGGAATTAAAGCGTCATAATATAAAGTTAACATTTCTGGTAAAATTTCTAATTTAAATCTAGGATCTAAAGCAAATGCAATTAAATAAATTTCAGGAATTAAATAAAAATATTTTTCCCATTTAGTTTTCATAGCTAAGATGCAAGGAGATAAAGATTCATTATTAATATGTTCATTTAAAACTAATACTATATTAGAAAAATTTTCTAAAACTAATTGAGCAGTGGGATAATAAACACCGGAAAGTTGTTCGGTTGCATCATTAAATACTTTTAAAATTTCACAAATACTACTACAAATATTCCATTGTTGTGAAAATAAATATATATTAGTATTAGTATTTTGTGCAAAAAATGAACATAATAATTCTTTATATTGAAAT
Organism: Zingiber officinale; assembly: GCF_018446385.1. Classification (NCBI taxonomy): domain Eukaryota; kingdom Viridiplantae; phylum Streptophyta; class Magnoliopsida; order Zingiberales; family Zingiberaceae; genus Zingiber; species Zingiber officinale. The sequence continues at coordinate 111,517,113 of NC_055993.1, read as the reverse complement.
GAATCTTGTAATAATTGGTATGTTGAATTCCAACGTGTTGGTACATCACGTGGAAATTTTTTAGGTCTCATTCCATTAATTTTACAAAACCTACCTCATTGTTTCATTATAGATGGATGAGACCATAAATAAGAAATTACAATTCTAATTGGTTTAATATAACTTTCTAAAATTTTTAAACCATCTTGAACACATAAATTTAAAACATGGCATACACAACGAATATGAAAAAATAAACCTCCAATAATAGGTTGACAAACAAATTTTAGATCATCTATACAAGCGGTATTAGAACTAGCATTATCTAATGATATTGAAAATATTTTATGAGTTAAACCATATTCTTCTAAAATTAAACATAATAATTGTGCGATATTATGAGCATTATGTGATTCATCAAAAACTCTATAAGCTAATAATCTTTTTTGGAGGTTCCAAGAGTTATCGATCCAATGGCAAGTCACACCCATATACGAATGTGTTTGCCAATGATCACTCCAAATATCGGAACATAAAGAAACTTTATTATCTAATTTACTAAATTCATCAATTAAATTCTTTTTTCTTTGTTTTACTAATTTTTTAATTGTACGAGTAAGTGTAGTCCTAGGAACACGTTTAGCACATGGATTAAGAGATTATTTACAAAAATCTTCAAATGTGCATTTAGATCCAAAACTAAAAGAAAGATGTTCTACGGAAACAAATTTAGCTAATGATTCTCTTAATTTATTATCCGAATATAAAAATAAACCGGAATTGGTACTACCGCTAGTTGAAGAAAATCTTGATAATTGTGTTTGAGAACGGTCGAGTCCATATTCCGTCGGGTGCTTCGTTTCTACATGTCGTTTCAACGACCCATAGCCGCCGGCGGCTTGGAATTTGTAGGAAGCATTGCAGTGCTTACATTTTGCACGCATTTCTCCCGACGGAAGAGTGACCTTCTCAAAATGTTTAGTAAAAATAGAAGACTTTAGAGGAGGAAGTTCCCGAACCTTAGAAGTAATTGCATCGGTACTTCCTTGTGTTTCGGGTGTCGGATTCGGAAGATGTTTGATCTCATCATCGGTGGATTGAATGTTGGGGTCCTCCTCCCGCGGATTCATTATTTGTTTTCCCTTCCGAGCTCGAGATGATGCACCTCCGCGACCTCCTTCCATTGTAATTGAAAATTGAAAACGAAAGCGTGTAGAGATTAGAGAATACGAAAATGAGATTAAGAGTAGAGAAGATGTGTGTGAAAAATGATGAAATGAGCTCTCTATTTATAGAATTTTGATAGTAACGGACACTAAATCATAGTCATTGATCAAAAAACGGTCAAATGATCCTAACCGTTGAAAAAAAATATCCAAAAAACCCTCCCAACGGCTACGAACCGCCGGTTAACCGGCGGTTCCAACGACTATGAACCGTCGGTTAACCGGCGGTTCAAGCAGTTTAAAAAAAAAAAAATATTTGTTTGCGGCTGAACCGCCGGTTCAACCCGCCGGTTAACCGGCGGTTCGCCGGGTTTACAGCCCATGAACCGGAACCGGCCCGGCAACTTGCCAGGCCGGTTCCGGTTCGACCCGGCGAACCGGGTCAACGGGCAACCGACCCGTTGACCCGGTTACGGGCCCGGGCCGGGTCCGGGCCAGACCCGGCCCGGGGTCGGGTCTAATTTAGTTAATTCGGTGTTAACCGAAATAATCGATTCGGTTAATTTAGTTTTAGTAAAACTTTGATTTGATTTAGTTAGTCAATACTAAATCGATTTTCGATTAATTCGATTAATTTATAGACCAAATTAATCAAATGTTCACCCCTAGACACGTCGAGGTTTAATTTTAAGATTTCATATTATAACCCTTTATAGCACTGTTTAAAAGGGACAAAATCATTGGTTGCATGTACTTTGAAAATTTGGGTTACTTCTATGCTGCTAACGTTAACCTAACGTGGTAAGCATCACTAAATGAGTTGCCAATAATTATTATATCAATGGATGTTTGAAATGATGCACATACATGGATCGATGAATCTAAATATCAATTAGAATTGTTTATGCACTGCTAAACATTGACATTGTCTATTTTGGAAGTGCGAATGTGCTGTCTATCATGTAGACTGCCTGTTTAAAAATTTTATCAACAACCACCATAATAAACCATAATAATTAAATATTATTCTAGTGGTGGTCGGCTATAGATTTTTTATTTATTTATTTTTTACTATATTATTATTTATATTTAAATAAATTTTATTTTATTATATTATTGTTAATAAAAAACAATTATAGTCTCCTTGTTTAATTTACATATTATTATAGGGCGTGTAATAATTTTCTAATTACATATTCATATCCTATTAAATGTCTCCATAAATTTTTAATCAATTATCATGTAACTTCAACTCTCTAACATTATCCTTTCTTATTTTATCTTTTCTTATATGTTCTAATATCCACTTTAATATATTTATTTTTATAACTTGTATCTTCAGCTTATGTGTTGTGTGTCTAATATTTGGCTTCATATAAAATAACATATTTTCATTTCATAAAATTTTATTTTAAGTTATAAAAGTATTTTACCATGACAAAGAATAACTAATGTTTTCCTTCGTTTCAACTATCATACTTGTATTGTATATACAAGACATTTCTTTTAATTTCTTCATCCTTTTATAAAAATAATCCAAAATACTTAAAACATTTGATTGGATGTAATGTAATCAAGTTTGTAATGTAATCAAATTTGTAATATGATGTAATTAATATTATGTTTGGTGAAAGAGTTATATACTATACATGTAATCTTTGATTATAAGATAGATTACATTCTTTTATTTGAAGTCCATTATTTTTATAAGAAATGTAATTCATATTATTATAAAATGATAAAAATATCCTGTGATCTTTGTCGACGACGATCGACGGTGGAGGGTGGCCACCGGTGGTGGCGATGGTCGATGACGACAACGACAACCGGCGATGGCCTATGGCGATGGTCGTCGCCGCCGATGACCGACGGTGGCCTATGGCGATGATCGCCGCCGCCAACGACCGACAGTGGCCTACGACGATGAATGGCAATGCCTGGTGATGACGATTGACGACGATGACGATTGGTGGCTGCAACGACCGATTGATGTAAGAAATGAACTAAGAGTATATTTGACATATTAAATCTTTGAGTTGGAATATAATCCAGATTATATAGTATTTACTTTGTAATCCAGATTATAAAAGTTTATTGTCTTTTGTAATCCATATTATATTACATTAAGGCTACGTTTGGTAGGGTGTAATCTGCCTTGTAATGTAATCAGGATTATATTATTATTTTATTTGGTTTAATTTTAAATTTGTAATGTAATGTAATCTGGATTACAAAAGGTAGTGAAGTTTTGTAATCTGGTTACAAAGCAAATACTATGTAATCGGATAACATTACGAGGTCATCGTTTAACCAAAATTTAAATGTCGAATATACCCCTAGTCCACCGTGGTCGCCATCCACTGCCATCGGCTGTCGCTGCCCACCACCGTCGGCCCTGCCCCGCCGGTCGTCGTTGACGCCGGCCGCCGGCGACCACCGCCGGCCGCCGGCGACCACCGCCGGCCGCCGGTGGTCCGTCGGTCGCCGGCGACCACCGTCCGCCGCCGACGACCACCGCCACCCACCGACGACCACCGACCGCCGCCACCGGCAACCACGGCCGGTCATCGCCCGCCAACCACCGCTGCCGCCGACGATCACTGTCGGGCGCCGCCGACGATCACCGTCGGGCGCCACCGCCGGTTGCTGGTGGCGACTGTCGGCGGAGGAGGGCAACGACGACGACCGTTGGTTACCGCAAGCTTCGACAGAGGTGTGGCGGCCATCGGTAGAGGTCACAGGATATTTTTGTCATTTTATAATAATACAAATTACATTCTTTATAAAAAATAATGGACATCAAACAAAAGAATATAATCATCCTTGTAATCAAAGATTATATACATTACATTACCAAACGTAGTAATGTAATCAAGATTACATTACATTACATTATAAATTTGATTACATTACAAGCAAGATTACATTACACCCAACCAAACGTAAATGTTTTAAATTAAACTAAACAAAATAATAAATTTTGTAATATAATATTGATTACATTATAAGGCTGATTAGTCCTCACAAAAAGCATCTTAAGTTACAAACAAAATTTCCTATTTATTTTTACATAATTAATTATTTATAATTTAAATATTTTTTTTAAAAAAATGAATTCTAGAATTATACTATTTATAGTTGTTATGGTTTTATTTTTTTTATTTTGTCAAATTGATTGATAATTATTAAGTTTTTTCATTAGAATCTCAAATTTTTTATATTATAAAAATAAATATTTTACACTTTAATAATATTGTTCTTTTTTATATAGATTTTAGTTATTCCTCCTGTGTCTAATATGTTCCTTCAAACAAGTGGAAAGATAAAATAGTATCAATCTATCCATCTCTCCGGTCTTAACTTCTACACTTTCAATCGAACATGCCAAACTTTTTTTTATTCAATCCATCAACTTAAATAAGTAATATATACAAAATATCTCAATTTATATACATATGTCCAATGTCTTCAAACTACATCATAATGGATAGAATTTGTTCGACTCTCATAATTAAAAGATTTTTTCTAGATTTGTGAAGTAATAATTCAGATTTCACAGTGATCTCTCTTTTTTTTATCTGATTTTAATGAGACATATAAAGAGTGAATAATACATAATGATAATAATTAAAATTAATTCTAATTGATACAGATTTATCAAACAAATAATATATTTCATACCTTATTCATTGCATCAATAAGTGATGCCCTCACCCATTCACACATTCTGGAAGGGATAAATGGAGGTCCTGCTCTAAAAATTTTGGACAAGAAGAGGTCTGTCTATTCATTAGTTGGATGAATTAGATTCTACCTGTTAAACAAGTGGGATCCAGTTTATCTAACTAATAAATTAATAGGGGATCAGGGGTGGTCCAAGGATCCTAGACCAGAAGATCCCTGTCTGAATAAATGAGATATTTTTTTCCCAACGAGTCATTTTCACATCAAAATTAAATTCAAGAACTATTATATCATATAATTATACAGATTCTATCTGCATAAATCCGCGGAGGCTTCCATACAATGAAATTATTATCTTATTCATTGAATTCTAACCTTGCTTATTTTCCAGAAAACTAAAATTTGAAAAATTAATTAATCATGTTTGTGAATGAATTTCACTTTTTTTTTCCAACTTTTAGAGGATGAGATCTTCTGGACCATTTTTCCTAGTCCGTTCTTGGACTAAAAAAGATGGGTAAGGATCCTCAGGTCTAGAATTTCTGGATTAATTCTGATCTCCTGTTAATTCATTAGTTAAATATTATGGATTATCCCTATTTAAATAGATGAGAATCATTTTTCCCATCTATGTAAATGCTGGAGCAGGTGATGGCCCAGGATTTGCGGCCTATTTTCTCAGAGAACGAGCTCCGATTTGGTCAACCATATCGAATCTTTTACAAACGACGGCTTGAGGAACAATTAAAGTCAACACATGGAGCAAACAAAAAAAGAGTACAAATCCACATCAGCTACATCGCACTTCCTCATCCATCAACAACTTCAATAATTTATTCTTCTTCTTCTTCACCAACTGATCTGTTCACCAGTCGCCGCCTTCGGTTTCATTGGGGAAGCAGTTGGTGGTCGGAGGTCAGGAAGGCGTAGGTGTAGACCACCCCCGCCAGGCCCCCACCGATCAGCGGGCCCACCCAGTAGATCCACAGCGCCGAGAAGTCCCCGCTGGCCACGGCGGGCCCGAACGAGCGCGCCGGGTTCATGGACCCACCAGAGAAGGGGCCCGCCGCCAGGATGTTGGCGCCCACAATGAATCCGATGGCGATGGGGGCGATGGTTCCCAGCGACCCCTTCTTCGGGTCCGCCGCCGTTGCGTACACCGTGTACACCAGCGCGAAGGTGATGATTATCTCGAACACCACCCCTTCGCCGGCGCCCACCCCCGCTCCCAGTCCATGCGTCGGCGTCTCCTGTATAACGTATTTTTATTAAATGTAAAATTTTTTTTTTTTTTTTAATTTAAGATGTTTAATTAAATATATTACAAGTCCGGTGGTAAACTTGACGAGAAAAGCCCCGACGACGGCTCCGAGCAACTGCGCCACCCAGTAGAAGACGCCCGTGAGGATGGTGATGTGGCCGCCCAGCGCCAGCCCGAATGTCACCGCCGGGTTCACGTGCCCGCCGGAGATGTTGGCGCTGATCGACACCGTCACGAAGAGCGCGAACGCGTGCGCCACCGCCACCGCCACCAGCCCCGCCGGGTCCAGCGCCGCGTCCGACGTCAACTTGTCTTTAACAATTAATCAGTTAATTAAAATCCACGCGTTCATTTAATTAATCAGTAGTAGTATATTATATATAAATACATACTGTAGGCGATGGCGGAGCCGACGCCGGCGAAGACGAAGAGGAGCGTGGAGATGAACTCGGCGAGGTAGGCCCTGAGCGTGCTGGCGCTGAAGGAGTCGTCGAAGCGACCAAAGGCGATTCCGGCCATCGTCGGGCGTCGATCGTCAGCTCCTGTCTCGAAGAATGCTGATGGATGGGGGGAGAATATACGAGCGGTCGCATATATATATTGACGCGGTGACGTAAGTAGGGCGGGGAGCAGTTGGTGAAATGAGTGGATGAGGAATAGGCCGAGCTCATCCAATGCCGGCACGCCAGCTGTCACCGACATGCGGCAGCGATGGGATTGTCGATTAGCTCATCAATGATTTACGTTTGCGGGGCCCGCTCAGCCGACCCGCCTATGGAACCATCTCGTGGTGGGCCAGCCCTGACGAAGACCAACGACAAGCATTGTTTTGGTAAATTAATAATAAAATAAATTTGGTGAATAAATAAACAAATTAGCGGTCGCAGCATTTTTTGAATAAAAATATAGAAATGAATGGTCGCTGGTAGTTTGTCGTCTAAACAAAAAAAAAAAAAATCTGTTGCAATTACTTCGATTAAGGTGACGTAGAAATTTATGATGATAAAATTGGTACTCTGTTATTTGAATAGTTTGTATTACGGATCGATCCATGAAGTCTGATTTTAAAATTTTTGATTAATTTTATAATAGATTATATCAGTTAGATTTTTTCCAAAAAAAAAAGGTTTGATTTAATCTGTTTTAATTTGTTCCATTTATTCAGTTCAATTGGATTTTTGATATTGATCACCTCGGGGTTTTATAGATTTTCACAAAGAAGTTAATACTCTTTAATTCTTATAAAGGAAAATTAATCACACCCATACGAAGCTTTGTGAAAATCACATTGCTCTTGGTCCCCAACGTGAGGAATAATTGCCGCATAGATCTTTTGACAAAGGACAGAGGAAGGGTGAGAGGGAATCGTCCATTCCGCCGTTGGGACCTCAGGAAGGTAGAGTAAACCTCTTTTCATGTGATGTGGACCGTTGTAGGGGAGCTGCGACGGTTCCATATTTTTTAACAACCAATTCAGAAAAAAGAAAAAACAGAAGGATCCTTTGGCATTTTGGATGCTCATACTCTTTTTATTTAGGGGTTCAATTCCATTAGCAAATTTCTTATGGGGCTGAGGAAACGCCACTTAGATTGTTCAAAAACATTTACTATTGACTTATTTATCAAAATGTATGTTTTTTGGGATATGAATAAACTTGATTTGTTATACAAACAAAGTATGTTACGCTGCACAATAGGTGTCCACGCTTGCTGTGCGCACGTGAGAGGGAAAGACGAGACCGGATCCTCTGGATCGTAATTGGATCCTCTAAATCGTACTTTGCGATCTAGATGATCGACCACTTCACTGATAGGTATAAATTCATGGACCCTATCTGTTACACAGATAAGGTCCATGAGATCTCACCTATCAACAACTCCTGGTCCAAGAACGGACCAGGAGTTGCGGTTTAGAGGATCTCATCTCGGGAAAGACCCACCTTGACATCTCTCATGTGGCCCCAACCCTTTTTACGATGGCAGGAAGATGAATACATTCGTTCCCAATATTCTCGTCAATTTATTTCAGGATCAACACAGAGGAGGATCTCATCTCCTCTCACATGAGCACGACAGACGATGGGGATACCTACCGTGCAATGTAAATTATTCCTATAAAATGTTTAGAACATCCATAATGGAAATTAAAGGGGGCTTTTATTTGGCTCACATGTCAAACCCAAGGAGCTCACATGAGGAAGCTCCATTCATTTTTATTTTTCAGTTTTAAAAAAAGTAAAATATGTTTCTAATTTAATAATGACTTTTTTTTGGGGGAAAAAAGACGAGTGAGATAAAAAAAAATAAAAAGTTGTTGATTTTTTTTTATAGTGAGAGATAAATAAGAATATTTTTAATGTGATATTGATATGATATTATAAGGTCATAAAAAAATCTCTGAGAGCTTCTGTATCTATCACTAGAAATGATATTATTTATCTTAAATGATTAGTATCATTGTTCCACGATTTTATATGAAAAAAATTAGACATTCATCAGATATTTATGTCTATTAAAAATTGATGTCGACGTCTATTAAAATAAACTTCTACATTTAAAGATGCACTTAAAGGAGCACTATGGTCAAAATTCAAGATACAATGAACGGGCAAAACTCAGCCTGATCGGACTTGCAACCTAGCCCGTTAAGATGCCCCTCCGGTTCGACTCCGAGACTTCTTCCGGTCGAGAATAATAATCTCGAGGTCTAGTCACTCAAATCTCGGCCCCGCAGGACCACTCACCTTGTGTCGAACCTTGCAGTGATTTGGATCGACTAGTCTAGAAGCAGCCCTTTTCCCTCGTCGCCGGCGACGGCCGCTGCGCTGCTGGCATCGGATCTATCCCGCTGGCGAAGCGCGTGGCATCCTCGAACTACGAAAGGATTGAGGTGTGCAGCGACGAGTCGCTCTTCTCCTCGGTCGACGTCTTCATTCGTAAATCTTCTGGCGCTCGTGCGATCACAAGGTGCTTCTTTCTTCTTTCCTTGTTGAACTCCCAAAAAATTCACGTCTCATATCATAGGATGGCCGGTTGTGATGATATGCCGTACTTGCTCTTTTAGTCCTTTAGTTTGATGCTTGCTGCAGTTAGATATTCATCCTCGTCTTCCGTGATTGTTGGATTTGGCTCTATAATACTCGAACTGAATAGGGAGGGGATGTTTGTGTCGTCGTGTTCTGTTTCTTATCCTGATGTAATTGATCTCTTTCTTTACAGCTGTACTATGATCCCACCGCCGTTTTTTGCGGGCACATTTCCGCCTCAATTTCCAGCATGGAACCCCATTCAGTCTGCTACTTCCTCCTTCTGGCAGTCGGAGGATGTGCATAGGCATCTGAGGAAGTTGAGAGAAACCATTGATTTGGCAAAAGCAATGTATGTTCTTGCACCGCCTAACAACATCTGTTTTCCCATTTTATAACTTATTATGGAGAGTAATTGAGTAATCCTATCTAGCAGGAAGAAAGAATTAGAAGCATTGTTTTTAATTAAAAGGTCACAAAATCAAAATGCAGAAGAAGCTCCTTCATCAGCAGGAGAACACTCTCCATCTTCATATGATTCCATTCTTCCTGATTTTTCTCAGTGTCCTGAGAATGAATATGTTGTGCAAATTTTCAAGTTGATTGAAGCAAAGCGAGCTAGCCTTGATGTTCAAACATCTATGTCAATAGAAGCAGTAAACTCGCTAGCATCAACTATTAAGTATCAACTCCTTCCTCTTGATATCATTAACAATCCAGCAGTCCCATGGGAGTCACGATCAGAAGCACTAAGATTTAGTAACAAGTTACAGAAGTGCAAGAGGAACAAACTTTGGAGGAAAAGAAAAAGAAAACGTGTGGCTGAACAAGTGCGCAAGGTTTCTTAAATTACTTCCTCAATTAGATATCAAACATACAGTGATTTGTCTTTATATTGGGGGCAAAACTACTCTCAATCTGCTTACTATCATGACTCTTGCTGTTTAACATTCTCTTTGCCTCTTGAAGGAAGGGTTTTAGGAATTCATGTTTTGAAACAGCAAAACAATTACTAACACCTATGGTTTTATAAGATGTGGATAAGCCACTTTGTTCGGGTGATCTTCAACATCTATGTTCGTGCACCAAAGGCTTGTACATTGGTGCCTCTGGGTGTGGTACATCCTTCGAAGAAGAATAGATATAGGGGATTTGTTGGAGTTTCATGTGAAGAATGGTGGAATAAAAACTAATCCAGCACTACCCTTGCACCTTGCCACTTCAGCTCGAGGTCAACTCTCTCTAGCCTAGCACTCGGTGGATAAGGCCTTCCATTAAGGGGGATGCTCCTAGGCCATCTAATAGAAATGTAGCTTTCAAAAGGAACCATCCTTGGGCTCCGATAGCAGTGACAGTGGCTAAACTAGAAACTAATTTATGCGGGTACATGACATTTTGTAAAATAAAATTAATTATAATCATTAGCAGTCATTCTTACTGAACTCAACATATAGGCCACTTTTGAGAATTTGGAATAAAATTATTTTAATGGAGGCATGCTAGAACAATTAATTTCCAATTACAAACAAAATGGTTGCTTCAAAATACATTTTATACGAGTATAATGACTAAATTTGTGAAGAACCTTCATATACCTTTCTTTTTGATAAGTTCTTGTTAAAAATATAGATATGACACCAAGTATAATGGAGATGCCTATATGTATGATATGGTTGGTAAATATGTTTTCATTAAAGTTGATTGTATGATATCTTAGCAAGGCACCACCTTCCTTGAATTCTTCGTTGAATAATTTCTTGTCATTGAAATCATAAATGCACCATTAAATTGTTCAAGATACGGAAGGCCAAAAGTCTACCTAAGACACCACCTTCCTCACCCCCTTGCACAATTAAGGTGACTTATTCCAAATGTCACCCTTTCTCAGAGATCCCCACTCCCTTCTCTCTCCTCCAATTTATTCTCGATATTTTTTTTCGGCAATATGGAATTGCTCCTCCATGAGTATGGCCAAATGTGTTGGTTGATTGTCCTTCATGTTGCCAATAATCATTGAGACCATGTGGCCATCATTCTCTCTTTCTTTAACTTCATTTTCTTGGATAGTGGGCCTAGAACACTTTGACCTATATGTGCAGTGAGTTTACTATTGAATTCCGCTCAGAGAACGCCTTATCGAAGATCACGTGATGCTCTCAACTTCAGTAAGCTCCTCATCTACTATCACCCTTGCAATTGGAGGCAGAAGGCAATATAGAGAGCCCATCTTGAGCTACAGACAAACTTTGGCAACCTACCATTAATAGCCTGGAATCACTAGGTTGTAAATCTATTGTCTCTAGTTTTGGGATCATGGATGTCACTGACATAGGTTGTGAACTAGGGCTGCATCAAGGCAGCTACCAGCTTTGCTTCCTTTGCCAATCAAGCACCTACTATTAAGTCGATGGGCAATCGAGTTGCACAACTGCTTGGGGTTGTGCATGGCTTGCCCCTGACTTTGTGCTGAGTTTGCTTGGAGCTACTCAAAGAAGATGACTAGTCCTTGACCCTCCTTATTTCTAGGACTATTTGCAGCTATGAGTTTCTCTGTGGTGTTCATTATACCTATATCTACAAATGGTTAAGGGAGCTCCTTTTGCTCACCAGGTCTCGTTGCTGAGTTCATGTTGTTGTACTGGATTAGCTTTCCCTTGTGGTGGTTTTTTGAGTGATGTGATGTTGCAACTAGATTTGATCAGATGATGTCATACTTTGGGCCCTTTGTTTGTTGTTAGCCACAAACATTTGATCTGGTATTGTGATTGCTCCACTGTCCCCTTGGAAATAAGATGCCTCATTCATACTCTAGTGCCCCTATTATCCTAGTATGTATTTTACCTTGTTATCTTAGTAATACAATCCGGTAGACGGTAGTTTGGCCTTCTCTTTCCTCAGAAGAAATAACACCTAATGATCTATGACTAGTATTGTATGACAAACAAAAGAGCATTATCATGCTTCATCGTATTGATTCTGTCTCTTATAGTAAACTCTACTTATAGGTAGTAATTCGTCATGATGCATGTTGTTACAGAGATGTGTGTTAAATATATGTCATATATTCATGATTGGTTGTTAAATGGCCTTTTTTGTTATACAGCTGCAAGAAGATCATCAGAAAGCAGATCGAGATGCTGATGAATGGAGAGCTAGGGAGATTGCCAAGGACGTGGCTATGCACAAGGTAGTCATTGATTAGTTACAACTATAATTTCTGATATGATTTTGTAAGAATTTAGTTCCTTGTTTTAGGTTCCTGTTGATTGCTGATTGCTTCCTGACAAGTAACTTAGTTGTATTTTTCTTTTACCACACTATTGTCTAGGTAATTGTTGGATTTGGTAAACAATTCATGCCATCCTAATCTATTTGGATTTACCAACTATTCAAATTTGGTTTAGTTGTGCACAAGATGGGGCACTGAGGTTGTGCTTAGTTTGACCTCTTGACCTGATCGCTCATGAGGTGCAAGTCCGAATAACTACGCTAAAAGTGTCTTTGAGATCATGGTTTGCAAAATCGTGATCCGGATCTTAGGATCGTATGATCCTATGATCCAGAAGTACCAAAATGAGCCAGGAGCATTTGGAATCATTTTTTATAGTGGAATTGGAGCCGGATCGGTAGGAATCACGGGGCCATAACTTGTGACTCAGGTTAAATCACGGGGCTCATAATATACCAAATCAAATCTCATTTAGAGATTTACATTTGTTATCAGGTGAAACCCGTAATGATCCAATTTTAGGCCAAAAAACAACGTTTAAAGCTTTTTCAGTGGCTCGTACTTTATATTTGAGGTTATTTTGTCTTTTGTAGAGTTAGGATTTTTTCTTTTACAGAGTTAAGATTTTGAAACTATTTAAAACATTTGTTTAGTTGATGTTCGACAGTTTTGATCATCAAGCATATTGTCTTTCGTTTCTTTCTCCAAAATTATGAGTTTTGGATGCCTATTTCCTTGTATTTTATCGAATCAACAGGTCTTTCAAAGATTGTTTTCGACATTCGTGTTCTAATCAACAGAATGCATTCTTTTTACTGTGTCAGTTGGCCTTTAAACTGGCCATCTTGTGGGGTTTTTTTGCCCAGAGGCTTTGACTCTAAAGATCTGATCCTACCTATCCGATCTAATCCTTTGTAGGATCATGATCCTACAAACTATGTTTGAGATACCACAGTTGTTGCCATCATCTTTTTATACAGGCAACTTCTACAAAATTTCATGTCAAATCTTTTTCCTTATGAAGTCTTTCTTATTTGTTTTAAAAAAATAAAAAGAAGATTCATGGTTTTTATGCACAACAGGATCGTACACTGTGAGGTTGAAATAGAAACAAACGAGAAATAGTAACATGAAGCATCATTGAGGCATGATTTGTCTAATTGTATTGAACAATTAATTTGTATCCTTAGTTTCTTTTAACTCTAAAATTCCTTGATAACTTGGACCTTGTTTTGCTTCAATCCTCAACCCTCTTTTTTATAAAGCAACAATTCAGCTAACTTTTACTAATCAGTTACAAATGCATAATGCCTGATATTGCTTCTGATATTTGAGTTCCTCCTGGAATACCCTTTTCAATATGTTGGTATTGCTAGATTGAATGAAAAAGGAAATTATATGCCAATTGAATCCCATGTGTTTTGCTGTTCAACATGTTCATATCTTCATGGAACTCAGTATCAATTATATTTCATTTGTTAAGGACATACCTTAGTTTTTATTCATTCACATTTGATGTAGATCAACTTTTCTGATCTTATGTTGGACTGCAGTATTACTTTCTCAATGGTTTGCTTAATGTGGTTATTCCAGGTACAACACATGAAAGAAATTGCAAAGCTTAAGGCTAAAGAGGAACGGAAGAGACTAGAATCTGAGGTGAAACATTTTGGATAGTTTGTTGTATTGTTAGATCTCTTGAGAAAAAATTTATATTATTTCTGACAGATTGTGTTTTGATGGCCCATGTGCCATGGCAGCATCTTGCTGTTGATATAGATGGTATTCCTGTGACATGATCAGACTTTTTCACAGAATTCATTGAGTTTTCCCCTATGTTTAAAATAATATGTAATTTAAGATGTTATGGAAATCATCTAACCTTCTGGCTTCTTTGCCTGGCTGATTATTTATTTATTTTATTTTTTTATTTCCTCCTCTTCTTATACTTTATGCTAGTATAGTTTGCAACAATGATTCACTTTGATAGAGGTGCTTTTGAAACAAATATTGAGTTGAAGTTTCCCCACAAGCTTATATGAACAGGAAAGTCTTCTCAATTCAGTTTATAAGTTAAACTATACAAGCAATTTGAATGCTAATTGTAATGTCAATTTTAAGGCAATCATAGCTTCTGTGATGACAACCATGGTTATGCATCATACTGATACTACTGATGTTTAGTGCAATTTATGGATGTGACGGCTAAGCTTTTTCATTATAATCTTGCTGGTGTAGCGTATAGGTAATGCACATAAAAAAGAGGTTTGTTATATGTTATGCTACATCTCACTAGTGCAACTTTATGTTGTATGACATTCTAATTAGAGTATGCCTTATCATGCTGAAGCGAGCTGACATAAATTCCATGATAAATGTAGCTTAGTTATGTGTACGTTTGGTCTCACATTGGCTATTTAGTTATAGGGTGCTATGTCTAAGTCATATATATATATATATATATATATATAATATTTTCCCTCAACTTGGTCTCAGAGCTGGTTCGAAGCCTGTAGGAGGATATCAGATATCATATTGCATGACTACCTTTGACTAACCATCATATTTCTGTTTTTTTTTTTATGTACTCCTACATAGTCTACTATAACTTAAGTGGCTAAGCCCCTGTGCCCTTGTTTTAGGTGACACATGGAAAATTTCTTCTGTCCATGTGTTCTGCTTCTGTTTAAAAGGAAGATTACATGCTTGCCTTAAAATTGAGGCCATAAGATTTTGTTTGCCACTACATTATTGTGATTGAACATTGGTGCACTTTCTTCTGTTTGTGTTTCATACTATTTGACATACTGGGTTTTAATTTTTTGGTAGTACATATTCTTGTTTCCCAACCCAAAATAGTTGTGACATTTTCCTTTGTTGCCGTTGGTTTTATGTTACATTATTAGCGTCTGCAATGTTTTACCAAGTCAACTTGATCATATCATTTCTTACAAGTTTGATAATAAATGTTTTTAACATTGTTAACCAAATTTTCCCTTGAACTTTCAGCTTGAGCTTCTATTAGTTGTTGAGAAATTACAAGAGCTTCGCTCTATCAGAGTTCAAAAGTTGAAGAAACAAGGCAAGCCATTTTTTTCCTCCAAAGAATTATATGGATTTCTCCAAACTGAATATCTCAGCAATACATTATTTGTCCAACCTTATCAAATTGGGCTGAAGATTTTCATATTGACATCAACGACCACATGCACATGGATTTTTTACTTCATTTATTGTAAACCTAGGTCATGACCAGCAATGTATCCTTACATATAGCTCAGTGGCATGCAGAATCCATGTAGCAAACCTAGATAGTTGGGTTGCATGACTTGTTCAATATAAACATAAGCATACATAGGTTATGTTTACTTGGAAATATAAGTAAGTGGATGGATGATAGGACAGATGGATCACTTGTATCTTTGATATGTTATATTTATGTTGCCGATCTCAAATAGTTCACTCAATCACATCTTTGATGACAGCGATGTAGTGATACTTGACCTTCATTTAAGCATGTACTAGAATTATGGATGCCAAGTGTATAAGATGTGAAATGACCATCGATTTAAATGTATAATAAGTTTTTTTTTTTTGAATTGTTGTAGGTTGAGAGATAGAATGAGAGTGGAGACAGAATGAGACCATAGAGGGGCACATCTTGTAGATAGGAAAAGAAAACCAAAACCAGGCATGTAAATAACAATTGAAGTTGTGAAAATGAACAGTATTGGCAGATGAATTATCTAATTCATTCTAATATACTTCTGATGGTGGTAAGGAGCAAAGAGTACCTGAGCCCTACCTATAGGACGATCAAGTTTTGATTTTTGGATGTACACAAACTGTTGGTTTCACAAAAGGAGAAGAATGTTTTGAAAATGGGTTTGACGAAGTCCTACCATTAATGGCTAATCATCTCTTATTTAGAGAGAAAGGGAAGTATAATGCTTCAATGCATGGCATACATTTGCATCCAGCAAGGGTATTTACTTGTGAAGGAGATATGGGCATATGGCCTGCCTTGATACGGATTAAATGTTCCCTATTGGTACAATATACATACATATATGATTGACTAACATGTTTGGCTGCTTTGCATCATGCTGCTTCTGGAGTCTTCAACATGATTAGACATGCCAACTAGCAGTAGACATCAATTTATGAAAGAGAGATAGGGTCGATATTAAGATTGGCCGATAATAAGGTAATGGTAGAGCCTCTTAATATTTTGAGCCTATTAGATGCTCACAAACCCATTTACCTTCTTGAATGAGTGGATATTGATACCTCAAACTTTGATCCCATCATTTGCCCCCATATTTTGGCCTTTGAGAACAAGCTCCAAGGACAGGGGGTGCCATTTTTATATGAATTTCGAGCGATACAATTGTTGCTAGCATTCTTCTCAAAATGTCACATTTTGCCTCTGTTACTTCCATGCCACCCTGAACGTGTGTGAGCCTTTGGCTGCTGCTTATGAGTTCCCAAGGCATCTTAATCCTTGGTAATTTGAGCTTGGCTTTATTCCTTGAACTTTAAGGAGAGTTTATTTTTTCTCTTTTATATCAAAGTTTTGAGGCTAGCTTAGAATTGCATCATTTGAGGAATGATGGTGAGTTCGACTTAGGTCATGCTATTTGACCTTATCTATGGTTGCATCACCTTCAACACAATGATCAACTGATTGGATTACAACCATAGATCTTGTTAGTCAGTTGATTGCATTATGGGCAAGGACCTAGGATCTGTCAGGCTGCGCTGTAAGCCAGACACCTATGAGTTGATTGGTTGCAATATGTGCAAGTCATTGTGAGCTTATAAGTCACATTAGAACATGGATTCCTGAGTTACTTTATTACATAATGAGTTGAGATTTTGTGAGCTGATTAGTCACTACATTTGTGGACCCACAATCTGGTCGATCGCACTACTAGTTACAAGGTGGACCTGGTGGTCCATGGATAGCATTATTAGAGGCGTGGACCTCACAAGCAGGTGGTTCAATTTGCATGTTGAGATCTTGTGAGTTGATCACTACATAATGAGTTGAGTCTTGGTGAGTTGAGATTTTGTGAGCTGATTAGTCACTATGTTTGTGGGCCCACAATCTGGTCGATCGCACTACTAGTTACAAGGTGGACCTGGTGGTCCATGGATAGCATTATTAGCGGCGTGGACCTCACAAGCAGGTGGTTCAATTTGCATGTTGAGATCTTGTTAGCTGATCACTACACAATGAGTTGAGACTTGGTGAGCTTGTAAGTCTCATTACAATTGTGGACTTTGCTTGTCTCTTACCTTTTGATCTGAGACAATGAGTCAATTGATTTGTTGGCATGTATATTGTGAGTCTCAGTTACTTTGTGGGTTGAGAGTCCGCAAGTATGGGTGTGGACCTTGTGACTGGTTAACTGCAAGGTTTTAAAATGCCTATGCCTATTATGTGGGTTCGCGTTACATATATATGGTATGGATTTCATGTGCAGTCCATGCAAGTTATTTTCCATGTGTGATAACTTGTGAATCTGAATTTAAACACTTATTTGCAAGTATTGAATTATATGTTTATTACTTATGTCATTAATAATACAAAAGAAAACTAGACAAAATGAAAAAAAAGAAACATTTAGGGGAAATTTTGATGAAATATTCTCACAGTTCCTATTTCCTATTTTCATTTCCGGAGAATATTTCTTGCATTTTTTCAGAAACTGTTCCAAAAATGAAAACACAACAGAAAATCTGGAAAATTTCAGGACTTATTCAATCTTGTTGTATGGGTGCAATTGGAATTGGTATTTGAATCTTGTTTCTTGTTGTATGTGTAAATGATGCTCTTTCTGCAGTATTAGATAGGACTCATTCTATCAAGTTTCACATGATCCTGTATCTGTGGCTCTGTGCAGGTCATTTTCTTCCAGAAGAGGATGATAAATTTCTTCTGCGTGTACGAGCTGCAGTTGAGGAGGAGGAGCGTCAAGCAGCTGCTGCTGCTGATACACATGCTGCTAAGAATGCTATTGCAACAGCAGAGGAATCTAGAAAACTGATGCAGAACCGACTGACAGAAACAAATTCTACTGATCAAATTGAAGTTGAGCCATCTAAGGCCAAAGGCCAAAGTGGAACTTCAGATATGGATGCAAGTCTGAAGTCTGAACAGGAGAGAGATGAAGTTCAAGGCTGTGGCACTGGCAACAGCTATGACTCATTGTCAAATTTACCATTTGAATTCCTCCATTATTATCATGGAAGTAGCAATGATATGGGAACTCTAATCGAGGTGAATTTACTTAATATCCTATTTCAACTTTTCCTGCATCATCCAATAAGGTTCTTTGTAGCATGTTTGCAAAAGTGGTTGAATCGATATGTAATTTGGTGGAAAAGCTACTGATTACCAGAATAAGTTTTCAATGCTCTTGTGATCCAAATTTTGTAGATTCTTGGGTTTAGGTTGACGTTTTCTTTCTTTAATTCTTGCCTTAGGTTCAGATCCATAACTTCTTATTTCTCATATATATATATATATATAATCTAGAATTTTGTCTGTTTATTCCAGGTCATCTGGAATTGGAAACCAGATTATTCATATTCTTTTATATTTGATAAAAAAGACTTCATCTACACAAGTAACTTTGAACTGCCATTTATTTGGAAGTTTTGACATCTTAGTTCATACTTTCCACATTTAATTCCTTAGTTGTTCATTGTTGTTCCTTTTGAAGGTTCCTAACCTATTCAACTATACAATATATAATTTTTTAATTTTTGGTATTATTTTAACTTTCTTCGAATCCTGGAAACAACCTCTTGCAAAAAAGTAGGGTAATGCTGCGTATAATGAATCCTTCCCCGGGACCCTGCATGGCAGGAGCTTCGTGCATCGGGCTGCTTTTTTTATTTTTTTTATTTTTTAACTTTCTTCGACTTGATCAACTTCTTAGTACCATAACATTTAAATTCAGCATGACTTGCAATTTTTCTTAGCTAATGCTAGATTGGTGATCATGCAAAATGATCTTGATTATGGCTCATTAATCATTTCTAGTTGTATTTGATCATCCTTAACGAGTGGATCCATCGGTCTTTAATATTTAATATTCAAGCCATGTTCACAAAATAAAAATATTTCTTTCACTCTCTTTTGTATATTTGTTCAATGATTGTGATAGATTCCATTTGCTATACTATTCTGATACTATTTTAAAAACAATATTATTTATAGTTTCACTGGTTCATTTAGTTTTTGTATTGGTGCCATTCTTTTGATGTTATTTTGTGATAAAATATCTCTATTTATATTACATAAGCTCATTTCTTTCTCCAGGTTAGAAGAATGTGGGATGCTTACATTAGATCCGGAGGAAGGTAAATTTGTTTGGCTTCTCTTGAGCATAACATACTATATGAACTTATAACACATCTTACTTTAATGTGTTATAAGTAAGATGTGTTTAATGTTTTTGGATTAGCATTCTGAGAGTACAAAAATTCTTTAACATCTTTTGGATGACATTCAATCACGTATATTGCCTGTTGGTTTTGCATTTTTTTTATCTCCATGGTGTTTCATTTTTTAATAGCTTGAACTTGGTGTTGTTTCATAGCCTCAGGGTGATGAATTGATAAATAAAGATTTCGAGTTTCTTATTCAAAACTTTAATATCTGAATTTATAACTTCTTTTGGTGGGTAATTTTAATGCAGTCATGTACCTGGACATTGGGTGCAGCCACCTCCACCTTCAGATGAGATTTGGGCTTCGTACCTAATCCCGCCGAAATAATGCACTTGCAAGAAAATCTGTTTTATCTTGCCTCGTTTCTGTGCTAGAATGGTAAGTTGGACTAAAGCCAAGCTTATGTTTTATATATTACTCTACACTTGAACTCCTGATTTGAATAATTATAGTTTTCAATGCTTGTGAACTGTGGCCTGTAAGAGCTTGCCAATTTAGCTTTGAATTTATCATTTTCTTACAGGTTCTGCCATTTGTTCACATTCCTGACTTCACTGATGTTCTATCTAGTAAGTGAATCAGAATTTAATTCTACATAATTTAGATGTAATAGAAGGCTTATTCAAGTATATTGTGTGGTCAAATTGATTAGGACGTGATGGTGGCTTGAACTGGATTCAGGTTCTATTTAAGCAAATGGCTGTTCATACTAAACCATAATGGTTTGATTGGTTCCATTTGAATCAATAAGCCATAAGTTGGTGGCATCCTATTTAATAATTAGAATTGAGCTGGGGGAGGGTTGCTATGCCAGCATACATTGCTAAAGAAAGAATTGAAAAATTGCTAGAACATTTGTTTTCAATAATTTTTCAAAATTTTAAAACTTGTTTTGACTGTATAAGAGCTAAGCTAACAAAGCCCAAGTCTAAAGGTGCATAATCTATGACCTCCTAGAAATTAACTTTAGTATGTCGTCACTTGCCTCATGTGAAAATCACTATCTTATTGCATTCATTGATGATTTTTAGATTCTAATAGAAGAAGAAATTTTCTTTAAAGAATTTTAAAGTTTTCAAAACAAAGGTAGAGAGATAATTAAGGAAAGTCATTAAGATTGTATGAATTAATCTTGGTTGTAATTATTATGCAAAAAAAGATGTAGTTAGGCAACAAATTGTTTTTTTTTTGTAAGTTCTTTCAAAATTGTGGCAATGTTCCTCACAACACTATGCTTGGTAGTCTTAATCAACATGATAGTTGAAAGGCAAAATCACACACTTATGGATACGATGAGTGCCACAATTTAAAATCTCATACCTTAGCAGGTAATACAGTTGAAATGTATCATTTTGATAAATTACCAAAACTCAATAATACTCACTATTTGTTGCTTTATCAATTATGTTATTAAGAATCGTGTCTTAAAATTAAAAGCATTTGAAGTATCGTTTGAAATTAAGAGTATTTGAAATATTGTTTGATATTTTTTTAAGTAGCTTGTGCCCATACAACATAATATCAAAACTGTACCATTCCGTATTATATAAAATTTGAATTTAGGTATATAGCTACTTACCACCTCAAACTTGCTATTGACACTATACATTGAAAGATTAACATAGTACCAAAATAGTACCTTACCAATCAAAGATTGAAATTCTAGCATGGATCAAGATTTTTGGACCTTGATGAGCACGATGATATCTAGATCAAATCGTTTTTCAACCTTAAGGTTATAAAACATCAATACACATTTTCAATTATGTTTCTAATGAATCGGCTTGTGACACCTGAACTTGCACATCTAGCTTGTAAATAAATGAAGTATATTTACAAACTATGACAAAGGTATAGATAGTGGTGTTTAGAGCTTAATCAAATTATAAACTTTGTTGATTTTGAGAAATTAATGGTGATCAATACATATACCATAAGGTCCTTCGGGAGCAAATTTTCTTTTGGTATTGTAAGTTGATAATATCTTGGTTACAAGCAATGCATGAGGGTTTTTTTTCCTTCTTTTTCTTCATGACTGGGATTCATGGAGATAGAGGGAGAGTCTCAGTGGAATGGTAAAGTTACTACCATGTGACCTTGAGGTCTTGAGTCACGAACATAGTCTCTTGCAAAATGCAAAGTACGACTGCGTACAATAAGCCCACTATGGCCTGACCCTTCCCTAGGACCCTGCACTGATAGGAGCTTCATGCACCGGGTTGGCTGCCCTTTTATTGGGATTCATAGAGATAGATACTGCTGGAATTTAGGTTTCTGTCTAAAGCCTACATTATGTGTTCTCAAAAGGTTTAATATGCAAAATTGTTGGGCTAGAGTTACACTTGTGAGAAGCAGTACATAGTTTAAGTCAACGTCCTAGTAATGACCTCATGTAACTTTCATGAAAGACATTCTTTATTCTAGTGAGGCTAAAAATTATAACATATGCTCATGTGTGCGCAGGACCTGATATTGCTTTTGCTGCAAGTTAACTTAGGTATATGTTCAATCTTGATATGTATCTTTGGACTACAACGAATAAAGAATTCAGGTATCAGCAGAAAACTAAGATTTCATGTTTGTTATATAAGGGTAAAGTTTCTAGAGGTGATTGGATGCTCAAATGTTGATGATATGATATCCAATCTTGATTACACTTATATGCTTACCAGGAGAATATTTTGTGGAAAAGTGGGAGTCTGACATCTTTTTCTTTATCCACAATGCATGTTGGATATTATGTTAGGTTATAAATCTTCTATAAGACTTAATGACTGAAGAGTGTTGACCAAGGGATACTCGTGATTGTTTTCATCTCTAAATCATTGAAATTATTGGTCAAGTTCAAAGACCTAGTAAACAAAGGCAGCATAAAATTGTCGAGCATATCAGTACTGATCATTTGATTGCTGATCCATTAGCCAGAGACTTAGACCCAGTGTTTTTATGAAACAAGTTTCCAACATGGGCGTGAAGAAACCTTATGGTTAATGGGAGTCCACTTAATAGAGCCGTTACTGCAGTTGTGGATCCATTTGTAGAAAATCCAATTCTGTCAAAGAAATGGATGCTCTCTGCTTGGCTTTCAGTACTTTTCCCCGTGTACTTCAATTAGGTTAATTTAATGATTCCTGTACTGCTTTTTCTGTCACACGCCATTCAAACAGCTTGAAAACAAGTCCTTCGTCAGTAACTAGAGTGCCAAAACAAAACTCGGCAATTAAGCTGATGATCCACTATTAAGTTGAGCTTGCTTTGTCTGGTCCCTCCTTTGAGGCCATAAAGATTGTCTTAAGCATAAATGAGTATGATGTTTTTAGAGAAATCATAAAGATGACTTTTCACATGATCACTGAGGCCATAAAGGAAGATTTGCATATGGTTTTTTGAGAGAGACCTATGGGTTTCTCATAAGGTTTGAAGAGTCGCAAGTTTTTTTCTATAGAAAAGTGTCATACAAGAAACATCTCTCATATGGTTTTGGAGAAATTTGGATATTTCTTACAAGGTTTTATAGAAAACAAATTTAACTTTTCATAAGGTTATATAAAATTAATCAAGGAGATCTCTTGTATAGTTTAAGATATATCTAGTGGTTCCTAAGAGGAATTCATATTTTTTCGTCTCTTCTATAGTTTCAGAGAGATATAAATTTCTTATAAGGTTTTAGAGAAATATAATATTACTCTTCAAGCTCTTTACCTTATTCCTTATTGTACTAGGAAACAGTTCGAATGATGAGTTGAGGGGAAGAACAAGCGGAATGACCATCATGCTTGACAGTCTTCCTTGAGGAGCTATAGATTAGTTAGTTGACAGTCACTAGAGGGAGACTCGAACGCAAATGCATCTTCATGAACGATTCCTTTTAAATTCCACCTCTTTATATATATTATTTGGACTGACATGGATTAGTGTATCTGTGCAGGTGTTGATAGTGGGAAAAAGTAGTGGTGCCAGGTAGTTGAAGCAACGCTGAGAAGGTTTTCAATTTGTTTGCTCTTCTATTTCAACTGTGAAGTTATTTAATTTCCCTGCTATAAGATTGTAGCTGAAAACCCGACGGTGTACAGGGTTGTGGGATTTCTAGTATCGCTTTTCCATTGTTACATAAACCTTGATATTTGATGCTTGTGCATTTAAATTTCAAAATATCTTGAAAAATTGGACAACTCAGACTTGTGTTACTCTCCTTTTACAGATCCAGGACATGGATCCCTCGTAAACATACATGTCCATCTAAAGTGAATTTTGTATACCAAGCTGAGATGGAATCTTGTATGAATGGAAGATTTTTCAATTTTTCATATATTTATCACCTCACCTCATTTACATTCAAAGCTGTTCCTTACTCTGCCCTCTTTTGACATGAGCCTAAACCTTTGGAACGGACAGTAAATTTCTGAGACAGGAAGTTTACCCCTGCAACTCATTGCCGTTTATGCTTACCTTCTAATATATATATATATATATATAATCACATTCAGTCGACTATGAGTATGCAGGATATAAATATGTAGGTTAAAATCTTTCTTTCTTTCTATATATATATATTCTGTAGATCTTCTGTTGTGGATTTGTGTGCGTCCTGACTTGAGAGGCCTCCAATGCATTGAGGTATTTTTGTCAATTTTTTTTTTTTTACCGTGTTGAGGTATTTGATCAAATCCAGAGTCTCAAATTCAATCCACGTTTTTATAAAGTATATGTATTTTAAATCTTTTTTAATTTTGGGATTAAATAATTAAATTTTATCTTTAAAATTTAGAATTTGAGTTATGTTATTTAAGTTAAAAAATTTAAAACTAAAAAGATTATATACTCACGGGTTATATATTTAGAGTGTCTAATAAATTTTTTTTATTAATTTTAGGATTAAATCATGAAGATTTTACCTTTAAATTTAGGGGTTGAGTTAATAGTGTTTAAATTGAAAAAAATAAAATTAAAAATAATTATGTGTTCATGATATATATATATATAGCGCAAATGGAGCGGTAAATAGGACTTTAAATGAACTTGATATTTGTAAATAAATTAGGACTTAATTTAATTAAATATATTTATATTCATTAAATAATAATAAAAAGCAAAGTTGGTTTTTTAATATTGATGGATAAAATTCATAAATAATTTATTTATTAATATTTATAAATTTTACATATCTTTTTTCTTTTATATATATATATATATATATATATATATATATATATATATATAATATTAGATTATTTATAATATTTTAAAATCAAGAAAATAATATAAATTTTATGAACTAGATAAATGGTTTACTTAATTTACAAGGACAATAATATTGTTAGCTAAATTTATGAAGGGTTTTCTTCCAAAATTACTAACACAAAATTCACAAATTATTTTTTTTTCCCACTTGAGACTTAGATAATAAATTAGTTTTATTCCCTTTTGAGGATTTAAAAGCATTTTCTAACATAGCTAGTCCCAAAACAATCATTTTACCATCTTTAATGAAAGTATCAATTTTCTTGAAGTTGCCCTGATTTTGCTATCAATTTGTCAAGGTCTAACAAAAAGCAAATGACAAGTATCCATAGGAAAAGCATTCCTCCAAACTTCATTTCTATACTTATTACAAATAAAAAAATTAAACAAATCTTTCAGTTGCCTTCAGCCCATTACTTGTACAAAGTCATGATAACTTGTAAGATTGAGGATGATCTTCGATCTTTAGGTTTTGTTTTTTCACCATTGTAGTAGCTACAATATTTTCATAATTTCCTCCATCAATGATGACATTGCGTACCTGACCATGAGAAGTGCACCTAATGTGAAAAATTTTATTGCGAAGTCATGACTAATCTTCAACATAAGTAGTATTGATGCGACATCATACCACTAAAGATTCTTCATAATCTTCATAAATAACCTCTCCTTCTTCATCAAATCCATTGTAGATAGGTGCTACTTTCTAAGGTTCCTCATCTTCTTCATCAACAAGAGTAGTAATCCTGCGATTTGGATAATCTACAGTATAGTATCCAAAACCTTTGCATTTGAAATATGTTTTTTTATTGTTAGGACCATTTGGTTTAACAAAGCTTGTATTGTTCTCCTTTCTTGCAACAACCTTTTGTTTTGCTACTTTTCACGTTGATGTATTCTTTGAAGTAGATGCACTCTCTCAATTAAAAGCACTGCCACTTAAAAAGAAATGACCACCAAATCAACTTGAATCTTTTTATTGTTCCTCCACCTTGAGAGCTAACTTGCACGCATCATTATAAGACCAATATGATTGCAGTTGAACAACGTTTCCAATTTCATTTCTAAGTTATCCTCCAAGAAATCGAGCGGTAGTTTGCTCCTCCAGCTCTAAAATATTACATTTCATCGTGAGTTTTTAAAATTTAGCAATGTACTCTTTCACGGACGGATCCTTTTGTTTGAGATCGTTATATTTGAGAAAAATATTTTTCCAGCAAAAATTTCCTTTGCAATTTCTTTTTTCATTTTGTCCAACGTTTTAATCTTTTACTTGTCATCATGAGCTCATTGCTTCTTTAGGTGCTCCCACTAAATGGATGCATATTTCTTAACATGCTAACAATAAACTTTATTTTATGATATTTTGAAGTTTCTTTGAATTCTTTCAATGGAGTTGAGTCAATCTATAAATTCACTAGGATCATTTTATTAATTACAAAAATTGATTTTCTATAATTCGAACTTCTCATTACAAGATCTTGAGAATTTATATATCAACACAAATTATCTTAATAAAACACATAAAGAATTGAGGTTACGCTTGAAGTGTGCTTTCAACATTAGATCTACGCTCTAAACTTTCAAGCCTTTTTTTGGTGTTCTCTCATGACTCAAACGTTGCAGGACTTAATATAATTATTCTATATAATAATAATATAGAAAAATCATCTCTTTTCATAGTTGAGCATTTATCAAATCTTATCATATCTTAAAAAAATATCTAGATAAATATTTGACAATTTCTTGTCATCAGTATTTTGCTATACAATACACATGCCAATATTAATATAATATATATTTTATTTTTTTACTACAATTAATAATTTATCCAAATCTCACTCGTGCCACCAAAAAGACTTGATCAGACTCAATTAAACTAAACTCTAATAAATTAATTTTGACCTAGTCAAACTCTTAACTAGTCAAAATAATTTATTAATATTATTTATACTCTTAATCCAGTTGAAATTATTGAAACTTATAATCAATAAATATATCCTCTTATTGATCGATCTAACACATCACCCTTGTCGTTCAATTAGAATATTTGAAATAGGGTACCAAGACCAAAATGCCCTATTTGGATATTCATAACTACTCAACTTTCATCTTCTATTTAACGGTCCCATGTGATCCATCACATCATTAATTCAACAATTAAAATTGAATTACTAAGCTTAGATTTTATAGTCTATTAGAAGAACTTGTGTGTTATATGATCATACCTATTAATTAGGTGATGAATTCCATATTATGAATACATGTTCTTCGTTATTTCACTCTAATTCCTAAAACACTAAGATATTAACCAATAGTTTAATCGTACCCATTGGTGTTTCAAAGCACTTCAAGTTAGTAATTCATTATCCACTCAAGATTAAGGTGTTATGTACGATAATAAAGTAAAATTAGATTTGTGTGGTCAAATCACAATTCTAATTTCACACGGTCCAATCTAATACATTTTATCCCCAATTTTATTTCTAAGTCAAAGATAGATTTGATAAAATTGTGGCACTCTTGTCAAAATAAATTGTCTGTGTTTTTTACCGATCATGGACAATGATTATTTGAATTGAATTATAAATCGAATCTTTATGTGTTTAATAACTTAAACACTCAATTTATAGTCTTATACAATCCATGGACACATGTAATGCTCAAAACAATATCATTTAAGTTTTTCCAACTTGTCCTAGAGTAAATGAGACATGTCTAATATACCCATATTTTGAATATGTCTCTTAAAACTCCCAATTGGTAAACTTTTAGTGAAATGATCGGCAAGATTTCTTGTCGACGCTATCTTGTACATTGTCATGTCTCCTCGTTGAACGATATCCTTAATTAGGTGATGCTTCCATTCAATGTGTTTTCACATTGATTGTCTCCAAGCTCTTTTGCATTTGTCATTACTCCGCTGTTATCATAGTACAAAGGATTGGTCTCTGATATAGAAGGAACAACCTCAAGACTTAGCAAAAAAAAATTCATTTATACAACTTCTTTTGCTGCTTCACAAGCTGTCACATATTCCACTTCCATTATAGAATTAGAAATACAAGATTGCTTGATACTCCTCAAGATAGCGACACCATCACCCAATGTGAACAATAACCTTGATGTAGACTTACGAGTCTCTATCAGCTTGAAAATCAAAATCAGTATATCCTATGGGCACCAAATCTAAAGCTTAAACTAGCATTTATCCTCTAGTTCTACGAAGATACTTGAGAATATGCTTGACATTAGTCCCATACTTCGACCCTAGATTTGAATGAGATCTACTGACTATTCCAATAGTATAACAAATATCTGGATGAGTACACAATATAGCATATATGAGACGTCATATAACTTAAGCATAACGAACTTGTTTCATGTATTCTGCTTCACTTGAAGTCTTGGGACGTTGATCTCGTGACAAGTGGACTCCATGTCTGAAAGGTGTTTGACTCTTCTTGGAATCTTACATAGCAAACTTTACTAGTATCTTATCAATGTACTGTTAGAGTGTATACTAAAAGCTTAACTTTTGTAAATATTTATTTTTGAAATAAAAGAATCACGTTGGTCAATATCTATATTTATTTGTTAAATGTAATTGTTCAATTAATTTATATTGTAGACAACATGGTGTGTGGTGTCACACACAGAAGATCATGTTGTCAGTTCTTTATAAATTATAAACAATTGCTCACGACTAAGATGGAAAGGAACAAACCATCAGAATAGTCGTAGTGTAATTAAGTATTAGTTTATCTTGATTAATAAATTATACTGATACACTCTAAGTGTATTGAGTAGGATCATTTTAGGTAAGTTCTTTTTGTACTGACTTAATAAAAGAACTAGACCTTAGTTATTATGGAAGTGTGTGCTCTTAATCCTAATATAATAACAAGCACATATATTTAATATTTATTTCTTTGACTTATCAAAGGGTGAGGTTTAGCTCGATAAATCAATATGCCCAATAAGTTGGGAAATGATATTACTTATAGTGTGTGTTGTTGATTATAGAAGGAATCTGTGTCCTAGTTATCTAGGTTGAGAATGTCCCCAAGAGGAGCTCATAAGGATTGTCATATTAAACCATGCATGTGGACTTAGTCCGACATGACAATAAAGTTGAGTGGTACTACTCTTGGAGCTAGATATTAATTAAGTGAGTTGTCAGTGACTTATTTAATTAGTGGACATTCGTTATCTTAAACACAGGGAGACTAACACACTCATAATAGGAAGGAACTCATAATGTAATTTGGGATTTGTGCGGTAGTGCGATAATAACTCTCTAGTGGAATGAGTTATTATCGATGAACTTGAGTTGTGTGTTCGGGGTGAACACGGGATACTCAAGCTCATCGGAAGACCAAAACTAATTTCTCCTCTAGGTCCCTGTCGTAGCCTCATTAAAGCCTCAAGTCCATCCAAATATAAGCCCATCTTGGTGTCCAAGAAGGGGGCCGGTCCAATGCTTGGTGACCAAGCAAGGGTCGGCCACATCCTCTTCTATGGGGCTGGCCCTATTGCTTGGTGTCCAAAAAAGTAGGGCCGGCCACATTAATCAAATAAGGAGGGTTGTTTTGAATTTTTAAAATCTTCTGTTTGTAGAAAACTATAAGTTTTAAAAGAGAGATTTTAATTTTAAAAACTTTCCTTATTTGAATTAGGCCACATGGTTTAATAGAGAGTTTTAAAAGTTTTAAAACTTTCCTTTTTTAACCCTCCTCATGGTTTTAGAAAAAAGGAAGAGAAGTTTTAAAAATTAAAATTTTCTATTCATGTTAAAAAAGGAAACTTTTGAAAAGAAGTTTTAAATTTTAAAACATGGTTTTAATTTTTTTTTAAATTTTCCTTTTTAACATCCACTTTAGGAAAGAAAGTTTGTAAAATTTTATAAGGGGATTTCTTCTTATTAAATTTTATAATTTTTTTTTTTTTTTCCTATAAGTGGTCAGCCACCTTTGCTTGGTGCCAAAGCAAGGGGCCGACCAAGATTAAATCAATCCAACCATTGATTTGGTGATTGATTCAATCAAGAGGAAAGAAAAGGAAAAATAAAAGGGAAAAGGAAAAACTAGAGGAAGATTTTAATTTTTTGTAAAAATTCTACCCTTATTTGCCTTGGGCAAGTAATATAAAAGAAGGGGTGAGGAGGCTTCATGTGACACAACTCTTATTCTCTTGCTTGGAGGTTCTCTTGGTGTGGCCGACCCTCTCTCTTCTCCTTTTTCCCTTTGCTCTCTTCTCCTTGGTGGTGGTGGTGGCCGGATTTTAGAGGAAGAGGAAGAAAGCTTTTGGGTGGTGTTTATCTTGGAGGATCGTCGCCCACACGACGTCCAAGGCGAGGTGAGGAATACGGCAGAAGATCTCGAGGTCATTAGCATACAAAGAGAAGGTATAATTAGTAATTGTTTTCCGCATCATGCTAGTTATTTCTTTTTGTAAGAATTCCAAACACAAGAGGCATTAGATCTAGTTTTTCGAATTAGTTTTTCGAGTTTGTGTTTTCTTCTTTTTCGAATTTGTGATTCGATTGTTCTTTTTGGTTAACCTAGAGTTATTTAAGGAAATTAAATATTAGCTTTCCTTAAAAGGCTTTGTCTAAGCGGTGGTAGTTGCTCCCATATCCAAGAAGACCATGTGCCTCGTCATGCAGTCCTGGAAGTCAATTTTGAAAATTAATATTTAATGGAATTAATAACATAGGTGGATTTGAATCAATAGTGTTAAGTTCCGCTTGTGATTCAAATCTAAACCATTAAGAACAGATAAGTTAAATTTGGAATCAATGATGTTAAGTTTCGTCTGCGATTCCTAATTTAACTTCTAAAGAACATAATAGGTTATTTAAGGAAAGGTTCGACACTTGTACAAATATTTGTACAGTGGAACCGGTACGATTTTCCTAGGACTAACCAACAATTGATATTAGAGCTAGGGTTTGCCTCTGTGTGTTTTGGTTTTCAAATTAATTATGCACATGTCATACATAATTTAGGCAGGATAATAGTAGAATGTGCTAACTTTGTGGTTGCAGGCTCCAACTATTATGACATTTAGATATTGTGTGTGATTGGACCCTTGGACATGTCAAGGGCATTATTTTGTGTGCATGATTGTATGTATCAAATACAGCAGGAGTTGTATTATTTTTAGAATTTTATTTTTGTTCGATCTAGAATACATGTACATTCCATTATGGAATATAGGATCGATATATGTAAAATTCTATATTTGTCGTGGATCGTATCTTTGTGAGGCGTGGTGCTTTTGGAGGACCAGAGATGTAGCGGAATAAGAAGCAAGATAGATACGACAACTCAACTCGATGGCGGTGGCTAAAGATGGCAGCAGCTAGGGTTGGAGCATACTGAAGACAGTGATGGAAAATGCCATAATAGTTAGAAAATTAATTTCCAAATTTATTGCTTTTATTTACTGTGATGTTTATGTGCATGTGATGTATGCTAGCATAGGTTAAAATCCTCATTTTTAAATAACTAAGTGGGAGAGGAATTTTAATAAATTCTACGGTCTCCATTACTGGTTTGTAAGTGATACAACAAGTCTGCGTGTTGGCTCTGAGTGCCTCCCTCCACAACTGATGAGTTTGTTGCAGATCACTAGATCAAACTTCCTTTATGGATGGTTATAGGAAATTATTTAGGAGCGTGTGATCTTCTCCAACTGAAGGGGCACAATCTTATTTAATGGACTAAGTATCAAGTAATGATATATACACTTAGACGCATTCAATAGTATCCTCCCCAACGGAGTCACTGCTATTGTTTTGTGTGACCAAAGGAAACCCAACTATTAATTTTATTTTTCATAAAGTTAGGATGACAAGATAATAAAATTAATGGGTTACTCCCTCCTCTTACAAATGTTGAATTTGTATACGTCCACACTAACGTGACATGTAATATTCACGGTGTTTTGAGGTGTTGGTAAATTTAAATAATATTGTTTGAGGAATCAATATTATTCTAAATTTAGAGTCTTGACCAAAAATTTATTTTGTGATTCTTAGTATGACTTTCAACCCACTAGCCATTATACTGAAAGAGAACAAACTTACTGGTCCCAACTATAAAGATTGGAAAAGGAACCTGGACATTGTTCTGACTGCCGAGAGCTATAAGTTTGTACTGACTGAGGCTTGCCCTGATGCACCTAACGGTGACTCTACCCCAGAGGAGATTGAGTATTATAGGAAATGGGTAAAAACAGATGAGATGGTGCAGTGTTACATTTTGGCTTCAATGTCAAATGTATTGCAACATCAGCATCAAGATTTACCAACAACTTATGATATAATGAACAATCTCATAGAACTCTTTGGGCACAAGAGTCGGACTGCTAGGCAAGAGGCAATGAGAAAGTTAATGACAGTCACCATGTCTGAGGGGACACCCGTAAGGGATCATATCCTTAAAATGATGGCTTATCTACAAGTCCTTGGAGGAAAATCGATGGGAAACTCAGGTCGATATAATTCTCCAAACGTTATCCATAAGTTTTGAGCAGTTCTGCCTGAACTATAACGTGAACAAAAGAGAGCTAAACAATTTCAATTTTCTCTCCATTTTACTCCTCTCCTTCACCATCTCCGCTCTTATTAAACATTCCCTTCCTTTAACATTCTAGTTGTTTGGTCTCTTAAGCAAGGGTTCGTTCGATGCCTCCTTCCTATCTTGGATCATCGATGATCAATTTTTTAGGGTTTAAAATTTAGAGTTAGTTTTAAGTTTTAAATTTTAGACTTTTAAGGTTTATATTTTTTTAATATCAATTATCAACTTTTTTTTTAATATAAATCCTAAAATTATATATATATATATATATATATTCTAAAACCCTAAATCCAATCAATCAGAATGGGAGTGAGCAATGTCTATATATCTACTCAGATCTCTTAGAAAATAGATCAGAGGATGAATCATTTATAATTACGGTCAGATCTTAACCGCGATCAAGCCACAAGTGTTTGCAATTTTTCCCTAAGTTTACCGTCTCCTTAAGTTATAGTTTAGGTCGAAGTGGATGACCGGAAGCCATCCGGAGGCCCCCCCACTCAGCGCCAGGTAGCCGGCAAGTGACCTCCGGATGGACCTTCAGTCACTCATCCCAACCTAAATTATAATTCAGAGGGGACGATAACTTTAAAAAAGGATTACAATTAATTATGATCAAATCATGACTCTGATCTAATTATAATTATAAATGGTCTGTCTATTAATCTACTTTCTATGGACCAAGGATCTACTTTCATATATTCAGATAGGATAAGGAGTCTCTAGACTCATGGTAAAACAAGCCTGATAAGGCTTTTCTTGGCCATTATTTTTTTTCTCGAGTCCTTTCTTAAGCGTTGGGAAAAAGTTTTAATAATACTTGTTAATCTAAGCATGTGCATCCACATTATTATAAAAATTTGACAAACGATTAAAAGTACGTCCCGAAAAAATTATCACAGGATTTTTTTAATATTATTTTTAATCAAAAACATCCTACACTGCCAATTCCATTATAAAAGAATAAGATTACTCTTTAATGTTGGGTATTATTGTCTTACCATCTGTTAAACAATATTCATATTCTAACGGTTATAAAATTTTTATAATTATTATAATATAGATATAACTAGTTTAATCCATGTTATAATATATAATTATACACTGTTTAGATTATAATTATCATAGTAATTATAAAATCATAATAATTACGAAGTTATTATTCATCATTATTATAATACAAACTTATATTATTTATACAACTAACTAATTACTAAGCGGTAGAAAATAATAATAAGAAAATAGTATAAGGTAATTAAATAATTATACATAATTGTCTAGTTATATATATATAATCCATATATAATTATTTATGATGGAGTAAAGTACTCTTTTAATATTCTAGAGATTATGCTATAATAATAATAAATGACATTCTAGAGATTATGCTATATTTATGATTTATTTTCTTCAATGAATCGATGAAGAAACAAGTAAATCATTTTTTTTTATCACATGATGATCATAATAAGAGATGAGTACAATGAGAGATGAGGACGGACTCTTTAATTAGGATTCAAATATAAAAGATAAATAATGAGGATTTAAATTTCATCCGGATGAATTTAAAAAATATTATATTTAGGACGTTTGAAAATTTTAAAATGTTAAACTGTTAGGATATCTCTGTATTTTACTTCTGTGAAATCAGATTCTTGAAAGAATGGAATACCTGATAATAAAAAAGAAAAATATTATTTAATTATTATTATTATTTTTTTTTAAAAAAAGCGTGTTTCTGTGATTTTGGAGGAAAAAAAAATAGTACGCTTTTAATTTTTACCTAAAACATTTCATGCAAACAATGTCAATCATTCTGTCCTTCTTACTCCACCAAAACATCTTCCTTACCATTAACGCCCCCGAGATATTCTTCACACAGTGATAACGAGTGAAGAGAGATAAACTTTTAAGTATTTTTCCCTTCCCTCCAGCTATATACTTGACGTGTGACATTGACAACCAACAGAAGCTGAGAAAAAAAAAGTCGAAAATTATTGTCCGGTGAACAGACTCTCGATCGACCTCTTCAGTCTTTTCATCTCCATGAACAGTAAAAGCACCACTTAAGGCTGACCTACCTACAATAATCCCTAATCCCTAGCTAGCTCTCCGCCTCTTCTCGACGACGACCACGCTGCTTGCTCCTCGACGGCCAGCGAATCCTGCACTGTACGATTCCGATCGAGTGCAGTCCAATCACCCATGACTCGTCTTTGTCGCCCAGGACAATATCAATTTCCATTCACAAACTGTACGTGAATTGGTTTTCCATGTGTAAACGCCCAAGGACATTATCAATTTCCATTCACAGACTGTACGTGAATTGGTTTTCCATGTGTAAACGCACTCATTATACAAATAAGGGACGGGACATGATCCGGGATTGACTGTGTGCTTTGCTCAAAAGAGCAAGCTAAGGGAGACTAGATCAAGTGACAAATGAAGCTAGTTTTCTGGGGGAGAAACGACGTTGGAGGAGATCACATCAGATATACAGAAGAGAGAGAGAGAGAGTAAGAAAGAAAGAAAGATAGATAGATAGATAGATGAGGAGCAGTGCAGTGATACATCTTTCATGTTTCATGGCGTTGGCGTTTTGGATCATACGGGGATTCTTGTTTCTGACTCAAGATGAGCTGCCCACGAGTCATTTCAACTAAAAGCCTGCATGGTGCCGGGGATGGAGGCCATCATCATCACAGCAACTTTGTTCTACCAGCTTCCTGTTGACCTTTCACTCAGACGTCCAATCCAACTATCCAACTATTTTAATTTAGTAAATAAAGTATTTTAAAATATTGTAATATTGAATATCTGTGTTTTTTTACCTATATAAATTGTTAATAGGTTTAAATCAGATCTATATGAAATATGAAGAAGCTAAAACAGTTTATTGTTAATTAAAAATTAACAAATGCAGCTTTTTGATTTGCCTTTTATTGCCCTATATATATTTAATTATCTGAATACTGACATAAGGTCACAAAGATGAGTAAACAAATACAGCTGGTACGTATAAATTTATGCATGTGGATTTCTCGCAAACAACTGTGGCAGACAACCGGAATCAAACAGCTTAGCTGCATGCTTTCAAGACGACTGATCATTTTCTTGGCTGTCTATGCTTAAACATTTGTCTGTGGGACTTTAGTTGCGAACTTGAAACAAGCAAGCCAAAAGCACCATAAGATGAAAGAAATAATCACCTACTTTTAAACACATCATCTAACATGTCAAACGGTAATTCTTGTTGATCAAAATCTAGTCAGCTAAAATTTTTTATCCTCCAATTAGAATATATACATGTACATACATGTAATTAATGTACACATATGATATTACTAAAATACTTATTTATACATTTACATGTATTGATTTTAGCTGATCAGATTTTGACCATTTAACATTACCTCATGTCAAATAGTGAGCCGTGATATTGTTAATTAAAATCTTTTTATATCTAAAGAAAAAGGCAAAGAGATTGGAACTATAAGCTATTAATTAGTGTTTCAAAGTTATAAAATATTCCTTGGCTGATGTGATGCCGGAGAAATCCTGAGCTATTTAAGGACCCTCCTTCATTGTAATATGGATGACAAGGCCAGCTCTCTTTTTCAAAGCCTCGGCATTAACAATTACAGTTCTTTCTTTCTCTCTTTCTTTTGATTCTTAGCTTCAAGATATGAGCTTGTTGTTGAATTAATAATGTTTTTTTTTCTTTCTTCTGGCTTGTATTTTGCTAATGCCGCATGCCGTTGGGGTTTTGCAAAGAGAGCTTCCTTTAGTCCACTCATGGCCGGCTATGGGATCAAATTAGCTGCTGACTCATTCATCCACGTTCCGAGCAATGAATGCCTTAAGGAGTTTGCTCGGTAGATGAGTGAATGATGCGGGAGCTAAATGGGTTCTCATGCTGCCTTTGCTTGGACTGAAGGGAGCTCCCTTGTCTTCACAATCCTCCTGCGCTGCACTGCACTGCACTGTGCAAGTTGATTAATCTTAATTTGCAAGATGTACGTAGTCCTGTTCATTGATTCTTGGTTAACAGTAATTTGTAAGTAGGTTAAAATGCAACCCTAACCCTAATCTTTCCTTGTGGTTTTTGATTCGTCGATAGTAGTGGAGCATTGTTGAACTCCCGCTGCGTTAGTTCCTCGCACAAGTTCCAAACTCCGCTGCTCCTTCCCCGATGCCTGCCACTACTTGATTAAAATAATTGCCTTAAGGTGCAGGAATGCGGCGATTCTTTCTTCCCAACCTCGCTCTGGA
Source organism: Zingiber officinale (assembly GCF_018446385.1). Taxonomy (NCBI): domain Eukaryota; kingdom Viridiplantae; phylum Streptophyta; class Magnoliopsida; order Zingiberales; family Zingiberaceae; genus Zingiber; species Zingiber officinale. Next base: position 111,480,202 of record NC_055993.1, on the reverse strand, counting down.
ATTGGCTGGATGGTTCCATGCGTCGTCTCCACTGGGGGGCGCTGTCTCTGAGTTCCAAGTGACCATGGCGTGCATGGCCGCCCAGTCCTCGATGCTGCCTCCTGCCTGCTGCCGTTGCCGGTTTCTTTTGCGCTCTGTTCTCGATTGATGTCTTTTAATAAGGTTACACCAAACTGGTCGTACAAAGACAGTATGTTGTGTGCTTGTGTTAGTTATTTTTTTAAATGAGACTTTTGTTGAAATTAGTCTTTACAAGGGGTGTTGAAATCAGTCTTTACAAGGGTTCTTTGATACAAACAAAGCAAGGATATGGTGTCTCTAATCTTGGGGTAAGGCATGTTTCTAATGTTTTTTATGTTCCTCATCTCAAGCATACTTCGTTGCAGGTGCGAGTGAAGTGACTCTTAAAAAGATGCTTCCTCTCAAGCTTTGCTTTGCTTCGTTGACACTATCAAGTCACAAATCTAGGCTTAACACTCTCCAACCAGATCAAAAATCACGAGAGGCATGTTGAATCTTGGCTGACAAGATCAAGTTTGTGAAAGTTGTGTTTTTGGAAGGGATCATGCATCAGTAAGGCAAGAAGGGCTTGCCCACAACCAGTGTTCTTGTAGTCATCATTCAATGTATGTAGTCCAGTAGATTGAATGAGTCGACAACTTTTCTACTCGACGACTACAGCTAAATAAAAAATATCTTTGCTCGGTAAATAACTCACCAACTGATATAGCGTTTTCAATTGATTCGTCTGACAGTGAGAATTGATAGGCAACTTATGATCCTTGTAAGCTCATTATTCACAACATTACTCGTGAATCTCCAACTTAGTGACTTTGAGACTTTAAGTCAGTAAGTCCCAACTCCCAAGTAGTTCACTCTTTACTAAGCAATCACAACACTTACATTTCATGTCCTAAAACAAAACCCAAGATCACATTGTGTTTGAACACACTCGAGGACCCTCAAGGCATCCAAGGAACACATGGATTCACTGATATCCCATGTTGGTTAAGATCTTATCAAGTTTGTTCACTATTCTCTACAAGTTCTATGCCAATTTCTGAGTCAAATTGACAAGATTGCTTGTATGCATATATAAAATCTAAAACATTTAAATTAAATCATATTGTCAGCATGTTAAAATTGCATATGATGGGGTGATTATGAAGGGTCCCATCTTGCTATCACGATGGAGGCGGTGCGTAAAAACCAAGTCGAGCGACTATCTTGCTTGGCAAGACAACAAGACATGATATCAAAAGTTTAACTTCGGTCGAACGACTATTTCGCTTGGTCAGACATCAAAGTATGACATTGATAGAGTTCGATTTCGGCCTAGCGACTCCTCCGCTCGATCTAGCAGTGGACTCGACACCAGTCAAGCACGCGGATAGTGCACCTTCAACTGAGCGATTATCTCGCTTGGTCCAACAACAGAGCATGTGGATAGAGCATGCGGACAGTGAACTTTCGGCATTACTCGTGAATCTCCAACTTAGTAGCTTTGAGACTTTAAATCAGTAAGTCCCAACTCCCAAGTAGTTCACTCTTTACTAAGCAATCACAACACTGTTACATTACATGTCCCAAAACAAAACCCAAGATCACATTGTGTTTAATCACACTCGAGGACCCTCAAGGCATCCAAGGAACACATTGATTCACTGATATCCCATGTTGGTTAAGATCCTATCAAGTTTGTTCACTATTCTCTACAAGCTCTATGCCAATTCCCGAGTCAAATTGACAAAGATTGCTTGTATGCATATGTAAAATAAAAAACTTTCAAATTAAATCATATTGTCAGCATGTTAAAATTGCATATGATGGGGTGATTATGAAGGGTCCCATCTCGTTATTACGGTGGAGATCAAAGGATGTCAGAGTCAAGACGATCAATGAGTGAGTGACATCAGTTGGTCGGACGAATCATGTTTCGACCGGGGATTATGCTCCAATCCACCGATGCTCAAGGGAGACGTTGCGTAGAAATCGAGTCGAGCGGCTATCTCACTCGGCAAGACAACAGGGCATGACATCAAAAGTTTAACTTCGGTCGAGCGGCTATCCCGCTCTGTCAGACAGCAAAGTATGACATCGGCAGAGTTCGATTTCGGCCTAGCAGCTCCTCCGCTCGGCCTAGTGACTTCTCCATTCGATCTAGCACCGAACTCGACATCAGCCGAGCACGTGGACAGTGCACTTCCGACCGAGCGACTATCCCGCTCGATCCAGCAACAGAGCATACGGATAGAGCATGTAGACAGTGGACTTTCGGCCAAGCGACTATCCCGCTCGACCCAACAACGGAGCACGCGGACAGTGGACTTCCGGTCGAGCGGCTATCCCGCTCGGTCCAGCAACAGAGTATGCGAACAAAGCATGCAGACAGTGGACTTCCGACCGAGCGGCTATCCCGCTCGTCTCGACAACGGACAACAAGTGGACAATGGAATTCTGGCCGAATGGCTGTTCCGCTTGGCCAAGCAACAGACACAGTAGACTATCTTTCGACATTCTTTTGAGAGCTAGTGTCGCTGACAGACGGCATGGTCGGACAGAGGATCGTACGGCGGAAGCTTCCAACGTCACTTCAGATATATTGCTCTGTCTGTTAAGGTACTGTATCAGAGATAATTTACTGACAAATCTTTTCAGGAAAAGTTTTGAGATGTGTGCTCGTCTTGGGAAACATGCACGCGCGCAACCGAAGCTCTATATAAAGGGGGTCCAAATATCAGCGGAGGTATTCGATATCATACTGTTGCGCTACAGTCTTCTTGTTGTTCCACTCTTTGCTTCTTCTTCACTGGAGACTGACTTGAGCGTTGGAAGGTCATCGCTGGGGACCCCTTCCCTGGCTCGGCGCTGATATCACTTGTGTTGCAGGTCGGAGTGAAGTCCACAGGAGGTCAGCGAGAGCGCCACATCTCCAGCATCCATCTCATCGACTTTCGGATAGGATCATATTTGGCGCCGTCTGTGGGAACGTAGCCCGCATCCGAGCCAAGAAGATGAAGGACGCTGGACGACTCACCACCGTGGCGCTCACTCAGGAGGAAATTGAGATGCTCATTTAGGCCCGAGCAGCAAAAATGATCGAGCAATAACAATGACAAGTGCTAGCTGATTGGCTAGCACCACAGCTCGCGACATCGGCAGCAGGACGAGCGGGGCGTGAAGACCGAGTGAAACAGCTCTCTGTATGGGGACATAATAGAAGGCCGACCGACACGCTAGGGGAAGCGCCGCCCGCGCCTATCCCCTTTCATCGAGCCTTGTTCCAAACCCCCTTAGAGATAGCCTAGACGAACCAAAAGCCGGAATCATCTTCAGACGATGCTCCCGTTCGGGATGCATGGAAAGGCAAAGCGTCCTATAGCAACATATCTCCCAAACGGACCAACCGGTAGTTCTCATAGGAGATCTTACAAGACCCTCTGCCCCAGCACTACACCCCGTTGGTGATCGAGACGTACAACGGGTCGACCGACCCAGATGATCATTTGGATCGGTTCGATAACGAAGCCACGCGACACCAATATACATACGGAGTGAAGTGCCGAGTCTTCCTCACGACTCTTTTTGGATCGACGCAGCGCTGGTTCAGAAGACTGCCAGGCGGCTCAATACGGAGCTTCAAAGACTTCCGAGCCGCTTTCCTGCACCATTTCACCAACCGGCGACGCTACCAGAAGACGAGCATCAGCCTCTTTGTTCTGAAGCAAATCCCAAGAAAGCGTTCCGAGTGTACGTCCAGCGCTTCAACCAAGTCGCCATGGACATCCCCTCGGGCTCGTCCGAGATAATGATGAACGCCTTAACCCAAGGGCTCGCCGAGGGAGATTTCTTCTGATCATTCATCAGGAAGCCGCTCAGGGACTTCGATCACATGCTCAAGAAGGCCAACGAGTATATAAACGTGGATGAAGGTCAAGCGGCTAGAAGGAAAAAGGCGTCGACCGAACATTCAGCTCCAGTGCCCGAGCGACGATCTACAAGTAGCCACCACCTGCCCAAGGGGCCAAGAGCAGAGGGAGAGCGGACATACTAGGAGGCTAGGACACATGTCGTGCAGCATGTGGCATCTAGTCGGCTTAAAATGACAAGAGGCAAGGTATGGACGCCTATGTTTTGTTCCTTTTACCAATCGTCGACTCACAACACGCGGGATTGTTGTGGTTTGACACAGTCGTCAGCCAACCGGCCCCAAGAGGATACCGCCACCGGTCTCCAACCCCCGATCAGTAACAGAGGCAACGGGCTGCTGGGCGACTAGAGTATGAAAGAGGAACACCCCAGCGGTCCGACCGGCACCAGGGGAGGGATAACGTCGATCCCTCCCGAGTCTCAGCCGAGTGAAATGGACCATCCGCTCGCGAAGAAGAAAATAGAAGCAACATGTCCCGAGGAGAAATAGGAATGATTGCCGGAGGGCCGACCGACGGCGACTCCAACCGAGCCAAGAAGTCGTATGCTCGGAGGTTGAAGATCCACGCAGCGGGGAGCAACAAGGAGAAGGCCGAAGAGCCCGAGATCAGTTTCGGCCCAAGCGACTTGGAGGGAGTAGAGATCTCTCACGACGACACGTTGATCATCCAAGCGGTAATTGCTAATTACACTATTCACTTAACTTTTGTTGATACAAGGAGTTTGTTGAACATCATTTTCAAGAAGGCGTTCGATCAATTGCAAATTGATCGGAGTGAGCTGTGTCCATGACAACCCCACTTTACGACTTTACGAGCAACGAGCTATTGGCGCTCGGACAAGCCAGGCAGGCCGTCTCGCTCGGAGAAGAGCCATTAAGGAGAACCAAGACCACAAACTTCATTGTGGTTGACGTACAGTCGACCTACAACGTCATTCTAGGCAGACCACCCCCAACGAATTCAGGGCGGTGGTGTCTACCTACTACAAAAAGATCAAGTTCCTGGTGGACAACCATATGAGTGAAGTAAGAGGCGGTCAGCTGGCCGATCGGGGATGCTACGTCGAGATGGTCAAGACCGAAGTAAGAAGTGTTGGTTGGTCCTAGGAAGATCGTACCGGTTCCACTGTACAAAAATTTTGTACAAGTGTCGAACCTTTCCTAACAACCTATTATATTCTTTAGAAATAAAATTTGGAATCGCAAACGAAACTTAAGATTATTGATTCCAATTTTAACTTATCTGTTCTTAGTGGGTTAGATTCGAATCGCAAACGATACTTAACATTATTGATCCAAATCCACTTAGGTTACAAATTTAATTAAATTTTATTTCGAAAATCGGCTCCTAGGTCAAACATGGCGAGGCACTTGGCCTTCTTGGGTATGGGAACATCCACCACTGCCTCGACAAAGCCTCTTAATGAAATTCAATATTTAATTTCCTTATATAACCTTAGGTTTAACCAAAAAGAACAATCGAATTACAAGATCGACAAATAAAACAAAGAAACACAACTTCGAATTACAAATCCAAAAATCTAGAATTTCTAGCCTCTTGTGTTTGGAATTCATACAAAGAAAAACTAGTATGATGCGAAAAATAATTACTAGTTATACCTTTCTTTGTAAGCAACAACCTCTTGATCTTCTGCCGTATTCCTCTTCTTATCTCGGACATTGTGTGGGCAACGATCTACCAAGATGAGAACCACCAACACCTTCCTTCTAGCAAGATTCGGCCACCAACCTTCAAGCTCCAAGGGACGCAAGAGCAAAGCCTCCTTTCTCTCCTTCTTCTCCTAGCTAGAACCGACCACCAAGGACTCCTCTTGTGTTGATGCCGCCGACCACCAAGGAGGAAGAGAGAAGGAGAAGAGCAAGGAGCTTATAGCCGGCCACCACCAAGGAAGAGAGGAGAGGAAAATAAAATAGAGTTGTCTCTCATGAAGACACCGCCTCCCTCTCTTTTATAATCCTTGGTCTTGGCAAATAAGGAAAATTTAAATAAAAGCTTCCTTATTTTCTTTTCCATGAAAAGAAAAATTTAATTGATTAAAAATAATTTTCTTTTCTTATATTAAGTTGTCGGCCACCTCATAGCTCCAAGCAAGGAAAGTTTTAATAACACAAGAATTAAACTTCCTAATTTGTTTCCGAAATTTTAATAAAAATTTCTCTAATAATTTTTCCCTTCATGGTTGGTTATAAAAGGAAATTTTATAAATTAAAATCTCTCTATTAAAACATGTGGATGATTTCCAAAAAGGAAAGTTTTCTCTAAAATTAAAATCTTCCTTTCAATCTATAAATAAGGAAAGATATCAAATCTTTTTCTTAATCTTTTGTAGAAACTTATAAAAGGAAATATTTAATTTTAAAACTCTCTTTTTAAATCATGAACATGGTTACAAAATAGGAAAGTTTTATAAAAAAAATTAAAATATTCCTTTTAACTACAAATAAGGAAAGATATCAAATCTTTCACTTAATCTTTTGTAGAAGGAAAGATTTAAATTTTAATCTCGCTTTTAAAACCATGATATCCACATAAGAAAAGATTTTAAATAAAATCCCTTTTATTTTTCTAGTGGCCAGCCACCTAAGCTTGGTATCCAAGCTTTGGCCGACCACCTTAAATTGGCTCCACCCTTAGCTTTGGCCGGCCCTAGCTTGGGCTCCAAGCTAGCTTGGCCGGCCACCTCAAGGTGGGTAGAAAGGTGGGTATGTGGTGGGTATAATTCTCTATATACAAGAGGCTACGATGGGGACCGAGAGGAGGAATTGATTTTGGTCTCCCGATGAAATTAAGCTTCCCATGTTCGCCCCGAACACCCAACTTAATTTCAGCAATAATAATTCATACTACTAAAGAATTATTATTGAACTCCGTACCAATCCCAAATTACATTTTGGGCTCCTTCTTATTATGAGTGTGTTACTCTCCCTGTGTTTAAGATTTCGAATGTCCACTAATTAAATGAGTTACTGACAACTCTCTTTAATTAATATCTTAGTCCAAGAGTTGTACCACTCAACCTTATCGTCATGTCGGACTAAGTTCACCTGCGGGGTTTAACATGACAATCCTTATGAGCTCCTCTTGGGGACATTATCAACTTAGATTACTAGGACACAGTTTTCTTCTATAATCAACAACACACACTATAAATAATACCATTTCCCAACTTATCAGGCATTTTGATTTATCAAGCTAAATCTCACCCATTGATAAGTTAAAGAAATGAATACTAAATATATGTGTTTGTTATTATATTAGGATTAAGAGCAGACACTTCCATAATAACTAAGGTCTAGTTCTTTTATTAAGTCAGTATAAAAAGAACTTACCTAAAATGGTCCTACTTAATACACTTAGAGTGTACAAGTGTAATTTATTAGTCAAGATAAACTAATACCTAATTACACTACGACTATTCCAATGGTTTGTTCCTTTCCATCTTAGTCGTGAGCTACTGTTTATAATTTATAAAGAACCGATAACATGATCTTCTGTGTGTGACACCACACACCATATTATCTACAATATAAATTAATTGAACAACTACACTTAGCATATAAATGTAGACATTTTTGACCAATGTGATTCTTTATTTCAAAATAAATGTTTACAAAATCTAGGCTTTTAGTATACACTTTAACAAGAAGCGCTCGGAAGAATCTATGTTTGGAAGTGAACGCCGTCACCAAAAAGCTTCAGGGGTTGGTCCACGAAGAACCTGTCCAGAATCATCTAAGCCAGATGGAGGCCACTATGTTAATTATGGCCGATCGGGAACCTAACTAAAAGGCAGAGCGGCTGTATAGTGCAAGTCATCTCCAGCCCTACAGGACCGGGTGAGAGGTGCGCGAGTGAATAGTAATGTACTTATGCGTCCTCTTTGAATACAGGATAAAAATAAAAACAAGGTTTCCACACTTTGAGCTGAACGACACATCAAATCGTCGAGCGGCGACGTTAAACCCCTATCTCCATCAATGATCGAGCGGCGACCTTAAACGTGTGTCTCCATCGACGATCGAGCGGCGACCTTAAACATGTGTCTTCATCAACGGTCGAGCGGCGAACTTAAACCCTTGTCTCCATTGACGGTCGAGTGGCGACCTTAAACCCTTGTCTCCATTCACCGCCAGTTCTTGAAGGTGTTTGGGGTGCATTCCCAAGATTCAAGAAGCAATAACAAGGAACAAGTAAGCAAAAAGAAGGGTGTATTGTAGTTTTATCTTGTATTTTCTTCTTGTGTGAGTTGTGTGTGGATTTGTACGAGGCTTCTCTGCCTCCGGCTGCGACTAAGAAGGAGTTGTTCTTAGTGAAGATAGCATGTCATGTGTGGATCCTTGGATTAGTCACCTCTTCTTGAGGTGGATACCAAGTAAATCCTAGGTGACGAAACGCAAGCAGGCACTATTCACCCCCCCTCTAGCAGGCACATCGGTCCCAACACTTAGTTGTTATCGCCCTATGCTTCTTCTTTTTTCCGAGTGGACTCTAATTCTCCACAGTGTCCTTTATTAAGGTTGATGTCATTCTAATTTCTCAAAAATCGACGAAATCCCCTATCATTAATGCAAAGCATGCTAAGTATGCTTTTTCATCATCAGCCTGCTGATTGCTTCCATTCCTCATAAATGCACCCTATGATTTACCGCCATGTATCATACTCTCAAGCCGTCGAATATTCAAAGTAATAGGCGACTGTTGGGATTTAATGTGACAACTACCTTTTCAAATTTGACGACCCAGATTAAATCTCACCTTTCTATGTCCTTAATCGGATGACCACAAATGACCAATGATAGGGTTTTTAAGGCCTTCATTTTTCTTTACACTGTATTATTTTTTATTTTGCCTTCACCTTCTTCTTTCTCGTTCTCTGCTTATTACTGCCGACGATCCGTGCCTAGTAAGTTTTAGCTTACTTTCCTCAACTTTTGATCTTCCTTTTTTTTTTCTCATAACCTCCTCACCTTCTCCTGCCTCGACCGTTCCTGGCTTGTGGTACACCTCCACTTCATCTGATTTCAATGGCGATGAAGTGGACCAGATGAAACTTACATACCACATCCCCTCCGATCATCAAATTGCTATACCCTTGGCTTATGCCTGTCCTCACACACCTCTAGATGACTTTCTTACTTTTGTAAAGGATCAACTCTATGGCGGCCTCCATTTTCTAATACACCTCTTTTTTCTGAAGTTTATAGATATTTTCACAATCCCTTACAACAATTAGTACCTAACTCCTTTAGGTTGTTGTTTGGGATTGTATTGTTATTTTACTTATACATAATCCTTTTACCCTCATGCGTTTTTCATTATTTTTATTACCCGAAACAATCTGAGTCGGGGGTCTTTCTCTTTCAAACCCCGAGTGGGTATTGCGTACTTTGATAAAATGTCTTCGTCCAATAAGGGTTGAAAGTCTCATTACTTCTATCTCTGACTCCTCGACCGGGCAACCTTCTTGACCGGTTGGCAAATGGAGCTACTCAACCCTCCTGAACTAGGCAAATATAGGCGGGAGCCTGTCTACCTTGAAGCCGCTGCTCAGTTGACTGGGCTAAAATATCATATATATAAGTTACTGCTTGAAGGCGTGTTGTTGAGTTGAGTCTCATTCGTGCTAGGCTACTTGTCTCCTTCGGTCAGAAATTCTTTCCTTTATTATTTTTGGATCTAAATGATTTCATTTTATTTTTTATAGCTAAAGTGATATGGAAGGCTTTGCTAAGTGACTCCACAAAGTTAACCGATGAGAAGCTCGAGGTCCACGGAGCAACTGAGCTAGAGAGCCATGGGCTCCTACCGGTCGGACCCTTTGAAGGGAAGATCGACAAAGAAGGAGGAAGTTGAGTGTGGGGAGTGATGCGGCCACTAATAGTGAGGAGTTGCCTCCAGGGTGCCCTTCTCTGGTGCCCATAGCGGTTCCTTTGGAGTCCACAACTTCTGCCAAGCCATTACAGTAGCGTCAGCGCCGTAAAAGTCTCCAAACGGAAGCTTCTATCTGATCGGTGACATCCGCTTAGCCAAGCTCTATTGCAGCGTCTACCGTGTGACTACTTTTCGAGTGGGGAGAAAGTTCTACGTCTACCGTTCCTGAGAGAGCAGTCGATCGACCAACTCCAACTTCCTCCTATCGGACTCCTTCCTTATCCGAGTTGCCGACTGGCGCTATTTTTGCTCAATCGATATTTTATTTGATGCCTCCACCAACCAACCTGACTCCCCTCTTGCCACCATACGTTCCACTCGTTTGTCCAAATCCAAGAGCAAGTCTAACTCAGAGCCAATTGGCTTGAGTACACATAGGCAAATCATGGTCGTACTTAAGTTGCCTACAAATGAATGATGTTATCTGGACCCCAATGAGTGACGCTCCCCTAAGCATCAGATTAGAATCCAAGGTCCCTTGGTTCAAACCTGGGTGGGCACCAAAGCCCGAGCGGTGACAAGCTCACCCGATGAGCTTGCTGATCGTTTTAGCCAAAATTCTATTGGGGTACACATATTTAGTTTTTAAACATTTATGTTTCCTGGTTAGCTCCACTTGACCTCCTCTATTTTAACAGTTTTGGGTGGATGACTTGGCTATGTGCTAGAGGTTGGCTCAGTTGAGTCACAAATATAAACAATTGCAATACACAACCGGGGGAATGGGTGCACCTTGATCTTGTTGGTATAGGGAGCACTAGACGATCGAACCTGTGTTTTAATAATGGTAAAGAGATTCAAAGTTAAGTTATCTTGTTGTCTAATAAGTTGAACTAAGTATGCAAAAAAGTTCTAAGTGATCTTAGGCAAAGGAAAGCCCTAGCTGCGGTTAGGCAAGTGGAAAGTCCTAGTTGTAATTATGCAATGAAATACTGGTTCAGGAGAATGATGAAGTCTTAGTAGGTTGAGGACTTTGGACTAAATCCTAGACTCGAGGACTCTAGATAAAAATTTCACTCGGTATTATTACCGATACAAAAATTTATCATCCAACAGAATCTAATGAGAACCACCCGATTGCTCTTCCCATCCTAAGTGGGGGCGGGTAGTAGAGTGACAACATGGACAGAAGGAAGAGGCTCGTCCTATCCTCTGGCACTTGTAGGGTTCCCCCTCACAAACAAGTGACTGAAAGGTCATCTCTGACCTAATTGGAGCCAACTCGGCTTGCAGAAGATCCACCTTAATCTTCTGCTGATCCAAAGCTTGTTGCTGTTGAGATATTAGTAAACCATCTACATGAGATTTTTTGCTGGGCTCTTAGATTATCCAGCTCCTCAGTTTTTTGCTTCAACTTCGAATAGACTTTATTCCTCAAAGCCACTTCTGACTGGACCTGTGATCGAGCTGACAGCAGACGTACCTCTAGTTCCTGTTAGGGTGAACGATGTAGATCCAGGACTCGCACGACCTCGTTTAAAGATTTTTTCTTCTCACGTAGCAATTGATCCCAAGGAGGAGGATCTGAAGGCATGACTTCCAATAAGATCTTTAGAAAGAAAGTAGAACAAGAGAAAGCAAAATTGGATGTTGTAGAAGGAAGGATCACACACTTATTTAAATAGCTGGAAGTATCACAAGACCATTGTAGTAGGGGTCACGGGATTATGATATAAGGAGTCACGGGATCATTGTAGTAGGGGTCACAAGATCACTGCCACACTCAAGTCTAGTCAGTCGGACACACCTCCTTCGACTAGACTTGAAGGGGGGGGCTAGTGGTATGGGTTATAAGAAGTGGAGTCCATGTAATAATGTGAAAGGGAATATAAGGAGAAGAAAGAGGAAGTAAGGAGATTCGGTCCAGACAAATGCACTCGGTAAGCAAATCTTGGTCATCCACTTAAGACAGGTCGGGATAAAAATAACAGAGCACATGATATAAATAGGTATATGAGATCAGACAACCCCAAATGGGTGAAGTACTAGCAAGCGCGCCTACGCCCAACGAGGAAGTCTTGATCGAGCAGGAAATATCGACCGAGAATGTAAGCCTGGTCGAGGGTATAAGCCAGATCGAATTATAACAAACGAAGGATTAGTGCTTGTTGATACTCTCGGTGGTATAAGGACGATCGAACATAAAATACCGACCAAGTTAAAATAAGAGAGGGTCAATAAACCTAGGAGTACTTAGCAAGCAAAAGCTCCGCTGAGTTTAAAGGCGTACAACCCTAAGCAATCTCTGTAGTTGGTCTAGCAAAAGCTGATTACCTGTCATAAGGCCCAACATGACTCGATAGGCGAAACCCATGCGAGCATCAGCACAATACAAATATATTTCACCCGGTAGTAGAATCCCGGTCGAGCGTATACATAACTCGCTCGATAGTATAATCTCGGACGATCGAACAGGCATACGAATCAAGATTGTCAAAAGCGACCCAACTTAACACGATCGGTAGAAGAAGCCCGGACGAGCATACACATAACTCACTTGGTAGTGTAATCTCGGGTGATCGAGCAGGCATACGAACCAAGGTTGCCAGAAGGGACCCGACTTAACACGGTTGGTAGAAGAAGCCCGGATGAGCATACACATAACTTGCTCGGCAGTGTAATCTCGGGTGATCGAGCAGACATACGAACCAAGGTTGTCAGAAGGGACCCTACTTAACACGGTTGGTAGAAGAAGCTCAGACGAGCATACACATAACTCGCTCGGTATTATAATCTCAAGCGATTGAGCGGGCATACAAACCAAGGTTGTCAGAAGGGATCCGACTTAACATAGTCAGTATAATAAGCCTGGACGTGCATATACATAACTCGCTCGATAGTGTAATCTCGGGCGGGTATACCAACACGTACCTTTATGAGGCCATTAGTATAAAATTGACTTGGCAAAATCTGGCCGGGCATCAAGACACTCACATTCATTAAATCTCATGAACATAGCTAGTAAGGTGTATTACAACCAAATATAGGTGATGTATGAATAATATACAATCATATGATAACTTGGCGAGAAACGACTCCTAGAAACTTCTGTAAATGTGCTAGACGACAAAGAAGGTACATCTGGGGTACGAAAAAGATTTCTTAAACTATTATTGCAGGTACTTACATCATCTCATAACAAACTCTAAATCGGGGGACACTTCATGACTACGGAGGTTATATGAAGTTGTATGAAAAGGGGAATCCTCTCCGTTGGCCATGTACGCGCGCAACACCACCACTGAAACCCTAAGTTCCATTTGAGTTCCCTGTACTTCTTCTTCCTTTTCCCACCTGAAACAGGAAAAACTAACTTGAACGTCGGAGGTCCTAACCAGGGATTCCTACGGCGGTCTTAGGTCACTGACGTTTTGTTGATTGACTGTGTGGTGTGCAGGGGGCGATAGCATCTGTCGGAACAGTGGGCTATGTTTTCTTCGTCACGGTGCTCTAATTCACCGGAGTCTTTCCTAGATCGGCTTTGGGTTTCTCCGATCTAGCTTCAACTTACTATTCTCGCCACTGAGAGGTATTTTTTTTATTAGATTTCTTCGGGATCTACTCTGATTTTCTCAGACCCGTGGTTATTTATCTTCATTGGGAGTCATCGCCTACCTTCTCTCTGGAGTTTTCGTTCACCATCCCCAGCTCTTCATCGCGTCAAGCTTTCAGATAGGATCAAATTTGACGTCGTCTGTGGGAATCTCCACCTGAATTTGAGACTACGTGATGGAGGACATAGGAAAACTGACAACCATTACTTTAACTCAGGAGGAATTGGAGAGGCTCATCAGTGCAAGGGTGCAAAAAGCGTTACAACAATAACAATAAGCGAATACGGGAGGTACTTTGCCCACAGTTATAAATCCTACAATTTTGACCACTGACCATCGAAAAAATAGAGGTATGGAAGAAGAGGGTCTTGCTTACATAACCCCTGATCCTGGTTCTCCTACTCGCCACCCCGAGCTTTTTTTTCGTACACCTATAGAGCAAGGAGGACGAAGACCGGTGCTCCAAGAGTCTTCCGGTGAAGCACCTGTGAAAGAAAAATGCAAGGGGAAGATGGTGGTCAGTGACAGCTCCCTCGAGAGAATTGTTACACCATTTGCTCAAAGGATTCTTGACGACCCATTGCCAAAACATTATCAGAATCTCAATATTAGAGAATACTCTGGAACTACTGATCCGGAAGATCATCTTTCCAAATTTGAGAGTGTGGCTCTACTACAACAGTTTTCTGATGGGGTTAAGTGTCGAATGTTCCTTACTACTCTTGGAGGAGCGGCTCAAAGATGGTTCAAAAGATTACCAGAAAAATCTATCCGGCGCTTCAAAGATTTTCGTAGAGTGTTTCTTCATCATTTTTCTAGTAATAGAAGATATCATAAAACTCCTTGGAGTCTTTTCTCTATCAAGCAGGGGTCCAAGGAAAGCATTAGAGCTTATATTAAATGGTTTAATCAACTAGCCGTTGATGTCCCTAATGTCACCACTGAAATTTTGGTGAGTGTTTTTTCTCAAGGGCTCAATGATAATGATTTCTTCAAGGACCTAGTATGGAATCCTCCAACTAATTTTGATTTATTAATTGAGCGAGCTACTAAATTTATTAATGTTGAAGATGCTCAAACAGCTCGCAAGAAGGAGAATGTTGTACCTGTCTCGATTCCAACTAATGGCCGGTCCACAGCTCCTGTTCATCTACCTAGGGGACTTCGTGCAACTCCTCCTCCACATTGTCAACCTGAACTCAAACCTCAAGCAGTGTAGTATGTGGGGGTGCCACAAGAAATCCCAAGAAGGTGGTGTACATATCATATGTCAGGAACTCATTATATAGAGAATTGTTTGGCCCTAAAGAACCAGAGGACAAATAATGCCTGGTATCGTAAACGATCTCCCAACTGGTAGTCATACCCGAGATAAGGTAGCCCGCTCAAGCTAGAATATCGGGCAATTGAACCACAGTCAGGAGTATTACAATTACCGGATGAGCCACCTCGAGCACCTGAACAAATACAACCCAAGATAACAACTGCTCAGCAACAAGAGAATCATAACAATGCCACCCGAGGTAATATCAATATGATAATGGGTTCTACCGATGGAGATTCAAATCGGGCGAGAAAATTACATGCCCGACGATTACAGATTCATGCAGTAGGATGTAGCCAGGACAGGGCAGAAGGACCGGAGATTAGTTTTGGTCCCAGAGATCTGGAAGGGGTAGAAGTACCCCATGATGATGCATAAATAATTAAAGCTATTATAGCTAATTACAATATTTCTCGTACTTTCATTGACACCGGTAGTTCTGTTAATATCATTTTCAAAAAAGTTTTTGATCAACTATAGATAGATCCAAGTGAACTTCAACCTATGGTGACTCCTCTATATGGTTTCACGTGCAATGAAATACAACCGCTCAGCTAAATAATGTTGGTTATATCTTTAGGGGAGGAACCCCTAATGAGGATCAGAAGATCCTATTTCATGGTGGTAGATGCGCCTTCTGCTTACAATGTCATATTGGGTCGACCGGCCTTGAACGAGTTTCGGGCAGTCGTTTCTATTTTTTTGTCAGAAGGTGAAATTCCCTGTTGATGATCAAGTTAGAGAAGTCCGTGGAGATCAATTACTAGCGCGAAAGTGTTATGTGGAAATCATTTGGACGGAAGCCAATGCTGCTCGTAAAGCTCAGAGAATGGAAGTCAATACTATTCATGAAAGATCGCCTGGTCCGATATATGAAGAAAAAGAAGAGATACAAATATAGGTCGAGCGACCAGAAGCTGTGACTTATGTGGCTGCCGATTTGGACCTTCCACTCAAGACCGAGCTGATACAATGTTTGGTGCGGAACAACGATGTGTTTGCATGGACCCCCAAGGAAGTTACAGGTGCCTCCCCCCTTGTGATGGAACGTTCATTACATGTTTATCCAGATGTCTGACCTGTCAAGCAAAAGAAAAGAGATTTTGGAGCTGACCAAAACCAGATCATCAAGGAGGAGGCAGACAAACTATGGAAGCAGGCTACATTCGGGAGGTACAATTTCCTAGCTGACTAGCAAATGTTGTCCTAATCTCTAAACCAGGAAATAAATGACGATTGTGGATGAGTCACTTAGGGAGGTGGCTAAGGCTATAAGCTCTAGGGGGAGCTCTAAGAGTTAAGTTGGGACCCATGACAAATGGATCTCAAGTGGGTACTACTTGGGAGTTTAAGTTGGGTCATGAAATGTGCCAAGTGGTTTGGAGACGGGCTTGAGTCCAAACTTAGGAATTTGACACAATTGGTTTGTGTTTCATGCAAGAAATATGACATTTGGAGTCATATAGCATGATAATTGATTTTGGATGTACAGATGTCATATAAACCAATGCTAGGGATGTATTATGGATTGGTATGGGCAAATACATCAAGAGAAAGCCAAAACTAGGACTTTAGATCAATGTTCAATTGAACTATTTAGTTAGTTTTGAATTTTATGTCAATCTTGGGATTGGTGATAGATACATTTTGTAATGTATTTTTTCCAAGTAGACACTTGTAAAATAGACCTCTCCACAAAATTTAGAAAATTTTGGAGGTCTGTGGAATTTCTGGTGCATTTATGAAGTTGGTAAGAAAAGACTAATTTTTTTCAGAAATAGGGTACCAGTCGACTGGTACAGATACCAGTCGACTGGTAACAGTAGATTTCAAACACAGAATGTTTCTGTGTGTTGATTTCAATATGGGCAGTCGACTGGTACCAAGAGGTAGTCGACTGATACCAGCTTGATAGTGTTTTTCAGCACTGTTCTTGATCATGTCAACTCATTTAGATGTATGAGATCCATGAGGGATAAATACATAAGTTTAGGGTCAGTTTGGACGAAAATTTTGCAACAATTGGGATATTGTCGGAGAGTTTTTTGAATGTTAGGCAAAGGGGGAGAAGTAAGGTTTAGTTGGGAAAACCTTAAGTGTTTTTGCGTAGGGGTAGCCATGTGATAGGTTCTTAAATATTCTTATAGGAAAATCCTACTTTATTAGGGAGCTCAGGTGTAGGGGGAGCCTTAGGATATGTTCCAATGCATGTTTGTATTTTATTTCGGCAGTGTAAGTCCAAGTGTGTAGCCTTGACAACATAAGTCCATTCGGCGGTGTAAATCTAAGTGTGTATCCTTGGCAACGTAAGTCCATTCGGCGGTATAAGTCCAAGTGTGTAGCCTTGGCAACATAAGTCCATTCGGCGGTGTAAGTCCAAGTGTGTAGCCTTGGCAACGTAAGTCCATTGTTTCTTTTTAGCATGTTTATTTGCTATATGTTTTTCCTAACTTAAACGTATTGCCAAACATTAAAAAGGGGGAGATTGTTGGAGCAATCCCAATGGTCCGTGCAACCATGTGTTTTAATATTTGGGTAAAAGGTTTAAGTTAGGTTTACTCTTGTTATTTGATATGTGTATGTGAGTGTGCAGGTTTGCAGGATACACATATGACTCAGCTTGATGGCTTTAGGTCCGATGAAAGATGGAGCATCCGAGGGACCATGGACAATGTAGTAAGGACAAGGAATGAGGGAAACGACTTCAAGGCATACGCGAAGGATGACATTGGGGACGAGCCGCGAGCTTGGATGCATCTGAGGGACGAGAGCCAAAGGAAGTAGGCTTGAAGGCAAGAGGTCAAAGCTGCAAAGAAGAGTCAAGTGAGTCGTGAGGGTCCGAGTGCGAGATAAATGTACTCGGGAAGGGGAACTCTAGATTTAATATTGCACCAGTCGACTGGTACTGGATCAGTCGACTGGTACTGGATCAGTCGACTGGTGGTGAGCACAAAGAACTTCTGTGCCCGAAATGATTGGGATAAGTTGACTGGTTCATGGACCAGTCGACTGGTAGAGAGTCGTTAGGTTGGCACCAGTCAACTGGTGCAAGGACCAGTCGACTGGTGCAAGGACCAGTCGACTGGTAACGGTAAAACAACAGCGCTATTTTCTTCCAAGCTTTATAAGAAGGAGCTTGGGATGACCGACCAAGGTGACGAAATTAGACTTGGTTAAAGCCTAATTAGTAGTCACAAGAGTTCTCAAGTGCTTGTGTAATCCAAGAGGTCTTGGTGAGTTTGTGGTGAGGTTTCTCCACCCACAAGGAGCGGCTTGAGATAGTCGGAGTTTGCCGGGGGCTAATCCACCGACGGATTGAGGGATCGTCCACCTTACGGACAGTCATGGAGTATGAGCAAGTTATCTCTGAACCACGTTACATCGACGTGTATTGGTTTGCATTTCTTTCTTGTTTATGTTTGTATTCGTATTTATATTTGTTATTGTATTTCCGCTTGCGCACTAACAAATACATAGGAAGTAATCGATTTGGGGGCGCCGTCTATCCAAACCCCCCTTATAGTCGGTCGCATGATCCTCCCCTACAGATTTATCAACAGAAGTACAATAACTGTTAGTAGATTTTATTGATTTGATACCACAAGATTTTCCTTCTAAACTACCACCTGATATAATTATAAATTTGAGGATGAGTTCTTTTTAATCCGAAGTGTCTGATATAAGAGCATCCAGTAGTACGACCAATTAGATCTTCCGATACGGATATGCTTCCCTATGAGCTATGACAAGAAGAAAACGAGACTGCCAGCCTGTCTCCCTTTTGGGTCTTGAAGGACAATTGAGAATACTGACAAGAAAGATGACCAACCCATGACCCCCTCCTCGATTGCACTCTATTTAGAGTTCGAATGAGATAGAATTGCCTTTCTAGTAGTCGACACAGTTATCTCGCGCCCCCTCAAATGAGTGTGTATACTATGTCTTTTGTTGAACTCTACATTTAGTCATTTAATTTTTTTCTTTTATTTATTTAAAATTTTTAATATTAATTTTCTTTTCTAAAATTAGTTTAGATTTTATCTTTTTTAAAATGAATTTTTTTTATCTGTTGCGATTTTTTTCTTATTTTTTAAGTTATTTAAACAAGAGTTAAGGTTATGGTAAAAAATATATTGAGTTTAGTTTTGATTTTAAAAAATTTATTTTTATTTGAATCTAGAAACAGCTGACGAATTCCTCTTCTTCCTATGCTTTCTTTATAACCTCAATTCAATTGTCGGAACAAGAGATTCCTTCTCCTCATCATGTTTATTGTTCTTTAATATTTGAGAATATATATTTTAATTTGGATAATTTGTTAGATCTTAATTTTAATTAGTTTAAATAAAAGTTAATATTTGTTTGTTATTTTTTTATATATTTATATAGATAATAATGTTAAATTTCAAACGATCATCAAATTGAAATAAAATAATAAAAATCTTACTTACACTCCAAAAAAATAATAATTTTATTAATTAAAAAATATTATCAAAAATTAAATATAAAAAATTAATCAATATTTTTCATCTCAAAAATTAAAAAATTAAATTTGTATATAGAAATGTATCTACCTCTTAGAAATTAATATTAATTTTTTAAAAATATATATATTAAGATCTAAGAACCTCTAAAATGATTGAGACGGCCTGATCCAAACCCAAATAAATCTCATACCAACACTACTTCTAACCTACTTATCTTTCGTTCTAAGTTGCAAATGTCATTTTATCTCCCTACGAACTTCATTTGTCTCCTTGGGATGTCATCAAACTTCTCTTTACTTCTTTGAGCTATTGTATCTCTATCTTAATTTATCGTTCTTCTTTGATTATTATTCATCTAAATTCCACCAATGAACTTTTTTGTTGGTTCCTTGAAGCCTATTCAATCAAAATTAATATACAGATCTAAACTATCCAAAATTCACTTCTGCAAGTAAATTTTGGATACTTTAGAGAACATTGTTTTTTGTTTTTTTTTTTAAATAGTTGACACTATGTATCCAACACTTTGAATCAATTGATTTTATGATGATCAATTCAATCCTATGAAAACTTGTTTTCTAGTCATCAGAATAAATCGAAAAGTACTTATGAAATTTCATTCAGACGGCCAGTATTTTTAGGCCCATTTCACATTATGAGAAATTTCGTTTATAATACATAGTGGTTAAGATTCAAACTTTAAATTTTTTGATTATCCATTAGAGTGATTAATACACTATTATCTCAGAACAGTCCAGAGCACATTGTTGAGCTCTATACGTGGAGCTTATTGAGATGGCGTTTGATTCTCTTCTAGGAATCGGAATGGGAATGAGTATCATAGTATTGTGGAATGAGAATGGGTATGAACTTGGGTATCATTTCTAAAAATAATGTTTGGTTAGTTGAATATTTTCAATCAGAATGAACTTAAATTTCCTTTTTTATCCTTAGAGGAAAATAAGAGAAAAAATTAGATGAAAGATAAAATTGAATGTGAGAGAAACATATGATGAGAGAGAATGATGAGAGAGAAAGTGTGATGGAAAAAAAATGAAGAGAGGGAAAGTGTGATGAGAGAAAATGAGGAGAGAGAGCGTGATAGGAGAGATTGAGAAGAGAAAAAGTATGTTGAGAGAGAAAATGTGTTGAGAGAGAAAGAGTGATGGGAAAAAATGAAGAGAGAGAAAGTATGATGAGAGAATGAGAAATTGAAGAGAGAAAATATGATGAGAGAGAAAGTATGATGGAAAAAATGAAGAGAGAGAAAGTGTGATGAGAAAAAATATGGAGAGAGAGTCTGGTAAGAGAGATTGAGGAGAGAGAAATTATGATGAGAGAGAAAGTATGATGAAAAAATGAAGAGGGAATGAAGAGAGAGAATAATGAGAGAAAGAGTGTGATGAGAGAGAATACAGAGAGAAAATGGTAGAGAATGTGTGATGAGAGAGAATGAGGAGAGAGAATGTGATGGAAGAGAATGAAGAGAGAGAATGTGATGGAAGAGAATGAAGAGAGAGAAAGTGTGATGAGATAAAATATGGAGAGAGAGTATGGTAAGAGAGATTGAGGAGAGAGAAAGAATGATAAGAGAGAAAGTATGATGAAAAATGAGGAGAAAATGAAGAGAGAGAAAATAATGAGAGAGAGTATGTGTGTAATGAGAGAGAATACAAAGAGAAAATGGTAGAGAATATGTGGTGAGAGAAAGTAAGGAGAGAGAAAATATGCTGAGAGAGAACAAAGAGAGAGAGTGAAATGAAAGAAAAATTAAACAAATATTAAGGATATTTTTGTCCAAAACTTAATTCTTATTCCCATTCCATCAAAACCCAAGGGAAGGGGTGAGTTTCATCCATACCCAAATTTTTGGGTTTCATTCTAAAATCTTGATTCCATTCCCATCAACCAAATATAAAATTTGAAAATGAATCCATTCTTTCATTCTCGAATCTCTAAATCAAACACCATCTAAGTTTATTTTATGCCTCATTTTATTGAGTCACTTTGTGTCTTTACTTAACAATTTTAGACAAATTTATATTTATATAATATTTTTATTAAAATGATTACATAGACCCCAATCCTCCCCCATCCACCTCAAATTACAACTATGATTATTATATTATGCTTAGTATAACAGATCTGGTCAAAATTGTTATATAAACTTAAATCGATCAAATTCCACAGTCAAGGCCTTTGTTGTACCGCTCAAAACATGTTGAGCTATTATATACCTTCATTTACAATTTTAATTTTAGGAAATTTAGGGTACGTTCAGTTTGAACGTTTTTTATTTTTAAAAAATGTATATTTTTTTTAAAAAAAATGATGTTTGATTTATATTTTTCACATCTATTTTCTAAAAAAATATATAATATTTTATGGAAAAATAGAGAATGTCTAAAAGTTATTTTTTATTTTTCAGAAAATGTATAATTTTTAAAAAATAAAAATGAAAAACGCGCAAACCAAATACACCCTTAAGTTGCATATTAATTTTGTTCAAAATTTTTATATGGACCAAAGGAAACTAGTTAAATTTCACAGATGAACCCTCTATTGTAATCCTTGCTACTTATTATGTGGTTCTAA
The DNA here is from genome assembly GCF_018446385.1 of Zingiber officinale. Lineage (NCBI taxonomy): Eukaryota > Viridiplantae > Streptophyta > Magnoliopsida > Zingiberales > Zingiberaceae > Zingiber > Zingiber officinale. Next base: position 111,458,358 of record NC_055993.1, on the reverse strand, counting down.
GCCTTCATTTGACAAATTTGGACAAGTTTAGACCTATTAATAGTTTTATGAAAATTGCTACATAGATCCCAACCCATCAAATTTCATATATGTCCCATTTATCTAACAAGTGTTATTATTGTCCTACGTATTTTAGAGTAATTTTTGTTGAAATATCATCATATATTAATAGTCTCAAGCGAGTGAGCGAGATGATTTTTGTTATTCATCCTCTACGTGAACTACAACCATAGAAACAATTAATTAGCCACAGTCATAAAATGAAGCATATTGTAAACAAGACATAATTTGAGAATTTATCCTTAACAATGCATATTGAGAGGATGAGAAAATGTCTTTCAACCTCATGGAGGAGGATGAATATGATGATGAGACTAAATTTGAAGAAAATATATTTTATTTAGCTATGGAGGAGGATAAAGATACGATCTTTGAGGATTTAGAGGAGGATCATTCAAATAATATGGATTACTATGCATTGATGTAGATATAGAAAGTCTTGACTTGAATGACTCATCATTTAATCATATAGAAATACAAACAAATATATATGATACAAATTGCATATTAGATTTATTAGATAAGGACAAGTAGAGGACTGGTTAAGTAACATGAATGATACAATATTATTGATTTAAGTGACTGTCATGGTTTTATTATCCTTTTAAATATATATATATATATATATGTGCACAGTACATGTTGGAACCGGTGTGAACTAGAGGAGAAGGGAAATAACTCCTTTTGCATCGATTCGATTTGTGGAGTGGAAACTTGAAATGAGATCGGTAGCACAACACAAACTCAGTAGATTTTATTTGGTTTACAACCTCCCAAAATTGCTACATCCAAGGTTTAGTTCTAACAAACTATCACAACTAACCTTCTCCTTCTTAGATATCTTCCGGAGACAGAAATTTCTTATAACTTATTTTTTACAAACAATACAGTAAGAAGCCAAAATATAAATACAAATGAAAGTAAAATAACTTTATTAATGAGTACTTAACTTTATATATTTTCTTGTTGCTTTGGATTGTCATTTGATGGTAGGAAATGTAGTAGCACTTTGTGTTCAACCCATTAAGAACTAGTGTAGCCAATCTTCCTTGAAACACTCTTTTATAGGGTTATTGTTGGGTTGGTTTCTACCTTGTAGTCAATTGTCAGATTCCATCAATTTGATGACTGTCTTGTTGAATTCAACCATGGTACCTGTAAAACGGATCTTTCTAACTCATTTTTTACCACAACCAATCGATTGATAAATTTTATCAATCTATTGATATGCAACTAGTTGAGTTTCCAATCAATTTCTAAACATTTTGTTTGTTGCTATAGTGTCATCAGTCAACAACTAAACCTCATCAATGGATTGGTACGCAACCAATATTACTATAGAAGCTCTAGTTTTTGTAGCAATATTAATTCCTATAACAACCTAGTTACTATAACAAACCCTAAAAAACATCTTAATCCCAAATTCAAAATTTAGAGTCATTGGTCGATCGATACATATCAATCAATTGATACTCTTCTTTTAGCTTTGTCAAAAGTTGAATTTTGAGTTTTGTCTGATATCCAGTTAGTCTCAACTTACTAGGATTTTCTTTGTCTAACATCTGATCAACCTTGACTTACTAAGATTTTTCATTATCTAGCATCTGATTATATTGACTTGCTAGGAAATCACCCACCTAGCATTCAGTTACTCTTGATTTGCTAAGACTTCTCCAATGCCAAACATCCTATCTTTCTTCACCTGCTAGGGCTTTACATGCCTAGGATCCAGTCACCCTTGACATATCAAGACTTCTCTAATGGCAAACATCGTGTCTTTCTTAACTTGCTAGGACTTTACGTGCCCAAGATCCACTCACCCTTGGCATATCAAGACTTCTCCAATGTCAAATATCTAGTATTCCTTAACCTACTTAGACTCTGCACTCACCTAATATTTGGTCCTTCATGACTTGTTAGAACTCTCCATACTTGCATAATATTCAGTCCTCCCTGACTTGTTAGAGTTTTCATCCATATGTTAAGTGTTTGATCAATCTTAACAGACTTGGGCTTCACATTTTATGCCAAGTGCCCAGTCCTTCATGACATACTTGGATTTCATTTCTCATATTAAGTTTCTGGTCTGTTAGTGCTATGACCTCTAGGCAAGGTTGACCAAGTACCAAGCTTGAGTTGATTCAAGTTGGAGATTCAATATTTGATTAATATGTTAGTTGATCAAGTGAGATGTCAAGTAGGTAAATGTTGATTGGATACTTAACAGTCGATCAATATATTATGTTGGTTGAGTGAAGAGTCAAGTAGGTAAAAGTTGACTAGATCTTTGATAAGATATGGAAAGTACAAGTGGGTCATGGTTGACTAAACACTTGATGATTGAAAGTTGAATAGGGAGTTGGCACGAGACGAAAAGTCCGAGCGGATCGCGATTGATAGAACATTTGGTGATCAGAAGTCCAACATGAAGTTGACAAGAGAAAAGTATAAGTCGGTCATGGAGGATCAGACAATTGGCATAAGAAGTGAAGTCCAAGTCAATTAAGGTTGACCGAACACTTGGCATAAGATAGATGTAGACCATGTGGATCATGGAAAATCGGATACTTGACATGTGAATGAAAGCCCTAACAGGTCAAGAAATGAATGTTAGGTAAGTATGAAAAGTCTTAACATGTTATGGAGGACCGAATGTTAGGTGACTGTGAAAGTGCTAATAGGTCATAGAGGTCTAGATGTTAGGTGAGTGTGGAAGTCCAAACATGTCAAAAAAGATTGGATGTTTAGCATGGACTAAGAAAGTACTGGTAGGTCAAAGGTGATCGAATTTTAAGCACATGAAGTCTTGATAGGTCAGGATTGACCGGATGTTAGGCAATGAAAATATCGGTAGGTACCGGATGTTAGACAAAGAAAGACCTAATAGGTTGAGGTCAACTGAATAAAAGTAAGATGAGAATTCAACCTTAAAAGGCTAAAATAGGACTAACAATTGATTGCTAGGTAGTATAAATTGAATTACAAATCCTAAACCTAGAATTTAAGGTCAGGAGGTTTGGACAAATGAAAATGGATTCGAGGTTCTCGGGGTGATATAGCGTGCTCAAGTGAGTGCCTAGTAACCCACTCGAACTCGGGCTACTCGAGTTTGGGGTGCTCGGGCATTCGCGAGAGTCAGCACACAAGAACTCATAGGAACTCAGGGTGCTCGAGCGAGTGTCTAGCAACCCATTCGGACTCGAGCAAATCAAGTTTGGGGTGCTCGGGCATGCACGAGAGTTAGCACATGGGAACTCACTCGAACTTAGGATGCTCAAGCAAGTGCCTAGCAACCCACTCAAACTTGAGCATTCGAGGTGTTTTGGCCCGCGAGAGTCAATACACAACAACCCATTCGGGCTCAGGCTTCGATAGTCAGCTGGCTCATGCTTGAACTTCGGTGTTCAATCACTATTTAATCTGACTCGGACTTGAGACACGACAATTGACAATGACCCACTCGGGCTCAAGTTAGATTGCACGTATGATTCTACCAATCGGTTGTTGGGTGTTAGCAATTGATTGTTAAATCAATTCGAACAAACTAAACACTCCCAAATCAATTGGCTAGTTTGACTGGTGGCTAGCAATCAAAAAACTACTTGTAAAGAGTTGTTGCAGGTGTCAACGATTGAACTATAGTGAAACAATCGATTGATGAAGGCTAGCAATCAATTGCTAGGCAAAATTCAGTTCAAACAACAACTTATAAAAGAGGGTTTTGAGGCAAATCGAAGCTGCCGGTTCCTGAGGGTTTGGAGACAAAGTGATGTTGTATTTCCCACTATCAAAAGGCAATCCGAAACAATGAGAAACCATCTAAAGTAAAGATTTCACTTGTAAAGTTATTTTCACTTTCATTTATATTTGTATCTTTGTTTTGCTTGTATTTACTGTGAAAATATTATAAGAGGTGTAACGACCCGATCCCTCGGCCCCTTAGGTAGCCACACTGGCGACCCATTTGGCGGCCCCTTGGCGGTCCCTTGGGCGGCCCCACTGGCGGTCCAACTGGCGACCTCTTATGTCGTCGACCGACAACCCTCGGGCGTGCGCCGTTACTCACAAAGTCTTCCCACCCTTGGCCAGTGAATTTTTACCTTCCCCAAGATTCGAACTCTAGACCTCCAGGATAAGTACTAGAGTTTATGAATCCTGGATCTCCAGGATAGTTTTTGCCGCTCATTTGGCTACAAGGATTCATAAACTATAGTACTTATCCTGGAGGTCTAGAGTTCGAATCCTGGGGAAGGCAAAAATCCATTGACCATGGGTGGGAAGACCTTGTGAGTAACGGCACACGCCCGAGGGTCGTTGGTCGACGACATAAGGGGCCGCCAGTGGGGCCACCCAAGGGACCGCCAAGGGGCCGCCTAATGGGCCGCCATTGTGACCGCCCAAGGGGCCGAGGGGTTGGGTCGTTACAAGAGGCTTCTTCACCTCTAGAAGATCTTCAAGAAGGAGAAAGTTAGAAGTGATAGTCGTTAGGACTAGGCCTTGGACATAGTCGTCTTAGGAGAAGGCAAATCAAGTAAAACCAAGTGTGTTAGTGTTGCGTTTTGATTCGGTGGCTTCACTTCAAGTTTTATGCGTTGCATAATATCATGGAAGCGATCGAAGTTATTTATTCCTTTCTAGCTCACACTGGTCCTAACACGATCTACCATTGATCCACTTTGATTCTCTATCATCAAGTATTTTGTCAATTTTGACCTATTTGATGTGTCACTCCATCCAACTAACATATTGATCAAATATCAAAAGTCAAGTTGAGTTAACTCAAACTTGGTTAACCTTAACTAGATGTCAATTGCACCAATTGTAAATTTTTTCAAAAGAGAATTTTATGATTTTAAAAAAGTTTAAAATAAGACATGTGGTCACATATTCTAATTTCAAAAATAATCTCTTATAATCTAGGATAAGATTGTATTCAATTGATCAAGTGTGATCCGAGATAAACTTTGTAAATTTTTGTTAAGATAAGACATTAGAAGATATAAAATTAATGAAATTAACTTGTGTTGAGACAGTGAATTGTCTAATTGGAGCAATAACAGATAAGAATCGCTAACCCACCAATAACAGATAAGAAATTAACTTTGTAAATTTTTTTTAAGATAAGAAGCGCTAACCCACCAATAACAGGTATATAGTTGGATTATCTAATTGGAGCAAATCCAAGCTATCAGTATCACCGGCCGAGAGATAAATCAATATTTTGTCCTTACATAGTTATCCTTTATACGGATATATAGTTGGATTATCTAACTCTCGCAGTGCAGATAGAGAGAGAGAGATAGTACTGATCTTATTGTTAGCCAGCCTAATCTAATCCCATTGCATTAATAATTGCACACTGACGAGGATCATGATCGTTATTGTTTGGTCGATCATGGACCGTTGTTCAGATGCGGAGAAGGGGAATCCTCGTTATTTCTGCCGCCTCCACTACCACCGATTGCCTTCGCTTTCCGGCCATCGCCTATTTTGTGATGACTTCTCTTGCCGAGTCCACCTCTTGCGTCTCCACCTATACCATCACTTCCTCCGAAACCACCGCTTGAGCCGCTTTCGGCACCAGCTCCTCCTCCGCCCGACCCATCGCCAATGCCGCCGCCGCCGCCGCCACCTCCAACACCAACGCCACCGACGCTGACACCGATCCCACCTCCGCCACTCATGCCGAAACCGCCGCCTGCGACGCCAACTCCGATCCCGACACCAATGCCTCCACCTCCTCCACCAATCCCGCCGAGTCCTCCGCCAGCACCGCCTGCGGTTCCGAATCCAGCGCCACCGGTAGCTCCACCGATTCCACCTCCTCCAATGCCTCCGCCACCTCCAACACCACCGCCACCTCCTCCAATGCCACCGCCAACTCCACCTCCACCTCCAAATCCGCCACCGCCAAATCCACCACCTCCTCCCATGCCACTGCCGCCAAATCCACCACCTCCTCCCATGCCACCTCCCATGCCACTGTCGCCAAATCCACCACCTCCACCCATGCCACCGCCGTTAACTCCACCACCTCCTCCGAATCCACCGCCTCCTCCCATCCCTCCACCACCTCCCATGCCTCCGCCAACGCCACCGCCAACTCCACCGCCTCCTCCCATCCCTCCACCACCTCCCATGCCTCCGCCAACGCCACCGCCAACTCCACCGCCTCCTCCCATGCCTCCACCTCCTCCCATGCCTCCGCCAACTCCACCGCCTCCTCCCATGCCTCCGCCAACTCCACCGGGGCTACCTATGCCTCCACCAATACCACCACCACCTCCGCCCCCGACTCCTCCGCCAACCCCTCCTCCAATACCTCCACCTCCTCCTCCAATGCCACCGCCACCTCCAAAACCACCGCCACCCCCAACTCCTCCACCGCCACCTCCTCCAAAGCCACCGCCACCCCCAACTCCTCCACCGCCAACTCCTCCTCCTCCTCCAAAGCCACCGCCTCCTCCAATGCCACCACCTGCTCCACCTCCTCCCAGGCCTCCGCCTGCTCCTTTTCCAATGCCGCCGCCAACTCCACCACCTCCTCCATTGCCACCGCCACCGCCAACTCCTCCAATACCTCCACCTCCTCCGCCAAAGCCACCGCCACCTCCAATGCCACCACCTCCTCCTCCCAGGCCTCCGCCTGCTCCTTTTCCAATGTCACCGCCACCACCAGCTCCACCTCCTCCTCCAATTCCACCGCCACCTCCAACTCCTCGACCGATGCCACCGCCAGCTCCACCTCCTCCCCCAACGCCTCCACCTCGGCCAACTCCACTACCTCGACCAACTACGGCATGGCTGCCACGTCGGGTTTTACGAGCACAATCACTACTCTGCCCACCATCCAACGCATCACTAGACCTCCCGCCAGAAGCGATCACATAGTCCAGAGGCGGCGTCCTCAGCTTCTTCCCTTCCCTTCTCCCACTTCCACCAACAACACAAGCCAAAACCATTAGAAGGATCAGTGCTCCCTGCTTCCCCATCTAGTGACAATGGCAGAGACAAATTGGCCGGTGCAACTGCGAAGGCCGTAGAAGGCAGATCATAAATATAAGTTCTCGCGCCAAACAGCAAGTGCTACATTTTTTGGTGGCAGTTAGCAGCTTAAATGCATCTTCTTCCCTCTTGCATCTTCCGTGAGACCATTTAATCTCGCATTCATGGCTCCTCCCTTTCTCTGCATTGGCTTTGGTCAACTTGTGTTGGGAATAAGCAAAGTAGAAGGGAAGGAGGATTTGGAGATTGTGACAACAGCCGCTCGCAGTCTGGAAAGACGAAAGGATGCCACTTTAATTTAGCTCCACCACCAATGCCTTTCATGGAGTTTAATGGGATTTGCTTTCTGGTGGACGTTAGAGAAGAGCAGTCAAATACTTTAATTTCTGTTTGCCTTAGCTACGATGGATGAGCTGTGAATCGAGAGGAGACGAAGGTGATGGCGATCGATGGGGCCAGCGGTGAGGTTGAGCAGGCCCAGACTCTGGGAGCCGGTGGTGGCATGAGTGGGGAGAGTGTGGCGCTTTGTACGTAGTTTGGGAGCCTTTGTGACCTCAGTTTCCCGAAGCCCACTGTTTAAACTTTGTCGATAAACCTTCTTCTCTAATGAGCCCTACTAATTCTTCAAGTGATGCTTTCATGATTTGCTCACTAATTGCTTTGATTGTTAAGGCACCTAAACAATTTTCATAGTAACCAGCCTTTGTCGATTGGCATAATAAATGACGAATATTGGCTGTAAAAGTGAGACAAACATCTCCTATGGCACTGATTGCTTGTGCTCGACATTTCCATAGAATTGCAGCCACGACCTCAAATGTGGTGAATCGATTAAATGTCTCTTGGAATAGTTATTGAGCAAAAGTATTTATCTCGATTATATCAAGATAATCTCTCTATACTATACCAGATCATGTGACAAAAAGTGAAATCGTTCGCCCCAGCGCTCCCGCCGCACCCGACCCAAGACCATCACGAGGGAGGTAAATCATAACATCCTGAGCGAGCATGTGGCAGGTGGGATGAGTTGCACAGGGACCGGGGATTTACTCCCCGACTACCCTGAGTTTCGACCCCGCGACCTCATGTGACAAGCATCCCATCACATACCAACTCGGATGACCTATGGGATCACTATACTATACCAGATCATGGATTGATAGAGGGATGAGTCAAACCGCAAGCAATCTCACCGATGGCTTTTAAGAATTGTCCAATGCCGATGCCATCAAACGCCAAGTGATTGAATTTGAGTCTGACAACAAATCCAACCCATTGAAAATGAGTTACCTGTGTTTGCACAATTTAATTAATTTACTATAAAAAATTTGCATTAGATTATTATTTGAATAATAGTTAATGATTCACAACCAAATGACTGATTTATTTGGGAAAAGGAAACAAATACACAAAGGGAGATTAAACACAAAAAAAAATGTATCCAAACTCTATAGTTTGGATAGCAGATTGTTGGTTGTCAAGATGAATATGCACTTCCTCGATTTATCCAGGTGATCAATGAGAAATTTTTGAAAGGTCGAATCAATTATCTCAGTTTCGATGTTATCTGATTCATCATTATTTATTTGAAAAAAAAACAAATGCAGAAAGGAAAATTAGAAAAAATATATTCAAACTCTGTAATTTCTCAAACATCAATGTGCATCAAGGAATTTTTTTTCTTTTAAGTATATAGATTTAGCTCAAATGTAGTGGTATTTTAACGGTGATAGGATCATAGAATGTAGTGAAAGCTTTACTATACATCAAAGTGAAACTAAAGGATGCATTAATCGGATCTAGTTATCATCCCATATAAGGCTACATTATATATTGATATATGAAGGATTGACCTGAATCCAATGCTAGAGTCATTATTCCTTGTCACTGGATGAATTCCCGGCAAAATGATCTTCTAAAAGAGTGGGCAACTAAAAGAGATATAATAGAATTACTAATATGATTTAATTTGGTAATTTGATCCGGTCAATTTGGATAATTCTATTATATCTCTTTTAGCAACAACTAGATCTTAGTCTCAATGATGAAGAGTCAAAGGAAGAAAAAAGTCAACAAATCAGTAAGATCATGCCCAATGATTTTGATTTCCTCCTTTTTATAGCTAGCCAATCCTACAGGGAACATCCGCATATTGCTCATAATTCATTAATAGTCCATTGATATTGATAGATCGGGTTATTGAATTGCAATCCACATCTTAAATCTCCTTCATACAATTATATCACTTAATTAAGATTTAATTCTTTAATGACAATTATTGTTTGTGTTAATTCATGTATTAACTCATCTTATAGAGATTAATCCTTCGTGTAGTAGTGAAATTAATGTACTAAAGGAGAAGCTTATGAATAGATACAAAATAACTAAAGATTTTTAATTAAATTTAGTATATTATGCATCTGGCTATTGAAACAAGGGCTCCTTTTTTTTTTGGTTTGAATCATCACATGAGTGGTTGTTTTCATTTTTTTTTTTTATCAAGCAGAGTGCTCTCATCAGCCACCTATAAATTGATATAATTGTCCTCTAATATAATATTTAGTATTAATATCTCATGCCAAGCGTATTAAATCCTAAATCGATCGGCCAATTATATGAATAGAATAAGTCTACGTTGTAACTACAATGTTCTAGAAGCTATAATTTCTGAACTGCTAAAGTAGCTATAATAGTTATAGTTTCATAACGGTTATAACATAAATGTTATTGAACAAAATAAGTCTGTATTATAGCAGTTATAGAATTATAGTTGTTATAACTACGATATCAACTATAAAATTGTAGTTGTTATAATATTATAGTAACTACGAATTCATAGTTATTATAATACAGATGATCAATTCAAGATTTAATATGTGTGATAGGAGATAATAATGTTAAATAACATACTTAAAATAAATTATGTCATTTTATAAGAATTAGTAGGGTGAGATGCTATTTTGATAGCAAAATGAAAGATGTCACCTTGATGATTAAAAAATATAAAAGGTGCTCCGTTGATTTTTATGTGACATGGCCATTAATGTCAATGTGGGTTGGTGGTTTGATTGCTAAGGGCATCTCTAATAGTTATAGTTATAAATAAAGTTTTTTTAATCCCCAATGTGCTATATCAATGTATCTTAAGGGTGTGTTTGGTTCAAGTTATCATGTATAACTTTAATTATGTGATTACCAGGTAATCACATAACCAAAGTTATGAGAAATAAAATATAATCAAATGTTGTTTGATTCAATTTAGATAATGCAACAAAAATTTATTTGTTTGAAGGTTTTAATGAATAATCTATTTTAATATTTTACTTAATTACCTTCACAAAACCAATTATACATATTATTATTTATATTTTTTATGTGTTTTTTTATTTTTTTCCTTTTTTAAGTTTTAAAATTTTTTATGTTTTTATTTTTTTAAAAATTTTTTTACGTATTTTTCCTTTTTTTGGATATTTTTTACGTTTTCTCTTTTTTTCTTTACGTTTTCTCTTTTTTTTTTTTTTTCATATTTTTCTCTTATCAAAGGATATTTTTGGTAAAAACAATTCGCTAACTCCAGAATCAAGAAAAACCTCAATTTTTTAAGGTTTTCTGATTCCGAGTTGCATACCCCCTTTTGCTAACGTATCGGACATGAAACATTACTCGGAAATCATCAATTACCTAAACCAAACAGGATTTTCGTTGATAACCTTGAATTAATAACCAAAATTATCAAGAATAACTCCCAACCAAACGCATCCTAAAAGTATAAAAATCTATTGCTCTACATGATTAAAAACCTCCTTACAACTTTTTGTAAGTCCTACATTATAAATACATATCTTTATTTATTATTTTTTCATTTAATATCTCTATATAATTTTTATATAATATTTTAATTAATTATGATCTTTAATTTAATTTATAATTTATAATTATTAATTAATATATTAATTAACTTATAATTTTTAATTTAATTTAATTTTTTTTTAATTAATATATTAATTAACTTAAGAATTTAAATTTAATTATAATCATTTGTATAAATTTATAAAATGTATTTATTTTCAAAATAATAATTTGCTAACAATGTTATTAAAAATTTACATTTATATAAAAGAAAGGAGTTTAACTTTGATCCTTACTTTATCATCAATTATGAGCTCCATTTTTAAGAAAAAAACATAGGTATAAATTTTTACTATTATTCTTAAATGACCAACCTCAAACCTTATTTTTACAATGGTTCAAATATTTCTATTCAACTTTTTTTATTTTTTTAAACATCTCATCAACCAACTTGGTGTTTGGCATCTCTTGTCCTATAGTTTCTCTCTTCTTCATATGGGATAATAGATATGTTCTTTAGGGGAAGGGATTTTTCAGAATTAGTTGATGCTCATGGATTATCAGAATTGATGGGGGTTGGCTTCATAAATCTGATCTTATCCCCACATTGTACTCTTACCTTATTGCAAAAAAGCTATCATAGGACATGTGAGGGGGCTAACAATCGTCCGTGATTTATCTCCTTCATATTGACCCTGAGATGGGTTGACGGGGGCACTGGAGACGAACGTATTTACCTTTTTGCCACCGTGACGGGACCAACAAACAAAGTGTACAAAGTTTTAAGAATTCTAAATTTAAATTGATCTTCCATTGTAGTAAAAAGATAAAATTTGTCACTTCAACAATTTCATATGATCGACCTTATGATCATTTATGAAGAGGTAAATTTAGAAATTATAATTGTCTATTGCGGGCGAGGATTGTTCATTTGACTTTTGTCGAGAATCAACTCCTATCTATTATAGCAAATTTTGCTCCTTCAGTAACCAACTCAACCCTATAAATTGATCATTCAATACAATAAAGAGGGGTGTCTTTCATTTATTATCAAAATACTTCCCTTAAATTTTGATCATAGTGTATATATTTTATTTTTAGCATGATTGTAGCAATTTGATGGTGTCCTCTTTGCTTCCTCAAGACCTTCAATCCCGAACACTCAGTGTTTATTCTCAAACACTTTCAACTTGCCAGTCTCATTCCCCAAGTACCACCAACGTGACAATTTTCTTCCCACAGATGTGATGGTATCCGGGTTTATTTCACAAGCGGTCGTTTGTCCTCCCCTATTCAACTTGAAGGGTACAGTACTATTCGTCCTTCCCTATTCAACAGTGATGACTTCTCGTACTGGAAGAAGTGGATGGAAGTGTACCTGAAGATCGATTTCGACCAGTGGTTTAGCATCACCAGAGGCTACAAAGCTCCCGTCGACAACTTCGGGATTCCAATAGATTCGGAACATTGGAATCCGGAAATGAAGAAAAAGGCGCAGATTGATTTCAAAGCTCTCAACACAATTCAGTGCAGGCTAACAAAAGAAGAGTTGAACCACGTCGACCCACACGAAAACGTAAAGGAACTTTGGGACAAGCTCATAGAACTGCACGAGGGAACCAATGACGCAAACGTAACAAAAAGATATATATTTTTAAATAAATTATTTAATATAAAAATACAGGAAGGTGAGACTGCCAGTCAGCTGCACGCTAGGATAAAGGGCATCCTCAATGAACTCTACACAATTGGCCACCAATTAGAGAACCGGGATCTGATAAGGTATGCCTTAAACGTATTTTCTCGAAATGCATTGTGGGCATCCATCGTGGATGCTTATAAGATTTCGAGGAACTTGTCAAAATTAAAACTAGATAAATTATTCTGTGAACTAGAACTGCATAAACAGACTAACGCTAAATCCAAGAAAGGTCTTGCTCTTATTGCAGGGTCATCAAAAGACAAGTCTAAATCTAAGCCGGAACCTGAAGTCGAGTCTGACCCAGACTCAGATGATGAAGAACACCTGGTGAACATGGTAAGAAAAATGTTCACCAAGAGAAAGAAGAACTTTACCAGTAAGGACTTGCAGAAATCAACTCCATCTCCAACTCTAACAACAAAAATGTGACCTAATTTGGATGCAACAAGAATGGGCACTACAAGACAGACTGCTCAAATCTAAAGAAGAAGAAGGCCCTCAAAGCAACGTGGGGCGAATCGTCCGGAGATGAATCACACAGTGCAAAACCAAAGCACAGCAACTACCTCACGCTGATGACTTACGAAACAGAATCGAAGAACGAGTCGGAAGACGGGTCCGAACCCGAATCAAGCCATGAGTTCGTACTCGTTTCCGAAGGTTCCGATGAGGTATACTTTGGTTTAAGCAGAAAGTTCTTTACAGTTATTGCATGCTTAAATAAAAAATTAACTATAACTGAGAATAAAATAAATGAACTAACAAAAGAAAAAGATAAACTTAATGAACAATTAAAATTAAATGCAACGACTGAACCAATTCAAGCTGAAATCTCAACTCAAGTTGCAAAACTTGAGAAGGATAATTTCAGATTAAAAAATGAAATAATTAAACTAAAAAGTTACTACAAAAATTCACAACTAGATTCAAGTACCTTGATATGATACTTGGATCACAAAGAGATGTGTACAACAAGTCCGGACTCCGATATACACCCAGCTCAACCAACAAATCCTTTATATCTTTAGTTAACTAAAATAAAAATCAAAGTAAACCTTGGGTTCCGAAAGCGTGTCTAACCACGCAAGTATGACTCAATCAATATTAAATACCTAAAGATAAAATTTATTATATAAATCAAAATAAATTAAAAGACTCTCCCTTAAATTCTAAAGTTAAATCTTCAAAAATAAATACAAAACAAAAATCCTAAGTTATTTAAACCAAACTTAAATAAAAAAAATATAAACAAAAACTATAACCAAGTATACTACAACTATAAAACTAATCGACGTAAACCCAAAACTGAACACAAAAGATTCAATAATTCAGGCGGAGACTGCAAATTAGTTGGCACATACAAAATAATAATTTACCCGGCAGAGTAATTAGGACTAGCTAAAATAGGGACAACAGTTTAACTGGACAAAAGTACTGGTGAAGTTTTAAATGATAGTAGAGGGAAACTATGTCTATATATGTCTAGGAAGATATGGCTTCGACCTGGTACATTTGGCTTAGTGAAACTAATTGAAACTACTCCTTACGGATCCCAACTGGTTAGACCAAGATTTTGTACTAAGTTCAGTGGATAAAACTATTTGGAAAATCTCGATGACATGATTACTCTAATGATGTCCAGGTGACTCACCATAGCCCAGAAGTTTATTCAAATAATGTCTATTTGTTGAACCCAAAGCTAAACCTGAATCTAATACAAAGTTAAACCAAACCCTGAAATTAAATTTTAACTTATCTCACAAAATTATAAGATTCTCTGATTGAAAACGTAGATCAGGTGAGATGACTTAAGGACTAAATTTAATCTACATTCAAGTCAAATTCAACTTTAACTTAAAAATAAAATTGAAATTAAACTTAAAACTTTAAATTAAATTCAAATTAAACTTAAAATTTTAAATTAAATTTAAATTAAACTTTAAATTAAAATTAAACCTAAATTAAAACTTTAAATTAAAATTAAAATTTTAAAGTAAAATTAAAATTAAACTTAAAATTTTAAAAGTAAAATTAAAATTAAATTTTAAAAATTAAAATTAAAATTAAAATTAAAAATTAAAATTAAAATTAAAATTAAAATTTAAAATTTAAAATTTAAATTAAACTTAAAAATAAAAAATAAAAAATAAAAAATAAAAAATAAAAAATAAAAAATAAAAAATAAAAAATAAAAAATAAAAAATAAAATTGAAAATTAAAATTAAAAATAAAAATAAAAAAATAAAAATTTAAGATTAAATTTTAAAAAATGGAAAATAGCACCTCCCGAAGGTGCCTCTGACACCATCGGAGGCGCCCCCAAGAGAGGCAAGAAAAGTCCCGCCTAAACTGTGTAAGGCGCCTTCAGCCGTTTGAAGGCGCCCTCCATAAGGTATGGAAGGCACCTTCCATCATTTTTTTCAGCGAACAGAACTAAGACGGGAAGTCGGGCCGATTCAGGTAGAATCAGTCGACCGATCTAGGGGATCAGTCGATCGATCAAAGTCGGATCAAACCTGATCCCGAGATCAGTGGATCTAGATTAGATCTAAGGTGGCTATAAAAAGAGGTCTTGACCAGCACTTCAAAAACACACTCAGAACATTCTTCTTACATGCACGCTACTACAAAATGACTCAACAATACTTAACTGCTGCTTCGACAATCGACGATCAACTATTTATTCTTTGTTGTGGGTAAATCTTGTTTTCATTATTACACTTGTACTAGTCTTTGTTGATGGATCGAAAGCGCTAGAGGGGGGGTGAATAGCGCTCGTGGCTATTTTAACGATTTAAAACACAGAATAGAAACGCAGCGGAAAGTAAAATCAAACACACAGATACGCAGGTGTTTTACTTCGTTCGGAGCCTATGGCGACTCCTACTCGAAGGCCCGCGGTCCTTGACCGCTTTCGGTGGGCAACAACTATATATCGGAAAGATTACAATTTGAATTACAATTAATGCAATAAGTAAACTAATACCGACAACAAAAGATCGAAGAGTCTGAGTTTCGGGTTGTCGACGTTGAGTAGTAGCACTTCAAGGTCGTCTCGTTGGCAGCACTTCACAGAAGAAAGCTTAGAATATGTTGTTGTTTGGCTGCACCCTCGACCCTCTTTTTATATGACATTCCGGGCGCCTGGATCCCTTCCGGGCGCCTGGAGTGTGACGTGGCCAACCAACCAGGATGCTCCACGTGGTAAAGTCGCGGCAGGGATAAAACTTGGTCCCGGGCGCCCGGACTTGTTCCGGGCGCATGGACCTCCGGGCCCCCGGATCCATCCCGGGTGCCCGGACCACCTTTTTCCAGCAGGTTCCTCACCTGCAAAACAAGGTTAGTCCGAGCAAATACCCTGCAAGACAGTGTTAGAATCTGATAAAACACAGTAAGGAATAACTGACAGTCTTCGGACTGTCCGAGTCTGACTTCGGATTCCCAACCGGAAACCCTAGGTCGACCCGACGCCTATTGTTCCCTCTACAGGGAACGCGTCCTCACCTACTCCCCTCAGGAGGGATTACCTGATGCCAGTCTGGTTCTCCAGACCGACTGGACTTTCTGCCTAGGGTTACCACCCCCTAGGACCTAGGGTTACCGCCCCCTAGGGTTTTTCTCCACCTAGGGTTACCACCCCCTAGGACCTAAGGTTGCCGCCCCTTAGGGTTTTCCTCCACCTAGGGTTACCGCCCCCTAGGACCTAAGGTTACCACCCCTTAGGATTTTCCCTTTGCCTAACCGCAGCTAGGACTTTCCTGAAACACTTATTCAGCACGTTAGATCACCACAACCCTTAACTTTGAATCCTTTGCCATTATCAAAACTCAGGTTCGATCGTCAGATGCTCCCCGCACCAACATTTGTAAGTATTTCCGAACTTATAGTAATTGCCCAATGTAAGCGATCAACGATCGCAGGCCTTGGAGTAGGATTTGCCACAGGCTCCGAACCAAGTAACCAAAGGTGTTAGCGATTGTTCTCTTGTTTCTTTCTATCTTCCACTGCGTTTACTTTGTGTTTTCCGAAATGAGTGAAAACCCCACGAGTGCTATTCATCCCCCCCCCTCTAGCACGTCATCGATCCTACAATAAGTACCATATTTTAATTATTTAATTAGACTTTAATTAAATGATTCTCCCACTGAATTATAAAGCTTTGTAAGAGCAAGTCATGGATGTGGGCAACCATAGTTTACCCACACTACTAGCTCCATACCCAAAAGCAATGACATTCAAGTGAGATAAGATCCATATTATACCTCATCATGAGTTAGCTTTGGCTAATCACCCAATACTTATATATTTTAGGTAGGCAACCTTTACCAATTACATCATATACAACTCTTATATAATTGAATAAACAAGATTATTTGTTCGTTTGCCCATCATATGAGATATGCCTCTAAATTCTCAATCCAATTGAGGTAACTAAGTTAAGTCGCACCCAAAGTTTAATAGTTAGACATCATAATTATCATGTCGCACTCTACTAAGATAAATCGAGTCACTTTACTTTGACAAACCTGTCTAGAATTGGTCCAAGTAGTAGTGAGTACCAAACTTTAGTAGCCGTGTTAAATTGACCTAATTATATTTTATGCCTCTAAGTTCTCAATCCAATTGAGGTAACTTAGTTAAGTTTCACCCAAAGTTTAATAGTTAGACATCACAATTATCTTTTCACATTCTACCAAGATAAATTGAGTTACTTTATTTGGCAAACCTGACTATAATTGATCGAGCTAGTAGTAAGTATGAAACTTTGGTAGACATATGAAAATGACCTAATTATGATAAAATTAAAACATACATCACATACAAGCATGACATACATCACATATATGCATAATAAAATGTGACATGGTTATGTCCCATATACTATGATCTTCTCAAGCCAATGAGAAGATCGAAAGGCCAACTTAGGGAATTGCATCTTCTCCAAGTGTTTCCTTGGTTATTGTGTGTTGTTTACCTTCTTTCTTTTCCATTGTCGTCTAGTATGTTAGGACCTTCGGATAGCGGCTAGAGAGGGGGAGTGTGAATAGCCGACCCCAAATTTTTGTTTCTTCCTACAATTTAGGTTAGCGCAGCGGAAATACAATGTAGAAATGAAAGTGGAGAAGATCAAACCTCAAACACGATGATGTAACGAGGTTCGGAGATGATACTCCTACTCCTCGGCGTGTCCGTAAGGTGGACGAAGCCTATTAATCCGTCGGTGGATGAGACCCCGGAAAATCGGCTAATAGAAACTCCTTCTGGGTGGAGAAACCTCGCCACAAACTTCTTGCAATAGCAAGATAGGAGTACAAAGATACAGCACAATACAAAGGCAGTAAGAATGTAAAAACACAGCTTGCCTTCTCGTCGACTGGATGAAGCAGCAACTTCACGAAACACCTACAACAGCAGGAACCAGCCGAAGGAAGCTTCCACGAAGCTTCAGGAAGATGAGAGCTCAGCAAAGCTCTGATTGCAGTAAGATCAGAAAGAAAAGAGAGGCAGCTCCTGTAGCCCTCGACCTGTTATATAACCTGCGAAGAAGAAGACACATAAACTAGCCGTTGTGTCGCAACGGCTAGGGCCTGGACCGATCAGGCTCCACCCTGATCGGTCCAGACCTTCTCTGATCGGTCTTGGGACCGATCAGGACCTATGCTGATCGGTCCCCAGACCGATCAGCACGCTTCACAGAGAGTTGCCCAACTCTCTGATCGGTCTGTGGACCGATCAGGACTCAGGTGGATCGGTCCACAGACCGATCCCCCTCTTTCTTCTCCTGATCTTCTTCGCTTCTGTATGATTACTGATCGGTCACCAGACCGATCAGGTAATTCACAGAAACACACTGTTTGGTGACCGATCAGTCAACCAGCGTATCACTGGATCGGTCACCAGACCGATCCAGGTTTAGAGCTCCCAGCCCTAAACCCTACCTGGTCCTGAGAACGAGCTACCGAGCCCTCTCTGACCTAGTCCGGAGAATGAGCTGCCGAGCCCTCTCCGACTTCGTCCGGTCCAGAGAACGAGCTACCGAGCCCTCTCTGACCTAGTCCGGAGAACGAGCTGCCGAGCCCTCTCCGACTTCGTCCGGTCCAGAGAACGAGCTACCGAGCCCTCTCTGACTTAGTCCGGAGAACGAGCTACCGAGCCCTCTCCGACTTCATCCGGTCCAGAGAACGAGCTCCCGAGCCCTCTCTGACCTAGTCCGGAGAACGAGCTACCGAGCCCTCTCCGACTTCCACGTCCGGTCCAGAGAACGAGCTCCCGAGCCCTCTCTGACCTAGTCCGGAGAACGAGCTACCAAGCCCTCTCCGACTTCCCATGCCAAGTCTCCATACTTGGACTTTTCCCGTGCCAAGCTCCCTGCTTAGACTTTTCCGTGCCAAGTCTCCATACTTGGACTTTTCCGTGCCAAGTCTCCATACTTGGACTTTTCCCGTGCCAAGCTCCCTGCTTGGACTTTTCTGTGCCAAGTCTCCATACTTGGACTTTTCTCGTGCCAAGCTCCCTGCTTGGACTTTTCACCAGATGTCTGGTCAACCTTGACCTATTTGGATTTCCCTTGCCTGGCTTCACTCACCAGGACTTTCACCTGACTTCACTCACCAGGATTTCCCGAATCAGGTCGACTCACCTTGGGTCAACTAGGTCAACCTTGACCAAAGATTGCACCCACAATCTCCCAAGTTTGTATTCTGTCAAACATCAGAATACAACTTTTCTACTCTCGTCAAACATCAGAATAGAATTTTTCTATTCTCGTCAAACATCAAAATACAACTCGAGTCAGGTCAACTCGAGTCAGGTCAACCAGGTCAACCTTGACCTAAGGTTGCACCAACACAGTAGACTAGAATTATTATAAATTATACATTATAAATTTAAAGAAATCTCAAGTTACATTTGAGGGTAATCAAATTTTACAACGGAAAGTATAAAGTGAAAGGCATGATACACAAACCATATTATGAATTACAATATGCGCGCGCGCACACACACACACACAATCATCCAATTACATTCGGGTAAGGGGGCATAACCATGCACCATGGCATACAACATTTATAATAGATCTATGACACAATTTTATTATGATTCTAAACAATGATTGATGAGCCACAACCCTATGGTAGTCTTGCTTATAGCCGTTGTATAGAGCTTCAACCTTGCTATTCTAAACATGATTGGCTTCCAACATTTGGAGCAAAAACAACATGAGTTGTTCACAATTGCTTTTACCGTTTTAATCAACAAAAATTACAAATTAGAGCAAAAGCAACATCCAACAACAATCACAAGTTGTTGTTCACGTTTTGATTGTCATACTATAATTTAGTTCACAGATCAAGTTGTTTCACTTCTCAATCAGCAACCGTTGCTGATTGGAGCAAAAATAGTAATCGTTGTCCACATTTAGAGCAAAACAAACGTCCAACAGCAACATACAATCATGCAAATCATAATAAACGCATGTTCTATATCTATATCATATATAAAATAGAACAATAATAAAGTATACGTATACATAAGTTGCACTAATACTACTGTAAGGATTTTATGTGAAAAATAACACATAACGCAGTGATAAAGGATCCCTTCAAAGATCCTTACGAATATGGTATACTATATTTTCCTACGTTTTCCTATTCTATCAGATAGAATGGTTACCTTTATTGCATGCCCAAAGTAATCCCAACAGCAACTTGTCTTTGGATGCAGATCTTAGCACAATCAAGTGTTCGCGCCTCTATGGTATCCACACGAACATGTTCTCCATCCGTCTCATGAACTCATGACTTAAAGAAGAAACCATCTTTATTGTGCTAGGAATAAAGCAAGGAAGTTTCAGCCAAGAGAAGAGGAGGAAGAAGAAGACTAACTATTTCTTCCACGAAAATGCATAGCCAATTCCTTTTGTACTCATCCAAGGAATATAAAAAGTCTTTTGACTTTTGGTCTTCTCTTTGATTAATGGTCCATTAAACTCTTTAATGAACATTAATCCTAATGAATCATCATTATTATTCTATAATGCATAATTAATCTTGTCACGCCCCAGAGGAGTTTCTACGCGATAAACGGATAACATCTCCCCTGTAACTATGACAATATGAAGCATATATATATATATATATATATATATATATATATACATTGTCACAAGGCTACTCACAAGTAATAATCAACAACCCACATGGCTGGAACCTACACAACCGCACAGTTATATACATAGCTCACTCGGATGGAACAAAATGATCATAACCACGTAGTTGTATAATAAACAGCTCACACGGTTGTACTAAAAACACAGTGAAAGATGAAAGGAAAGCTCATACAAATCAAAAAAATACAATGCGTGCCGACACGGCTTAAACACAACCGAATATCAAAATGATAAAATAGTCACACCGCTAAACACCAATACAATGCCAATACCATAAGGAAATTATGTAAGAAAACAAAAGTGAAATAAAGATAGTCTTCAGATGTGACGTGGGACCGACAAACAGAATACTCCAAGCGACTCTACATACTTCTACCTACTACCTAAGGAAAAAGACAACACAGAAATACGGTGGTGAGTGAGAGTCACTCAGAGGGAATAGTCAAGATAGTGCATGGTCTATATAAAAACATGGAGATTAAAGTATACAGCTCCATCAAGAAAATAAGAACATGATCATAAACTGACATAATGAATGTACATACCTAATCTGAATCCAATACATAATATCATGATCATAATGTTATAATAAATGAACCTACCCAATCTGGTACTGACATATAAGGTCAAGATCGTAAATGACATAATAAATACACCTAGACATAACTGACATAATGAATACTCATAGTCATATCCAACATAAGGAATGTATATAATCATAACTGACATAATAAATGCACATACCGAATCTGAAATCGACATATACGGTACAATGATCAGTAAACTCACCGGGGATCAGCAATAGATCTGCTCGTAACACCTGAGTAATATAATTGACAGCATATACATATATAATAAATGACATGTATGAAGCATGATAACCATATGCAACAATCATAACTTAAGCAAGTATAATATATCACAATCACAAGTAACTAGTATCTACTAGACATGTATGCAAAGATATCTCCACAGATGCATCGTGCATCATATGCAAATGTGCATGCATGCTCCATGGTCACCCCCGCCACCTCTCCAGACACCACGGCCCTTGTATGGTCGAGAGACTTAGGTCTATGACAACTGTACTACTATCCAGATACCATAATAGAGTGGTCGAGGTAGACAATTCGCTAAGTAGTTATCTAGCTATATAGCATCAGGGCCCCTGACTACTCACATCTCTAGCTCCATGACTATTGTACCCTCCAGATACCACTACTCATGAGTGGCCAAGGCTGACAGAGTAAAACACTGAGCGGCCAAGTGAGCATGATAGGACTAGCTCCACTCCTAGATACCACTCTCCCACAGTAGCCAAATGGACAACTATAAATGACTGACAACCCGCTCAACCACAAGAGAGACATTTGATTGTCAACATGCAGTGCAAATGATGGGCATGATGTAATAATCATGATATAGACACAGCCATCATCAATATAACACCTCAATTCACCATAAATACCTCCGGTACAACGATCCATCTAATGCAACACCAGACAGATACACACCACACACGTATGTACCCTACAATGTAGGTATAATTAATATAATACCTCTAATATCACACCAGACACAAAATCACCAACATAGTTATTATCGATGTAATATCCCCAATAGTCAGACACATGTACATACAACATAAA
Organism: Zingiber officinale; assembly: GCF_018446385.1. NCBI lineage: Eukaryota > Viridiplantae > Streptophyta > Magnoliopsida > Zingiberales > Zingiberaceae > Zingiber > Zingiber officinale. Next base: position 111,435,923 of record NC_055993.1, on the reverse strand, counting down.
TACAATTAATATGGTTCCTCCAATAGTAAACATTGGACATGTGTACACATACAATATGCAAATAGACAATTAAGTAGGTGACTCCTACAACACATATCAATCATGTGTAACTCAACATCCAATGCATAATCAATTCAGTCAATAAGATATCCCCTACTATACATACTCTACATGTAAATATATAACAGAGTATGGATATCCAAAAGTTAAGACTATATTTGAAATAAATAGATCATCTTAAAGTTCAAGTACAAGTATCAAGTAGGATAACAATACAGATAGATTTAAGGTAAAGCAACCTAATCTATCAATCAAAATAATCATGCACTAAGTTCAAAGAACTAAAGAGGCCAAGGAAAAAATACCAGCCTTAAAATGGAGATCGTATCCGAAATAAATCTCACGTCGAGACACTCGTCCCGAATCAAAGTTCTGCAATCACATAATGTATTTAGCTAATTACATATATAGCAAATAGTTAAATAAAATCCCTAATCTAATTAGGGTAACTTTAATCGAACATGATCTCTAATTAATCTCCTAAATAATCCTTAATCATACAATCTAATTAGATTAGGTTTATATATGATTCATCTCCATAACTCACCCAAATCAATACATCATTTAATCCCTGTCTTAAATCAACTAGGCATCATGAATCAACCACATCATAAATCCTTCTAAATCCACAAATCACTAATTATCCAAGCAACAACAGATTACAAAATCTCCAACACAATCTGATACAAATCCATATCCACCAACCCATCACATAAATGCAATCAAATCTCTATACATTGCTTAACTTAATTTGGTTGCTCCCCTATTATCTCACGGTTGAAGATCTTGCTGCCGGAAATGGTGACCCAAGCTATGGATTGCCCACACACAGTGATGACCAGAGCAAGATGAAGGTGTTGCCCTCCAAATCAATTAACCCTAAATCAAAACTCCAGAATTGTACACCACCAAATATGCTAGGATTAAACTTGTTACCTCTATAGCAGGATGGGCCAAAGATATCAACAATCCATTCTACAAGAATCTGATAGTACACTATATTAGATGTCTCTCATAGTCTGGATTAGAGAAAAATAACCAAAGAGAACTTACTACGCTAAATCCATGAATCCCTAAGATCTAGGTGGGAAATACCTTAGATGGTCACCCTCCGATGATGGCACACAATCGGCCCTAGCTTGTAGTGGCCCGGGTTGCTTCTCCATAGGTCGCTCAACGAGAAGGTAAGGCTAGTAGATCTGCTAGCACGACATCATCAGACACGGCGTCGATGCCCAAGGGAACATATCGAGAGCGAACAAACTCAGGCGATCGTTGGATCCCGTGGCTGCTTAGCCAGTGATGGTTGAGCGCCGTCAAGATTTGGTGGGGCACACACCCGACGTCACGGTGAGGGAGAGGCTGAGGTGGAGGAGCTCCGGCTCGGGTGCTGGCGGTGGCACGATCGTGAGAAAGGGAAGAAAGGGGCTCGGTCGATTGACGATCAGTAGTCGGCTGGCGCTGATTTATAACGTCGGGTGGCAGCGTTGGACAGCGATGACCGATGGTCGACGATGCTGCGAAATTGCAAGAAGGGAGGGAGAGATGGATGCGGCGTCGGGTGAGGTGAGAATGCGAAGGAGGGGTGGAGAGATCAAGGAAATAAAGGAAGAAATCCGGAGAAAGCTTAGGTAAATATATTTATACTTAGGTATTGATTAAATTAACTTAGGTTAAATAATTTCAACTTTAGGTTAATTAATCCAATCAACTCCTAATTTAATTGAGATATCTAAACAGGATTTCTTCTAGCCCAATCAAACCATCCCCTTAAAAGTGTCATACGATCTCTATTTCATTTCCAAAAAATTTCTAAAAATTCTAGATAAATCCAATAAGGTCATTTTTCAAATAACCTTATTATTTAATTATCGTATCTTACATTTTAATCATCTTTAATGGGCTAGATTTTAGCATATTGGATTAACCATTGACCCAATAAACCAATCCATATCTATTAATCCAATAAGTCTAATCATCTTATAATTGACTCTTAGGGGTAATACTAACAATAACTTCCCTGGATACCTTTCTAATGACCTTTCTAGGCTTCTTAGAAATCTTAGTCCCTAGTCTTCTTAAGGTTAATTCTAGGGATAACTTCTAATATAACCTTGGCTTGACTTCTAGACCTAGGATTAATTCTATAGCTATATATTGCTCTATGATAAGAGGACACATTGTCCTTGCACTTAAGTTTGTATCCCAAACTTTTCTTGTATATAAATGGCTCTTGTCTTCCTAAACCTAGGTTTTTTTCTTAAACCCTTTAATATCATTTTTTTTATTTTCTTAAAGGTATTTTCTAATTGATCAAAATTGACCTCAAAACTTGATTCTATATCCTTAAATCCTTACATTTTAATTTTTTTTTATGATTGCCTTGAATATTTTTATTTTTAAGCACATTTCTAATTTCCTACCTTCCTATACTTAGGTAAGGTAGTTTTAGTATGATATGACTTAGAATTTTTCTTAGAAGTATCTTGCTTCCTATTCTTATGATAAATAGCACCAAAATTATAATAATTATTTTTAGCATGCTTTCTATCATGATATAAAGGAATACCATTAACTAATGGTTACTTAGATTTGCTCTTGGAAGCTCCTCCTTGACTTGAGCTCCCTTCCTTGTTCTTAGTCGGAATCTTCTCCCTTGGACATTAATTCTGATAATATCCCTTTTGATTGTAAGAGAAGCATATAATGTGCTCCTTGCCCTTTCATATTATGAGATCAACCTCCTTTAATTTCTTCTTCGCTTTAGGTGCCACTTTAGTCTTCTTCTTGACTAATCTTGAACACTTGCTCATATAGTGTCCATTCTCTCTATACTCAAAGTATATGATATGATTTTTAGTTTTACAAATTGAAATTGTTATACCTTCTTTGCTTGTAGGGGTGACACATGATTCTTCCTCATTAACTCTGAACATTGAGGCTTCTTCTTGTTTCGATGTCAATGAACTACGCTCCCCCTTAATCCTTAAGGTGGTCCCTCTTCAATTTCATCGTGGGATATTGAGCATCTCTCAACCTCCGAAACCTCTTAGTCTTGATCCAATAAATTTTCCTCTTTGGATTTGACTTCATTTTACATGGACGTTGGATCTTCATAAAGTTTTGCCAACTTGTTTTATAGCTTCTTGACATCTTAATATTCTCCCATTTTTCATAAAATGTTGCTTTGCAATAAAATAACCAACAATTTGATTACCTTGTCGTTAGTCTCAAATTTTTGATTTGCTGCTCGGTCCATTTCTTCTTCTTGAGGAGCCTCCCTTTGCTATCCATTGGATTTTGAAATCCCTCCATTAGAGCAAACCATTACTTTATGTCCATCATGAATAAAATTTTGACCCTTGATTTCCAAAGATCAAAGCTTCCCATTTTGAATGGTGGAGGTGTTCGGATGTCATGTCCAAATTCATCTCGAAAATCTATGGTGAAGTTGAGCTCCTTCAATGATAAGTCCTTGACTTGTTAAAATTTAGGGCTCTTCTTCTTCCTCTAGCTTTTTGGTCCTTCTACCGATTAGTCCAATGAAGAGCGGTCTTGCTCTAATACCACTTGTTAGGATATATAGAGAGCTAGAGGGGGAAGGGTGAATAGCTTCGTTCGCTTCTTTGAACTTAATTTGCAGTGAAAAACTTGAAACAATGTTAACACACACCTTTATTTTACTTGGTATCCATCTACTTGAGGTGACTAATCTAAGGGTCCACTCCTCACTCTAACATATGCACTATGAAAACTCCCTTCCTGAATGCGCAGAAACCTCGTACAAACTCAAGCATAAGAAAACAACCAAGAAATACAAGCTAGGTTATAATGGAAATAAAAAATGACTTTATAATATAAACCTTGTTTTTCTTGCTCTTTTCTTGCTTTGGATTGTCTTTTAGTGGTGGAAAATATAGCAACACTTCTTCTCCAAATACCCAAGAACTGACTGAAACAAGTCTTGTTCAAATCTTCATGAAAACTCCTTTGGCACCTCCAAATTGATTAGGTTTGCTCTCAATTGATTGCCACGTCAGTTTAACCATTCAAAACCTACAGAACGGCTCTTTTTGGCTCATCTAATCGGTTGTGAGTCATATCAATCAATTTGGTAGCTTTTAATTGATTATCCCAATTGATTTAGAAGCTTTCCGTTCTCATGAAAATGCTACCTAATCGATTGTCCTAATCGATTGGTATTTATCTTAATTGATTACCCCAATTGGTTCAAGATTTTATGTTCACAATAGAAACACGACCTAATTGATTGCCCTAATTGATTGACATTGCCTTAATCGATTGCCCCAATCAGACAATCGATTTAAGGCTTTTTATTCACGAGAGAAACATAGTCTAATCGATTGTCATTACCTTAATTGATTGTCCCAATCGATTCAAGGCTTTCTATTCACGAGAGAAACATAGTCTAATTGATTTCCCTAATTCATTACTTTGGGCCTAATCTATTACCCTAAATGATTGTCCAACCCTTAACCCAACCCGAGTTAGGGTTCCTTTGCCTAAACTTAGAATCATCTGTGACTTATTGGAACTTCTCGTTGCTTAGTATCAAATCATCTTTGACCTGTCAAGACTTTTTCACCAAGTGTTTGGTCAACTTTTGACCCACTTGGACTTTTCATCTAGTGCCAACTCCCATTGGATTTTCAATTACCAAGTGTCAAGTTAACTTTTGACCCATTGGACTTTTCCCTTACCTAGCCCTGCTATAACTTCCGTTGTCTAGTTCCCAACTAAATCTTCACTGCTTAGCCCTGCTAAGATTTATTGCCTACTTCCTAATTAGGTCTTCGCTATATAGCCCTGCTAGGACTTCCACTACTTAGGTCACTCACTAGGGCTTTCCCATTGTATAGTTCTCAACTAGGTTTTCACTGTCTAACCCCCACTAGGACTTCCATTGTCTAACTTCACTTACTAGCATTTTTTCATTGCTTAACCTCTAGTTAAGACTTCCCATTGTCTAACCTCCAGTTAGTAGTACTTTCCTAGTTAAATATCCAGTCTTCCTTTGACCTACTTGACTTCTCTCTCACATTGTAAAATATCGAAACTCAAGCTCAAGCTAACTCAAGCTTAGTCAAATTGGTCAATCTTGACTCGAGGATGATTGTGCCAACAGAGAACTCTCTTATAACCTGTTTCTTGTAATAAACACAAACAATACAACCAAATACAAAGATACAAATGAAATCAAAGTAAAATAAATTTTACAAGTGAAAACTTTGCTTTGGATGCTTCTTTATCGCTTTGGATTACCTTTTGACAATAGGAAATGCAACATCAATTCGTCTCCAACCTCTCAACAACCAACTACTTTGATCTTCCTTGAAACTCTCTTTTATAGGATTAATGTCAGGATAATTTACGCTTATCAATTGACTGATCTTATTCATCAGTCGATTGATCCATTATAGATTTGAACGTTGCCCTAACCTGTCAACTCAATGACTCTATCCATCTTAACATCAGTCAAGTGTTTATTACTATCAGTTGACTATTGCTTAATCAGTTGAATCATATAGTCAAATTTTGAACTTTCTGTTTACTTGAATAATGACATCAATTGACTGATACACTATCAGTTAACAGATCAAAATTAGTCAAGTTTTCTAGTGGAGTTTTGAAGCTTTTGTACACTGTTATAATGCCCATCAGTCTACTATTACTATAGTAAAATACCATAGTTACTGTAGTAGTATTGTAACAACACCGTAGAAATACTGTAGCAACCTTATTTTTGAAGTTTTTCATCCATTAGTTGATCAATACATATGTCAATTAACTAATATTCTTATTTAACCTTATCAAAGCTTAATTTTCATCTTGTCCAGTATCTAGTTGGTCTCAACCTGCTAAGACTTCCTTTCTTCGATATCCGATCAACCTTAACTTACTAAAACTTCTCGAGACTTTACATCTAGTTAACCTTGACCTGCCAAACTTCTCTGTTGTTTAGCATCCAATCAACCTTGACTAATTTTGACTTCTGGTCAACCTTGACCTACTAGAATTTCACATCTCATGCCAACTCCCTATTGGACTTCTGACTGTGAAGGATCCAATCAACCATGACACACTTGAACTTTCTTCTTATGTCAACTCTATGTTCGACTTCTAACTGCTAATTAAGTGTTTGGTCCCGCACGACCCACTTGTAGGGTTATAAATGAACCAAGGGTTCGTGAACAAGCTTGGTGTTCGACTTGGTACAAGCTTGTTTATGTTCGTTCAATATACATAAGATTAATTAAACAAACAAGCTTGAATAGCTCGTTAAGCGAACCATATTCATTAATAAAATTCTTTTCAATATGCTAAATAAATAATAAAATAAATAAATAAATTTAAATTATCAAGCTCAATAACCAATTAAACAACTAAAAGTTTCAAACGATCAAACAATCTTAAATTGAGAGCTTGATTGTTGGTTGCTACTCGGAATACCGTTCTAGTTCCCCTGTACAAAAATTTGTATACGCATAGAACTATCCTAGCTACCCATGTGCTCTACTGAAGTTAAATTTGGATTGCTAACGATGCTTAACATTATTAATCCAAATTGTCCTTCAGAAGTTAAAATTGGATTGGAAACGATACTTAACATTTTTACTCCAAGTTTAACCGATGTGTTCTTCATAAGTTAAACCATATTACAGAAGTTAATTAAATATCTATTTCAAAGATCAGCTTCCAGGTTAAAATAGTGAGGCACTAGGCCTACTTGGGTATAAGATCATCCACCACTTCCTAGACAAAGTCTTTCAAAGAAATTGGATATTTAACTTCTTACAGTAAACTAAATTTAACTACAGAGACCTCAATAGAAGTACAATATCGAAAACATGAAATTGAAAAATAAAATCGATAACAAAACGATAACCTAAAATCGATAACCTCATGTGTTTGGTTTTTCAAGATCTATACAAAAGGAAGAGCTAGTTATGATGCGGAAACAAATAATTAGTTATACCTTTTTGTAGCTTATAGACATTTTGATCTTCTGTTGTATTCTTCTCCTTCTCTTGGACGTCGTGTGGGTGACGATCTACCAAGATGAAATCCACCCAAACTTCTTCCTTTGCTTCCAAGTTTCAGCCACCTTCCACCAAAGGATACTAGGATGCAATACCTCCTTCACTTCTTTCTTCTTCTTCTCCAAGCAACCGACCACCAATGTCTCTCCAAGGCTTGATGCTGTCGGCCACAAAGAAGAGGAAAGGGAGAAGAGGGAGAGCCGGCCACAATGAATAGATAAGAGGAATAAGAGATGTGTTAAACCATAAGGCACCACCTCCTCTTCTTTTATATTCCTTGGTGATTGCAAAAAAGGAAAATTTTATAATAAAAAATAAAACTTCCTTTTCTATCATGGCATGGCCGGCCATAAGCTTGTGCTCCAAGCAAGGAAATATTTTAAACAAAATTAAAATCTCTCTTCTAAAATCCCTTTTGTGGATAGCTATAAAAGGAATATTTTATAAATTAAAATCTCTCTCTTTTAAATCCTTTTATGGATATCTATAAAAGAAAATATTTTAAAATAAAACTTCTCTTTTAAAACATGGTTACAAAAAAGGAAAGTTTTATCAAAAATTAAAAACTTTCTTTCACATTATAGATAACTACAAATAAAGAAAGATTTCAAATCTTTCCTTTTTAATCCTTTGTAGAAAAGCTATAAAAGGAAAGATTTTAAAATTTAAAACTCTCTTTTAAAATCATGTGGATGACATCGTAAAAGGAAAGATTTTATCAAAATTTTATTTTTAATAAAACTTCCTTTTCTCTTATGATATGGTCGGCCCCTTGCTTGGGCACCAAGAAAGGCTTGGTCGACCCTATCTTGAGCTCCAAGCTTGGCTTGGCCAACCCCTTGCTTGCGCTCCAAGCAAGGATGTGGCCGGTGTTGGGATCTTGATGTCCGCTAGAGGGGGGTGAATAGCATCTCGTCGCGTGTTCGTCGGTTGCATCTTGATGATGTGCAACGGAATACAAAGACAAAAACAACCAATGCTAACACCTAGGGTTTACTTTGTATCCACCTCAAGATGAGGTGACTAATCCAAGGATCCACACGACACGCTCACTCCACTATGAAAACCTCCTTCTCGGTAGCAGCCGGAGGTGGAGAAGCCTCGTACAACACTCACACACAACACAACACAAATACAACAAGAGGAAATAAAAATACAACGCAACACACTCCTCTTCTTGATTACTTGTGCTTGTCGTCGCCTCTTGAACCTTGGAGAAACTCCCCAAGTGCCTTTAAGAACTGGCGTGAGTAGATCGAAGAAACTTGCTGTGAATCGCTGAAGAACGGCGCAAAAGATCGCAAGAGAGCTGCTGAGAAAAAGCTCCGCTTGGGCTTTATACAGTAGCTCCAATCGATCGAATTCATCCCCAATCGATTTCCACGTCACATCCGGACAATCCCAGCTGTCCACCACCTGCAACCTGCGCAACGTTCAAATCCCAATCGATCCAATGATCGATTGGGACTGCCTGAATCGATCGCTCGATCAATTCAGGACCATTCTGTGCTCTCGCGTCCGTGCGAGAGGTTTAGCTGCCCAATCGATCACCCGATCAATTGGGAGAGCTTCTATGCTCACGATTTCCTGACCCCAATCGATCGGCTGATCGATTGGAGTCGTTCAATCGATCGCCCGATCAATTGAACACTCTGGACTTGACTCAAACTCAAGTCCAGCTTCCCAAACCCAACTCTCGGTCAACCGTGACCTGTTGGGTTTGTACGCCTAGCATTTGGCTACTCCCGACCAACCTCGAACTAGCCTTCTAGCCTCCTCCATCAGCCTTGCATCCCTCGGATATCTCCCCATCCTTCACGCCTTGCCTTCTGGAACTTCCATCGGCCTCATCCTAGTTGTCGGGTTCTCCTAGACAAATCACCCTAGGACTTGCCCTGCCAAGATCACACTTGGTCTTTCCAATTGTCTGGCTCCTCACCAGGACTTTCCCTTTGCCTAGCTATACTAGGACTTTCCAAATGTCTGATCTCACTTATTAGGACTTTCACCACCAAGTCTGGTCAACACTGACTTACTTGGATTTTTCACTCTTGCCTAACCTCCAGTTAGGACTTTCCCAAATGCCTAAACTCGAGTTAGGACTTTCCCATTGTCTAAGCTCCAGTTAGGACTTACCCGGTCAAGTCTCCGGTCAACACTGACCCACTTGACTTGTCTTGTCATCAACCTGGTCAATCCCTTGACCATCTCCACAATCGGACGATTGCTCCAGCAATCTCCATATACTGTCAAACGGACGATTGCCCTAACAATCTCCATATATTGTCAAACATCAAAACTAAAATCCCGACTCAAGTTTGACTCAACTCAAGCTTAGTCAAATTGGTCAAACCTGACCTAGGGAAATTGCCCCAATAACCGGCCCTTAAGCTTGGTTAAGAAGTTGGCCTTTGAGTAAATATAAGGCTTTATAAATAAGAGGCTACAACAGGGACTGAGAGGAGAAATTGGTTTTGATCTCCCGATGAGCTTAAGCTTCCCATGTTCGCCCCGAACACCCAACTCAAGTTCATCAATAATAACTCATACCACTAAAGAGTCATTATTACACTATCGCACCAATCCCATATTACAATATGGGCTCCTTCTTGTTGGAGTGTATACTGAAAGCCTAAGCTTTGTAAAAATTCATTATGAATAAAGAATCACATTTGGTCTAATTATCTACATTTGTTTGTAGTTGTTCATTTAATTTATATTGTAGATAACATAGTATGTGGTGTCATATACAGAAGATGATGTTATCAGTACCTTATAAATTATAAACAGTAGCTCACGACCAGAATGGAAAGGAACAAACCATTAGAAGGTCGTAGTGTAATTAGGTATTAGTTTATCTTGACTATATAATTACACTAGTACACTCAGAGTGTATTGAGTAGGACCATTTGAGGTCGTTTCTTTTATACTGACTTTATAAAGGAACAAAGACCTCGGTTATTATGGAAGTGTGTGCTCTTAATCCTAATATAATAACAAGCACATATATTTGATATTTATTTCTTTAATTTATCAATGGGTGAGATTTAGTTCGATGAATCAATAAGCCCGATAAATTGGGAAATGATATCACTTATAGTGTGTGTTGTTGATTATAGAAGAAAACTGTGTCCTAGAGATACTAGGTTGATAATGTCCCCAAGAGGAGCTCATAAGGATTGTCATGTTAAACCCTGCAGGTGGACTTAGTCCGACATGACGATAAGGTTGAGTGGTACTACTCTTGGACTAAGACATTAATTAAATGAGTTGTCAGTAACTCACTTAATTAGTGGACATTCGATATCTTAAACACAGGGAGACTAACACACTCATAATAAGAAGGAGCCCAAAAATGTAATTTGGGATTGGTGCGGTAGTTCAATGATAGTTCTCTAGTGGAATGAATTATCATTGATAAAATTAAGTTGTGTGTTGGCGAACACGGGATGCTTAATTTTATCGGAGACCAAACCAATTCCTCCTCTCGGTCCCTATCGTAGCCTCTTATTTATAGAGTTCTATACCCACCTATACCCACCTTCTATACCCACACAATAGAGCTAGCTTGGGAACAAGCTAGGGCCGGCCTAGGTATAAAATTGGCCGGCCCTAGCTTGAACCCAAGCTAGTAGGGCCGGCCAAATTAAATTAAAAAGAAATTTAATTTTTATTTTTATTATTATGTGGAAGATATAATTTAAAGAGAATTAAAAATAAAATATCTCTCTTGTAAAAGATCTACAAAAGATTAAAGAAAGAGATTAGATCTCTTTCCTTATTTGTAGATTGGAGAGATATTTTATTTTCTCTTTAAAAATTATTCACATGTTGATAAAATTAAAATTATAGAAATTTCCTTTTATCAACCATGAAGAGATTTTAAAGAGAAATTTTATTTTTTAAAATTTCCGGAAACAAATTAGGAAGTTTTAATTGTTGATTAAAACTTGTCCAATTTGTTCTCCAATGATGTGGCTGGCCATTGAAGTTTGATTTGGAAATTTTATTTTATTTTTCTAAATTAAATCATGTCAAGGAAATTGAGGAAATTTTAATTAAATTTCCTAATTTGCCTAGGCCAAGGAATATAAAAGAAGGGGTGAGGGTGCCTTCATGGAATAACCCTTATTATTTTCTCTTCCTCTCTTATTCTTTGGTGTGGCCGGCCAACACCCTTCCCTCTCTTCTTCTTGTGGTGGCCGAACCTCTCCCTCCCCCTTGGAGCTCTTGTGGTGGCCGGATACTACTCGGAGAAGAAGAAGAAGAAGGAGAAAAAGCTAGAATCTCTTGGAGCTTGGTTAGTGTTTTGATTTTCTTCCTTGGTGAAGCTTCCTCTTTGTTGGCCGAACCTAGCTAGGAGGAGAAGAAGGTGATTGGTGGTTTCTCGTCTCGGAAGATCGTTGCCCACACAACGTTCGAGGTTAGAAGAGGAATACGGTAGAAGATCAAGAGGTCTTTCTAGAAGGTATAACTAGTAGTTTTTCCTTTTCCGCATCATGCTAGTTATTTATGGAAATAATACCAAATACAAGAGGCTTACGTTCTAGAATTTCGAATATGTTTTTCGAAGTTGTGTTCTTTTATTTCTTTCTTTTCCTTGTGATTTGATTGTTCTTTTTGGTTAACCTAAAGTTATTTTAGGAAATTAAATATTAGCTTTCTATTAAAGGTTTTGTCTAGTCGGTGGTGGTTGCTCCCATATCCAAGAAGGCCATGTGCCTCGCCACGTCAGTACTGGGAACCTTTTATGGAAATTAATATTTAATGGAATTAATAACTTAAGGAGACTTGGGTCGAACGTGTTAAGTTCCGCAGGAGTTCCAAGTCAAAACCTAAAAGAACAAATAGATTAAGTTTTGGATCAAACGTGTTAAGTTCCGCAGGCAATCCAAAATTTAATTTAAAAGAACACATGGTAGCTAGGAAAAGGTTCAGACCTTTGTACAAAATTTTTGTACAGTGGAACCTATAGGTTTTCCGAGTAGCAACCAACACTTCTTAGCATGAGTGTGTTAGTCTCCCTGTGTTTAAGAAATCGAATGTCCACTAATTAAATGAGTTACTGACAACTCACTTAATTAATATCTAGCTCCAACAGTAGTACCACTCAACCTTATTGTCATGTCGGACTAAATCCACCTGCAGGGTTTACATGACAATCCTTATGAGCTCTTCAAGGGGGCATCACCAACCTACATCACTAGGACACAGTTTCATTCTATAATCAGCAACACACCATATAAATAATATCATTTCCCAACTTATCGGACTTATTGATTTAATGAATTAAATCTCACCCTTTGATAAATTAAAGAAATAAATATTAAGTATACGTGCTTGTTATTATATCATGATTAAGAGTATGCGCTTCTATAATAACAGAGGTCATGTTCTTTTTTTACGGACAGTATAAAAATAACAACCTCAAATGGTCATGCTCAATACACTTAGAGTGTACTAGTATAATTTTATAGTCAAGATAAACTAATATCAAATTACACTACAACCATTTCAATGGTTTGTCCCATTCCATCTTGATTGTGAGCAACTATTTATAATTTATAAGGAACTGATAACATGATCTTCTGTGTGACACCACACACTATGTTATCTTCAATATAAATTAAATGAACAACTACATTTAGCATATAAATGTAAACATTGATCAATGTGATTCGTATTTCAAAATAAATGTTTATGCAAAAAACTAGACTTTTAGTATACATTCTAACATTGATAACATCTAAATGAACCAAGCTCGAACCAAGCTCAACCCAAGCTTGAATTAAGAGTTTGATAACATCTAAACGAACCAAGCTCAAACCAAGCTTCAAACAAGCTCAAGCTCATAAAAAATAAACCAAGCCAAGCTTGAACACTCATTTCAAAAGCTTGGTTCATTTTAAGCTCGGCTCGGCGCTGCTTAGTTACCTTATCAAACAAGCTTGAACACCCCAAAACTCCGCTCGGCTCAGCTTGTTTACAGCTCTACCCACTTGGACTTCCTACTTGTCAACTCCCTATTTGACTTCCGATCACAGTTAACCATGACTCACTTGGACTTTCCATCACATGTCAATTCCATGTTGGACTTCTGACTGCCAAGTATTCGATCGACCGTAACTCACTTGGACTTTTCATACCTTGTCAAGTATTCGATTAACTTTGAACTACTTGACTTTTCTCTCAACCAACTTAACATATTGATCGACTATCAAGTATCTGATCAACCGTGACATACTTGAAGTCTCGATCAAGTTACATATTGATCAAATATCGAAACCCCAACTTGAGTCAACTCAAGCTTGATCAACCTTGTTATCCTTGACTAGAAGTCAATTGCACCATCATGTTCATCTTATTTTTATGTGAGGCACCTCACAAGATGGATTATGGGTCATTCATCTTATTTTTATATGAGACGTTTTCAGATGAATTTCAAGTCTTTTACCCTATATATGTATATATATGTACATACTTATGATGTATTTTATATTGAATGGATTGCGAGTCGTTCACTCTATATATATATAATACATCTTTTTCAGATGAATTGTGAATCATTTACTCTCATATATGATGTATCTTTCTTGAATGAATTGTAATTTATTGATCTTTATATTTATAATTATACATGATATATTTGTATTATGTCAATTGCTCATTTACTTTTATTTATATGATACATATTTGATGATGGTAAAAGATAAATACGTTTGTCCTCAATGCCCTTTCAATTCGTCCTAGGATCAACATGTATCATATATATTTACGATACATATTTGATGAATATATTATATGTTGTTCATCATTTAATAAATTATATTGAGATATGACAATTTACAGTGAAGGATGACTTGTCGGCCTAGCTCTGGCTAGCTGCTCCCTGGAGGAAGCCGACACGATTGAAGCAATCTACATACTCTCTACTTTAAATATCAACTCATTCCCATAGAAACTTTTTACCACCCACTATAATAAATTTGAAAAATAGATACATCACTCATAGCTGGACTCACAGCTGGACTTTCTAGAATTATTGCCCATCTCTTAAATAGTCTTATCTAAAAAAAATTAAATTGAATTAAATTAACTTTTATAAAACAATTTTAAAAACACAGCATTGTTATATTTTTATAATATAATAAAAATTATTAAATATTTTGACTTTCTTTCTCAACTTAGTGAATAGAAGTTTTTTTTATTTGTAGATTGGATATAATATTTTGAGAGCAGCATATTGAATAGATCTTGATAACGAAGTAAGGCGTAGAATTCTCTCCTTTTAATTGTGTTGTTATGAGAGAAGGGAGAAAGAAAAAAAAAATCATAATGATGAACTTGGATAGTGATAGATTTCAATCAAATTAAGTAAAGTAAGATAATAAGGATTTTGATAACTATGATATAGGAAGAAAAAAAAACAGATGAAGATAATTAATTAAAAAATGCGGTGAGCGTGGATGGAACACGATCTTCAGATCTTCAATCTGATGCTCTCCCAACTGAGCTATCCCCGCCTATTATTAATTATACTAATTTAAGAATATACATATATTAATCAAAATTTATGGATCCAATGCATCACATTTTTGGATCACCTGTGTGAATATGGCTGCTCTAATAGTATTGAGTAGCATTTTGAGCACCTGATTTGGAGGATCGTCCTTTGTGTAAGTTATCTTCCGTTAAACAAACAAATTATGTTCTTCCGAATAAAATACGTAGCTCAAGGATTATTCGATATGCAATTCTATTCGACTTTAAGATGACTTACTAAAATATAAACCCAAGTCTTGACACATTATATTTATGCCTATAAGAAAGGCATACGAGCTTGCCAAATGTATTGGTATTTTCATAATGTAGGAGACTGTAGGAATTTTTGAAAGGGACAAATTGATTTGGAAAAAGATTTAGAACAATAAGATGAAAGAAGGGCAACTATTAAGATTATGGGGCATTTAGAATATAGAAGGAGAAAAAGACATTTAAAATAAAAATATTTAAATTCCTATAATCTCAATAGATGTCCTTTGAAAAATATTTCGATGAGTAATCAATTAATCATAACATATACTATTAGTAGTTTATTTTTTAAAAATTTGATTCAATTTAATCAGCTTAATCAAATTCTGAATTTTATAACAAAATTAAATAAATCAAAAAAATCAAAAAAAAAAGTTTAAAAAAAATTGAATTTCCGAATTAAATGTAACTAGACTTGTCTTTTTCCCATAAGTAGAAGCCTTTGCACTTTCCAATATGAAATTTTTGCTCGTCCTGTTCGCAATGCAAGTCTTAGAAGGATATCAGTGTCTTGTATAGTAAAAGAAATTCAATATACCCAATTAGGTGCATAGATGAGGCAAATTAATATTTAACACTTCAACTATCTTTCAATATATATTTAACCAAAATGTCATGTATTCGAATCCTGAAAACAGCCTCTTACAAAAAATAAGGTAAGACTGCATACAATGGATCCTTCTCCGGGACCTCGTATGACGAAAACTTCGTATACCGGACTGTCTTTTTTTACTTCAACTATCTTTCAATAGTGAAATTGATGAGAAACAAAGTAACCAAGTCCATTGTTTCAATATTACTGTTATATTTGATAAATATTATTATAAATTCTCGCGATCATAAAAGAATACAGAAGCCATACGGGTCTAGCTCGACTCCTCAAGCTATTGTATTAATGAAGAAGATAAGTGACAAGAAGAGCTATAAGCATGAGCACATAGGCTATGCTCTGATCAACTGCTTTACCTGAGCAAAGACAACGTTTTAGCAAATCTAACAAAGCCCATCGATCAACGTGGAACTCCCAACAAGAACTTAAAAGAAATTCTCACCGTCACTGGTTGCAGTATGCACTTGCTTCGTGGTCGGCGTCGCAGATACTTGACAAAGCAATGGGTGAAGAAACAGGGCGATTAAAGCATAGGTTAGAATGAGAGATGAAATTCTAATGGCTGCCATGAGTATTTTACTAATGTTCCAAGACGATTACTGTGAAATATGAAGAACGTAACTGATGGGATGCTCTGTAAGTGCTCACTTGAAAGTGTATATATACACTAGGAAGGCCGATTAACTGTGTTATTTTCCGTGTACTACTTTGAACACTAGTAGATTCAGAAGTCTTCCCTACGCTAATAAGTGCAATATGAAATTAAGGCTACGTTTGGTTGGGTGTAATATAATCTAGCTTGTAATGTAATCAAATTTGTAATGTAATGTAATGTAATCTTGATTACATTACTACGTTTGGTAATGTAATGTATGTAATCTTTGATTACAAAGATGATTATATTCTTTTGTTTGGTGTCTATTTTTTTTATAAGGAATGTAATTCATATTATTATAAAATGACAAAAATATCCTGTGACCTCTATCGACGGTCGCCACACCTCTGCCGGAATTTGCAGCAGCCATCGATCGGCGACGGCCGGCAGCGGGCGGCGGCCGGCAACCGGCAACCGGCGGCCGGCGACCGGCAACCGGCGGCGGCCGCCGTCGACGGCGGCCGGGGGTATATTCGGCATTTAAACTTTGGTGAAATAATGACCTCGTAATGTAATCGGATTACATAACATTTGCTTTGTAATCCAGATTACAAATCTTCACTACCTTTTGTAATCCAGATTACATTATATTACAAGTTTTAAATCAAACCAAACAAAATAATCGACTTTATAATGTAATCTGGATTACATTACAAGGTAGATTACAGGCTACCAAACGCAGGCTAATAATCGACTTGTTGACTTTGTAATAGTTAGTTAGCACTAGTCATGCTAGACCGTAGACGGCTGTTTTAGACTTTATTTTTGTGCTCAGGCTTTTGTTTGACTTGTTGCCGTATTGAATGCCTTAGGAAGCCAGATCAAGTTGCGAATTAATCAACTGTTAAAAACAAACATTCCATTAATTCAATAACCGTTCAAATTTAACCAATGGCTTACCCTTAATTTAACTGGCTTATATTTTTAAAAGTCAATTATATTACGGGATTTGTGTGATCATGAGATGTGGTAGATTGAAAAGATAAACGATATCGAAAATAATAATGTAACCATATCAGCCTGAAGAAAATTTGCTTATATACATCAAGAATAAAACTGGTGGACATTTATTAGCGAAAATGTAAAGAGAGATGCCGGTCTGAGGCAATCCAACACGGTGAAGTGCATTATAACAGATACCATCCGACTTTGGCAACAATGAAAGTATTAAACATCAGCTTCAATTCGGGTCATTTCAATGTTGGGGTAAACCACAAACTTATTAGAAATCTCATGCCATGCGAGAAGCTACTCAAGGCAAAAGTGTGATGCTTAATATCCCCAGTTGTCATTACGAATTTCATCGTCAAACTGCTTCCTCAGCTCTGGATGCTTCTCAAAATATTCATCTGCTGTCATGGTGGCTATTTTTTTCTGAACATCACAAAAAGCATTTTATCACAAACAGCGAGTAAAAAAAATACAATGTGATGTGGTTAGGGTTGTAAAAGTGCATTCTCACTTTCGTCTCCTGAACTTCTGCAATTTCTTTCTCCAACTGCGCTGATCTCTCCAGAGATTTCTTTTCTGCTTCTTTGAACTCAACTAGCTGCGGAATAGAAAATGTGACCGCCGCTTAAGTCAGTTACAAACATCAAAAGCTGTCATGTTTCTCACAGCTATCCCTACGCAGCCCAAGTAATCACACAGCTCATGGAAGGATAAAACAAAAAAAATGAGTGTCAAAGAAATCTCTCACCAGAGCATCAAACTTCGGTTTGTATTCTGGGGTCACAGTGTCAACAAACTTGGGGATCTCTATGCCTATAAAAATTAGCTATATGTTAACACGAATGCTTATCAAGGGCAGAAATATGCAAGAAATAAAAACATAAGAAAGCATATGAGAGAATAAAAGTGCATCTATCTCATTAAGACAGCATGTGTACCATTTACACATTGGCTTACATCAAAGCTGTAGCAATTATGCATTGTACTCAATGAGGAAGAAGAGATGGGCATTCTACCTATTACATTCTTCTATAATCTACCATTATTTCTAGGTCCTAATCTATTTGAAAAATAATAGAACGTGATTATGCTTTCGGCAATTCTTAGAAGTGTTCGATAAGAGAACAAGAGTGAGTAGAAAGTGATATGAGTGAGTATTCCTCCACCAAGAGTCATGGTGTCATGTTCTTTAAGAGCGTAGTAATATAGATGTAGAGGTGCTTCCATATAATAATTCTTCAGCTCAAAAATTTATTTCCCCTTTATTGTGAACGTATCAAAGGTCCACTCTTGTGCAATACCAACCCGAGCAACATTTGTTATGTAGGAACTTAGGTTACAACCAGAAGTTATTGAAGGAGGTGGAATGACTTAATTCTACATTCATTTGTGCTGGCCATTAATCTGCATATCTTTACTAACTATTTTAGTATCCATGGAAAGCCAGAAAGCATAATATATTTCTGTCTATGTTTTACGCTCTAAATGCTATATCTAGCAACACAGATTTGGTAGGAAAAGAAAATACTGCCGAGCTTCTGCCCTTCCACTCAGATCAGCAGGGGCCACCTATCCTGGTTGGCAAAAGAAGCCTTGATTGATGACAAGGGGTCTAATAAATCTGGGAGGTGATGATACTTTACAGATTCTAGCATTACCCCATGAGATTAACTATAAAGGAACCTCGATATCTATGTTGATTTTGCATAAATTTAATTACAGGAGCTTGAGAAGGTGTAGCGGGTTCGGGAAGAGAACATGATAGCTTATTAGTCACAATCATTTTCACATCTTGCAACATTCTAAACTGTAAAGATGCTCTCTGCTGAAACTAAAACTTAATTCATTCTGTAGAGGCTTCCTTATTTCTTGAGGCACCAGGAGAAAGAGATGTTGCTTTGCAGGAAAATTTCAGTGCTCTTATGACTTTCTTAATTAGATTTGTATGACTATCAAATGGGGTGTATGATAAATTACTTATTCACAAATTCATGATACAAAAAAATGTTTATGAAGTTACCAATTCAAAAGGGAAGCTACTACAGGTCATATATTTTGATAAACATAATGGACAATTTGAAATGATATCTCAAGGTTGAAGCCAAGATACAAAAAGATCGTATAACATGTTAACTCAGGAGCATATCATGTTAAATGGACAACAATTATTTCAAAGAAAACGTATCTCGAGAGTGCAACTTCAGCATTCCTTCAAGCATGTTTCAGATAGTTCATGAAATACTAACAGAGCCTTCACATGTTTTAAACTTCCAAAAAAATCACAAAAGTGGGGCTTACTATCATATGCCTCTTTATACTGATCTACCAGGCGAGAACCAATTCTTTTTCTGTAGTAGTCCCAGTCAATAGGTTCAGGTTCCTATAGTTCACAAAACAATAAAAACAGAATTGGTACCGCCCATAAGATATAGTAAATAGACAAAACACTCTGGATACAAGACACGGGAAAAAAAGAAGTCATATTATTATAACTAGACACACAGCCAGAATGGTGATTATGTAATTTCTCATACGAAGAAGGCCTTCGAGGAAAAAAAATTAAAGAGAAAATTTCATCCACATAAGTGAGAGATCATATTTAATATTATTCACTTTATTTAGGACAGGGATACATAATTACACAGATGATGTAAACATAGTGAATTTGTTTGTACATTGCTAAATGCTCACACTAACGTGTACATGAAGGAATTCTGCCAACTTCATTCTCGAGTAATTGACAAATTCCAAGAAAAAAAGTATTTACACTGTACACTCATATGCACAGGTGATGAGTCAACCAGATCTCTACTAGTCATTCAAGTTCAAAGTGCACTTCTTGATAAGCATTTAAAAACCAACAAGAAAATAGTTGTGTCAGTACTGTACATGAATTCCAGTAACATGGTTGTGCATACATGTATTTTTCTGATCACTAAAGCATTAAAATAGGCGTCTTCAATCCTAATACATGATACACTACAATTAATCGTTTTTGACCTTTCTGTATGCGGGTCAAAGGCCCTACAGATCATACAAAGCGTGCTTTGCAATTTTTGTGCAACCCCTATATGCCTTGTGTTCTCATCATCATGTTAATTCCTTCCACCATTACATAATTGTGGAATGGAAGATCGGATGCTATGGAAATATATTTTCGAGTTGAGGAGACCAAATTTACCAGTGGCGAGCTGGTGGCTGAATCAGTATATTGCCTCTCTGTTACCAATTACATAAACTTTCTTTTTGCAAATACAATGACAGAACATATCACGATGTAAAAGGAATAATGGCAGATAACCATCGCGGAGCGAAGGTGGAAAACCCTAGATCTAGATCTGTCATCAAGTGGGATGGATCCGTACCAACGAGAACTTGGTCTGAAGTTGGTGGTTGACATCGTCGAAGGCACGGCGGAGGTTAGAGAATTCCTTGCGCGCCTCATCGGAGACGAGAAGCTTGGCCATCCCGTCCCAATCGATCGACTTGGAGGCCTTGACGGCCACCTCCGCCACCTTCTTCGCTCCGTTGCCGCTCATCCTCGCTCGATCGATCAAGGTCTGGAATGGAGATAGCAAACCAACCTCGGCGGCGGCCTCTCTGATAACACCGATGGCAACCCATCAAAAAAAAAAAGCCCTTTTTATCTCATGATCGGACGGTCGAAAATGGACCACCCCTAGTCCACATCTGCTCATGTGTCCCATGAATAAATCATAGTAAAATATTTTTCATAATCAATTGGTGGCATAAAACTATATACAATTATTTGATGAATAAATAGTAAAAATCATATAATAAAATATGTACAATGATTTAAATAATAAAGGGTTGATGATTTAAATAAATTATATAATAAAAAAATATAAATATTATGTTGATAAATTTAGGATTATACTAAATTTATGAATACTAATACATGTAGAGAACTAGTAGAAACCTATCGAGATTGATATATGATTATAATTAATTTAATTTGCACTAATAAAGCATTGTTCATTGAAAAACAAGTAAAAATCTAATGATATTTCACTATAGAAAGTTCACAAGTTACCTTGCCAAAACTCAACTTATTTGAGACTTTTTTTAAAAAAAAAAACTTATCCATATTTTTCAATCACATGAACATTTAAAAAAATTATTTTGATAATTAATTGATCAAATAGAAACATAAATAATTACTTTACAAGTAGATCATCATAAAGAATTAGGAACAATGTTAAAAGCACTCCTTGCTCTTATAGATTTCAAGGGAAGAAGAATTTTAGTCATCTTTATGTAGACTAATTAGATTTCATTCCCTGATCAAAATGTTTGAGCAAAAGCAACAGTTTTTGCCCTCTCCAAAACGCCCAAGAAGATTGAACCTCCAATGCCGATCCATAACACTCTCAGTCCAATACCCTAGATTGAAATTCAAAATAATGAAAACCGAGAAAAAATTTCTATCGTCATCGGCAACGATCAGATATTGTTTAAGCCAAATTAGAACCAAACAAGTCGGATGATCAAAGTTTATTTTGGACTAGCTAGGAATTTGGTTGCAGTAACCAATAAGCACTCTCAATTAAAGAACAAAATTATTTGTACCTCAATAGCAACAAAACTAATGAACTATAACTTATTTAAAAGAACAACAAACTAGGAGTAGTAGGAAAACTAAGTTCAAACTGATAAAAAAAAACCAAGCTTAAATAATCATTCAACGGCTTTATTCATTTTAAATTTGACTTAACTTGACTCAATTAGCTTATCAAATAAATTTGAACATCACAAAATTTAGCTCTGCTTAGCTCATTTTCAGCTCTAATAATAATGGCCTGGTGAACTGAATTCTGTAGTTCCAAGATGGAGAGAGAAAATTTTAAAAGGTTGGAGAAGATATTGGAAGGAAGGTTATCTGTTGTGTAATGTCCAAAGTTTCTGTCCTGATTGACACAAAGTTATGGTGATCATATTATGCATTTCTTAATATCAACAATTAGGGTTGGAACCTGCATGAGGCTGTGATGATCTAACTGAGTATATATTTCTTTTATGGACAAGATCTTCAGCGAGAATGATGAAGGAACATGAAGTTTTTTGATTGCATAACACAATCAGATATGATATTAAAAAGAAGATTTTTGCACACTAAATGATCATTCTTTTCTCTCCTGCTTTAATTATGTTTGATCTGCTTGTTGAGATACAGAAAGCCCCACTAGTGCCACCCCTTCAATTATGAGCAATTAATTATTCTCTGAAGGTTGAGGAAGCCATGATTGCTCTAATTAATATTTCAGTAGCAATCAGATCAGTAATCTCTTCACCACGGTGGCCAATGAACTCCCACTAGATTCTCCACCAGAGGGAGGAGAGGATCTATCCATTAGATCTCAAGTAGATTGATTAATAAGAGTGATCGGTAGTGAACAGTGATGAATCGATTGGTGGGGTTGCATCATGTTTGAGTTAGTGGATTTCCATGCCTGGCAGAATCAAAGGATGATTAAGAAAGGGAAAGAATGATAAGGAAATTAAATCTTTGAATTTTCTTGTGATGTAGATGGATTCGTGGTTTGTTTGTGGTCACTTGTCGGTTAGTTTTTGGCCTTGTTTTGCTTTCAATTATTGGGGTGGTTTACAAGTGGTTCTTGTTTTGCTAATTGGATCCTGCCAAAAACTCTCTATTCATACAATTATAAGGTCGAGTGTGATAGGTAGGATGTTACAATAAGACCTAGACAAATATCTCATGTATAATCTTGTCTTTGCGATCGAAAGCATCTCCTTTGGCCTAAGATAATAATCTAGTGTAAGGAAAGAGTGAGAAGATACTATTAGTAAATGTAAGTAAAGGTTAATGGATCAAAATATTATTCTTGATATAATGATGTAAAAGTTTAACGAAGTTAGGTTATAAGCAGGCAAAGTCTTCATACGCATGTGTAGATAGGGCTATAAAAAAGTTGAGCTGGGGCAACCTTTGGAGTGATAAAGTTTGTTTGATAAGGTAAC
The DNA here is from genome assembly GCF_018446385.1 of Zingiber officinale. Taxonomy (NCBI): domain Eukaryota; kingdom Viridiplantae; phylum Streptophyta; class Magnoliopsida; order Zingiberales; family Zingiberaceae; genus Zingiber; species Zingiber officinale. The sequence continues at coordinate 111,412,774 of NC_055993.1, read as the reverse complement.
TGAGTCAAGCTAAACTGAGTCTAAAATGAACCAAGTCATTTCAATTGAAATGATTGTTCAAGCTTGGCTTGGTTTATTTTTTATGAGCTTGATCTTGATTCAAACTTGGTTGAGCTTTGATCATTTAAATGTTATCAAACTCTCAATTCAAATTTATTTGATTATTTAATTGGTTATTGAGCTTGATTGGTTATTGAGCTTGATAATTCAAACTTATTTGTTTATTTTAAAAGTTTATTTATTTATTTAGCATGTTGATAAGAGTTTGATTAATGAAGATGATCACGAATGTTGTTCACCAACATTATTCATGAAGTTGTTTATAATCATTAATAAGCTGAACACATATGTATTCAAATTTATTTGTTTAATTTAACAAGTTGTTCAAGTTTATTTATTTAATTGATCTTGTATGTATTGAACGAACATAAACAAGCTCTTATCAAACCGAATATTAAACTTATTCATGAATGTTTGATTCATTTACAACCATATGTATAGACATTGAACCATATACATTTGTATGTGTCGAGTTCAATATGAGATTTCCAATCAAATTAGTCTAAGTATCTTTGCTAATAGGAAAATTGTAAACTCCTACTACTGGAACTACAAGAATATATTAAAGGAACACAAATTAGATACTTGAAACACAATATTGGCAATTAAAAAAAAATGTGGAACCGCCACATCAGCGGCTCCCCTAGAGCCGGTCCCACGGATATGGAGGGAGGTAAATGCAGGTACACAGGTGAAAAGTACAATATTGGCAATTAAAAGAAAGAATAAACTATGAACACTACAAAAGTTTTAGATCACAAGTTATAAAATGAAAGCATCTACATTAGAAAATGACAAAGGTATTATTAACCCTACAAGGACAAGAAGGACCTCTCTACCATGTTGCCTTTACCATGACAACAACGACAACCCTAGACATAGAAACAATAAGCATTCATAATGTAACATAAACATTATTTATTGTCTTTCACAATAAATAGACCATAAACATATATAGTGTGGTGAACTTGTCCATTGTTTATTATTTTTCAAAATAAAATAAGAAATATAAGGCAACAATCATGCCGTTTTTCTATCTACTATATATGAACAATTTTATCACCACTCAACAAATATTCATCTTTTAAACAAGTAAAGAAATTCGCTCATAATTAGCCCCTCAAGTAGTCACTGTTCATCAATTTTTATTTATCTACTTTTCAATTTTTTGATGCAAACACCCTTTTCATAAAAGTTGACTAGGCTCTAGGTATGATATTAATTCCAATATAGAGAGAAAGGCTGCACTAATTGATGGGATTAACATTCTCCACACTAATTAATAATCTTGGCATAATTATAACATCTAGAAAGAAATGCTTTCACATCTTCAACTTATTTGACAGATGAAAGTTCCACTCAAATATTATAATGGAAAGTACAACTCATTCCTTGTAACCTCAAAAGAAAGTAAATAAGAGAACATTGGGTTTAAGGGCAACTAATATTAAAATTTAATTAAAAGATGACTTTTTATAAAAAAAAAAAACTTAGGCTCATATAAATCAGTTTAAATATAATTTGTTTTTGATTCCAAGCTATAATTATAGGACCCCTGCTACTTAAAATTATCTAACTTTTCTAATTAAAAGAACAAGTGAGTTTTCTATACATACTTTGCAAATATGGAGGGGCATCTCCATATTCTGTCCATGTTGTGAGATGATGATGAGAGAGGGAAGTTGGAGGGAGCTTTCATTAATAGATGAGAATAAATTTCTAATTATATTGTATAATTAAACAAAAGAATGGGAGAAGAAACTGACAATATATTTCACTCTCTCAAGCATTGAGAATTAGAATGATGAATTCAGTCAAAAAAGAGAGGCCATCGACTTATTATTATTATTATCATAAAACACGATCATTAAGTATAACAAGTCCCGATATGAAATATTGGTATCAAATAAAAAGGGCATGGTAAACACAAGCAAAAGAAGATTAATCACTATATCTAGAATGTGGTGCGGTGAAATGAATATCTTAGATGTTGAATTCTAAGTGTGTATAAGTTGTACTCAGTATATATATAATAAGTGCACAATTAGGGGAATGCTGTGTACTTCTAAAATTACTTGAATATTGAGCAATTCAATATATTCAACTATTCATGTAATCGACTTCACAACCCTTCTTATCATGTATGAGTAATGAGCTTTGTGTTGAATATGTATGAATGGAGAAGAAGTTGAAAGAAAAGAAGTTCTATTGTGAATGAGACTTTAGTCTAATATTGAGAGTTTCATAATATATTAGTTGGTTTATATTGATTCACATGCATTGATGAAGTGAATATAGGTGCTGGCGGTGATGTAATTTTAATTCAATTAATTTCTTGTCCAACACTAAGGTGGTTGCAAGGTCTTAATTAATCAGTTAGATGGAACACATGACAAGTTGACATGTTTTTGTTTTTGGTGAGTTCTAATTAGGGTCAAACAGTTCATAAAAAAAAATCCCTCTTTGGTTTCTTATGCTTACTATTCAATCCAATAATTTCTAATGACAATAACGTTCAAACAAGAAATAAATCATGTCGCACACTAAATGATCAAATATTTTAGTGGTATTTTAATTAGAGGTCTCAAGTTGTGCGTTTTAAATTTAATGAACTAGAAGAGAAGATCATGTTATATTTTTGTCTGGAACTATGGTGCAATAATAACAAGTGAGATAGACTCTAAATAATAAGAGTTTAAATCTTATCGTAGATACGTTATCAGATGAGTTTGAAAATTTTATATGTGATACTGAATTATTCGTCAAGACTTACTTGTTCTTTATTGATTTATCCTAGTTGTGATAAAAAATTTTTGTTAAGACCGACTCGATCACATGGATAACTCGATTAAAAAAATAATAAAAACATCATGCCGGTTGTGCTTATCTCTCCTCCCTCCCTTCTTCCTCTCTCTCTCTCTCTCTCTCTCTCTCTCTCTCTCTTTCTTATGTGGAAATGGAAGAACTAACCAATTGCCTCATCATCATCTCCTTCTTCACGTTTATTATACTCCTTTTGCACCAGAGAAGGAGGGGGAGCAGCAGCAGTAGCAGCAGAGGCAAGATATCAGGTAAGCTCCCCGCCGGCACTGATGGATGGCCCTTCGTCGGAGAGACCCTCGACTTCATCTCCTGCGCCTACTCCCCTCGTCCCGAAACCTTCATCGACAAGCGTCGATCTCGGTATGTTCCCCTAAGCTCTCACTTCCAAAATTGGGTGCTAGATGATCGATCGACGGTCTTAATTATAGGCACGGGAAGGTGTTCCGGTCGCACCTGTTCGGGAGCCCGATGATCGTGTCGGCCGACGCCGACGTCACCAAGTGCGTGCTGCAGAGCGACTCGAGGTCGTTCGTGCCATCTTACCCCAGATCCCTCACCGAGTTGATGGGCAAGTCCTCCATCCTGGTGATCAACGGCAGCCTCCAGCGGAGAGTCCACGGCCTCATCGGCGCGTTCCTCAAGTCGCCGGCCGTCAAGGTGAGGCTCGCCGGGGACATGCAGCGCTACGTGAGGCAGAGCATGGCCGGCTGGGAAGACGGGCAGGTCGTCAGAATCCAAGACGAGGCCAAAAATGTAACAACTCGATCGATCGATTCATATGATCACTCAAATTAATTCAATCGATTGGTATAACTAATCAAATATTCGGCGCGCGGCATGCGATCAGATCATCTTCCGAATCCTGGTGAAAGGGTTGATTGGGTTGGAGGCAGGGAAGGAGATGGAGCTGCTGAAGCAGGAGTTCAAGGAGTTCATCGCCGGCCTGATGTCCTTGCCCATGAAGATACCTGGAAGCCAGCTGTACAAATCTCTCCGGGCGAAGAAGAAGATGGTGAGGGTGATAAAGAGCATCATCGACGAAAAGAGGAGGAGGAACCTGCAGACGAGCGCCGGAGCGAGTACTCCGACCGACGTCGTCGAGGTGCTGATCAATGACTCCGGCGACAGCGACCGGTGGATCACCGACGACCTGATATCGGACAACGTGGTCGACCTGATGATTCCGGCGGAGGACTCCGTGCCCGTGCTCGTCACCCTGGCCGTCAAGTTCCTCGGCGACTCTCCGATCGCTCTGCAACAGCTACAGGTAACAAAATCTACAGGAGTAATCGATCATCTGGCTTTCCATTTTTAGAATTACTGGTAGATTTCATCCATTTGTGTATGCCTTGATTTAGAAATAAATTAAATGGTTTGTACCCTAAATAATAAAAACCAAAATATATAATATTTTTTTAAAAAAATAAAGCCAAAAATATTCTCCTAATGTCAATATTCCTGTGCAACACTAACTGCATTTTAATTTCAGGAAGAAAATATGTTCTTGAAGGAGCAAAAAAAACTTGCCGGTGAGGATCTTCAATGGAATGACTATATGTCTTTATCATTTACTCAACATGTAAGTCGTGATTAAATTATCATTAGTCATAATAATATTACTAATCAATTAATTAACCAATATATATATAGGTCATAACTGAAACACTACGCGTGGGAAATATAATTAGTGGAATCATGCGCAAGGCCGTAAGAGATGTTGAGATCAAAGGACACTTGATACCCAAAGGATGGTGTGTCTTCACTTACTTTCGCTCAGTCCACCTCGACGAGGCTCATTTCGATGAGCCCTACAAGTTCAACCCATGGAGATGGAAGGTATAATTGACAATGTATTTCTCGTTGCCATACTAAAATATAAGTTAGAGAGCTTGTTAACGATACATTTGTAGGATAAGGAATACATGAGTTCATGTAACTTCACACCTTTTGGAGGAGGGCAAAGGTTGTGCCCTGGAATGGATCTTGCAAGGCTTGAAGCTTCCATCTTCCTTCACCACTTGGTCACCAACTTCACGTGAGTACATTGACTAATTGTATATATTATTCATCAAATTACATCATTCTCCAAGTATTACACCTTCACACTTTCTCAACGTGCATGCATGAAAAAAATATGGACAATGCATGCAGGTGGGTCGCAGAGGAGGACCAGATTGTAAATTTTCCCACTGTGAGAATGAAGAAGAAAATGCCCATCAGAGTGAGAAGGAGAAGTGACATCAAATAGGATTAAGGAGAGAAGTTCAGGTAGATTAATTCTGTATACAGATGAAGGATTTTAAAAAGGAGATATATTTCCTTTTGTTTATGAGAAAGGGAAGAAACGAAAAACAGAGGAAAATTTGAACCGAGCTGAGTGTTGATTTTCTTTGAATTAGAGATAGACCTTTCTTCTTCAATTTTATTTAAATTGTTTAATTATCAATGGAACAATAGATTGATCATGTTGATAGAAAAGTCATAGATGTTGATTTATAGTGTGGAAATTTGAAAGTGGAATGGGAATTGGAGTTCCATCACATAAACATGTATTATTTGATTTACAATCTATCACAAACTTGTAGTTCCATCATATAAACGTGTTTCATTCTGCTCATGAGTTTTCCACTACAAGTTGTTAACTTGTGTTGAACATGATTGTATAAATTTATAATTCAATCCTAATCGTTACGAACATGGCACCGGTGTCTTGAGTCAAAAATCAATGACAAAATTCTCTATGCATGAAAAGGTTGCAAAATATAAGAGGATCACTTACGGATCTTGACTTTAAGATGATTGGGAAAAAAAAAGTTCTTATGAATTGATACAAATCTATAAAAACTTTCACTAAAATTTTCGAGTGCCTTTAAACTTTAATAAAAGAAGAAAGAAAATGAAAGCCAACCCCACTAAATACTCCACCAATAATTAATCGAGTTATGCAATGAAAACAAATCCCTCAGAATTCATACTACATGAATTATACAATATAACTGCACATGCATTTGTAATATTTAACAAATATAAAATAGGAAAAAAATATTTAACAAGATAGATATAGTCTTTTAAAATACAGATTATTTATATATATTTTACTATGCCAAGATGATTTCTTTGGAGTGAAAGCCTCAATCTAATATGATTATTTTAGAAGTAATGGCGTCTACAGTGGCAAAAGTTGATAATCCTTGCCACAGTTGATAATCCTTGTCTTAGACGTTTCATTCCCAGATTATATATAAAGAAAGGTAATCATGAGTGTTTACTAGTCCAAACAGTCACGAATATGGGGAAGACAGAACCTAACTACTAATCAGGAATTGACCCTTAGTCATCCTAGTGACAACACTCCATGCATTAACTAACTGTCCATCCCGAGGGAACTAGCAATAATATTTATGCATCTATGGGGTGGGTTGTCACCAAGTTAATACTAATAAGTATCAACTATTATAGATTGAGAAAAAGTTCTCAATCTATAAGTATACATGCTATTAAATTCCAAAAAAACAATTCTAAATTATATTATTAGTGCATGTCTTAGCATCCTTGAGGAACATGTTTAATTTAACTATTTCACGTCAGAGTAATTAAAATATAGAATATGTATTTGCAATTTAGAGATCTATCTTCCATTACCAACAGTTTGGAAGTTTTAAACCCACCTGGTAGCAGCTACATGTATCCCTGACGAAAAAAATTATCCATGCAAGTTGAAGAAAAATCATGAAATAAACCTTATCGGCTAGCTGCATACCAAACTACAAAATCTTGTTAACCAAAGTCAATTATCATATTCAGAAAATGCATGACTGAAATATAAAGGGTAAATCTAAATATAATGGTCAGTATAAAATTTGAAAATTCATTGATCCACACATCTTCAAACGTAGACGCCAGTGGCGAGGAGCAAAAATAGAGACCCAAAGCCCTGCAACAACCAAAGAAATATTTAGTCCAAATATTGGCGACTTGTTCACAGGAGCAATTCCACCAATTTATAATTACCAAGAAGACAGATGCCACTGCAGCTGTCACAAGCTCCTTTGCCAGGCAACGGTTCCTAGTCGATGTAGTAGCTTCGTAACTGAAATTTGATATGTATCAGCGAGAGAGTGAATCAATAAGCCAAGACCCAAAAAATTAGTTGAAGGTTGTGGAATACATGAATATTTCTGCTATGACTACGTTTGGAGACTTAGGGTCATCAGACAATAGGAACATGTATATGTTTCGCAACTGAATCCAGGTTTATATTTACATAATGCTTGTTAGAACCCCAAGTGGTGAAGCAGGTTGTCAAATAAGGTCAAATTATATGTATCAGCGAGAGAGTGGATCAATAAGCCAAGACCCAAAAAATTAGTTGAAGGTTGTGGAATACATGAATACTTCTGCTATGACTACGTTTGGAGACTTAGGGTCACCAGACAATAGGAACATGTATATGTTTCGCAACTGAATCCAGGTTTATATTTACATAATGCTTGTTAGAACCCCAAGTGGTGAAGCAGGTTGTCAAATAAGGTCAAATTATATCTTGTTTGTGTTTCTTATATGTGGGTTGTGCAAGGACTTAAGAAAACACATAGGTACCTGATGGTTGAGGATTTGTTAGAGTACTGTGAAGGGTGGTATGGGACACCCGAGGGACAGGAAAGGATAAGGAGTATCCGAGACAGCAAGACCTTAGAAGAAGACGCAAGCGAGCGAGAATGTTAGCACGGGAAGAGAGCTGACGAGCTCGGTGCATCCGAGGTACGAAAAGTCGGAGGAGTGAGAAGGATGACACAAGGAGTGAGCATCCAAGGGAGGAGAAGTCGGAGGAAGCATGCGCAAGGTAAGCTAGTGAGATGAGATATTGAGTGTTGTATTCAGACAAGGATAGACTTAATCATAGGCGGACTCAGGCGTAGTCAACTAAGTCAGAAGGTTCGGGTGACCAAAAAAGGGTTTTTGGTCGACCAAAACATAGGATAATCGTTAGATGCCTATAGGTTATTGCTGGTGATTGGATTGGTCAACCGAACACTGGGCGAGGGATTGGAAGCTATGTGAAAGTTGATCCAGCAGCAAAGATCCGATGTAAGCAGGATCGGGCAACCGCAATGCAAGATCAAGCAACCAGAGGACATGTGGCAGTAGTCAGTAGATACAGGGAACTTACCCAAAGCTGACCAAGTTTTGGTAGACCGGTAAGTTATTAGGTTGACCAAAAGGATGCCACATCAGTGAAGGGGTGAGTGAAGGGGTGAGCGAGGATCATCGAGTGGATGAGGTCTATCTGCCATGTCATCAATTTTTAAATGAGCGAGGACCATCGAGTGGATGAGCTCTATCTGCCACGTCATTAGTTTTTGGTCGACAAGGTAACCTTTCCAATCCACCCAACGTGCCAAGTGAGTAGCTCGACCAGAGGCTATAAAAGGAGATGAGGAGCTCAAGTGCAGAACACACATCCACGATCTGAGATTCCAATACTTTGAAAGTGTTTCTTTTCCTCTTTATTTTATTGTACTCTAAAGTTGTAAGAGGTTTCTCCGCCTCTAGCACGTTACCAAATAGGAGAAGGATAGTGGGCAAGCGCTTCCTGTGCATAAGCCTTCGTGTAGCAACCTAGGGTTCCGAACCAAATAAATACTCACACCCATCTCTTTTTGTGTTTACTTATTTTGTTAATGTGTGTCCTTATTACGTAGTTAGCAAGAGAAATAGAAATTGTTAATTGCAGGTATGTTATTCACCCCTTCCCTCTAGTGCTTTGAACTGCTTCAATATACAACAACACGAATAGGAATGGGGATAAGAAATATCCCCAAAACATTCCAAGTGGTAATCCAATTTTCAACAAAAATGGAATTTTTTGCTGCATTTGGCCTCAGTTGAAGTATGGCAGTGGGATTCATTAATTTAATCCTATTCATATTTTGAAGGAGGTGTCACTGTATAAAAAACTCCAGTCTCCAGGGTCTCTCTCTCTCTCTCTGAATTCAAAATTCCAAAAAAACCGTATTCCAAGTTTTTGGATGGCTAACAAGGATCAGCATATACACACTTATATATACCATGTATGTGTCCTCAAACATTGGTTATTCATCGTATATATTTAAAATTTGCTTGCTTACCAGAACTCAATATTAGATGACTAATGTGAAATAATTTAGGTGTAGTAACTAGCAATACGCACACAGACAAGTATCTTAAATGCGACAATAAAAATCACAAAGATGCACGAAGGCGTCAGATAGAAGTGGCACAAGAACATACAGCTAAAATGAATTGTGTTTATGAAATCACATCCCACAAACACTAACTGAAACCTAGAAAATTATATCTATTGAAAGTTTTGACAGAATTTACATCTCTACCATACTCCCTATCTACTTTGTGTTATGAGAGATTATTTAGAGTTGGAGAGAATGTCAGGTAACAACAAATGTTTTTGAAACTGTGGAAGAAATAATGAAAGGTAAAGTATTCTCTCATTGTGTTTACTTGGAGAGAAGCATATGGATAGAAGGAAATGAAGAACAATGAAACGAAATAAAAAATATCATCAACGATTGCGAACCAAAACATATCTATTTAATAAAAAAAATCACTTGTCAGAAAAGAAAGAAATTAATTCCTCGTTTCCTTTCTCTTCCTCGTGCTTATCCAAGTAAACCTTCATTTCCTTCTTTAGTCGTGTTCATCCAAGTAAAGGGGGGATTATTTTCTCTTTATCCTAGTAAACACACAGTTAAATTGAAAATTCAAAGAGTTCTAATAAAAAAGATTAACATTAAATTCATAGCTATTAAAGGCGTTCGTCTGGCTGCGCCTAGGCGCCAGGTAAGCCTTTTGCACTTATTTGCCTTAAGCACATGCCTTGTGAGAGGTGACCGGCATGCTTGAGGCGCAATTATTCTAGCCTCATTGAAATGAGACGTACATATGCAAATCAGGCCCCAAAAAAAAACTTTTTACAGCCCAGCTCATACCTTTAATTACCCTTTTAATCAATTATGTAGCATACAGGGACGCTTATTTTTCTGCTTGTGAATGAAACTAGAGTGTTTTTGAACATGCAAGTATAGATATTTAAGGAAATAATAAATAAATTTATTATAAAAATAAAATATTTTTTTTATTTTGTGTGAAGCTTCATTCCAAAAGAAGAAAAATGGTTGAAGCAAAAAAAAAACAAGACTAAGGTGGCGTTTGATTTAGGGGTTTGGGAATGAGGGAATAGATTCATTCCCAAACTTTGTGTTTGGTCGATGGGAATGGAATCAAAATTTTGGAATGAAACCCAAAAACTTGGGTATGGATGAAACTCACCTCTTCCCTTGGATTTTGATAGGAATGGGAATGAAAATTAAGTTTTAGACAAAAATATTCTTAATATATTTATTCAATTTTTCTATCATTTCACTTTCTCTCTCCTTATTCTCTCCCATCAAAATTTCTCTCTCCTCATTCTCTCATCACACTTTCTCTCAGCATACTTTCTCTCTCCTCATTCTCTCTCATCACACATTCTCTACCATTTTCTCCCTATATTCTCTCCCATCACACACACTCTCTCCTTATTTTCTCTCTCGTCATTCTCTTCCATCACACTTTCTCTTTCATCATATTTTCTCTCCTGTTACGCACTCTCTCTCCTCAAACAATGTGCATTGTTCAAATCAGACTAAACAACAGATTAAATCACTCAAAATGGAAATGAAGTACAATCCAGTTTGATCAATCAGCACATTTACTTGAATTTTAACCAATTCAACTGAAAAAACCTTCATGCAGTCAAATTCCGTAGTCCAATTTTAGGGACATCAATAGCTTGTTAGTTTGCATAATGGTCACCACAAACAAAAAAGAACATTGAAGAATCAAGGGAACACGTCCTACTATTTTATAATCCCTAAAAAGATTGGCAGATAAACAAATTTAAATAACAAGAAAAAATTGAAAAATTTGTGCCGGGATAGACAAAAAAACAATTCCAAGATTTATGGTGTATGGAGGAATATAGTCAAGGAAAAAATATATCTACAAGATCTACAGAATTGAGCTAACTCAAACTAAGATATACATGCAAGCTGCAACAATAAATTGTTGTAATTACCAAAACATGAATAAATAAGCATGTTGCATTGATGTCACAGACTCATAAAATATTAGTAAATATGACTTACATAAGGTTACAAAATATCAGTCAATTCAAAGAGTTACATATGAAGATATCAAGCACTCTGATGGACCCAAACAATCTTATTTGTCATTAAGTGATAAAGGTGCCTTACCCTATGTACCAAAGTTAATATCAATCCCCTAAACAATTATTAATATGTTTTTCAGATGGAGGTGGGATGGAAACCAAAAAAATAATTAACTTCTCCTCTTTACTTGGAAGGAAGTAGAGAAGATTGAGGAATTTAATCCCAGCAAACTCCACTATTTTGTTTCACCCCAAATCAGGCACAATGGAGGGACATGAAGTTTAAGCATCCAATAAATAGAAATAAGCAAGCAGCATCATTTCTTTTCTTCCAATTCTATCAAGTAAACAAGAAAACTGGAATAGAATCATAATAAGCATAAAATTCTATTCATTTCCCGTCACTTATACTCCTTCATTTCTCTTCTACTTCCACTCCTCCAAGTATACCCGGCAAGGATTAATCTTAAGAGAAAACATTCTCTCAGCCGAAATGATTGAAAGGGACCCTTCATTTGTATCAATAGCAAAAACAGTGCACGAAGATTTAAATTTATACACAAGACCCAATTTATAAATTTCCAACTTTTAGGCCTGCCTCCCACCAATACTACAGCTACTTTTCATGCAATCTTTTCTAATTTATCCAAAATCATAACATGAGACTCAACACCGAACCAAAATCTTAGTAATCTATCCATTACTAACAAAGGGTATAGAATAAACAATCACGGAACATAAAATCGAGATCTGTTTTGGTACAATCTTAAACATAATGTCATATAAAATTAAAACAATCATGGTGATATGCACAATAGAAAACAAATATGGTTAAATCTATTATTGAACTTGGATTCATGCGAATGCATAACAGAGAAACTCGGGAAATGTGCACAGATCTAAGTGGAAACTTACATGAAGAAGAAGGCAGTGACGAGGAGACCAACAACGAGCAACAGCGCAGAGAGCATAGGGTATAAATGGATGGGGATGGGGCTTGTTACGGGCTTCGGTGCCTGAGATAAAACCCTAGAGCCATAAGAAACCAAAAGATCTCGAAATCTTGAAAGAAAACGGATTGAACGGGAACTAAAAGCGTCCAGAGACTGGAATCAATAGAGATCTTACCATCTGCGGAAGGAAAGCGATAAGTGGAGGAAGACGGCGACGAAATCGTGCGAGTCGCAAGTTCAGATCTGCCGTCTGCGCCTGGACGAGGGGTACGTTTTATAGTAATTTCTACAAAAAAAAAATGTCAAATTTTCCTTTGTAGCATTGAATGATTTAATTTACCCATTTCATTTTATTTTCTCCATTTTACTGAACCATGAATTTTTCATTTAGCATACTTAATTTTCGTAACACTCATAATTTGATTATATATTTTTTTTAAATATTCCTCTTTTTTATATGTTTTATTCAAATTATCATATATATAATCTTAAATATATGATTATCAAATAATCATATAACTAAAGTGATGAGAAATAAAATATATAATTTTTAATTCAACCAAAATTTACTTATTTAAAAATTTTAATGAATAATCTAATTTAATATTTTATTATATTATCCTTGATTACAAATTAATAATAATAATAATAATATTAATATTATTATTATTATTATTAACCTACGTTTTTTCTTATTTTAATTTTTTGCTTTTCTTTTTACGTTTTTCTATTTTTTATATTTTTAATTTTTTTACTTTTCTTTTTCACATTTTTCTTTATTTTTATATTTTTATTTTTTATGTTTTTTTTAAAAAAAATTTTACTTTTCATTTTTTATGTGTTACTATTTTACATTTTTTATTTTTTTACGTTTTATTTTATTTTTTTACGTTTTATTTTTTTTTTTTTTTTTTTTTACGTTTTTTTAAAAAAAATTATGTTTTAACTTTTTTTTACATTTGTTCTATTTTTTTATTTTTTATGTTTTTCAAATTTTTTTAGTTTTTTTCTATTTTTTTTTTTACTTTTTAATTTTTTTACGTTTTTCTATTTTTTAACTTTTTTTATATTTTTTTAGGTTTTTTTTAAAAAAAATATTTTTTAACCTTTTTTAATTTTTTTTTACTTTTTTTATTTTTTTCTATTTTTTATGATTTTTATTTTTTTACATTTTTTATTTTTTTATGTTTTTTACGTTCTTATTTTTTTTTTTACATTTTTAATTAATTTTAAAATTTTTTTAAGTTTTCCTTTTTTTATGTTTTTATTTTTTTACGTTTTTTCTCCTTTTTAAAGTTTTAAAATTTTTTTTATGTTTTTCGTTGTTTTCTTTATGTTTTTTTCCATAGTTTTCTCTTATATATTTAATAAAAAAAATTGTTAACCCTAAAATTAAGAAAAACTTTAGGCGGTGTTTAATTTGCATTTTCTATATTATTCTCAATTTTTATTTTTTGAGAAAATAAAAAACACGTTTGATTTATATTTTTCTGAAAAATGAGAAAATATGATTTTCCAGTAAATGAAATGAAATGCAAATAAACCAAATGCATCCTTAGTTTTCCAAGATTTTCTAATTCAAGATTACATGTCCTTTTACTGACATGTCAATCATGGAACATTATTCGAAAATCATCGATTATCTAAATCAAACAGGATTTTCGTTGATAATCTTAAATTAATACTTAAGATTATTAAGAATAATCCTAACTAAACGCATCCTTATGTTCATGGATTAAAAATTTTAATTACATGAATTTAGAACCGTAAATTTTTAAATTTACAAAGCCGGAAAGAAATTATCATAAATTCATTATAAAGACAATATTAATTAATCAACCTCACCAATAAATTTTTAAGATTAACATGATTCTAAAAATATTAAATTTTTTAATTTTTGGATGAAATTATCTAATCATGGTAAAAGATGATTGCGTGCATTAAAAAAAAAATCAACTTATAGTCGATCGTTAAGTGACTAAAGGGTAGGAGAGATTTTTTTTCTTTAAGGATATATATCTATCGAGAATTAGCTCCTTATCTTATTGTAGTAAAACTGTTACCCTCTAATTAACTAGGTATCTCCATGGTAATAAATGTTAAACCAAGTAACATCAAACATGAGACAATTGGTCTGGCTCTACGAAAATTTTCCATCAACAGTCAGGATAAATCAAGAAACGCTCATAACAAAAGTCCTTTAATATCACACTGTATTTAGAGAAAAAATCTATATAAATATATCCTAGTTAGAAAATAAAACACAAGTGTTTGGTAATAACTTGGACTCTTCCACCATACTATATCACCTTAAAAGTAGATGAAATTCACTATAGATCTAGAGAACTAATAATCACTGTCAAATTAAAGTCAATGTACATCCAACTTTCTATAATTAACAAGTAAATTCACCTTTGGTTCTCGAACTTAATGTCGCAACACATATCACAAAAATAAGGCACATCCAACTCGTGCAAATCAAAATGTTTGACCATTTATAAAATACACCAACATTAGAAAAAAAAACTCTCGAAAAAAGAAACTAATGTAAAAATTCTTTCAATCACCTTATTATTTAAAATCAATAGATGATTTATATAAGTTATCCAAATACTAATGTAAAGATTAAATATAACATATAATTATAATTATAAACATAATAATAAATATAATATATTTAGAAATATTAATTTTACTATTTAATTCATCTCGATATTAATTATGATATCAAATATGATAAATCTAAATTGATTGAAATCAATTCGAGATTATTTTTCATTATTATCATTATCCTCGATAAACTTAATGGAATTGCCTAAACGTTAAGTTTGAGTGCTACCTTGGTGAAATGTTGTCTAAATAATAACTTGGTAAATATATTAGCAATTTGATCTTCAGTAGAGATGTAAGAAATGAAAGTTGTCGAGTCTCCGCACGCTTACAAACAAAATAAAAATCAATTTCAACATACATGGTACGAGAATAAAAAATAGGATTTGCAACAAGATAAGTTGCTCAAATATTATCGCACCAGATTTTGGGCGTAGCAGTTTGGAAAAAGTGTAATTTCAAATAGGGATGACAATGGGTAGGATTTCATATCCTCCGTACCCATCCCCATTTATTATATCTATACTCATACTCATCCCCATACACATCGGGTATTTAACTTTCATATCCATCCTCATAGCCGTCGGAGTTTCGGGTACCCATATCCTACCCATCATCCTATTATTTCCTACCATTCTCATTTTAAAAAAAATATTTCAATGTACTTGTCAGTGTTAGGACCTTCGGATGGCTAGAGAGGGGGGGTGTGAATAGCCTCCTCTAAAACTCAATCAATTTTCTCACAAAACTTTGTTAGCACAGCGGAAATAAACAAAAAGAAAACTGATGCAAAGAAGGAAAACAATCACCACTAACAAAACAATGTACGAGGTTCGGGGATAACTTGCCCCTACTCCTCGGCGTGTCCGTAAGGTGGACGATCCCTTGATCTTTCGGTAGATCACACCCCGGACAAATTCCGGCTAAGTATTCCTCCTTCTCGGTGGAGTAACCTCTCCACAAAAGTCACATAATAGATTTGAAAATAAAGCACAATGACTTACAGAGTTCAGTGGCTAAAGGATTGAACAAATGAAACTTACAGCCACGAAGCAAAACGCACGCAAAGACAGAAGGAAGTCTTCAGCCAAGAGCTCAACAACACGCAGCCTCTTGCTTGATCGACAAAGAGAGTTTTTCCAGAACCTTAGCAAACCTCTCTTCTTCCTTCTTCTTATTCTGCTTTCTCACTGTCCCGAATCACTGTCACCTGTGTCGAATCACTGCAACCAACTCAGGCGTCGCCAATCACTCTTCCTTCTCATCTGGTTCTCTGAACTCACACCAATACCATCCATGGTCTTCACTGGTGTCTCTGAGCTCGAACCAATGAGCAAGAGTCCAACTGATCGCGGCCAGTGAACGTTGAAGCTCGAATTGCATCACTTGCAGTGAAATACAGCATAAAGGGCGCTTGTTCTTATTCTTCTGATGGAGCTTCATTTGAAATTAACCAATGACACGATACCTGCAACCTGCAACTTAAAAATCTCACAGCAGATGATTTGATCAGGTGAATCAGAAGTGAATCAGAAATATCAGAGAAGCAACAGAAATGAACGACATGTTGTGGATCGGTCAACAGACCGATCCATAGCTCTCTGGACCGATCAGGACTCATCCTGATCGGTCTGGGAAGACTCTGATCGGTCTGTGGACTGATCAGCCTGTGTGTGGATCGGTTCACAGACCGGTCCCCTTACGGTTTTGAGTCTTCGTCGCTTGTTCCTGATCGGTCACCAGACCGATCAGATAGCCCACAGAAGTCTTCTGTGTGGTAACTGATCGGTCCACAGACCGATCAGATACCAAAGTTATCACTGGATCGGTCCGTCGACCGATCACTGGATCGGTCTGTCGACCGATCCAGTCAACCAAAGTATTACTGGATCGGTCAACAGACCGATCCAATGTCCCTGTGTTAGTTTTAGAGTCTTCCAGCCCTAAACCCTAACGTCTTCCTTGTCCAGAGAACGAGCTACCAAGCCCTCTCTGACTTAGTCCGGAGAACGAGCTGCCGAGCCCTCTCCGACTTCGTCCGGTCCAGAGAACGAGCTACCGAGCCCTCTCTGACCTAGTCCGGAGAACGAGCTACCGAGCCCTCTCCGACTTCGTTCGGTCCAGAGAACGAGCTACCGAGCCCTCTCTGACCTAGTCCAGAGAACGAGCTGCCGAGCCCTCTCCGAATTCGTCCGGTCCAGCCAACGAGCTACCGAGCCCTCTCTGACCTAGTCCAGAGAACGAGCTACCGAGCCCTCTCCGACTTCGTCCGGTCCAGAGAACGAGCTACCGAGCCCTCTCTGACCTAGTCCAGAGAACGAGCTACTGAGCCCTCTCCGACTTCGCGTGCCAAGTATCCGTACTTGGACTTTTCCTTTCCACATGATCAACCTTGATCATTAATTAATATCTGATACAAACTTAAATCAGTGTCAACATCAAAACAACAACCAGATCAGACTGTATCAACAATCTCCCCCTTTTTGTTGTTTGACAACACGATTTAAGTTTAGATGAGAAATGTTCATATTTCAATTTTAAGGGAATCAAGATCCTCCCCCTAAAGCAGATACAACATCATGTAAGGATAGGGGAATCAAGGTCCTCCCCCTCAAGCCAAACTTCCATTTATCTCTAAACTTAGTTATCTTCTCCCCCTTTGTCAAACACCGAAAAGGTGCGAATTAGGTAAGAAAACGTTAAAGGATTCCCCCTTAACCCATACTGTCTTTTTCTTAATTCACATAGAATACCCTCTAAGTGTATTATAAGACGGGGATAAAGAGATAAGAGACATACAAGACATGGCATATGAACAGCATATTAAAAACCAATAAGAGGTGAAACATAAAGAAAGACAAGAAAATGAACAGCATAAATAGATGAAAGCAGCAAGTATCCAGGTCAGACATAAATATCCAACAAACAACATCCAAAACATAGATAATCAGAATGACAGCATAGAACCATGTGTATCAATCAGCCTCCTCATCATGAGGAGCATCAGCATCATCAACGGGAGGAGTGGGTCCCTGAGGTGGCATGCCGTCGCTCGAGGATGGATAGCCCGGGAAATCCTGCGGAGGTGGGTATCTAGCCATCCATCCCATGATCGTCTGATGTGTCGCCAACTGCTGACTGCGTAAATCATCGTAACGCTGGTCAATCCGAACGCGCAGCCCGTGGAGCTCAGCAACCAGTAGCTCATCGTGCCGATCAAAGCGACTCTCCAGCTCGGCGATCTGCCAGCGCAGATCAGGATCTGCCTCTCCATCGTCAGCAGGAGGAGCAGCAGCAGCAACAACCTGTCGTGGAGGTCCCCATGGTAACTCACCTAGTGCTCTCCCATCCTTCCACCGAACGTCCCCATCCTGTCATATGATGCCAGACTTGGAAAATGCCCGTTTCCCAAGTCTGCAGTCCTGCCTGACCATCTTGACTATTCTACCCTTGGAGACATCAACCTGAAGGGTCTCGAGCCAATCTGTAATGATATGCCCATAAGTCATATAAACAGTGAAGCTGTTGGGCTCACTATACGAAATGATCGAATAGTAGATGCTGGACATGATGTCAAAGTCGAGACACCGACGCAATCCATAAAGCATCAGGCAATGATATAGTCGGATCTCAGACAATAGTTTAGATGTGATAGGCAGAAGGCAGTTCGTGACAATTTTAAAAAGAATGTAATCTTGAGGAGATAATCTCAAGGCTGCAAAAGTAGGAAAATCAACATCTAATTCATCTAGCCCACCCGGTCTAGGTTGTCTGAAGAAATACTCATAGACGGAGTCAGGTGTGACATCAAAAGGTGAGGGTAGGGGGTCTGGTAGGTCAGGATATATCGAAAAGACATCTCCGGAACACCTCCGGCAAGCTAGATAGTCAAAGAAAGCTGAGAAACTGAAATCAAGAGTCCGCTTAGCAACTTTTGTTTTATAACTTACATCAGTAGTTTAATGAAGATTGTTATAAAACTCCGATACTGAGTCATAGTTGATATCTCGTTCTAAATAGACAAGTGTATCAAGTTTGTAGTAGACAATGATTTCTGACACAGTTGGACAAAATTCGTCCATGAATTTTCGATCTACAGACCTACAAGGGAGTAATTTAAAGGTTCTTTGTCTAAAAGCTTCCTCAAACTGGTGGTTTGGAAATCTCCCGGAGACAGATGGTTGAGGTCGAGAGGGAGCCTTAGACTTAGACTTCTCAGGTGACTTAGAGGTCCCCTCACTCACTGGTTTCTTCCTAAGGTGTAACAATGTGATATAATGGGTCAAGTAAGTGAGCACCGGAGCCACCAACCCCCGAAACAAAAGAAAACACACATATATGATGAGAAATGAAACCGAAATGCCAAGTTCCAGAGAAGTAAGGAGTTACCTTGGTGTCATTGAAGTATCGTGTGGCTGCTGGGATGGCTAGAGCTTCGGATGGCTGGAGCTTTGGCTAGGGTTCCAGCGTGCAAAGAGAGGAGAAGAAGTGAGGAGTAGGGAAGAGTCGGCTAGGGCTTCCGCGTGAAAAGGGAAAAGAAAGGATCGGGAAGTTTTAAGGGAGATGATGGGTGTACAGATGATGAAATGATCGGACGGCTGTCCAATCAGGAGGTATCAGGAGCCTCCTGATCGGTCCATGGACCGACCTAGGAACACCCTGATCAGTCTGTAGACCGATCAGGAGACGATCAGCAGTCACTGATCGATCCCTGAACCGATCAGGGAACCTTCTTATCGGTCTGTAGACCGATCAGAAGGCGATCAGTAGCCCTCTGCGTACCAGATTGACCTGATCGGTCCCTGGACCGATCAGGGAACTACCTGATCGGTCTGTAGACCGATCAGAAAATGATCAGTAGCGGGCTCTGCGTGCCAGGCTGACCTGATCGGTCCCCGGACCGATCAGATTACGCACAGAAGGGTGGGGAGATCGGTCCGTAGACCGATCAGTGTCTGATACTTAAATTTTTCAGTAATTTCAGTAACTGAAATTGGTAGAGATGTTCGATAATTCGTAGAAGTGTCTCCAGGAAAACTTCCAAGTTCAGTACCTAGAACCTGGAGGATCTACAAGCATAACTATTTCCTAAAAATTATGGTATGAAATTGTTTATAGCCCAAGGATTTCAGACATTTAGAAAACAGGCAACTTAAAGCCTGAAAACTGAAATTTTCAACTTATTATGTTCAGTTTTAAGTTTGTCAAAATATAACCAACTTGCTATCATTCTTTCAAAAACTTATCCTAGTTTCAATCAAAATCATGAAAAGTATCGTTCAAATGTATCAAACAGTCCATCTACCAAAGTTACATAATATCTAGGTAAAGGCCCAACCAAGTTTCCTTGGTTGGAATATATGAGTAAGATCTAGGAACCAAATACACATGAATTATGTAATGGTCTTCCTCATACTCAATTTATGTCTCTTCAACCTAATTATTCAAGGGATGCATGATACATTTTGAATAATTCGGCTAATCCTAGCATCTCACCCCATTTCTAGCAAACAAAAACAATTTGTTAAACCTTATAGTTTGTGTGAGACGTCCCCAAGTTGCCCAAATTAATTTCCCTATTTCTCTTGTTGTTTTCATTGTCCTTATTGATCATGATGGGGTCCTAATGGCTTATTGAGCCAAACACATTCCCAATTCTCTTCTCAAATGACTAAATTCATTTTCCGGAAGAGGTTTGGTGAAAATATCGGCTAGGTTTGACTTTGACTCAACATATGTGAGTGCAATGTCTCCCCTAGCTACGTGATCTCTAATGAAGTGATGACGCACTTCAATATGTTTGGTCCTTGAGTGATGGACTGGATTTTTTGTTAGGTTTATTGTGTTGATGTTGTCACACAACACTTGCACTCCCTTATACGAAAGTCCATAATCTTCTAGAGTGTGGATCATCCACAACAATTGTGACACACTCTCTCCCATGGCAATGTATTCAGCCTCGGTTGTGGAGAGAGCAACGCAATGTTGCTTCCGACTTGACCAACTAACCAATGATGAACCTAGAAATTGGCAACCCCCACTAGTACTTTTCCGATCCAATTTGCACCCAACATAATCGGAGTCGGTATAACCTATCAAGTCAAAAGACTCCGTACGAGGGTACCATAGACCTACTCTAATTGTGCCCTTAAGGTATCTCAAAATTCTCTTAACTGCAATTAAATGAGATTCCTTAGCACAGACTTGATATCTAGCGCATATGCCCACAGCAAAAAGTATGTCTGGTCGACTAGCTGTGAGATATAGAAGACTACCGATCATGCTTCTATATTACGTTAGATTAACTGGTTTTCCATTCTCATCATTGTCAAGGCGAGTGTTTGTTGTCATTGGAGTGGATACTTCCTTAGAATCACTCATTTTGAATTTCTTGAGCATCTCTTGAGTGTATTTTGTCTGATGGACATAAATACCATCTCGAGTTTGTTTGATTTCAAGTCCAAGGAAGAATGTCAATTCTCCCACCAGACTCATCTCAAACTCACTTTCCATATGAGTGATAAATTCATTCAAATAGCCCTTGTTATTTAAGCCACAAATTATGCCATCGACATACACCTGAGTTACAAATATGTTTTCACCATCTCTACGCAGAAATAGTGTTGGGTCTATTTGACCTCTTACAAAACCCTTTTCTAGTAAGTAAGTTGACAACCTTTCGTACCAAGCTCGAGGTGTTTGTTTAAGCCCATAAAGAGCTTTCTTGAGCTTGTACACGTGGTTTGGAGCTTCGATATTCACAAACCCCGGTGGTTGTTCAACATAGACCTCTTCTTTAATGAAATCATTTAAGAAGGCTGATTTAACATCCATTTAATAGAGCTTGAAACCTCTATGTGCAGCAAAAGCTAGCATTAAACGAATGGACTCTAATCGGGCCACGGGAGCATAAGTCTCATCATAATCGAGGCCTTCGACTTGACTATAGCCCTTGGCTACAAGTCTTGCCTTGTTTCTTATGACTTCTCCCTTTTGGTTTAACTTATTTTTGAAGACCCATTTGGTTCCAATAATGGTGGTCTTCTTAGGTCTAGGAACTAAGTCCCACACTTGGCTCCTTTCAAATTGACCTAACTCATCTTGCATAGCTATGATCCAATCAGGATCATGCAATGCCTCATCAACTAATTTTGGTTCGATTTTTGAGATCAAGGCGACCTCATTAGACTCATTTCTAAAGAATGACCTAGTCCTAACCCCTTGTTGAATGTCTCCCACAATCTGGTCTTGGGGATGACTAGAGGCTATCCTAGATTACCTTGGTGTTGACGGTGCCTCATGAGTGATCTCACTAGACACAGGCAAGGGCTCAGTATCAGGTAAAGGATCAGACTGAGCTCTCTCTTGCCTTTGCTCATCGTCATCGGAGTCAACTTCGACTCTCTCTATGTTTTGATCATTTAAACTTAGATTTCTAAGTTCAAATTGAATTTCTCCTACATCCCTTGATTGATCATTTGATTTAGGGATTTCTTCAAATGTTACATCCGAGGACTCTTCAATCAATTTAGTCCTATTGTTGTAGACTCGATAGGCTTTGCTGGTGAGAGAGTACCCGACTAGTATCCCTTCGTTAGCCTTAGCCGTGAACTTTCCAAGATGATCCTTGGTGTTCAAGATAAACACCTTACAACCAAACACCCTAAGATGTTTAATTGTAGAGGGTTTCCCAAACCAAAGTTCATGGGGAGTCTTTCCTAAAAACCTATGTATCAAGACTCGGTTTTGCACATAGCAAGCGGTATTTACCGCTTCAGCCCATAAGTAGCTCGGTAATGAGTACTCATTGAGCATGCTTCGTGCAGCCTCTTGCAAGACTCGGTTCTTTCTCTCCACAACCCCATTTTGTTGTGGGGTCCTTGGAGTAGAGAACTCATGCCTATATCCTTTTTCTTGACAAAATTCTAAAAATCTATGGTTTTGAAATTCTCCACCATGATCACTTCTAATTGTTTTAATTGTTGTTGATTTTTCATTTTCAGTTCTTCTATAAAAAGAAACAAAAACCTCTATGGTTTGATCCTTATTTTTCAAAAAGAAGGTCCATGTATATCTAGTAAAATCATCAATGATCACTAAGCAGTATCTACTTCTATTTAATGAAATAACATTACTGCAATCAAACAAATCCATATGCAATAAATCTAAAGCAGTAGATGTACTTACAGCGCTTTTACCTTTATGAGCCGCTTTTGTTTGCTTACCCTTTTGACATGCATCACATAATTTTGTCTTTTGATACTTGATGCTTGGTAAATCTCGCACTAATCCTTTGTTGGCCAGCTTTCGAATGTTCTTCATGTTTACGTGGGTCAACCTTCTATGCCACAGCCATGATTCTTCTTCTTTTGACATGAGACACTTAGCAGAGGCATTAGTAGCACTTTTAAAAGATACTTGATAAATGTTGTCTACCCTTGTGCCTACTAGTACCGTGTCAAGTGTGTCAATGTGCTTGACCAGACATTGACTTGAATGAAACTCAATTGTGTAACCCGTATCACACAATTGGCTGACACTTAGGAGATTAAAAGTCATCCCCTTGACTAGAAGGACATTTTTGATTTGGAGACATTCGGATATTTGAATATCTTCAACTCCTATAACCTTAAGACTACCATTATTACCAAAGGACACATTACCTCTATTTTTGTTTTGAAAGGTAGTAAAGAGTGACTTGTCCCCGGTCATGTGCTTGGAGCATCCACTATCAACAAACCAAGTTGATAGATGCTCCCCCTTGACAAATGCCTACAAGACACGAAAGATAGATGTTTTAGGTATCCAAATCTTGGGACCTAATGCATCTACAATGAAAGACCTAGGAACTCATGCCTTGGTCACACCCTTCCTAGTCTCATGAACCCTAGAAACATGTGATCTATGAAATTGGGTTCTAGACACTAAGGAAATGAAACTAGACTCCTTAGGTTGATATCCTAATCCAGCCTTGTTGTAGACCGCCCTTTGGGCATTTAGAATCATATCTAAGGTCTTAGAGCTAGTTGAGAATTTCTCAAACATTTTCTTGAGTTTCTCAACTTCACTCTTTAAGGCTTTGTTTTCATCCTCAAGAAGCTCTTGATGAAGGTCATCAACCTCATCTTCCCTAAGAGTCTTCAAGTGTTCTACTTCATCTTTTAATGATCTAATTTCAGTTTTTGATTTCTTAAGCAAAGTAGATAAATGAGCAATAGTCCTGTAGCATTTTTCTAAATGCGGAGAAGTTACCTCTTCATCATCCGAAGATGATGAAGCCGCGGCTGATGTATCACTTCCGGAGTCCGATTCCTCCCTTGCCATGAGTGCTAATTGACGAGTGCTTTTCTCCTTCTCTTCCTCCGATGAGCTTGAGGAGGATTCATCCCAAGAAGCTTTGAGAGCTTTCTTCTTCTTGGCCCTTTCCTCCTTCTTCTTGAGTTTTGGACACTCGCTCCGATAGTGTCCTTTCTTGCTACACTTATAACACGTAACGTTAGTCTTATCAATATTTTGATCAATAGACTTACCTTTCCCTTTGAATCTCCGGCTCCTTCTCATGATTCTTCTCACGAAGTTGGCCATTTCGCTTGATGATGATCCACCTTCATCATCGGACTTGGAGGAGGATGAGGATGTAGGAATTTCTTTCTCCTTCTTCTTTTCTTTCTTCCTTCTTCCATCCTTGCTCTTTTCTCCTGCAACTAAAGTAATACCTTTCTCCTTTTGACCCTTGTTAGCAAATTCATGAAGTTCCATTTCACAAAAGAATTCATCTAACTTAACAATTGAAAGGTCCTTGGAGACCTTGTAGGCATCTACCATAGATGACCACAAGGCATTCCTCGGAAAGGCTTTGAGAGCGTACCTTACAAGATCACGATTTTCTACGCATTCATCTACGGAGTGAAGACCATTGATGATCTCTTTGAACCTTCCGTGTAGTTCACTTACTGTTTCACTCTCCTTCATGGTGAGATTTTGTAGTTGGTTTAGGAACAAGTCCCTCTTGGCGATCCGAGAGTCTCGAGTTCCTTCTTGGAGCTCGATGAGCTTGTTCCACAAATCCTTTGCACTCACAAATGGACCTACCTTGACAAGTTGATCTTTGGCTATTCCACATTGTAGTGTGACCACCGCCTTGGCATCGGCTTGTCCTTTGCGAGTTTGCTCGGCGGACTACCTCGACGATTCTAGTTCCTTACCTTCTTCTTCCTTCGGAGGTGTGAAACCTTCCTTGACCGAGAACCACATGGAGATGTCGGTCTTGAGATAATACTCCATACGGCTCTTCCAATATTGGAAGTCCGCTCCATCGAAGTAGGGTGGGCGATTGGTACTAAAACCTTCCTTCATAGTCATCTTCTTGCTCTTTAGGGTGTTAATCCGGATGAAGAGCGCCTCGCTCTGATACCACTTGTTAGGACCTTCGGATGGCTAGAGAGAGGGGTGTGAATAGCCTCCTCTAAAACTCAATCAATTTTTTCACAAAACTTTGTTAGCACAGCGGAAATAAACAAAAAGAAAACTGATGCAAAGAAGGAAAACAATCACCACTAACAAAACGATGTACGAGGTTCGGGGATAACTTGCCCCTACTCCTCGGCGTGTCCGTAAGGTGGACGATCCCTTGATCTTTCGGTAGATCACACCCCGGACAAATTCCGGCTAAGTATTCCTCCTTCTCGGTGGAGTAACCTCTCCACAAAAGTCACATAATAGATTTGAAAATAAAGCACAATGACTTACAGAGTTCAGTGGCTAAAGGATTGAACAAATGAAACTTACAGCCACGAAGCAAAACGCACGCAAAGACAGAAGGAAGTCTTCAGCCAAGAGCTCAACAACACGCAGCCTCTTGCTTGATCGACAAAGAGAGTTTTTTCCAGAACCTTAGCAAACCTCTCTTCTTCCTTCTTCTTATTCTGCTTTCTCACTGTCCCGAATCACTGTCACCTGTGTCGAATCACTGCAACCAACTCAGGCATCGCCAATCACTCTTCCTTCTCATCTGGTTCTCTGAACTCACACCAATACCATCCATGGTCTTCACTGGTGTCTCTGAGCTCGAACCAATGAGCAAGAGTCCAACTGATCGCGGCCAGTGAACGTTGAAGCTCGAATTGCATCACTTGCAGTAAAATACAGCATAAAGGGCGCTTGTTCTTATTCTTCTGATGGAGCTTCATTTGAAATTAACCAATGGCACGATACCTGTAACCTGCAACTTAAAAATCTCACAGCAGATGATTTGATCAGGTGAATCAGAAGTGAATCAGAAATATCAGAGAAGCAGCAGAAACGAACGACATGTTGTGGATTGGTCAACAGACCGATCCATAGCTCTCTGGACCGATCAGGACTCATCCTGATCGGTCTGGGAAGACTTTGATCGGTCTGTGGACCGATCAGCCTGTGTGTGGATCGGTCCACAGACCGGTCCCCTTACGGTTTTGAGTCTTCGTCGCTTGTTCCTGATCGGTCACCAGACCGATCAGATAGCCCATAGAAGTCTTCTGTGTGGTAACTGATCGGTCCACAGACCGATCAGATAACCCACAGAAAGCTTATGTGTGGTTTCTGATCGGTCCACAGACCGATCAGATACCTAAGGTATCACTGGATCGGTCTGTCGACCGATCCAGTCAACCAAAGTATCACTGGATCGGTCAACAGACCGATCCAATGTCCCTGTGTTAGTTTTAGAGTCTTCCAGCCCTAAACCCTAACGTCTTCCTGATCCAAAGAACGAGCTACCAAGCCCTCTCTGACTTAGTCCGGAGAACGAGCTGCCGAGCCCTCTCCGACTTCGTCCGGTCCAGAGAACGAGCTACCGAGCCCTCTCTGACCTAGTCCAGAGAACGAGCTGCCGAGCCCTCTCCGACTTCGTCCGGTCCAGAGAACGAGCTACCGAGCCCTCTCCGACTTCGCGTGCCAAGTATCCGTACTTGGACTTTTCCTTTCCACATGATCAACCTTGATCATTAATTAATATCTGATACAAACTTAAATCAGTGTCAACATCAAAACAACAGCCAGGTCAGACTGTATCAACAGTCAGCTCTTCGTCATCTCGCTCTCCTTCGATCGAGTGAACATTTTCCGTGGAAAAGAAGATGAGATGCGTGTTGATAACAGGATAAAGAGACAAACTAAGTTTTTTTTTCTAAGACGGGAAAGCTAAAGTTTTTCTTTCCCAATAAAAAATGAGACTTATAAATAAATAAATAAATATATTGGGTATCAGGTAGGGTATGGGTAGGATTTTACCACATCCGCCTCCATACCCATACCCGAATACTCATTTACTATAATCGGGTATAAAAATTCCCTCCATATCCTCCTTTATTCGGGTCGGATGTCGGATTATCCATCGGATTCGGGTGAAATTGTCATCCCTAATTCCAAACAAAGAGATTGTAGCTAAATAATTTCTGACTTCGCATTAGCTGTAGTTTTATATTAACTCTATTACTTGAGTGAGAGACTATAGTTTGATTCTTTAAAAGCCAGGAAACAAAATCTCGCCCAAGAAATATAGCATATCCACTAGTGGAATGTCTATCTTCAGGATATCTAGCACAATTTGTATCCCTATAAATAATAACTCTCATGAGGACCGACGATATAAAAGAAGACCATGTAGAATAGTATCTTTGAGATATTGAATAATTCTTTTAACACCTTCCCAATGGTATTCAATAGAAGCATGTATAAATTAACAGACACGATTGATAGTGAAAGCAATATTGGGTCATGTAATAGTGACATATTGTAGAACAGCAACAATGTTTCGGTAGATCTGGGGGTTAGCCATTCAAGAGAAGGATGAAGGTGTAGTGAAATCACCTTCAATAATTAGTGTGGAGATAGGACATGCACCATTCATTTTAGCTCATTGTAAAAGTCTAGTAATATATATTTGCTCTGAGAGAAAAGACAACCTTCAGAATGTAAAAGAAACTCTATCCGATCAGGTTGTAAAGTCTTTCTAATCATATGTACCGATAAAGACAGAAAATCTGATATTCTTTGAGTTTATTTTTGTAGAAACCTTTCATGAGAGGATAGCATACTAAATCAAGACTAATTGATCCTTCTTAAACCAAATAGCATAGGAAGGATCATCTTTTTGAGATGGGGTGATGAAGTACCATCAACATGACCAAGTAAGTCAGGAACACAAAGTAAAGGAAAAAATTATAATTTCCATAGTAAATAGTTATCATGGTCAAGTTTAACTAAAAAAGAAGGTACCGTATGAATAAGGAAAGTGATATTTTGTGATGATGAAAAGATCTCAGTAGAATTGAAAGCCGACATTTTTTTCTCTCTATTTTTTTGTTTTCTTTTTCTAAGTATTTTTTCCATTTCCCCCCTCTCTCTCTCTTTAATTTTTTTCCCCATTTTTTCTCTTTACTTTCTTTTTTTCTCTCCCTATTTTTTCTAACAGAACGCGAGAAAAAAAATAAAACAAGAAAAAATAAAACCAACAAATAGAAACTCTTTCTTACTACGAGTGACGTTGTCGAGGTTGCTACCGTCAACGGAAAATAGTTGTTATGAAAGGTGAAGAAAAGTTGTTGCTGCCGAATCTGTTGTCCCTGTCGTTGAAGTTGCCGAGGTTGCCGCATTGTAAACAATGATATCAAATCAGCATATAGAAACTCATGTAGTTGTTGTAATAAAAATTTGGAAGAGAAAAATTGGAAGGAAAAGAAGTTGGCTCTAATATCATATATAAATTAATAGATAGAGAAAAAAATAGAATAAAAATTTATTTTTTCAATCATCTTATTACTAAAGTTAATAGGCTTATTTATATGAGTTATCTAAATAATAATAAAAATATTAAATATGACATATAATTATAAGTATAATCATGAATATTGATCCTGTCCGAAAGCTGAGTCGGACGAAGGCTGGTCGCGACGGCCTGGTCGTTGACGGAAAGTCGTGGGTGATCTGGCTCCCCACGGGCGGCTGACGATGCTACAGGTCCCTACACACACTCAGACGATCCCCCTCCTCATGTTAGAGACCGGAACCCAGGGAAAAAGTCCCCGGATCAGGCCCTCCGACACTCAAGTCAGGTACATTTTCCCCAGAAAACGCAGAAAAGAAGGAAAAAAAAACTGACTGAAAGCGAAAAGTTATGGAAAAAAAGTGATGAGAGAGAGTGTGTGTCTGTCCCTGCGTACGAAGAAGCCTCCCCTTTTTATGCCCTTCTCGCTTCTAGAACCTACCAGCCTGTCAGAAAGCGTTAGACGCTGGGCTTTGTCGCGTAGTCTCGGACACCTGTCGCGCTACCATTGGTTATGAAAGCATCTTCTCGTTTAGGAACCTCCGCCTTTACACATGGGTTTTGTCTTGTAGTGAAGGACATCTGTCGCGTTGCCATTGGTTGTGAAAGCATCTTCTCGTTTAGGAACCTCCGCCTTTACACCTGGATTTTGTCTTGTAGTGAAGGACATCTCTTGACGGACAATCGTGATTCTTCGACTCTCGCACTGTTTAGCTCATCTGATCCATTGTGACCTGCCCCTGCCTCACATCCTTCGATCGGTTCTAGCCTCTAAGTGTTACCGGCCCGTCGGGCTGACTCCGAACGGCTCTGTCGATCCCGGTCTATGATCTGTGGCTTGCACTTCCGGGCTTTCGAATCGCAGACCTGTAGACTTGATCCGTCTCTACACAGCTCTGCTACTTCCGACCTGTGATTTGTGACTTGTTTTTCCGGGCCTTCGAATTGCAGACCTGCCGACCTGATTCGTCTTTACACAGCTCTGCTACTTCCGACCTGTGCCTTGTGACTTGCACTCCCGGGCCTTCGAATCGCAGGCCTGTAGACCTGATTCGTCTCTACACATCTTTGCTGCTTCCGACCTGTACCTGGTGACTTGTACTTCTGGACCTCCGAATCGCAGGCCTGCAGACCTGATTCGTCTCTACACAGCTTTGCTACTTCCGACCTGTACCTGGTGTTCTGCCTGTCATCTTCCTTTGTCTTTCAACGACTTCGCCCCCTTGATCCACCAGTTTGCCTGATCTCTGACTACCCCCTATGCTTGCCTTTGATTGCCTAGTCAGCTTGACTATTGACCGCCAAGTCACCTTGACTATTGACTGCCACATCCTCTTGACTTTTGACCGCTATATGGCCTTGACCCTTCTCCCCTTTCCTTCAAGGGCCCTCCATCACCAACCGTATCAAATATAATATATTTAGAAATATTTTTTTTTTCTATTTGGATCATATCAATGTTAATTATGATGTTAAATATAATAAAAACAATTCAAAATTAATTTTTATTATTATCATTAACTGAGACAACTAAAATTGTCCCGGCACATCAAACACCGATTCACTAAGGAGGATGCTAAGAAGTGGTTCCAAGTTCAATACGAAGGAATCATCCTCAACAAATTAAAACAGGCTACAAGTAGTTAATTAGGATTTGAAACAACAGAATTAAGATCTATGGAGCCAAATTAGCTTCTTTGTGTCTATCTTATAAGGAGCGGAGCTGCTTGAAAACACTATTTTTAATGGTCGTGTGTGAAAAAATTCCTTGCTTTCAGTAGTTAAGACCTATTATTTGGTTCTATTATATATGATCCGTGGTCTGCATATATTTAATTTAGATAATAATTTAGTCATTGAGACGAGAAATTAATTTAAAGATATGTAATATTAAATGGATCAATTAGCTGCCTTAAATTATTAGGGATACGTTGCTCTCCTGTCACGCACACCTTTATGATCAACCCTTCTGAACACTTGACTCTTTTCTCCTGCTCCAAGCAAGACATCCATCCCCTGCATCCTTTATAATTCCGATCTCCTCCATGTTTCAATTTATAGAAGACACCAAAATCGGTATCGATCATGGCCGAGGAAATCTACGTCTCCTCCGTCGATCGCCCCAAGCCGCAGCAAGCCGCCGCCACAGAGCCGGCGGGGAGCACGGGGTTGTTGGGGTGGATAGCCTCGACGGCGCGGGCAATGGGCGGCGCTTGCCTGCACCTGCTGAAAAGCCCGGCGGGGGGCGCACTCATCCTGACGTCGGTGTGCCTGGCGCTGGCGTACAAGCAAAAGAAGGCACGGAGCTCGACGCCCCCTACTCCGCCGCCGCAGCAGCCACGACTCGCTCGCTCGATGTCGCTGGCGATGCTGCAAGGCGGCGACAAGGCGATGCGGCGGTTCAAGCTCATCCACCGCGCCTCTCCCGCCGAGCTGAGTACGGCCGTCGAAGACATGCGCCGGGAGCTCCAGCAGCCCCTCCTCGACTTCGTCAAACTATACGTCGGTTAATTAATTAATTTCCCGCCTCATTTCTGCATGCCTTCTGATCTCCATCTCCAGCTGAGAAATTCCCGGCGTGTCGCCGGCCCGCAGGCAAACGTGGGGATCATAGAGCTGAGCGGAAAAGAGAAGGAAGCGATCGAATTGCTCGAAGCCGCCCTAAAGAAAGCCAAGGAGCAGCAGGCATGCGAGCACACGCACGAGGCGCACGAGCTCGAGCTCTTACTGGTCGAAATGTACATCTACAAGGTACGTACGGTATATACGTACACATAAACGCTCACTCACCTCAATATACTTAACTCTGGCGTTGTATATACCTTAATCTCATTAATTACTCTTTCACAAAGGGAGACTACGAAAAAGCTCTGAGCTTCCAGTGCCTGAAAAGAGAGGACGTTTCTTCTGCGGACGCTCGAGCTCCTTTGTATCGGGTGGGGAATTGAATAAGTCCAGTTGATCTCGATCGGTCGACGCTAGCTATTTCACTGGCGATTTTCAAATTTAACTTATAGGAGTTTTTGTTGGGCTCGCGTGCAGGCGGTTATCTACATTCTGAGGAACGACAAAGAAAGAGCCAAAAAGAGCTACGACATGTTTAAGGAAGTCCGGAGTGTGTTTCATGGGAAGAAGTTCTTCGAGGAGTCCACATCCATGTCGGTTCAAGTGTCCAATTTCGAAGAGTTCGCGGAGATGGTGGAGCACCTGAAGCTAGAGATCCAGCAAGCTCACTCCGCAAAGCCAACTGCGGAAGGTCAGGATCGATCGAAACGAGTTACAGAAGAGATTAAGCCATCGTCCAGCGGGGAGAAGAACCTGAGTAAGAAGTGACAAGTTCTTCGAGCAAAGCTTTCGCCGATCAAGTCAACGAATCTGAGGGAATTAAACCTGATCGACGTCGATCAGCAAATTTAAGAGAAGAAAATAATAAAATCTTTCCACGACAAAGAGCGAAGTGTTTTTTTTTCTTGCATTCGTCGTTAATTAGGTCTAGTAGAACAATTTAAATATGACCAATAATTCTATTTCAGGAAATAATATCTGAAATTTGAAATTTTTAATAAGAAATAATGAGTCATTTGGACTTTTCGTCTCATACTAACTCTATGTTGAACTTTCAATCGTCAAGCATCCGGTCATCCATGATTCATTTGGACTTTCCATATCTTATCAAGTATCCAATCAACTTTAACCTATTTAACGTCTCACTTTACCACTTATATATTGCTCAAACATCGAAATCCAACTCGAGACAACTCAAGCTTGGTTAACCCAGTCAAGCTTGACCAGAGACTGATTACATTAATAGAAATAGACAACCAAACTCATTGTTTGATTAAAGAACAGCGTGACCAAATTATTATTGATGAAAGACTTCCCTAAACTAATTAAACAAATAGTTTAAATAGTCTCCAAAAATCTACTAATGTAAATGATTAAACTAATCCTCATAAAAGAACTTGAATAATAATTTTTGGGTTGAGATTGGGTTATCACGGATTCCACCCATAATTAATCATAAATGAGTTTCGATTTAAATAGTTGAAGATTATGTCATTCAAACTGAGTTAACATTTATAGCTGATTAAAATTTATCCAACGTCGATCAAAATATCCCCAAACTCCAAACAGGTACGACACAGTGGAACTGAGGTTTCCAAGTATCAACTTTAAACGATATATAGTAGGTTTTTGCTACAGTCCATGTGATTTATATCCATTGACCCATTCAAAACAAATCACTTGCTTCTTAAGTCAATGAAATCAGACAATATCAACTATACAAATTTAATTATCAAGTTAGTAAATTTGTATAGTTGATATTGTCTGATTTCATTGACTTAAGAAGCAAGTGATTTGTTTTGAATGGGTCAATGGATCTGAATCACATGGACTGTAGCAAATGTAGAAATTAACGCCAAAGAAAAAGAGTAGTCATCTTTATGTATATGAATCAAAAGATAAAGAGTACAAGGCCTTATATAGTTAATTACAAGAAAAAGTCTAAAGAAAAAAATCTAAACAAACCTTAACTGAAAAGGTAAAAGACTAAATTGCCCTCAAGGCTATAAACAAATAATTCTAATTAATTATATAATCTAACATCCCCCCTCAAACTCACGATGCTACAGCCAGAAGCATTGAGAGTTTGTCAGATAAAAACCGGAAACGTGAAGCGGAGTGAGCCTTGGTAAACATATCAGCTATCTGTAGTGAGGAAGAAACAAAAGGTAGTGTGATAGTGCCAAGCTGTAGATGATGACGAGTAAAATGACAATCTATCTCAATATGCTTCGTTCTCTCATGAAAAACTGTATTGCGCGCAATCTGAATGACACTCTGATTATCACAATGAAGAGCAGTAGGTTTTTGAAGAAAAACTCCCATATCTGCAAGCAACCAACGTAGCCAAACAATCTCACAAGTGGCGGTAGCCATGGCACGATACTCAGCTTCTGTGGAGGATCTAGAAATAACATCTTGCTTCTTGCTCTTCCAAGAGATAAGAGAATCTCCAAGAAAAATACAGAAGTCGGTGGTCGACTTACGATCCGTAAGATCACCCGCCCAATCAGCATCAAAATATGCACAAAGTTCTAACGAGGAAGTAGAAGGAAATAAAAGACTCTGAAACTGAGTTCCTCGAAGATACCGAAGAATGCGAAGAACAGCAGCCCAATGAACTGTGGTCGGTGCAGTGACAAACTGACTAACCACATGTACAGCATATGCAATATCAGGACGAGTCACAGTGAGATACACCAAGCTTCCCACAACTGTACGGTAGAGATTAGGATCAGGCAAAGGAGAACCATCTGAAGGAGAGTACCTAGCATTAGTCTCAAGGGGAGTATCAACTACCCTGTTGTCAGTGAGATGTGCACGCTCAAATAGATCAGCTATGTACTTTGACTGAGACAAAAGATAGCCTTTAGGTGAAGAGGCAATCTCGATCCCCAGAAAATAGCGTAATGATCCCAAGTCTTTCATAGCGAAACAATGAGCTAATTCAAACTTCAAGGACTCAATTCCATTAAAATCATCACCGGTAATAATCATGTCATCCACATATAAAGACAAAAGTATACGACCTGTACGCGTACTCTTGACAAATAAAGCTAAATCATGATTACTGGAACGAAAGCCAAGTGAGGTAATCACCATGGAGAACTTCGCAAACCAAGCACGTGGCGCCTGTTTGAGTCCATAGAGAGCTTTGCGAAGCCTGCAAACTTCACCAGAACGGTGAGAAACTCCAGGAGGAGGCATCATATACACTTCTTCTTGAAGATCACCATTCAAGAAAGCATTTTTGACATCCATCTGAGATATTTTCCATTGACGAGCAGAGGCAACAGCAATCAACATACGAACAGTGGTCATTTTAGCAACAGGAGCAAAAGTTTCCTCATAATCCATGCCATATTCCTGAGAGTAACCTTTAGCAACAAGACGAGCTTTGTACCTTTCGATAGAACCATTAGATTTAGTTTTGATCTTATAGACCCAACGAGAACCAATGGCGCATTTTCCTAGTGGTAGAGGTACCAAATCCCAAGTATGAGTATGATGCAGAGTAGTTAATTCCTCGTCCATAGCATTCTGCCAAAGAGGATTACCAACAGCTTCTCTATAGGACAGAGGCTCAGAAAGACGATGAACAGAAGTAACAAAAGAAGCAAAGGAAGTGGAATAACAAGAATAAGCAAAATCGGGTAGTCTAGTAGACTTACGAGGACGTGTAGACCGACGAATAGGATTGTCCGCAATCTCTTGAGGTGATGGAACAGGCACAGGAGGGGGAGGTGGAGCTGGAGCTGGAGTCTCGAGAATACCAGATTCACTGAAGCTGTCATGTGGAAGAGTAGTCGTGGGGGAGGCTTCGTCGGTGTCGGTACTGAAGGGATCAATGTGAATAAGATCTGCATGAGTCATATCATGTGATAGAAGAGGTATAGAGAAGAAAGGAATATGCTCAAGAAACACAACATGACGAGAGACATATAATTTTTTACTGACTGGATCAAAACAACGATATCCCTTTTGACCAACACCATAACCAAGGAAGACACATAAAGCAGACTTAGAGGACAATTTATCACGCTCGATGTGTGGTCGAAGAACAAAACAGGTACAACCAAAAACACGTAAAGAGGAATAATCAGGAGCATGACCATACAATTTTTTAAAAGGAGACAAACCCGAATTGTGAGAAGTTGGAATCCTATTAATTACATGAGTAGTAGTAAGAACTGCTTCTCCCCAAAAAATACTAGGAACATCTGCAGACAATAAGAAAGAACGGGCTGTCTCAACAAGGTGTCTATGTTTTCTCTCTGTAATCCCATTTTGTTCAGGTGTTTCTCGACATGATGTTTGATGTATAGTACCTTCTGATGCAAGTAAGTGAGAAAAAGTATTGGAAGTGTATTCACCTCCCAAATCACAACGAAAACACTTGATAACTGCTGAATGTTGAGTTTTGACAAGAGCTTTAAAGTTATTGAAGATGGTAAGATAATCATATCTGTGTTTCATAAGGTAAACCCAAGTATAGCGAGTGCAATCATCAATAAAAGAAACATAATATCTTGATCCCCCTTTTGTAGTAACAGGAGAAGGCCCCCATACATCAGAATGAATAAGATCAAAAGGATTAGGAGAAAAAGATAGACTTCTATTGAAAGGTAGTGCAGAAAATTTTGCTAGTTTACAACCACTACAATCTGAAATATCATGACTTTTTAAAGTTCCTAATACTCCAGATGAAGCTAAAAATTGTAAACGAGAGGCTGAAACATGACCTAGACGAGTATGCCACAAATAAAAATCAGAAGAAGAACGACTCAATCGGAAAGATAACAAATCGATACTAGAAGCTGCAACATCTGGTACTTGAAGCTTATCCAAAACATAGAGTCCCCCTTGCCTACGGCCTATCCCAATCACCTTCTGAGATTGCGGGTCTTGCACATAACAATTGGATGAGGAAAAAGATATTAAATATCTAGACTCAGACAATTGACTAACAGTAACAAGATTAAGTGTAAGACTAGGAATAAAATAGACATCGGGAAGAGATAAGCAAGTTGTAACAACAGAACCAACACCTAATAATGGCATCGGAGTACCATTAGCCGTCATAACTGATACAGATGAATTAGAAGATAAGGAGATAAAAGATGACAAGTTAGGTGACATATGATGAGAGGCTCCAGAATCTAAGATCCATAAAGAGGAAGATATACCTGATGCACTAGAGGATGACAAACCTATATGAGAAGAAGCAGACATGGCAGAGGGCTGTGAAGCAAGGAATTGTTGAAACTACTCAAGCACATGCGGATCTAAAGAGGGGGCAGCCACTGCATTACCAGACTGTGGTTGATTACTAGATTTCCACGAAGCATTCTGATGTTGCAATTGTTGGTGCAACATCCCTAAGGTCAAGGTTGACCTGGTTGACCAAGCTGAGTCTTGGTTTGAGTTTAGATCTTTGACAATAAGAAATTGATTGAAGAAGAGTCAAGTAGGTAAAGGTTGACCGGATACTTGACTGGGAAGTCCTAACTGGGATGTTAGGTAGAATGGAAGTCCTGGTGAGTGAAGCCAGGCAGAAGGAAAGTCCTAGTGAGTGAAGCTAGGCAGATTGAAAACCCTAGTGAGTGAAGCTAGGTGAAAGTCCTGGTGAGTGAAGCCAGGCAAGGGAAAATCCAGATGGATCAAGGATGATCGGACATCTGGTGTTGGGAAGTCCAAGTAGGTCAAAGGATTCACTGGATACTTGGCACGAGGAAATACAGATAGGTCAAAGGGATTGACCAGACATCTGGTGGAAGTCCAAGTAGGTCAAGGGAGTGACCAGATACTTGGCATGAATAGAAAAGTCCAAGTGGGTCAAAGGGATTGACCAGACACTTTGTGGGAAGTCCTAGCAGGTCAAAGGAGTGACCAGATGCTAGGCATGATGTACCAACAGGTCAAGGTTGACCGGATGTTGGTTTGAGAGGCTTGGGACTTGGTTTTGGGCAAAAACCAAGTACTGGATCGATCAGTGGATCGATCCAGGCCTTTCCTAGCGAACAGAGAGCGTCTGAATCGATCCGTGGATCGATCCAGATGTCCTAATCGATCAGTGGATTGATTGGGACGCGGCTGCTTCGCGCAATAAGCGCTGGATCAATCCGTGGATCGATCCAGGCATTTTTCCAGAGCACAGAGGCGCTCTGGATCGATCCGTGGATCAATCCAAAGCCTCCCCGATCGATTGGGAATAATCGAATCGATCGGGATCCGACCGTTGGCGTCGATAAAGGCCGCAGGCGCACGATTCCTTCGGCATCTCTTCACCGATTCAACTCAGATCTTCCCCAGCTCCTCCACAGCTCTTCTCAAGCTCGAGATCGCCAGTTCTTGAAGGTTCTTGGAGGCTCTTCCAAGTCAAGAGGCGGATCAAAGAAAGAAGAAGAAACTAGGGTTAGAGTTTGTGCACTCATTGTAAGCTTGTAAGCTTGTATTTCATTACTACCCTTTCTTCTTCTTGTATTGAGTCTTGTAGGGCTTCTCCGCCCTTGGTAGTTACCATAAAGGAGTGTTATTCATAGTGGAGGGTGTGTGCGTTGGTGTGGATCTTTGGATTAGTCACCTCTTGTGAGGTGGATACCAAGTAAACCAACCGTGTTAGCGTTGTGTGAGTGTTTCTTTGTATTTCCGCTGCACATCTTTGAAAGAACAAGCAACGCCGACCACCGAGCGAAAGAGACAAGCTATTCACCCCCCCTCCCCCCTCTAGCTACTTTTGGTCCTAACAGCAATGGTGGGGACTGAGATCTTTGCTGCTGATGTTGTTTACCTTTGTTCAATAGTAATGGACATTGAGACTTCCAATGTCCTTTTTCTTTGCAATAGGCACACTCATCAATAGAAACCTTCAAAGTCAACCTACTTTGATTATGTGGCATAGATCGTTGTGGTGTTGCAAAAACTGATGGCGTAGATGACGCAATAGTCTTCTTATCAACCTGGGACTTAAGGCGAATCTCCTCAGCTAGCAATTCATGTACTACTGAATCAACAGAAGGGAGAGGACTACGATGTAAAATTGTTCCACGCAATCCTTCAAAGTCATCGTGAAGAGCCATTAAGAACTGGACAAGACGTTGTTCTTCTCTACGAGTATTGCGAAAACACCAAACAAAACTAAGTATTGCGAAAACAAAAGGAACCTAATCAAAACTGTACGATCCGCGAAAATTGTAGATCGAATTAACAATGATTCGATCAAATTATCAAAAAAATAGAAATAAAGGCTCTGATACCATGTAGAAATTAACGCCAAAGAAAAAGAGTAGTCATCTTTATGTGTATGAATCAAAAGATAAAGAGTACAAGGCCTTATATAGTTAATTACAAGAAAAAGTCTAAAGAAAAAATCTAAACAAACCTTAACTGAAAAGGTAAAAGACTAAATTGCCCTTAAGGCTATAAACAAATAATTCTAATTAATTATATAATCTAACAGCAAAAACCTACTATATATCGTTTAAAGTTGATACTTGGAAACCTCAGTTCCACTGTGTCGTACCTGTTTGGAGTTTGGGGATATTTTGATCGACGTTGGATAAATTTTAATCAGCTATAAATTTTAACTCAGTTTGAATGACATAATCTTCAACTATTTAAATCGAAACTCATTTATGATTAATTATGGGTGGAATCCGTAATAACCCAATCTCAACCCAAAAATTATTATTTAAGTTCTTTTCAGAGGATTATTTTAATTGTTTACATTAGTAGATTTTTAGAGACTATTTAAACTATTTGTTTAATTAGTTTAGGAAAGTCTTTCATCAATAATAATTTGGTCACGCTGTTCTTTAATCAAACAACGAGTTTGGTTGTCTATTTCTATTAATGCAATCAGTCTCTGGTCAAGGTTGACTGGTTTAACCAAGCTTGAGTTGTCTCGAGTTGGATTTCAATGTTTGAGCAATATATAAGTGGTAAAGTGAGACGTTAAATAGGTTAAAGTTGATTGGATACTTGATAAGATATGGAAAGTCCAAGTGAATCATGGATGACCGGATGCTTGACGATCGAAAGTTCAACATAGAGTTAGCATGAGATGAAAAGTTCAAATGACTCATAGAGGACCGAACATTTGGTGATGATGGAAGTCTTGATAAGTCAAGATTGACCAGATGCATGTCAGATAACGAGGAAATCTTGGCAAGTCAAAGTTGACCGGATCCTAGGTAACGAAAAGTCTCAGCAGGTCAAGTTAACTGGATACTCAGTACAAAAAGTCCTGATAGGTAGAGGTCAACTGAATATCAGGAAAAATGAGAATTTAATTTGATAAGGTTGAAACAGGAGCATTAGGACGCATCGATCCATTAATGAACTATAAACCCTAAAATTGAGGTTTTAAGTTGTTTAGGCTTTGCTATAGTAAGTAGGATTTCTGCTACAATAACTAGAGTTGCTACAGTATCTAGGGTTGGGTGCAAACCTTCAACGTTGAAATTTAAGTTTGCTCCAGTAACTTTAAGGGGTTGCTATAGTGGTCTAATTTAGGATTTTTGCTACTATAGTCAATTGATGGGTAGCACTGTAGCAGCGAACAAAATGTTACATAATGTAACGACCCAATTTTTCCTATTCGAGTTCTAAATGTCTTTAAAAATATTTAGAAAGGCTATAGAAATATTCTAGAGATTTTTAGAAATTTTTAGAGTATTTTTACGTAATTTTTGGAGGTCGTTTGGTACTTTTACTAAACGAAAGAAGTTTCAAAAAAATAATGTCCAAGCTGAGATTCAAACAGTGGACCTCGGACTCGAACCGAGCCTTAACCGGATCCAGCTAGCCAACTGTTCAACAGGCGTTTTCTGATCAAATAGGAAACGAAATTTATTTAAGGGTTAGCAGAGAACAAATTACCCAGGTTATAAAGAGAGGACTTGAGTGATTTTCGAAAAGAAAAATGATATGCACAAGGAAAAAAAACTCAATGAAAACCTCAAGGATAGACCACAAAAAGTGAAATGGTGGGCCATGACTTTATGTGTCTATCCTTGAGGTTTTCATTGAGTTTTTTTCCTTGTGCATATCATTGCTCTTTCAAAAAACCTAAACTTTTCCTCTCCTCTCTCGTGATGGCGCCGGCTCTCTCGGGCGGAAACAGAGCCGAATCTAGGGCTCGTATCCAGCGGCCGGCGAGGACTTTTTCTGACGAGATCTCCACACCTTCGTGATCCCCTCGTCGAGAAGAACAAGTAGATACCAAGAGATCGTTGAGGAAACAACTTCTCCGAACCCTAGCAGCCCTTTCTCTTCGGTTGTAAGTCCAAGAAAACATGGTGAGTTGCTTCTCACTTGCAATAGGAGTTGTTCCGAGTTTCAATTTGTTTTTCCTTGCCTTGGATTGGGTTTGTACCGAATTTAGTGGTTAGGGATTTAACTCTCTTTTCCTGCTTGTTTCGGAACATGTAGATGATCTAATCAGTTTTAAGCTTTGATTTAATTCATCCTTGCCTACAGATCATGTTGTACAGAATTGAGATTGATTAGGGATTTAGTTTCTGTTCTTGTTTTCGAATTTTCGAATTCTTTGTGATGATCGGGAATCCATGCTTCTGCCGTGAGGTAGTTTGTGCCATGTAGTCGCTGATTGGGTTCCTTTTTGTGTAGATGTCGTGTAAGTCATTGAGTAAAGGATTTTGCTGTGAATTAATTTACTTTGCAATTCAGTTTCAACACGCCCAATGATCTGCTGCATTTCTGTGGATTATGATGGGATTAGTTTTGCTGTCGTGAATCACCTAAAGGGATCTACTTAATTATAGCAGGAAATATGGCATTTTACAGTTGGTAGCATTGTCCTGTTTTAATACTTGTCTTTGGTTGATTTCGGTTAATATCTGCATGGTTGATTTTGAATAGAACAATACAAGAAGGGTTTCAAAACCAGAAGATCTTCTTCTTGGTACTTTTAAAATGTACCGGTCACCCTACTATCATTTAGGATAGATTTAGCAAATGCTGTAGTAGTAGTACTAGAGACTATTTCTAGTTAAAACTATTTCTAGCAAATTTCCAGAATTTTCTGGATTAATGCTGCCGTGAGGTTGATTTCACTTCACTTTGCTACACTTTGCTTCATTTGGCTTCACTTAGCTCCACTTTGTTGATGTCTTTAGATTTAATCTCTTTGTTAAATCTGAGCATGAGGTAGTTTAGTCCTTTAGAGCATGTAGACTTCATTTCATTTGTCACAGTGAGGAGTAGTTTCAGATACCTTTACTTACTGCTATGAGTTGAAGTTTCTATTCTTGAATCTGTTTGTTAAAGAAGAGGAGAAGGAGTTCGAATGGATTCAGCATGTCGTTTAGACTTTCCTTTGCTGTTTAGATTTATTTTCTTGCTGTTTAGTTTTCACTTGCTGTTAGTAAAGCATGAGAAATTTTCCATTTGCTAATAATTAAGCATGATCAGTTCCCTTTGCCATTAGATGTGCACGGTGATACTTTCTATTCTCTTTTGCTATTAGAATATCTTGAGCATGCAATTATTAGTTTCTTTGCTATTACATAAGTATGAGTTTCTGTCTTTAAGAACTATAAGCAAGAAAGACTAAGGTCTAGACTTGATTTCAATTCCAGAAGATTGAATATCAAAAGCACACACAAGGTGTTTGCTTAAATGCCAAATAAGGGCAAGTATAAAGAAGTTATAGTTAAAAAGAAAGTATTTTACTTTTAATGGCATGTACCAGACACGAGGTCCAGGACACAAGGTCCATTGGGTGGGCTCCTAGATCGCCCCTAGGCACAAGATCGCCTAGAAGTACCTTAGTAGTTTCGGGATTAGCTACCTCGACTCTTATTAAGGATGCGCGCAAATTGGTACAATGCCGAGCCCAAAAGAAGTTTATTATTATTTTGAAGTATTAAAGTATAAGTTTTGAAACAAATGAAACAAGCTTCAAATATGTTTAGAATTAGAAAGTTTAGTTTCTTGTTATTTGAAACATGCAATAGTAGTTTATTTGTTTCTTGCTATTAGATTAATCAACATGTTTAGCTTTATTTGCTTTCAGCATACAGTTATAGTTTTATTCTTATGAGCATGATTAGCTATACATGTTTAGTATTTCAGTTAGCATGATTCCTTTGCTATATATGAGCATGAGTAGTTTTATATGTTAGCATTCAGTTTTAGCATGTTTTTATTTATATACATGCATATCGAGTTTTTGTGAGTAGATAGCGCTCACTAAGCTTTATGCTTATAGACTGCACTTCCTTCTATTGCAGATAAAGGAAAGGAAAAGATTTAGCAAGGAAGGCGACAAGGTGGTGGCGATGAAGGTGTGTGATGGCTGGACTATGGGGAGATCAAGAGTTTGCTAAGGAATTGTTAAGACTTTTCTGTTTAGAGTTCTTTAGTTTTCTTTTAATGCTATTATGAGTCAATATTGTAATTAAGTTTATTCCGCATTTGTAGTTGGGTTCTATTGATGGAGTGATATTGATGTTTGCTATTGTTAGGGTAGTTTCCTTCTTTTATTTGTGATATTATACTGCGTGGTTGTGAAGATATATGTTCCAGCCGCCTGTGGCTGAGTATAGTTTGTTTGTATTGATGATTTGGTCACCGGTACAGGGGAGACTCTGCCGAAATTTTTTGGTAGGGTTTACATGTGATTTTTAATCATACCGGTTAAGT
Source organism: Zingiber officinale (assembly GCF_018446385.1). NCBI lineage: Eukaryota > Viridiplantae > Streptophyta > Magnoliopsida > Zingiberales > Zingiberaceae > Zingiber > Zingiber officinale. The sequence goes on along the minus strand of NC_055993.1, from coordinate 111,370,086 downwards.
AGAGTTAGTAGTTAAGTAACGGTCATCCTTAGAGAGTAGTAGTAGTAAGAAGGGTGGGTCGTTACACATAATCCATTGGCTAGATTAACTGGAAGCAACCAATCAATTGATAAATCTAATCAATCGATTGTTAAGGTAAAAAATAATCATTTTGTAGGTTTAAATGATCGAATCCAACGTGGCAATCGATCAGTGAAGTCTACCAATCGATTGATATATAGAAATAAGCCCGAATGTAATCCTAGGATTTTATGAAGATTTAAAGGCGTCGATTCTTGAAGATTCTGAGGCGAAATGCTAATGTATTTTTGAATCAACAAAGAACATTTCCAAGTAACAAGAAAGTATCCAAAGCAAGTTCCTCATTGTAAAGCCATTTTCGATTTCATTTGTCTTTGTATTCATTTTGTAAGAATATATTGTAAGAGACTTCTCTGTCTCTGGAAGATATCCAAAAATAAGAAGTTCATAGCGGAGAGGATTACTAAAAGTAGACCTTGGATTAGTTGCCTAAGAGGCAAATATCAAGTTAATTCTAGACTTGTTCATGTGACATCGGTATTAATTCAAGTTTCATCTGCGCATTCAAACTATAAGTACGAGATCAAGATGAAAAGTGATCGGACCTATTTACCTCATCTGCTCGCACGAGTCTTAATAATTTCCTAGTATTATGCTGAATCAACCCGATTTAAAGATTATTTTTGATATTTACAATTGAATCAGCAAGATTAATAGCTTTCACCGCGTCACCTACCCTACCAAATTTCACACAGGCTTGCAACATGTCTCTTTGGGTGCGGGCCCAAGTCATCCCTGGTTCATCATGAAAGGCGTTGGGCTAGGCAGGCGGGCCAAGCCGAGCATGCAGCTGAATCGGTCCTAGTCAAAGTGGTGCGTTTTCTCGAACCTTTAATTAGGTCTAACAATGTTAACGAGAACATTAGACACTTAAAAACATAACTAGAAAGTGTTTAAACGTAATTAAGACCTGGGAAGAAAATGATTAATTCATCCTAAAATATTCATTCCAAATACTTATCTTGACTTATATTTAAAATTGCATTAAATAACAAAAAGTTAGTGCTGCAATATTGATGTACATTCAATTGACATATTTTCATTTGTTGTTTGATTACATGAATTTATTGAAAGCAATAGCAAATGATGCATCATAGAATTTAGTTATCATCATCTATAAGACTATGTTGTAAAATCAAATGCAATAGTAAGAGAGGGCTCAACTGAATCTATTACAAGAGCTATTGCTCCTTCTTGTTGGATGAATTCTTGCAAGCATAGCGGATGACCTTATGTAGGTATCAGGCAATAATCAGCGTTCCTTCTTAATGGGGAAGGGAAGAGGAAGATGATGAATCTCAATTCAATAAGATGCCTAAATCAAGATGTCGAATTGAATGAGATTTCTTCCCTTATATATTTTGGTCCATCCTATAGGGATCATCCACGTAAAACTCATATTCGTTAACATCCCATTAATATTAACAAAACGGGCTAACTGATCTACATATTTATTCTGCATCCAATAACATAAACACTCCTTCATGCATCAAGTATTAGATCATTTAATTCCTTAATGACAATTGTTGTGTGTTGTTAATCACATATTAGCTCACCTAATGAAGACTTAATCCTTTAATCTCCCATTTGGTCTATATGTGATACCGTATACACCACACAACACCTTATTAAGCTCAACATGCCAAAATTTTATGGGTTAAATACCCGACCCTTTAAACAATCTGATTTATTAATTCAATTAGTACATGGCTAAAGAAGTCGTAATTACTACAACTATAATAAGACTCAACAATAATTACGGTACTAATTTCATTAATATATATCATAGATTAAATGTAGTGTAGTATAAGAATAATATGAAATGTGATCTATACGTGTTCATTCTCAATAAGTCCTCATTATGACTCAAACTATATCCAAACCATATTTACCAATATCTTACGCTAAACCATAGTGGTAAATTATGATTCGACCTTGTGCCTCAAAATAAAGTGCTACATCATATTTACAAATATTATATCCAAAACCTCAATAGTAAATCATAGTGTCTTTATGTCAATGAGTTAAAACCACATACACATGTAAAAACTTTTGTGCATATAATAAGCCAAAAATATGTGTTTATTAATATAGATCATTGAATCAAAATACAAATTCTTATCAAATAGGTACTTCGTTAAAATGAAGAACTCCCATATTTAGTATATATTGATGAAACACTTAAGTAACAAGCCCTTGATGAGCATATCTGTTAACATGAAATTTGTCCTTATGTGCTCTATGATAATTTGATCACTCTGAATTTTTTTTAACTATCATAAACTTTATGTCGATGTATTTAGATTTTAACGAACTATGATTTTTCTTGGAATATAATTCCACAGCTTTATTATCAAAGGTAAACTTCAATGGTCTATCAATGCCCCTAATGATTTATAATTATATGATAATGTTTTGCATCCATATCCTGTGGTTGGAAGCTTTGTAGCATGTTATAATTCCGTCTTTATTGTAGAAGTGCCTATTAGTGTCTATTTGATGTTTTTCCATAATATAACCCCTCTTTCCAATATAAAGACATAACTTGAGGTAGACCTTCTGCTATCTAAGCATCCAAAAAATCAAAGTTTGAATATCTAATGATCTTTAGATGACTTGATCTCCGATATATGATTATGTAATCCTTAGTTCTTTATAAATACCACATAACTCTCTTTACAACTTTTTAATGCTCTGGTTCAAGATTACTCAAATATCTACCTAACAATCTCACAATATATGCAAGATCCGGATGCATACATACTTGAATATACATTAAACTTTCTACTGCTGATGTATAAGGAAATTGTTGCATTTCTTTAATCTCAAGTTCATGGCGCAGATAGAGTTGAGTATTTGGTTAAAACCCAACTGAACCAAATCGAACTAAAATCGAACAAACTGAATTTTTTTGAACTAACTAAACCAACCGAACCTTGTAATAAAAATTGAACTGATAAAATATCGGTTAGTTCGATTGAAAATTGAACTAACTAAAATTTTCTAGTTAGAGTCTAAAAAATCATCAAAATCACAATGGTGTTATATTTCGAAATCTAGCATCATGGCGGTGCTAGTTTTCAAAATCCAGCACCATAGTCATTTATGATAAATTTTTTATTGATTTATTTTTTGTTTTGGTTTATTCAATTTAATCAAATAGGGGATTTTAAAATAGACCCAAAGTAAATTAATTGATATAACCATTTTTTTTATAAAAAACCAAAATTTGAAAAAAATGAACTGAATTATTAAACTTGGTATATTCGATTTGTTTGTTCAATTTAATCGAACTTGTGTTCACCCCTAGGCACGAATATTGTTGCAAGCTAAGGCTACCACTCTTTAAAATAGTTGTGTATCATCATGAGCACAATTCTATATGTCATACTAAATGAATATCTTTTTTATATAGGTATTTTGTGATCATCTAAGTGTACACCTTGAACGATCACGAATAATTTGTATGCCTAAGACAAAGGATGTATACTAATATCCTTCATTTATAATTCACTTGATAGTAGAAATGATTTAGTTTCTAGCAGCAGACCATTATCATTGCTTGCCAACAAAATATCATCGTCCACGTACAAAATAAGTATAATAAATCTGTTCTCAGTGAACTTGATATACAAACATTGATCAATTAGATTCTCTTTAAAATTATATGAAAAAATCACTTGATCAAATTTTCGGTACTATTGATGAGATATCTGCTTTAAACCATAAATGGACTTTCTTAATTTACACATTAGATGCTTTGAATCTCTTGACTCAAAGTTCTCCGGATTTACCATGTATATAGTTTCCTTAATGTTTCTATTAAGAAATGTAGTCTTTACGTCAGTTTCGTATATCTCTAGGTCATATTTAGCTACAAGTGTAATCCCTAAGGAAGTTTTTCGTTGAAATTGACTAAAAAGTATTCTTGTAATCAATGTCCTCTTTCTGAGTAAATTCCTCGACGATTAGGTGAGCCATATATTTTTCAACATTGTTATATGAATCTCACTTTATTTTAAATATCCATTTACAACCAACATGTTTCACACTTTCAGACAATTCAACAAGTTCCTAAACGTTGTTGTCTACCATAGACTTCATCTTTTCCTTTATGACTTCGATCTATTTTTCTGATAAGGGCATTGTTTGACTTCTTAGAAAGATATGAAATCATCTTCCAACCCAGTGTCAAACTTATGATCTTGGAGATATACATAATCACATGACATAGTAGATCTCCTTTCCCTCATGAATCTCCTTAGTGACACTTGATCTTCAGGTGGTTGGGAGTAGTACTCAACAGTAGGAGGGAATCCTTCTATTTGATCTAAAATGACCTTTAATTGCATTGGAGGTGACATGAAAATATAATGATCCACTGCCCCTTCCAATTGTATAGTTTCAACTATATGTAGAATGTTAACTATTTCACTATCAGCTGCATTAGTAGTTACCATATTAGGATCAACAATGTTTCTTCAAATGATATTTCTCTAACTTTAATGTTCTAAGCCTTGTAATCAAGTTCGACATCTCCATGATGTACTCTCTCATGCTACCATTCTCGTAGAACCATATGGACACCAACTTCGTAAGAAATGTGATAGTCTTAATCTTTTCGTTTGAGGTGAATTGGTCCTCTAATTCCTTAATGAAGATCTTCGCATCCTCATTATGAGTTATCAAACCCCTAATGGATTCTAGAAAGGACATCTTCATGATTATTAGACTCATGAAATTCAATCACTCTCACTTTTCATAGATCACCTTTTGATCCGTAGTGGATTCACTAGATAAAGGTGTAGGATGATCGTGCCTAAAAGCAAATTCTAGATCATGCAGCCTAAAAGTAATGTACTATGCTCTTTCCATTGACCAAAGTTTATGCAGTAAGTACAAAGATGTTCAGATTAGCAGACATCGAGAGTGTTACATAAACAAAAGCAATGAACATAACTTAATTTAACAAATAAGACATGTTCTTTATAGATGTGCAATAACATAAATGCAATAATCAAACATGCATTTTTATGGGCATTCAATGAGATACCTAGGCTAACATTACATTAAAATTTTGAACTAAAATGTAATTTGTTAGTGGTACTCTTTAAACAACTCATAACCATCTTCATTTTGTCATACAACGTGCCTTCATTTGGGCTGACACAACATACACATGATTACCTTTTGTATGAGTTTTCTTAGTTAGCTTATGTTTCTAACATCACTCACAACACTTCTAATTAACCACATCATTCGTCTTCTTTGGACAGACATATTATGTGCATGACTTAAAAATCAAATTAAACTTGTGACCTTCCTTAAACATACATCCAATATAAAGAATATCTCTCCTTTGGACTGACCATCTTTAGCATGGACATGCATCCATCTACACAAATACCTTAAGTGTCCCTAATAGTTTTCGCTTTTGTGATAATATTAGTTCGACTAAGCAACAAATGTGAAAAGAATATAGGAAAAAACTATTGAAAATGCAGTTGATACTGTTCACAATATCGACTCTCACGTTCATCAATCGACTGGTACACCATATGTGCCAAGTCCAGGATACACTAGTCAATGGCTAGTGAAGGATAGTTGATTGGTCGATAACAGTCAAACTTATCAGTTGAGTCAAAAAGCTTCTGTGCTCGAGCTCACCCACACCAATTGACTTGACCTTCTAGCAATTTGACAGATGGAATCAGTCGAACTACCCAATTTAGCTGGAAGCATTCTGTGGATGAACTGATGAACACCAATCGACTGAACCCTATGGCAATTTGATTAATGGACTAAGTCGAATTGCCCAGTCGAGCTGGAATGAGTTCTGTTTGTGACATCGGGCACACCTATTGATTGATACCTGTGATAGTTCAACTAATGGAATCAGTTGAATTGCCCAATCAAATTGGATAAGTTATGTGCCCAAATTTACACTCACTAGTCAATTGGTCTGATGCTCGAAACCTTGCATTTTTGCATGCGATTTTTCATCCCCAAAATGACATGCAAAACACTAAATCAACATCGTTGTTCGATCTCTTCGCGAAATAATGTGAAAACTCGAAGTCAATCCTAGCCTATCCAATCATGTATTCGGGGAATATACATCAATTTAGTATTCCAAATGAAATCATATGCAAAATTGATATATATTTCTAAAGCATTAAAGATAATCCTTACGCTAGACCTGATCACAGGCTAAGTCCAAACCAAATCTAACCTGGGCCCATAACCAGGTCAACCATGGGCTGAGTCCAAATCAGACCTAACCTAGGCTCATAACTGGGTCAACAACTACCGACCTATTGACCTGGTTCTTTAAGTTGAAATTAGCCCGGTTCCCTACCGGGCCGGTTAAGATGCCAGCCCATAAAAATAGTTGGACCGACATTTAAAGTTTAATTTTTTAAAAACGAATGATAATATATATATATATATATATATATATATATATATATATATTATTCGTCTGAATGTTTTATCATGACATTACACTTGTGAGACATTTAAAAACTTAAAGTTTTTTTACTGTAAAGTGATATGTAAGATTAATGTTTATTTTTGGACCAATTATATAAAAAAAATATGGAATCGTCATATCAGTAATTTTTAAGTCGATCTCATAGATATGGAGGGAGGTAAATATAGGTACATAGTAAAAAATACATAGTCGAGATGTTAATCCCAAGTAAATATAAGTAAGGTCAAAATATGTCATTGAGTTAATCGTTGCGTTAGGATAAATATTCTATGTGATTTATCTTTTTTTAGAAGTATAGAGTCATCTTGTAGGGATCGCTAAGATGATGACTTTCACCTTTGAACTTCTTTTAAACTAAAATAAATTATTCGAAGCTTGAGGTCTAAAAATGTTAACGAGAACAATATACACTTGAAAAAATAATTAGAAAGTGTTTAAACCTAATTAAGACCTGGAAGAAAATGATTAATTCCTCTAAAAAATTGATTCCAAATAGGTATCTTGACTTATATTTAAAATTTCATTAAATAACAAAAGTTGGGTGCTGCAATATTGAGTATATTGAATTGACACATTTTCATCAGTTTATAATAATACATTTGTCGGTAGATCACTTTACTAAGTTGTATATTTATGTCATATCAAATAATTTAATACTATTGACTTTTTTCTTCCAATTTTATTCCAAGAATAAAATAATCATGATTTTACACTTAAAATAATAATTTCCTATCAATTTTTACAATACTACTAACGAAACTTATTTAAAATATTTTTTCGTTTTAGAAAAAGATAAATAATAAGAGACTCTGCCGCCTCTGAATTTATTAATAAAGTACCTATCTAGCTCAACTAATACGAAACTTCCGAAGGAGTCCAGATTTGTGGATCCGTAATTTCTAATTTCTTTCTAGTCCTTTGCACAATTTACCCATCAAATTATGATCGCTGCAATTTTTGGATTCATCTTTTCATCTCAGTTTTAGTTTTAGATTAAGTCAAGTGGTGAGAAGTCATCGGTGATGGATGAGCCATTCCTGTTTGGCACTATACAGTTTGTCCATTGTCGATAGATCCAAAATTATAATTTAGATAGAAAGATAAATTTAAAAAAAATATAATTAATTTTGGCTAAATTTTAATCATATCTTATCTATAAATTATAGAATGAACTAAAAAGAAATCAACGATTATGGACTAGAGAATTTTATCTTTTAAAATTTTATCTTTTAAAAACAGCTGAAAATTAGTTTTGAACCTAATAAGGAAAATTTATTATTGTTATTAGTTTTTATCAAGTAGAAATTAGTAGAAGCTATTAGAGCTGAGTTGGTAGAATTGTGATCCGATCGGATTGATTTTGAGTCAGGATCATATTGATGTGGTGATAGAGGAAGGTCTATTTGGTACAAGGTCAATTATTAAGGTGGTGGTCAAAATTAAGATGGTCAATACTCGAATATCAAGGGACCGAACGGAAGATAAGGATAATGGCCGATCGGGTGGTCAGGCCCCGACTAGCAAGAGATGGGTCCGAGCTGACCCCCATTCGGCTCGGGATGATGCGCAAAACAGTCGACGCTCGAGACTTAGTAGCAGGACGTCGAAGGAGACCGAGTAGCCTGTCCGAACGGGGAGAAGGCAGGTGCTATAAAACCATCGCATAGGGAGCCGCCAAAGTTGATAGAGCGGAGGGGTTCCGACCGAGCGGGGTAGCGGCACATGATCACAGATGGAGCGGAGTTCCGGCCGAGCGGCTACCTCGCTCGGCCCAGCAACGAGATCACTGTAGTATCTCTCGACATCCTTTTGGGAGATAGTGCCGCTGAAAGAAGGCATGGTCGACAGGCGGATTGTATGATCAAAGCATCTACTGTCGCATCAGGGATATGCATGCTGATACGAATATATCTGGAGGACCCAGTGGAATTAAGGAGAAAGGGGAAGATATTTTGATAAGAGCACTATTTAGGACATAAGTGGGGGAGGGAGCACTGTTCATAGGGGGTTTTTGGGTTTCGTGGGTTCTCTTCTCCACCGCGACCACAGCTGTGAGGGGCGCATGCTGCCACCCCCATTCGGCGTCGCCTTGTCGGAGGTTCTCGCCGCCACCTCACCAGAGGCTCATACGCCGCTCTCTCACTCGCTTCTTTGCGCCTTCCTCCGCCAGGGGGGAAGGCAGCGGAGGGAGGCTTGTGCGTCGCCACCTCCTCCCTTCTCCGCGCCGACACCACCATGAGCAGTTTCCTTTTCTTCCTCTCCATGTAGATGCTGCCGGTTCCTCCGCACGCTGCTTCCCAACGTTGTCGATGCTAGCAGCAACCTCCCTCTTCCTCGCCCCCGTCGCTTCCAACAGCCACCGGCTTCGGGCGACTGCTTCTCGTGCACAAGGACCCTGTGGCCGCCTCCAGCAGCCACCACCGCTTTCGGCGGTTACTACCGAACCGGTCACACCTTCGTCTTTTGGCCAGCACCCTTGCTCCAACTGACTGACACTTTCCACGCTAAGTCGGCCTTGCCAGCAATCTCCATCAACGATCTGGTGCAGAACCTCCGCTGCCGGTCCGAATCTGCCCAAGTCGTACGCTTTCAGTGCTGGTTTGACCTTCTAGCTTCCATTGCTGTGCACTCCCTTAGTGCTTCGAGCCTTTATCGTGGATCGGGCCTCCGAGCTCTCATTGCTATTGTGTTCTGATCTGATTTGTTGTGTCTAGACCTTCATACCGTTACTACTATCTGACTTGTGTGTTGTTATCCTATCTCGGCCTATATACCGATGTCATATCTCGGCCTGTGTGCCGTTATTATCTCTCGGCCTGTGTGCCGATATCATGTCTCGGCTTGTGTGCCGATGTCATAGCCCGACCTGCGTGCCAAGGTCGCATCCGGTTTCATGCCACCGTGTCCGACTCCGCGTCGTCAAATCCAACTCTCCAGCCTGTTCAGAGTCATCTACTCTTCCGGGTCACGATAACTCGACCAACGTCCCAACCAGCTCACCAATCCACCCGACAGTGCCCCCCGGGCCAGGGTACGTTCTCCATTCTTATTCTATGCTCATTTCATTATTATACGTCTTAATCTGTTACTTATATATTCGTTGGATCTGCCTCGAGCATCAGGGTACCAGAGATCAAGGCGACCCGGTCGTTGGCTGCAGGTAGCGTTGACCAGAGTACTTTTGACGACTTGGTCAACATAGAAGTCATCTCAACATACCCCCCTCCGAGACATCACGATTCGATTAACATTCCATCCACCTCACCTGACGGTCCGTCTGACTCAGATTCCGGACAGGATCACATGCCCTATTAAGGTATGACATCAGGGATACTTTCCTGACAAGGTCCTTTCATGAGACATATGGAGAACGTGACAATGCCTCGATAAGCGTGTACGCTGCCCACTATGACTCTATATAAAGGGGGTCTTTCGCCGGTGGAGATACGCGTTAGTATTGAGTTCTACTGTTGATACTATTGCTCCGCCTTTCTCCATATTCCGATGACTGACTTGAGCATCAAAGGGCCAACGCCGGGGGGCCCTTGCCTGTCTTGGTACTGACGCCATTTGTTTTTTAGAGTGAGCGAAGTCCATGCACTGTCAGCAAAATCGCCACCTCCTAGTTTTCCAACTTCACGGTTTCGGACAGGATCATTTTGGCGTCATTTATGGAAATGCAACTTGCATCCGAATGGGAAAATGGAAGACGCTGGATGATTCACGACGGTGACGCTAACTCAAGAGGAGCTCGACATTCTGATACAAGCTTGAGCAATGAAGATAGTGGAGCAACAACAACAACAGGCTCTGAACGACTCCTACTCCAAGACCTGCGATCGTTGATCACTTTCGGTTGGTAATTACTAATAGTTAGGAAATCTTTTACAAGTAAGCAATTACAAGTACTGAAAAAATAAAGTATACCGATAATAAGGAATTAGGAATTTATTTTTCGGTTGTCGGAGCAGCGTTGAAGAGAGCAGCAGTTGTTCGTTCTTGATCTCAGTAATTGTGTTGTTGAAGCAACTGGTCGAGCCCTCCTTAAATAGCCAAGCTACGTTTGATCCAGATCCACTGATCTTGGGATTAGGTTTGACTCATCGCTAATCGGTCAACCGATCCCCTGGTTCGGTTAACTAATCCTGACTGAATCGGTCCGTCTTCCCATCCAGATTCAACTTCGGATGAGTCCTCATTCGGTCGACCGATCCTGTCGTTTGGTCAACCGATCTCGCTATCCTTGATGGCTTATCTAGTCTGATCCGATCAATCTGACCTGATCATGGTCACCGTATATCCACTGTTCGGTCGACCAAACCCTAGGTTCGGTCAATCGATCCTTCAGTCAAATCCGTTTATCTAGCTGGAAATCTATCTGTTTGCTTTGGAGGTTCGGTCGACCGATCCCCGGTTCGATCGACCGATCAAGACCGAAACTAACCCTACACAATTGTTAGTTTCCTGCAAAATATAGTTAGATAAAATAGCAAATGATATATAAATCAATAACTTGACAGCCTTCAAATTGTTCGGTTCTAACTTCGAATTTTCTCCAGAAACCCTTGGTCGAACCGACGCCTACTGTTCCCTCATCGGGGAACGCATTCTCTCCACTCCTCTCAGGAGAAGTTACTTGTTGCCAAACCGGTCCTCCAGACCGACTGAACTTTTCGCCTAGGGTTACCACCCCCTACGACCTAGGGTTACCTCTCCCATAACCTAGGGTTACCACCCCTTAGGACCTAGGGTTACCTACCCCTAGGGGTTTTTACCATCCTAACCGTAGCTAGGACTTTTCATCACCAAAGGTTACCTTCCCCTAGGACCTAGGATTACCTCCCCCTAGGATTTTTCATCTGCCTAACTGCGGTTAGGACTTTTGACTAAGACAACTTAGGACTTTCCTACAAGTTCAATCAACATTGTTAGATCACAAGACAACTTACTTTGGACCCTTTGATATAATCAAAATCCAGGTTTGATCGTCTGATGTTTCCCCCACCAACAATGCTAACTCTGTTTTGCAGGAACTCTTGTTCTAATTCTGTGTTGTAGTAACCGAAGTTTATCAATCGACTGAACAAAATTAAGTTAGACCAGAGACTAGTTCAGACCAAAGTAGAGCCCGATCAAAGCTTGATCGGTCGACCGAACCTTGATGATGTGGCACAGATCTCACCAAGCCAAAGCAGAGAAGGAAGCCTGGCTGATCGGTTGACTTAACTAGAGGAACGGTCGACCGAACGATTGCTACTAGGTCGACCGAACGATTGCTACATTAATGAAGCATTAAGTGCGAATCTCGGCGAATAGGGAAATTCACTGTTCGATCGATTGAACAAGGTGTTCAGTCGACCGAGCCATTAAATGCCATCAATATCGATGATTGTATCTCAGCGAAGAAGAAAGGGAGCGGGTTCGGTTGACCGAACCTAAGGATCAGTCAATTGAACGTTGATGATTCTTATAAAAAGGAGTTCGAGGTCCAAGACTGAAAAACAATCAAGTCAATCAAGGTTTCTGTTCACCTCTGTGCAAAAGTTTAGTGCAACTGCTATGTAACACTTCTTCAAGCAAGCTACTATTTTATTCAAGTGTCGATCGAGCTTCATCGATTTTCTACTATCAGTATAATTTTATATTGCTTGCATTATACTTAGTTTCAATAAGATAGTAGGTTGTTACTATCTTATATTATTCATTGTACGAATTCCTTCATTTCGAAGGTTTCGGAAAGAAGAATTATAGTGAATTGTCCAACGGTGTGATCAAGGATTGCGAGCCTTGGAGTAAGAGTTGACGTAGGCTCTGAACCAAGTGACAACCCGAGTCGTCTATTTTATTTTCCGTTGCTTACTATGATTATTTTTACAATACGATAAGAAAGTTTTTAAAGAGCGATATTCACCCCCCCTCACTTTCTATCGATCCTTCACAATATGTTGTTGAACTTCTAAAAACCAACAACTCATTGTAGCAACTATGAAATCCTAGGTGCTACAACATAAGATATAACTTCGAGAGACCATAACTTTTGATTCAGGTGGAACTATAAAACGTATAATATATTAAATCAAAGATCCCTGAATAAGTTTCAATTTGATATATTGTGCGTCTCATGGCTCATTTCCAATCAAAAGTTATAATCTCTCAAAGTTTATGATTTAACACGTTATTACTAGTCGTTATTGCTAAATTTTTTAATACCAACAACATGTTGTTTTTAATCTTTTGAAGATTTACAACACGTTGCAGCAACTACGAAATTGTAGTTGCTATAACTATAAGTTATAACTTCAAAAGACCATACTTTTGATTCAGGCTGAACTACGAAACATATAATATATCAAATTGAAAATCTCTGAACAAGCTTCGATTTGATATATTGTGCATCTCGTGATTCAATTCTAATCAAAAGTTATGACCTTTTAAATTGTATGATTCAATATCTTATTGCTCGTCTTTATTACTGAATTTTTAAAGCCATCAACACGTTGTTTCTAATCTTCTGACGATAAACAACACATTGTAGCAACTATGAAATCATAGTTGTTACAATTATAAGTTATAACATCTAGACGTCATAACTTTTGATTCGGATTGAACTATAAAATTCATAATATATCTAATCAAAGATATATTATGTGTTTTATGATTCAACTCGAATTATAAGTTATAACCTCTTAAATTTGAACTTGTAGTTGTTGTAGCTACGGTTTCATAACAACTACAGCATGTATACTTTGTAAATTTTGTAAACTTTGTGAGATCATAAATTTTGACTTAATTTAAACTATGGTACACACATTACATCAAATTGAAGAACTTTAAACAAGCTTCAGTTTGATATATTATGCATCCCATTATTCAACCCTAATCAAAAGTTATGACCTTATAATTTAAAGTCTAACACGTTGTTGCTTGTCTTTGTTGTTGATCTTCTGAAGATCAGCAACATGTTATATCAGATATGAAATTATAGCTGCTACAACTATAGGTTATCACTTCAAAAGGTCATAACTTTTAATTTGGGTTGAACTAAAAATTATTAGTGCAGGATACACCAGAATCAAATCTGAATTTTGATGTTGTCAAAGGTTCAAGTTAAGTCTTATTGTGATCTGATAAATTAACTAAGTGTGCTGGATATTTAGTCAATTGGGAAATCCCTAGTCGTGGCTAGGTAGGAAAGTCTTAGCAGATCATGGAAGCCAGGCAGGAAGTCTAAGTGGGTTGAGGACCTGACACCTAGCAATTGGAGTTTATAGGTCTGGAGGACCTGATATCGAGAGGACGTCCTGGTGAGCCGATCCAATGCTAAGCCAAAGTCCAAAAAAGTCTGGAGGACCCGATGTTTGACAAGTAGGTTGAGATAAGAAACTGGAGTGGAGGACAAGAAGGTCATATTCTTGGAGGGAACAAACACTAGGTCACTAATCCAACTGAAGAAACTGGTAGGTTTCCAAGTTGAGATCAAGACAAGTTTTACTATCTTTCCTATTCATGCATTATTATTGTGCTAACTTTGTGTTACAGGGATATTTTATGCTACTATGAAACTAACTCTGTTTTACAGAATCTAGGTGGATCGGTCAATCGAACAGGAGGATCGATTGACTGAACCAAGCTGACATGGCACAAAGTCTAGTCGAACAGAGCACTTTTGGTATTCAAGGTTGATCGGTTGACCGAACCCAAGGACCAGTCGATCAAACCTATTTTGGCAAACAAGCTGCAAGATCGAATCTTAACAAACATGGAATCAGGAGGTTCAGTCGACCAATCAATAAATGCTCATTAATTGTGCAAAGATCTGATCTCATCAATGAAGGAAGTGAGCGTGTTCCGCCAACTGATAGTGTGATCGATAGACCAAAAGGATCAGTCGATCGAACCCTTTTTTTCAATCAACCGAACAAGGCTTATAAAAGGACCTCAAGATCAGCGTCAAAAATAGAACTTTCGATTCAAACCTCTGTTACACTTTGCTCATACCTCTGCAGCTCAGCGCTTCTACTTCACATGCAAGCTACTATGCCAAGAAATGCCGACGAGCTTCAACTTGCATTTAATTGTCAATATACTTTATATTTTTACTTGCATTCATTAAAAGAAGATAGTAGTGTGTTACTATCATTCTTTTCATTGTATGAATTACTTCATTCTGAAGGTTTTGGAAAGAAGAATTATAGTAAATTTTCCAACGATGCGATCAAGGATCGCGGGTCTTAGAGTAGGAATCGACATAGATTTCGAACTAACTAACCACCTGAGTCTTCTATCTTTCTTTTACTGCTCTAATTTGATCTTTTTCTTATAAAAGAAAATATTTTTAAAGCGAACGATATTCAACTCCCCTTCTATCTTGTTTCCGATCCTTCACAAATCACATAGGATATCAAATAGAAGATCTTTGAACAAGTTTCAATTTGATATATTGTGCATCTTATGATTTAACCCGAATCAAAAGTTATGATCGCTTAAAGTTGATCTTATAGTTGCAATAGCTACGATTTCATAGATGCTACAATGTATATGCTTGTTAAACTTTATGATGTGATAACTTTTGACTCAAATTGAACCATAAGACACAATATATCATATCAAATAACTTTAAACGAGCTTCAATTTGATAAATAACTTTAAACGAGCTTCAATTTGATATATTGTATGTTCCATAGGTCAATCCTAAACAAAAGTTATGATCTCTAAAAAATTATAACTTATAGTTATAGCAGGTATGATTTCATAGCTATTACAATCTGTTGCTGATATTTAGAAAACTAGCAACATGTTATTACTGGCCTTCTAAAGACTAGCAACACAGTCTTCTACAAATCAACAAACATAAACCAGTTTCATGCCAAAGGTGGCTGATAGACCTAGGGATGTTTGATTCACTTCAAACAAACTCCTATTTTCTCGGCTCAGTCTCCTTATTATACCCATGCCATCAAACACCATCTCAATATAATATATTGAGAGCATCAATTTTTTTTCCAACTCGATTCATGTATGATAAATGATGTTAAAAACACATTATAAGGTTCAGAAGAGCACTTTTGGGATGAAACCAGTTGATAGTTGCTGGTCTATAGAAGACTGTGTTGTTGTTCTTCAAATGATCAACAACAAGTTGTAGCAGCTACAATTTCGAAGTTGCTATAACTACAAATTATAAATTTGAGAGGTCATAACTTTTAATTATAATTGAATTACGGGATGCACAATATATCAAATCGAAGCTCATTCAAAGATCTTCGATTTAATATATTGTGCGTCTCATTGTTCAATTTAAGTTAAAATTTATGATTTATCAAAGTTTATCCAACATATATGTTGTAGCAGCTACGAAATCGTAGATATTACAACTACAAGTTTAACTTTAAGAGGTCATAACTTTTGATTTGGATTGAATAACGAGACACATAATATATCAAATTGAAGCTTGTTTAGAAATCTTCAATTTGATATATATATGCATTCCATAGTTTAACCTAAATTAAAAGTTATGTCTTCTCGAAGTTATAACTTATAGTTGTAGCGACTACGATTTCATAGCTGCAACACATTATCACTGATCTTTGTTATATTAAGACTAAAAGAATTCACATATCTCAATAATGGTATGATATTGTCTACTTTGGGCTTAAGCTCTCATGGTTTTATTTTTGAACTCTACCTAAAAGGCCTCATACCAATGGAGATATATTCATCCCTTTTAAACTCATGATCTTTTTTATGTCTTTCTAATGTGGGACTTTAATTGTATTTCTAACAATTCTTCCCTCAAACGAAGGACCACCATTACTCTCATGGTTCGAGCTTTCCTACAAGCATCTGATCACTCTTGACCTACTTTGGGCCTTCCTACTATTGGACCCCGTGGTTGTTTTGGTGTGATCAACCAAGTTAAGTTATGTCCTGTTTTGGTTTGATTCTTGTGTCTAAGTGTGCAGGAGCTTAGGAGCACAGAAAGTTGAGCGGAAGACCCAGCTAGCGAGAAGGATGACACAGGAAGGGAGCCGACGGGCTCGGTGCATCCGAGGGATGAGATGTTGTGGAAGAGTACACCGGTGAATGAGAAGAGCGTGCACGACGTTAGAGGGACGAGAAGCCGAAGCGGAAGCCTGCTCTAGGAGAATGCTAGAAATTGGGTTCGGGTGAGCCCTATTTTGGTTGGCTGCAATCACCCAGGCGATCGGAGTAGCAGAAGAGAGAAAGAAGCTGATGAAAACTGCTGGAGGCATCCTCAACAGGAGTTGAAGGTGCCTCCAAAGCGCTCGCGCGCCTCTGCCACCTTCAGGTGGAAGGCGCCTCCCATGAGCATAGAATGTGCCCTCCGTAAGCATGAAAAGCGCCCTCGACCAGGAAAACTGACTGTTGCCAAGGGATAATACTCTATCCCTTGGCACCTCGCTAGAGGCACCCTCAAGGTACGGATAGAATTTCCAGGAGCTATAAAAAGACCCTTGGAGCTAGGAAATAGTATAACAACTTCTGTAATCACTTTCCTAGTTATTTCTGAGCTTTCAATGTGTGTAAAAAGCTTCTCCACCTTCAGAGAAGAAGATTCTTAGTGAGTTTTTCAACCGCCTTGGATTAACAACCAACTAGGTTGTAATTAAGTAAATAGTGACCTTTTACTTATTTCTTAAAGTGTTAATTCTGTTTTTAATTGCATTTCTAGTCTAAGTCCCAGGATCGGGAAGGACTTTTATTTTTCTATTTCAGGCAATTCATCCCCTCTTGCCGGCCCCGCTGCGCCAACACCTACAAGCATATGGTCATTCTTGACCTACTCTGGGTCTCTTCTCAACTTCGTTCAAGGCCACCCCACATGACATTCGGCTGAACCATGACTCTGATACCATTTGTTGGGACCAAAGGAATTTAAATATCTATAGAATGATATGATATTATTCACTTTGGGCTTAAGCCCTCATGGTTTTATTTTTGGACTTTATCTAAAAGGTCTTATACTAATAGAGATATATTTATCCCTTTTAAACTCATAATCTTTTTTATGTCTTTCCAATATGGAATTTTGATTGTATTTTCAATATGTTGATCTTCTGAAGATCAACAACAAAGACCAACAACAACGTGTTGAATTGTAAAATTTGAGAGGTCATAAATCTTAACTAGAATTAAACTACGAGACACAATATATCAAATTTAAGTTTGTTCAAAGATCTTCGATTTAATTTATTATGCATCCCATGGTTCAATCTGAGTAAAAAATTATGGTATCCCAAAGTTTAAGTCTGCAACACGTGTTGCTAGTTTTCTGAAGATTAACAACACGTTGTTGGTTTCTTAAGATCGGGAGCATGTTGTTACAGGTTTCTTAAGATCAATAACAATATATTGCTTACTTAAACTTTGAAAGACCAAAACTTTTGGCTTAGATTAAATCACGAGGCACACAGTGTATTAAATTGAAGCTCATTTAGAGACCTTTAATTTGATATATTGTTCGTCCCGTGATTCGATTGTTAGTTAGAGCCCTAGAGTCAATCATATGATGATTGTTGTATGGACTCTATGTATCATATTCCTATATACTTATAAAGGTATTTCTTTATGGTTATTATACTTACTTGTATTGGTGCCAAATAACTAAGTATAATAGCGTCCTTGAGTAGAAGGTTCTTATCTATATCAATTGATTGGTTGAATTGATAGTGAGATGATATAGAGAACACTACTCTTAATCATTCCTAGTCAAGTATTTACATTCAGGGACAATGTTAATGCGATGAGACTAGCATGTAGGTCAACTCGATGACTTGATCTCACAAGTTATGGATATAGAGATATCAAGTTGACACATGAGTATGCATTGCAGAATGTATACTGAATGACCCGCCATGAGAAAGTATCATGGATCAGTATACGAGTGTCATATACTTTCTCATGTGACTATTAGTATAACTATCAGTCCTTGGACCTGAAGTCACCATGGTTCCCTACATAAGGAGTTGCATACTTTGACTTTGTTAAACGTCACCCGTAACTGGGTTGACTATAAAGGCGATTACTGGGTATGTAACAAATTATGCGGAAGGATGTGAGCGATGTAGATGGGATCTATCCCTCCTATATAACGGGAGTGACATCATGATTCTTGATAGAGTGAGACCACTAAGTGCATGACCATGCCCAAATGAGTCAATATGAGATATTGAGCTTATTTGTTTAGAGTGAGTCTACTTGGAGTTCAAGATATATATTGATTAGAGGATGACACGGTCTATGCCTCAATTTAATCAATCTAGATATCAAGGATAGAAGGACATTATCATATATTATGAGAGTCACAATTAGTAGTCACAAAGGTGATGTTGGATCTCAACATTCTTGTAACTTGGGTAGTAATGATATGTTGCTAGATACCGTTCATTAGTTATGCTTCTAAATGAGTTTAGGAGCATTGCCAACGTTACAAGAACCTATAGGGTCACACACAAAGGACAATTAGATGGAGAATAGGTTCATATGATGAACCAAGAGGATTAGGTTCCAAATTGGATTAAGAGTAATCCAAATTAGGCTAATTGAGTTGGACTCAATTTTATTCATGTGTCCAATAAGTCTAATTTATATTATATTGAATCAATTTAATTCAATGAATAGAGATTCATTAAATCAAATTGACTTGAATTAATGGTTAGATTTGATCAACCATGGGAGATAAATGAGTCAAGTTTGACTTGACTTGAGAGGGAAGATGAAGGGTCAAGTTTGACTTGCCCAAATGCCACTTCATTGTGACATGGCATGGGGGCCGGCCAATGATGATGACCCACATCATCAAGGCTACATCAAGTGTGTGCCACCTCATGAGGGAGATCAAGAGTCATGACTCTTGGTATTACATGGAGGTTTAAAAACCTCTAAAAGTGGCCGGCCACTTAGTGATGTGAGTTACATTTGTGTACTCATTCAAGAGGTATCTTCTTCCTCCTCTCTTCTCTCTTCTCCCTCTCATCCTCCATTGCCGTGACCACCAAGAGTGCTAGCACTCTAAGTGGTTTCTTCTCCACCTTTTGTCCGTGCAGATACTTGTAGAGGAGTGTTCACTTGACACTCTACGAGATTCGACATCTTTTTGGACGAGCGGGATAAGCAAAGGGTTTCGCTACAAAGGTATACTCTCTTTTCATGTAGATCTAAGATAGATCTAGTGTAGAAACATGTACATGATTTAATTTTAAATATATCTTTGCACGGATCCATGGTTAGAATTCGGGGTTTCCGCAATGCAAAAAGTGATTTTTGCGACTTGAATTGCTAACATCGATCTGAGTGAAAAGTTATATTCTTTCAAAATTTAAGTCAACAATACTTTATATTGCTCACTAGAAATGAAGTTGGAAGCTCACTATAAATGGTATGACGATAATACTCACTATCCGACATCATAAATAAATAAGACTCCCTTATGACAAAATTAAATTTTTTATTTTTAGAATGTTTAGGTTCATCCGTCACTTTTGTCTCAATGACATAAAGATGTCCAAATGACTATAAAAATAATTATTATACTATAAAAATATTGATTTATAATTGTTATACCATTACAACAATAATAGCAATAACTATTTTATTGAGTTTTACAATACCAATACACATTACAACAATAATACACATTACAACAACAACACACGAAAAGAGAATAATAATTTATATAAAGCAACAATTAGCAATCTTTATCAATAACAATTATATATACAACAACAATAAAATATTATAAATATTCCTTTTCAAGATCCACAACGATAATATTAACTTAGAAGAGCAAAATTCTTCATATTATCTAATAAAAAATTAAGTTTTCCAGTCTTTTTAAGTATCATAAATGATTTCCTATAGTAAGATACCTTAAGTGATCCTCTTTAATATACCCTTGTAAATTGAGCAGCCAAAGATCATACCTAGAAAGATAGAAAGAAAATGAAAATATAAAGAAGCTATAAATAGCTTATTAGAAGATTTATAATCAATACAAGTAAAATAAAAAAATAGAAAAAAAAATATTAATTTGCATATGAAAAATTGATTATGAATATCATAATAGATATTTTTTTAAAAAAAAATTACATAAATTTTAGGTAATACAAGTGGAAGTTATTTACTGTAAATGATAAATTACTGACTTCATTACTAATGGAGAACTAATGATATGGACTTATAGTATAAATTTAGTATGCATAGTATTAAGTAAGTTTGATCAAGTATATACATAATCTTATTTTTTTTGTCTACAAAATTTAATCTATCATCCATTCTTCTTCATCTCTGTCTCGATGAGTTTCCTCCATCATTGTCTGTTGTGATATTTCATCAAACAATTACTGGTAAACAAAATAGAACCACCTTAAAACGTACAAAGTTTAGATTTTTAATCCGAAATCAAAAACTTACTTCGTCATTATAGATGTACTGGCACTTCTGTTACCCGAGTCATCCTCCTATGAAGAATCAATGAAGTCAGTCTTTCTTCGGAAGTGCTCATTTTTCTCCTCTCATGACCGGCTAAAAATGTAATGCAACAATGTAGGGATCATGAAAAGAGAGTGAATGGAGTTGGGATGGAATGGTGAAGAAACATAACGCCCGGTGCCCTTTTTAAAATTGATGGAGTTGGCCATCATGAATTAATCCAAAGCTCAGCCTTCTCAAACTGTCGTCGACTTACCGTATCTCTTTGTGTTACTTGGTGGAAGCGAAGGGATGACGATAAACAGTCACCGTCAATGCGAAGAGTAACCGTCACCGTCGTTGCAACAAGTAACCGTCATCGTCGGTGCGACGAGAACAGAAGAAATAGAGATAAAAAAAAATGGAAGGATGAGAGATTAAGTTTTTTTTAAAAAAAATAAAATAAAAAAGAAAAGGGGTATGATGAAAAAGAAAATGAAAATTGATATATGATTTGATCAATTCCAAAATATTTTTTTGGGTAATTTATAAAATCAAGTAACTTGTTCGGTAAATCGCCGATGAATAAAAAAACAAAACTGTCTTGATTCTTAATTCATTTTTCTCAATCATTTCTCTCATTAGGGCATTAGCCTTTCGTCCTAACGCGGAAACACAGAAAGCAAGAAATTGACTCGAAGATTCCCAGTCATTGCTTCCCTTCTTCTCCATTGACCATGTCTCTCTGTAGAAGTCAATCTTTGAATAAGTCAGCACAATGCTTTCCGTCTCTCTACTCAACTCTTTGACCATTGACCAGTCAAAGTCCCTTCGATTCCAGTAGCAGCAACCTGAATCCCATTCTTCTCATTAAAATCGTCAATTCAGCCACTTCATCCTCCAATCCAGCGAGCATCATCTCGTTCTTCCATTGGTAGGAGGGGCTAGATGTCGCTATCATTCCAAAATCTCTGTTCCAGTTGAAGTAGTTCTTGTTGATTTGTCTTTTTTTTTTCTTGGTCTGTTTAAAAAAAAGGAAAAAAAAATAAGTTTGGGAATGGAGGCCACCGCAGATGATGGCTGGGATTTCGACGCGCTGGTGGCGGCGCTGACGCAGGGGGAAGAGCAGCTGCGACAGCTGTGTGCGTCCATTGCTGAGCGGTCTCCGGCCGAGCAAGAGAAGCAGCTCGCTCTGGGGGCGCATTCCTGCTTCAAGAAGGCCATCTGCATAGCCCAAGCGATGGACTCCGGCCGGCTCCGGTCGGCCTCGGCGTCGGACTCGCCGCGCTCCAACAGCTGCCGCAGCCCGCAGAGCGACAGCTCGGAGCGGGCGGTCAAGGAGCACGAGCGCAAGGAGATGTGCAAGAAGAGGTAAACGAGAGGCGAATCGATCGATTAGCAACGACGACGACGACGACGACAGTTGAATGTCGCAGGCGTTTGATCAAATCGCTGCTGACTTTGAAACAGGAAGACGCTGAGGAAATGGACGAGCCGTGTCCGGGTGTCGGGATCGGATGGCCACGACGACGGATTTAGCTGGCGAAAGTACGGGCAAAAGGACATCCTCGGCGCCAAGCATCCAAGGTCAATCACAAATCGCCATTTGCTTTGTAGCAGGGTGATCGAAATTTTAACAGGAATGTTCTAAATGTCGCCGACGATCTTTCGACAGAGCTTATTACAGATGCACCTATCGCAATGCCACCGGATGTCTTGCGATGAAGCAGGTGCAGCGGGCGGACGACGACCCTTCCGTCGTCGACGTCACCTATCGAGGAGAGCACACTTGCCTCCAGAACCAGAGGCCGAAGCCGTCGCAAGGATCGCTGAGCGTCGCGGAGGAGAAAGAGGCTCCTCAGGACCAGCAGCTTCTCCTGAACTTCCAAGCGAGCCTCAAGGTGGAAACAGAGGGCTTGAGCTCCGACAACTCCTTCTCCTTCGCCTCCACGCCCGTGAGCGGCGGCTTCTCGCCATCCTTCGTCTCGCCCGCGACCCCCGAGTCGAGCAACTTCTTGCTATCGCCGTGGCGAATGAGCGGAATCGGGGATTTATTCTCCGCCGTGGCTCCGGCGGATGACTACGGCTCCGACGTCGGTTTCATGCTCGACTCGGCCGGCTTCGACGAGACTTCCCCGTTCGAAGCTGCTGACTTCTTCCCTGACTTATAAGCAAGCATCCGATTGTGCGGAACTGGATTCCAGCGGCCGACCGTAGTTTTCCATGATGTTCTAATTTCCCATAACATTCTTTATGCAACGGAATAATCTGAACAGAGTTGCTGTTTTTTTTCTTGTTCTCGACGAGGTTGATTGTTTTGAATCAAAAAAAAATAATATAAGGTCAATCATACCTCTACTAAAACTACAAAAAAATAAAGAAAAAAAAATCTTCCCTATCAAACTCTAGGAACTTGTTTTGAATCATATCTTCTAAATAATATTTGTCTGCACCTTTTATGAATACATACACAATATACAAAACCCTCAAGATCAACTGGCGATCATAATCCTCAAGTGCACAAGAATGCCGCAGGCTTTCTCATCTTCTTCATTATGGGTTTCTAGGCTTTCTTGCATAAAAATGACCAACGAGAAGGAATTTATTGCATCTCTAGAGCTCGATCTATACCTCGGGTAGTCCTCCTGAATGATGAATCGGTGTCGCTGTATCGGAGAGTTGTGAATTGGTGATCCCCGCCGCAGTTTTGCAAAGAGGACAAAGTGCATTTAGCTTGAGCCACTTATCCACACACTCCTTGTGAAAAAAATGAGTACACGGAAGCTCACGCAACTCGTCATTGTCCACATATTTTGCTAGACAAATGCAACAAACCTACAGCAAGCATAGCAGAGTTTAGCATTCAGCTGAGAGGATGTATCTCTGCATTCCAAAGATTACTGAAACAATACAGTCATGATGCGCATTTAGCTAGAGAAACACATCAAATACTAGTAACAATTTATCCTAAACTTTGGAATATACAGTCGTGATGCCAAAATTACCACCCTATGCATTTCTAGTCCGTTATAGATGGCCTTTGTACTTATATCTGAAACATTGCTATCATGGCGAAATGAAATCCCATTATTCTAACACTAGAGTGATGATGATCTGGTTTAACTAAAAAGCAACTGCAAAACAATAAATCAAAAATTAACTTCCATATTGAAACATCGTGTAAAATCGAAAGATTTTGCATCCTTGTATCCAGAATAAAGCATAACAGAAAGCTATGCTGTTTCTGATTGCTCCATTTTCTTTCTCCAGCAGTTGGAATAACTTGAGACCTAATTTTATGCTGAGTAAGGGTTTGTTCAAGTTATCCCTAGCTTGTCGGGTAGGAAAGGACTATAAGCAGATTGAATCCATGACAAATAACTGTTGTCTTTTCACCCTTAGAATAATTTCAGATGCTAAGATTTGTTGATAAAGAACATTTAGTTTGTAGGTCTTAACAAAAAAAAAAAACAAAAAACAAAATGAGGAACTTATTTTAAGATCCTTTAGCATCTTCATCAGGGGTCAGATGATCCTGCAGTAGAAATTATGTTTAACAAACAGGCAACTACATAGTAGCTCCTTCACTACACCCAACCCAACTTACTAGTGACCTAGCTTCAATGATTTCAAGGTGCTTATGGTTCAACGTGGTTTGGACTTTACAGTGACATTAGTGTCAGGTCACAAGGAATCTGGAGATTGAAGGCCATTAACCTACATATGTACAGAGATTATTCTAACTGTCTGCAGCGCTAACTTAATGGCCATATGACCAAGTTGCAACTAGAATGAAAACTGAATGATTGTACTTAATATACACTAACTAAGCCGCAAATAGTTAAACTTCAGAAAGTGCCACTGTCTTCCGAATTATTACCTGCAACACATTCAAAAAATGAATAACAGTGAAAATAATAGCAAACAAAATTCTTACAGCATCTTCAGCAGAAATAGTTCTTTCCTTGTCAGTACCAGCAGCCAATATCCCATCTGTGGAATGGCCATCCAAGCTTCTTTCTGAATCCCCTCTATTCTTCCGCCTTTTAGTTTTGAACTTATAACTAGGGAGTGCATTGATTGATTCCAAGGTAGCACCTCTATCATGGATCATATCCTCTCTTATGCCCAAAAACGATATAATGCAAGGCAAGCAACAACAAATCATTGCACATAGAATGAAAGGCAAAGCATATCCTATACAGCTGAATGCAAGGAAGACAATACATAACCTGAGAACAAGTGAAAAAAGTGAATCTCCAAATTCTACATTATCAAGAAGAAAATAGCGTGTGGCGGTTATATAATACCTATATAAGTTTGGGGCATCATGGGGAGAGGAGCGCCCGCCAAACACCCACACATTGCCAACAACAAACCACACAGCAAAAAAGCAATCCAAGGCCATCTTCATATTGTCAACTATTGCATTTATCCTGGAAACAAAAATGTGAACTTGATTTTGGTAACCAAATTCTATTATACATCAATTAGTGTGAACAAAAGAATGTTATAAATACAAATTAGCTTAAGAATCTAAGTCAGTCATAATTTTTCTAAGAGTATAAGCTTCATAGAATGTTCACCTCTACAAATGTTTCTTTGAAAAGAAGAATTAACCAATGCCAAACATACCAGAACCAGTGCTTCCATAATCAATACTTCACTAAGCCTCTATTCAACTTTCCTGACTTTCACTTGTTTTGACCCATTTGATCATCAAGAAATGTATTGTAAAATCAAAGACAATGTCTTAGAATATAAGTCAGTGGACCCTAAGCACAACACCAGCAATATTTTATCATTGGAATGGATGATTTAGCTCAGTGACAGAGCCAAAAATTATAATCTACCCAAGCTGATTGAAAAAAAAGCTGATTATGTCTTTATAGCCTACATGATGAAGTTTTTCTGTTTCCCAACAACATTGCCCATTGTCATCTACTCCTCTCTCTCTCTCACACACACACACTCTGTCTCTCACTCATACAAGACACGTTCTTTCTTTTTCTATGATTTACCTCCCTTCATATAATCTAGGGACGGGCTATGAGGGGGAGCCTGAAGTGAACGTAATCACCTTTTGCTATAACGTTCTTCCTTTCTCCCGCAACAAATCCGAGCAGCAGTTCCTCTTCAACGTCATCGGCCCCCAGGCTAAAGCCCAGGTAGGCTAGCAGTTCCTCCTCAATGTCATCGGTCCCCGGGCTAAAGCCCAGGTAGGCTAACACGTGGCTCCTTCCTTGATGTAGCTAACTCAATTCTTATGGATCACTTTGATGCTAGGGAAGTTGATATGTGATCCCTCTCCTAATATCTTGAGATCTTGGAATAGGTGATAATGTCGGTCAACTTTCAAATGGTATTTGAGAAAGAAGCAAGAGGTCGTTGTTCAAAACTTGCCTGTGATAATAATATTACTTAGATGAGTTATGCCCAACCAAATATGGAAGGGGAGCATTAAGATATAAATATATAGATTGATTTATTTGCTAATATCTTGAGTTTTTTAAATAAGTGGTTGACCGATCATTTTTAAGGCATGTAAATATGTAGAAATTCCAATTATGCAGAACCATATTATATAATCATAAGATGAATTGATGTCTTTGAAGACTGTTCTCAGTACCAAAAATTTATGGGACTCATCTATCTCATAGTTACTACTAGATCACATTTATCCTCATTGGTGTCATCAGTTTATGAAAATCTGAAAAAGTTTCATTGAGAAGTACTGTTAAGAAGATTCTAGGGAATACTTTACTTTACAAAAACATGGAAATATCACATATTGATTTCTTTAATATCTTGGATCTTTTTATTGATAAACGGTCCACTTCAAGATTTTTACATATATTAGAGAAAACCTAGTTATGTGGAAAACTACTGTGTTTTAGTATGGTTTATGGCTAAAACTGAAAATAGGCAATGACAGACATAAGTTGTGAAATGTGGATAGTCTTTCCTTAAGACCTCAATTTCAACAATATTGAACAAATGAATATGCATTGTGACTCGAACCCAATTAAAACACTCACCAGGGATACACTGGGTAAGCATGACTCAAATAAGGCTCCTAGAAACTTCCACAGAAACTTTCTATTCAGATCATCAAGAAAAATTCAAACTACCAATCACAAGAATTAATGAGATGAAGGAAAAGAGGGTAAAATCTACACCCTTACTAGCATGGATCTTTGTAACCACAAGAGTGCATCACACAAGAACTCAATTGAGCAAGAGAAAAAGAATAATCAGTGGTACTCACGAAGGAATGAATATGATCATGATTGAACAAAATAAAGCAATCATTAACAAGACACAAACATAACTTCCAACTACTTAAGTGTTGATCCTTGATCAAGGCGGTGGCAGGGGCGGGGGCGGTGGCTTTGGGCAGAGGCAAAACAAATATGAAAGCTAGAATGAAATACAAGAGTACAAGTGCTAACTCAACAATGTAATGTGGTTCGGAAATAAAAACTCCTACTCCACGAGGTGTCCGTGAAATGGACGATCCCTCAATCCGTCAGTGGATCAATTTCTAGCAAACTTTGGCTATCACCTCCTTGGTGGAGAAACCTTTACAAGAATTCTCCTCTTCTTCTTACAAAATGAAAGTACGGCTTAGGAAGATGACAGAATGAGAGTTTTTTTTTTCTTTTGGAATCACTTCGAGAACTTATAACATGTATCAAATTTGAAAAGAAAATCATTATTCTCTCCAAGTTCTAAAACCTTTTATATATAAAGTTGTTGAGGCGAATTTTGAGATACCTGAAACCTGATCACCAGTCAACTGATGACTCATCTTAAGCAACAACTACTGTCACAACCGGGACTTCTTGGATTCTGAACGTCATCAACCCAACGACATTCTACCAATCAACTGTCCACCATGAACCAATCGATTAGTCTTCATGGGCTGAGCAAACAGAGGTATTTTGTTCGCTCTTAGTTGACTAACCAATTGACTGGTAATTGATGACTTAACCGGTGAAGGCAAAAACCCTAACTTGGGGTTTTGCTCCTGAGTACTCGCCCTTACGACCTTGATTTTGCCTTCTAGCCTCCTCCATCAGCCTTGCATCCCTTGGATGCTTCCCCATCCTTCACGCCTTGCCTTCAAGAGCCCCTTTGGCTTTGTCCTTATTGTCGGGTCTTCTTTTGCCCGGAGGCTTCTCATCTCCGGGACTTCACCTTTGCCAAGAGCTCCTTGCTCTGAGACTTCAACCTTGCCAAGTCACACTTGGATTTATCTTTGCCAAGAGTACACTTGGACTTTCCTTTGCACCTACCACTTGCACACTCAACCGCTCATATCAAATACAGATGCAAATCCTGACTTAAACCCTTTACCCAAACATTAAAACCTAAGAGTACATCGATTGTTCCAACAATATCTCTCTTTTTTATGTTTGACAACCGTTTAAGTTAGAAAAATAATATAGCAATAATATAACGATAAATATGCAAATGAATATGTAATCTACTCATGCATATGCAATGGAAAAGCTCCCCCTCCATTTAAGCTCCCTCTTGAGCTAGGATTTCCGTAATGGTATTTAGATTTCTCACTTAAACCAAAATCATCTCCCCTTTTGCCACACACACACAAAAAAAAACAATATCCCAATGACCATAATTATCATGCTTGTACCCCCATAAGATGGCTTTCATTGGTTAACCAATTCCAATTGCTAAAAGCTAGTTTCAGAGTGTATCAGTCGACTAAATAGTACACCAGTACTGATATTCTGTGAATGAAACTCAGAGGCATTCTATGTGCATGAAACCGTGATATCAGTCGAATGTCAAATACCCCAGTCGACTGGTTCTTGGTTTCTCTTCTAGCAACATTCTGAGTTATACTTCAGAAATGTGTAAACAATTGAGGACATAAAAGTTCACACTAAGATAAATAGACATAGTCTTATGATGGAACAAACATCGCATACTAAAAATCAAAGTTACTACAAGAGTTTTTAAGGTGTTTGAGATAGATATATAAAAGGAACATGTCTAAGAAAAAGGCACACTCAACACCATCTATGAGGAGCTAATACTCTTAGGCATTACCACTAGTTGGAGGGGGAGGAGCCTGGTATGCCAAATCCTAGCGTCACATCATCTCATACATTTTTATCTGACACTGCTAATAGACGCCCATGTCCTGACGGATCCTCTGGATCTCTCGACGGACCATCTCCTCCAGATGAGTCATTCGATCACCCAATGTCATACGTGCCAACTCTGGAGCAGGATCATCCTCCTCCTTATCGTCAAAGTCTATCGCAGCCTGTCCACGCCTGTGACTCCATACCATCATGCCCTGACGGCGCTCAATCCCTGCTAGAGATAGCTGTCGGGACCCAATCTCATCAAAATCCTTAGATAACTGATGTTGTTGACCCTTAGTGACATCTATACCTCTAGATACGAAAAATGAGGTCAGGACATACCAAAATCGCATGTACAACTTCCCTTGTAGAGGGTCAGAAAAATACACGATGGACTCAAAAGATTTGTAGAGCTATGTTGATGCCTACCCTCTACTCTAATGCATACATCATGACTAGATGAGGCAGCCTTATCTTGGATTGCCCTTTTGTAACAATGGGCAAGATACATGTAATAACAACCTTATACGTATGGCCTCAAAGATGCGCTTAAGTGGGGCTCTAGGAGGATTAAAGTAATGTTGATGTATGATCTCTATGAACAAATGGGAAAATGACTCAGTGAGGGGCTCAATAACATGAGAAAAGCATGTGAACATGCTATCCGACCTTATACATCCTAAGAATGACCCTAGAGCACTAGGATTGAACTCAATGGTGGTCCCTCCAACATAAGTCGTATACGCTAGACCATCGCTACTAATAAGATGTAGGTTATTATAGAACTCTTTACAAAGTTCTATATTAACCGTATGCGTGCAATAGACCAACTTATCTAATCCAAAATGCATGATTATGCAGTAAAATCAGTATTCTCAAATTTTCGTCGTTCTTTCTCGGAGGGAAAATGGGTTGCATAGGAACTTGGGGGGATTACTAGGAGGTGCCTTCTCCTGCCCTCTGTTTCTGCCTAACTCTAAAAGCATGAAAATGCAAGACAAATGAACCCAAGATTGACCCAATCAAGATGATTAGCAAGGCAAACATGCACAAGAACTAGGGTTAGCCACCAATTAAGGAAAAATGGATGCGTTCCATTTGACTCGGATTTGAGAAGTGATGAGGTTTTGACGCGATTCTCAAAGCAAAACCTAACACTTAACCTTGGAGCTTGAGTTTTTCCAAGAAAGATTGAAGAGGAAGGTGTTAGGAAGTTGATCCGAAGATTTTAGAGGAGTTAGAGGTGGCTGGAGGGGTTGAGCAAGGGTTTACGTGGGATGAGAGCAATGAGCGGCAACTGAAAATAGGGTTTCTGTCGCCGCTTGCCAGTGCGTTGGTTTTATAAAATCCCGCTTACCAGTTGACTGATATACTAATAAGTCGACTGTCCTCATCGAATCAACCTCACAGAGGCATTCTGTTTTCAATGAATAGTGTTACTAGTGTCTGATGCAATTGACTAGTACACAATTTCAGCCCAAAATGCATTTCTGAACCCAATTTCAGAAATACATAAGAAATTCTATCGACCTCTAAAATTTTTCAAATTTTGATGGAGAAGCCTGTTTTGCCATTGTCTATTTAGTAAAAATATATTTAAAAATAAATATAGCCTGGATCCTAAGATAGACACAAAATCTAAAACTATCTAAATGGTTCAATTGAACCTTAATTTAAAATCCTAGTTTTGACTTCCTCTTGATGTATCTGTCCATACTAAACTCATCTCTCACATTAGTTTATATAGCATCTATACATTTAAAACCAATTTTCATGTCATATGAACTCAATTTCATATTTTCATGCAAGAGGCTCACATCCCAATTGTGCCAACCAACTTGATTAGACACTCAAGTCCATCTCTAAACCCTTTGACATATTTCATGACCCATCTAGAATCCCAAGTAAGATCCACTTGAGATCAATTGACCAAGAGTCACAAATTAACTCTTTGAACTCCCCTAAAGCTTTAGATCGACACAAACTTGGAACCCTCTAAAAGCCTTAGTGAATTTCTACAGTTGGTACCACAATAAACATACTTCTCAATGATTGAAATTTTCAATCATATTCTAGGAGTTATGGGCACATTAATTTTACACAAGCTTTCCCAATAATTGGTCCAATAAAGGATTAATGTCTCTAGATGACAATTTGGTAAGGTAATGCATCATAACTAGCATGATGAACCAAATGCATCACTCTAACATCTCACATGATATCTAAGTTACTTAATACCAATATCAAGGATTCTTAAGGCTTTTGTGAGATGTTGTGAGGTATATACCTAAAGTTAAGTTATGGGATCATACAAGGCTTACCCAATTACTTCAAAGGTACATACTAAGCCCTCTCCTAAGTGAGGTAAACTTTGCTTCGGGTAAAGGCTTGGTAAAGGTGTCAACAAAGTTAAACTTAGAATCAACATAAATAAGTTCAATGTCTCCTCTTGTCACATCAATGTGCTTTGTCCTAGAGTGATGCATCGGATTTTTGGTAAAATTGATGGTGCTCACATTATCACACAGAATCTTGACTTTAGAGTAGTGAAGTGTGTAATCCTCTAGGATATGTATCATCCAAAGCAATTGAGTCACACAACCACCCATAGCCACATACTCGGCTCGGTTGTGGACAAGGCAACACAAATTTCTTTCCACTACTCCAACTCACTAGGAAGGATCCAAGAAATTGACATCTACCACTAGTACTTTTCCTATCCAATTTGTAATCCGCATAATCGAAATCGGTGTACCCTACCAAATCAAAATTTTGAGTCCTAGGATAACAAAGACCTACATTAAGAGTACCTTTAATATATCTTAATATTCTTTTAATTGCTACTAAATGAGACTCTTTGGCACAAATTTTATATCTTGCACACATACCTACGACAAATTAAATATCCGATCTACTAGTAGTTAGGTACAACAAACTACCAATCATACTCCTATATTGCTTTGAGTCTATTAATTTTCCTTCTAGATCACTATCTATCTTAGTATTAATTCCCATAGGATTAGACACTATTTTAGCATTTTCCAAATCAAATTTCTTGATAATTTCCTTAGCGTACTTGCTTTGATAAACATGAGTTCCTTCACTAGTTTGTTTTACTTGTAATCCTATGAAGAAGGTTAATACTATTACTCATCTCAAATTCATTTTCAACATGTTTGATGAAGTCTTTAAGGAGCTCATCATTTGTTGACCCAAAGACAATGCCATCAACATATACTTGAGCAACAAATATATCCTTGTCTTTAGACTTTAGAAATAAAGTTGGGTCAATTTGTCCTCTTCTAAAGTCTTTAGAGATTAGGAAAGTTAAGAGTCTTTTATACCAAGTTCGGGGAGCTTGTTTTAACCCATACAAGGATTTCTTAAGCCTATAAACATGGCATGGGCAATCTACATTCTCAAATCCGGATAGTTGCTCTATATAAACTTCTTCCTTAATAAATCCATTAAGGAATGCCGATTTCCCATCTATTTGATGATTTTTAAAATCCATGTGAGCGACATATCCTAATAAGATCCGGATTGACTCTAACTGAGCTAGCGGAGAATAGCTTTCATCATAATCAAGTCCCTCAACTTGATTAAACTCCCTAGCCACTAACCTAGCCTTATTTCTAATGACTCTATCTTGATCACCCAATTTGTTCCTAAAGACCCATTTTGTTGTAACAATTGTACTATCATTAGATCTTAGGACTAACTCCCATACTTCACTTCTCTCAAATTGGCTCAACTCTTCTTGCATTGCTAGGATCCAATCTGTATCAAATAAGGCTTCATCAACCCATTTTGGCTCAATTTGGGAGATTATGACAATTTGATTAGTATAATCTCTAAAGTAGGATCTAGCCCTTACTCGTAAAGCATCTCCAACTACTTGGTCAATATGATGATTTTGATGAATCCTTAAGATCCTAGGAACTGTGAGTACATCGCATTCAAGATAATTATTGTTTACACTAGTCCTTTCATCATCGGAAACAATTCTTCCTCCCCCTTTATCAATACCTCCTAAATGTAGATTTTGAATTCCTTGGGTAATATTTTGATTTCTTTCATTTAAATCCTTATCAATGGAGGATTTCCTGGGGTGGGTGATAGTAGATTCATCAAATTCAACATTAGATGAATCCTCAACCGTTTGAGTCTTTTTATTGTATACTCTATATCCACTACTAGTAGATGAGTATCCAATGAGGATTCCTTCATCCGACTTAGACTCAAGTTTTCCTAAGTTATCTTTGGTATTTAGGATATAAACCTTGCAATCAAAAACTTTAAAATAATGAATGATAGGAATAGTCTCACTCCATAATTCAAAAGGTGTTTTTCCCAATAACCTTGAATCAAGACATGATTTTGGATATAGAATGCGGTATTTATCGCTTCCGCCCACAAGTAGCTAGGTAAAGAATATATATTAAGCATAGTCCTAGCCGCCTCTTGTAGAGCACGATTATTCCCTTCCACTACACCATTTTGTTGAGGTGTTCTTGACAAGAAAATTCATGCTTATATCCATTCTCTAAACAAAACCTAGAAAATTTAAAATTCTCAAACTCTCCACCATGATCACTCCAAATTCGATTGATTTTGAGATTCTTTTCGTTTTCTACCCTTTTGCTAAATCCTATGATTATTTCTAGGGTTTCATCCTTATGTTTCATGAAGTAAACGAAAGCATATTTAGAAAAATCATCAACTATCATCAAGCAATATTTGTTACCTATCAATGAAGGAGTACTATGACAATCAAAAAGATCTAAATGCAATAATTCTAACTATAATGAAGTACTAATTAGAGTTTTACCTTTGTGTGATGACCTAAATTGCTTGCTCTCTTGGTATACATCACACATTTTGTCCTTAATGTACTTGATTTTTGGTAGTCCCTTTACTAACTTCATTTTTGCTATCTTGGCTATATTCTTCATGTTGATATGTCCAAGTCTTCTATGCGTCATTCCTCCTCTTCTTTTGATATTAAACACTTAATAGAAAGATCAACATAATAAAGATTTGTTTTCATATATCCTTCAAACACAATTTTCTAAGCTATTATGTTTAACCAAGCATTTATTCGAATGAAACTCTACATTATATCCGGCATGACATAATTAGCTAACACTAAGCAAATTAAACTCCATATTTTTAACTAATAGGACTCTATGAATGATGATTGTAGGTGATACCTCAATTGTACCTCTACCTATGATCTTGAGCTTCCCACTATTCCCAAATGATACCGTTCCTTTCTTTATATAATTGATTGTGGAAAACTTGCTCACATGGTCATATATCTTGAGCAACAGCTATCCACAATCCACATACTTGAATCCTTCTTCTCTTCTACCTAAACAACATGAAAAACGCAACTCTTTGTTCCTATGCACTTGATCCGGAAATACCATGCAAATATTTCTTAGGTACCCAAGCTTATTTTTTCTTACCCTTAAGGTTTTTCTTGATTTGGTTTCTAGATGCATCATTTCTAGTTCCATTAATAGGGAAATGTAGGCAACTTCCTTTTCTTTAGGTCTATAGCCTATTCCGACCTTGTTATAGACCGCTCTTTGATCTCTAATGATCATATCTAAACATGTTCTCAATTCAATCACTTGATTCTTCAAGTCATCATTTTCTTCCTTAAGCATATACATGCATCATTCCTAATAAACTTAAGTTCTACTTTTAAGGCATGAACCCTAGATTGTGACTTAACTAGAGCATTCTTGAGATAAGCAATAGTGTTATAAAGAAGTTCTATTTTTGGAGATTCTTTTACCTCATCGTCACTAGATGACAATTCATCACTTGATTCTCCACATAAATCTTCTTCTTGACTTGAAGCTTCCTTGTCATCTTCAAATGTCATAAGTGTCATGTGTCGAGTGACATGACATAGTTCCTCCTCATCCGATGACTCATCAAAGATTTTAGTATCCCAAGTAGCTTGAGCTACCATGGCCTCCTCCTCCTTTTCCTTTTTCTTCTTCTACTTTTCTTCTTTCTTCAATTCTGGGCAATTCGGCTTGATGTGCCCTTTCTTGTTGCATTCATAACAAATGACATTAGTGTTAAAACTTGAACTTTACTACTCTTACCTTTTGAGGGTTCAAACATCTTCTTCACATCCCTCCTTTTGAAACTTTTTGCTTTTCTCATCATTTTCTTAACATATTGAGCTACTTCACTAGCCGACATTTCTTCATCGCTATCCGATGATTCTTGTTCAGATTCAGATGATGAGAATTCCTCCTCTTTCTTCTTCTTCTTCTTCTCCTTCTTGTCCTTCTTTTCTACAACAAGAGATAAACTTTTCTATTTTTAAGATATGTTAATTTGTTCATGAAGTTCAAATTCACAAAATAATTTATCAATATTAACTATAGATAGATCTTTAGATTCCTTATATGCATCAACCATTGATGCCCATAAGGTATTTCGAGGAAAGGCTTGAAAAACATACCTTACTAGATCTCGGTTTTCAATCTAATGTGCATTTGACTCATGGTTTCATTTGTCTTCATAGTGAAAGTTTGAAGTTGACCCACCAAGAGATTCCTCTTGGCTCTCCTTGAGTCTTTTGATCCTTCATTCAACTCGATGAGCTTTTCCCATAGCTCTTTGGTGGAGTTGAATGGTCATACTTTGCTTAATTGCTCCTTGAAGAGTCCACATTGTAGAGTTGTTATG
Source organism: Zingiber officinale (assembly GCF_018446385.1). Classification (NCBI taxonomy): domain Eukaryota; kingdom Viridiplantae; phylum Streptophyta; class Magnoliopsida; order Zingiberales; family Zingiberaceae; genus Zingiber; species Zingiber officinale. The sequence continues at coordinate 111,334,245 of NC_055993.1, read as the reverse complement.
GCCTTTGCATTTGCTTGAGCCTTCTTTGAAATCTCTTTCGTCCAATCCTTGGTTGGAAGAGGTGCTCCAAGTGGATCCAATGGTTTTTCGAACTCATCTACAATACTAAATCAATTTTCAATATCATTTATTAAGTAATACTTCATCCTACCTTTTCAATATGCAAAGTCGTTGCCGTCGAAGAAAGGTGGTCGAGTGGTGATATATCCCTCTTTTAATGCCATTTTGAAGCTTCAGCTGAAGGTTAGTTCTTCCGAGGAAAATCTCGCTCTGATACCACTTGTTGGTCTTTGATCAATTGGGGGGTAAATAGTCATTCTTCGATTTCTTCCTACGACTTATTAGCAGAGGTAAAACAAATATGCAAGCTAGAATGAAATACGAGTACAAATGCTAACTCAACGATGTAATGTGGTTCGGAGATAAAAACTCCTACTCCACGGCGTGTTCGTAAGGTGAATCCGTCAGTGGAACAATCTTCGAAAAACTCCGGCTATCACCTTCTTCTTGATGGAGAAACCTTCACAAGAATTCTCCTCTTCTTCTTACAAAATGAAAGTAAGGCTTAGGAAGAAGAGAGAATGAGAGCTTTTTTTTCTTTTGGAATCACTTGGAGAGCTTATAACATGTATCAGATTTGAAAAGCAAATCATTATTCTCTCCAAGTTCTAAAGCCTTTTATATATAAAGTTGTTGAGGCTGATTTCGAGATACCTGAAAACTCGATCACCAGTTGACGGATGAACTCTTAAGCAATGGCTATTGTCACAACAAGGATTTCTTGGATTCTACGGCATTCTATCAGTCAACTGCCCATCATGAACCAATCAACTGATCTTCATGGGCTGAGCAAACAAAGGCATTCTGTTCGCTCTTAGTTGATTGACCAGTCGACTGGTATACCAGTTGACTAATGACTTTATCAGTTGACCAGCAAAAACCTTAACTTGGGGGTTTGCTCTGAGTACTCACTCTTACAACCTTAGCCTTGTCTTCTAATCTCCTCCATCAGCCTTGCGCCCCTCAGATGCTTCCTCATCTTTCACGTCTTGCCTTCAAGAGCTTCCTTCGGCCTTGTCCTTATTGTATGGTCTTCTTTTGCCCAGAGGCTTCTCATTTACAGGACTTCACCTTTGCCAAGAGCTTCTTGCTCCGGGACTTCAACCTCGCCAAGTCACACTTAGACTTACCTTTGCCAAGATCACACTTGGACTTTCTTTTGCACCTATCACCTGCACACTCAACTGCGCATATCAAATACAGATGCAAATCCCAACGCAAACCCTTTACCCAAACATTAAAATCTAAGGGTACATTGATTGCTCCGACACTACATATATCCCAAATAATCACTAAGACTATTACTGCTAGTACATGGATGATTTAAAGCCTTTTTAGCTATCAGGTAGAAGTTTTTTTGTCTCCATACTACTATAGTAAACAGCCAACCCCACTTAGTATGGAAAACACTTGGTTGTTTTTGCATACTACCACAATAAACAACACATTTTCAACAGTAATTAATCCAACTTATCAAACAATACAATCAATTAGCCTTATGAACATATCCATAATATTTTACTTTCATGCAATTATTTGTAAGAACTCTGACAAATTGCTCTTCCATAGTAGGATCTTAAGCATATTTGGATCAGAAGTATAATACTATAAATGTAGACAATTCTATAAGCTCTCTGATGCATCAAAAATTCAAAATGTAATTGATTGTAATATGGTGTAATAATATCCAATCCAAGAAGAACAACATAAAGCAATCAGAATATCATGATACAACAAAATAAAAAAGTGCAAGAATATAATGTTAGGGTAAAAATAAGTCCATCAAAATTTTCTAAAAATTGTTGACACGATCAAGCACGGAATAGAATCAATAAGAAAGGTGCCTTTTAAATTGTTGAGAGAAAGTAATTAAGAAAACACTATGGTGGTGTTTGGTAGGGTGTAATTTGTCTTGTAATGTAATTATGATTACATTACAAGACTGATTATTTTGTTTGGTTTACTTTTAAACTTGTAATGTAAAGTAATCTCGATTACAATAGATAAGTGAAGTTTTGCAATCTGGATTACAAAACAAATACTATGTAATCCGATTGCATTACGAGGTCATCGTTTAACCAAAATTTGAATGCCGAATATACCCCTAGTCCGTCGGCCGCCGCCTGCCGCCTGCTGCCGTCATCACCCGCAGGCGACAACCGACGGTTGCCGCCGCCGCGGCCGGCGGTGGCGGCCGCTGGTTGCCGGTGGCTGCCACAAGCTCCGGTAGAAGCGCAACGACCACCGGTAGAAGTTGCAGAATATTTTTGTCATTTTATAATAATACGACTTACATTCCTTATAAAAAATAATGGACACCAAACAAAAGAATGTAATCACCCTTGTAATCAAAGATTACATACATTACATTACCAAACGTAGTAATATAATCAAGATTACATTACATTACAAATTTGATTATATTAAAAGATTGATTACATTACACCCAACCAAACGTAACCTAAACTGCACCCAATAAGAAAATTTTATTTAGTCTACTGACACTGATCAACAAAAAAGTTATCTTTTAAATGGTTCAAAATATGAATAATTAAGCAAAACATTAAAAAATGGAATAAAAAATCTTTATTTAGTTTACTGAATCAGTTACTTTGAAGTACCTCGGCCTAGTGTTTACACTGGTTTGCTCAAGCTCGGTTGTAGGATTGTGAATATTTTGTTGCTGTGGGTTGTGTGTGCCAGCGCCATCAGCATAAGCATTAGAGTCATGATGGTTATTCCCTGTAGTTTCCTGGTTGGAATGTGCTGGATCTTGCTCAGTTCTCTGAGAACTGCGATGAAGGTAGCGCCAATACAGATGTGGTAGTGTAACAACGCAGCCTGCAGTATACCCTATGATCCACACAGTTAATGGAGTCCGGGGATGCTCATGTCTTGACAATGATAACACAATGACAGCTGCTAGAATTTGGCTCACATTAGCAACAAGCTCAACCGTAATCCACAAACCAGAGTTCAGAGGACTTCTGTTGTGATGACCATAGTTATCTGTTCTTCTCGTCAAAGATGAATTTGTTGAATTAGATAGATTTGGTGATGACAAAGCTAATTGGGAGGCAGGAGGTGGACTGCTTGTTGAAGGGTGATTTTCACTAAGTGTTTCATGTTGGCTACTGTGATCAGTTCGTGCAGGGATGGAGGTCGAAGCATCATTTGTGTCCAATATACCAATAACATACTCAATTCCATTTAAGTTAGTTGCTCGATCCATCAGCATAAGATGTGTATCACTATGATGCTCACAAATCATTCACTACGTTAGCATTTATAACCATCTGATAATGGGAGAGAAAAAGCAGCATCTGAAACTAGATGCGACCCACTCAAAACTTGTTTATTTCTGGGACAGCCTATAGTTTCTTCACAACTTGGTAGATATTATCGGGAGCACTTTAAATCCAATCTTTCAGCTTTGTTAAACTATTTTCTGAGATTTGCTTCACCTAATCCTTTATAAGCAAACCAAATAGCCAAAGGAGGAAACCCTTCAAGACATTCTGCTTTACAAAACATTGGAGAATAGTGTATCCATCCTATAAAAAGTGTGTATTCTGCAATCAAAACTGCAATATTAGCCAATAGCATCAACAAAAGATGCAAATTCAGGAGAAAACTAAATACAAGCACGTGCGTATCCAGAAATTCTGACTGTTCACAGAGAATAAAAGGAGAAGCTAGTTATTGAACGACATACTCTGTTGATAATAAACCGAGCCTAGGCATAGACAAGCGTTGGAACCAATATTCCCTCGTCTCTGCAACCTACAAGAATTTTTTATCAGGTTGAAGAAGGAACCTCACCAGCATTGAATAGAAAGATAACTTCAACATGAACATTTTTCCACTAAAAGCTGCCATATCCTAATGATACGATGTATGATTTACGCCATTGCATCCATAACCTACCAATTGTGGAAGGCAATGAACGAGGAATAATTAACGCGAGGCAAATTAGCGTCAGAGCAAAAATCCTACCAAATTCGATATTGCCTTCGCAAACTAATCAATAAATACACCATCGGAATCAACGGAGGTCAAACAAAAAAATTGATAAAAATAATTTCAAATCATAATTGATCCCACAAGAAATACACCGCAACCCGCCCGTAGATGCAATCTACAAGAGAGGAAGAGCCGAAGAAGGAGAATTAACGAACTCACAGGAACCCTTGATTCCACGCCCGTGCTCCTCCCACGGATCGGAAGCTCCCTCCCACACCGCGCTTAATGTCGTCCAATTTGGGGAGCTTTTTTGGTGGAATATTTTGCCCTGGCAGCGTCCGATCGATGAGGACGCGACGGAGAGCTGACTGGTTGGAAACGGTCCCAGCGACTCCGTTTTTATTTGGTTTGACCGGAATCCTCGCCCGTGCTAACGCACGGTCAGAATCCTCGGGCGCCCTTGTGTATTCTGGGCCACTTATTGAGCGTAGGATCGTGATCGAACGGCCTGTAATATACTTGAGCAACATTAGGCTTCTCGTTGGATTAGAGTAAAGCTACAGCTACTAGTCGACGCTATTGCACAAGCATACTTAGGGCGTGTTTGATTCAGGGTGATCGTTGATAATCTTAATTGGTTATCAATGATAACCTTGTTTGGTTTAAGTAATTGATGATTCCTGATAATGCAATATTCTCGCCACGTCAGCAATTAGGGAATATAACCCAGAATGGGAAAACCTTGGAAGCTTTAGGTTTTTCACGATTCCGAGGTTAACAAAATTTTTCTTCCCAGATTATCCTCCAAGCGACAAGCGGCAATGGTGAGCAGGTGGGCACCGTGGAGCAACGATGGCTAAGACGGAGCAACGATGATGGTTCGCGAAGGAGAGAGCAGCAGTCATAGGCGCACGATTCTCCTCTAAATAGTTTGCGAAGGAGGAAGCAATGGCCTAAGGCACACGGTGCCAGCGGTTCGCAGAGCGGCAGAGGAGGCACCAACAGTTTACAGAGGGAGACAGAGACGACACCGGTGGTTCACGGAGCAGGCGACCCACCGATGGAAGGAGCAACGGCCCAAGCCGCACTGTGCCGAGGGTTCACGGAGGAGGGAGCAGTGGCCTGAGACGAACAGTGCTGGTTCATTGAGGAGGCACCGATGGTTCGCAGAGGAGGGAGACGGTGCCAGCAGTTTGTGAAGGAGACAACACACTACCGGAGGGAGCAACGACCCAAGATGCACGGTGTCGGTGGTTCATGGAGGAGGGAGCAGCAGCCCAAGGCAGACGGTGCTGGCGGTTCACGAAGGAGGCGTCGGCGGTTCGAGGAGGAGGCGTCGGCGGTTCACAGAGGAGGCGCCGGTAGTTCATAGAGGAGGAGTCGACGGTTCGCAAAGGAGGAGTCGGCAGTTCGTGGAGGAGATAGCACGCTGACGGTTTACGAAGGATGCGCTAGCAACGATCGTAGAAGAAGCACAATAACATGAGGAAGAATCAATTTTTTAATCAAATATTTAAATTTATTTAAATTATATTTTAAAATATATATATACTTATTTTAAATTTTAAAAATTAAAAATAAATTTTATTTATTTATTACATATATTATCAACTTATTAATTAATAATAATAATTTAATTTTAAAAATTAATTAAATATCAAATTAAACAAAGGGTAATATAGTAAATATCAAATTAGATTATAGCATAACCTACGCTCAACCAAACAACATTGGTTATGTTTTATTCTCGATAACCTTGGTTATGTGATTATTTGGTAATCACATAACTAAGACTATACACGATAACTTGAACCAAACGCACCCTTAATATCATCCAAGCGCAGGAATAAATTTAATATTTAATTTAATAAATAATTATTATGATCATTTAATATATACAACATCAAATAAATAAATAAATTTAAATAACTTATTAAATTAAATAAATAAACTTAAAAGCATTTTAGTTGCTTATGAATAAAGATTATGAGTAATACTTGTAAAGTTATTTATTAATAAAACTCCTGTGATAAATAAACAAGCAAACTCTTATACTTAAACTCATAAATCTTTCTTGTGAACATGTAACTAAACATTCTAATTTTTTTTTTTAAAAAAAAATGTGTATACGACATAGTAAAATTAAACTTTGAAAGCAATAAATAGCATTAGTCAACTTTTAGAGCACGAACTGAACTAAATAGGCTTCGATCTACTATCTATCAATGTAAGGTGACAAACAACATAATAAACACTACAAATATTTTTTTAAAAAAAATACTTTTATTAATTGACATCAAAAATTTAAGTTTTTGAACTGATTAATTTTGAGAGATAACTAATTTGACCCTATAAAAATTTCCATCAATCATAAAAATAAATCAAGAAGAATAATAGAAGCCAACATTCTTAGACTAGTTTTTCAACTAAGGAAAACAATCTCCTGTAATAATTAAAATTTAATTTTAAATCTCTTAAAGGACTTAAGAGCATCCACAGTGGGAGTTCTTTCGAAACTCCCACTACGGATGTGGCAATACGGAAGAAGCTCCTTCCCACTATAGGAGGGAGCTTCTTCCCCATTTGACAAGGAGCGGCTCCATACAGATGGAGCCGCTCCTTCACCGTTTTTTTTATTTTTGTAATTAAAATAAGTTTGTTAATTTAAATATAATATTAGAGATATTTTTTTAATTAGGAAAGAAATATATATAGTTTGGAGGTTTAAAAAATATGGGATCACAAAGTTTCATGTTAGCAATTTATAAATTTAAATTTTATAAAAATTTAATGGTGTATAATGTAAACTATGGAGGAGAAATGAGAATTATATATAGTGAAAAATATGGAACATGAAGGAGTTGTTGAGAGGTTTTTGATAATGGAAAGAGTATGAGATTTTTAACTTTTGATGTGGCACAGACATGACAACGAAGAAACTCTCAATAAACTCTAACCGTTGTGGATGCCCTAATCATTACCTCTAAAAAAAGGAAAAATTATTTACTCGTACAAGTAGAATGTTTAGGAGCTCACAATCCAAACACTGATGACGTATTACAGAAAATCAACTCCAGCTCAAACTTGCATTATCCTAGCTAAAACCATCAACGATGATAATTAATTAAATTCGAATCAAATTTTATATCCTCTATTTTCATACCCACTTGATATCCTCCTCTATTTTCATACCCACTTGACATCAAATATCTATCCTCGTATTAGACTAATTAAAAGATCGAATATCTTCTGTACTAATAAATTTTTTTCTTCTTATTCAACCATTATCATTCAACAAAAATAACATCATATTAAAAAGTATATATATATATATATATATATATATATATATATATATATATATATAATTAATCATCTATATAATCTAGATCTACTCCTGACGAACACAGATCCTCTTAATCACGATTTGTGGTCCAAAAGATGGACCACTATATTCATTGATTGATGGAAATATATCCCACCTATTTAAACATATGAGATCCCTCTCCATCAATCAATCAACTTATGTGATCCATCCTCTGGACCATAGATCCTGTCTCTACTCCTGACATACAAAAATATAATTAATGGATCTTTTTTTAAAAAAAAAAATCTTTAATAAGAAATATAAATCTGATGGATGAAAATGTTCCATTCGAGATAAATTTTACAGGAGAAGATTATACCACAATGTCGGTGTCTATATCACAGTTTTGATATTACTGACTTGGCTAACAAAAATACATCTAAAATCTTGTTACTCACCGCCGATTGGGCACCACCCACCTTATTTTCCAAAAAATTTTAGTACTCAGTAAAAGTAAATTTCCCTATGTATAGCCCATAATCGTATCGCTTGAACACTAGGAATTTCTCCTTTTCTTCAGTCGATTTCTAGCTTTCATAGCCTTTTCTAGGCTCCTAATCCGCAGGCTGATAAGAGTTGATGTCGATAGCCTCTTCCCAGGCGTGTTAGATTGTTCGGATTCTTTAGCTGGTAGTGGAGGGGCAGTTGGTGCCATTGGCTTCGATCCACCAAAAGTAGAGAAATCTGGCTGAGCAGCAGGAGCTGGTTGAGAAGCTAAATCAGGTAGCTTCAAAAACTTCCTGACTGGGGGTTGTCTCATGGCTGTCAACAAGTTAAATACAATACTCTTTAAGAATGCACTACCATAATCATTAATCCTTGTTACTGAACACATGAGCACCACAAGTAAAAGGGTTAAAATCTAACAACTCACCAAAGCCATGTGCAAGCGAGAAAAGGTTGGATGTTATCCAGTAACAGAAAATAGCCTGGAAATTCAAATAAAAGTAAAATCAGCAGGGGAAAAAGTGAAACATCATACCCATCCACCTTTGAATACTTCTACATAGATAACCAAATTACTTTAAAGGGAATAATTACATGAATAACACCACATTGCCATCCTAATAAGATGTCTTCGCCAAATTACTACATCAATGAAAGAAAGTTACGACCTAAACATATTCAAATTTAAATAAGAAACATGGTTACCATATAGAGCTTCTACAAATGCGAGAGATAGACTGGAGGTTTCATTAGCACCAGAACAAGTTAATACCTTCATCATATATGTTATTTGTATGTGATCATGGATAAATTAACAAGAGTTCAATAAGAATAGATGTGAAGTTTTGAATTATGGAGATAAGCTTTAGAAACAAAAGGGATTCTGCTGAATGTGAGTCAACAAATAAAATGTAACTTCAATTGTAATAAAAAAGATTAAAATAAAAGATTCTTAAGTTGAATGGACAAGAATGTAAGAGATAATATTACACTTATTGCAATCTATGTAAAGCATCTGTCATTGAATTCTTATGTAAAGCATCTATAGCGATTTTTTTTTAATTTCAACTAAAAGAGAATTTGATAAAGATATAATTTATACGATGGTTATTGGATCATTATGCAAAGTGCATGTTCTCAAACCATCATAATTGCATTTTGGCATGCAAGCTACTATGCAGCTGTTCTGAAAATTATGATATTAAGTGTATCAATAACGGTAAGCTTAAGTAATTGTTCACAATTAAAAAAAAAACAGAAGCCTACAACATAAATGACAAATTAAGATCTAAGATTGTAATACTTCCTATAAAACATGTACATCCTATGAGAATTTTTTTTAAAAAAATTATCCTCTTAACTCTAAGGTGTCTACCATACAGATATTATCCCTATTGAACTTTATACGAGACATTATTGGATTTTAGTATTCAACAAAAAAATAAAATGAGAGATCGATGAAGATATCATCTTTATAGGATAATGATATGTTTCAGGTTGTGTAAATAAATTGTATGTGGTCAAATCACCACTATGCAGAATCATATGCAGTGATTATGAAAAAATCCTTAACTATTGTTTGTAACCAACAGTAAATTATTAATGGTCAGAGAAAATAGTGGACGCCTACCATTTATATAACAAGGTAAATAAGAGTCGCGCCCATTCTCACAAATTAAGAGCAAGAAGACAGAAATAAATGGAAAAAAAAATAGGAAATCCGCATGCCACACCCATTCTCTGTAACTTTGTAAATGATAATATCTTCTAGAAAATGATATTTTGTTACCTAATACTTCTACAATGGTAAGAAAAGGCTCCAGATAGTTCAATACCTTCGGAAAATGGGCTGTAAATGGGACAGTCATAAGAGCAATAACTCTGGAGAAGTTTTTCATAGTATTCAACATCGGATTTCCTTCCATTCCTTCTTGCATGTTAAGCTAAATAGACAATAAAAAATAACTATTTAGTTTTACTAGAAATAATATCAAATTACAATAAAAAAAACTATTTCAGAAAAATAATTCTAATAAGTCGAAGAGAAAGAAGAACATGATAATTAAATACAATTAACGTGAATTACTTTAAGACATTACTAGAAACAAAGATGAAGCTTTCACGTTAATAATCCTGTTTTAAGTACCATGGCAAACACAACAAAAAATATGCTTGCATTGAACATTGTCTTTGAGATGAAATAGCATTGTTTGCAAACTCAGCCAATCTTGATATGGATCAACTAAGTTGGCTGGAATCAGTAATAGTCAATTAAATTGTGGATAAAGATTTCAGGCATATGCCAGTCACTAATTTGAGGGTTGTCAGATATTTAAGAAACGATCAGAAATTGCTGAAATAACAGTGGAATAATCATTTGAATGAAGTAAAAAATCATTAATCTGGCTGCCGCAACAACGGATCTTCCGCTCGAACGGCCGTCAATCGTTCCGATCGCGGTCGCTTCGGAGTCAGCTACTTCCGGCGAACCCTTGCGACAACGAAAAAGACGCCGCGCGGAAGCGTCCTCCCGTTCTGCGACTTCTACCTTGAAGACCCCAACACTGGTCGTCTCTGAACCCTCCTCCGAGCAGAGCGAGACCTCCATTCCTCCTCTCGAGCAGGGAGTCGTAGAGCTTCCGGCTTCTATGTCCTCCGATCAGACACCCTCATTGTCCGTGCTGCCTCATGGGACAATTTGCGCGCCGCCAGTCGCTTTCATGCCACCATCTTTGGCGAAGGCCCAAGTGTCATGCATCAGACCGTTTCCAACGTCCCGATCTTCAGGCAGGGCGACTTTAGACCCCTCTGGCCCGAGCAGCTAGAGGCAAATAACGGCAATCATCCATTTGCCGACCGACGAGTATCGCAATACGGACGACCAGCGTCCCTCACCCCCGAGCACCAGATAAGGATCCAAGGGCCGCTCGCACAAATATGGGTTGATGCCCGAGCCCGTGCGGTGGTCATCTCTCCGGGGGAGCTCGCCAACAGTCACACCCAGATGTCCACTGGGGTATGTACGCTGCTTTTGTATTTACTTTTTATCCGTTTGACACACAAATTTCTTGTTGCTACAGTTCTGGGTTGAGAGCCTAGTCATGTGTCACAGACTTGTCTATTTGGAGCACGAAGTCCAGCAGTTGCATGCTTAAGCGCCCAATCGACTGCTTCACAGGTGCGCGTGGAGCAGATGGGCGCTGAGTGGCCCAATTAAGGGTCGATCTGCATAGGAGCTCCGAGCTACTGGGCAGAAAAGGGGAAGAGTGTCGAGCAGGTAACACGGCGAGGCTCAACAAGCAGGTTGCCTCCTTTGAAGCAAAGATCCACTCGGCCAACACCAGGAAGCTCCGAGTTATCGAGGATTTAGAAATCAAGAACAAAGAGTTTCGGGTATTGGCTCAGAACCTGAAGGAAGCGGAGGCCTCCTTGACTGTCGAGCGAGAGGATCGATCGGCCAAGCGCTTTGCCGTAAAGACCCAGCTTGCCGAAAAGGATGAGGAGCTGGCCAAATTGAAAGCGGACCTGGAAGCATCCCGAGCGACCCTCGAGGTTTATGAGGATGCTGAGTCTAGCTGGTTCGAGCTCATGAAGAGGGACTACCTCCGCTCGGACTCCTTCAATGATCAACTCACCGACCGGGCGCTCTGTCTCTTTAACCTTGCCATCGACGGAACGCTCGACCAACTGAAGGGTGGCGGCTATATCCCGACCGGTTCGACAAACAGGGTCATCAGCCGCGACAAGATGACTGAGTCGTTGCCCGACGAGGTACTGGATTACCTCAAGTGAGCCCGCTCCTGCGATGTCGGCCTTTTTGTATTGCTCCTTGGGCCTCTTCTTGTATTGCTCCTTAGAATTTTTTTAAGTGTTAATGGAAGATCACCCGTTCGACATGCATTTCCTTTTATGCAATGATTTCCGCTCTGCTCGAGTAGGACCACTTATCGTTTTTGCGAAAAATTTATTACGTGTGGCTCCATGGACTACTGAGCGACGACTTTATATTCGTCGATCGTCTTTATACGTAGTATGCTTAGCTTTAGAGCGGTTGATCAGCCGTTTTCCGTTGTAGCCTCGGTTTAGAGTTGTCGCTCGACCGTTGACGAAGACCAGGGTTTAACGTCGTCGCTCGACAATTGAAATGCATAGGCACGAGTTTAAGGTCGCCCCTCGACCGTTGAAATGTGTAGACACGAGTTTAAGGTCGCCGCTCGACCGTCGATGAAGACAAGAGTTTAAGGTCGCCGCTCGACCGCGGATGCTGGCGAGGGTTTAAGGTCGCCGCTCGACCGTTGATAACGACAAGGGTTTAAGGTCGTCGCTCGACCGCTGATGACGACAAGAGTTTAAGGTCGCCGCTCGACCGTCGGTGAAGACTAGAATTTATAGTCGCCGCTCGACTTTTAACTTAGTCGATTGGCTCAGGAGTCTAGAACACATGTGATTTTATTCATATTTGTCCTGCATCAAGAAGACATACATGCACTTATACAGGTACATCTATATTTATTCACGCACCTTTCACCCGGCCCTATAGGGTTGTAGATGGTTCGCGCTCGAAGGCCGCTCGAGCTATATTTCGTCTTCATCCTTCCGATAGTAAGCTCCCGAGTGAAGCTTCTGCACAATCTTGTAGGGTCCCACTAGGGGGCTTCGAATTTGGTGACGTCGCCGACCGGCTTTATTCTTTCCCACACCATATCGCCGACTTAGAAGGACTCGGGATCACCCTCCGGTTGTAGTATTATTTCATCCGCTGTCGGTACACCATCAGCCGAACGACAACCTTATCCCGTGCCTCATCCACCAAATCGAGCTTTATAAGTCTTCGCTCGGCATTCCCCTCATCATAAAGCTGCACCCGATCAAATTCCACTCTGACTTCCATTGGGACTAACGCTTCACCGTCGTACACCAACTGGTGTTACGCCGGTCGCCTCCTTTGGAATCGTGCGAAGGGCCCACACGACGCTGGGGAGCTCGTCGACCTAGCTGCCTCTTGCGTGGTCGAGTCAAGCTCGTAAATCTCTAAGGATCTCCTTATTAGTGACTTCCACTTGGCCGTTGCTTTTGGGTAAGCCACTGAAGTGAAGGCTTACTGAATGTCATAGCCTTCACACCACTCCCTGAGCTTCTGACCGGCGAACTGCCTCCCGTTGTTTGAGACGAGCCGATAGGGGATACCGAACCGGCACAAGATGTTCTGCCAGACGACTTTGATGACCATTTGCTCAGTTATTTTTGCTAATGGCTCGACTTCCACCCATTTTGAAAAATAATCCACGACGAGCAGGTCGCCATTGGAAACGGCCCAACGATATCCATACCCCATTGGTTGAACGGGCAAGACACCGTGAACGCCTTCATTTCCTCGATCGGTCGATGCAGGATACTGTGATATTTTTGGCAGGACAAGTAGGTAGCTACAGTTCGGGCAGCGTCCTCTTGAAGTGTGAGCCAAAAATATTCGACCAAAAGGATCTTCCGGACTAGTGAGCGGCCGCCCGGATGACTTCCGCAGGAGCCTTGATGTACCTCTTGGAGGATGCACTATGTGTCTTCTGATCCAACACATTTGCGCAGTGGCCTCGAGAAAGCCCGCTTATAAAGCTGATCCTCGATCAACGTAAATCGTTCATCTCTTTTTTTCAATAGACAAGCTGCTTCCTGATCAGACGGTGTGCTTCCTGATCGGAGAAATTCGATCAACAACGTCCTCTAATCGATTCGAAAGGAAATTCCCTCCATCCGGTTGATATGCGCCACCAGTGAGACCTGCTCGATCAGCTAGCTTATCACGATCGGGGATAATGAACTAGCTAACTTAGCCAGTTCATCTACTATCTGATTGTTTGATCGGGAGATCTTCTGTATAATGACTTCTTGGCAATTTGCCTTTAGCTTCTCGAAAGCTTCTGCGTACAGCTTAAATCGGGAGCTGCTTATTTCGAACGTTCCCGATAGCTGCTGAGCGGCTAACTAGGAATCCGAGTGGATGAATATTTTTGTAGGTCCAACGGACCGAGCAGTCTATAGACCGGCTATCAAGGATTCGTATTCGGCTTCGTTATTAGTCGCCCGATAATCCAACCGAACAAACAGCTGCATCCAGTCCTCCCGGGGTGAAATCAACAGAATGCCAATCTCGCTGCCTTGCCGAGTGGATGAGTCGTCGACGTATATCTTCCAAGTTACATCTGGCTCGATGTTCTGGACCTCGGTGATGAAATCAACCAAGGCTTAGGCTTTAATCGTCGTTCGAGGCTGGTACTAAACATCGAACTCACTGAGCTCAGTCGTCCACTGGATTAGCCGCCCGGACGCCTCTGGATTTAGAAGAACTCTTCCCAGGGCATTGTTGGTCATCACGATGATCGAGTGCGCCAGGAAGTATGGGCGGAGTCTCCGAGTGGCTAGCACCAATGCGTTTGCTAATTTTTCAAGACAGGTGTAGCGGGTCTCTGCGGTTTTCAATATATGACTCAAAAAATACACGAGTTGTTGTTCATGATCGTTCTGTTTTACTAATATCGAGCCAACCGCATACTCGGTGGATGACAGGTAGAACCAAAGCGACTCGCCAGCACTTGGCTTGGCCAATACAGGCAAGGTGTTGAGATATTCCTTAAGCTCTTCCTGCCTTGTCACATTCTGCGTCCCATTGGAATTTCGTCGCTCGGCGCAGCACCTTGAAGAACGAATGACTCCGGTCGGATGACTTGGAGAAGAACCTTGATAGCGCGGTGATCCGTCCGATCAATCACTGGGCCTCTTTCAAGCTGCGGGGTGGGGGCATGTCTTGTTGCGCCTTCACCTCGTTCGGTGACGATGTATTTGAGAAAGCGGCCACTCTTCACGCCGAACAGACATTTGCATGGGTTCAGTTTTATCCCATATGCCCTTAAGGTTTGGCATGTTTCTTCGATATTTGCACAAAGATCAATAGTTCGGAGGGATTTTATTAATATGTCATCGACATATACCTCCATGTTACGACCGATCTGCTGACGGAACACTTTATTCATCAGTCTCTGGTAGGTGACGCCGGCGTTCTTCAATCCGAACGGCATCATGTTGTAGCAATACGTTCCATCGGTCGTGATGAAGCTAACCTTCTCCTGATCCTCCCGGGCGAGCGGCACTTGGTGGTACCTTTGGTACGCGCCGAGCATGCAGATCAGCTCTAGGGATGGCAATTTCACCCGAACCCGTTGGAGGATCCGACATCCGACCCGAATGGAGGAGGGTATAGAGGGACTATCAATACCCAATACCCGACCCGAATACCCGATTAAATAATATATATACATATATTAAAGAAAATTTTCTTTTTCCAAAATCAACTTACTATTTTTGTTGATATTAGGAGGATATTATATAAATATTTAATCTATTTTTTTAATTATATATATATATATATATTTTAATAGGTTGTTAATTTTAATATATTTTTATTGAATGATAATAGTTGGATAGAAAGAAGAAAAATTATAACTATAGAAGATATCCGATCATTTAATGGGTATGGGTATAGCCATCGAAGATCCTATACCCGATGGGTATGGGGACGGAGGATATAGAATCCGACCCGAACACGACCCATTGTCATCCCTAATCAGCTCGCAGCCTGCCGTAGAGTCTACCACTTGATCGATCCTTGACAGCGGATAGAAATCCTTTGGGCGCGCCTTATTTAAGTCGCGGAAGTCGATACAGACCCTCAATTTGTTGCCCGGCTTGGAGACCAGCAGAACATTAGCGAGCCAACTCAGGATTGGACTTTCCGGATGTGTCTAGCCTCCAGCAATTTTTCGATCTCCGCCCAGATGATCAGATTCTGCTCCGCGCTGAAGTCCCTCTTTTTCTATTTCACGGGCCTAACATCCGGTTGGGCGTGAAGCTCGTGTTAAGCCACACTCGGCGAGATACCAGGGAGTTCATGTGTCGACCAGGCGAACATATCGTAGTTTTGTCTAAGGCATGCGACCAACTCTGCCTTCTTGTCATTCTCCAGGTCGGTAGTTACAAAGGTGGTTGTCTCTGATCGGCTTGGGTGAATTTGCACCTCCTCCTTCTCGTCATAATCCAGCGTAGGAGGCTTCTCTGTGATAGCGTTCACCTCCAGGCGCGGGTTCTTCCGACTGGCCCTTGCTTCAGATTTGACCATCTCGACGTAGCATCGCCGAGCAATAAACTGATCGCCTTTGACTTCGCCCACCTTATCGTCCACCGAGAATTTGATCTTCTGACAGAACGTGGATACTGCTGCTCGGAACTCATTGAGTGCTGGTCGGCCCAGTATGATTGCGCGTCCACCATAATGAAATTTATGGTCCTTATCCTCTTTAGCGGCTCCTCCCCGAGTGAGATAGCCAGGTGGACTTAGCCGATCAGCAACACTTCGTTGCCTATGAAGCCGTATAGTGGAGTCGCAGCAAATCACTCCGATCGATTTACAGTTGATCAAACACCTTCTTGAATATAATATTCACCAAGCTCTTTGTGTCAATAAAGATTCGGTGAATAACGTAGTTAGCGATTACCGCTCGGATGATCAACGCATCATCACGAAGGACCTCCACTCCCTCTAGGTCCCTCGGACCGAAGCTGATTTCGAGTCCTTCGGCCCTCTCCTTGCTATAACCGACAGCGTGAATTTCAAGTCGCCTAGCGTGTGACTTCCTCGCTCGATTGGAATCACTGCCGGTTGGCCCTCCGACGATCATTCCTATTTCTTCCCAAGCAGCGTTGCTCCTGTTCTCCTCTCGAGCCGAAGGCCTGCCCCGCTCAACGGATGCTCGGACTGGGCTTGGGTTGTTCCTTCGCTGGGGCTAGTGGTGTCGAGGCTTGGCTGTTGTCCTTTCTTCTTCCCTTCGCCCAGCTAATCAACGCCTATGTCTCTGATCAGGAGATGGTGATCGACAGCGATACCCCATGGGGTAGGTCTACTAGCTATTGGCGTCATGTCATAGCAGTCTCGGGTGTTGTGTGTTGCCAATTGATGGAAGAAACAAAATATTGACGTCCATATTTTGCCTTTTGCAGCCTTTGGGCGACCGGTTGCCACATGCTGCATGGCATGCGTCCTGGACTCATGGTGTGGCTATGCTCCTCTAGATCGAGACCCCTTAGGGGGTTGATGGCTGCTCAGCTGTCGTCGTTCAGATGCTCATGCGGGCTCGGCAGGCGTCTCCCTCCTCGGCGCCTGGGCTTCTTCCACGTTGATGTATTCGGTGGTCTTCTTTTACAGGCGGCCGAAGTCCCTTGGCGGCTTTCGAATGAGCGATCGAAAGAACTCCCCCTCGATGAGTCCTTGGGTGAAGGCGTTTATCAGAACGTCTGAGGAGACCGCTGGAATGTCTGGAATGTCCATGGCCACCTAATTGAAGTGTTGGATATAGGTCCTCAATGCTTCCCTGGACTCCTGCTTCAGCAAGAACAAATTCACGCTCGTCTTCTGATGGCAACGGCTGCTGGCGAAGTAGTGTAGGAACGCCGCTCGGAAGTCCTTGGAAATTGTGAATTGATCCGTCCGACAACCTCTTGAACAGCGTTGTGCTAACCTGGAGAGAGTGGTGAGGAAGACCCGACACTTCACTCTATCGGTGTACTGATGAAGTGTGGCCGTGTTGTCGAACTTGGCCAAGTGATCGTCTGGATCGGTAGTTCCGTTACACTCTCCGATCGCTAGCGGCGTGTAGTGCCTTGGCAGAGAGTCGTTCAGGATCCCCTGCGAAAATTGCTAATTGATCTGCTCGGGCGAATCACTCTCCCTTGGTGCCTTCCCTTTCCCTGCGTCCCGAATAGGCACATCATCTGAAGAAGACCCCCAGTCCTTGTCCGCTCGGCCCCGTTCCTCCAATAGGGTCTTGAACAACACTCAATGAAAGGGGATAAGGGGCGCTTCCCCATACGTGTCAATCGGCTTCGTGCTATTACCCTGAGCGAATATTCGGTCTACTCGGTCACCGTGTTCAGCCAGTCGACCAACGGCTGATGCTGCTGGCTCTTGCGCTTGGCATTTGGCCAACACCTGTTGTTGTTGCTGCTCCACTATCTTGGTCGCTCGGGCTTGTACCAGCATGTCAAGCTCCTCTTGTGTCAGCGTCACTGTAGTGAATAACAATAAAATTGTCACGCCCCCAGAAGAGTCCCTGCCAGATAAAAATCCGGCAACATCTCCCCTGTACCGGTGACAATATGAAGCATACATACATACATCACAATATATGAACATAAACAACAGATTCATCAGCCCACACGGCTGGAACATACATAAAATAGAAACAACATAACCATGTATCAACTATATGTATATGTCATAGTTTTCATAAACTACAATTACTATACAGATAAACGACATCTGTAATAAAATTGCAAAATGTAAATACAGCGAAACAAAAGTAAAACAAACCAGAAAATCAGCACGTCGAGATCTCTGAGCAACTCTATGAAAGTCCAAAATCAACTATAATATCAAAAGGATCCCTGTGTCTACAAAACTGGGGACCAAGGAATGTAGCAAATTAGCCAAATCAGCATCTTCCATTTTCTCGTTCAGATGCAGGCTACGCTCTCATAGACGGCGCCAAAATGATCCTGTCCGAAAGTAGGAAGGTGGAAAGTTGGGGATGTGGGTGTTTCGCTGACCTCGTTCTGCTCTGCAAAAGAAGTAGCGTCAGTGCCGAGCCAGGAAGGGGTCCCGACGTTGACCCTCCGACGCTCAAGTCAGTCACCGGAACTTGTAGAAGAAGTGGAGCAACAGTAGAACTAGCACCAAACAGTAATCGTGCGTACCTCTACTGGTGATATACCCCCCTTTATATAGAGCCCTGGTGGGCGACATGCACGCTTCTCAAGACATGGGTGCGTTCTCCAATACATCATATGAAAGGACCTATCAGGAAAATACCTCTGACATCATACCTTAACAGGACGTGCATATCCTTGACAAGACAGTAAAAGCTGTCACCGTACGATCCGCCTGTCGTCCATGTCTCGTGTCAATGACACTATCTCCCAAAAGGATGTCAAGAGAGACTGTAGTGGTCTCATTGCTTGGCCGAGCGGGATAACCGCTTGGCCGGGACTCCGCTCCGTTGATGGCCAGGTCCCGCTACTTGGCCGAGCAGGGTAGCCGCTAAGCCAAGACCCCTCCGCTCTATTGACCTCTGACTGTGTAGTAACATGCACTCCTCCGATCGGACAAACTATCTGGTTTCCTTTGACGTCCTGCTGCTCCGTACTGAGAGTCGGTTGTCTTACGTATCATCCCGAGCTGGACGAGCAGTCTGCTCGGACATGTCTCCCTTCGGTATGACCCTCACTAACCCGACCGGCTATTGCAAATGTCCTTCGTTAGGCCCACCTGAGCGTTGACCACCTTGACTTTAACCTCTACCTTGGCAGTTGACTCATGCCAAGTGGGCCTTCCTCTATCGCCGCATCAATCATGGTAGCAAAGAGACAAGGCTGCCACAACTACAAGGTTTTCTGTTGTCAAGCTCTAAAAATGTAATAGGACAATGTTATCACCTGTCACCTGTCACCTGTCACCTGCCAAAGAGAAAGTGCATGGGAAAAATCTTACCCATGAGAGGAAAAGCCACTGAGTTGGACTTCCTAAGCTTATTTCACTAATCCATGTCCCACAGGAAGAAGAGATACAACTTCAAATGTGGGTGAATGGTTTTGCATCATTATATGTACCATATTATTAGTTTACAACTAAGTCCTTATATTAGTGTATATTTTAGTATGGCTAGTAACTATGATGTTTAATTATTTATTATTAATTTCTTCATTAATGAAAGATATTTAATAATTATTAATTTAAACTAAAGAAATGAATCGTTAATCTATTACTATAATTAAGACTATTTATTACTAGTATTATTAAAAATACATATTAATAATAGGCAATATTAATTTAATCAATTAATAGCAGTATCAATAAGCAATCATGATTTTGTATTAACATAAACAAGAAAATGAACTAAATTAGGGTTACATTATTAAATATTTACTAATTAATATATAGTAATTACTATTGATCTAATTTAATACCACATTATTTACTATCTGAATTGTCTCATAATATTAGATCACATGATATTAATTCTGATACTTGATTGACTTAAATTATATAATTTATTTATAGTAGTTATTTAACCGTTTATTAGAATTATTTATTTTTATTTAGTGATTCATTAATAATAACATATTAAACGTAATGATGATATTTTAAATATAAAATAGTAATAAAAGAACACATCATGAATCAGATTAAAATTTCAAAGTAAGTTCATATCATTGAAAACAATAATAATTATGAAGTGTGATACTAGTATAATATATAATAAATGAAGATTTTTTTTAAAAAAAATTTCTTGCTAATCTCAATCTGACAATACTTGATCGAAAAACAAATACTTGAGCTTTTGAGTTGTCTGATACAATTTGACAACCATGTAAAAGAAACAGATTTTAATAAGTATCTTATTTGAATGTTCACGCTATTTTTTGAATAGGATTAGAAGGCAGTTGATAAGACGTTGCAAGCATAGCTCCAAATGATGAATGGAACCATATATCCTTATACGCAAATGCCTTTATAATTCTGACCAGTTCTATTTGGCTATAATTTGAACTGATTTTAACTAAAAAACAAAAAGTAATTGACAATGAAATTTTAAAAAATATAATCAAATTTTATGAAAAATGAAAAATAAAACACAAGCAGCAAAAAAAGTTGAATCGTAATTCGAGCCCATTTAAATGAGAAATTTGAGCAACATTTCCTCTACCACCTGAAAGCTTATGAGAAGTATTAATATCCAGTTCACACCAATCATGATGTATGTCCACCTTACAATTTGAAAGAATAGATTTTATCAATTAGATATTGAGTAAAAGACACAAGACACTTAACTGCGTTAATCCACATACCATAGTTATGACATGCCTTATCTAAGGTTACGAAGGTTACCTCTACAGTTGCTAGAAAGGTTAGTGCTGCTAGTACTGGAAGCATGTACTGGGGATCAGGAGTCGTCAAATCAGTAAACCAAAAAGCACCGCCTCCTTTAAAAGATGGAACTTTCTCAACCATGTTTGAGATCTAAAAAATAAAAACAGAAACTAACTCTGTCAGCAGACATCCAGAAGTTGACTGATGTCAACGTGGCCAAATAGCTAAAATTAGCTAAAATGAGACAATGAACTTACAGCTAAAAAGAAACTGATGAAAATAGGCCCTTGGATAAAAAGCCCCTTCAATGGTGTGAACGGAGTGACACCATACCTAGAACCACCCACACACAAAATATATATAAAAAAACCAGGTAAGCAAATAAAAAAGATTTAAGAATGGGAACAATGCCCATTTCTGAATTAAGTATAGTTGATTGTAAAATGCTCAGACAATAGAAATTTCTCCACACTGTATATGGATGATAAACCAGGAAAATATTACAGGTGTTATTATGGAACCCTTTCACACTCCATAACATCCACGCCAAATGTGTGACTAAATTATAGCATAATAGAGAGTTCTCAATTTATATTTGATGTGTTTTTTTACATTCTTTTAGCAAAATAGATAACGAGATATATAACTAAAGAAGAAATAGAAACAAACTGTAAAAACAAAATGGAGCTCAGCAATGGTTATGGTAATACACTCTGCTTCTGCCTATTTTAGAGGGCCAAGTTTGACAAAGTGCCTCCTGATCTGCATCCTTTCAACTTATGCTGGTTAAGATTTTTGTGTACACATACATCCTTTTCCAAATTTACACTCATATGAGTATATTCATTGTATATCAAAGGAATCATGATGTAAAGGGTTCTCATCAAAACTACCAAATAAATCATTGCAACATACATCTAGATCCATCTACAGCATTCATAACACTGTTACTAATATCATATTACTTCAAGTTATTCTATCTTCCTTAATACCAAATCATGTCAAACTTTACTCATAGTAAGCACCCATCATTGTCCTAAACACTGTTATAATGCATGGTTGCATGTCAGTTTACATGACTGAAACATTTCATTCTGTCAGCCGATTAGAACATGGAACAGTTGAAACCCTGAAAAAGTACCCAAGTCTCGTTCTGTCTTCACATGACTCATCTTCTTGTGTCCAGAACAACTTCGTCTTCTTCACAAGACTCGTGCTCTCCATCCAAAGCACATTTGGGGCAACATCAAGGTAAATGACACATGTTTTCTTCCCTCTCCAGGTTCTTATTATCTCCTCGTTGTTCTTCTCTTGTTGGTAGGGCTCAACACAGAGACTCAGCACCATCATATCTCGTTCAGACCAGATATCAATGCCCCTGCACTAAACTATTAAGCATTGGTCCTAAATAAGATGCATTATGAAGACAGGAGGCAGACAGAAACTTCACTACTTGCTCCACAAATCAAATTATGGTTCAGGGAGGATGGACTGATCTATAGCACTCTATAATCTGAACTCTTTTGCTCCTATCAGTGTCAAGGTATTTACTTGGCTACTAATCCATGAGAGGCTCACTACAAGGTCGATGCTTTGGAGGAAGCGTCTTCTGCTTGAGGATGTTTCTTTCATAAACTGTGATGGATCTGAGGTGGAAACTTCCAGCCATTTATTCTTTTTTTTGTCCTCATGCATTGCTTGGTTGGAGAATTATCTTCGTCACACTGTGATTGCCTTGGAGAGAATTTTTAACAGCATTCATCTGGATCGAAGTGGCCGATTTCTTGACAAGGAGGAAGTGAATCATCTTCTGCACTTTAGTTCAATCATGGCTGCATGTTATTTGGAGGCTCAGATGCTCGACCAGTTTTGCTTCTGATCCACTGGACGAACTCACAACTTGGCAAGATCTACTTTGCCTGGGGCAGGTTAGAGCTCCTAGTTCATTTCAGTCTGATTTCTACTGCATCCTGGGAGACTGCAGAGAGGAGTATAAACAAAGCTATACAAACTTAGTCTCAAGGCAACTTAATTAATTTCAGCTGATACAGGCTACTCTACTCCTACCCGGTGTTCTAAAAATTGGTCTAGGCAGCTGCCTAGGCACCGCCTAGGTGCTAGGAGTCAACTAGCCGCGTCGAAAACATGCTAATCGGCCAGCCTAGGCGACCTTGGCTCCTAGGCGGGATTAGGCGGCCCTAGGCGCTGACTAATCTGTCAAATCATCGGTTTTCATGATTTTTTTTTAGTTTAAGGTTTTAAATTTAAAACCCAATTTTAAAAAAAAAAACTGAAATGTAACTTTTTTTTATAAGCCCTAAACTTTAGTCCAATAAGGAAATCGATTTGTTGGCTTGCCCTAGTGGTTAGAGAAATTAGAGCGAATGAAGAAGCCCACATTTATGAGGAATCAGAGAGTTAAAAGGCTGGAAAAATTGATTTGAAGAAATATTTATTGTCTGATCTTTTCTAGTGACTTGAACGCGATTGAATTGAAGGTTGAAAAAAGTCTCATCCTTTGGAACGTCATTTTATCAGACAATCCCAAAAAAGCTCTAGAGTGAGAGAACTTCGCGAGGATGATTTTGCATCACAAGAAGAAGAGGATCACAATGATAATATTGAGTTTGTGTCCGATGAAGAACAAGTTGTTGAAAATTATGGAGAAGTAGAATAAATTTGTGATATTTTATTAGTTGTGTAATTTTATACTCATTTTAAATTTAATGTTATTGTGTTGGAGTTATAGAATGTGATTTATTATGTAATTTATGTTGACACTTGGAATTCGCCTAGCGGCGCCTAGTCCCCGCTTAAGCAACCTAGGCGTTAGGCGTTAATCTGGCGTTTGACTAGCGCCTAGCGAATTTTAAAACCTTGCTCCTACCTGTAACTTTAACACTCAAATCATGCTCATGTAATGCATAATAAGTTCTTATCTAAATATAAGTGAACCACATAGGTTCTCTCAAACTCTTGTAAAAAAAAAAAGAAAGAAAAACAGACAGATGTATTGACCTCAATCATTTGTAACCAATAATCATATCACTATATCAACACAAAATGTCATTTTGGCATTTGGGTTATACTTCTAGGAATGCACAACCATTTATCCTAATGTAATTTGACACATCATGTTATAGAGCTTAATGTTGATTTAAGATCCATATAACCAACATCAAATAGTTGGGACAAACACAACTCGACAAGTTGATAGACCCAATATCCCGATTGAATGTTTGATTACTCAGAGACCCTCGTGAGTCTGGATAGAAAGTTTCTTCAATCCTTTACAGAAGTTCTAAATGGATTTTCCATCAGCCTATCCAATCTAATTCTAGATAGAGTTAGTAAACACAATTTTAATAGTGGTAGTGAAAAATAATTAGGAATTCTTGATACTCTTTCATACAATCTTTTCTTCAATCCTTGGAGAAAAATGGATTGTCTTTTAGGACCCTTTGGAAACTTTCGACCTTTGATTTTCATCGTTGTGAATCTCAGAATTGATTCTCACTATTTTATTTTTTTTTTGAAAAAAATAATGAGAGTCAATCATATTACTAAGTCACAGTTCATCTTTATTGGTATTAGTTTGGGCCAAACCCAAGGACCAGATTTCGAGGGGAAAAAACTATTGATAGACTTATACTTCTCCGGCTCGAGGGACAAAATTTGTGATAGCTTTTCACTTGATCCACCAAGCCAAGTATAGCTGATATATATGCTCCTTAAACATGTTGGATTTATATGTAGATTGAATTTACCTGTCCTGTGAGAATTGCCCATCATACCATACTAATCATGGTCAATTATGTATGTTGATTTTGGATAGAGGAATAAATGGTTGGGTCATGCCTAGCCCAATCCCCTAAATGGATCCATGTTGTGCATTGCAAATTAAATCAGTGTGTTGCACATAGAACAAGGCATAAAAGGGGCAGGGTGGACTAAGCATGGCCTGACACAGGCCCATAATGTTCCTCCACCAAAGATTTGACTTTAAACTCCATTAAGAAACCCTCTATCCCTAGAAAAATAATAAAATATAAAATAAGGGTATAAATGATCATTTCACTATAAAATTATCACCATGAAATTTTAAACTACCTATTTAGATATTCCTAGAAATTCTCCTAACCCAACCCCACATGTAAATCACGCAATTCATTTCACCATTAACATATGTAATTTCGATTTTATAAAAATCACAATTAATTCTTCAATTATTTTAAAAGATTCTGAAATAGTTCAAGGATAGATACATAAATTCATGGCCCACCATTTCACTTTTTGTGGTCCTATCATTTTATGTGTCTATCCTTGAGCTTTTCCTTGAGATTTTTTCCTTGAACATATCATTTTTCTTCATTTTTTATGTCTAGTTAATAAAGAAATTGAAGTATTATATTTTTCACAAAATGGATTACAATCTCATGAGAAATAACTAATCTAAAACTAAGAAACTAGATAAGAAAACATAAGACTAAGTTATTTTTAGTTATTCTACCATCCCCTCAAGTTAGAGAATAGATATTTATCATGTCCAACTTCTAGTTATATAAAGATATAAATTGAGCAAAAAAAAACAAGCTAGGTAAATACATTGGTAAATTTTTCCTCAAAAGACATTCATTTTCTTAGACAAAACTACATCACAAATACAATGATAGTCTACCTCAATGTGTCTGGTGAGTTTATGGAACACTAAATTATTTACGATGTACTAGATTATTGGTAATGTAGATATAGTCACTATTGATATCTAAATTCAGTAATGTTAGAGCCGATATCATCAGTTCATGTAATCTCAAAGGTTGTATGTGTCATTGGCCTGTGTTTTGCTCGAAGTAGATCATACTACCACATGTTATCTTTAGTTTTTCCATGTTATAAAGATCTCTCCAACATAGGTAGTCTTGAATGGGATCTTTTATCAATATTTAAAACAGCATAATCATCATTAGAAAAGATATTAGTATTTAAATGGTTATGCTTCTTGAAAAGCAATCATTAGTATGGATATCATTTGATATACTGAATATTTAACAAAACTTCTTGGATTGTTGAATATCTGACTCAACACTGCTTGAAAAGGATAAACCCAACCAAAAGATTATGAGATATATCAGTTTGTCTACTAGTGTTCAATAAAAAGAAAAATCATCCTAGTATGTTTGCATTCAAGCATGTGAACTTCTTGCAAAAGATCCATTGTCTTTAAGGATGTTCCTTGAGATCTATAAGAAACTTATACTTCAACAAAGTAATGCAGGCTTCCCAAATCTTTAATTAATTGGCACGAAGGATTTTTTATAAAACATGGACATTGCTTTTTGATACAAGAATGTCACTAACATGATCTATCAAAATTAGGATACTAAATCTGCCTCAAATAAAAAAGAATGGCCTACTTTGCTCCATTAGAGACTGACTTAAGTAACTTCCTACCTATCCTTTCCACTTTTAAGGATTTTATCTGAGACCTTAAGTTACTTTTTTGAATGTGCATATTTTAGTCTACCCGGCAATGAAACATGGAGGAAGTTTCATGTGAACTTCAAAAAGGTCATCGATCGTTACAAGAATGCATTTTAACATCCAACAAAATTATTTATAAACTCTAATTTATTATTAAGGGGAAAAAGTACAAGACTAAATGAAAATATCTTAAACTAATCCTCTCTATAAGTTTGGGTATACTTGGCAACTACTCTTACTTTATAACGATCATGTTAATCATTAAGAAGACACTTTATTGTGAATAGTCATTGACAAGATACAGTGCACAACCCACTACCTTAATTGTCATGGTTACTAAATATTGATGGTTGTCATGTGTATAGATGGATTAGACCTTAGAGCAGTTATTAAGGTACCAAGTTAACCGTGATTTTGTGCAACAAACCTCGTAATTAAGGTAGACTCTTATCCTGCCCTCATGATCTGGCACAGTTGATACTTGCATGTGGTGTTGCTGCAATAGGTCATGGGGTTGATTCCCAGTGTGTGTGAAATGTATCGTTGGTCACCTGACCCTATTCAAAGGGTCATTGTGTTGGGCGAAGCTCCCCGTGATTTGCCTCCTTTCCAGATTGCATGGGGTGGTCCGAGGGTTGTCATCTTCTGCTGCAAAAGGTAGACTCTTATCCCTATTTCTTTGTTGAGGGCAGTCACATGGTTGGAGGCCATAGAATGTGAGTTATGATCAAATTGAATCAGGAGCTTTGATATGTAGTCGAGGTTACCCCCAAGGCGTAGCTCAGACGGTGGACACATGACATCTCTGGCGTAATGGCCAGGGGTCGATTCTTAGGAACTAATGACCTGGGGTTTACCCACCATGCGCCTATGGCCTGTGTACCTGCATGTACCTCCCTCTATATCCGTGGGGCCGGCACTAGGGGAGCCACTAAGGTAACGGGTCTACCTTTGATATGTAGTCGAGGTTTATATTGTAGAAGAGACAAAATACTGGGATGATAATACATTGACAATAACATTAAGTTATATTAGTTGAATATTTGATTGAGAGAGGTGATTGAGTTGTAGAGGAGCTAACATATAATAGTGGGATGATTTGGTGGAAATTAAGGGGTTTGATCGTAAGGTTGATCCAATCCAAATGAACTTTTATGGAGTGTTGTTAACTTAGATAGTATAATGATGATTATGAATAGATATGGATTTTTAAGGATAATTATTTAACCATTTAAATGATTGATAACGACATTTAAGTGTGAGGACATTAAGATGAAATCTGATCAATATTAAATCAATATTAAGGATGAAATTAGCTTATGAATGATGTTCTAACTTTGAGGATCTGAAGCAATTTATGAAGGTTATTTGTGATATCAATAGAGAGGTGATCTTGGATGTGTATAACCATACTAACTAAGAGGTTGGTCTCGACATGTCAGATCATAGAGAGAACCTTAGTTTATTATTGTATCTGCTCATTGCTCATGTTGTTCTACTACCCCTCAACTCTTATTACCTTCTGTCCATTATGTTGTTGATTTTCATCATATGCATACATGCGAAATCCATTGATTTATTTTCATGCAGTTATGTAGTAATAACACATTGTACTTTCCATTGTGTAGTTAGTTATTCATGCACCTCTTTATGCAGTGAACATGTGATGTTTGTGATGTGTAATCTTAGATGTATCATGAAATTTAATTTTCGTTTGTAATTAATGTAAAGTAGATGAATGTGATGATCTCAGAACATATAACAGTTTATATAACTTTCTTTTGACCTTGATCAAACTTAACTTACCCGTGAGTGAGCAGCAAGTGTGATGTGTTGGACACAGCATGCTCAAGCTACCTTTAGTAGGCGTGCAGGTATTGTGATACACATGGGCACCACTCTGTACTGCAGAAAGGGTAAGTACAAGGGATTACACACTTTGGATGGGTCCAAACATGCTCATTAATTGGTGGATTGCAATTAGTAAATAAATTCTTTGAATTAATCACTGTATTGTTTATCACTTTTGTATTGTGAGTTTGCTTAGCAGCTTGTATTGTAGTCGTGAGGTTGTATTCATTATGGTTAACCTTTTCATTTGTAGTTAGTTTCATTTCATTGCATTGTTTAGCCGTATGTTACACATATGTTCATGATGCCTTTTATGCCTACCTTTTACATTTGTGATCACTATCCCCATGTTGCTTATAGTTTCAAGTAATTGTTGGTTGCCCTAGATATTCATGATGATTATTGCTTATCAGGGTATAGATTTCTTCCTCTAACATGGCTCTAGATGATGCTCGTCGAGGGAGGAGCTCTATCATTTGGTAGATCGACCTCAGGCAAGGCATAACAGAGGTTTGGACTATGTTGGAAGGTGGGTTTGAATTGCATTGGTGAGCAAGAGTAGTTGGTTGGCAAGGAGGGTGCGATACTGACTTGATGTTGAGAGCTGCTTGCCTAAGTCTGGGCAGGAAAGGGAGTATTGTTGACTTGGTATTAGGGGAAGGGTGATGGTGTTGACTAAGTATTGAGAGTAAGGAACATTGATTAGAAGATGTGGGCAAGATTCCATCAAAGAGAAGCGTGGCATTGTTGGGAAGGTCACAGAAGACAGATAGGCTCTAATATCACGTTAAAAGAAACTTAATGTTTTTTTTTCTCAAACTGGATTACAATTAGTGAAGGGGAGCCTTGGCGCAACAGTGAAGTTGTTGTTTTGTGACCAAAAGGTCACGGGTTTGAATCCTGGAAACATCCTCTTGCAAAAAAGTAGGGTAAGGTTACGTACAATGAATCCTTCCCCACGACTCCGCATAGCAGGAGCTTTGTACACCGGGTTGCTTTATACTGGATTACAATTAGTGTATTTGCAGGTTCTAAAATAATCAACTAATCTAAAACCTAGAAAACTATATCAAGTTATTTGTACCTATTCTATGCAAGATGAGTTTTTTTAAAAGGAAATATTGTTAATTTAAATGAAGTAATGTACCACCAAGCTGGCCTGGGCACAGCACAAGTTAGTCATGCTTGGACACATGTTGGGCATGAGGTCCAATATTCCTCACAACACAAGTTGAGGCAAATCAAGCGAGCTCATACATTGCCACAAAATCATTGACAGCCTTACAGACAATATCTACATATATGCTATCTAATAAATACAGAGAGAATGTCTATTTTTTCTCACTATACCTTTTTGCTGCAACTAGAAAAAGGGTTAATTCAAACTAGCATTAGGAACAACAGCAAGGATATGCTGTCTTTGTCCAAATTCTTTACTGTTATAATAATGACTAAATTTCCCTCCAAATATTCATCTTTGGAAAGGCTAAGGAATATGTGGTGTGCACAAGATAGATACATAAGGCACAGTTGACAATCTCATAGTGTTGCATGTAGATGTGCCTTAGTTGACAATTTCATTGTGTCGCATGCCTCTGTGGGCTATCTTGAGAGAAAGAAGAAAGATTATGACAATAGAAATTGTATCACTGCTAGAGCCTTGAATAACAGAAACAGGGGGATGAGAGCTTCTTTTATTGGCTTTTAAAATAACTTAATCTCATTAAAGCTCAAGAAAAAATAGATGTATCAAAAATAGTAAAAGTAGAAATAATAAAAAATTGCATTTTAGACAATGGAATAGTTTGCTTTATTGAACCAAATTTGTTTTTAAGTGGTATATTGAAAAGAGAAGGGATTCTTACTGTTCAGTTGAATTAACTTAGAAGAGTTTAATTGAAAAGAAAGGAGATATCCATCCTTTCTCTATATACATCCATATTTTATTGGACCAAATTTGTTTTGAACTGGTATCTTGAAAAGAGAAGGAATTATTACCATTCAGTTTAATTAAGTTAGAAGATTTTAATTAAGAAGAAAGGAGATATTCCTCCTTGATACACCTATGTGCATCCATGCATATTTTCTGACTAATCATAGTAGCAATTGCACATCAATACTTCACGGGGGTTTTAAATGCCAAGTCGAGCCAATCAACATATGTAAAATGGTAAATTCTGTTTGTGGATTGTCACATAAAACAGCTTTAATACCAAAACTCTACAGCAACAGTGAAGATCATATGAGAGGTTTCCAATGCCAACAAGGTTTCTTCTTCGTGCTCCAACTTCTGAGACATTGGGAGAGACGAGATCATGCGAGTATGCAAAAAAACAAAACAAAATAGGGTTCAATGAGACTCTGCCGAGCTTCTTCTCCTCCTCCTTTGCATCTTCTCTTATCTTCCATTCAGGCATCAAGGAGCGAACGCACGATGACATGCATGATGATTTCAGTCGTCATGCATTCACATAATTAGAGATAGGAGTCAGCAAAAGTGGTTAAACCAAACAAATGAACTATAGTTAATTCGGTTTGGTCTCGATTTTAAAAATCCTTATTAGACTAAACCGAAACCAAATAATCCGAAATAAAAAATCAAACCAGTAAATCTCTCACGTTAAAAATATCCAGTTTCGATTAAATCTCTCATGATTCTATCATTGTTAAGAAAAAATCGATTAATTCCATTTTCGACCGAATTGACTGATATTTTATTATCCAGTTTTTTTTTTGAAAAATCTCAATTTCGGTTAATTCGGTTCGATTTTAACCAAATATTCACCCCTAATTAGAGATTTGGACGCACTAATTACATAACTTAATAATAATTATATGTTATATAATTTAGAATAGAAATTATAACTACATAACTTATATAATTATAAGATATAATTATAATTAATTAGTAATAACTTAATTAATACTATAATAACTTAGTAAATAAGTAACTTAGTTATAATAGCTTAGCAAATAAGTTATGATAATTTAATTATAAAATTATATAATAATACTAAGTTATGATGATTTATTACACATTTATAAGTAACTTATATTACAACTATTTAAAAAAACAACCAGAGCACGAAGCTCCCATCAATGTGAGATCTCGGGGAAGGGTCTCTTGTATACAGTCTTACCCTATTTTGCAACAAGTTATTTCAGCAACTTTACCGTTATGTCAAAGCTTCCCTTCAACTATTATATAACATAAATATTTTAGTAGATAACAAATAAATTTATAAAGTATATAAATATACTTACAAATATCTAATTCTTTTATTGAGCAATCCTATCAATAGCATAATCAATTATTGTTTAATCAATCAACGAGATTGATTTAAAAAAAGGGCAACACATGAAACTCCCACCACTGCAAGGTCCTGGGAAAAGATCAAACCACATTGGGTTAATTGTACACAACCTTACCTTATATTTTGCAAGAAGTTGTTTCTGCGACTTGAACTCGTGACCTTATGGTCACATGACAACAACTTTACCATTGCACCAAGGCTACCCTCCAATAGACATGAATGATTTACTCGAGTATAAATCAACCACATCTAAAATACTAGCATCAAAAACATATTGAAATAGTACAATCTGGTAACAATATAGTATTATTCTAGTCATAGACCGAACCCTCATACAACTCAAGACTTTTAAACCTCAAAACTTCACAAAGTAACAAAAAAAAAAACTGAATTTTAATTGAAATGAATATGATGCTACGATTTTAGAACCCATTTGCTTGAAACATCTCTAATAAGAAATTAGCTTCATTAAAAGCCTATGTACTTTCAATTTTTTTCTGAAATTTGTTTTGTTTCATTTTGATTGGCATGTTGAAGAAACCAAAATCTATTTGTATAACAAAAATGTAATATAATATCTAGAGACAGATAAAGATAAACAAAAACATATGTATACATGTATACGTACACAGCTCATAAACTCATTCCTGTGACCTATAGCTAGTCCAAATCCTAGATAAGGAGGTGGGTTAGGCCATTGTGTACTGACTACCCAAGTAACGATGGAAAATCTTTAAGCAAGAATACAGCAGATTTACACAATTAGTCAGGACATCATGCAAGTTTAACAAAGAATTATCACTTGTCCAAACTCAAAGTAAGAAGAGTTGTTTCTCACAAAGTAAACATTTCAATTGATTTTTTTCAATTTAATAATGCCTTTGAATGTGACGCTGTGGCCACTTTCTAAATGGGTAAATTCAACTCAATAAGAAAAAGGTCATCTCTATATTCCTGAGCATCATGAATCTTAGACAACTTAGGTTCAAGTAGAGAAACTCTTCTAACAGCAGAGAAACCAAAAGCAAGAACAATTGACACAATAAGGACTGATATAACCGAAAACATACTTGAGGAACAATGCCTTCATTTGTTGTTGCCCCTCCTGCACGGATTGAGGATCCATTGGCTGCAGCAGAAAATCCAACACAAAACAGAAGATAAGCATAATAAAACAAATTTGAAATTTACCATGAGAATTTGTCACATTGACAATCTAGTATTCAATGATGACTAAACTATTCTCATCACAAAATATGCTAAAAATGGTGGCTCTTTTCATAGTGAGGCCATGTTGAGGAATCTAAGAAACATACATTCATCTGTTCTTTAATTTGATCTATTTCTGGCCTCATCATCTGCAAAAAAAAAAACAGAACGAAAGAAAGGTGAAAACAAATACGAAGTTTTCAGTACCCACAAGACCACAAGGATAGACTCAAGACAGAAACATGAAAAGATAATAAGAAACAGGTTGTCATTCGAAATAAGTATACTTAGGATATCCATTGATACAATAAAACTCAGAGAAAGAAAAATAGCTTGCACCAGTAGCTTGAGATTCCTCTGATGATCTTCCCTTTAGTATCTCGAACCCCATTTCTGTAGTCAAATCAGTCATAAACCATAACTGGCACCATCAAGCCACCGCTACCACCTATCATTCATCATCCAGTGGACCTAACAAGATATGATCTAAGATTTCAACCTCATGCTTTCCTTTCAAAATATCCTTTACTATTGCATGTTTTCATCTCCACGAGCCAGTGTGTTAACCTTCTAAACGCTGGAGTTACCTAACCAGACCTAATAAACTAAAATGTGAAGGCTTCTTTCTATTTTATGCATTACTCACCATGGCCAAACATAAACCTATAAATCCATCATCAGTCGTTAGTAACTTCATTGATTTTGTTTGCATCATCGCTCTTGGTCACCTACTATCCTCCTGAGAATGATTCAAAGTCCATGGTCCAACTGATTTCCATGCTTGCTCCAAATTTCATAGTCAAATGCAGCGGAGTAAAGGGTGTTCCAGATGCATCAAAATTGTCATTATGTACAAGAAAGATCAATGTCATCATTGTTTATATTGTAAAGTGATTTTCACTCAAAATGGTTTCTTAATTTGGTTTTCTAAGTGGGTATTGAAGATTGCAGAATATCTACACAAGTATGATTGATCAATTAATACCCTAACCTGAAAATTCTAGAAATGATTGAGTGACTATTGTCGCTACCCCATGAAATCAGCAGAATATTGCATGGATATCATGGTCGAATCATTGCTTGTAAGTTGATATATATAAGCTCATATGTTGCAGAATCAGCCCTTGTGATGTAGCATCAAAATTACACCATCCCAAACAGTGAACCAAATTTGTGAAGGAAAATTTATTAAACTGAAGATGATTAACATTAGGGATTCTCTCCTAACAGCTCCAACTCAAATAAAATTAAGAAATAAACTAAAAATATTCAAGAAAAAAAATAATCTGTACAAAAAGGCTAGATCAAAATTTGAAATAAATCTCCTGTTCTCAAAATGAGAAAAACTCCAACTCAACAACTACCTTCATTGACTAATTCTCCTGAATAAAAGAATACCAAAATAAACTTTTGCTTTGGACTTTTAAAATTAAAAATCTTATTTATCATTACTATTCCTCCATTAAAGGTTTAGGCATTTTACAGAAAACCCAGAAATTCCAGAATAGTCCCTGTTCCAAAAGGATAAATTATTATTGCAGTAACAGAAACTGGAAAAAAAAAATTATTTTCCTTTGAGTCCCTTCCCCAAGGAATGGAATTTTACAATGGGACTCAACATGTTTGAGGACTACATCGTACAAACTTTGCAACAAAATAATTTTCATTCTCTCATTGAAAATTTCTTTTGTTTAATTTAAGCCAATATACCACAATTTTTATGCATTTACCACTTTCTCATAATCACTATATTCATGAAATTGATTGTGTTGCTTATTTTATAATTTGTATTACTTATTAAACCTCTAGATTGACCATGACAAAAAATTCCGACAGCCAAAGTAATAGATGTCAGGTGTGAGTTAGTGGACGAGAAGCTTAAGATCTGTCGTGTGGAAGAACTAGAATAGAATAGCTTGAAGGAATATACTGCTGGCATAACAAATAAGTTGACAAAAGGTAAGGGTGCGTTTGGTTTGCACCGTTTTCATTTTCATTTTCTGGAAAACGCGCGTTTTCTAGAAAACAGAAAATGACTTTTTGTCATTCTCTGTTTTTCTAGAAAACGATAGTCAATTTTTTAGAAAACGCGCGCGAAAAACACAAACCAAACACCGTTTTTCAGAAAACGCGCGTTTTTCAGAAAATGAAAATGGAAAATGCGCGTACCAAACGCCCCCTAAATATGCTGAATGGCAGAACATTCATCTCACCTCACCTCCACAGCCTTCACTTAGCATAATATGCATCATCCTCACTATCCTTCTAGGGAAGGAAATCACTTTCTGACACGTGGCCTAGGTCTAGACATGAGTCAGATACTATCCACTTGTCAAACTTGACACCCCTAATTTCAAGGGTCGGTTAGACCTCAAAGGATAGAGAGTTGCATCAACTCTAATTGCGAACACAACATAAAACTATGGCAATAGCCAAGATAAAACTATGTGAATAGTAGCAAACAAATTACAAGTCTAAGAACTTGAAAAATCCAAAACTTTGCGGAAAGACCTACAAATCAGCTGAATAAACTAAAATTCAACATCTAATAACACTCAACTTGGTGAAAACAGAACCCAATTTGACCCCACCCAATCAGCTCGAGTCCAAAACAAATCAGGCTTTCAATTTGATCATTCTCCAAACTTAACATGCATACATCCCTCATTGGTACTAGCCAGTGTATTCAATAAAAAATTTGCCATTATACATGGCAATTGCACACATGTGCAGAATTGGGATCCAACCATGGAATTTTGACAAGAACACCAATGCCTTACCAACTCGATGATGGTGGGCTTCTACTATTAATGTTACTTTACCGTATATCCTTTATGTGTATAGTGATAGTTAGCTCATGCGCACTTGCTCCACAAGACAACTCACACTAAATTAGCTCATTCAATCTCTTTATAGTCTAACACTTACTCTATCCTCAGATTATTAACACCTATGATCAACAAAATTAATAAATTATGGCATCACAGTGACATAATTGAAAGTTTTCAATATTTTATAGTAGGTCATTTTCAAAGTGAGTAATTAAGCAAGGTACACATTGAAAGGATAAATATGTAGAAACATTAAAATAGGCAAAATTTGAACAACTCCGAATGTCCGCCAAATATCAAAATCTTAATATTGAATACGATTATAGCGTTATGGAGAATACTCCTTTACCAAAATGATATCAGTCAAATAGATAAACTATTCAACAAAATTTATGAGAAAAAAGATAAACATTGACCAATAGCAACTCACATTAAGCTTCACGGTGGATTTCATTTGATTCAATATAAGTGGGATGGTCGCCACTCTAATTAATACAGTTGTCAAAACAATAGCAGCCCACCTGAAATTGAAAAGTAACAACAAATTTGGAACTTCCATTTCCCACCAACATCTAAGGTTCCAATTTGCAAAGAAAATAATGAAAATCACTTGAAAGAAATCTAATTATTGAGAATTAATATGTATTCTTGTATTTGGAACATAATTACATAAATATGAAATTTGAATTCCATTGGCCCTATGGTTAAAAATGTTAATTGAACTTTTGGTGTGAGTATCCAACATTGGTGTGAATCTAAGTGTCACAGGACTATTACCAAATATTATTACCAGTGACTAATAGGAATGTCTAGTATCCACTCAGTGCGCCTGACATAGATACATGGCACCATCATCGCTTCTCTCTCTCTTGCAAGTGTGTGATCTCCATCTCGGCTTTCAATTGTAAGTTGGTAGTCACTCCTTTTGGAACAATAATTCTTCTCAAGAATTCCAACTAAATTTCATGGTGATCAATGTTTCTCTTCCTCATCGAAATGCAAGGACAACTCCATCCTTCTCTAACCCAAAAGAATCCCTCTTATAAAATCCGGAAGTGCTTCCCTTGCATGATATGTGCTTGGCTTATGACTACCATGGATGTATTTTGAAGTTCCAATCTACTATTAAAGAAATTTTGGATTTTCTTACAAAAGAATGTTTCTCAAATTTATACGTTACATAAAAAATCTCTTACTCATTTACAAGATGCCCAACTTATGCATGAATATTCTGCATCACTCATATGGAAGAGGTATGAATTAACTTATCATACAGTGACAAAATCCAAATTGAAAATACCAATTGAAGAACTTATTGTCCCAAGCTTCCTTCCATATTAGATGATTCTTCCGGTGCTACTCACAACCAACCACTTCTTTTAATATCACAATTTGGAGAGGCCTCCTCCGTGTTGGCCCTGGGACAGGTTGGCGGGGCACTGGGAGCGAGCGTATTTACCTATTGCCATCACAATTTGGAGAGGACTCTATTCTTGATGCTCTATATTGCAAACAGCACTCATAGTGGTTGGGATTGAATTCTCTACCCCGTGTATTCATTTGGGTTCAACCAATCATCTCTCATAGCATTGTTGCCATTGCTCTTGTCATTAAGTCACTTGAGTGTCCTCCCACCAGTGACATTATTTCTGATATTAAATATCAGTTGTGAGACATTCTAGTTCCTCATGCTTAGCCATTATTTCACTAATAATCCAGTGTTGTCTCTTTCAATCTCTTGGGTCTGCTTGGCTAATTGAGTCAATGTTCATGAAAGTACATTTTTTTGCCTTTTGAGCATATGTACATGTATGTTAGTGTGAGACTTGTAAGGCAAGCATCATCATGGTTTACCTCAAAAGCAAATAAACAGAGTTCTTCTCTCTTTGCTCTTATACACTGATGTTTAGATTGAGTCCAATCTCTATCAATGCCTAATTTTAGATGCTTTCTACTCGCCGTTCCCTATTATATCTGAATGACTCTATCAACTTTAAAGTTGTGGCATCTTTCTTGTTCTCAAGGTTTTCTATCATGAAATAATAACACTTCATATCGTTATTAAAATGTTGCACTCTCATAAAAACCTCATTACTTTACTATACATGCAACGCGCCTTCAATACCTTTTTTATCAGTCTCATCAGCGTATTCTTCATCAGAAAGCTTGAGAACACATAGCCATTTGTATTGGCAAAACAGGATTGTTGAACATAATTGTTATTAATGATAGTGTGTCATATACACATTTCCATACACTTAATGGAGATGTTTTTATGGCGTGCTTAGATCACCCCATGTTTTCATAATAAACAAACTCTCTTAACTGTTGATGAATTTGCTAGTGTCTTTTCCAGTTGTCCCACAAGTTTTGTGCATTATTTAGTACTGTATCAGGAATAAGTCCTCTCTTGATTCAATATGATCTTTCTTCAAGTATTCCTGGACTCAAAATGACTATCTGTTTACGATTTTGCCACACATTATAGCCTTATCTTTGACGATGTTACCTTTTTTTCACAAATATCCACACTTCTTCAATTATTCTTGGGCCAATGCCACAGCCACCACATGCTCCACCCATTGTCATAGGCACACTACAACCTTAATACCAACCTCTGTAGGTGTGCACTCATCACACGTAGCGACCATTTGTTCACAGGACAAAAACCATCTACAAATCAACCACCCCATCCTTATTTCATCTAGAATTACCTATTGCTCCATACAAAGGTAAACAGTCATTTACTTATCTCCCTCTTGCTCGTTTATTTATTATAATTGGTCATCCCATATGTATCTTGCTTTTCTTGCCTTTATTTTGTTCCATACACATATTTTATAAGGTTATATTTGTGCTTCCTGGAAGAGTGTGATGGATAAGAATGGATACCCTCATCACTTGCAAAATAAGAGTTAGTTTCATCTCCTATATGTCCCCAACCAGTTGTTTGTGGATGAGTTTTGACTATAGCTATCGTTCAGATAGAACAATTAAGCAATACAAAGAATATTTTGTTGCCCAAAGAGTTCACTCAAACCCACCTATAGGGTTGACTGTGTTGAGACTTTTAACTTCTAGCTCAACTTAGTAATCTCAACTTTGTTAATTGAAGATGGTAGGCGTTCAAATGGATGTAAAAAATGTTCCTTTTCTGCAATATGATTCGAGGGATCTACATTGAGCAACCTTGAATATGTTTCTCAGGTGGAGATTAAAGTATGCAAGTACACAATTTATGAGTAGAAGCATGACAGTAGAACATGGTTTGGGAAAAAAAATCCACAACTAAAATAAAAGATTGACTAAAAAAGCAATTCATTCTATCATTCTATATTGGTGCGGAAAACTCCCTCTGAGACAGTCATTCTTTCTGTGTATGTCTTACCAACAATGATAGAAAGGGATCCCATAAGTTAAAAAATATCTTGATGCTTGATTTATTATTAAAGATGTAGGATTCAGGTCGTCCATTTTTATAAACTTTCTTAAAATTTTGAGAATGATTTGTCAACTCCCATCCTCAAGGTCAAGCTATCTGAACTTCAGAAAATGTTGTTGCTTCACATAAAGTAGGCTTCAAATCCCACATCAACTCCTTGAAACTTGTTATTCCACATAAGGGTGACTTAGAGAACCATGTATGTGTTGCTCCCCTAATGTTAGGAAATTCTGAAACATCAGAGCATTAGACACTAACCTGTTAAAGAACATGTAGGAGTCAAAAGGCGTGAACATATTCTAAAGGATCTGTGCTTCTGCCATATGTGTCAATATTTGGCATCTGTCATATGCGTCCACCTTTGGCATCTAAAAACATTTTAAGGTATTGGTAAAAGATGGAGGTTGCTTAGATCATTTTGTCGTTAATATTCAATCTTTGATGTTCCCACCTAGGCACTCAACCACTGCTTAGACACACAAATTATATCTTATTCTTCAACACTATAATTTCACTTCATCCCCATTACTCTCAACTCTGACATTGGCAATTTTACCGTCTCTCTCCAACTTCAGGAATGCCCTACCTAACATTCATGTTATCATGTTTAGCTATTATGAGTTATTACCTCTCTCAGACTTCTCTGTACACTACTGTTGAATCCCTAGAGCCTCAGAGGTTGGAACCCGAGTTGTAGCGGAGCTTTGGGATGAAGAGATCCTGAGGTTTTGCCCTCGAAGGTCCAAGTTCCCCTTTTATAGACCCCAAAGCATGGACCTTTAAGTTGTTCCCTTTTGCAGCACTATCTCTCTGCTTGGTCATGTGTTTCCTCTTGTAGTCCGATCACTTCCTTGAATCATGCTCCGTTCACACTGATTAAATCCTGCTCCATACACGAGCACATCCAACAAATTCATAGGAGAGTGGGTAATTTCACCCACGTTGAATACCAATAATAGATTAACTTGAGGAGTGAGTACTAGGAAACACTGAAAGAACGGAACACCTTGGACTGTCTGGATGAGGGTTGTAGGTCTTTCCCTTTGTTTGATCATGTATGTAAATTTCTTTGTAGTTCCATCT
This sequence comes from Zingiber officinale, assembly GCF_018446385.1. NCBI lineage: Eukaryota > Viridiplantae > Streptophyta > Magnoliopsida > Zingiberales > Zingiberaceae > Zingiber > Zingiber officinale. The sequence goes on along the minus strand of NC_055993.1, from coordinate 111,294,224 downwards.
CCAAGTGAAATGAAAAAATGAATTCATCAGAACGCACAAAATCATGAAAATAAATTCCATTTTTGTGATCCAAACAAGCAAACTGTCAATGCAACCAACATAAACAAGGAACCTAACCAGTTCAGACCGCTAAAACTATGGACTGCATCGATCAAATGCTGAAGAGCCGCCACCGGGAGGAACGAGTCAGCAGCTGCAGCAGCCACCTCACCAGGCACAGGAACCGGAGGCAACACAGCGGCTGCGGAAGCAATTTCTACGCTGCTGTCCGACAAAACCACTGCGACATCATCGACGCCGTCGGTCTCGCTGGACGGTTCGTTGCTAGAGGAGTAGCTCCGGAGGTGGCACGGACTGAGTCCCAGAGGAAGAGAGAATCCGAGATCTCTACTGCCGCGGAATGGGAAAACTGGTGATGGAAACGCGGAAGCGTGGCCGCTCCGGAGGAATGGGATAGTGGGGAAAGGAACGCGGTTTGGAAGCTCGTTGCGTTCGTGATCGTCCCGGCGGATGTGGGCAAAGGAGGGAGTTAGACGGCGGGAGAGAAGGTTGTAGTTAGAAGTGAGGGTTCTCCGGCGGCAGTAAGCCATTCTCGGAAGTGCAGGTATATGGAAATGGAAATGGGTCGGGGAAGGGTTTGGTGCTTAAATACTTGAATTACATTTACACTTTGTTGTTTTCCTTTTTTTTCTTGCAAAGAAAACTCGACAATGTGATTTTTTAGTTAAATAAAAAAATAAAATTATTTATTTAAATAAATTAATTCTTTTTTATAATCCAGACAATTCAACTCTTATGATTTTACAAATACTAAGGTGACGTTTAGTTCTCTCCTAAGAATCGAAATAGAAATAAGTATCATAGTATTATGAAATGGAATAGGTATAAGTTTGGGTATCATTCTTAAAAATAATATTTGGTTAATTGAATATTTTTAATCAGAATGAACCTAAATTTTTTTTTTACCCTTAAAGGAAAATAAGAGAAAAAATTAGATGGAACGAGGAATGGAACGTATTGGAGAATGCGCTCATGCCTTAGGAAGCGTGCACGTTGCCCACCAGAGCTCTATATAAAGGGGATCCATCATCGGCAGAGGTACGCATGATTACTGTTTTGTACTAGTTCTACTGTTGCTCTGCTTCTTCTATAGTTCCGATGACTAACTTGAGCGTTGGAGGGCCAACGCCGGGAACCCCTTCCATGGCTCGACACTGACGTTACTTGTTTTACATAGTGGAGCGAGGTCCATAGTCGGTCAGCGAAGCTGCCACATCCCTAGTTTTCTACCTTCCTACTTTCGGATAGGATCATTTTGGCATCGTCTGTGGGAACGTAGCCTGCATCCGAACGAGAAGATGGAAGACGCTGGACGATTCACCACCGTGACGCTGACACAAGAGGAGCTCGTCATGTTGGTACAAGCCTGAGCGACTAAGATACTGGAGCAGCAACAACAACAATAGGCGATGGCCGAACACTAAGCACAAGAACCCGCAGCATCAGTCATTGGTCGACCGACTGAATGTGGTGACCAAGCGGACCAAATATCCGCTCAAGGGAATAACAAGAAGTCGACCGACACGTATGATGACACGCCCAATGCGCCCATCCCCTTCCATCGAGCGTTGTTCAGGACCCATCTGAGGAACGGGGCTGAGCGAGCAGGGAGCGGGGATCTTCATCAGATGATGCGCCCCGTTCGGGACGCGAGGAAAGGGAAGGCACCGAGGGACGATGATTCACCTGAGCGAATCAATCAGCAATTTTCACAAGGGATTCTAAACGATCCCCTGCCCCAGCATTATAACCCCAACATTATACTTCGCTAGCGATCGGAGAATACAACGAATCTACTGACCCGGATGATCATCTGGCCAAATTTGACAACGCGGCCACACTTCACCAGTACACCGACGGGATGAAATGTCGGATCTTCCTTACCACCCTCTCTGGATCAACGTAACGTTAGTTCAAGAGACTGCCGATCAGTTCTATCTATAACTTCAAGGACTTTCGGGTAGCATTCCTGCACCATTTCGCCAGCAGCTGTCGACACCAAAAGACGAGAGTGAACTTGTTCTCATTAAAGTAAGGGCCCAGAGATACATTGAGGGCCTACATTCAACGCTTCAATCAGGTGGCAATGGACATCCCAACGGTCTCCTCAGATGTATTGGTGAACACCTTCACCTAGGGGCTCACCGAGGGGGAGTTCTTCTGATCGCTAATTTGGAAGCCGCCGAGGGAGTTCGACCACTTACAAAGGAAGGTCACAGAGTACATAAATGTGGAAGAAGCTCAAACGGCTAAAAGAAGGGAGGTGTCGGTTGTGTTAATACTCCAAAATAGTTTTGATGTGATTAACCAAGTCAGGTTAGGTCCTATTGATATTTAGCCCCTGTGTCTAAGTGTGTAGGAACTTAGAAGCACAGGAAGTTGAGCGAAAGACTCAACTAGCGAGAAGGACGGCACGGAAGAGAGCCGATGGGATCCGTGTGTTTGAAGGACCAGGTGCTGCGAAAGAGTACGCGAGCGGACGAGAAGGAGGCGCGCGACATTTCCGAGAGACGAGAAGTCGAAGCGGAAGATTGCTTGAAGGTCGGAAGTTAGGTTCGGGTGAGCCCTATTTTGGATGGCCGAGATCATCCAAGCGAGCGGAGCCGGAGCGGAAGACCCGGACCAAGGCGAGCAGAACCAAAGCGGAAGACCTGGACCAAGGAGTGGTGTGAAGGCTATGACATTCAGCAAACCTTCACCTCAGTGGGTTACCCCTAAAACAACGGCCAAGAGGAAGTCACCAATCGGGAGATCCTCAGAGGTCTATGAGCTTGGCTCGACCACGCAAGAGACAGCAGGGTCGACGAGCTCCCCAACATCCTGTGGGCCCTTCCCACAACTCCAAAGGAGGCGATTGGCATAACTCCATTTATCTGGTGAACGGCGGTGGCATTAGTCCCGGTGGAAGTCTACGTAGAATCCAATCGGGTGCATCTCTACGATGAGGGAAACGTTGAGTGAAGAGTTATAGAGCTTGATTTGGTGGATGAGGCATGTGATAGGGCTGTTGTTCGGCTGATGGCGTACCGGTAGTGGATGAAGTAGAACTACAATTGGAGGGTAATCCTGAGGTCCTTCTAGGTTGGCGATTTGGTGTGAAAGAGTATAAAGTCGGTCGATGACGTCACCAAACTCGAAGCCCCATGGGTGGGACCCTATCAAATCATGCAGAAGCTTCGCTCGGGAGCCTACTATCTGGAGGATGAAGACGGAAGACAGCTTGAGCAGCCGTGGAGCACGAACCATCTCCAAACTTATAGGGTTGGGTGAGAGGTGCGTAAATAAATATAGATGACCCTGTATAAGTACATGTATGTCTTCTAAATGCAGGACAAATATGAATAAAATCACAAGTGTTCCAGACTCTTGAGCCGATCGACCAAGTTAAAAGTCGAGCGGCGACTATAAACCCTAATTTTCACCGATGGTCAAGCGACGACCTTAAACCTTTGTCTACGTCAGCGGTCGAGCGACAACCTTAAACACTCATCTACGTCAATGGTCGAGCAACAACCTTAAATCCTCATCTATGTCAACGGTCGAGTGACGACCATAAACCCTCGTCTACATCAACGGTCGAGCGACGACCTTAAACCCTCATTTACATCAGTGGTCGAGTGGCAACCTTAAATCCTCGTCTACATCAGCGGTCGAACGGTGACCTTAAACCCTCGTCTGCGTTAACGATCGAGCGACGACCTTAATATTGGTGCAGGGAGCACCAGACGATCGAACCTAAGTTTTGATTTTTTTTTTAAAATAAATGAATTAGCCACGAGCACTATTCACCCCCCCCTCTAGCGCAATGTCCTACACTTAAACCCTCGTCTATGTCAACGGTCAAGCGGTAACCTTAAATCCTCGTTTACGTCAATGGTCGAGCAGTGACCTTAAACCCTCGTCTACGTCAGTGGTCGAGCAGTGACCTTAAACCCTAGTTTACTTCAGTAGTCGAGCGGCGATCTTAAACCCTTATCTTCATCGATGGTCGAGCGACAACCTTAAACCCTCGTCTTCATCGACGGTCGAGCGACGACCTTAAACTCATGTCTACGCATTTCAACCATTGAGTGGCGACTTTAAACCTCGATCTTCATCAACAGTCGAGCGACGACTTTAAACCCGAGGCTACAACGAAAAATAGCTGATCGACCGCTCTAAAGCTAAGCCTACTACAAATAAAGATGATCGACGAATATAACATCGTTGATCAGTAGTCCATGGAGCCACACTTAAGAAATTTTACGTAAAATGGTAAGTGGCTCATAGTCCTACTCGAGCAAAGTAGAGATAAATGCATAAAAGGAAAAGTATGCCGAACGAGCGATCTTCCATTAACACTTAGAAAAATTCTAAGGAGCAATACAAAATGTGATAAGATTCGTAGGAGCGGGTTCCCTCGAGGTAATCCAGTACATCGTTGGGAAGTGACTCAGTCATCTTGTCCCTGTTGATGACCTTGTTTATCAGAGCGGTCGGGATATATATAGTCGCCGCCCTTTAGCTGGTCGAGCATCCCATCGATGGGAAGGTTGAAGGGACAGAGTGCTCGATCGGTGAGCTAGTCATTGAAGGTGTCTGAGCGGAGGTAGTCCCGCTTCATGAGCTCGAATCGGCTGGACTCAGCACCCTGATAAATCTCGAGAGCTGCTCGGGATGCTTCCAGGTCCGCCTTCAATGTGGCGAGCTCCTCATTCTTTGCGGCAAGCTAGGTCTTAATGGTGGAGCGTTCGACCGACCGACCCTCCAACTTGGCATTCAGGAAGGCCTTCACCTCCTTTAGACTCTGAGCCAACATCCGAAACTCTTTGTTCTTGATTTCCAAATCCTCGATAGCTCGGAGCTTCCTAGTGTTGGCCGAGTGGATCTTCGCTTCGAAGGAGGTGACTTGCTTGTTGAACCTCGCCAGCTACATTACATGCTCGACACTCTTGCCCTTTTCTACCTCTAGCAGCTTGGAGCTCCTTTGCAAGTCGGCCTTTAATTGGGCCACTTTGGTGCTCATCTACTCTAAGCGTGCCTATGAAGCAAACGATTGACCGCTCAGAGCATGCAGCTATTGGACTTCGTGCTCCAAATAGGGGAGCCTATGACACATGACCAGACTCTCCACCCAGAACTGCAATAATAGGAAAATTGTAAAGTGCTGAATAGATAAAAAGTAAATGCAAAAGTAGTGTACATACCCCAGTGGACATCTGGGTATGACTGTTGGCAAGCTCTCTCGGAGAGATGACTGCCACACGGGCCCGGTCATCGGTCCATATCTGTGCGAGCGACCCTTGGATCCTTATTTGGTACTTAGGGGTGAGGGATGCCAGGTCGTCTGCACTGCGTTACTCGTTGGCCGGCAATGGATAATCGTCGTTATTTGCCTCTAGCTACTCGGGCTAGAGGGGTCTGAAGTCGCCCTGCTTGAAGATCAGGACATCGGAACTAATTGGATCTGGGACACTTAGGTCGTCGACAAAGATGGTGGCATGAAGGCGACCGACGACGCACAAATTATCCCTTGAGGCAACACGGACAATGAGAGTGTCCGATCGGATGATATAGAAGTAGGGAGCTCTGTGACTCCCTGCTTGAGAGGAGGAATGGAGGTCTTGCCCCGCTCGGAGGAGGGTTGGGAGATGCCTAGTGTTGGGGTATGCAAGGCAGAAGTTGCAGATCGGGAGGACCCTTCCTCTCGGCGTCTCTTGCACCTTTACATGGGTTCGCTGGATGTGGTCGACTCAGAAGCCACAACAATCAACAACAAGGAGGGTCGTTCGAGAGGAAGGTCAGCTGTTGCAGTCACTGCGTCACTTGTCGCTGTTTGACTTCTCCCAACTCTGCTCCTGAGCACTTATGTTCCCTCTTCTTTACCGAGCAGATCCTCGTAAGAGCTGACCGGCTACAGGCTAAGACTCTCCAGCTCGGCCATGACCGCAACATTGATCTTTGCATCCGTGAGCTTGCACTTGTCGGCCAGACGTGCTCGCAACATAATTTGAGATGCAAAAGAGGAGGAAAAATCAGTTAGTTTCAAAGATTAGGGAAAGAAAGAGCATACCTAGGTTAGATGGAAGCTTCGTGCGGATCAAACTCAAGCCGAATACGTAGAGGACACCCTCCAGCATCAACTTATGGATGTGGTACTTCTAACCAGCCAAGCTCGAGACTACATGGAGATAATCCGATCAGCTTTTGTACTTCTTGGGCGGTGGTGGGTTCGTCACTTCTAGCTACCAGCTAGTCAGAAAATCTGGCCAATCGAGAAAGCGAATGAAGCAGTAGTGGTTCCTCCAATGCATATTGGAGGGCGACATTTTATCAAAGAAAACCAAGCCCACTTGGACTTGGAATAGAAAGGTCCCGGCTCGGACATTTTTAGATAATAGAAGTAATGGAAGAGCCAAGTAGTCAGAGAAATGTCATGCAGGCGGAACAAAACTACGACCCCGTACAGTAACCGAAAGGAGTTCAACACTAATTAATTAAGAGAAATACAGAAATATTTATAGATTGCGGAAAAGAACGGATGAACAGGGAACTGCAGACTGACGATAAACTGGTCTTTAAAGAAACACAAAAATCTTGGTGGAGGTGCGTGCGACCAATCGTACGCAGAAGGAATGACAACTTCGTAGTCGGATGGAAACTCATAGATGGATTTCAGGCTTTCAATATTATCCCCGTCGAACCTGGACTAGGTCAAAGTATATCAAAGCCCAAGGACATGGATGGGAGATTGCGAGGAACTGGCCATTGAAAATAGAGGCGAGGAAGAACAACGAACAGATTCAAATGAGAAAAAGTGAAAGAGCTTACAGGAAAAATCGCCAGAGAAGAAGAAGAAGCAAAGCATCACAGAGAAAGCTCGAAGATGAAAGCATGAGGAAGGAAGAAGACAATGACACACGTGGGTTTATAAGCCTCGCTACCGATCGACTTGAGCCATCCAATCTAGGGTTGCAAAAAACTAGGAGAAGATCCAACCATTGAATTTAAAAAAGTGCTTGTCATGTCACTAACGGATATCCACTTGTCACATCAAACGTACGATGGCAGAAAGGGGGACACGTGGTGTTCAATCACCAGGAGTCATTAATAAGGCTTAATTAAAAGGTATGACCACATGCTCGGTCATAATGATCGAAGATTTACACGATCTTCAAGAAATCCGGATGACGTCAAGACGTTCAGTTGAGGAGGTGCATGGAAAGAAGAAAATTTGCCAAGTGTTGTTGTTCATCGTCCTGACCAAGCACAGATAAAGGATTAGCACACAACCAAATGACCGAGGCACAATCTTCTTTGAAAGGCGTGATCCGAGTGGCAGTTGTAGGCCAGCATGGTGATATGAAGCCGAACGGCGAAACCATGGAAGCCGCCAAAGACTCTACTGGTCCAGTCAGTCGTACTTATAACCTCCTTCGACTAGACTTAAGGAGGAGGCTTGTGATGCGGCGATAGAGGGAGGCTCACCTGGCACAAGGTCAACTACCACGATGGAGGTCAAAGTCAAGGTGGTCAACACCCAGGTGTCAAAAGGCCAAACAAAGTACAATTAATACGGTCGGTATCGGGACAGTTAGGGCTCGACCGATGGGAGGCATGTCCAAGCCAACCACTCGTTCAACTTGGCATGATACGTAAGACAATTGACGCCGAGTACGGAGGAGCAGGACGCCAGAGGAGACTAGATAGCTCATTCGAACGGAGGAGGGTATGTTACTATACAGTCACTGCATTGAAGAACTGAGGTTGACAGAGCGGAGGGATCCCCGTCGAGCGGCTACCCTACTCGGCCAAGCAACGGGACCTGGCTATGGACAGAGCGGAGTTCCGACCGAGCGACTATCCCGCTATGCCAAGCAACGGGACCACTACAGTATCTCTTGACATCCTTTTGGGATATAGTATTGCAGACACGAGGCATGGTCGACAGGTGGATTATACGACAGAAGCTTCTATTGTCTTGTCAGGGATATGCATGCCCTATTAAGGTATGGTGTCAGAGGTATTTTCTTGATAGCTCCTTTCATAGGATGTATTGAAGAACGTGCCCATGCCTCAAGAAGTGTGCACGTCGCCTATCAGGACTTTATATAAAGGGAGGTCCATTATCGACGGAGGTACGCATGATTACTATTTTGTGCTAGTTCTACTATTGCTCCACTTCTTCTACAGTTTCGGTGACTGACTTGAGCGTCGGAGGGCAAACGCCGGAGACCCCTTCCCTGATTCGGCACTGACATTACTTGTTTTGCAGAGCGGAGCGAGGTCTACAGTTAGTCAGCGAAGCTGCCACATCCCCAGTTTTCTACCTTCCCGCTTTTAGACAAGATCATTTTCAAAAGCCTCACAGTCGGTCGACCTCAGTCATCCGATCTAGGGTTGCGAAAAACTAGGAGAAGATCCAGCCATTGAATTTGAAAAGGTGCCTGTTGCATCGCTAGAAGATATTCGTCTGTCACATCAATGTGCAGCAACAAAAAGGGGGGCACGTGGCATTCCATCACAAGGAGTCATTAATGAGGTTTAATTAAAAGGTATGATCATGTGCTCAGTCATAATGATCATAAATTTGCACGATATTCAAGAAATCTGGATGACGTCAAGACGTTCAGCCGAGGAGGTGCAAGGAAAGAAGACAATTCGCTAAGTGTTGTCGTTCATTGTCCCGATCAGGCACAGATAAAGGATTAGCATATAGCTAAACGGTCGAGGCACAATCTTCTTTGAAAGTTGCGGGCCTAGCCTGGCGATATGAAGCTGAATGGCGAAACCGTGGAAGCCGCCAAAGACTCTATTGGTACAGTCAGTCGGATTTACAGCCTCCTTCGACTAGACTTGAGGGGGAGACTTGTGATACGACAATAGAGGGAGGCCCACTTGGCACGGGGTCAACTGTCAAAGTGGAGGTCAAAGTCAAGGTGGTCGACGCCCAGGTGTCAAAGGGTTGAACGGAGGACAATTGCAACGACCAGTTGGGACAGTCAGGGCCTGACCAGTGGGAGGCATGTCCGAGCCGACCACTTGTCTAGCTGGGATGATACGTAAGACAGTCGACGCAGAGTATGGAGCAACAAGACGCCAAAGGAAACCGAATAACTTGTCCTAATGGAGGAGGGCATGTTACTATATGGCCACCGCATGAAAGAACTTAGGTCGACAGAACGGAGGGGTCCCGGCCGAGCGGCTACTCGGCCAAGGAACGAGACATGGCTATGGATGGAGCGGAGTCCTGGCCGAGCGACTATCCCACTCGGGCAAGCAATGAGACAACTACAGTATCTCTTGACATCCTTTTGGGAGATAGTGTCGTTGACATGAGGCATGGTCGATAGGTGGATCGTACGACAGAAGCTTCTACTGTCTTGTCAGGGATATACATGCCCTATTAAGGTATGATGTCAAAGGTACTTTTCGAACAGGTCCTTTCATAGGATGTATTGGAGAATGCGCCCATGCCTCGAGAAGCATGCACATCGCCCACCAATGCTCTATATAAGGGAGGTCTATCACTGGCGGAGGTACGCGTGATTATTGTTTTGTGCTAGTTCTACTGTTGCTCATCTTCTTCTATAGTTCTGGTGACTGACTTGAGCGTTGGAGAGTCAACGTCGGGGACCCATTCCCTGGCTCGGCACTGACGTTACTTGTTTTGCAAAGCGGAGCGAGGTCTACAGTCGGTCAGCGGAGCTACCACATCCCTAATTTTTCACCTTCTCGCTTTCAAACAGTATCATGGAAAAAATCAAAAGGTTCTTCTAGTCCAAATCTTTCGATATGAGATATTGATTAAAAGAGTTCATTTCGTCCCCTATTGAATCTTTTAGTGATGTAGGTTTAGTATGAATTAGTCTCGGACATTATTTGTATGGTAGGAATTTTGTGGGAGAGCATATACCATGGCATCCTAAATAACATGAACCCTTGGACAATGTATCAGAGAATCTCCTTCGAAACTAGATTGTAATAGCTACTGATAGATAAGAAAACTATCAACAAGTTCTTTCTAAATTTCTTAAGAGAGCACCATGAAAAACCCTCCCTAGGAAGATACAAATTCATTGGAGTTTTAGATATTTTCAAATTAGTTAGTTGATCACCTCCTAAGATCTTGATCGAACAATTGTTGGAAGCAATTTGTATATATAATTCATGGAGGTGGATGGCGTTGGAAGGTAATCCAATTCCACCTAATGTTTTAATTATAGACTTCATAAATGAGTCTATTCATGTGGTTCCTTTGATATCTTACTTGAGAGAGTTTGCAAGTCCCTAGTATTAGTGAATGAGATAGATGAGGATAGGGGTGTAAATGAATCAAGTTGCTCATGAGCTATTCGAAGCTCAATTCGATAAAAACTTGTTTGAGCTCGTTTAATAAGACTCGTTAAGATAAACAAACCAAACTCAAGCTTCACAATATTCAGCTCGTTAGCGCGTGAACATGTTCGTTAAGCTCATAAATCAACTTTTAAATAAAAAAATAATAGTTTTGATATTGAATTTATAGATTTTATATTCTACTTATGAAAAATATAGATAAATATATTAAAGTTATTTATTAGAATAAAATCATAAATTTTAATAAGAATATTATAATTTTTTCTAAATATATAATTTAGTTTTTAATGAATATTTAAACTTATAATTTATATTTATTAAGCTTGTTTAGGCTCGATAAAAGTTCGAAAAATTCATGAGTCATGAATATATTCGTTAAATAAAGCTCGAACTCGGCTTGATTATAAACGAGCCAAACTCAAATATTCAAGAGTCCGGCTCGGCTCAACTCGATTACATCCTTAGATGAGGATGAATTTTTTGAACTCAATCAATATAGAGGAAGACCAAGTTAGTTCATGTAATTCCATGTAAGTTAATTATCAATCATTTTTACTAAGTAAAAGATGATTACATTCTTTCAAGATATCCTTTACGGTTAATTTTCAGCACTCAAACCATTAGTAGAACTAGGCAAATCATTGACATGCGTTGGGGCGTAAACAAAAGCACTAGTATTATTTTTGCCAGGAGTGAAGCTTTCTTAAAAGGAGAGTACAATACAATCTTCCTTTTGTTCAAAATAAATTTTCCTATCTTTGGGTTCATTAACTATTTGTCATGTTGAAATTCCTTAAAACTAAGTCACATGAGATGAGAACAAAATTTACCTAAAAATCCAAACTCTAATTTTTTCTAGAAATCGAAACAAGTCTAGGTTCGATTTAAATCTTTTCGGTATAAATTTAAATATTATCATTGCATTTGTATGTAGATAAAATTTTATTTGTCTGTATTTGTTTGGGTAAATAAAAATTCATCTAATAAATCATCTTCATCCAATTTACTAGTGTTCTAGTTCCATTTTTTTTAATCTTTAGAACCATCTCCAAGATAATGGGAGTTGGTCTTTGTTCCCATAGGATGTCTCAGTTTAGAAGATGATAGATTTAGTACAATGAAATTGAGATCAATTTTTGATAGGTACATGTTCTCATAAAAACTTCTCTTATGCACCCTTAGTCATTTGACAGTCGGTTATAAGTTGACTTCGTAATTTATCTTCCTCCATATAATATAGAGATTTATATATGAAATAAATATAAACACATAATTTTTTACTACAATAGGAGTTGGTCTTTAAAATGTCTAAGGAAGGCCAAATCTACTATTGGGTCGACTCTCTAAGTAATAGGTGTAGTAACGAAACATATATGAGTCAGTGTATTGTAGTCGGGGATTCACCACACACCTACAGGTGTGGATATCCTATGTAATATATTATTTTATAGTGAATAAAGTCTCTAATCAAAGCTGTAAGATGTACTTTAGGAAAGGAGTTTCCTAATTGCACATGCGATATCACTATAAGATATATCACATGGTTGTCGAATCAATATACAATCCTCGATGTACCAATGATTGTACATTCGACCGGGATATATGAGATGAAGGGATTGGACTGTACATTAACCATAATCGACTGGTTCTTGCAGGCACTATTCAGTGATACCTTGGGAATCATGGGACGATGCTGCTAGACGCTCTTACCATCATTCATTGGGCGCTAATCAGAATTAGTTCTGACGTCTTATAATTAAGGAGTTAATCATAGGATGAGGCTATTAAGGGTATGCCTGAATAAAGGACAAGTATAGTCCTGAATCACAAAGAGTTGTAAACCCATGGTTGGTTGTATCCCTGAACCATTGAGGGTCACACAAGTATTGGTTTCCCTATTTCCCGTTGAGAAAGTCAAATTAAGTAGTTGAATTTGGCGAATAAAGTTTCATGTGATCAAGCAATATATTGACAAATAAAATTTGATATGATCAAATGTTAGATCGATTTCCAATCAATAGAAAATAAGAAGAGTGGAAGAGTTCAACATAAACTCTATAAATTATATTTATATTATTGTAATAGAGAGTAAATGCGTTTGTCATGTCAACGATATTAGATCGTTGATATGATTACAATGGACTTGTATTATTGAGTTCTAGAAAAGTTCTAAAAATCTAATAGGTAAAAATGAAAGAGATATTGGGCTTTAAAAGTTTAAGCCTAACGGGAAATGCAATACATTAAATATTGCATTAACAAAAAAAAAGGAAATGAGATTTGGTTTTCAACGTGACATGAAAAGGAAAAGAAAATGTTGTTTTTTTTCCCTTTTCCCACCATTTGCACGTTCACTATTTCTCCACTCATGCCACTCACTCATTCTCTCCCACTCATCCACTAGCCCACTTCCATCACGTTTTGTTTTCCTCTTTTTGCTTGCTAATTGCTTGATAGAAAAGATATACGACAGCAACAATTTTGAATATAGTGAGAATAGGTTGCTTCTTCCGTGAAGTGTCTTCGGTGGAGAGAAGAGATTCGGAAGCCAATTTTTGAGTCTTGCCAAAAATTCGGACAACAAGCATTTTTCTCTTTTCCTTGAGAGTTTTCAGCAGCCACTTCAAGAGAAGAAGATAGAGATCTTCTTCACTCTCTTCCATCGAAAACTATGATCTCCTTGTTTATTACTTCTCCTCTTCGAGAAGCATTGTCGGTGCCCACCTTCTTGCAGAATTTTGGAAGGCATAGCTCCTTGTTGAGGGCTATTAGACAACCCCTTGTGAAGGGTAATTGGACAACCCCTTCCTCATTTTCGAGAAAGTCATTTTGATCGTCTCAACGAAAAACGACACTTGATCTCTAGTGCGATCAAGTGTTGGAAAGAGGATTCTGATCGTGGACCGGATTAGACGAAGGAAGTACATGCTCGTGACAACAACGAGGAGCTATTTCGCTACAACCGGAATAGTTGGAGTCATCCCCAAACACAGGCTATTTGGAAGGTATGTTTATGCTTGTACTATGATTCATATGTATTTTAATACATGTTAATAGTTTTATTTATATTATGCTTAAATGATCTAATATGTTTATTTTAGATAGTTTTGCATGTATAAATAAAATGATTAAATTAGCATTATATGAATCAATCACATGATAGTGTATCTTTGTTTTGCTTTTAGGATCTTATTTTTACGGTTAGATTGTAATGCATGTTTAGATAAAGATCATGCTTATGTTTGTTTTAAAAATCATACAAGCACTCCTTTGATTTAATTGTTAAATCACAAATAAAATATTAAATTTCCGCTGTGCATAGGAGTGTAGAAACACGATCATCGAATTTCTAATTCGGTCCCAACAGTTGGTGCAGGGTGCACCAGAATCTAACCTGAGTTTTGATGTCGTTAAAGGTTCAAATTAAGTCTTGTTGTGATATGATAAACTTGCTAAGCGTGCAGACTATTTACTCAACCGGAAAAGCCCTAGTCGTGACTAGACAGGGAAAACTTAATAGATTGTGGAAGCCAGATAGGAAGTCCAGGTGGGTCGTGAGGACCTGACACTCGGCAGTGGAAGTCCAGGCGACACTACTAGAAAACTAGGTTTTTGAGACAAAATTTTTAAGACAGTGATAAAATTTGTCTCAAATACTAAGCAATTAAGACAATAATAATAGTTGTCTCAAAATTTTACATGAAGACATTAAATTTAAGACAGTATTTAAGATTTTGTCTCAAATTCAATTTAATAAGACCCCTAATAAAGACGGCTAAAAATATAATTATATAAGACATTCAAATAGGACAGTAAAAAAAGTTTTTGTCTCAAATTATCTTCAATACTCTAGAAAAGTTACTTTTAATGTCGAAATATTATGACGGTATCAAATACTGTCATTATTGGTGGTTCAACAACGACTGCATCTAGTGCCTGTAGTTGATGTATCATATATTAACAATTGTATTTTCCCTCGTCGTTGATATTTTATCATCAATGACTATATTTTTTTATTTTGATTGTTAATGTTATATCTTTAACGATGAAATTTCTATCCATCGTTATTGCAAGACCTTTAACTATAGAATTTTTCCTCTGTCATTATTAGTTTTTGATTTTTTTTATTGAGTCAAAATTCTAAGTTGATTTTTTATTTGGCCAATTTTTTTTTCGTTTGCAATCTTTTCCCTGCTTACTTGGTCGAAACTTGAGGTTTTACTTGACCTAAAATATAAAAGATGCAATTTTTCCCATTTGTCCTAGAAACAAGGCTGCTTCTTCTTTGCCGCCTCTTTTTAGCGAGCCTTAAAGACATTTCCCTTTCCTCTTCTAAGTTGCAGGTAAACTTCTTGTCCATTAATATACTTATTTGTGATTTTTTTTGCACTATCGACAAATGACATTGCTGCCTCACTGCTCACAAGGAGGCCTCTGCGAGCAATGCTCGCGAGGAGGCCGCCACGAGCTGCGCTCACGAGGAGGCTGCCGCAAGTGAGACCAGATCTCCTGGTCCACAAAAAAGTGGACCAGGAGATGTTCCACTCCTAATTACGGCCAAATCGTAACTGTGATCATGTCGTAATTGGTTGCGATCTCTTCATGGGTTCACCGTCTCCATTAGGTTATAGTTTGGGTAGGAGTGGACAGTTGGAGGCCGCCCCCTGCTCAACGCCCGACAACCTAGACACTTACCCACTTTTGGCTGCCTCCGAGCGGTCTCCGGCCGCCCGCTCTGACTCAAATTATAACCTGGTGGGGACGGTGAGCCCATGAAGGGATCACAACCAATTGAGGTCGAATCATAATTACGATCTAACCGTAATTGGGAGTGGACCATCCCCTGGTCCACTTTTTTGTGGACCAGGAGATCTTCTCTCACCGCAAGCAACACTAGCATGGAAAGTGAAAGTTAAGTAATTAAACATATAACTTTTGATTAAGGGGAGCATAAGGGAGATTTTTTTTATTATTTTACTCATGCATAAGTTCTACTTAACTTTATTATTATTTTTTTATTATTATCATATTTTACTCATGCATAAGTTGATATATTTACTAAATCATTACCTAAATATGAATTTAGTAATCTAAGATGATAATTAGGAATGTGTCTTCTAGAATAGGATTTATTTTTCAAAACTCATTTTTTAAAATTATTTACTTATTGTTTTCAAAACTTATATTTTAAAAAAATTATTTACCTATAGTTTTTCAAAACTTATGTTTTTCAAATCTTAAATTTACACGGAACTAGCCTAGGTCTTACCAAAGACAATATGAACCTATAGTTTTAGGTAGCCAGCATCTCACAAACATACTAGGATTCCTTGTTTATGTATTGTGAAACTTAGAATGGGATGAGATGCTTTCGATATAGCTTAAGATTTTAGATTCTTATATCTATGCATCGATATAAATCTGAGCTTTAAATAAAATATTAATCAATTTGAGTAGAAGCTAAACCCAACACTCAAATTTACTAATCTTAGTCAAAAGCTGATATGTCGTGATATATAGCCAAAGACTAAACTTAGACATTTTAAATAAGGAATTTTTTAAAGATTTTTCTTATGTTAAATATATTTTCAAAATCTATGCATATCATATCTTGCTTGGACTCTAGGTTACAATAATTGAGAATTCTTCTTAAAATAGATGTCAAATTAAGGGGGAGCAACCTAAGTTATTTTTTTTAAAAAAATTCTTTTAAATACTTTAAAAATATTTCTAAATTTTTATAAGGTATTTTCAAAATATTTATATTGTCTTTCAAATAATTCTATCTCTACTTCTTAAAATTACTTTTAATTCTTTCAAAATTATTATTTTTAAAAAATTATATTCAATTTTTAATTCTCAGATTCTTCAGAAGTTTTCAAAGTTATTTAAAGTTCATTTCAAACATCTTCAAAGATAACTTAAAAAACTTCTTAAACTTTTAAGACTTAGATTATTTTTTTGAAAGTTATTTTTTGCAAAATAGTTAGGACATTTCAAAACCAATTTTAAAATATGTTATGACCCTGATTTATGATGTGTGTCGAAGGAGGAAAGTTTAATTTGAGGGGGAGTTCACTTAAAACTTAACTCTAAAATATTTAACTTAACTTTGAATCTGAATTCTTAACTCTAAAATATTTAACTTAACTTTGAATCTGAATTACCAAACCTTGAAAAGGGGAGATTATTAGTGCAGGGAGCACTATAATCAAATCTATGTTTTGATGTTGTCAAAGATTCAAGTTAAGTCTTGTTGTTATATGATGAATTGAACAAGTGTGTAGGATGCTTAACTTGGAAAGTCCAGTAGGTCAGTTGAACCTGATACTAAGCAAGCAAAGTCTCAGCAAGTCGTGGAATTAGGCAGAAAGTGTAGATGGATTAAGTGGATCCGATATTTAGCAGATGGATTCAATAGGTCTGGAGGACCTGATATTAAATCAAGTGGAAGCCTTAGCAAGCTAATCTGATGCTGAGCGGTTAAAGTCTAAATAGGTCTAGAGACCCAATGTTTGATAGACGAGTTAAGGTAAACTTCTAGAGGGAGTGTAGTAAGGTTTGTCCCATTTAATTTGAGGGGGAGTTCACTTAAAACTTAACTCTAAAATATTTAACTTTGAATCTGAATTCTTAACTCTGAAATATTTAACTTAACTTTGAATTTGAATTGTCAAACATCAAAAAGGAGGAGATTATTAGTGCAGAGAACCATATAATCGAACTTATGTGTTGGTGCAAGGTGCACCAGAATTGAACCTAAGTTTTGATGTTGTTAAAGGTTTAAGTTAAGTCTTGTTATGATCTGATAAATTAACTACGTGGGCAAGCTATTTACTCAACCAGAAAAGCCCTAGTTGTAGCTAGGAAGGAAGTCTTAGCAGATCATGGAAGCTAGGCAGGAAGTCCAGGTGGGTCGAGGACCTAACACATGGTAGTTGGAGTTGATAAGTTTGGAGGACCTGATATCAAGAGAAACCCCTAGTGAGTCGATCTGATGCTAAGCCGAAGTCCAAGCAGGTTTGGAGGACCCGATGTTTGACAGGTATGTTGAGGTAAGCAATTGGAGAGGAGTAATAGGGAGGTCGTGTCCTAGGAAGAGACAAACCCTAGGTTGCTGATCCAACTGAAGAAACCAGGAGGTTTTCAAGTTGAGATCAAGATAAATTTTGCTATCTATTCTTACTCATGCATTATTATACTGAGCTAACTCTATTTTGTAGGAGTATTTTTATACTTATGGAACTAACTTTGTTTTAAAGAGATTAATGGGATCGGTCGACTGAAGAAAATGATCAACTAATCGAACCTAGTTGACTAAGCTCAAAGTTCTGATTTAGCAGAGCACATTTGGTATTCAAGGTAGATCGATTGATTGAACCCAAGGATCAGTCAACTGAATATAAAATAGGAAGGCACAAGCGATCAGATCTTTGGGGAAAAGGAAATTAGAGGATCAGTCGATCGATCAAGTTTATCGGACGATCAATCATTAAATGCTCATTATTATGTGAAGATCTGATCTCAGCAAAGAAGGAAGGTAGCGTGTTTTGTTGACCAATAGGATGATTAGTCGACCAAAAGGATCAATAGACTGAGCTTTTCGGTCGACCGAACTTAACTTATGGACCTCGAGATCTGAGCTGATGATACAACTTTCTCCATGTAATCCTCTGTCGCATTCTGCTCATGCCTCTGCTATTCTGAGCTTCAACTTCACGTGCAAGCCTACTACGTCGAGAAGTGTCGACATGCTTCGTCAACCATTCTTTGTCAGTATATTTTATATTTGGTTTGCATTATTTCTAAGAAGATAATAGTGTGTTACTATCATTCTTTTCATTGTACGAATTACTTTTTTTTTCGAAGGTTTTGAAAAGAATAATTATAGTAAATTACCCAATGATGCGATCAAGAATCACGGATCTTAGAGAAGGAGTCGACATAGACTCCAAACCAAGTAACCAAATAAGTCACTTACATTGTTTTTATTTTTCTATTAAATCGCTTACTTTGATAAAAGATAAAAGTTTTTAAAATGAACGATATTTACCCCCCCCCCCCCCCCCTATCATTTCTTTTTGATCATTTGATTGGTATTAGAGACAGGTAGCTTTGAGTAACTTAACAATTTTTTGAACAAATTTCAAAACTTTTTCTTTTTCTTTAAAGATGTTTTTTATTTAATCTTAAATAATATTTTTATTCTTTATCTCGCACTGCTAATCCCAAGATAAAATTCTTAAAAACCTTTTAATTCTTTTTTGGCAAGAATGTCGAACTCATACCAAGGGGCTAGAACACAGTTCATCCTCGGCTATTCAAGAGAGATAACTTTAATTACTAGAAGAATAGAATGGAGTGCTACCTCAAGTCCGACATCGAGCTTTGGTTTACTATATTGAAGGGATGCACACCACCAATGGCAGATGGAAAGCCTATAGAGTCTGAAAATTGAACTCCCCCAATGATCAAAAAGGCATAAATGAACTACAAGGCCATAAAAAACATTCAGTGTAGCCTAACCATGGAGGAATTAAACCAAGTAGGACCTATGAGAATGCAAAAGGGCTTTGGGATTTCCTGGTAAAATTACACGAAGGAACAGACGACTCCAAGGCAACGAAAAGAAATCTCCTGCTAAATAACTTATTCAATATCAAAATGCTTCTCGGAGAAACTATTACCCAACCCCATGCACGACTCAAAGATATTCTCAATGACCTCCACTTAATCAGGCATCACGTAGAAAACCACGACACGATAAGATATGCCTTGAATATCTTTCCTCGAAACGCTTTGTGGGCATCAATAGTAAATGCTTACAAAGTCTCTAGGGATCTATCAATTATTAAGTTAGATGAACTCGTTTGTGAATTAGAATTGCACAAATAGTTTAACTTGAGTCAAGCCGAGAAAGGAATTGCCTTGTATGCAGGACCAAGCAAGGTGATAAAATCCTGAATAAAAAGTGAACCTGAAAGTGAGTCAGATTTAGACTCAACAAACGAAAAAAAACTGATGAACATGATTTAAAGAATGTTCACCAAGAGGAAGTTCAAAAGAAGACTAAGAAAGTACTAATCAACCAAAATCAAAATAAATCAGAAGCAACGTGCTATGTATGCAATAAGAAGGGTCACTACAAATACGAGTGGCCAAATCAGAAAGAGGAGAAGCCAAAATCCATAAGAAGAAAGAAAGCTCTCTAAGCAACTTGGGACGAATCTTCCTAAGAATTCGAAATGGAAGAACCGAAGAACTCGGTTCATCTTGTTTTATGGCAAGAAATGAAGAATCGGAGTCCGAGAAAGCGTACAAGTCCGAGTCTGACATCGAGTCCCAGAGAAGCCACGGATCCGTATCCGTTTCCGAAGGTCCCGATATGGTAAAATTTTCTTCCAAGTCAACTTATTTAAAATTATAAAATGTTTGTTTAAAAAGTTAACTAAATCCGAGGAACAAAATAATTTACTACTTAAAGAAATAGATCACCTTAAGGAGCAAATTAACTTGAGTCAATCAACTGACCAAGTTCAAGTTGGAACTTTAACTCAAGTTGCAAAACCTAGGCCATGAATGACATATGTTATGATGTTGTTGGTGGAAGGATAAATAACTCTACCCTTTACGACCTTAGCTCATGGGCTAAAGTGGTCTATGATCATTTGAGAACTCTTAGGGGGAATCCTAGCTCTACTTCTTCTACTGAGGTACAGTTGTTAAGATAAGAAAATCAAGAACTGAGGGATTGACTATCCATAATGGAGTAGACGATGCCCGCTTGGGCTGCAAGAGATGATGTTGCCTTAGCCGAGATGCATGCATTCATTGCTCAATGGACCCAATCACAATTCACAATAACATCTTGAGTCATAGGAGACTCAAGACCCACAGGACCATGTTGATGATCTTATTCTGAGGTATATTCAACTACAACTTAGCTATTTTGAGATTTGATATTATAATCTGGTTATTTCTAATTGTATTACATTTTCTTAGGAAGATTTTGTCCCTATGATTGATATATTCATCATCATTAACATCAGATATCCAAAATATGATCTATGTATTTTTTTTACATGAAAAACTAGTTATACATTACAATTTTTTAGTTATACATATATTACATTTATATCGTATAATTTTGATCATAATCACTTGTAAATTTTCTTTCTGCAGGATTTCATAATACTATCTCATAGGATTATACTTGGATGCGTTTGTAGTGGATTTCTATCATGGTATGAATGTCTTAGATTTTTTTTTTTTATATCTATTGGATTTGGATACTTTATTGTTGATATTTGGATAGTATGTTATTGACTTTCGTGAATGTTTATGAGATTAGTTTGTTTGTGTATAAGTGCAATTGTTTGTATTTATTCTGAATGTTTGTATGGATTGTGATTAGTTTGTGTATGAATAGCAATTGTTTGTATGGATATCTTTGTATGTGATTTTTTATTTGATTATTTTATGTATGGATCGTGTTTGTATCGCTATCATTTGTGATGGTTTCTATTGATATGAAAAACGTAAATAGGTTAAATTCTAAATATAAAAATGTTTATGTAATTTTTTTTATAATTACCGATGGAAACCTTAAAGGGGAGCCTTGACGCAACGGTAAAGTTATTGTCATGTGACCAAAAGGTCACGGATTCGAATCTTATAAACAACCTCTTGCAAAAAGCAAGGCAAGGCTGCGTACAATGGATCTTTCCCCGGGACCCTGCATGGCGGGAATTTCGTACACCGAGTTGTCTTTTTTTTTTACCAATGGAAAACTTGATTTCCAGCCGTAATTATCGACGGAAACCATGATTTCGTCGATAATTATCGATACATAATTTCGATAACTTATTGATGAAAACCATGATTTTATCGGTAACTACAGTCGGATGGAAATCAAGATTACGTCGGTAGATATTAACAAAAACTATAATTCTGTCGATAGGTATTGGAGGAAACTGCAATTTCGTCGATAGGTATTGACGGAAACCATGATTTTGTCGATATGTACCCACGAAAATCACAATTCTATCGGTAAGTATCATAATTAAAATAAATTTTCAAGAATAGATTATCGACGGAATTTATGTTTCCGTCACTAATTTCCAACAAAATTTATGATTCCGTTGGTAATTAGCATTACAGAACAAATTTCTGTTCACTAATTACCGACGGAATTATAACTTCCGTTAGTAATTATCGACGGAACTACAGAATTTCGATAACTTACTGATGAAAACCATGATTTTATCGATAACTACAGACGGATCGAAACCAAGATTCTATCGGTAAATATCGACAAAAACTATAATTCTGTCAATAGGTACAGGAGGAAATCGTAATTCCATCAATAGGTACCGACGGAAACCATGATTTTGTCGATATGTACCGATGAAAATCACAATTCCATCTGTAAGTATCGTAATTAAAATAAATTTTCAAGAATAGATTATCGACGGAATTCATGTTTCCGTTACTAATTTCCAACAAAATTTATGATTCCGTTGGTAATTAACATTACAGAACAAGTTTCTGTTCAAAAATTACCGACGGAATTATAACTTCCATTGATAATTACCAACGGAAATCTAATTCTTTAGCTAAATATATAAATGGAAAATTAATTCGGTAGCTAAATTCTGTCGGTATATTTAGTTATGAAAATTTATTCCATTATTAGATAGTGACATAATGTAAATTCCGTTAGTAAAACTATCTATGATATAATATATATATTTCGACTACCATATTTTTCATCATAATTTCATCACTAAATCAATATAGCGACTAAATAGCGCCGTTGTGAAGACGGATTTTTTTGATAGTGGATGTTACTTGCTTCTAGACATACATTGTTATAAATTTAAAATATTAGGAAGGATGTTACTTGCTTCTAAGTTCAAATTCAATTCCGTTTCCGCTCCTTGCATGCGTACCATTTATTGAATCTCAAAAACATCATATCATTCCATCCTTCTTTAATCTCTAACATATCTTTAGCCATCGAAGCACACAAACTCACCACGCCATGTTACGATCGACAAGCTTTGTGTTTGTTCTATCAAGTCCTTATGCAACTTAACACACATGCATTAAACATATAGACAGACCTAATTTAACTCATTTGCCAAACCTATCAAATAATATGCTCGAACACGACTACTCAAGGTAGGATGACACTAACATTAATACCTAACTTTAGTTTGGAACCATCGAGTCAATATTAGAAGCAAGTGTTAGTTATAAATGTACACGTAACAATTTCAAAAATGGCCATAACATTTTACCTTTGCTAAACATGATTTTTTTGACAGTACACTCAAGTAACTTATTACATAGAATGCAAATATGTATATGATAGTCATTTTATTACATTATTCAAAGTAAAACCAGTTGCAACAATCTTTGGTAGGGTGATCCACTACTCAGTGGTAAATCATTATTTGTCCATAATTATGAGATAATTTCCAACATAACATTAGCTAAAGTTTATGCATTTATTAATCTCATTCATAAATCTTTGCTCATGCTCCTTCATGACTGATGGTCCTTCAAAACGCACACCGTCCTTAGGCAAAGGCTGCTTTAGAATGATGCCGCTAGCAAAGGGAGAGTCATGTATTATAGGCCAAATAGAATGGGGTCTTCCCCATCCATAGTTAGTTTCATAAAACTCTATACATCTCCAGTCTGATAAAATCAAAGTATTGTAGCTAATTGACATCTTATTTGGATCTTCCTTGAAGTTGCCTGAAGCCCATTCCTTAAACTTTGTGGGTAAACTTTCTTTAGCATCTCTAATCAACCTCACCAATTCTGCAAGTGATGCCTTCATGATTTGCTCACTAGTTGCTGTGACTGTTAATAAATAGATGCAATTTCCATAGTAGCCCCGCGCCTCTGGCAACCGATCTAATAAATGACGAACGTCAGCTACAAAGCCAAGAGAAACATCTCCTATGACATCGATTGCTTGTGTTCGACATTTCCATATAATTGCAGTCACGATTTCAAAGGTGGTGAATTGAATATTGGATGTCTCTTTTGCGATTTGTTCCTTCAGTCTTCTAATTGTTTGAATTGAGAAATCATATGTGGAATTCACAATGCCAAACTTAGTTGTGATAAATGATGAATCTGACTTCGAGAGCATTGGAGGGACTGAGAAGACCTCTCTATGCCAGATCGGATTGACAGAGGGATGAGTTTGGCCGCAAGCAATCTCACCGATAGCTTTTAAGAATTGTCCAAAACCGAGGCCATCGAACACCAAGTGATTGAATTTGAATCCGACAATAAATCCACCACACTGAAAATGAGTCACCTATGCATGCACATTTAATTAATTTACTATCAATAAATATTTGATAATGATCTATGATTGTAAAAAAAATCTTAGTAGAAAGAATTCTAAATTGCACAAGAAGTGTTATTCAGAGAACTTTTTGTGTTTTTTTTTTTTGCAACTACATGCATTACTTTACTTAACAACCAACTGACTGATTGATTTGGAAAAATAAATACAGAAAGAGATAAAATTTTATTTTATATATCCCAACACAGTGAAAAAGATACACCAACGGAGATTGAAATTTTACGAATATAAATTTCATCGGTCAACAATATCAGAGCTATGGTTAAGATGTGGTCGCATGGGGAACTTGATAAACTCTTGAGGTGATGCTTAGGTATTTCACATGGAGAATTATTATGATTAATTATAATTAAAGTCTCGTATTTAAAATATATGCAACAGATTATAAAATTACAAGTGGAAGGTATTGTCGTACGAAAATCACTTGAATATAGTCCTACTTAGTTGCCTCAATGTAGACAATATCATAGAGTATGTTAAAAAATAAACTTAATTATAGATAGAATAGAATAAATGAGATGGTAGTGGATAAAGATAGAATGGATCAGGTGATAATCATGATAGGAACAAGAGTTTTGTAGAGATAAAATAATAATAAAAAAAATAAGAGTCATGATTATCTGAGATTGATGTTTATCCAATAAATCTATAAATATGTATTTTTTTTATGAACGAAGGAAGTTGAGTTTTTTGTTTTATTCTCCTTCTCTTCCACGTAAAAATTCTCCTCCTCTTCCACATTTTTTCTTCTATAATCCTTTTATTTCTTCTCCCATAATTCCTTGTCCAACAAAATAGTATCAGAGTCATGTCGATACTTCCTATCCCTCATCTTGTTGATTTGAAGTATGGTAATTGGAGTATCCAAATGAATGTCTTATTAGAGAGCGAAGGCTTGTGGGATATTGTTGAAAAAGACTATAAAGAGCCTCAAGAATGAGTCAACCAAACGGAGGCACATAGGACGGCAATGGCGGAACAAAAGAGAAAAGATAATAAAGCTATTTCTTTATTTATAAAGCTCTTGATGAAGCTACTTTTGAGAAAGTAGCCGAAGCTACAACTTCCAAAAAGGCATGGAAGATCCTACAAGTAGCATACAAAGGCGATGAAAGGGCAAAAAGTATTCGCCTTCAAATCTTGAAAGGGGAATTTGAATCGTTGGAGATGAAAGAGTCCGAAAGTGTATCAGACTATTTTACAAGGGTATTGGTAATTGTCAACCAATTGAAAAGAAATGACGATGACATTGAAGATAGTCGCGTTGTAGAGAAAATTCTACGCTCGTTGGAGCCAACGTATGACTATGTAGTTGCGGCTATAAAAGAATCAAAAGATATGAAAGAAATGAATGTGCAAGAACTATTAAGCTCTCTACAAGCTCATGAAGCAAGAATGCGAAGACGGAGAGAGCCTATGGAGCAGACTCTACAAACCAAGCTCACGATTATTGACCAGAAAGAAGAGTCAAAGACCGAAGGTTCGCAAGAAAACGGCGGTGGTCGTGGTGACTTCTGTGGACGTCGCCGAGGTAGAGGCCGTGGCAGGGGCTCTGCTCGAGGCCGAAGAAGAAGTAAAGACAACAATCAAGGTAGAGACCAAAGGTATAGCAAAAGAAATGTAAGATGTTATATTTACAACAAATTTGGACATTATGCAATGGAATGTCACTCTAATAATGTACAAAGGAATGCTAATTATACATCAAAAGAAGGCAATGACAATGATGTAGTTTTGCTAGCAAGAAAGGATGGAGATTCCACAACCAAGAATTTGTGGTATTTAGACTCCGGGGCAAGCAATCATATCTGCGGGTGTAAATATATGTTTGCCAAGTTTGATGAAATGGTGAATGGACAAATCTCATTTGGAGACGCGTCCAAAATCCAAGTAAGAGGCGTTGGTAAGATTCTCATCAAACTTAAAGATGGAGCTAACACATACATCACCAATGTTTATTATGTGTTCGACATGAAAACAAATATTATTAGTCTTGAACAATTGCTTGAGAAAGGTTTTAATATGCAACTAAAAGATGGTAGTCTTCATTTGAGAAAGCAAAGCAAACTTATTGTTCATATTCCTATGTCTAAAAATAGGATGTTTTCTCTTGATATTAAGCATGTTACTGTAAAATGTTTAAGTGCATGCATAAAGAATAGTACATGGCTATGGCATATGAGGTACGGGCATGTGAACTTCAGAACTCTAAACTTCTCTCAAGCAAAGGAATGATGAATGGTCTTCCTCATATTAATGCTCAAGATGATATTTTTGAAGGGTGTGTTCTGGGCAAACACCCTAGAGCAAGTTTTCCGAATGAATCGCACAACCAAGCTAAGAAGCCTCTTGAACTCATTTATACAGGCATATGTGGGCCAATCACTCCAACCTCCTTTGGAGGTCGTCGATATTTTCTAACCTTTATTGATGATTTCAGCAGAAAACCTTTGGTTTATCTTTTGATGAATAAAGACGATGCTTTTGAGAAGTTCGAGGAATTCAAAGGATTCGTAGAAAATCAATCCGGCTATACTATCAAGGCAATGCGGTCAGATCGTGGTCGTGAATTCACCTCAAAAGAAATTAAATTTTTTTGCAAAAATCATGGCATCTGGAGGCCTTTAACCTCACCTTACTCCCCTCAATAAAATGGAGTTGCTGAAAAGAAGAACCGAATTATTTTTGACATGGTTCGAAGTATGCTAAAAATGAAAGAAGTGCCTAAAGAATTTTGGGCCAAAGCCGTAAACTGTGCGGTGTATTTGCTAAATAGATCTCCTATAAGGATGCTAGAAGGAATTACACCTCAAGAAGCATGGACCGGATACAAGCTATGTGTATCTCATTTGAAGATTTTCGAGTGTATGGTCTATGCACACATTCCGGATCAAAGAAGAATGAAACTTGATGACAAAAGCTTACCGATGCAAGATCGAAGGCTTACAGACTCTATAATCCAGTGAACAGAATGATTATCATAAGTAGAGATGTTAAATTTCAAGAAGATAGTGCTTGGAATTAGAGCACTAATATGGTGATGATTCAAGAAGAAGAACAAATGAAGGAGAAAGAACCAACTCCACAACCGTCGCCTACTTCTTCATCATCCTTGGATGAAGAAAATCCTCCACCACAAAAGACAAGGAGTCTTCAAGAATTATATGAGGTGACAACTCCACTTAATCTCATTTGTCTTTATGCTAATGAAGAGATTGCATCTTTTGAAGAAGCTATTAAAGATAGCAAATGGAAGAAAGCCATGGATGAAGAGATGAAGACAATTGAGAAGAATGAAACTTGACATCTTACTACTTTGCCCGATGGCCACAAACCCATTGGTGTGAAGTGGGTTTATAAAGTAAAGAAAAATGCTCAAGGAGAAATAGAAAAGTACAAAGCGCGACTTGTGGTAAAAGGCTACAAATAAAAGGACGACATTGACTACGAAGAAGTGTTTGCTCCCATTGCCCGAATGAAGATTATATGGTTGATAATCTTTTTAGCCGCTCAACTAAAGTGACAAATATTTCAGCTTGATGTCAAATCCACATTTCTGAATGACTACTTAGAAGAAGAAGTCTATGTTGAACAACCGGCTGGCTACATCAAGGGGGGCAAGAAAGAAAGGTGTTGAAGTTGAAGAAAGCTCTCTATGGCTTGAAGTAAGCACCGAGAGCATGGAATTCAAGAATTGATGCATACTTCAAAGAAAATGATTTTATGCAATGCCCTTATGAGCATGTTCTTTATGTAAGAGCAGATAATGATAATATCTTATTGGTATCATTATATATAGATGATCTAATCTTGACAGGAAGTTCACCTCAAATGATAAAACCTTTTAAGGAAGCTATGACAAAAGCATTTGATATGACTGATATGTGACTTATGTCCTACTTTCTTGGCTTGGAGGTGAAACAAGGAGTTGTGACATATTTCTGACCCAAGAACAATATGCAAAGGAGGTCCTCAAGAGATTTAGAATAGATGATTGTAATCCAATTAACACACCGGTGGACTGCGGAATAAAGCTATCCAAGAGTGACGAAGAAAAGACGGTTGATCCCACACGTTTCAAAAGCTTGGTGAGAAGCTTGCAGTACCTAACTTGCACTCAACCAGATATATTATATGGAGTCGGTCTTGTGAGCAGGTTCATGGAGCAGCCTAAAGAGACTCATTGGAAGGCGGCCAAGCGAATCCTTCGTTATGTTCGAGGTACTTTGAATCATGGATTATTTTATTCTCACTCTAACAATTCTCAACTTGTTGAATATTCAGATAGTGATTAAGGTGGAGACTGTGATGACCGAAGAAGTACTTCCGGCTTTGTATTCTTCGTTGGAGATACGACATTTTCTTGGATGTCAAAAAAATAATTTATTGTTACTCTTTTCACTTGTGAAACAGAGTACATTGCGACATCCTCATGTGTTAGTCATGCTATATGGCTAAGAAGCTAGCTTGCTAAAGGAGATAAAATTTGAACAAAATGAAGCAACTCAAATTTCCATTGATAACAAATCGACAATTGCATTGGGGAAGAATCCTGTATATCATCAAAGAAGTAAGCATATTGATGTTTGCTGTCATTCTATTCGAGAACATATGAAGAATAAAGATGTGCAGTTAGTTTATGTGAAGACTAAAGATCAAGTTGTTGACATCTTTACCAAACCACTGAAATTTAAAGATTTCATCAAGATGCAGAATCTATTTGGAGTCACAAAATTAAGTTTAAGAGGAAGGAGGTGTTGAAAAGTAAACTTAATTATAAATAGAATAGAATAAATGAGATGACAGTGGATATAGATAGAATGGATGAGGTGACAATCATGATCGAAATAAGAGTTTCGTGAAGATAAAATAATAATAATAATAATAATAAAGAGTGATGATTATATGAGATTGATGTTTATCCAATAAGTCTATAAATATATATTTTTTTCATTAATGAAGTAAGTTGAATTTTTTATTTAATTCTCCTCCACGCAGAGAATTTTTTTTTTCTATAATCTATTTATTTCTTCTCCCATAATTTCTTATCCAACAGAGCATACCATCAAGAAGCTTACGAAATATATAAATATATATCTTAACAAACCTGCATCATCAGTATCATCTCCTCTTGCTTCATGTAAGCGGGACTACTCGGAAGCAACTCCTCTTTGACGATGCTGTCAGGGATCGACTCCCATTCGTTCATGTTGCCCAGGCTGTCATTTGTTACTGCCGCCTCCACAAACCATACGCCCTCGCCGTTGCAGGTCACCTCCACATGGCCGCCGTCGGAGTAGACAAGGCGGCCTGCTACGGGGTAGTACGGGACAAGAGCCTTCGCCAAGGCTTCCCGGATGACCTTCGCCGCCGGTAATATCACGGCACGACGACGGGGCTCACGGTTATTGTATGGATACACGGAGATCATCTCTACCATAAAGGCCAACCCCAGGGCGTGGTCGATGGAAGAGAGAGGGAGCGTGGCGCACGGCGTGGGCTCGAATGGTACTACGAGTTCCTCCCGCACCTTCTTCACCCTACAGGACGCCATGCTCATATCCTACCTAACAACGCCTTCACTCTATATATAATTCTGTATATATCCTGATTAGTGAGAATCGTGACAAAAAATTTTATGAATGTATTAATGTGGGATATTTAATGTTTTTTTTGACAAAATTTTTAATGAATGTATTAATGTGGGATATTTAATGTTTTTTTAAACACGTGATTAAAAAAAAAATCCCGAGAAATATTTAAGACCATGAGATTTAGACCGCACAGTGCCGTCGCGACTCTTCCAGAGGCCTAGGCAATCTTTTTAAAAAATATTTTTTTTTATAAAAAAATTAAATATTAATTTTTTTATAAAATAATTTTTTCTTCTAATTTTTGAGAAATAAAATTACTAATAAAATTATATATTCAAGTTTAAATAATAGTTTTTAAATTAATAAAATATAAATTATTTAATCTTTAAACATTATCAAAAATTTTATTAATTTTAATTTAAATTATTTTTATATAAAATTTAATATCTTTAGTGTATTTAATTCCGAATTTATTATTATTATTTTTTTTAAAAATAATTCTAAAAATAAATCTACCATCACTATCGAATAATATCTCATATTTTAAAAAGTATTTAAGATTCAAACCTGCAAAAACTTTTCAAGGAGAAATTAAAAATAGTTATTTTTTTAATTTATATATTGAAAAAAATTAATTTTCTGTTTAAAAAATTCACATACTATTCTACATAATAAACCAAAATATCTACTGTTTTTGTCATCCATACTTTCTTTACCCCCGACACTTCCATATCTTTATTAAAATATCATTTCTATATTTTAATCGGAATATCATCTAGTTCAACTATTTTTCATTTTACAACTCATTTAAAACTTGTTCTACTTTAAAAGTTTAAATTCTACAACAAAAATTTAAATTTCTATACTCAACATGAATTAACTAAGTTAAGTTGATTATCTAAACTTTCATTAAAAAGTTGATAAAAATACATATTTCATTGCTTTTTTATTTTCTCATCATTTATTAGTACCCTATCTTATTCATCTTTAATGAATCTTATTTGGATAACATCCATTGACTTTCTCTCTCCCATTTATTCTGTAAATGTCTCTTTCCTCCTTTTTTATCCTTTTTTGTTAGAACTTGTGTGAGCTAGAGGGGTGTTAATAACTCTGATCGCTTCTCATCGTTGAATGTGGGTCCACTCTAGCGATCACTTCCACTATGAACACCCTCTTTCTCGAATACTTTCCGGAGACAAAGAAGCCTAGTACAAACTTGTTCTTTCAAGATTGTAAATAATGAACGAAAATATCTACTATTTTTGGTCTCCATACTTTCTTTACCCCGACACTTTCATATCTTTATTAAAATATCACTTCTATATTTTAATCGGAATATCATCTAGTCCAATTATTTTTCATTTTACAACTCATTTTAAACTTGTTCTGCTTTAAAAGTTTAAATTCTACAATAAAAATTTAAATTTATATACTCATCATGAATTAACTAAGTTAAGTTGATCATCTAGACATTATTAAAAAGTTGATAAAAATACATATTTCATCGCTCTTTTATTTTCTCATCATTTATTAGTACCCTATCGTATTCATCTCTAATGAATCTTATTTGGATAACATCCATTGACTTTCTCTCTCTCATTTTTAGTTATTATGTAAATGTCTCTTTTCCCTTTTTTTATCCTTTTTTGTTAGAACTTGTGCGAGCTAGAGGGGTGTTAATAACTCTGATTGCTTCTCATCATTGAATGTGATGAAGAAACTTTTATCAACTTCGACTCCACATGCATAACTCTAAGATTTTACTTGGTATTTGCTTCCTTAAGGCGATTAATTTAAGGGTCCACTCTAGTGATCACTTCTGCTATGAATGCCCTCCTTCTCGAAAACTTTCTGGAGGCAAAGAAGCTTAGTACAAACTTGTTCTTACAAGAACACAACATGAAAAGAAAATACTATTACGAAAGAAATCAAAAACGATTCTACAATGAAAAACCTTACTTTGCTTGCTCTGTTCTTGCTTTGGTTGCCACTTGGTGGTAGGAAATGTAATAATACTTTCTCTCCAAACTCTCAAAAACTGGCGATGAGAATCCTCCTCAAAATCCCCTTTATATGGATGTTGTTTGAGCTGAAAAATACCTCCCAATCGATTGATCTTTTCCCCAATCGATTGTCATGTCAAATTTGACCATTCAAACCTGTAGAACGACTATCTTTTGCTTGACCAATTAATTGTGAGTCATATCAATCAATTGCTTAGCCTCCAATCGATTCTGAAACATTCTATTCTCTCGAGAAAGCACTGTCAATTGATTGACGATTAGTGATCGGCAATTGACGAATAGAGATGCCAATTGATTGCCCCAATCAATTCTAACGCCTTCTATGCTCCTGAAATAAACTCTTAATTCATTGCATCAATTGATTGTCCAACCCTAAACATTGAATCTATGTTTAGGGGTTACTAATCAATTGCCACCTCTCACTAATCAATTGGTAACCCTAAATTCAGCATTTTCAAGGTTGAATTCGCGTCTTGCCTCGTATCCAGTTGGCCTCAACCTACCAGAACTATCTCTACTCAATATCTAGTTATTCGTGACATGTTGAGACTTTCCGTTGCCCAATATCTGATAAACCGTGATCTATCGATACTTTCTCACCAAGTGTTAGGTGAACTTTTGACTTACTTGGACTTTTTCCTTGCCAACTTCCATGGGATTTCTGATCACTAAGTGTCCAGTCCTTTGTGATTCACTTAACCTTTTTCCTTGCCACCTTCCTTTGGATTTTCAATCACTAAGTATCTGGTCTTTCATGACCCACTTGAACTTATTCTTTGCCAACTTTTGTTGGACTTCCACACCAAGTGTCCAATCCTCCGTGACCCACTTGGACTTTTCTCATGCCAACTTTTCGTTGGACTTCCGACATAGTCAAGTCTCAACACCCGGAACAAATGAAGAAAAATCATGTGTCACCCCTATGATTAAAGAAGATATAACATATTCAATTCATAAAAATAAACATCATATAATATGCTTTGAATGTTGGGAGAAAGGACACTATAAGTGCAAGTGTCCAAAATTAGTCAAGAAAAAGGTTAAAATGACATCGAAGGTGAATGAGAAATCAAAAGAGGCCGGCCCCATGATACGAAAGGGCAAGGAGCACATTGTGTGCTTCACATGCAACCAAAGAGGATATTACTAGAATCAATATCCAAAGGGAAAGCACTCATATAAAAGTAAGAGAGGACACTCAAATCAAGGGGGGTTTCTAAGAGTAAATCTAAGTTATCATTTTGCAATGCCATGTTAATATATCATGATAACAAGTATGTTAAAAATATATTTTATCATCTTAGTGTCAATTATCATGAAAATAGAAAATATGATAGATCTAAAGATAATTTTAGGGTATTTAATGGCAGACTTACTCAATCTAAGAATAGGAACAATCTAGGCAAGAACCCTAAGAAATTTAGACATATGCCTATAAAGAAAAATGATCAAGGTATTCATGAAAAGTCAAGGATTAATGACGTAAAAATAAAAATAAAAATTAATTTTTAAGGTCAAGACTTGATAAGCTAAAAAAACCCTTAAGAAAATGATAAATGAAGTTAAAGGTTCCAAGAAGAAAGATCTAGGCTTAGATAGGCAAGTGTTATCTAAGGGCAAGAAAGGTTTGAGATACAAACTTAAGTCCAAGGAAAGCATAGTCTCATGCTATAGAGTTTCATAAAGTTATGAAACTAATTCTAAGTCTAAGAGTCAAGTTAAGGTTATAAGGGTGGTTATCCCTAGAGTTGACCTTGAGGAGATTAACATGACTAAGGCCTTAAAGAAGCTAGGAAAGTCATAAGAAATGTATCTAGGGAAGTTATCCCTAGTGAGTTCTAGTGCACCTAAGGAACTTCAATAGATATTGGGTCCCTAAGAATGTGATTTCTTGACACTAGATGAATATAGGTGTGTCAACTCTAATTGAAAAGGTAGTTAACCCAACCATGATAAAATTGGTATTTTAGGGCATTGTGACGTATAGTGATACGTTAACAATGAAATTTCTAATTTAATCTTAAGAATTTTATAGGGTGTCAATAAGAATTGAAGTCTTAAGATTGATTAAAATTGGCACCATAGGATGGTATCATGAAATGTGCCAAGTGTGAATTTTTGGCACATTCAAGGGAGATAGGGTCGCCTATATCAAATTGTAAATTTGGCATAGTGATTAGTTGATGAAACTTAGATGAAAATATAGGTAATTTGATATTAGTGTAATCATATGCGATGACATCATATATCTTCCATTCATCTTGATATGATAAGTATATTATTGATTTTGATACATGGTGTATGAAATTGTTACAAGTCATGTCCTACACGAATCATTTAAGTTATGATAGATTTCAATTTGAAGTTATACATTTGATTTATGACATACTCATTTACATGCATAAATTTTAATTTCTTTTAATTGATGATAATAACATTAGTTGACATCTTAGGTAGGATAATCAAGTTTAAAATGCTTAGTTAAAGATACATGATCCCTTAATTTTAGAAAAATACCAATTTTATATTTCACAAAGACTATAAGATAACTTTTATGTGTATTGAGATACATTAGATACAAGTGAGATGTTAGGATGATGAGTAAAACTCAAGATATTGATTTAATGCATCTATTTGAGTTACGTTTCATCAAAATAAATGGATTTTGTGTTGATCAATCACGAAAAAAATTAATGTGCAAGTCATGTGCATTTAGTCCATAGATCATGGTTGAAAATTGACTTTGTAAACCATTTCAAGATTAGTTTTGAAAAGCTTGGTGAAGTCTATTTGTTTATAGAAATCACCATGATTATATGGATACAAAATTAGAGTGAAACATTGAAGTTTTCAATGATTTCTAACTTTGTGTCATTTTTTGAAAATAAATTTTTTTTTATAAAACAATATTCCTCCCTCCCCTAATAGTATTTGACATAAGTAATGTCTATAAAAAATTTCATGATTTTTTTTTAGAAAAATGTAGAATTACTTATACATTTGTGAAGTTAATTTGAAATTGATTTGTAGTTTTCAAAATAGTAGTCGACTGATTTAAAAAATTAGTCAAATGGATTCTATGTTTTTGACTAAAATAGATTTGTTTAACTAATTTAAGCTCACTTTTGATATCTTAACTATATTTGACTCTCCGATATGCTTTGATAAGTATTCAAAAATAATTTTCTTGATAAAAAGAAAGAGATGTTAAAAATAGAAGAAATGGAATTGAGAGGGAGATTTATATTCAAGATTGAATCTTTAACCTCATAACTACAATTTTGGATTTTCCTAAAGATTTAAAAACTTCAAATTATTGGTGCAATTGGAGCATGCTTTGAGGGGAGGTCCTCCTCAAAGACATGATTTTGATATGAAAGTTAAAAATGGAAGAATAGAATGAATTTTTGGAAGAGGTTTTGGTGTGTGCCGAAGGGGGAGAATAAATGGTTCAAGTTAGGAAACCTTCATTCATATCTTGACATGAGAGGTAGGATGTTGGACTAATGATTTATCCTAACTTAAACATATTGTCAAATATCAAAAAGGAGGAGATTGTTAGTATAATCGATCCCTAGTCAAGGTTGACTAAGATGATCAATCTCGAGTTGACTCGAGTTGGGGTTTCTATGTTTGATTAAATATGTTAGTTAGTCGAGACATTAAGGTTAAGGTTGACCAAAACTTGACAATCGATCAATATATTAAGTTAGTTGAGCAAAAAGTCAGGTATATCAAGGTTGACTGGATACTTGACAAGTTATGAAAAATCTAAGTGGGTCACAATTGACCGAATATTTGGCAGTATGAAGTCTAGCATCAAGTTGGCACAAGACGAAAAGTCCAAGTGTGGTCACGGTTGACTGGACACATAGTGATTGGAAGTCCAGCATATAACTGTCAAGAGAAAAGTCCAAGTGGGTTATGGTTGACTAGACACTTGGCAGTTGGAAGTCCAACATGGAATTGCCATGAGACAGAAATTCCAAGTGGATTAAGATTGACCAGATACTTGATGATTGGAAATCTAATAGGGAGTTGGTGTAGGACTGTTGGCACATGAGGCAGGTGTGCGAATCATGTGTATTTAAAACTTTTTTTTTAACTTTTAAATTAAGTGTACAGTGGAAAGAAGAAAATAAAACATGAGACAGAATCGAGAACATAAGGGTTTGTACTTAGTTCGAAGCCTTTGGTAACTCCTACTCCAAGACCCAGGTCTCTTAGACTTATTGAAGGATAATTCACTAAATTCTCTATTTGTAAACTCTTGGTAGAATAATCAAATACAAGATAAAGAAATAGGAAAGTGTAACAACCTTACACTTTCCTTTTGCAAGTGTAAAAGATATGCAATAAATTAAATTGTTACCAATACTTAAAAGAATGGAATTTTATTGAGCTTGTGTGTTGATATTGGTCTGCCGACAATGGTCAGGCTTAGTAGAGTCATAGAAGTTGAAGAACGAAGTGGTAGAATGATCAAAGGTAAGTGTAGAGGAGTTGTGTGGAAGTTCATCTGAGGCTGCTGGTCAAGGTGTCTTTTATAGGCACTTTTGAGCACCTAAACCACCCCCGGGTGCATGGATCGATGCCTATTCGATCCTACTTCATCGCTGAATTATCCATCTCTAAGCGCCTGTACCTGGTTTGAGCACTCAGACTGTTGATGTGTTTGCGCCTAGCCTCGTCGAAACTTTATCTTTAAAAATTCATCCATCTTCCGACGCGTGACTAGTCCGGGCACCTGGACCTTGATGTGTGCTGGCTTACTAGAGTCTGTCATCTTAGCTCAGCTAGTGTAAGCCCTAAGAGCCAATCAAGAGTTAATTAACTTGAGACATATTGTATCATATTTCATTAATAAAAGACAAAGGTTATGATTATTATATTTACTTCAGATATGTGCCAGATAAATAAATATAATAATATCCTAGGATAGTAGGTTCTAGTCTATAATATATTAATTGATTGAATTGATAGTGGGAGGTAGTAGATATATATAGAATACTATAAACTATTTCTGGTCAAGCACTAATATACAAGGACAATATTACTGCATTGAGACTAGCATATAGGTCGATTGATGGCTTAATCTCACAAGTTATGGATATAAGATATCAAGTTGACACATGAGTATATATTAGAGAATATGTACTAAATAGGCCCGCCATAGAATGTTTCATGAATAGTTATATGAGTATCATAAATATTCTCATAGTGATTATTGATATGAATAGTCTTTAGACCTAAAGTCACTATAGTTCCCTACATAAGGAATTGTATACTTTGGTATCGACAAACGTCACCTATAATAAGATGGATTATAAAGTCAATCACTAGGTATACAATAAGTTATGCGAGGGATGTGAGTAATGTAGATGAGATATATCCCTTTTATATGATAGAAGCGATATCTATGGGCTCCTTAATTAAGTAGGACTACTAAAATGCATGACCATGATCAAACAAGCCAATATGAGATATTGAGCTCATTTGGTTAAGTGAGTTTACTTAGAGATCAAGAATCATAAAGATTGATAAGAGGATGACATTGTCAATACCTTATTGATGAATCTAGATATCGAGAATAGAAGGACCAAGTCATATAATATAATAGATACAGAAAGGTTAGGTTGGATCTTGACATTCTTATCACTTGGGTAGCAATAATGTATTACTAGATGTCACTCATTGCTTATGTATCTAAAATGTTATTTTAGATACATTGTCAACGTTACGAGAGTCTATTGGGTCACACACAAAGAGCATGTTGGTTTGGAGATGAGTTTATTTTAATTTGAATAAAATATGATGGACTCTAAGATTATGGGGTTAAGTCTAATCTGAATTAGACTCATTGAGTTAGACGCAAATGAATTTAGATTAGAATAAGTTAGACTCAATGGCTTATTGGATTAATGGTTAATCTAATATACTAAAACCCAATCCATTAAGAAGATAATGGAGATTAATTGATATCATTATTAGAAGAAGATCAAAAGGCAAAAACTCTTTGTATTACTTGAAAAATATAAAAGACCTTTTGAGTGAGAATTTTCATTGGTGACTCTTGATCTTCTTCTTCCTCCTCTTCTTGCTCTTGGCCGAATCACCTTGTGTGGCTAGAACCACGAAGGTGGCTCTTCCCCAATGGCTTAGTTCATGTGACGAACGAAGGACGTGCTCGTGTGGATACTGTGGAGGCACGAACATTCTGATCGTGCTAAGATTTGCATCCTAATCAAAGTTGTTGTCAGGAGTACCATTTCACGCAACAAAGGTAACCCAACTATGTGATAGACTAGGTAAGAATGAGTATACCATATTCGCAAGGATATTTAGAGTGATCCTTTCTCTGTTGCATTATGCATTATTTTGTGCATAAGATCTATTGGACCCTTAATGGTCTGCTTGACGGAGTGAATATTCCTACAATAAAAAAACAAAAAAACTTCCTCAAAATTTTATAACTTAATTAACATTAACACTTGCATAATAAAAAATTAAGAAACTAAAAAGAAGAGGCACAACGGATTTACTTGGTTACAACCGAGGAAGTTGTTAATCCAAGAAAGATGAAAAGCTCAGTAAAAATCTCCTTTAGGCAGAGAAGTCTCTTACAACAATTAAATCTCACAATTAGAAACCTAAACCCAAAAGGAAACAATAACAAGTGTTGTTCTCAACCTCTGGGATCAGGGTTTTATTTATAACCCTGGTCGGGGTGTCTGGAAGGGTTCCAAGTGCCTAGGAGGGGATAAACTTTTATCCCAATCGCAACAGAATACACCACATCGTGTTCTAGATAATTTTTTACTCTGAGCGCCCGGACAAAGTCCGGGCGCCCCGGACAAAGTCCGGGCGCCCCGGACAAAGTCCGGGCGCCCCGGACAAGTCCAGACTCCCCGGGCTAACTCGGGACACCTTGGACCAAAAAATTAGCTTTTGTTGATTTTTTTAGTCCCGGTCTTCCGCTCCATTTCCGCTCGCCTCGGTCTGGATCTTCCACTTCGGCTCCGCTTGCTTGGGTGATCTTGGCCATCCGGAATAGGGCTCACCCGAACCCAACTTCCAGCCTTCGAGCAATCTTCCGCTCCGGCTTCTCGTCTCTCAGAAACGACACCTCCTTCTCATCCGCCCGTGTACTCTTCCACAGCACCTCATCCCTCGGACACACCGAGCCCGTCGGCTCCCTCCCGCGTCGTCTTTCTCGCTAGCTACATTTTTTGCTCGACTTCCTATACTCCTAAGTTCCTGCACACTTAGACAAAGGGTTAAAAATCAACAGCACCTCATCCCTCGGACACACCGAGCCCGTCGGCTCCCTCCCGCGTCGTCTTTCTCGCTAGCTACATTTTTTGCTCGACTTCCTATACTCCTAAGTTCCTGCACACTTAGACAAAGGGTTAAAAATCAACAGGACCTAACCTGAATTGGTTGATCACATCAAAACTACCTTGGGATACTAACAATCTCTCCATTTTTGATGTGATCAAATCCAAGTTAAGTTAGGATAAATAAATAGCAGTTATAATATTTGCAAAAAAAAAATAAATACAAGTACTAAAATTAAGTACAAATTAAAATTGTACTACCCTCCCCCTAGACTTAATCTTACTACTCTCCCTTTTGATCACATTTAAAAGTGGGGTACGTTAAACATATTACTTGGAAGGTCTAAAAAATTTAAGGGAAAAACAAAAAAATATGAAAAGTTAAGTTTAAAAAATTTTGTTTAAAAAAACTTTAATAAAAACTTTAACAAGGGTTGAAAAAAATTTACAGAAAGTTCATAAAAACTTTAAAAGTTAAAAAAAAATTACATTTTAATCACTAGTTTATAAAAATTTCAAAAGATTGTTTAGATTAACCTTTTTAAAAAAACTTAAACAAATTTTAATAATTAGAATAAATTTTTCTAACAAAAAATTAAAGTATTAATTAAATGTTTCACAATAAGTTAATTAAACATTCAATTCTGTAGGATAGAAAGAGTGCGATAGAAGGGGGGTGAATATCGCGCTTTTAAAAACTTTTCTTTTACTCGTTTAAATCAAAGTCGTGCAGCGGAAATTAAATAACACACTTCGATTACTTGGTTCGAAGCCTAGGTCGACTCCTACTCCAAGGCCTGTGATCCTTGATCACACCGTTAGGTAATCTACTAAACCTCTTTTCTCTGAAAACCTCGGAGAGAAGCAGATCGTACAATGAATGAGTAAGATAGTAACAACCTACTATCTTACTTTAGATTAAGTACAAAACAAACTAAATAAATATATCGATTACTTAGATAGAAGATACAGCTCGATTATTACTTCTTGGATGGTACAACAGCCTGCTTGATGGATGCGTAGAAGAGTAGTAGCACGAACAGCAGCTTGTGCAGAGATGAACTTTGAACAGATCAATTTTGTTACCCAGCCTCGGACCTCGAGCTCACTTTTATAAGAGTCATTAATGTTCGATCGACCGATCCTTGGGTTTGGTTGATCGACCTAGCTCCCTTCTATCTTCGCTAAGATCTGATGCTGATTCGATCTTGAGTCTATTGAACAGAGATCCTTCCTTGTTCGCTGAGATCTGGAATTAATGTGCCATTAAGTAATGATTGTTCGATCGATCGATCCCCTGGTTCGATCGACCGATTAGTCGCACTTCCTTCTTTGCTTTTGTTCGATCTGAACTGTGCTGAGTCATTAGGGTTCGGTTGACCGATCCTCTTGAAGGCGCTGGAATTCCATTCTGTTTCAATTTCCCTGTACAAAAAAATTGTACAAGAATAGAACTTTTCCTAGCAACCCGCATATTCGATCAATCATGTGTCTGATCAATCAAGCAAGTTCTTGAATGATCAAAGTGCACCTTGATCGAAGTACAAGATCACTAGGCTCTTGTGTTGGTATTCCAAAAATGATACAAAGAAAACAAACTAATTATGTAGCAGAATTAAAGAACTAGTTGTACCTTTTCTTTGTAGCTGAAGACCTCTTGATCTTCTGCCGTATTCCTCTCCTCTTCTTGGACATCGTGTGGGTGACGATCTACCAAGACAACACCACCCTCCTTCTCTTCTCGGTTTCCAAACCGCTGGTTACAAAAGGAGCTCTTAGGACGGGGCACCTTCTCTTCTTCTTCCTCTTCTCCAAGCCGCCACCCACCAAGGAGTAGAAGAGGGGGGTGCCGGCCTTAGCAAGGAGGGGGCCGCCAGCCCTAGCAAGGAGAGGGGCCGCCGGCTCTTAGCAAGGGAGAAGGGGAGGGGTGCCGACCCTAAGCAAATAGGAGGGGAGGGGCACCGACCCTAGGTGAGGAGGAAAGGGAAGGGCGCTAGCCACAAGGAGGAGAAGAAATAAAATTAGGTTTTAGGAGCCACCACCTACTCCTTTTTATAGGCTTGTCGTCGGTTACAAAGAAAGAAAAATAACAGAATTCTGTTTAGAAAAAATCTCCCTTTCTATAACCAAGTTAAACCAAACCAAGTTAAACCAAATCAAGTTAAACCAATCCAAGTTAAACCAAGCCAAGTTAAACTAAACCAAGTTAAACCAAACCAAGTTATGGATGGGTGGATGTGAGGCTTTATATAGAGGCTACAACAGGGACCTAGAGGAGGAATTGGTTTAGGCCTCCTGATGGGCTTAAGCTTCCTATGTTCAGCTCGAACACTCAATCCAAGTCCATCAATAATAACCCATACCACTAAAGGGTTATTATATATTGAACTACCACACCAATCCCATATTACAATATGAGCTCCTTCTTATCATGAGTGCGATAATCTCCCTGTATTTAAGATATCGTATGTCCGTTAATTAATTGAGTTACTGATAACCCAATTAATTAACATCTGATTCCAAGAGTAGTACCACTCAACTTTATTATCATGCCGGACTAAGTCCATCTGCAAGGTTTACATGATAATCCTTATGAGCTCCTCAAGGGGACATCATTAACCTAAATAATTAGGACACAGATTCTTTCTATAATCAAGAACATACCATATAAATAATACTATCTCCCAACTCATCGAGCCTATTGATTTAACGAATAAATTTCACTCATTGATAAGTTAAAGAAATAAATACTAAGTATACGTGCTTGTTATTATATATGGATTAAGAGGACACACATCTATAATAATAGAGGTTCTGTTCTTTTATGTAGTCAGTACAAATCGAACAACCTCAAACGGTCCTGATCAATACACACATAGTGTACTAGTGTAATTTTATAGTCAAGACAGACTAATACCAAATTACACTACAACCGTTCTAATGGTTTGTCCCAATCCATCTTGGTTGTGAGCTACTATTTTATAATTTATAAGGAACCGATAACATGATCTTTTGTGTGACACTACACACCATGTTACCTGTAATATAAATTAAATGGACAACTGCATTGACATATATAAATATAAAATGCAAACATTTGACCAAAGTGATTCTCATTTCAAAATATTTCAAAATAGATATTCATACAAAAGCTAGACTTATAGAATACATCCCAACACCTCTAGCTCGGTCGACTGATCAAGCTTTGATCAAACTCTGCTATGTTTTGGTCTGAATTGATATCTGCTCTGAGTTGGCCTTGTTTGGTCGACTGATCATCAGGTTCGATCGACCTAGAAAACATATATTAGCATAATAATAATATATCTAATGCATGAGTAATAATAATAGACAGTTCAACTATCTTAATCTCAATTTGGAAACCTTTTCAGTTTCTTCAGTTGGATTAACGACCTTAGGTTGTTCCTTTCAGGAACATGACCTCATTGTCACTCCTCCAGTTGCTTACCTCAACCTACCAGCCAAACGTTGACCCTCCAAATCTGTTTGAACATTGCCTGCTTAGTGTCTGATCACCTAATCTACTAAAATTTTTCCTGTAATACTATATTAGCCAACAACAATAATAGTAATATTGAATATTATGGTAAACCTAAACTTAGATTTACTAAGATTCGCTGGTCCAGTCGACCGCGCGTCCGATCAACCTTGCTTGAAGTTCACTCCTCCAAGACATCTCACTACCTAAGGTTATCTCCCCCTAGGATTTTCACCGTTTGGCTTCACTCACCAGGACCTAAGGTTATCACCCCCTAGGATTTTCTCCACCTGGCTTCACTCACTAAGACTCACTATTCAGCTACCCAGGGAGCAGGTCCTCCAGACCTATCGAATCCACCTAGCTTCCACGATCTACCGAGATTTCCCTTGCCTCAGTATTCGGCTACCTAGGGATCAGGTCCTCCAGACCTATCGAATCCACCTGACTTCCACGATCTACCAAGATTTTCCTTGCCTAGCTTGCAACTAGGACTTTCCTTACCTAACCGTAGTTAGGACTAGTCACTTGGTTGACTTCCCACCCTTGCCTAGCCACGACTAGGACTTCCCATAATCAAGCTCCATTAAACTTACTTAATCATATTTGTCAGACATTAAAACCTTGGAGGTCGATTGCACCAACAAATTCAATAATTGGTTTCTAGGCTGTGGTGAGGCACTAGACCTTCTTGGTTATTGGAGCATTAACCACTTCTAGACAAAGTCTTTTAAAGAATTTAAACATTTAATTTTCTTTCTGAAAATCCTAAGTCCAGAAATACAATTAATCTAAATATGATATTGGAACCCAGTATAGGTTCCTACCTACTAAATTAATCAAGAAATTCTTAGAAATGTATTTTTATGAAATTTTCCTAATTTTCCCCTTATGGTATTTAAAATACCAGTTTAAATTATTATATCTCCTAATATTTTAA
This sequence comes from Zingiber officinale, assembly GCF_018446385.1. NCBI lineage: Eukaryota > Viridiplantae > Streptophyta > Magnoliopsida > Zingiberales > Zingiberaceae > Zingiber > Zingiber officinale. The sequence goes on along the minus strand of NC_055993.1, from coordinate 111,251,039 downwards.
TTATTTGAGCATGCACAAATTTTCAAATATTCTATTTTTGTTTTCAATTTATCATTTTCTATTTTTAAATTATCAAACAAGTTTAAGGGGTATGCTTTGGCTAATTGTCTTTTCAAGTCTATATTTTCTTTTTTTAATTTTACTAAATCCTTGGAAAGAATCTGAATACATTGAAACAACTTTTCAGGAGATAAGGCATGTACCTAACTTACCTCGTATTCTGATGCTCCCCTTCATCGTAGCTTTCCTCTGAAGATCCTCCCCCTTCATCGATGCTTATCTCTGAGCTGCTTTCATCCTCTTTTTGATGATTTGCCATTAGGGCTAGTCCGGCGTAGGCTTTGATTTCATATTTGGATGACGTGTTGTCCCACGTCGCCTTTAGATTATGCTTAAATTTCGTTGATCTTTTGCCCTTTTTCTTTTTGTTTTTCTTTAGTTCTAGGTAGTCATCTTTGATGTGCCCTTCTCCATAGTAGTTATAATACTAGACCTTCCTTTTGCTCTGAATCTGTTTCTTTGCCCATGACTTATTAAATTTATTAGATTTAATAAATTTATTGAATTTTCTTACCATTAGGGCTGCTTCATCTTCATCGATTGATGCTTCGGAGTCAGGATCTTCCTTCTTGGCATTCAAGGCAAGATTGTTGTTCAACTTTTCGATTTCTTTAGGATTTGCACATCGAGTTTCATGAAGTTCAAAAGTAGAAAATAAATTCTCTAGTGTACTTACCTTGAAGTCCTTAGATATATAGTATGCATCTACTAAGGATGACCATTCTTGAGTTCTCGGGAAGGCGTTGAGTGCGTTTCGGATTGAATCTTGATTCATTATTGATTCTCTGAGATTATTGAGCTGAGTGATGAGTTCTTTGATCTGTAGTTGGAGTTGTGCTACATTTTCTCCATTATTCATTCATATGTTTGTTAGTTGGGTTCGGAGGATGTTTCGCCTTGCTAACTTTGCTTCCAAAGTACCTTCGTAGAGTTCCAAAAATTTCTCCCAGAGCTCTTTGGAGGAGTCATAGTTGCCGATTCGATTGACCTCCTCGGGCAAAAGGATGCTCAGTAGATGAAACTCTGCTTTACCATTCTCCACGAAGTCGGCTTCTTCTTTCTTCGTCCATAAACACTCTTCCTTTCCAGCTCCATCTTGGTTCTTGGGGGCTACAAAATCATATTTCATGATTAACATAATCTCAAAATTTGTTTTAAAAATACCTCCATCCAGTGTTTCTATTGCGCGAAGTCTCCCTTGAATTTTGATGGATGAATACTTACATCGACCATCATCTCGTTGCTTCAGTCGGCGATTAGTCCTTCTGAGGCGTCCTGGCTCTGATACCACTTGTTGGACCCTTGGCGGCCGGCTTGACGGAGTGAATAGCCCTGCATAAAAAAAACCTTCCTCGAACTTTTATAAATTAATTAACATTAACACTTGCATAAACAAAAATTAAGAAACTAAAAAGAAGAGGCACAACGGATTTACTTGGTTACAACTAGGGAGGTTGTTAATACAAGGAACATGAAAAGCTCAGTAAAAATCTCCTCTGGATGGAGAAGCCTCTTACAGTAATTAAATCTCACAATTAGAGATCTAAACTTAAAAGGAAACGATAATAAGTGTTTCTCTCAACCTCTAGGACCAGGGTTATATTTATAGCCTTGGTCGAGACGCCTAGAAGGGTTCCAGGCACTTGGGAGGGGATAAACTTTTATCACCGTCGCAATGGAACATGCCACGTCACGTTCCGGATAATTTTCCACTCCAAGCGCCCGGAAGGGTTCTGGGCATTCGGACAGGTCCGGGCACCCCAGACTAGCTCGGGGTGCCTCGGACTGAAAAATTAGCTTTTGTTGATTTTTCGGTCCTAGTCTTCCACTCTGTTTCTTCTCGCCTCGGTTCGGGTCTTTCGCTCCTGCTTCACTCACATGGGTGATCTCGACCATTCGAAATAGTGCTCACTCGAACCCAACTTCTGGCCTTCGAGTAATCTTCCACTTCGGCTTGTTGTCCCTCAAAAATGTTGCACGTCTCCTTCTCGTCCGTCCGCATACTCTTCCGTAGCACCTCGTTCCTCGGATGCACCAAGCTCGTCAGCTCTCTCCCATGCCGTCCTTCTCAATAGCTGTGTCTTTTGCTTGACTTCCTGTCCTCCGAAGTTCCTGCACACTTAGGCATAGGGCTAAAACCAACATGACCTAACCTGACTTGGTCGATCACATCTAAACTACCTTAGGATACTAACAAGATCCCTATAATTCAGCCCCTTTCCGGGTGCTTGAACTGTGTCCGCGCGCTTGGACTGTGTCCAGGTGTCTGGACCCATATTTCTAGCCATTTGATTTTTTGCATTACAAAGTTAGCACAACCAAGTACAACCTGTAAAACAGAGTTATCATAATATTTAAATGTTATTATTAATTAAATCTTGTGTTACTAAGACCAAGATCTAGTCATGGGCTCAACTTAGTCTTCTGAAATGACTCTAAGCTAGACCGCGCCTATAGTCCAACTGAGAGTCGTCCTCACCGAATCTCTCTCCTCCATTTATTTACCTTCACTTACCATTTGTAGTCACTTAACTTGCCTCTTGACCCATCAGATCTTCCTGCTAGTTATCAGGCCTACAGACCCAACTGAACTTTAGCCAATTGTTAGGTCTCATAGACCTAGCTAAACTTTCTGCTAGATATCATGTCACACCTTAACCTATCTGGATTTCATGCTAGTTATTAGGTCCTCAAACCTAACTGGGCCTAACTGAGCTTCAGCCTAGTGTCAGATTCTCTAAATCAGTCAATTTCTACACACTCGATAATAGAATCAAATCACACAATATCTAACTTTAAACCATTTATCATTTATCAAAACCTAAGTTTGACTATTGGTGCTTAACTGTACCAACAGCTGGCACAAGAAGAAAAGCCCAAGTGGGTTATGGAATACTGGTTACTTGACATGAGATGAAAAGTTTAGATGGGTCATGAAGGACTGGACACTTGGTGATGATGGAAGTCTCAGTAGGTCACAATGGACTAGATACTAAGCAAAGGAAGTCTTGGTATGTTGAAGTCAGTCATATACTAGGCAAGAGAAAGTCCATGCATGTCGTTGTGTTGGAAGCAAGGTAAGGAAAGTCCAAGAAGGTCAATGACCAGATTCTTGGCATGAGGTCAAAGCCTGAACCGATCGTTTGAATGGATGCAAGGGTGGTAGAGAAGTTTTGGTGAATTTGGTCATTAGAATAATCAAATTTAGAATTTAGTCGATTGATATAGAAGTATCAATTGGCTGACATTCAAGAGAGCTCTTAATTGGGTTAGAATCTTGGATCGATTCGATTGGTTGGGAAAATTAGTCGATTGATAATGCTGCATTTCCAACAGGCATTTCAAAGCGACAAAGAAGTAAGTAAAGTAAAATGTTCATTGTAAAGTTGTTTTACACTTTATTTGTATTTGTATTTTGTATTTGCTTATTATGTTCTTGTAAGAACAAGGTGTACGAGGCTTCTCCACTTCCGAAAGTTATCTAAAAAGAAGAAGTTCATAATGGAAAGAGATCACTAAAAGTAGGCCTTGAATTAGTCACCTAAGAGACGAATACCAAGTAAATTTTAGAGTTGTACATGTCGCGTCTATTTTGGATTCGAATTTCTGTTGTGTATTCAAACAACGAGCATAAGATCAATCAATGAAGTGATCAGAGCTATTCACCTCCCTCTAGTTCACATGGGTCCTAACAAGTGGTATTAGAATTATGGTCCAAATTGAGCCATGTGGGTAGAATAGTGGCCTTGAACGAAGGAGGTGACGCTCCCAAAGGAGTGAACTCTAAGCGAAAAGTCCAAGCAGGTCAAGGGTGATCAGATGCTTACATGAAATTCTAGGGGAGTGAATCTTAGGCGATGAAAAAGTCTTAGAGGACTTGAGCAGTCAATAGTGACCGGATGCTTGAGGGGAGGCTCAGAGTAAGTTAATAGTGATCGAATGCTTGAGGGGAGATCTGAACCAAGAGAATAATTGTTGTCCTTCATTTGAGGGGAGATTGTTAAGATAACAATCAAAATTCCATATTGAAAATACATGGAAAAGATCATGGGTTTAAAAGATAAAAAAAATATTTCCATTAGTATGAGGCTTTTAGGTAGAGTCCAAAAATAAATCCATGAGGACTTATGCTAAAAGTAGATAATATCATATTATTATGGAGATATGTGAATTTTTTTATTTTAACAACATCATCAATATCATGTTTTGTGGTTCAAGTGAATAGGACTGCTAGCTCCCATAGATTGGAACAGTTGGTATCTGCATGAGTATTTACTATGATAGATCTCAGGTAAGGGTGTTGATTTGGATGGATCAGGAGGTCGAGTGGATTCAGGTTAGGTTGGAATAAGGATTTTATAAAAAAAAAATCCCAACCTGAACTCGGATAATTTGAATAACCCAATTAAAAATGACTTTTATTTTACTATTTTCTCTATAATTATTCTCTTTTATCTCGATATTTCATTATTATCCTACTAAATTTAATATTGATTTACATAAAATATCTTAATTTTTAAAATAAAATTTAATTTAATCCTATAAAATCCATTAAATTCTAATTTTAGGGCAATCCGAGTCAATCTGAACCTAATATGATCCTAACACAACCCAAAAGCCCCCTAAACCAAACCCGACCCAACCCTATCTTAGGGTCAATTCCTAGAGAATGCAAAAATATCTCGCTGGGTGCTTCACCTCCCTCATGCAAAGGATCACTGTATTAGGGCAAATACCCCCATGATTTATCCCCTTTCAGAGTGTGTGGGGGTCACCTTAGAGGGGCCGCTAAGGTGATGACTTTACAAAAGTAAACAGGACTACTCATTTTCTTCAACCTCCCTTCCTCTTAAACCAATATATAAAACCATAATTTTTTTAAAGTTCCACTTCTATTTAATGATGTTATAATTTACCTAGAACTGTCCAAATTCTTAAGGAAGTGAGTTGATGATAAATAATACTAGAAATGACTCACTCACATCTATTCTTATCGACTTCAACTTTGCTGCTAGATTTGTCATATTTGTCACATGATCATGAATAGCTAAGACTAATCAAATTTTTTAGTCGTCTCAACTCACTCATTAAGGTCCCCACAATAAACTTATTAGCAATCTTTGATTGTGAGTACTCCTTAATCATTTTTATGAATTCTCTTGCACGGTCAATTTTGGGCATAGATGACTTAGCATTTTCAGTCATTTTCGTTAAGTTCAAACTCAATCTATTAGATCGCTCTCAAGCCTCATAAAAAGTCTTGTCAATTTTTATACTAGTCTTAGCAATGGTTGTAAGCTTTGTTCCATTACCAATGTCATATCAAGGTTCATATATAACACCCAATTTGAAACTAAATTTATTCATATTGGTGAACATAACTCAGCACATTAAATGTCCTGGGACTATGATATCATAGTAGGATATTCAGGTTGTCATTCAGATATTACGGTTCGATCCCTAGTTATGATATATTTGTAAGAATTTTTCCTCCAAATAAGACGCGTAATCTAACGCTTCTACGCTATTCGATGTGTGTATTTTTTAATTTATCCTGATTATCGATAAAATTTTTTTATAGAGCTGAACTCATCACTGCTCATTGAGAGCAACAAGATTTATCATTTGTTTTTCTAAGTTCACCTCTAGATAATACTTAAATACATAACTATAATGAAAATGATGCTGAACTAACGTATTTTAGTGGCCTAACAAAGATACTTAAAATAATATGCATGTTATCTTTGCATATACAAGCATTTACCAATTATGTTTAAAAAATCCTTTAATATTATTAATTATAAGCAATTATACACATTTCGTGATCTATTAACAATGAATTTTAAATAATCCAAAATATGTCATTCATAATTCTTTATATACAATTATATAATTTTTGAAATAGTAAATTTCATAGAGTTGATTATTTGATGATTAACAAACCTGAATCCATAATATATAATTTCAAATTAAAATCATACACATAAACAAACCTCTTCAATATTAAAACTAAGCAACTTAACAGCAACAATTTATAATTTCTCAATTTTTTATAATTAGGATTTTTTTTCCATGAAAAATCATAATATTCAAAATCTGTCTTGATACCAATTGTTTAGAAAAACTATAATTGTAATTTTTATACGATTTTTTAATTATAAAAACTACACTATATGTAAAAGGATTTGGATATAAGGACTTTCACAATGTATTAATATCTATAATAAGAGTTTAAATAATATATACCCGGATCCATAATGCAATGGATAAATTCTTGACATGTAAGAATTTTCTCATCTCTATTCCATTTTTTTTTTTTGTTACTATGAAAGTTATCCCACACGTTAACTCTTAATAACCACTCATAAAACAATAACTTTAAAACGTCTACATTTATATAGCCCTTGACTTTAATTACCTATCAGCCAACAACCATCACATTAGGTCATTTTATATTAAAGTCAATTTAATAAGTTACGTGAGCTACAATAGATTATTAATAAATAATCTTACCCAACAAATTAAGAACTAAAGCTAAAAATATTGAAAGTTTATAAGAAGTTTGTTCACCTCTGAAAAATGTCTTAAAAGGGAAAAAAAACTAGTGAAGCTTTTGAGTGACTCACCAGAGTTAAAAGCCATAGAGTAGGAATGAAAGTTTCAAACCTCATTAGATCACGTATTACAATTGATAAGTTTTGATTTTTTTTTTTTGAAATTTCTGTTACACTAATCAATTATAATTGACCTTGATAAGCTATTAGAAAGAGCATAAGCTAAGATCATAGCAATCAGTATCCACCTGCATCTCTCTAATCATTCAACCATCTAACATGTTGTTCCCAACAAGTGATTTCCAAGTGAGAATGATTTTTATTGGATTGATCGCTATGAGAGCGACAAAGTAATGACCGAATCAAATATCTATTCATGAAAATTCAAGGGAGAATCTTCAATATGGAAACATCAAATGAATTAGATATTTTTACAACCCAATTTAATATAACTTTAATAATGCAAAAAGATTTTGAAGTATCTAGAAACACCAATGAAAAGATAATGGATGAGAATGGATGGACAAAAAGAAGCAAATGGATGATTACACAATAAATGAAAAAGCTTAGGACCATTTGCTTAGTGTGCTTCCCGCATAAGATGTCAATTGAATTGAAGCCTGAGATTCCACCAAGAGCTCTTGGAGAAGCCAAATTCTCTTAATATGCATGTATATGTAAAACTACCTTGTCAAAGAAATATTAAAATCTTTTATTTACATAAGAAAAGCTTAGCAAATCTGTCTAGTAGTTCTAGGTAACAAAAGCAGAAGAAAAAAAAATTATGATCGTTTTTTTTATCAATAATAAAATAATAACTATTAAATAACATCCTTTTCTTAATAAATTATCAATTGATGGCTTGTTTTGATTTATCATTAAAAAAAGAAAAAAAATATGTTTAACCCCTCTATTTTCTATTAAGTAGAATTTTGTCTCCCTGTATTTTAAAAATAACATTTAACTCCCCTTAACTAAAGTCAAATGTGAAATTTTTTTGTAAAATATAATTATATCCTTGTCTTTTGATATTTTTTTGATAATCTTAAGAGGAAAAAAATCATATTGAATTTATTGATAATTTACGTTCACTCCTGTTTCCTTTTTTGGTATTTGAATTAATTCTTGATAATTCAATATTCTAATTGATATTTTCAATATGTGCATGACTACTGATTTACTAATTAAAATCTTATATATAACCTCCAATAATATATAAACATTAATACTTACTTATATGAATAAAATAAAATAAAGTAGTTTAAAATATATATTTTCATCATCTTGGTTGTGCAATTTTTAAATAGGATGTATAGTAATTTTTTTATTTTCCCATAAATTTAAAATTTTAGATCCACTATATATGGTTCCATGAAAATAGATAAATATATAATTTTCTTTTCTTATATGCAGTTAAATTTTCTTCGTATTCTTCGAGCTTTTTTGTTCTCTCATGAATGCACGCGAACCTCACATCTCAGTTTATCACTAATTTGACCGTCAAAGAGGGTAACACCGACAATGCTAACCCTTAGCTGGCAAGTTCTTCTTTGTAGCACACTGAGAGCGGACGCACTGACAAATTGACATCAACCACATATCCAAGCGAGTGACGAAGGGCATCATCATTGGATGCTTTTATATTTTTTGCCCTTTTATATATATTTTCTTGCTATATATATCATTGATCCAACTAATCAATAATTAAAGAGCCGACCCAATTATTTTGCATGTCAATTCAATATATTTTTTCATCTTAATATTATAAAAAAAAATCAAAATATAAGGATATAATTATCTTTTATAATCTTTTCACATTTAACTTTGATTAAATAAGGGGTAAAATAGAGGAGGGTTAAAAGATATTTTGCCTTAAAAAAATATTCCTCCGTGATCTTCTGAACCTGCTAAAATAATTGCACAAAAAATTGAATATGTCTTTCTTTCGGCCTACAGTTCACCCAAACCAATATACTTCCGCCTAAACATTAATATAACCCTTGAATTCCATCAAACTACTGCACCTATTTTCTCAATTTCCTATTTTCTCCATGTAAATGTTAGAATGAAGTCCCCAAGACGACATCAACGGGATATTAGACACTGAGCTAGTTAAGTTTTAAAGACAGGACATTTCTAAACTGGGGCGAAGCTGACATCTTGATTGCAACAATATAATATAATTAATAAAACAAAATCTTATAATCATAATGTTTTGGTTCAGGAAATATGTGGTTCAATTTATTTATTTTTATTTTTATTTTTTGCTAATGATCCCATCGGGAAGAGATGAGTTATGGACCATCGATGAATTAGCGTGGAACTTGACCGGGAATAAGACTTCAGTCGAAGAATTTCAGGAATCACCTGCAAACACTAGCAAAAGGAGCAAATGATGGTCCCTTTGTATGTATTGGTGAGATTGATTACCTCTACTTGTAAAATAGGTGGGGGCCATCCATCCCCACTAATGTATACAAAGAGATCATCCTCTGGACTGCAAAAAGTGGTCCAGAGGATCCGACCTACAAAAGGAGGGGGGATCATCAGCAAGCGGGTCAAGGGTTCGTGTTCCAGTTACTCTGACGATCAAGTGAGAAAATAACCGGAGCAAAATAGTGGCGCAGAATGCAAGAAAGTATGAGAAGGTGTGAGTGTGTATGCGCGCGTACTTGTACTAGAGGAGAATGACTTGCTTTTATAATGTCTCTCACAATTTTCACATTTAATGCGACATCATTTCATTATCACATGCAAACACTAGCAAAAGGAGCAGCGGATGATCCCTTTGTATGTATTGGTGGGATTGATGACCTCTACTTGTAAAATAGGTGGGGGTCATCCATCCTCACCAATGTATGCAAAGAGATCATCCTCTGGACCTCAAAAAGTGGTCCAGAGGATCCGACCTACAAAACGAGGGGGGATTATCAGCAAGCAGGTCAGGGGTTCATGTCCCAGTTACTCTGACGATCAAGTGAGAAAATAACCGGAACAAAATAGTGGCGCGGAATGCAAGAAAGTATGAGAAGGTGTGAGTGTGTATGCGCGCGTACTTGTACTAGTGGAGAATGACTTGCTTTTATAATGTCTCTCACAATTTCCACATTTAATGTGACATCATTTCACTATCAGACAACGTGTCCCATCATTATGCTTTTGTCGTATCTAGTAGTTACATCGTGGGTATGGGGAGGGCGTGTTGGATATTTGTACATGGATACGATCTTCTAATTTTCTAACAAATCCACGTGTTGTATTAATCGTGAAATAGGCTCACAGGATGGGAGGCCTATTGGGCTACTAGTTGGAAGATGGATCCATAAGGAGCCCACTTTCTTATAAGGCTTAAATGGGCTATGACAATATCCCAAGAGGGAGTGGAGCTCTAAAGGTGATCTAGCAAACCATAATGTTGGCCCTTTGATCCCCTTCCAATCAGTTGTAGCTGATGAGAGAGAACATGGAGTAGATCCCCATGAGCGTTTGACAGAGCTGGGGAGTGGGTCCCCTTGAAGGATTGTCCTATCAACGGTAGCTAAGCAGGAGATAATGGGGAGCACATCATATGAGCATCTGGCAGATCCGAGGAGTGGGTCGGAAGGGGAAATGATGTAAGGGGGTCTGGAGCTACCCTCCCTCTTACTTGTGGACTGGAGTAGTAGTTGCTGCCATCAGAGTAGTTTGACATGTGATCATCTTTTCAGTCAATATATACATGGTTGAAATTAGAATCTTTATTTTGCAAATTTGAAGATTTATTCCTAATCAATCAAATTGATATTACAATATGTTGGAAATATGAATTTAGCTAGGCCTATTGAATATCATATTTACCACCTCTTTATTTGTTCTTGGTATATTACATCAATATACTAGTGGAACATAATTGCCAATTGGTAGTTAGGATAATTAATCGATCAAAATGACGTAGTGGAAGCGTGGTGGGCCCATAACTCATAGAAAACATCAGAGATAAGTAGGCTTACAACGGAAGATTTTTGGTATCTAAGTAGAAGGGGAAACCTAGTACAACGGACTTTGGAGGGTGGATGATTCAATTTGTGATCGTTAATCGATTAATCAAGTGCATCAATTTCCTATTGCCTCGCTAGATTGACTTGTTAGATCAATTGACGGAGTTTCCAACGAGTCATATGTACAGAATTTTACTTTGTGCAAAGTTTGAGACAAACACAGAGAGACACAGAGCACCCCATTCAGATACTAGAAGACTTGCTTTTAATATGTAGGATGAACTTCTACAGCTGTTGGAAAGATCATATATGTCTCTACCAACAATAGTTAGCTAGACAATAATGTGAGAGTAGCGAAAGCATAATGGATTCATAATCTACAAGAAAATGATTATCTACTTTAGAAGTAGATCATGTAGTATATAAGGGATTTTAGACTATTATGGACTTTTTAAGATACTAAAATGGACTAGTATATGAGAGTATATTATGATGGACTTTATTGTGGAGTTACTCAGAACACGAAAAGAACATGATGTAATTTGGGTAATCATCGATTGGTTAATTAAATCTGCTCACTTTCTACCGATTAGTAGGATGGACCCTTTGGATCGCTTAGCAAAGTCATACTGTAAAGAGATTATCAAACTTTATGGTATACCTCTGAGTATCATATCGGATAGAGATCCATGATTCACCTTATAGTTCTGGCAAAGTTTACAGCAAGTATGAGTACAGAGTTCCATTTTAGTACAACTTTCTACCATCAGATAGATAAATAGTCTGAGTACACTATACAGACGTTAGTGGATATGTTGATAGTGTGCATTATGGATTTTGGAGATAGACTTTGCTTACTACAATAGATAAAAATATTAGAGTAACAAAAATTGGGTGAGCTCGTAACCCATAGAGTCATTACTATTTACGTGGAAGTAGATCATCATGTAATTTAATAAGGGAACCTTAATCTTTCATGGTTAGAGATTTCTTTATCATACTCGGTGCAGTAGTATATGAGTATGTTGTTTAGTTGTTACACTTAGATGAGGATCCTTGAATTTGAATAGTAAATTTAGGGACTAAATTTTTATTAGTGGGGGGAAATATAAGATATGACAATTAAATCATAAGTGTTATTGGAGAAATAATCTTATAGAATTTTTTGGGAATTAAAAAAATCGAGATTTAAATGAAGGTCGTATGATACGTTTTAAAGATATGCATCAATTAAGCTTAGAGGAAACATATTTTGGACACCCAATTTAAGTGGAAGTTGATTGGATTGATTAACATAAAGTTGGATTTAATTAAACCTAGATATATAAATTAAACCTAAGTTTTATCTCATTATTTCCAGATCTTCCCCTATTTCTCCTATCCTAGCCTCCTTGCTCTGCCACCTGACATCGCGCGACCGATCATCTCCTGCCTAGACGATGGTCCCGACCAGAGGCCGATCGACGCACCGACTGTGCGTGCCCTAATCTCACTCCCCCGAGCCCCCTTTCTCCCTCTCGCGAAAGCCACCATCGCTGCCCTGCCGCTGGCTGCCACGAGCCTATGGCCGACATCATGCGTGTAAAATACCGTAACCCAATAATAACGTTAAATGGACGAAATACCTTAATGGAATTTTTAGAAATATTTAGGATTTTTTTGAGATTTAATCGGAGCTCGTATGACGAGTTTTAAGGGGACGAATTTATTGAGCCAGGGTAAAGACTGTTTGGAATACCCTAAGGTAGGAGTTGATTAAGGAAATAAACTAGGTTTTAATAAAAGAAAACCTAAGTTTCTTTTATTTATTTCCTTTTCTTCCCTCCCCTTTCTCCTATTTCTACCCGACACCCTCTCCTCTTCCTCTTCTTCATCTCGCGTCGCCGTCTCTTCCCTGATCTCTTCTTTTCTCTCCGCCCGAGTGTTGTCTAACCCGCTGAACCCCGATCTCTCTTCCTCCTCTTCCCTCCCGAGCCACACGTCGTCTCCTCCTCGTCGGCACCCGAGCAACACCCGTCACCTACGGGTGCCACCTTATTTCCCTCTCTGCTCTAGCGTCGGTAGTCAATTCCTCTTCCACCTCTGGCCACGACAAGGGCTAGCCAACTAGTGTCTAGTGCCTTCCCTTTGCCCTAGATCGCCACTCGTGTCTCTGCCTTAGCGTCGGCCGCCTCCCCACTACTTATCTCCTAATCCTCCGCCGACCGATGTTGGACTTTTCTCCTGTTTGTCGGCCACTACAGAGAAGCCAACCAGTGCGTCGAGCCCTCACCCCACATCAATTACGCCAGATCGCGTCTCTACCCTAGAACAATCACCACCCTCCCTTTACCCTAGACCGTCGCCAACGTTTGTGGTATATCTCGTGCTCTAGATTTAGTCCTTCTTCATTTGAGATCTCTTCACCAGCACTGACCTAGGGTTTCCGGTTGCCAGATTTGAGATCGGAGGTTGTTGCTGTGGCTTGAGCCTTCGGTGTTGCTTTGCATTGGTACTGGCTGTCGGGATTTGGTATTTGTCGAGAGCCAACAACCGACACTTTTGAGGTAAGGAGTAGAGAACTGTATCTTTGTTGTAGATAATTACTAGATGAATTAGGTTTATGTGTTAATTTAGGTATGATTGGTTAGTTGGATTTAGGTTTGAATTTATAATCTAATGGATGATTAGGGATTAGATAACTAACTCTAATTAACTGTTAGATTTAATTTAGATAGATTGATGGTTGTGTCAATTAGGGGTTTCCTAAATTAGTTTTGGGGATTTTATTTAGCTATTTAATTCATTGAAGTTTAGCTAAATAAAATATATATATTGATTAATGCAGGACTTTGACTCGAGACAAGTGTCTCGACTTGAGATTTATAGGATATGACATTTTTTTGAGGTGGGTACTTCTGACTTATCTCTTGATATAGTCATGTTAGATATGCATAATAGTTTATTTCTAGTGGTAATGATTATGTTTACATCTGCTTGATATGTCACTATCTAGTTCTTGTTGTCTGCCTATATTTCTATTTGTTATGCATTCCTACTTATATTTTCTTTGATTGCCACCATGTGTATCCATGTTCATAGAAATAATAACTTACATTGCCTACTGTGTAGTAGTCTTGTTGTTCATCATATCTGATTTGTGTACTTAGGTTGTTGATACCTAGACCATCGTATGATTTATTTCCTTTTAATGCATTTTATATGGAGGGTATACGGTCGGTATCTACATGTTTAGTGTCATACATCATCCTGCATGATTGCATGTTGGCGATGGTCAGGTCCATTATTGTTGAGCGCATTGCCAGTTACATGGTCTGCACACACAACCACTTATGAGTTAGTGGGACATCAGGTAGGGTGTGTGCAGCTTGCTCTGTCAGGGCTCCGCTGGTCCGCTCTTGGGTAACGATGACTGCAGCGTGTAGCGGGCAGGGATCCCTCCCCTTGACTATGATACAGGAAAATGAGAGCATTGTGCTCCCCCCACTTTGTTGGGGTAGGAGGATAGATGTACTCCGACAGTATCCTGTCCACTCGGTCACTCAGGAGTAGTGATGGCAAAGTGCACAGTTGTCATAGCCCTACCCACTCGGTCTAACCATCGCGTGTGAGATAGCTGACTGACGTCAGGGGTGACACATGTCATTCTTGCACCATATGCATAGATTGCATGTATTGTTTGTGATTGCTGCATTTTGGATGTTGCATTTATTTGGGTTGCATATGTTTGACATGCATACAGGTGACATTTTGTATCTGGTATGACGACCCTTTACATTCAGATAGGAGGTCCTGGTGAGTATAATTTTCTATAGCCCTTTTCAGTTGCATTCCCTTTTATTGTTCAGAAAATTGTACCGCATGATTATTGTTGTTAGTTATAACTTATTATGCATGTCTATCTAGTATCCGCTGAGTTCTTGAACTCACCCCGTTGATTATTCTTATTTCAGGTTGAAGCCGTCAGGAGGTTCCAGCTGCTAGTCCCCTTGCCACAAGGATTTTCGCTTTGGTCTTTTGGTTTCTATTTATTTGTTTAGAGCTATGTTTTATACTTGTTCTGGTTTTGGTACTCTAGATTTTGTGTGGCTTGTCTTTGTGTAATGTATTGGTTGGGTTTTATTTGCTTGGTGGATTGTATTTGGTATGTTTTGCTATGCGCCTGCCAGACGGGCAGAAGAGTTAAGTTTAGATGATATTTTCATTTTCTTTTGCATTGTGTGGACAGCCGGAGGATGTTTTATTATAATTACATGGATGGTTGTTTTTTGTTTGATATATATACCAGCTGTGTTGGCTGATGAGTGTGAGCCCTGAGGGCTATGTATATAAGTCTCAGATTGTCACCCGTACAGGGGAGATGTTGTCAAAATTTCTTCTGACAGAGACTACCTAGGGCGTGACAATGCGCCCACCTCCTCCCTCTGTTGGTGCCTTGGCTGCCAACCATGTTCATTCGACATTGTTGTGCACGTTGCCTGATTCTACGATCCACCAATAGCCAAGTTTCCTTGCTGCTTTCTAAATGGTGTTTCCTCCTCTTCATAGTCCCGACTCCACTGTTCATCTCAGCTCCTCCGCCTTCACTCGATTGCTACCATCATTGGCCGATCACTTGGCACAGCCGTTGTTGAGAGGGGAAAATGATGCAAGAGGGTCTAGATCTACCCTCCCTCTTGATTGAGGACCGGAGCAGTAGTTGTTGCTATCTTAGGAGTCATCTGCGGTGAATCCATAGCTTTCCTTCCTTGCACCATTGCAGGATACCTACCGCCAGGGATCCACCGCCGAAAGAGTGGTTAGAAAGGGGTAAATTCTTACCTCGACTTCTAGGGTTTTGTAAATCTGGTTGCTTCTATTAGCGGAATAGAATCTAGATTAACCTTTAGATGTAATTGATTGATTGATAGGTTGGAGGTATCCACGGATTTAAGCCTTATATAGACATAAGCACTCAATCATTGTTCTATCCATCGGGTAAGTTTCTTTCGATGTTTTTCCCCTCCTTGATTTCCATTTTGGATGATCTATCTGTTGAAAGTTTTTGTGGATTATTAATTCATGTTTTTTTGGATTGATTAATGGATGAATTTGGTGAGTATGTGGATAATCCATGATTAATTAGATTAATGAATTGGTTAATTGACCTTAATTGGATTAGTGATCCAGTGCTACTCGGGTTAGGATTAGGGTTAGCTAATGAGTCTATATATAACTTGATTATAATATGTATCATGTGATGCAGGACACTAATACGAGATGATCATTATGACATGAGGATAGTTTCAATGTGATCTACATTAAGGTGGGTACTTTCTTCCCTTGCTTTCATAGTTCATTGATCTTAGTGCATAATCCTGTTATTTGTATTCATTGCGTAGTATTTTACCTTGATATCCACCCTATGTTACTTCTTGAGTTGGACCTTTCATTGCTTGTTCTTATATTTTATCCTATTTTGAGATTCATGCAATCTTATTATTGTCCACGGTATTTGTGACCATTTATGCTCAGACTATTATGCTAGTGATGTTATACCGTAGCTTAGATGTAGAATATTGAAACAAGATACCCTCTTGATATCTATTCATGTCTAAATATTAGTAGGACCACCCCATAGTGTAGGATATCGACTATCTTATCATATTCTTATTGGTTATTTCAGCTCAAGCCTATATATTAGTAAGGTCATACTGTAATGTAGGATATCGAGTATTCTACGAGGCCTTGGTTGTTATTTAAGCTCATGCCTAAACGCTAGTGAGGTTAGACCCTTCTATCAATATATTATTATACTCGGTGTCTCCCATTCGTAGTTAAGAGAGTCATCAATAATCGTTGTTATACTTGATACATGCTAGTGAGACCATACAACAGTGTAGCTAGTAGAATTCATTCTTGAATATGATTGTTACTGCTTATTATTTCTAATTTGTACATTTATATATCCTGTTTGCCCACAAGACCATCCATGGTAGAGCGTTCTCCTGCAGATAGTGATCGTTTACATACCCTGACTAACCACGGGTCCATCCATGGTAGAGCGTTCTCCTACAGTTGGTGGCTGGGAAGCTAGATAGCTATCTCATCATATCCGCCCACAGGACTATCCGTGATAGAGCGTTCTCCTGCGGATATTGACTAGTTATATATTCTGACTGACCACAAAGATCCATTCATGTTAGCAGTTTGAGCTAGTCAGAACTTATTGTATGCTAGTTATGAATATGTTCGTGCAGGTTTAGAGTTACAATATGTACTCCTGATTTATTATTTACACTTGGTTAAGCAGGTTAGTGGATTATTATTATTGTAGATTATGCTTTTAGTTAGCAAACGATTATAGTGACACTCTTACTTTTGTAGTAAGTATTTTCTTGAGATTCCCCCCTTTAATCTTCTTATGTTATTATCATGCAATATCTTCTTGTATATGTGGAGTATGTTATATTCGCTACCCCTTGCTTTCCCCTTTGTTTCTAGGTTAACAGGTAGACGATATGTTATATCATTCAGAGGTCCTGGCTGTCAGCCCCACATCGAATCGAGAGTTTTTGTTTCTGTTATTATTCTTGCTCATATTTTGGATTTCCGAATTAGTTCATGTATTGTATAACTTGTGTGTGGATTTCTGGACTTGTGGTGTCCTTTTGTTTGTTATGTATTTGTTGAGGTAAGTTGTACCAGTACACAGTCTAGTTTCTTATCTTGCGTGGGTGCGGTTGTTTCTAGTCGTGTGGACTGATATTATTATTCTTGTTCAGTCATGTAACTATGTATCTAAGTTTCAATTATCATTGTTATACTCATCTTACATTTTGGTCGATACCTATGTTGGTCGTTGATCCCTCAATTCCACTAAAGAGCTCTTTTTTACTCACTGCATCAGCCAACACGGTCACCTTGATGCTTCTCATTCCGTTGTCCTACGGATGTATACTTTCATCCTTCTTTAATTGTAAACACATCATCATATAGTCCCTTGGATGTATCATTCTATCCTTCTTTAATCTCCCACACATTATCTCACAGAACCACTCAATCCTTCTTCAATCTCCAACACACCTTAAGCCATCGAACCATGGAAACTTGGCCATACACCATGTCAGGCTCTACATAACTTAACACACACATTAAAAATACAGACTAACCAAGCTTAAACCCTTTACCAAACACATTAAAATAATACAGTCGAACACAACCACTTAGGGAATGATTGCACTATCGTTAATGTCCTATTTTGGAGCATCATCGAGAAAATATTAGAAGCAAGTTTAATTAATCATAAATGTACCATGTTATAATGTTAAAGATGGCCATCATATTTTTCCATTGCTAAACAAGTTTTTTGGACAATACACTCAAGGTAACGTAGATTGTAGATATGTCTATGATACTCAATTTATTATATATTCAAAGTAAAATCAGTTGCAACAATCTTTGGTAGGATCATCCACTACTCAAGTGAAAAATCAATTTATTGTCCACTATGAGATAATTTCCCACATAACATTAGCTACATATTTATGCATCTCTTGATCT
Source organism: Zingiber officinale (assembly GCF_018446385.1). Lineage (NCBI taxonomy): Eukaryota > Viridiplantae > Streptophyta > Magnoliopsida > Zingiberales > Zingiberaceae > Zingiber > Zingiber officinale. The sequence continues at coordinate 111,232,906 of NC_055993.1, read as the reverse complement.
CATAAATAAATCTTTGTTCATGCTCCTTCATGACAACTTGCCCTTTAAAATGCACACCTTATTTAGGCAATGGTTTCTTTAGAAGGGAGCCACGAGTGAAACCATTGTCATTTTGAGGGGAAATATAGTGTGGTGTGTTGGTGTAATAAGCCTTAGGAGTTTTGATTTTTGACAAGCAACATGAGTTGGTCAAAGTTGACCAAGTTAGTGAGAGAATTTAAGCAAATAAAGATTGACTAGATGCTTGGAAGTGAGTCAAGTGAGAAACCTAGTTAGATCAAGGTTAATTAGATGACTAGCAAATAGAAAGTTCAAACAAATCAAGAGTAATCAGATGTTTGGCAAGGGAAATGACGAGGCAGATCAAGGTTAACTTGATATCTAGCAAGGGAAAAGACTAACACGTCAAGATTGATTGAATATCTAATAAGGGGAAAGACCAGGCAGGTCAAGGATAACCGGATGTCTGGTATAATAGTAAAGCTCAAGCAGGTCAACGATGACCAGATACTTAACAAAAGTAAAATCCTAGGAGAGTGAATCCTAGGTACTGACAAAACTCAAAGGAGTGAACTTTGAACAAAGGAAGAAACCTTAAGGGAGTGAATCGTAGGTTATATGGGAATTCTTAGAGGACTGAACTCCAAATCAAGAGGTAAGTAAGCCTAGTAGGTCATAACTAGGTTTGCTTGTATATGTTTGTATCCCTGTCTTGCAAGAAGCTGTAGTTAGAAGTAAGACTAGAGAATAGACGAATGTAATCAAAAGCAGTTGGACCAAGTCAGGAGGGAACCAGACTTAACTCGATCTAAACTAGACCTAAGTCAGTCTAATCTACCGGACAATCAGTTAAGTTGATCGAAAAATAGGCTTGGTCGATCAAATGGGTCTGAGCAACCAAACATGATTTTGGGGCTAGAAGTTCCTATCGATAGATAAATTAAAGGTTTGGTCGATTGAAAAACCTGATATCGTCGAGATTGCAAGACTCAATTTTTGGATGAGATTTAACCAATGATCAATCAACAGAAAAAGGTCTTTAAGTTGGCTAAAAATGTAGATCTGACTCTATAAAAGGGAGACAAAGACTCAAGGTTTAGGATCAACCAATCTACTCTCAATCATGATATATTATGCTCAAGAGTGCTCTCAAAGCTCTACGATCCTTGAAATGTTATGAGGAATGCATAACATTCAAGCATTTAGATCGATCAACATCTTGTTTGTATTAGCTTTAATTATTTGAGTATTCTTTATAACTTTGTGTATGCATCTATTTATAAATTTGTAAGAGGTTTTTCCACCTCTAGAAGATTTTTGGAAAGGAGGAAGATATTGGATGACATTATGTTTTGGTGCAAGGAGCACTAAATAATCAAATCTGGTTTTGATAATGGAAAAGGTTCAATGTTAATTTGTAGTGTGATCTAATGAGGTTAATTAAGTATGTAGGTAGCTCGACCAAGAAAGTCCTAGTAGGTTGGTTGGACTAGATACTAGGGAAGTGGAAGCCCTAGTAGGCCAGTTGGATAGAATACTAGGTAAAAGTCTTGGCAGATCGAGAACACCAAATAAAAAGTCTAGATGAGTCAGTGGACCTAATGTCGAGCAGATCGATGGGTCAGCAAGGATTGGACATCAAAAGGAAGCCCTGGGGTTAGAGGATCGGATGTTGAGCAGGAAGTCCAAACAAGTATAGAGGACTAGATATTTAGTAAGTCAAGTTGGAATGTGGCTGGAACAGTACACTCCGGGTGACTAGAGAAGTTCCTAATGCTCGGATAGCTCAAACACAGGTCAGTGAGCCAGATAAGGTGGCACACTCTAGTTGGTCAGCACATGTCAGAATTCAAGCGCTTGGATAAGGATAAGTCACAACCAGAGAGGTTGTTATCCTATTCACGCCACATTATCATTTCAAGCACCAAGAGATGGTAACTCATTGATAGTGTTAGATCGGATAGGCTAAGGTGAAGGTGCCCAAAGCAGGTGAAGGTGCTCGGAGCAGGTCCAGGTGCCCATGGTCAAATAAGCAGTTTCGAATAGTAGCTTCAGAAGATTACTCACATCCATTCTTCCACTCCTTATTCAATTGATCCATACTACAAAAATGTTGTTATGACTCCAAAATGTTGCTCTGACATTGATACCTTACTTTGATCTCATTTCATTGTCGATATACTAATTTATGTAACTGTTTTATGCATTCGTGTTTTAAATTGTAAGGAATGGTAAACGTGTCACCATTTCTTGAATTTTTTTTTGTAACACTAAACCTTTGCTTCTGAATCATTGTTTGGAGGAGAAGACGTTTACTAGATTTTCCATCAGAAGTAGTCAACAACTGTAGGCCTTGGACTAATAGTCGTTGGACTATGAACTAAGTAAAAACAAAGTTGTGTTTGCATTGTGTTTTGTTTTCTTATCTATCTCTACTGCTATCTTTGATAAGTTTTTGAAAATAAGAGAAAAAGAAACCCCCCCCCCGCGTCTAACACTTTTATGATCCTATAATTGCCATCAAAGCTGAGGAGCTTTGAATTAGTACAACCACCATTCAAGTAACTTTTTGTCATTTTTTTTGTTTACTTTATCCATTACTTTTTCTTTCTCTCGCATTACTAATCCAAGATCAAATCTTGGCAATCGTTTTTCCCTCATTTTTTCGTGTAAGATTTGTTTTGATGGCTATCAAGTAATACAACCTGACCACTTCTTTTTTGGCAAAAACTTTAGCTACTGGCGGGGCCAGATGGAATACCACTTGAAGACTCAGGTAGAAATATGGATAGTCATCCAAATCGGATTCACTATCCCCATCGATGCAGAAGGAGTCCCACAACCCTGCGACAAATGGGACTAACCAACAAAAAGATAGATTGAGGCCGACGTTAAAGCTACTCAGACTCCACAATATGGCCTAACCAAGGAGGAGCTCAACTACATCATCCCTTTCATCAACATGAAAATACTTATGGGATAAGTTAGTCAAACTTCATGAAGGGACCTCCGACACCAAGGTAAGAAAACATGATTTAATTTTAAATAAATTATATAACATTAAAATGTAGGAAGGTGAGTTAGTGAGTCAGCTTCACGCCCGGATCCAAAATCTCCTCAACAGACTCCACGTTATTGGACAACCAATTGAGAATCAGGACGTAATTAGGTGTGCTTTGAAAACATTTCCGAAAAATAACTTATGGGGGTCGATGGTTGATGCTTACAAGATCTCTTAAGATCTTTCAAAAATAAAGTTAGATGAGTTATGTTTTTGAATTCGAAATACATGAACAAACTAATGCTGCTCTGGTCGAGAAAGGTTTAGCTTTGCTTGTAGGTAAATTCAAGACTAAGGAGTCGAAGCCCAAATCCGGAGTCAAACTCAAATTTGAATTGGATTTGAAGATGATGGAAAAATCAACTCTAAACTAGTTAATTCGGAAATTGTTCAAGAAGAAGAAGGGATTCACTAAGCACGAGATCAAGAAGGTGATCCAGTAAAAGAACAAGCAATTTGGACCAAACTGAACTACAAAGATGAAATACAAAGTAATCTGATATGAGTGCAACGAAAAGGGATACTTCTGTTGGGACCTTTGACATCGACTAGGGGGGAGGGTGAATAGCTAACCACCCACTTCGATCGCTTCCTACACTTGTTAGCGGAGCGGAAATACAAACAAGCAAATAGAAAGTTAATCTAAAGACAATAAAAACAAGAAGAATAAACTAACACGTTCATTTACGTGGTTCAGAGATAACTTACTCCTACTTCATGACTATCCATAAGGTGGACGATCCCAATTCATCGATGAATGATTCCCTGGAAAGCTCCGACTAGCTCAAGCTCCGACTAGCTCAAGCTCCGACTAGCTCAAGCTCCTTGTCAGTGGAGAAACCTCACCACAAATACTTAAACAAACACTCTTGATCACCAAGAGAGCTTTGGAGACTCTAATAGGGGTTAACCACTCCTATTGTTGTCACCAAGGTCAACCACCCCGAGCTCTATTAAATAGAGTTTTGGAGGAAAATTCTAAACTATTTTCCCATTACTAGTCAACTAGCCTCGTGTGAAATTCAATCATTATATACCAATGGCTTGATACTAATTGACTGGTACCAGGACCTAGACCTGACCACGGTTCGGAATCGACGGTTCGAAGGTTCGGAACCGCTGGTTCGACGGTTCCAAGCAGGTCGACCCTTAACCTTAACCGCCTAAGACGGTTATGGTTCACGGTTCAGAATCGCCGGTTCACGGTTCGCCACTGTTCAAGATTAATATGTTAAAAAAAATTAAAAATTAAAAATTAAACATTAAACATTAAAAATTAAAAATTAGAAATTAAAATTTATTGAAAAAAGGGCTTGCACTTATTTAAGTTGCTACGTATCCCTTTAGGGGAATCAAATCCAACATAGTTCTTTTACATTTTTATCATTTTACATTTTCATTCACTTTCATTTTCTGTTCCTGTCGTATTTGTTCCTTCAGTATCAAAATCTTCAACTTCGTCATCTGAAAGTTGCATTCCTTGGATTCTTTTCTCCGCTCTGGTCCAATCGTCCAGTAATGCTTGGGCTTCCAATGAGTCGGGAGACAAAGTTAATCGTCGTTCATCTAATATGTTGCCACCGGCACTGAACGTCTGCTCCACAGCAACAGTTGACACTGGACAAGCTAAAATTTATTTTGTGATCACGGAGAGAACGGGAAAGCTTTGAGCCTTCTGTGACCACCACTTTAACATATCAAAGTTTTCGCTATCTGCTTCATTAAAATCAAAAGAAGTCGTAAAATAATTCTCAAGTTCCTGTGTGGAACTTGAGGATCCTTGTGGATGTTTTGTCGATTCTTTTAATAAGAGTTGTGTTTTTGTAAGTTTTAAATAACTACTAGTAGTTTGTTGTATTTCAGAAATATTAATTTGTGTTCCATATTTTGCATAATATTGATTATAAATATCATATAAATAAATTCTAACATTATATATAATATTAACTATATCAGGAGAAGAAGAATCTTTAATTGGAATTAAAGTTAACATTTCTTGTAAAACTTCTAATTTAAATCTAGGATATAAAGCAAATGCAATTAAATAAATTTCAGGAATTAAATAAAAATATTTTTCCCATTTAGTTTTCATAGCTAAGATGCAAGGAGATAAAGATTCATTATTAATATGTTCATTTAAAACTAATACTATATTAGAAAAAAATTTCTAAAACTAATTGAGCAGTGAGATAATAAACACCGGAAAGTTGTTCGGTTGCATCATTAAATACTTTTAAAATTTCACAAATACTACTATAAATATTTCATTGTTGTGAAAATAAATATATATTAGTATTAGTGTTTTGTGCAAAAAAAGAACATAATAATTCTTTATATTGAAATGAATCTTGTAATAATTGGTATGTTGAATTCCAACGTGTTGGTACATCACGTGGAAATTTTTTAGGTCTCATTCCATTAATTTTACAAAACCTACGCCATTGTTTCATTATAGATGGATGAGACCATAAATAAGAAATTACAATTCTAATTGGTTTAATATAACTTTCTAAAATTTTTAAACCATCTTGAACACATAAATTTAAAACATGGCATACACAACGAATATGAAAAAATAAACCTCCAATAATAGGTTGACAAACAAATTTTAGATCATCTATACAAGCGGTATTGGAACTAGCATTATCTAATAATATTGAAAATATTTTATGAGTTAAACCATATTCTTCTAAAATTAAACATAATAATTGTGCGATATTATGAGCATTATGTGATTCATCAAAAACTCTATAAGCTAATCATCTTTTTTTGGAGGTTCCAAGAGTTATCGATCCAATGGCAAGTCACACCCATATACGAATGTGTTTGCCAATGATCACTCCAAATATCTTAACATAAAGAAATTTTATTATCTAATTTACTAAATTCATCAATTAAATTCTTTTTTCCTTGTTTTACTAATTTTTTAATTGTAGGAGTAAGTGTAGTCCTAGGAACACGTTTAGCACATGGATGAAGAGATTCTTTACAAAAATCTTCAAATGTGCATTTAGATCCAAAACTAAAAGAAAGATGTTCTACGGAAATAAATTTAGCTAATGATTCTCTTAATTTATTATCCGAATATAAAAATAAATCAGAATCGGTACTACCACTAGTTGAAGAAAATCTTGATAATTGTGTTTGAGAATGGTCGAGTCCATATTCCGTCGGGTGCTTCGTTTCTACATGTCGTTTCAACGACCCATAGCCGCCGCCGGCTTGGAATTTGTAGGAAGCATTGCAGTGCTTACATTTTGCACGCATTTCTCCCGACGGAAGAGTGACCTTCTCAAGATGTTTAGTGAAAATAGAAGACTTTAGAGGAGGAAGTTCCCGAACCTTAGAAGTAATTGCATCGGTACTTGTATTTTGGGTGTCGGATTCGGAAGATGCTCGATCGCATCATCGGTGGATTGAATGTTGGGGTCCTCCTCCCGCGGATTCATTATTTGCTTTCCCTTCCGAGCTCGAGATGATGCACCTCCGCGGCCTCCTTCCATTGTAATTGAAAATTGGAAACGAAAGCGTGTAGAGATTAGAGAATACGAAAATGAGATTAAGAGTAGAGAAGATGTATGTGAAAAATGATGAAATGAGCTCTCTATTTATAGAGTTTTGATAGTAATGGACACTAAATCACAACCATTGATCAAAAAACGGTCAAATGATCCTAACTGTTGAAGAAAATACCCAAAAAACCCTCCCAACGGCTACGAACCGCCGGTTAACCGGTGGTTCAAGCCATTTAAAAAAAAAATTGCGGCTAAATCGCCGGTTCAACCCGCCGGTTAACCGGCAGTTCGTCGGTTTTACAGCCAGTGAACCGGAACTGGCCCGGCAACTTGCCGGCCGGTTCCGGTTCGACCTGGCGAACCAGGTCAATGGGCAACCAGCTCGTTGACCCGGTTACGGGCCCGGGCCGGATCCGGGCCAGAACCGGCCCGGGGTCGGGTCTACCAGGACCAGTCAACTGGTCCACTTTGTTTGAGAGAACATAAATATTTGGTTCCCTCCCTAGTTGACTGGTAGATACACTAGTTGACTAGTAAACTCTAAACTAGAGTTTACCTTAAGTACATTCTCTTAACACTCGTTCTCGTCCGCACAATCTTGATCTTGCCTTCTAGCCTCCTCTATCAACCTTGCGTCCCTTAGATGCTTCCCCATCCTTCACGCTTTACCTTCAAGAGCTTCTTTCGGCCTTGTCCTTATTGTAGGACCTTCCATTACCCAATTACACTTGGACTTACGTTGCCAAGATTACATACTTGGACTTACATTGCCAAGACTCCACTTGGACTTTTCCTTTGCCAAAATCACACTTAGACTTTCCATATTGTACCTGCATTCTGCATGCTCACAAGTGCATATCAAATATAACAATAATCCTAGCATAAACCTTTGCCTAAATATCAAAACCTAGGGTCACACAGATTACTCTAATAATCTCACCCTTTTTAATGTTTAGCACCCGTTAAGTTAAGGAAACAATATAGCAATACATATGTAAATAAATAATATGCAAACCAACTCATGCATAAATCATAGAACATAATCCTAGGCTCCCCCTTCACCTAAGCTCCCCCTTGAGCTAGGATTTCCTGCAAAGGTAAACTTCTCCCATTTGTCAATAAATGAGCAATCACTCCTCCTTCATCTAAGCTCCCCCTTGAGCTAGACTTTCTTGCAAAAGTATTTAGGTTTTCCACTTAAATCTAAACTTCTCCTCATTTACCATACATCAAAAAGAGCTCAACAATATCCCAATTATTAAACTCTTTTAATCTTTAATGACCATAATTATCATGTATTAAACCCCTCCCATAAGATTACATACACGTTTATAATCCTTTTGGTCATTTTCTATTTCTGAAAAAACCAATTTCAGCATGTGTCAATCAATTGCCATAGGCCCTAGTTGATTTCCCTCAACAAAACATGCTCGCAAAAATATTCTATGCTCGAAAAATACTGTTACCAGTCGACTGGTATGAGACAGTCGATTGACACCCTATTTCAGTCTCAAACAACATTCTAAACTCAATTTCATAAATGCAATAAAAATTTCACAGACAAAAAATTTCTAAATTTTATGGAGAGGTATATTTTATCAATGTCTACTTGAAAAAAATATATTTATCATGGATTCCAAGATTGACACAAATCTCAAAACTATTTAAATGGTTCAATTGAACCTTAATCTAAAATCTTAGTTTTAGCTTCCTCTTGATGTATCTGCTCATACTAAACCACAATGCATCCCTTGCATTAGTTTATATGACATTTATACTTCTAAAACTAATTTTTCATGCAATATGAATCTCTTTTCATATTTTTCATGCATGCTACTTATCCTAATTATGTCAATTTCTTGGATTTGAAACTCAAATCCATTTCCAACCCCTTTGTCACATTCCATGACTCATCTAGAATCCCAAGTAAGGTCCACTTGATATTCATTGACCATGAGACCCAATTTGACTCTTTGAGCTCCCCCTAGAGATCTTAATCTTAGTCATCTCCTTAGGTGACTCATTTACTATAGCTAGCTCACACCGATGCACTTCGAGTGACACTTGGTCTACGAATTTGACTTTCTTAATCTTTGACACCTTGTCTTTAGTTAATTCTCCTTGTCTTTACATGGTTTTTCCTTGTCATTTCTTGATCTATTCTTACTATAATCATATGTCACCCTAGCATATGACTATTTTCTAGTCTTAGAGGATTCTCCCTTACCATTTGCATTTGCAATCATTGTATGTGACCTTCTTTTGGTCTTAGGAGACTCTACTATGGCATACTCACCAAAGTTCTCTATGAGTAACTTTCCTTTACCCTTGTTTGATGAAGACCGGTATCCCAAATCAAATTTATCACCATTGGATATTTGACTATCCAACATTCTATCAAGTTCTTTAGATCCATTAATGAATCTACCTAGGACTTTTTCTACCCTACCAAGCTTCTCCCTCAAAGCTTGATTTTTCTAATTTTAGGTTTCTAACCCTAGAATATACTTGTCCACCATGGATATTCCTAGACCTAGCCACCTTTCTAGGCATATGTCTCCCTTTCTTAGGATTAATGCCTAGATTCTTCACTACCTTTCTCTCCTTAGGCATGGTAGTTTAGTTCTTATTAGGTCTAACCTTTGCATATGATTTCCTAGGGTTATCAATCATGTTAACTCTATTCATATAATTATACCTAAATCTATAATTATGCATGAGTAAATAATCTTCATTATTTCTAGCAAGCATATTCCTAGAACTTGAATTAATATCTGAATTAAAGTTCAAGTTAGGGTATACCTTACTACCTACCATTGGAACTCCCCCTTGCATGAACATCCACATGACTTTATCCTCCTCCATTGCTTTAGTCGCTCCATCTCTTTGAGCTTGCCCATCCTTGGGCACTTCATGTGGTAGTAACCCCGCTCACCACACGTGAAGCATATGATATGTCATTTCTTCTTTGCACCATCTCTTCAATCCACATTAATTTTTAAATCAACTTTACAGGGATTAGGATTTATCTCATTTATCTTCTTGAGCAATGGACACCTACTCTTGTAGTATCTCATCTCACCACATTCAAAGCACTTGATGTGTGATTTTTCGCTCTTCTCGGTAGTTGAGGTTGAGGGTTGAACTTCCAAGATTTCTTTCTCACTTGTCTTGGACTCTTCTTCCTCACGTGAAGATGTGGATGGTTCCACTTCTTCCTCCTCTTCGGATGTTGAGCTCGTCTCCATATCTGCTTGGGCAGCTGCTAGCTCAGCTAAGATACTTGCTAACTTTGACTCTTTGGTAGATAATGCAGTCTGAGCGGTTACTAGATCTAAGCGTGAGATATCCCGCTCAGCCTCTCGGGCCACCAACTCAGGAAATTTGGTAGCTAACTCAATGTCATGAGTAGCCTTTTGCTCCTGCAGTTGAGAAGATAGGTGATTAGATTTTGCAATTTTTTCAGCCAACTCTATCTCCATATTCACTCGAGGGTCGTCTCTGATTGAAGTTCAACCTTAGAGGTATCTAGAGCAGTCTTTAATCTAGTCGCCCTTTCAAGTTCAGCTTTCGCCAAACGTCGAGCCTCTTGGAGTTGGGCTTCTATCTCACTTAGCCATTTATAGGAGGGGGTCATAGGAGCTTTAGAGATTTGTTACTTCAACGATTCATTTTCTTGTGCCAAATAGTATAATTGTTGGCTGGCACTCATCTCAATCATCCAACTCTGAAGGAAAAGAGAAATAGTCAACGTGGAAAGTGGTAGGCTAAAATACTTCACCTTGGTTCATAAGTAAGCATAGTCATTTGTTAATTCTTTAGGAGTTAGCTCGTTAAACTGGTTTCCGACATCCTCCTAGGCCTATGTTAAACAACCCCTTAGAAGTATTTGGCCAGTCAGAGCAGTTAAGGGATAAGTTATGGCCTGGGTGAATGGTTTATCAAAAGTGGTCGAAAATTGATGAGGTCATCCTAGCCCGATAGAGCTCGAAGGAGTCTTCATCCAAGGAGATTCAAAGAAAGTTGAATCTATCATCTCATCTGGTAAGGACATGATCTCTTGAGTCCAGGAAGGCACCAATGTTGGGCTAGCAAAAGGAAGAGCGGGCAGGGTTCACTCAGAAGATTACTCTCGTGCTTCATCTCGAGCAGGCTCTACTAGGGCAGGAGATAAGTGAGTGGAAGGCACCTCATCTCAGAGTGTTTCGGTCGAGGATGCTGGTTCTTTAGGGATTTCGGAGTGGACCAGTTTGCACCTTTTGTGACTTTTTAGAGGAACGTCCTCCCCCTCTAAGGGAGAACCTTCAGACATTGGAGGTGCAAGGGAAGGCAGTTGCTCCGAAGCAACAACTGCACTAGACTCAGCCGTGAGAATCTCGGATGCCTCACTGGTAGGTGTGGCTCGTCGCAAGCCTCGCTCGGCCTGTAATTCTCACTCCTTAGCAAGGATTTATTGCTCTTCTATGTCAATCAAGTCATCGACTAGAGAAGAAAAGATGACGTTCATTGCATAAAATAAAGAATGCCTTAGTTAGTGATAATATAGTTACCAAGTTATCGGAGCTTACTGAGAGAGTCGGGAAACTTCTTTTGAATGGGACTCAAGCGAAACAAGTATAGGAGGCCTTCGTGCAACCATCGGTGGATTTTAAAGCATTGGCTACTCAACTTGGGAAAGTACGAGATATAGGTAACATCGTGTTTGTGATTCCTTATGTCGGAAAAGGGAGGAAGCGAAGATTCTCATTTAGTCAGCTAAGGGACGGGCTTAGGCATTTCAAGGAAAAAGAAACACAATTTTCAACCCTTATTCAAAGAAGACATGTCTTCAAATAACACCGACTTCGAATGATATTGAAATAAGAAAACTCCCGGTTGAGATTTTTTAGGATAAGAAAATAGGAAAAAAAAAATTGGGCATAGGGGGAATGCTATAAGAAAAAATAACATAAATGTGCCGCATAGGACACGGATAGTGTTCGAGGCGAACTATTGTAGAGGAATGCGAAAATATTAACTCACCCTTGACAGAGATATGGGAACTGGGAAATGAAGATTGGTTGCTAACTGGTCTATGAAAAAGGCGATGTGATTATTAGGAGGATGATGATGATGAGCGTTAGAAGAAGGGATAATAATTTGATAGCTCTTGGAGATTTAATACCAAGCACCAATATAAGCTTTGTCAGCGGCGTCAAAAGTCAAAAAAGTTAGGGTATACCAAGAGGCAAAGGATTCTTCCGCCATGAGAAAATACAAAGTAGGGGAAGAAGAAGGATTTACTGATGGCCAAAGGGGAAAAAGAGAAGAACACCTCAAGTGAAAGGTCGCCAGAGAAGAAAGCGGGGAAGACGAAAGGTAAAGTGTTGAGAATATGGGCTGTTTCAAATTTTTGTAAAGTATCATTCAATTATGACCATTGGATTAGAATGGCATGCAGCATATCATTGATCTAAACGAAGAGAGAGACCATTTAGCTATACGAGGAGACGTGCATCAAAAGCTGTTTCAGAAAGCAAAAAGGAGGTCATGTGACATTAACCCATAAATATGCATTTATGATGGAAGTGACAATCAAATCATTTCTCGATCCACGGACCTCTCCGCTCATTCTTGGTATTCTCTCCTGAACAACTGGTTACTGGAAAGTAGGTTTTGAAAAATCACTAAGTGCAAATTACTGGATGACCCTGATGAAAGGGATGAGTGGTCAGAAACTAAACTTGGGTTCAGTCAGTCAGCTACACATCCTTCGACTAGACTTGAAGGGGAGGCTAGTGATACGGGTTATGATGAGCGAACCTAGGAGATGACATGGAAGTTAGAGTCAAGATGACGGGGTGGTCAAAGTCATAATCGTGTGGTGGTCAAAGTCGAGAAAGGAGAGCATCCCCTTACTTGGCTGTGGTTGGTCATCTAGACCCAACCAAGTAACAGCCTAGCAAGGCGAGTAATGGTCGAGTCCATACCTGACCGAATTATAGGCTAGTCGGGCGAGTAGAGGTTAACCAGACCTTCAGCCAGTCAGACATATGGAGCTTGGTACTTTACCTAAGAGATAACATATCCGTTCATCTAATAGCCGACCGGGTTTTGAGGTGATTGACCTCCTAGGCCAACCCAGCATTAGAGTTCTCTGGTCCAACCTTGCCAGATTACCAGTCGGACGAATAGAGGTTGACCGACCATTTAGTCAGTCAAACATATAGAGTCTAATACTTCACTTAAAAGATAACATGTTTGATCGTTCAACAACCAATCGGGATTTTGAGGCGGTCGACCTCCTAGGCCCACTAGGATGTCTAAGCCATCTTATCCATAAGGTTGGTTAGAGTATGGGTTGGCCTTCTTGAGGATTGAGAATCCCTCTATAAATGTCGGTCGGATAAAATATCGGCCAGCAGCAAGCTTTGAAGTATTTATCCTCATATCACTACCCAAAAGGATTTCTAGTAAAGCACAGGTTGTCAGATGAACTTCCAGGAAACAGGAGCCATCATATTATTTCTCAAATGGATTCCTAGCATGAATAGGGCATTACACTATTCGACGAACGAAGGTCTCAATGCTGTACAAAACATAACTGAGCGGTTTAATGTCGAGACAGGTATAAAGGCGGTCGGTCTTATGGGTCAGCCAAAATACATGAAGTATAATACATAACAAAGCAGGCTATACAGAGTGTAACCGAGCAGCTCAGCAGATACAGCCGACCTTAAGGATCAGTCGAGATAAACTTAGCGGACAACCTCCTAACAACTTGTCATAATAATAACTATGTGTCAAAAAATATTCTTCTGGAAACTTCTTTGGGACCATTGTGTCTCCCATTAGTAGATCATTTATGATAACATACTCTCTCATCAACTCCAGCAGTAACAGAAGCTATAAACGACAAAGGAAGTATATATGTGGGTAAAAGAAAGATTTCTCTAACAATTATGACGCATTGCCTAACAAACTTTGACATATATTGCTATCTTGTGATTGCGGAGGTTCTTAGAGGTGCTATATAAAGGAAGAGTCATCTCCGTGGCAAGGGTATGCTCTTTGACATCTGCAACTCTACTCTCAGGTGCATGTTTCTTACTGTTCTTTATTCACCCATCTAGACCTGTACTGACTTGAGCGTCGGAGGGCCTTCACAGGGGACTCCCCTCTAGTTTCTGGGCACTGACGTTTTGTTGGCTCGTCTTCGTGTGCACAGTAGTAGATGAAAGCTTTTCCATGGAGGTAAAGATCTTCTACCAGTCAACTATCGATCCACCATATCCAGCACATCATTTCTGTACTTTTCAGACAGAATCATATACGATAGTTTTTATTATATTATTCAAAGTAAAACTAGTTGCAACAATCTTTGGTACGAAGATCCACTACTCAAGTGGAAAATCATTATTTGTCCATAATATGAGATAATGTCCAACATAACATTAGCTAAAAATTTATGTATTTATTAATCTCATTCATAAATCTTTGCTCATGCCCCTTCATGACTGATGGTCCTTCAAAACACACACTATCCTTAGGCAAAGGTTGCTTTAGAATGATGCCACTAGCGAAGAGAGAGTCATGTAATATATGCCAAATAGAATGGGGTCTTCCCCATCCATAGTTAGTTTCATAAAACTCTATACATCTCCAGTCTGATAAAATCAAATTATTGTAGCTAATTGACATCTTATTTGGATCTTCCTTGAAGTTAGATGAAGCCCATTCCTTAAACTTTATGGGTAATGTTGGTTATTATCTTTAATTAGTGGGTTTAATTGTAAATTGTACATATGAGTACAACCCGAATCCATTAAAATGATCTAACTTAGGCTTTTTAGATTTTGTTATTGGATATAGATCTTGTATGTGTAAAACATATAGTTCCTCATCTATTATAATCTATATGCTGATAATAGATATTCACTATATATATAGACCTATAATTTCACATCTATTATTATCTATACACTGATAATAGATGTCTACTATATATATGATTAGTCCTCAAGGGTTTAGTGAAGAATCATGACAGAGCTTTTGTTTTCCCATTGATATAAAGTTTTTCAGCGCTGTCACCCTAAACCTCTTGGAAGACCTTCCTTTTCTTTCCGCTGCATCTTCTTCCACAAGGATTATTTCTAGACAACGCTAAAGACAAGGATAACTCTTCAATCAGGTTACTTGTCATATTTTGGCTTAGGTTTTTACCAGAATTATTAGGTAAACTGTCTTTAGAATATCTAATGGACCTCACCAATTCTGCAAGTGATGCCTTCATAAAAAAAAATGTGGAACTGTCACATCAGCGGCTCCCTAGAGTCGGTCCTATGGATATGGAGAGAGGTAAATATAGGACACAACTGAAAGAGAATGGTCGGGATACAAACAAGTGATGCCTTCATGATTTGCTCACTAGTTGTTGTAACTGTTAAAAAAAATAGATGTAATTTCCATAGTAGCCCCGCGCCTTTGGCAACTGATCTATAAATGACAAACGTTAGTTACAAAGGAAAGATAAACATCTCCCGATGATCTTCGCTACAGGTAATGACACGCCATGACGATTTTAGATACACGGAGATCATCTCCAGCATGAAGGCCAACCCCAGGGCGTGGTCGATGGAAGAGAAAGGGAGCGTGGCACAAGGCGTTGGCTCACATGGTGCTACGAGCTCCTCCGTCACCGTCGTCACCAGGAAGCCATGCTCATCTCCTACCTACCTACCCATGGTTGTTATCCTACACATATATGGGTGATTTCTAGATGACACTCATGGGATCTAGCCGTCCAAACTCTATGAGAGTCACTTATGTTGGACCCCGTGGTTGTTTTAATATGATCAACCAATTTATGTTAGGTCTTGTTTGGTTTTGATCCCTGTGTCTAAGTGTGCAGGAGCTTAGGAGCATAGGAAGTTGAGCAGAAGACGCAACTAGCGAGAAGGATGGCACAGAAAGGGAGCCGACGGGCTCAGTGCATCCGAGGGACGAAAGGGTTGTAGAAGAATACACCGGTGGATGAGAAGAATGTACACGATGTTCGAGGGATGAGAAGCCAGAGCAGAAGCCTGCTCAAGGAGAAGGCCGGAAATTGAATTCAGGTGAGCCCTATTCTGGTGGCCAAAATCACCCAGGAGACTGCAGCAGCCAAGGAGCGAAGTGGAGCTGTAAGTGCTACTGGAGGTGCCTTCAAAGGCTGTTGAAGGCGCCTCCGCGCCTTCTGTGGAAGGCACCTCCGCACCTTCTGTGGAAGGCACCTTCGCGCCTTCTGTGGAAGGCACCTTCCATGGTTGGAAGGCACCTTCGATAACAGTGCGAAGGCTCCTTCCAAGACTATGGAAGGCGCCTTTGGCCAGTCAAATAAACCGTTAGCAGCGGATAACGTCTTATCCACTGCTGCCTTGCTGGTGGTGCCCTCCATCCTCCTTGGAGGCACCCTCAAGCTTAGGATAGGATTTCTAGGAGTTATAAAAAGACTCATGGAGCTAGGAAATACAACAACAACTTGAGAACAACTGCTATAATCATTTTCTAGTCTTTTCTAAGCTTTTTAAAGAGTGTAAGAGACTTCTCCGCCTACAGAGAAGTAGATTTTTCTAGTAGAGCTTTGCAACCGCCTTGGATTAACAATCACCTAGGTTGTAACTAAGTCAAATATGTTTGCCTCTTCTTGTTATTTAGTTGTTCCTTTTTTAGATTATAATTATTGTGATACTGCTACTAATCTTAGTTGAAAAATAGAGAAAGATTTTTGTTTTGTTTTATTTTATAGACGTTGCGCCCTCTTGTCGGCCCCGCCGCAGTGTCAACAAGTGGTATCAGAGCCCAACCATCTCAAAAGGACTAACCGTCGACTGAAGCATCAAAATCAAAACGATGGCCGGTGCAAGCATTCACCCACCAAAATTCGAGGGAGACTTCGGATAATGGAAACGCCGGATGGAGGTATTCTTCAAAATAGATTTCAAAATTATATTAATAATGAAATATGGTTTTGTAGTTCCAAAAGACAAAGAAGAATATCAGTGGACGAACAAGGAACAAACTGACTTTGTGGCGAACGGTAAATCAGAATTTCATCTGCTCAACGTTCTTCCGCCCCAGGAGGTTAATCGAATCGACAGCTACAACTCAACAAAGGAACTTTGGGAGAAGTTCCTGGAATTGCACGAAGGAACTTCAGAAACAAAGCTAGCGAGACGGTGCGTGCTCTGGAATCAACTAACGAACCTCTAGATAAAAGAAGGAGAGTCAGTAGCACGACTACATGGAAGAATCAAGGAGCTGATCACCGGACTAACAACCCTTGGAGAAACGGTAACGAATCAGGACACACAAAGGTATGCTTTAAATGCGTTCCCAAGAACACCTGAATGGACAACTATAGTAGACTCCTGCTATATATCCAAGGATCTCGAGGTAAGTACTTTGGAAAGTCTTTTCTCTACTTTCGAATTACACGAATCTCGATGTGCAGGACAAAGACAAGGTCCAAGTCAGAATGTTGCCCTGTAGGCAAGAATAAACGATTCAGACTCTGACGAATCTATTGATGAAAATGAAGCAACCCTAATGGTAAGAAAGTTTAATAAATTTATTAAATCTAATAAATTTAAATCGCAGACAAAGAGGGACTACCGAAACAAAAGGAAGGTCCGATGCTACAATTGCAATGAAGAAGGACACATCAAAGATGACTATCAGAAACTGAAGAACAAAGACAAGGAAAAGAATAAGAAGCCAGCTCAGCCCAAACATAATCTCAAAGCCACGTGGGGCGAATCGTCATCCTCCGAATCTAAAATCGAAGCATACGTCGGACTAGCCCTAACGGCAATCCATGAAGAAGAAGATGAGACCAGCTCAGAGATAAGCATAGATGAAGAGGGAGGATCATCGGAAGAAAACAACGATGAAGGGGCAGCATCAGAAATTGAGGTAAGTGAGGTACGTGCTCTCTCTCCCAAATAGTACTTTAATTTTATTAAAATTCTTACTAAAGATCTAGTGAAACTAGAAAAGGAAAATGCTGAGCTAAAATTGAACTTAGCAAAGACATGTCCTCTAGAATTGTATCATAATATAAAATTAGAAAATAGAAAATGAAAAATTAAAAATAAAAATCGAAAAATTGAAAAATGACCATGCATGCTTGAAACCAAAAAACTTTGAAAAATCAAAACTTAGAATTTATGGTAGATTAAAATGGTATATTAGACATCACAAAGGTTAATTTAGAAAATTTTTCAGAGAATATGTTGTAGGATCGAAAAGAATTTAGATATCTCCACAATGACATGATATTATCCACTTTGGGCGCAGACCTTCATGACTTTGCTCTTGGGCTCTACCCAAAAGGCCTCATGCCAATGGAGATATCTTTTCTCTTATAAACCCATGATCTTTCCCATGTGTTTCCAATATGGGACTATGTTTGTAACCTTGCAACCCCAACAATCCCCCCCTCAAACAAAGGACCATAGGCTTCCCACGCTCGATCCTCGACCCACCAGGTCTTCCTGCCCCTCGGTCCACCCGACCTACTAGGACTTCCTGCCTGGTGTCTGGTCCTCTTGATCCGAACATAGGAGCCCCCACTTTCTTTGTTCGAGGTCAATATTGTACCCACATGGCTCAATCAGACCATAGCACTTGTGCACAGTCGGCGGTTAAACCTTCTGGCAGTCCGGGCTCTGATACCAATTGTAGGATCGAAAAGAATTTAGATATCTCCACAATGACATGATATTGTCCACTTTGGGCGCAGACCCTCATAGTTTTGCTCTTGGGCTCTACCCAAAAGGCCTCATGCCAATGAAGATATCTTTTCTCTTATAAACCCATGATCTTTCCCATGTGTTTCCAATATGGGACTATGTTTGCAACCTTGCAACCCCAACATATGTACCCCCCAAATTCTTAGTTAACCCAATAGGAAGGAACCTATATTGGGTTCCAAAGTCTTAGATTAAATATTTTTTCGAAGGCTTTTAGAAAAGATTAAATGTTTAAATTCTTTAAAAGGCTTTGTCTAGAAATGGTTGATGATCCAATAATCAAGAAGGCTTAGTGTCTCGCCACAGCCTAGAAGCCGATCATTGAATTAAATATTTAATTGACAAACTGATAAGTTTATTAAATTAATTAAGATAATTACTTTCAATGTTTGTCAATTTTTGGAAAACTCCATAAATTAGAATTATTTTAAATTTCTTTTACTTGTTTTTATTAAATCAAGTTTTTTTTCCTAAAACTTAAATTTTCATATTTTTTGATGTGATCAAAGGGCGAGGAATAGGTACAAGTTTAGGGGTAGTTAGAATTTTATCAAAATTATGAATTTTTTTTTTGCTATCTCTATTATAAATCTGAATTTTGATAAATCAGTTTATTTCATACTTAGTGTTACAATTTCTTTATTGAAAACTTTATACTTACATTTTTTTTATGTGTAAATTCTTTTACTACTATTTTTTATTATCCTAACTTGAACTTGGGTTGATGCACATCAAAAAAGGGGAGATTGTTGGACCCCGTGGTTGTTTTGATGTGATCAGCCAAATTAGGTTAGGTCATGTTTGATTTTGATCCCTGTGTTTAGGAGCTTAGGAGCACAGAAAGTCGAGCAGAAGACGCAACTAGCGAAAGGATGGCACAGGAAGGGAGCCGACGGGCTCGGTGCATCTGAGGGACGAAAGGGTTGCGGAAGAGTATACCAGTGGACGAGAAGAACGTATGCGATGTTCAAAGGACGAGAAGTCAGAGCGGAAATTTGCTCAAGGAGAAGGCCGGAAATTGGATTCAAGTGAGCCCTATTTTGGTGGCCGAAATAACCCAGGAGGTCGTAGCAGCAAAGGAGCGAAGTGGAACTGTAAGTGCTACTGGAGGTGCCTTCAAAGGTTGTTGAAGGCGCCTTCTGTGGAAGGCGCCTTCGATGAACAGTGCGAAGGCACCTTCCAAGACTATGGAAGGCACCTTAGGCTAGTCAAACGAACCGTTGGCAACGGATAAAGTCTTATCCGCTGCTGCCTTGTTGGAGGTGCCCTCCATCCTCCTTGGAGGCACCCTCCATCCTCCTTGGAGACGCCCTCAAGCTTAGGATAGAATTTCCAGGAGATATAAAAAGGTCCATGGAGCTAAGAAATACAACAATTTGAGAACAACTACTGTAATCATTTCCTACACTTTTCTCTTTTCAAAGAGTGTAAGAAGCTTTTACGCCTATAGAGAAGGAGATTTTTCTAGTAGAGCTTTGCAACCGCATTGGATTAACAACCACCTAGGTTGTAACCAAGTCAAATCTATTTGCTTCTTCTTTTTATTAGTTGTTTATTTTTAAAATTATAATTATTGTGATAGTGCCACTGGCGGAGCCAGGAATGATAGCCCGCCTGGGCTAAAAAAATTCTCCGAATGACCCAGGGCTAAAAGCCCATTTTTCCCATTGAAAATCCAAAATGCAAGATGTGAACACGTAAAATTAATCAAATTTTCAGTTGGCCTCCCGGGTTGTAGACCAGGTAAGCCAATGCTTGGCTCCGCCCTTGGATAGTGCTACTAATCTTAATTAGAAAAATAGAGAAAGATTTTTTTTTTCTTTACAGACGCTACGTGCTCTTACCGACCACGTCGCTACGCTAACAACTTAATACTGCTTTATCTAAAGATAAATGTTATCCTGCATATTCATGAGTGACCCTTATAGATCAGGAGGTCCAGAGTCATCTCGAATATTCAATTTATTTTTAGTGACCCTTATAGATCAAGACGTCCAAAGTCATCTCGAATATCCAATTTATTTATAGGAGTCCGGACGGCGCCGGAGAAAACTCCGAGCGCGAGGGGGACAGCAGGACTCCGGATCTGTAAACGACGCCCAAAAACATACAGGTATATATATTTATAGACACACGTGGTATATTTAATATTTTTGATATGCATGTGATTAATAAATAAATAAATTTAGACCGTGCTTGCTTGTAGACAACATGCACTCGTATTATAATACTACTATTTTGGTGAATATAGTTGAAGCTTAATAGTTAAATATTCAATTTATTTTGGAGAAGTATTAATGGCGATTGGAGATTATTTATAAGGTGGGTTTAGGTTAGATTCAATTTCGAGATAGTTGTTTTTTACTAAGCCCTAGAATAATTGGTTCACTCTTCTAATCCCTCTCTCTTTCCCTGTCTTGTTGTTCCTTTTTTTTAATAGAAACCTCACTACAAGGGACATTGATAGATAACTAACCTTCCCCTCTTTGGCATTCCATCTATCGAGTCTCCCTTCCTACTCTAATTTCCACATTAAGAGCAAATGTGTTGGCCTTCTCCGTAACAGAGAGCAGCCTATTAGTGTTAATTAGTGCAATTGTATCCTAAGTAATTGAGTTCTTCTTTGAATTTTAGGTTGGATATATGTGAATGGAGAAAAGATGTAAGAGACATGAAACTCCATTGTGAATGAGACTTTAGTCTCACATTGAGAGTTTCAAAGCATATTGGTTGATTTATATTGATTCACATATATTAATAATGTGAACAAATGTATGAAGAGAGATTCTCTCTCATTTGTGGGTGTGGACGGGGTACCAATATAGGGCCTGAATTATATTGAATTAAGTCGACTAATATGCAAGCATGACTTACGTGTGTCGAATGTCGTATCGGTTGTGGCAAAATTTATCCAAGTGAAACATCCAACTTTTTGTCTCTTATTTAAACAATTATTAACGTTGGCCATTGGTTTGAGCTTCTATATAAGGAGGTTGTGATCACAGGTAAAAAGTTACACACTCAAAAAGTTGAAGTTCTCCACCTACTTTTCCCTTCTCTTTTATCGTTCATCTCTTGCTTAGTGGAGTCTTCATAATAGCAGTCGGGTACCTCATAGTTTACCGTGACCATCAATGCTTAGTAGAGGTCACGGTTCACCGTTGTATCCTGGAAAACAGATGACCCGAGAAAACTTTGAAGTACAGCTGAAGGTGGAGCGAATCTGTTTCAAGGAAACTGTGAACTTGTAAGGAACTAGTTGCGCTAAACACGCAAACGCGCAGCGGGAAATACTAGTTCCTCCAGAAGATCCATGCAAAGGGAAACAATATTATATACTAAGTTTCTAAGAAATTATACCTTTATAGCGTGCACATGATCTCCCGACAGCTCGGATCTCAGCACGATCAAGCGTCCGTGCTTCTTTTAATATCCACACGAACAAATATTCCTCCGTTTGTCTCACAAACTCACATAGATGGAGAAGAAAAACACTTATGGTTGTGCTAGCAACCAAGAGTGATTTCGGCCAAGAGAGGAAGAAGAAGAGGAAGGATGAAAAGTAAGGAAAAATGAAAGTAAAATGGCTTAAGTATTTTTCATCCAATGAAAACACTTAATGTCATTAATTACATTAATGAGCCTTAATGAGTATTCACTTTCCATTAAGGGTCAATTTGAAACTCCTCATTTTTCATTCAATTTCAAAAATTGAATATAATGATTCACTGAATTCCAAAAATTCAATGAATGTCTTCTCATTTATCCTCACTTAAGTCTAACTCAAGTATAACTCACTTGAGTCTAATTCAAGTCTAACTCATTTGAGTCTAACTCAAGTCTAATTCAATCGAGTCTTACTCAATTAATTCTCATGCAATTCAAATTCAATGAATCACTATTTCATTAATTTGAATTGACTTCCTCAAGTCTAGTTTGAATTGGACTTGATCCAATAATTAGATCCAATTGAGTCTAACTCAATAAATCCAATTCGGATTAGACTTAATCCAATGATTCATCATATGAACCTATCTCCAAATCTACTTGTTCTTTGTGTGTGACCCAATAGGTTCTCGTAACCTTGGCAATGTACCCAAATCAACATTTAGATACATAAGCAATGAGTGGCATCTAGCAAGGCATCATTGCTACCCAAGTGACGAGAAAGTCGAGATCCGACCTAACTCGTCCGTGGCTATTATCTTGTATGACTTGGTCCCTCAATCTTTGATATCTAGATTGATCGATGAGGCATAGACCGTGTTATCCTCTTATCAACCTTTATGTTTCTTGATCTCTAAGTAGACACACTCAATCAAATAAGCTCAATATCTCATACTGACTCATTTGGGCATGGTCATGCTTTCTTGTGTCCTTCTAATCAAGGGGCCCATAGATATCGCTTCCATCATATGGAAGGGATAGATCTCATCTACATCACTCACATCCCTCCGCATAATTCATTGCATATCCAGTGATCGATTTTATTGTCCACCTTGTTACAAGTGATGTTTACCGATACCAAAGTACACAACTCCTTATATAGGAAACCGTAGTGACTTCAGGTCTAAGGACTATTCATTCCAATAGTCACATGAGAATGTTTATGACACTCATATAACGATCCATGAAACATTCTCATGGCGGGTCATTCAATATATATTCTCTAATATATACTCATGTGTCAACCTGATATCACATATCCATGACTTGTGAGATTAAGTCATCTGTTGACCTACATGCTAGTCTCAACGCATTAATATCGTCCTTGTATATTAATGTTTGACTAGGAATAGTTTATATATATATATATATATATATAATATATATACATATCTCTCTATTAATTCAACTAATTGATATGTTGTAGATAAAACCTACTACTCAAGGACATTATTATACTTATTCAATTGGCACTGAACTGAAATAAATATAATAACCAATTTTGCCTTTTATTAATAATGATATATGATACAAAATGAGCTCTTTACAATCATCTCATAATTGATACTAGGGCTAATACTAACAAAACCCTCCCAGGCCTTGGTCCATCCGCCTGCTCGAATTCCGCATTCGCTCAACTGCTAACTCAGTTGGCCTTTGCATTCGCTCCGCTGCTAACTCGTCCGACCTTTGTGCCCGTTCAGCTGCACACTCGTCCGGTCGCTTACTTCGCTCTGTCGCTCGCTCAGTTCACTCGGTCGTTCTCTCGTTTGCCCAGCCACCCGCTCGGTCAATCCGCTCGACCGGCCACTTGCTCATCCTCTTCCTCCGCTCGGCTGCAAGCCCGTCCATCCACATGCTCGCTCGACCGCTCGGCTGGACACTCATTTGCTCGGCCTCTTTGTCCGCTCGATTGCAAGCCCATCCGGCTGCACGCTCACTCGACCCCTCACTCACCAGGGCTACTCGCTCGGTCTTCTCGGTCAGTCACTCACTCAGCCACTTGCTCGATCTACTCGCTCCGTTCGTTTGACAGCTTGGCCCTTTGCCTGGTCGAACATTTAGCTGATCTGCTCGCTCGGGCGCTCTGTCTGCTCGACATTGTGTAGTCTGCCTTCAACACTTTGCAGAAAACTAGCCCTACTAGCAGCCTATCATTATCTGCTCATGTTATCTTGATATATAAGTTAAATTTAATTTGGTATATTTAAATTCGGCTAATTCTTCGATACCTCCGATAATAGATTTTTTTTCTAATAATTTGATGTATAGATAAGAAGTTTAAGTTAGAGCTATTTTTATATATGATATGTGTATAAATTATGCAAAACTTAGTTGATATTCACATGAAGATTTGGCATGGTCAATGTTGAAGATTGGTTTGATGCTTAAGATATCAGTTGAATTGAAGCATAAGATTCCACCAAAAAGCTCTTGGAGAAGCCAATTAATGAAACTATATGAAGAAACAAGGATCAATAGCTTCGAGATGAAAAAAATGGATCGCTACAAAATTACACGCAAGATTCAAGATAGGCACCATATATCATGAACGGAGCTAAAAATGAGAGTAGACATTAAAGTTAAGTGAGATTTGATGTCTTAGAATTAAAAGAATTTATTTATTTTTATAATAATATGATATTATCCATTTAAATCTAAGTCCTTTTAAATTTATTTTTAAGTTCTATCTAAAAAGTCTTGTACTAAAAATTTTTATAGATATTTTCAATCTTTTAAATTAATGATTTTTTACATGTATTTTTAATGTGAAATTTTAATTATATTTTTAATAAAATAAACATTATTCATGGCAACGGTAGAATAAAGTGCCAAAGACGAGAGGAATTGGAAATTAGGAATAAAGTTTCAAAGATGCGAAATCTCTAGGCAAATGAAATTTCGGTGAATTGACATCGACATGCACCGAGTAGATGATGAAGTTTTGGAAATGTGGAGTCTCTTGGCGTGATGCAATGTAGATTCAGCCTTGGTAAAGCCGGCATTTAATTATCTAAGCCAGTTGACTAACTAGCTAGTGAATGATAATCGATTGATGCCCTGTTGGAATTAGCCGTTGGAGAGTCAATTCTGACGTGGCATAATAGAGCGGTCGATTCAAGATGTTTCATCAATCGACTATGCAGCATCTTCCAGACCCGTGTCAAGCTTATAATGGTTAATTCAGTGGAGACTTTCCCCGGCCCAAAAAAAATTTGTCTAGTTCTGGAGTGTGTTTTAGAGCCTTCGTTCAGCCTAGAAAAGCAAATGACAATCAAACAAAATAAAAAAGAGTTCCGTTCTTGTAATCTTTCATTTGCATTGTATTTCTTTTTTATTTGTATTTGTTGTAGTGTTGTACGTGAATAAATGTGTCAGAGATTTTTCTACCTCTAAATGCTTGTGTGATTTTTGTCTTTTCTTATTCTTGTTTTGAGTTTGAGTTTATCTATTCTGATACATACTAATTATAGACGAGAAAGAAAGAAAATTTCAAAAGCATTTAGTCAACCCCTCTAGCTTGAACTGACTATTCAACAGTTAGATGCATCCCAAAAACCTATCTATATTTTCAGAAATGTCAACTCTTTTAAATTGATAATATAACAGTTAGTCAAAGTGTTACACCTCCCTAGTGTAATAATTGTTGGACGGATGCACAGTAAGTGGGCGTTACTTATCCACTCATCTTCCTCCACTAAGGAGATAGCAAAAAAGATTCCCTCGATTCATCTTCCTCCATTCAGAAGATAGGGGAAGAGATCATTTTCTATTCCTATATAAGCGTCTAAGGCAATTGGATAGAGAGAGGAGAGGTAAGAACAAATTAAAAGGTTGGTTCGTTCAAGAGCACCAGAAGGGATTTAGTTTATAAAAAATCCAAAAGATCTTCATTATAATCTTCTCGGTGATGGCTGAAACAAGTTCTCCATCCGATCTTCAATTTTTTTTATCAAAAGAGCACTGTAAGATTTTTTATTTCGTACAAATTTCCTTATAACAATAATAGTATCAGAGCTTTAGTTTGTTAGAGATGAAATCACAACAGAAATCCTGATTTCTGCCGTCACTGAGAAATTATGATTTCATTATTTCCCGTCGATGGGCGACACCTGGAATTTCTTGAAGTGTGTCGCTAAAAAGCGACTGCGTCGTGGCAAAGACCACATCGCGGCAGAATCGCATCACCCCGGGAAAATGCGGGCTGGCAACTGCATTTGACACGGTAGAAACTGTCGGCGACCGCCGGCGACTGCGTCGGGAGATCAGCATTAAGCAGCCACTCCATATGCCGTGTTTGTTGTGGCAGAGGAGTCATAGCATGCGGCGGAAAAATCCCGATGGAGAGGAAATCCTTTCGTCTGTAATCCTTGGTCCTCGTAATTTGTTCGTTGGATCGTGGAAATCTAATTAAAATTAATTGCAATTTTCTCTGATTTAATTTTCCATTTAAATTATAGTTTGGGTCGAGATAGCGAAAAGTCATCGGCGATGGAGGAACTATACGACGCCAAGCAAAGGAACGACCTGCTCACCACCAATAGTCTCTAGCCATTTACTTCGATCCAAATTATAATCTAAATGAAAAGATGAATCTAAGAAAAATCTTAATTAATTTTGATCCGATTCTAACAGTAATTTAACTTATAAATTGGGAAAGGCTTCCCAACAGAGAGAAGATTAGAAATGTCTGATTTTATTAAATCAAAAAGAAAATAAAAAGGATGAATGTAAAAAACCTCTCACTTGGAAAAAAAGGAAAACTAAAAGTGAGAAACAATTCTCACGTGAGTGAACAACAACAAGAAAATGAAATGTTTGATTTTAATTAATCCAACAAAGGGTAAGAAACTTAACAGTCTGCTTCATTTGAATCGGTTCATTTGAATTTGATTAGGTTGTCCAATTAGATTACGATTTAGTTTAAATTATTAGTTAATTTAATTAAAATAATTTGGCTTAATTAGATTTGAAGTTCAAATAATTAATTAGTTTAATTAGACCAGTTTAATTCAATTAAATCGGATTGAATATAATTGAGATGGTTTAATCTAATAGCTCTAAGCTAATTAAAATTGACTAAAATTATAGAATTAGATTAGTTTGATTTACTGGACTAGATCTTTCTAGATTTGATCAAATGGGTCGAATTTATTCTAGTGAGTCAAAATTGAGTTAAATTATCCAATATGCCAAAATGAATCAAATGAGCCTTTGTTTAACCTATAGGTATGAGTTTAAATTAAATTAGTTTAGGTTAAACAATAACAATCGGGCATCCCAAGTAAATCAATTCTAATGAGGATAAGGGACTAAATTAATGCTTATGATCCGATTTCCCAATCAATCAATCTAGTATGTCAGTGAACTGGTGCTCCTCAAATAAGAAAATATATTTTTCTTATTGCTTAATTATTCTGTGTATTAGTTCTACACATATGTGTGAATTGAATTTAACCGATTTTATTACTAGTTTATCGATTTTATACTGACATTGTTATTTTTAATCCTAGATGGCATAGATGATATACGATGACTCGTCGCGATGTGCGACGGAATCAGCTAAGCGAGACGATTCAGGAGATAGAATATTTCTCGGTATTGGAAATTCTTCCTACTCGAGTTTCTAGAATAATCGATCGAGCCGTCTAACAGGATCTGGGCTTTGATTCATTCATTGTCGAGGCATCCCAAGGTGATAGCACACCATGTATAGGATGCTATGAAGGGTACATCTCATATTTAGAGTTGTCTGTGGAGCAAAAGGATCCTAAAGAGTTTGAGGAGGATCCAGAAGAGGATATGAATGTGAATACAATAGAGAATCATGAAGCTGGTCTACCTAAGATTACCCTAATTGAGTCCAAGATGAATGGGATTTTGTTGACCATTGCACTAGTGTTTGTCTTAGTAGAAGTAGTGTTAGCTTATCTAGTATAATAGAGTTCAGTTGTTGTTACTGTCACTATGTACGAATAGTATTAGCTCATTAGTTTAATAAAATCATGTAGTAAAAATCATTGTTATGTACGAGCAATGATATTTTATGAAAAGTTATGTTATGTGTTAACAAACTTAAAAATGATTAGTTTATGCTTAATTTAATGATTGGTTCATTCATTTTTTTTAAAAAAATGATTGGTTCATTTGTTGAGATGATAATTGATCAATGTTAATTAGATTGAATCATACAAATTAAATGATAAGTGGAAACACGTAATTACTGTTGGTGCAGGAAGCATCCGACGATCGAACCTAAGTTTTGATAATGGCAAAGGGATTCAAAGGTAAGATTCTCTGTTATCTAATATGTTGAATGAGTGTTTCAGGAAAGTCCTAACTGCGGTTAGGCAGGTGAAAACCCTAGGGGGTGGTAACCCTAGGTCCTAGAGGGTGGTAACCCTAGGTGGAGAAAAGTCCTAGCTGCGGTTAGGCAAAGGGAAAACCCTAGGGGGTGGTAACCCTATGCGGAAAGTCTTGGCAGGTCGATGGCTTTAGGCAAAAGTCCTAGGGGTGGTAACCCTAGGTGGAAAGTCCTGGTGTCGCGAACCAGGTGAAAGTCTGGACTGGCCGGGAAGCGGATGTCCAGCAGAAAGTCCGGAAGCATCGAGTGCTGAACAAAAGTCCAGTCGATCTAGAGGATCGACTGACAACAGGTAAATCTCCTGAGTGGAGTAAGTGAGGACGCGTTCCCCGTAGAGGGAACAGTAGGCGTCGGGTCGACCTAGGGTTTCCAGATGGAAATCCGAAGTCAGACTCGGAAAGTCCGGAGACTGTCTATACTTCATTTATCATGTTTATTGTGCTAACTTTGTGCTGCAGGATAGTGTTTGGGACTAACGTATCTTGCAGGTGCAAAAGAGCAACCTAAAGCCTCGGATGAACAGTGTCTGAGGCGCCTCCATGGAGCTTGGAGGCGCCTCGGGTGCAAAAGCTGAGCTGGCTTCGAAGCACCACTGGAGGCGCCTTGAAGCAGGCAGAAGGCGCCTTGGAAGGCGCCTTGAGGAGGCTATAAGGCGCCTTGAATGGATGAAATTCGACCAGGTCAGTTTTGATCCACGCGGAAGACCAGGCGGCATGGAGGCGCCTTGAACAGCCTTCAAGGCGCCTTGAACACCCTTTATAAGGGGGGTTCGACCAGCACTTCAATCAATGAAGTTTGAGGCTTTCCTTCTTCAACGTGCTGCTAACAAAATCATTCCGAAGTGCTGCTACAACATTCCGACAACCCGGAGCTCCGCTTTCTTCTTCTTTAAGTTGTCGGTATAACTTTATTATAATACTTTCTTTGTAAGAAGCTTGTAATTCTTATCGAGATTATAGTTGTTGCCCACCGGAAGCGATCAAGGATCGCGGGCCTTCGAGTAGGAGTCGCCTTAGGCTCCGAACGAAGTAATTCCCTGTGTCTCTGTGGTTGATTGTTTTATTCCGCTGCTTATTACTCCGATAATTCTTACGATTCCGATAATCGAACGAAATAGCCACGAGCGCTATTCACCCCCCCCCTCTAGCGCGTCTCGATCCAACAATTGGTATCAGAGCGAGGTCGCTTTGAACTGGTGCAACCACCATTCAAGCATTTTTTTGTGGCTTTTTCGTCTTTATAGGGCAAAAATAAAACCTTACGCCTTTCGTTTTTTTCCCTCCAAAATTATTTTCGAAAAATTCATTTTCATCCTTTCACGGTTTGTTAGTATTGATAAAATATTGAATTTGGCAAAATTTGAAATAATATTTTTTAAAAAATATTTTTTAATAATATTTTATTATTTTTTCTCGAAACTTGTGAACTTCTATTTCTATCCTTCCATACCGCACTGCTAATCCAGGATCAAGTCCTGGTACATTTTTTTTTGCTATTTTTTTGTGTGCAAGGTTCTTTTAAAATGGTATTCCAAGAAGGATTCTGCACCGTCCGATCGCCGCTCTTTTCTGGCGAGAACTTTGGATATTGGAAGAACCGGATGGAATACCACCTTAAGACGCAAGTCGAGATGTGGATCATCATCCAGACCGGACTCGAACTTCCACGTGACGTCACCGGAAAACTTATCTCATGCATCAACTGGGATTCTTGCACAATGAGAAAAGTTGAAGCCGATGCCAAAGCGACCTGCATGCTACAATGTGACCTAACCGATGAAGAACTGAACCGCATCGGCCCCTTCGCAAGTGCAAAAGAGTTGTGGCAAAAATTGATTGAACTACACGAAGGTACTTCCGACGCTCAAGTAAGTAGGCATAATTTAATAAATGATTTATTTGAATTAGATGAGCAGAAAAATACTACTTCGGCCGAGGAAGGTATTACGATGGTTGCAGGTACAAGTAAGACAGAGGAAAAGATGTTGAAGGCGATATGGTCTGAGTCTTCAGATGAATCCGGGTCCAACGAAGAAGAACCGACGAGCTTCCTTGCTTTACCAGTACTAGCAACTGTGGTGGAAACTGAGTCCGAGTCCGAATCTGAAACCGAGAGCGAGTCGGACACCGAGTCCGAGCAAAGCCACGTATTCGCATCCGTTTCCGAAGGACCGAACTCCACTGTAAGTTCACTACTCGCAGAATTTCAATTAGATAACTTGCATGAATTATTACCTTACTTAGTAAAAAAGTTGGCTAAATCCAACGTCCGGGTTAAGTCGCTCCAAAAGGAGGTAACAGCCCTTAAGGAAGCGACTGACTCGAGCTCTTTAACTGAGTCAGTTCAAATTGGAAGTTCAACTCAAGTCCAACAACTTGAGGAAGAAAATTCCAATTTGAAAGCTCAAATTAAAGAACTCAAGGACACGTTGGAACGGTTCACCTTGGGCTCCAAGAATCTGTATCTGATTCTTAGAAAACAGCGAGTCGTTTACAACAAAACTGGACTTGGATTTAAAACTAAAATAAAATACAAATCATATTTATCGCTAGTTAATAGAAATAATAGAAAAATTCTCCAAGCATGGGTGCCAAAATCCAACTTGGTTAATCAAGTTGGAACTCGTCACTATTGGGTCCCCAAGGATCAAGTCTATTACCTTGATAGACCATATCGAGGCTATGATCTAGGGGGAGCTAATAGAAAAACAATATTAAGAACATAATTCAAATTAATATTCAAAATTAAATTCAAAATTCAAAATTCAATTAAAAATTCAAAATTAAATTCAAAATTCAGTTAAAAATTTAAAATTAAAAATTTAATTAGAAATTCAAAATTCAATTCAAAATTCAAAATTTAATTAAAAATTAGAAATTAAATTAAATTTAAAATTCAATTCGAAATTAATTCAAAATTAAAAGTAAATTTCAACTTAAGTTAAATAAAAATAGATGGAGGATCCAGACTCGCTGGCACCCCCAACTGAACTACCCGACAGGGTAACTGAACCTAATCTACCCGAAATGGGTAAAACAATAGTAGATTACCCGGCATGGTAATTAAGGTTAGATCAAAACGGGCTAGGTTTAACTTGACCCATAGTACTGGTGAAGTTTTTGGATGATAGTACATTAGGGAAGCTTGGGCATCGCATGTCTAGGAAGATATGGCTTCGACCTGGTGCATTTGGCTAAGTGGAACTGACCGAAGCTACCCTTAAATGGATCCTAACTAGTTAGACCAAGGTTTAGTATTAAGCTCAATGGGTAGGACTATTTGGGAAACCTTGAAGGCATGGTTACTTTAATGAGTACCTTGTGACTCACCATAGCCCAGAAGTTTATCCAAAGAATGCTTACTTGTTGAACCCAAAGCTAAACCTGAATCTAACACAAAGTTAAACAAAATCCTTAAATTGAACCTCAATTCATCTCACAAAAATTATAGGATTCCCTGATTGAAAACATAGATGGGTGAGATGACGAAGGAATTTAAAAAATTCAAACTGATTTAAATTAAAAAAATATATATCTTAAAACTTAATTTCAAAATTCTTTTAAAATTTAATTGAAAAATCTTTTCAAAATCTTCAAAACTTAATTTCAAATTCATTTTAAAAATCTTTTCAAAATTTAATTTCAAAATCATTTTAAAATCTTTTCAAAACTTAATTTCAAAATCATTTTAAAAATCTTTTAAACTTAATTTCAAAATTATTTTCAAAATCATTTTAAAAATCTTTTAAACTTAATTTCAAACTCATTTTAAAAAATCTTTCAAAATCATTTTAAAAATCTTTTAAAACTTCATTTGAAAATTATTTAAAAAATCTTTCAAAATCATTTTATAAATCTTTTAAAACTTCATTTCAAAATTATTTAAAAAATCTTTCAAAATCATTTTAAAAATTATTTTAAAACTTCATTTCAAAATTATTTAAAAAATCATTCAAAATCATTTTAAAAAACTTCATTTCAAAATTATTTAAAAAATATTTCAAAATTATTTCAAAAATCTTTCAAAATTATTTTAAAAATCTTTTAAAAACTTCATTTCAAAATTATTTAAAAATCTTTTAAAACTTCATTTCAAAATTATTTGAAAAATCTTTCAAAATCATTTTAAAAATTATTTTAAAACTTCATTTCAAAATTATTTAAAAAATCTTTCAAAATCATTTTAAAAACCTTTTAAAACTTCATTTCAAAATTATTTCAAAAATCTTTCAAAATCATTTTAAAAATCTTTTAAAACTTCATTTCAAAATTATTTGAAAAATCTTTCAAAATCATTTTAAAAATTATTTTAAAACTTCATTTCAAAATTATTTAAAAAATCTTTCAAAATCTTCAAAACTTAATTTCAAATTCATTTTAAAAATCTTTTCAAAACTTAATTTCAAATTCATTTTAAAAAATCTTTTAAACTTAATTTCAAAATTATTTTCAAAATACTTGAAAAACTTATTTCAAAATCCTTTGAAAAATACTTGAAAAACTTATTTCAAAATCCTTTGAAAAATACTTGAAAAATTAGTTTCAAAATCCTTTGAAAAATACTTGAAAAACTTATTTCAAAATCCTTTCAAAAATACTTGAAAAACTAGTTTCAAAATCCTTTGAAAAATATTTGAAAAACTTATTCAAAAACCTTTGAAAAATCTTTGGAAAACTAATTTCAAAATCCTTTGAAAAATACTTGAAAAACTAACTTGAAAATCTTGCTCCCCCAAATTTACTAGACTTACAAGAATATGGAATTAGCCCTGAAGGGAATGGAGATTTGAAGTTTTGAGCATGCTCATACTTTAGGGCTCTGATACATGAACAAAATAATCTAGATAACTTAAAATCTATTTAACCTCATGCTTGGAATTAAAGACCAACTAAAATAAATAACCTAAATTAAACATTTAGTCACTCCCTCTTTATCAAAAAAAAAAAAAAATTCTTACTCCTATCTTTTCAAAATTAAGTTTTAACGCTAAGTACCTTTTAAACTGAACCTACATTCTCAAAATTCATTGTTTGCAAAAGGCTTAGCTAAAGTGACTCATATAGCAACCTTCAAACTTTCTCAAACTTAGCCACCTTATAAATTTAATTTTAACTCTAAATGCTAAAATACTTTTTTTTTCTTAAAATCTTAAAACTTGCTTTCAACTGATTTTTGATATATGGCAAAGGGGGAGAGTAGAAGAAAATTCAAAGAATTAAAGAATTCAAAGAATTAAAGAACATTGAAAGAAATTCAAATTTTAAAAAGTGAGCTTTTATTAATGGGGAGTCTTTGTATTAAGGGGGAGCTCTGCACTTAACTATCATTATGCTTGTATTTTCATGCTTATCTTTTAATGGCATTATTTTCTTAACTTTGAATTTTTGTTGCCATAATCAAAAAGGGGGAGATTGTTGGTGCAGGAAGCATCCGACGATCGAACCTAAGTTTTGATAATGGCAAAGGGATTCAAAGGTAAGATTCTCTGTTATCTAATATGTTGAATGAGTGTTTCAGGAAAGTCCTAACTGCGGTTAGGCAGGTGAAAACCCTAGGGGGTGGTAACCTTAGGTCCTAGGGGGTGGTAACCCTAGGTGGAGAAAAGTCCTAGCTGCGGTTAGGCAAAGGGAAAACCCTAGAGGGTGGTAACCCTAGGTCATAGGGGGTGGTAACCCTATGCGGAAAGTCTTGGCAGGTCGATGGCTTCAGGCAAAAGTCCTAGGGGGTGGTAACCCTAGGTGGAAAGTCCTGGTGTCGCGAACCAGGTGAAAGTCTGGACTAGCCGGGAAGCGGATGTCCAGCAGAAAGTCCGGAAGCATCGAGTGCTGAGCAAAAGTCCAGTCGATCTGGAGGATCGACTGGCAACAAGTAAATCTCCTGAGTGGAGTAGGTGAGGACGCGTTCCCCGTAGAGGGAACAGTAAGCGTCGGGTCGACCTAGGGTTTTCGGATGGAAATTCGAAGTCAGACTCGGACAGTCCGGAGACTGTCTATACTTCATTTATCATGTTTATTGTGCTAACTTTGTGCTGCAGGATAGTGTTTAGGACTAACGTATCTTGCAGGTGCAAAAGAGCAACCTAAAGCCTCGGATGAACAGTGTCTGAGGCGCCTCCAAAGCTGAGCTGGCTGCGAAGCACCACTGGAGGCGCCTTGAAGCAGGCAGAAGGCGCCTTGAGAGGGCTATAAGGCGCCTTGAATGGATGAAATTCGACCAGGTCAGTTTTGATCCACGCGGAAGACCAGGCGGCATGGAGGCGCCTTGAACAGCCTTCAAGGCGCCTTGAACACCCTTTATAAGGGGGTTTCGACCAGCACTTCAATCAATGAAGTTTGAGGCTTTCCTTCTTCAACGTGCTGCTAACAAAATCATTCTGAAGTGCTGCTACAACATTCCGACAACCCGGAGCTCCGCTTTCTTCTTCTTTAAGTTGTCGGTATAACTTTATTATAATACTTTCTTTGTAAGAAGCTTGTAATTCTTATCGAGATTATAGTTGTTGCCCACCGGAAGCGATCAAGGATCGCGGGCCTTCGAGTAGGAGTCGCCTTAGGCTCCGAACGAAGTAATTCCCTGTGTCTCTGTGGTTGATTGTTTTATTCCGCTGCTTATTACTCCGATAATTCTTACGATTCCGATAATCGAACGAAATAGCCACGAGCGCTATTCACCCCCCCCCCCCTCTTACGCGTCTCGATCCAACAATTACCACTTGATTTTGTAAACTAACTCAAATGTATATTGAATCAATCATAAATTATAGACATATGAAATATACTGAATTATTGAATAATGTGTTTATTTTAGATCATAGCTACTAAGAACACCATAAATGGTTCATTTGTTGAGATGGTAATAGATCAATGTTAATTAGACTAAATCATACAAATAATAAGTGGAAATGTAATTACCATTTCATTTTGTAAACTAACTCAAATGTACATTGAATCAATCATAAATTATAGACATATGAAATATACTGAATTACTGAATAATGTATTTATTTTAGATCATAGTTACTAAAAACATCATAATTGAATTCAATAAGGGAGAGAAATTATATGGGGATAATTATTAAATATGACATCTCAAGATACAATATGTTCTTGAGAAACAAAAAGTTCTAGAGGTTGTAAATCAGTTTATGGAAGAACCTACTACTACTAAGAACATCATAGCTAAACTCAATGAGGGAGATAAACTATATAGGGATAACTATAAAATATGACATCTCAAAATATAATATGTTCTTAAGGAACAAGAAGTTCTAGAGGTTGTAAATTAGTTTATGGACAAACTTGCTAATGGTCCTACAGCATAGTGTAAACGTGATCTTGATGCCTATAAGTCATGGAAAAAAAATCCACTACTAAGGGAATTTTGATTAGTTTCATGGTAGATGACCTGGTAATTGAGTATGAGTCATTACCATCAGCTCATGTTGTTTGGGTTGCCCTGAGAGAAAAATACAATGGAGTTAGATTGAGCAAATTTCATCAGTTGACAATTAAGTTTAATAGTTATAAAAAGTATCTGAATGTATCCATAGTCCAACATCTAAGGGAAATGATGAATATGATTCTGGATTTAAAAATTGATGGTCATGAGGTGACTGATGAACAACAGGTTCAAGCAATAATCTAGTCCCTTCTTGATTATTGGGAAACGATGAAACACAACCATACATACAGTGAAAGTATCAAGATTTTCACAGATGTCTCATCTTATTTTGAACTTGAGGCAGAGAGAATTATATCTGCAAGGATTTTTTGACAAGATTTTGTAGCTGAAGATTCTGTTGGAGCATTTAGATCCAAGAATAAGAAAAGATAGTTCAAGAAAAAAAAGGAAAAGCAAAAAGAATGTATTGAGCCAAAAAAGGTAGATCCACGTTTATCTTTTTTTTTTATAAGAATTATGTTGTTAGTTTAGTTTTGTTAGCTGATTCTTATCCTTTATGGATTATAGATTCAGGAGCAACGAACTATATAGCTCATGATCAAGCTACATACATGGAGTATCGTCGAGTATCAGCCAACAATAAATGGATATATATGGGAAAAATGTAAGAATTAAAGTCAAAGGAGTTGACATTTATAAACTCAACCTACGTGGTGGGCGTACCTTGTTTCTACATGATGTTCTGTATACTCCTGAGAATCGATGGAATCTGATTTTCGTTACTAATCTTTTAGATTTGGATTATTGTATAAACTTTTACAGTCATTGTTTAGAGGTAAGTATTAACTTCATAGAATATAGTTATGTATCGAATAGTTTTATGGTTCTTGATGTAGAACCAGATATTAATTATGGCATTAATAGTTATTTTTCATACATTGCTCTTACTAATGATGTTGATGTAAATGATGAAGTTTGACATACTAGATTAGGATATATATGACAAGAATGAATGAATATATTAGCTAAAGAGGGTTTTCTCAACACTCATGCTAAAGTTAACTTGTCTATATGTGAGCATTGTCATGCTAGAAAAGTAACTAGGAAACCATTTGATAAGGTTATTAGTATTGGTGCAAGGAGCATCAGACGATAGAACTTATATTTTGATAATGACAAAAGGTTCAAAGTTAAGGTTACTTGTTGTCTAACAAGTGTGAATGAGCTTGCAGGAAACTTCTAAGTGTTCTTAGGCAAAAGTCCTAGTGAATTTTAAACAGGTAGAAAACCCTAGGGGGAGGTAACCCTAGGTTCCAGAGGGTGGCAATCCTAGGTTATGGAAAGTCCTAACTACGATTAGGAAACGAAGACTTGGTCCGAGGGACTGGACGAAGTCTTGGCGGGTCGAAGACTTTGGGTGAAATCCTAGAGTCGAAGACTCTAGGATAAAATCCTGGGGGTTGCAGACCAGGTGAAAGTCTGGACGGGTTGTGAAGCGGACATTCAGTATAAAGTCTTGAAGTCTCAGATACTAAGTAAAAGTCTAGTCGGTCTGGAGGACCAGTCTGGCAAAAGGTAATTTCTCCTTAGGGGAGTAGGTGAGAACGCGTTCCCCATTAAGGGAACAATAGGTGTCGGTTCGACCTAGGGTTTAGGAAATTCGAAAGTCAGAATCGAACAGTCTAGAGGCTGTGGAATAATTTATTATTCATATTTTATTGTGCTAACTTTGTCTTGTAGGATATACTTTGTATTTATACTAATATGTCTTACAGGAAGTGAGATGCACAAAGAAAAGCTCGGATAAACAGTGTCCGAGGCGCCTCCAGGATTGTTGGAGGCTCCTTGGCTGCTTTAGCCGAAAACCCGCGCGGAAGAGGCTTGGAGGCTCCTTCGAAGCGTTTGAAGGCGCCTTGGATATCAGATGGAAGGCGCCTTCCATGGGCTTAAAGGTGCCTTCAAAGGGATAAAGTTTATAGAAGGCGGGACTTATCGACTCCGCAGATTCGGGGATAAGGATCCGAGCTGGAGGCGCCTTCAAGAACCTATAAAAGGACTTCATGAGTAGAGCATGGGGAACAACTCATCTTCTCGATCTTTCTCCTGTGTGTTGCTATAAAGACGATCCAACGAAATCGTAACGCTACTCCAACAAACAGAAGCTCTCAATTTCAACACCGTTGTTGTCGGTATAACTTTCAATTATACTACTTTAATTTGTTGTACTTAATTTTATAATATTCTGGATTAATAATAAATTTTTCAAAGTAAATACTCAACGAGTGTGGGCCTTAGAGTAGGAGTCGTCAAAGACTCTGAACCAAGTAAAACTAAAAGTGTCAGCATTGCTTTTTCTTCTACTTACTTTCCGCTACATTTATCTTCGCTAGTTTTCATGAAACCTACATAAGACACGAGTGTTATTCCCCCCCCCCCCCCCCAGCACGTATCGATCCTACAATTAGGGCAGAATCATCATTACAATTAATTTATTCAGATATTTATAGTCCGATAAATATGAAAGTGTTTATTTCATTACATTTAATGATGACTTCACACGTTTTGATCATGTGTATTTGATCTCTCATAAGTTTAAAGCATTAAATTACTTTAATCATTTTTTGAATGAAATTGAGAATTAATTAGAACATAAGGTTAAAATCTTACGCACCGACTGCGGAGGTGAATATTTGTCTGATCAGTTCAAGATAATATGTAATAAGAAAGAGATTATTAGATAGTTAACTATCTCTGAAACTCCACAGCAATATGGGATTATTGAAAGAAGAAATTGAACTCTTCTAGATATGGTTACATCTATGATGGCTCAACCTAACTTGCCAATTTCCTATTGGGGAGATATATTATTAACTGCAATCTACATACTTAATCAAGTGTCATCTAAATCTGTTCTATCTACTCCATATGAACGTTAAATAGACAGAAAACTATATTTGAGTAATCTAAGACCTTGGGGGTGTTAGGATACTTGAGAGCTAGAGGAGGATGAATAGCTTCTTTCTCTTCTTGTTGATGATTTTGCAGCGGAAAACTCGAAGCAATGCTAATACCTTCGTTTTACTTAGTATCCACCTCCTTGAGGTGACTAACTAAATGTCCACTCCTCATACTCACAGCTTCACTATAAATACCTCCTTCTTGGAGGTGGAGATACCTCGTACAAGCACAAATACTAGAATACACAAAGAAGAGAAGAAGCAAATACAAATGGAAATCGAAAATAATTTTACAATACTTTAATCTTGCTTAGCTTGTGCTCTTCTTGCTTGGAAAATGCCTCTTGATGCCTGGAAAGTGCATCAACACTTGTCTTAGAGAGCTAAAGAATTGGCAGCCAAGAATGCTCATAGCCAATAATAGTAGTAGGAGAATGGATCCCTGCTTTTCTACCATGTGAGACATTTTAGATTATAAGTTAATCCTAATTTTATCGTAAGTGACTATTTAATTATCTACTTGAAATTTTAATCAATATCTGCTACTTTAGCATGTATCATATTGGCTATCGGTGATTCGATCTATGGAGCATAACTAGGAAAGCGACTGATTAGAATTAATGGATTCTAGATAAAAAGGAAAATTAAAATTCATCTTTTGCATTTATTCATTGGTCGACTAGTTACATTTTTTTAATACTTAAAATGTGATTGTGAATAATCGTATTGATTGGAGATAATAAACATACTCTCGACATATTAGTTATTATAAGGTATTAGAGATTTTCATATTGATGTAAATGATTTAATCTGGGGTAAATACAAGCTATTGATGTCTCTAATCGTTTGATAGAGCAGCTAAGTTAAGTGTAGCAAATTTCTTAATAGTCACTATAGTTACGACGGTGTAAGTGCTAATTTATAGTTATCGTATATGGTTTATTGATTAAAATAGAAACACCTTATTTTTTTAGACCGATCGGTCATAGAGAAATGATCTGATTACTATTTTTAATGAAACTCATTATAACTCATCAAAAGGGTGGATTGGGGAGAGGGCCAAAATTGCATATGTATTCTATGATCTTATTTAGTGATTCTTAAGTGTGCATAATTATTTTTTATGATATTTTTAACATGTTTGTTATTCAAGGATGATATGGTGAGACTGCATGATGAGTATGCTCAAACACAAGAAAATATAGGAAATGATATCGATGTAGTCCAAATTATAGATACAAATTGTGATTAGGTTCGTGATACTCATTCTGTTGAATTGTTCCATCACATTCTTTTGAATATTCCTTCATCTTGCTTGTATTTGGTTATTCCATCTTGGTCATTTGAGATACTCAGATGAGTTAAACCTTATTCACACGCTCAAAATACCATCATATCATATGTTTAATTATCTTCAAAACTTGTATTATTTTGGTGACTTAGGTATTGAAACTTTAGGCCAACACGTTTGTTATGCTTTTGTACTGTATTGTTAAGTTCTATATTAATAGACACCTCATATGAAGAATTTAGTATAGTCTGCATCATCCTGAAATGTAGAAGCCTCAAATTCATCTTTTTTCATGCATGAATATATGCACAAGTGTTATTTACTTGTGAAGGAGAATGTCGTATAATCCAGTATAACTTGATTTTGCCACTACTTTTAGCTAGATTCATGTACTTGCACATCTCATTATGGTTATCTTTGTAATGCTCGAAAAATTCTCAAAACTATTTTAGAAATATTCTGTTATTTTTCTGGAATTTTAGATATTTTTCCGGCATTTTCCAAGTAACAGAAGTAGCAAAAATAATTAGAACCGTAAAATAGCTTAGGCGGGAATCGAACCCGAGACCTATGGTTTACGGATAAGATTAGTAACCGGTGAACCCAGCAGGGCCGTGCTGAAAGAAAGGAGAACCAAATATATTTATATTAGAGTTGGTTTCATTAAACCACTTAATATAAATAATAAACTTAAGTTGGAGTTGGGTTATTTTTATTTTGGTTCGGCACCTTCTCCTCTCAAACCCTCACGCCGGCGCCCCTCTTCTTCTCCTCTTCCTCACGCACGGCACACCAAGCCCAAGGTCCATCGGTTCACCTTCCGGCGACGACTCCAACACGAAAGAGGTTCTTCTCCGCGAGAGGAACGCGAAGACGTGATCGGATCGTCGAGAGGATCATCTCCACCGGAACTCTAGCGAATAGAATCGTAAGAAATTACGATCAAGAGGTAAGAAACCCCTCACCTGCAGTATAATAGCTCCGTTTGGATTTTCTATGCATTAGATTAGCAATATGCAGATTTTGTTGACGTGTAGGGTGCTTTAACCCTCCTCTTAGATTTGGGGATTTTAGTTGAGCACCTTTAGATGAGCCGGACACGCTTACCCTCTTCAGTTGGGGTTGTAGACGTTGTCGGGTGCCTAAAGGTGATCTCCCTAATAAAGAGGAGAGTTGGGGCACACTAAATGTTCGACAAAATAACTAGATCAGTAAAAATGCAACTTAAGCATTTTAATAGTACAGTTAAATGCATTAGAAGCGTTTAAAAATAGTAAATCAGTTTATTTTAGCTATATGGGACTACGGTCCAAGGGGTGGGCTCCCACAGTCGCCTCTAGGTTCAGATAACCTAGCTCTAGGTTCAGATAACCTAGAAACAGCATGTTATATCAGTTAGCTATAGATATCAGTATTTTATTTTCAGTGGCACTGTACTGGATTAGATATCCATTGGGTTGGACTCCCACAGTCGTCCCTAGGTTCAGATAGCCTAGACAACCCTGCTAAATTCGGGACTTGCAACCCCGGGTCTAGTAGGGATGCGCGCACAGCAAGTACAGTTGCCGGGCCCAACAGCATGTTTAGTATTTTCACTTATTATGTATTAGATTTCAAAACTCAAAATCAGTGATGCTAGTTGAGTTTGTTTCCAGTTACAGATTTAGTTTCAGTTAGTTTAGCCTATATTCAGTTCAGTGTTTATTTGGTTGCTTTGCCATGATTGTATGCTTATATGCCATGCCATGCTTAGTTTATTCAGTACATTCAGCATATGTTTTAAACAGCATGATTTCAAAGCATAATTGCATCGCCGCATGTTTTTGTGAGGTAGATGGTTTCTTACTAAGCTTTTTGGCTTACAGATACTATTTTCCTTATACTGCAGATACAGGTAAAAGGAAAATGAACTAGCAGAGGAAGCTGGAGGGCAATGCAGATCAAAATGTGTGTGTGTGGAACTGGAATGAAAGATCTTAGGGCTCTAACAAGTTTTAAATTACGCATATGAACTTTAGTATTTCCGTGTTTGACATGAGTTAACGAACCATGCTTTAGATTATGCTTAGAATGTTAAATATATGATGTTAGAATGTTAGTATTTGCATGCTAGAGTGTTCTCATGTATCTAGAACTTGTGTATCGATTTTTGGCACGAATCAGTGCTGGAAATCAGAAACTCTGATTTCGTTTCAGACTTTCAGAACCTGGATCGGTCAGCAGACCGATCCAGTGCCATTCCTCTTCCTGGATCGGTCAGCCGACCGATCCAGATGGATACAGTAGCTACTGTATCTCCCAGGATCGGTCAGCCGACCGATCCATCCGCGAACAGAGAGTTCGGGACGAAATCTGCAGTCACTGATCGGTCGGTCGACCGATCAGTGAGCCACTGATCGGTCTCACCGACCGATCAGTGAGCAGCTGGATCGGTCGGCAGACCGATCCAGTCAGTGTTCGCGTGGGTGTCAGTAGATCGGTCCGCCGACCGATCCAGAGACTTCTACCGTGCCAGTATCAAGCTGGATCGATCCCGTGATCGATCCGACAGCCCAATCGATCTGTGGATCGATTGAAATGCCTGATTACAGCTAGCAGGTCATTCGGGAGGCATAGGTTGTCTCCCCTAGCAAGTGTACAACTCGTAGGTACACCCAGAGCATTATGTTTTGATCAGTTTAGTAGAAAAATTTTAATTAGCCTAGCTTTCCGCACAGTATAGTTTAGCAATTATTGTGACGATTCGCCTTACAGCCTAGTAGTAGGAGGCGGGTCGTTACAATCTTGATCCTTGAATTGAATTTTCATAAATTGATATTTTTATTGTCAAGCTACATCAGGTTCTTGGTACTTGTTCCGGAAATATTAAAGGATTTGGAAATGAGCCAAAGCTAATTAGGTCTACTTCTTCATATGTCACCTCATCCAGATCAACTAACACAACATTGCATGAAAACCTTGAATCCACCGAGCAATGACTAGAAGGTACAAAAGAAGAATTGGCAAACACCCAAGTTCAGTTAGCAAGAAACCAAGATTAGTTGGCATTAATGAGATCAAGACAAGATATGTTTGAACAAATTCTTAACCAATTGGCACTTGGAGCATTACAATCCTTGATCCATGATTTCTCTTTAGCTCCACCTCCTCCTCCTCCACCTTAGAATTTGATGTTGTGAACTTGTTGTCATGAATTTTGGCTTGTGTTACTAGTTATTTGAGTTATGAACTTGATGAAGTTTTGTGAATGTTGTGAAGTATGAGTACAAATTTGTGAATGTTACGAGTTGTAAATTGTGAAGGTCATGACTTTGTTGTGAGTTATAAATTTGTATACTGGATATTAATATAAATAAATAAAATTATTTTTTAAAAAAAAAGTATTAGTGATGAATTCAGATGAATTAATCGCTAACACTCATCATTAGCGATGAATTAATAAAAATTTGTCGCTAATCCCTTATTTGGGACCTAGGTTATCGAAACATATCATGGTGTGGCTCGGGTTTTTTTAAAATGGTTAGTTACGAATTACACATAATTCATTGCTAACTAAGGAGGATTTAGCATTGAAAATACGCCAAATCGTCGCTAATGAGGATGGATTTAGTTGTGAAAATGTACCAATTCATCGCTAACCTGGGTGAATATTAGCGGTGATTATGACTAAATTTGCGACATTTATGTTATGTCATTAATCTTAGCGACAAAATCTTCGCTTTCGTCGCTAAATATGGTTTACGATAAGGTCATAATGACGATGTTAGCGGCAAATTTTTATCATCGCTATGTTCTTTTAGCGACAAAAATTGTTTTGTTAGCGACAAAATAATTCACCACTAAATCACATATTTCTTGTAGCGAGTGATTGCTTAGTGTGTTTGTTGTCTCATGAACCATTTTACCTGAAGTATGAATTGAATATTCTTACATGGTTTTTGTGACTAGATAACCTTTATAGATTGATTTGGATGAATGTGAGATGTTGGATGAGTGCACAGTAAGTAGGCGTTACTTGCACACTCACTAGGGGCGGATCTAGAAATAATTTCTAGTGAGGGCTGACAGAATTTTTTTTTTTTTTGCAACATAATAAATATATTTAATAACAAGAAGTTCAATTAGAAATCATAAAAATGATAAAATACTAAATTAATAAATTACTATTAGACTATTTCTTATTGAAGTATTAGTTAACCCTTGGTGATATATTAGTGTTGGTCGTGGATCTCGCGATCATTGGATAAGAAAGAGGAGGCAATTGCATCCTGTGACTTTTCACCTTTTGAAAACACTACAATATTTGCTCATTTTCATTGTTGAAAATATATCCTTCTCGATGTATATGACTAGACTGTCATTCATTCACTCATCTCTCATTCTGTTATGTAAATCAGTCTTTATTGTCTTTATTGTAGAAAATACTCTTTCAACAAAAACAGTCACAACTAGTAAAACTAATATCATCTCAATCAGATGATAAACCAATGGATAAGCTTGATTTTTTAGAATTTTAACCATTTTCTGAACAAGACTTCTCAAATCTTCAATTTTGGATCCTACCGTATATTATGAATGAAATTTTAAAGTTGTTGCTCAATAACTATATAATCATTTATTGAGAAGTCCTTAAGATATAAGTCACAAAGTCAAACTAGTTTCTGAACATCGAATTAAGAAAAA
This sequence comes from Zingiber officinale, assembly GCF_018446385.1. Lineage (NCBI taxonomy): Eukaryota > Viridiplantae > Streptophyta > Magnoliopsida > Zingiberales > Zingiberaceae > Zingiber > Zingiber officinale. The sequence continues at coordinate 111,188,416 of NC_055993.1, read as the reverse complement.
GACATTCTTGGATGAAGATATGTTATACAACTAAGTAATTTTGTGTCAACTTATGAAAAGAGAGTATTCATCTCGTGTATAAATAAATCAACAACCTAAAATTATAATTTACAATAATAATAATTAATAACTAAAGATAATCTTATTAGCGAATATGATAATAATAAAATAAAATTTTTAGAAATCATATCTGATAGAAAATTTCCATATGATAATAATGCAAATTGGTAATTGTTTGCCTTCTACGTCTACTACGACCACCAATTAAACAATTGTCTTCCATATCCGGCATTAGAATCTCATTCAACTCACAAAATGTATTGACTTTATCCGTAATTGTATACCATCCTTCTTCCCTAAATATTTAAAATTGATTTTTCACACTCTTAATCAAACTTATGGCTTGGACAATATTTTGATCCTTTTCTTGTAAGACAAGTGACAGCTCATGTGTCATTCCCAATATCATCTTCATCAAGTGAAACATGAAAACAAACCATAATTCTCCATCTTCTGAATCAAACTTTTGGCAACCCCTCTACTATCAAAAGAACTAGAATCAGCACAAATATTCTCCAACACTTGTATCACTTAGGCCACATAGACGAGCCAATGTCAAGTAGTTTGATCCCCAATGAGTATCTCTTGTCCTTGCTAAATTAGTTTCTTGATTTTTACCACTGCTAGTACTAATCTCTCCACCCTCCAACATTGCAACAATCCTATCATGTTCAATTTGCCTAAGTTAATCTCTCTTTTTACATGATGCTCCAATCATATTCGCAATCATAGAGATATAGTTAAAAAAATCGCTCATATTGAAATTACTCTTGACAACATTAACAATAATTAACTGTAATTGGCGAGAAAAAACAATGAATGTACCTTATATATGGATTTTCTTACAAAATGATATATTTCAACCCATTGATTTCACCTAACATATTTGAATCTCCATCATATCCTTGACCTCTGAGTCTAGATAATTTTAAAACATATTTTACAAATAAAGCATTGATAGCATCCTTCAAAGAATGAGAGCTAGTGTCAAATATATGTACAATTGCAAGGAATCGCTCAATCACTTGTCCACTTTTGTTCACATATCTCAAAACAACTCTCATTTGCTCCTTCACTAAAATGTCTCGAGACTCATCAAGCATTAAGGAGAAAATATGGTTTCCAATATCTTTAATTATGGAAAGTGTGATCTCAGAGGCACAAGCACGCCTAAGATCTTTTTGAATTTTTGGAGAAATCATTTGATTGTTTCCAACAGCATTTTGATTAACAACCTTGGAAACTTTCTCATTTCATTGACTGTACCATTGAAACAATTCAAGAAAGTTTTCTTTATTTAAAGAATTATTTGACTCATCATGTCCATGGAATGATAGTCTCTACTTCAAAAGAAATCGCGTAACATCCAACATTGCTATTAAACGGGTGTGATAAGAAACCTCCATATCTCGGCCATGTGCTCATAGTATATTTGAAACACTATGTCTTTGATCTTCAAAATATTCAAACTGTACTCTAGCATGATTGTGATAACTATACACAGCACCATTATGCAAATTAAATCTTTCTAATGCATTTTTCCAATTAATGAATCCAGTTTTTACAAAAGCATCATATCGACCTCATTTATTTGATGGTCTAAAAAGATAACATCATAAGCAAAACACTACATCTTTAGATATATTATATTCTAGCCATGTATATATTTTATACCAACTATCTTGGAAACTCCTTTCTTGATTACCAAAAGACCTTTTTGAATACATTTGCTCAATTAGTTAACAAGGCCCCTAGTCAAGCACTCTCCTCAGACTTGATTTCGAATAGAAATATCAATCTCTTCAATTGATTTTCGTAATTTAGGATCACTAACAATATCATTTAAATCTAATTCCATAAGAGATTGATTTTCCACAGCTTCACTAATATTAGAATCATTGGAAGAACCCTCACTATGAAAATGTTTAGGTTTAAAAAACCTCTCTATAATCTACATTTAAATATAAAGTCATGTACATTATGTAATTAAATCAACATTCACAATTAATTTAAAATTTAAATTAATAAATAAAATATAGTTTTTTTAAATTATAGTTCCCTAATTTTAATTTAAATTTTAAAATTTTTTCAATCACAATAACTAAAAATTTATAAGTTAAAATTTTTAATTCCCATATTTTAGAATTCAAACCCTAAAACCCCTAATTTAAATTGAAATAAAAAAATAAAAAATTTATACTAAATTTCTAATAACCATATATCACGGTAAGTTTTTTTATTTCATAAAAATTTCTTACAACAACAATAATTTATTAAAAAATTTAATAAGATTTAGGGAGTGTTTGGAAAAAATTTTGCTTATTTAAAAGTGATTCTTATAGAGATTATTTTGAAGTTAGTAAGAAACTAAAATATGGAGTGTTTAGAAATAGAAGTCAAAAAGCTAATACAAGGTAAATTGGAGTGTTTGATGATTAATTAATTCCAAGCTTAATTTTTAGTTAAATGATAACAATATCCTTAAACTATATAAATTAATTTTTTTTAAAATTATCTAAATATAATTTTGATACACTATTTATTTATATAATTAGTATTATATTTTAAATATTATATCAAAATTATTATTTTTTATAATGAAAAATATATAAAAATAAAAATAAAAAATGATAGAATTTATATAAATATACAAAAATATGTATAAAAAATCTATAAATATAAATTATATAAAAATATAAAATATTAATTAAAAAAATATATCATATAATTGTGATGGTAATTATGTAAAATGGTAAATTTATTAAGGTCATAAATGTGGTGGTAATTATATAAAATGATAAATTTATTAAAGATATAAATGTCAACTTTTAATTTTAAATCATAAACAAAAAGCAGAAGCAAGAAAACATCAAATTCTTACTTCCAGCTTTTAAATAAAAGTTACAGAAGCTGAACCAGAAGTTCACATTCATAAATACTCAAAGTATTTCATTTAGCTAAAATTTAAAAAGTATATAGTAGAAATTCTACCAAACACTCCCTTAATTTATGCGAACAACATAATTGCTTAATATAAACATTTGAAATACTATCATTTATACTATGTAAATATCAATGCGGATAAAATAAAATGTAAAGTCCATGAGTTATGAAGTTTTTTTTCTAGCACATAATATTAATCAAAGTTTTAAACTTACATTTTTACTCTTTAATCATTTTAAAATCCAAACAATAAAAATATAATTTCTCATATTACAATTTTAGCCAAGTTCCAATGTTAATATGAAATGTAACAACTTGAATTCTAAAAGATTTCTTTTTTGCATAGCATCTTCTATATATATAGCACATATTCACAAAATTTAGATTCTTTCCCTCCTTTTGCATTTCCACTTTAAAGAATTGTTAGATATCTATTAAAACCGGCAAAGGGTCTTATTTATTATTATATCTTTTTCCCTTCAATTGTTATTTAAGCTAGCGTCAAAAACTATACATGGGAAGTCCAAAAAAACTTATAACATTAGCGGTTCGTGAAGATCTATTTTTACATTTTATTCAGATGACTAGTAAAAAAAATTATAGGATTGAGAATTGGGTATCTTACCTAATATAAAAAATATTTGAAGGAAAAAAAAATGAAAATTTCTTATCAAAGTTCAAATTTGTAGAATAATAAATATTAAGCTTAGGAAAGAGAGGCTCAACTTCAATGCAAGTGAAACTAGGGGTTAGTATTTGCTTAAAATCAAATCGAACCGAATTAATTGAATTGAATCAAATCGATTTTTTTCGAACAAATCAAATAAACTAAATTGAATTTTTAATAAACCGAACAAATCAAACCAAAACAAATCATTTTTTTCTAAAAATTTAATTTGGCTTAATAAAAATTCGGTTCAATCTAAAATTTAGAATCTAAAAATTTGATTCGGTTTAAAAATTTGGTCTATTCAATTTATTCGATTTAATCGAATAAGAAATTTTAAAATTGAATTAACCAAATTAATTGATTTTTTTTTAAAAAAAATAAGTTTATGAATAAACTGAATGAAAATTTTAAGTAGTTAAGTGAAACGTTTTATATATATATATAATGTTGGACCCCATGGTAGTTTTGATATGATCAACCAACTTGGTTAGGTCCTGCGTTGTATTTGATCCCTGTGTCTAAGTGTGCAGGAGCTTAGGAGCGCAGGAAGTCGAGCGGAAGACGCAGCTAGCGAGAAGGACGGCACGGGAAGGGAGCCGACGGGCTCGGTGCGTCCGAAGGACGAGAGAGCTGCGGAAGAGTACTCCGGTGGGCGTGAAGAGCGTGCGCGGCGTTCGAGGGGCGTTAAGCCGGGACGGAAGGCTGCTCGAGGAAGGCCGGAAATTGGGTTCGGGTGAGCCCTATTTCGGTTGGCCATAATCACCCAAAAGATCGGAGCATCGGAAGTCGCAACAAGCTGGAAACGAAGTCAAAAGAGCTGAGCTGCCAGCTTGGAGGCGCCTCCAACCTGACTGGAGGTGCCTCCAGCTTGAAGGCATCTTCAACCAGGTTGAAGGCGCCTTCAGCCAGGCTAGAGGCGCCTTCAGCCTGATTGGAGGCGCCTTCAACAGGTCAAAATGACCGTTTGCGTTCGGATAGAGTTCTATCCGCTGACCGAGCTGTGGAGGTGCCTTGAACCTTGTTGGAGGCGCCTTGGACCCTCGGGATAGAATTTCCAGAGGCTATTTAAAGGCCCCTGGAGCTAGGAATTAGTGAACAACTCAAGCATTTAATCTGTAGTGTTTCCTAGCAATAGTTCTGAGCTTTTGAAAGTGTAAAAGGCTTCTCCGCCTTCAGCAAAGGAGAGTTTCTTTTAGTGCGCTTCTATTGCCCTGGATTAACAATCTCCTTGGTTGTAACCAGGTTAATTCTTCTGTGTCTTTCTTTTACTATTTTATTATTTTGTTAACTATTGCACTAATTGAGTTGAAAGTACGAGGAGGGTATAGTTTAAATTTTGTTTTCAGCAATTCACCCCCCTCTTGCCGGCCTCCGCTGCACCAACAAGTGGTATCAGAGTCTGATCGCCTCAGAAGGACTAACCGCCGACTGACGCAAAATGATCAAAACGATGGCCGGAGACAGTGACTACCCACCTGCATTCGAGGGGGAGTTTGCTTCATGGAAGCAAAAGATGGAGGTATACCTTAACTCTGATTTTTCTATTTATCTAATAATGAAATCTAGTTATGAAGCACCAAAGAAAGCAAACGGAGAAGAGCTCGAGAAATACCTCTGGAACGAGAAGCAACGTGACGAGTTTATGGCAAATGCACGAGCTGAATTTCATCTTCTAACCACAATACCAAATGAAGATCTCGACAAAGTCGGAGAGTACAATAGCGCAAAAGAACTTTGGGAAAAGTTCTTAAAACTCCACGAAGAACAAATTGAAGTTGAATCTGACTCCTCGATGGACACTGATTCGACGTCAGAAGAGTCCGAAACTGAGGTAAGTGCCGAGACAGAACCAGTAACCGAACTCCAACTTGAAGACCTAGAATGCTCATCACAAATGAGCATCGATGAAGGGGGAGAAACATCAGAAGATGAAAACAACTCAACAGGGGGAGAATCAACCGCCGACAAGGTAAGTCAGGTATGGTCTCCACCTCTTGGCAAATTAATTGTTTCAATTGAAATATTGCCGAAAGGTTTTCGTGAATTACAAATTATTTCGTCGAAAGAATATTTTAAATTAAAAAATGAAAAACTATTAAAGAATATTGAGTTAAAAGACACAATTTGTCAATTAAAAGATTTTGACAAACTAACAATAGAAAATGTACAATTTTTCACATGCTCAATATTTTTTGTCATAATTCTAAAAAACTGTGAATTAAGAACTTATGAGAAGTTAAAATGGAAATTTAAAAATCATAATATTTGATCTTAGTTGCAATGTTAGACTTAGCGCTTTCAGAGAAGAAAATTAAACAGTAATTTCTTTATAAAGCTTTGTCAAGGAAGTGGTTGTTGCTCCAATAACCAAGAAGGCCTAGTGCCTCGCTACAACCTGGAAGCTGAAATATTGAAATAAAAGGTTTAATTAACTTTCTGAAAAAGTATTTAAAAATTAGAATTAAATACTGCTTTGAAAGTTTAATCAAACATTTTTAAAAATTTTTTATATATAAATTCATTTTTAGAAATATTTTTTCCTGAAAAAAATTCTAAAGACTTAATTTGCTTTTTGCCTTGAAATTTTTTTTGGAAAATCCTTTAAAAAAAAAAATTTCGAAATATTCTTTTGGAAAATTCTAAAAGTTTATTTACTTGGAATTTTTTTTTAATTCAAAAAAAAAATCCTTTAACTTAGAATTTTATTTTAAAAGTTCCCTCTAATTAGGACCCCATTTTTACTGTGATCAAAGGGGGAGAGAAAAGTACAAGTTTAGGGGGAGTTAGAAAATTTTAAATTTTCTGTTATTATTTTTATAAAAAGTGTTGCAATTTTACTAATTGCAAAAATTATGTTTAACTTGTCAGTTTAGTAATTTACCTTTAAAATTACTATTTATGTCTATGTTGTCCCTAACTTGAACTTGGGTTGATGCACATCAAAAAGGGGGAGATTGTTAGACTCCATGGTAGTTTTGATGTGATCAACCAAGTTGGTTAGGTCCTGCGTTGTATTTGATCCCTGTGTCTAAGTGTGCAGGAGCTTAGGAGCGCAGGAAGTCGAGCGGAAGACGCAGCTAGCGAGAAGGACGGCACGGGAAGGGAGCCGACGGGATCAGTGCGTCCGAAGGACGAGAGAGCTGCGGAAGAGTACTCCGGTGGGCGTGAAGAGCGTGCGCGGCATTCGAGGGACGTTAAGCCGGGACGGAAGGCTGCTCGAGGAAGGCCGGAAATTGGGTTCGGGTGAGCCCTATTTCGGTTGGCCACAATCACCCAAAAGATCGGAGCATCGGAAGTCACAACAAGCTGGAAACGAAGTCAAAAGAGCTGAGTTGCCAGCTTGGAGGCGCCTCCAGCTTGAAGGCGCCTTCAGCCAGGCTGGAGGCGCCTTCAACCTGATTGGAGGCGCCTTCAACAGGTCAAAATGACCGTTTGCGTTCGGATAGAGTTCTATCCGCTGACCGAGCTGTGGAGGCGCCTTGAACCTTGTTGGAGGCGTCTTGGACCCTCGGGATAGAATTTCCAGAGGCTATTTAAAGGCCCCTGGAGCTAGGAATTAGTGAACAACTCAAGCATTCAATCTGTAGTGTTTCCTAGCAATAGTTCTGAGCTTTTGAAAGTGTAAAAGGCTTCTCCGCCTTCAGCAAAGGAGAGTTTCTTTTAGTGCGCTTTTATTGCCCTGGATTAACAACCTCCTTGGTTGTAACCAGGTTAATTCTTCTGTGTCTTTCTTTTACTGTTTTATTATTTTTTTAACTATTGCACTAATTGAGTTGAAAGTACGAGGAGGGTATAGTTTAAATTTTATTTTCAGTAATTCACCCTCCTCTTGTCGGTCTCCGCTACACCAACATATAAAAGTTGGAAAAAATGGAATTCTTATTATTTTTTCTATGTTCTGATAAAAAAATATATTTAAAAGGAAGAAGGACTGGGATTAGTGTGAGTTGGTTGGAAAATAATACTAAAGGAATAAAGTGGAGTTATTATTAAGGAAGGAGAAGAGAAAAATAATTAAATTATGATTGAGAAGATTAAAAAAACAAGCAAGAATAAAAGAGAGGATAAAAGAACTCCACGCATGTAAAATTGTCCGTGGTGGAGCTAGGCTGTGTACATAGACAGATGAGAATAAAAGGAAAAGAACAATCAAAATAAATTTCCTTAATAATTTCCTAACTCGTCAATTTAAACTAATTAAATAATAGAGTGTCGTGGCTCCGTCTTTACTTTAATAACAAATTAAATTGTCCCAACGTAATATATACGATGGACACATAATATCTCTGATGTAATGATCAAGAGATGATTCTTAAAAATTGATGACTTGAAATTTATCCTATCATACGTGACGTCTGTGTATCTATATGGATCTCCCTCTATATCCATGGGACTGATACTAGGAGTCATTAATATAGCTAATCTATAATTTTTTTAATTTGTTAATATAGCTAATCTATAATTTCTTTAATAACAAATTAAAAGAAATATTATTTTAATAATTACTTTCTATTTATATAATTTAGTCCTGGCACACTTGTATTGTAGATGTAATTTAATACATAAATATGTATAAATTAATATCCAGAGTCATAAATTAGATTCGATAAGAATGCATTAAACCTACACAGTAGTAAAATGTTAGGGCGATGCTTAAAAATCCTAGCAGTAAATTATTATATCAGACTCTATCTCATAAAAAATTAATTTAATATCACACTTAATCTTAATAAAAAATTATATTTTTTCATGTCACCCAACAATGCATATTTTATATATATATATATATATATATTCACTTTTAAGGATCAGAGCGTCCGAACAGACTTCTAGGCGCCATATATATAAAGAGAGGGAGAGAGAAATGATACTATCCATATTCATGGACGACCCTCACATGTCTGGGCACCCGGGAGAGTTCTTGGGCACCCGAACCGCAGAGGGTCGTCCATAAGTATGCAGGATATATCCACAACACCCATAATTTTTTAAATTTTGAAAATTATATATATATATATATATAGTGCAAATCAGAATACCCGGAAGTCCATCCAGACGCCCTGATCCTCATAAGTGAATCGGGTCACCTGGACGGACTTCCGAGCGCCCAAATTTGTACTCAATCGCCCATGAGTATATAGGATTAGGGTGTGCAGGATAAATTTGCTATATATATATATATATATATAAGAGATATATATATATATATATATATATAGCGATCTCTTGAGCACCATTATTTGCGCAATAATGAGTGCTAGGTATTGTAGCGCTGCCACATCATTTTTTTATTTATTTTTTTTATTTTGCCTTCTTCGCCCTCTTGTGTGTGTGCCCGTTGCTCCTGCCTCGCCCGTCGATGGTCAGTAGATATCGATAGATTGCCCCAAGTTGGACCGTGATCAGATTCCAGCCATAACACGGCTAGAATTCGGCCACTAGCATTGCAACCGGATTGCGAGCCAATTGTGGCTAGATTCCCACTACAATCTGGTCGTGAACCAATTGGGGTCCTGCAGTGGTTGGATTCCGACCATGATTGCACCATATCGCGGTCAAAATATGGCAGCTAGCGTTGTAGTCGGATCGGAGTTGCTAGCGTCGTGGTCGGATCATTGCCAATTGTGGCTGGATTCCGATTACAATCCATATATATATAATTTTATTTTTAATTAACAGTGAATATTCACTCGAGTAGATTTAGAGAGAAGTGCGGTAAATTAGAGAAAAATGCTTAAATGAAACTTAAACTTTGCATGTAATCCCCATCTTCAAAAAATAAAAAGTCCAAAAATGAGTATAATTTCTCTTAAATTCAACGCTTTAAATTAGAATAAAGTATATTTTCTATTAAATTAAGTACGATTTTTTTCCAGTTAATATAATTCCTCGTAAATTCAACACTATTTAAAGAGAATCTAATATATTTTTCATCTAATTGAGCACTATTTAAAAAGAATCTAGTATATTTTCCATCCAATTGAGGTGGAAAAAAAGTCATACTTAATTTGATAGGAAATATACTAGATTCTAGTTTAATGGGCTGAATTTAAGAGAAATTATACTCATTTTTAAACTTTTTATACCTAAAAAAATATGAGAGAGAATTAAGTAAATTGGTATCCATTATGTTTGGTTAGGGAGTGAAAAATTGAGCATGGTTTTTTTCTCGCTTAATATAATTTTTCTTAAATTCAGTATTATTTAAAGAGAATCTAGTATTTTTTCCACCCAATTGAGTACTATTTAAAAAAATCTAGTATAATTTTTATCCCATTAAGGTAGAAAAGAGTCATACTCAATTTGATAGAAAATATACTAGATTCTAGTTTAATGTGCTTAATTTAAGAAAAATTATACTCATTTTTAGACTTTTTATATCTAAATAAATATGAGAGAGAATTAGGTAAATTGGTATACATTATGTTTGGTTAGGGAGTGAAAAATTGAGCATAATTTTTTCTCGCTTAATATAATTTCTCTTAAATTCAGGATCATTTCAAGAAAATCTAGTATATTTTTCATCTAATTGAGCATTATTTAAAAAAAATCTAATATATTTTTTATCCAATTGAGATAGAAAAAGAGTCATGTTCAATTTAATAGAAAATATATTAAATTCTAGTTTAATGTATTGAATTTAAGAGAAATTATATTTATTTTTAAATTTTTTATATTTAAAAGATATAAGAAGTAATTAGATAAATTAATATTATTATATTTAATTAAGAAGTAGAAATAAAAATTTTTAATAATGAAGATTACATATAAAATTTTATTTATGATCAGGAACTACGTATAAATTTTTTCTTAGAAGTGCCTAGGCGTTTCCTATTATTTCTACATTCTATTTTTAAAAACTAAGACTTAAGATTTAACTATTTAAATTTTAAGAAAACAAACTGTCGCTGCATCATATATATTTTTACTATAATTAAAAGATTAAAACTAGTCTCGTGATTTATCTCTCTGTTTTTGCCACTTTTATTTTTTCTTCTTTTTATTAATCCCGAACCGTACTTTTGTCTGGTTACTTGGGTCGGAAGCATGCGAGAGAGTCGGTGACCCAGCCGCCCACGTTTCAAACGCGTGACCCGGATGGCCACCGTCCGATTACACCAACTTGATGCGCCACCGCCTTAATATATAAACACCCGTCCGCGTCGTCGAACTTGTATTATCAAATTGTAGCGGCGGTGAGGCGTGTTAGGGCAAATTGAGATTAACGTGGCCGTGCTTCGATCTCAGAATTGATTCCACGAGCCGATGCGCCAGAAATACCCCCCATTCCGGCCTCTTCCTCCGCCGTCGCAGCCGGGGAGACCCCACTCTAAGAAGAAGAGCAAGAAGCAGCCGAGTCCTCCCAGGAAGCCCGGCGGGAAGCCACCTCCTCGGCCTCCTTTGCTAGCCAAGTCGAAGGCCATCCCTAAGGTTTCGCAGCCCGAGGAGAAAGGCCTTGCCAAGCCTCGGCGGCTCCTCGCCATGGAGGAGGTGAGGATTCTGAAGCGCGGCGAGGAGTTGAACCCGCAGACTGTCCCGCCCCTCGATGCGGCATCGGCTGCCGCCGAGTTGACGCCTAGCGCTACGGTCCCAATCGAGTTAGGGTTTTTGGATTTTGGCGGTCTTTACTCCGGACAGGGGTTCTTATTGTCCCCTTCGCCGAGTTCGCTCCCCTTTCCGAGTTCATTGTTAAAGAAGCCAGTTTTTCCGCCATGAAGAATAAATCATGGTTATTTTCGTTTCACCGTAGTTTTTGTTTCCTGGATTTCCTCTATTTTTCAGTAGGAAATTGAGGAAACAATTAGATATAGGTGATGTAAGTAGTTGTTCTAGTTGAATTTTTAGATGATAATAGTAGTTGTTCTAGTTCAATTTTACTTTGGAATTTGGATGCGGTAGAATGCAATGTTTCATAAGTTAGATCAATTGTGTACATATCAGTGATAATGTTGGGAAGATAGAGATCCCATTGATCTAATTTTAAGTTAGATCAATTGTGTACATCAGTGATGATGTTGGGAAGATAGAGATCCCATTGATCTAATTTCTACCCCAAATTGAAGTCGATCGTTTTGAATAGATTCAACTTGAACTAGATAGTCTCTGATGATCTCTTCAAATCACCAGCCTTGAGCTCGTGCTCTGTTTAAGATTTCAGACAGAAGGTATTTAAGATTATCTCACTGGATAGAGATAATTGCATCTGAAGTAGATTATATCTTGTAAAATCATACTTGAAAACTTGTGGATCTTCATGTTGGATCGAGACTATTTCAAGTCGATCGAAATAGCGCTCGCGGCTATTTCGTTCGTATCGGAATCGTAAAAACTATCGGAGAAGTAACGCAGCGGAAAATAAACAAAAACACATAAAGACAAGCTATTTACTTCGTTCAGAGTCTATCTTGGCTCCTACTCGAAGGCCCGCGGTCGCTGATCGTTTTCGGTGGGCAACAACTATAGTTCGTAAAGATTATTACAAACTAAGTACAATTTAAAGCAGTAATAAGAATATACCGACAACAAAAGACTAAATCTGAAGCTTCGGGTCGTCGGGGTGTTCTTGCAGCACTTAGGGATGGTCGAATTCACAGCACGTTGCAGAAGATTGCTTGAGAAGGTGTTGTATTGAGTTGCTGGTCAACCACTGCTTATAAACAGTGTTCAAGGCGCCTTGAAGCTTGAATTCTATCTCGATCTGCTCGCTGCGATAACCCTTTGACTGTCGCGACTTGAAGGCGCCTTCAAACCCTTCAAGGCGCCTCCAAGCTGTCCAAGGCGCCTTCAATCCATCCAAGGCGCCTTAAGCCTGCTTCTCGCGCCAGCTCAGGTTTTGCACCCGAGGCGCCTCCAAGCCCCATGGAGGCGCCTCGGACACTGTTCATCCGAGTTCTTCTTTGTGTTTTTGGTACCTGCAAGTATGTTAATCCAAAAATACCTGCACCACAAAGTTAATACAAAATAATAGTATGAATATGAAGTAATGACAGTCTCTGGACTGTCCGGGTCTGACTTCGGGTTTCCAACCGGAAACCCTAGGTCGACCCGACGCCTACTGTTCTCTCTACGGGGAACGCGTCCTCACCTACTCCACTTAGGAGATTTTACCTGTTGCCAGTGCGATCCTCCAGATCGACTGGACTTTTGCTCAGCACTCGACGCTTCCGGACTTTCTGCTGGACATCCGCTTCCCGGCTAGTCCAGTCTTTCACCTGGTTCGCGACACCAGGACTTTCCACCTAGAGTTACCACCCCCTAGGACTTTTGCCTGAAGCCATCGACCTGCCAAGACTTTCCGCATAGGGTTACCGCCCCCTATGACCTAGGGTTACCACCCCCTAGGATTTTCCCTTTGCCTAACCGCAGCTAGGACTTTTCTCCACCTAGGGTTACCACCCCCTACGGTTTGCACCTGCCTAACCGCAGTTAGGACTTTCCTGAAATACTCAAGCAGACATGTTAAATAACAAAACACTTTAACTTTGAATCCTTTGCCATTATCAAAACACGAGTTCGATCGTCGGATGCTTCCCGCACCAACAATCTCCCCCTTTTTGATTATGGCAATCCAAATTCAAAGTTAAGTAAAACAAATGCATAAGTATATTAAAAGGTTTTAAGTGAGCAAGCTTAAGTATATAAATTCAAATGAACGCCTAACTTAAGCTAACACTTAAACTTTTGTGAAGCTCCCCCTTAATACAGGGTTTCCTTTTTGAATTTAAATAAAGTTTTACTTTTGAATTACCTACTCTCCCCCTTAATAAAACACTTTTTTACTTTTGATTTTGAATTTCCTACTCTCCCCCTTTACCATATATCAAAAAATAAGCCAGTTGGAAAGCATATTTGAAAGATGGCTAAGTTTGAAAGTTGTTATATGAGTCACTTAGCTAAGCCTTTTGCAAACATTAAATTTTGAAAATATAACTTAAGTGGAAAAAAAAAAAGAACTTAGCTTAATTTTGAATAAAATAATACTTATTTTTGAAAAAGAACTTGTTAATTTTTTAGGTTGAAGAGAGAGAGAGTAGCTAAAATTTAGGTTATTTATTAAGTTGGTCCTTAAGTCCAAGCATAAGTGAAGTTAAATAGCAATCAAATTATTTAATTGGTGTTGATCAGGTATCAGAGCCCTAAAGTTTAAAGATTTTTAAAATGATTTTAAAAGATTTTTCAAATAATTTTGAAATGAAGTTTAAAAAAGATTTTTAAAATGATTTTGAAAGATTTTTCAAATAATTTTGAAATGAAGTTTGAAAAGATTTTTAAAATGATTTTGAAAGATTTTTCAAATAATTTTGTAATGAAGTTTAAAAAGATTTTTAAAATGATTTTGAAAGATACCAATTGTTGGATCGAGACGCGCTAGAGGGGGGGTGAATAGCGTTCGCGGCTATTTCGTTCGTATCGGAATCGTAAAAACTATCTGAGAAGTAACGCAGTGGAAAGTAAACAAACACACAGAAAGACAAGCTATTTACTTCGTTCGGAGTCTATCTCGGCTCCTACTCGAAGGCCCGCGGTCGCTGACCGTTTTCGATGGCAACAACTATAGTTCGTAAAGACTATTACAAACTAAGTACAATTTAAAGCAGTAATAAGAATATACCGACAACAAAAGACTAAATCTGAAGCTTCGGGTCGTCGGGGTGTTCTTGCAGCACTTAGGGATGGTCGAATTCGCAGCACGTTGCAGAAGATTGCTTGAGAAGGTGTTGTATTGAGCTGCTGGTCGACCACTGCTTTTAAACAGTGTTCAAGGCGCCTTAAACAAGCTCCAAGGCGCCTTGAAGCTTGAATTCTATCCCGATCTGCTCGCTGCGATAACCCTTTGACTGTTGCGACTTGAAGGCGCCTTCAAACCCTTCAAGGCGCCTCCAAGCTGTCCAAGGCGCCTTCAATCCATCCAAGGCGCCTTAAGCCTGCTTCTCGCGCCAACTCAGGTTTTGCACCCGAGGCGCCTCCAAGCCCCATGGAGGCGCCTCGGACACTGTTCATCCGAGTTCTTCTTTGTGTTTTTGGTACCTGCAAGTATGTTAATCCAAAAATACCTGCACCACAAAGTTAATACAAAATAATAGTATGAATATGAAGTAATGACAGGGTCTGACTTCGGGTTTCCAACCGAAACCCTAGGTCGACGCCTATTGTTCCCTCTACGGGAAGCGTCCTCACCTACTCCACTTAGGAGATTTTACTGTCGGTCGATCCTCCGGATCATTGGACTTTGCTCGACACTCGGCTTAGGACTTCTGCTGGACATCCGCTTCCGGCTAGTCCAGTCTTTCACCTGGTTCGCGACACCAGGACTTTCCACCTAGAGTTACCACCCCCTAGGACTTTTGCCTGAAGCCATCGACCTGCCAAGACTTTCCGCATAGGGTTACCGCCCCCTATGACCTAGGGTTACCACCCCCTAGGATTTTCCCTTTGCCTAACCGCAGCTAGGACTTTTCTCCACCTAGGGTTACCACCCCCTACGGTTTTCACCTGCCTAACCGCAGTTAGGACTTTCCTGAAATACTCAAGCAGACATGTTAAATCACAAAACACCTTAACTTTGAATCCTTTGCCATTATCAAAACACGAGTTCGATCGTCGGAAGCTTCCCGCACCAACAATCTCCCCCTTTTTGATTATGGCAACCCAAATTCAAAGTTAAGTAAAACAAATGCATAAGTATATTAAAAGGTTTTAAGTGAGCAAGCTTAAGTATATAAATTCAAATGAACGTCTAACTTAAGCTAACACTTAAACTTTTGTGAAGCTCCCCCTTAATACAGGGTTTCCTTTTTGAATTTAAATAAAGTTTTACTTTTGAATTACCTACTCTCCCCCTTAATAAAACAATTTTTTACTTTTGATTTTGAATTTCCTACTCTCCCCTTTTACCATATATCAAAAAATAAGCCAGTTGGAAAGCATGTTTGAAAGATGGCTAAGTTTGAAAGTTGCTATATGAGTCACTTAGCTAAGCCTTTTGCAAACATTAAATTTTGAAAATATAACTTAAGTGGAAAAAAAAAGAACTTAGCTTAATTTTGAATAAAATAATACTTATTTTTGAAAAAGAACTTGTTAATTTTTTAGGTTGAAGAGAGAGAGAGAGTAGCTAAAATTTAGGTTATTTATTCAGTTGGTCCTTAAGTCCAAGCATAAGTCAAGTTAAATAGCAATCAAATTATTTAATTGGTGTTGATCAGGTATCAGAGCCCTAAAGTTTAAAGATTTTTAAAATGATTTTGAAAGATTTTTCAAATAATTTTGTAATGAAGTTTAAAAAAAAAATTTAAAATGATTTTGAAAGATTTTTCAAATAATTTTGAAATGAAATTTAAAAAGATTTTTAAAATGATTTTGAAAGGTTTTTCAAATAATTTTGAAATGAAGTTTAAAAAGATTTTTAAAATGATTTTGAAAGATTTTTCAAATAATTTTGTAATGAAGTTTAAAAAGATTTTTAAAATGAAAATGATTTTGAAAGATTTTTCAAATAATTTTGAAATGAAGTTTAAAAAGATTTTTAAAATGATTTTGAAAGATTTTTCAAATGATTTTGAAATAAAGTTTAAAATGATTTTTAAAATGATTTTGAAAGATACCAATTGTTGGATCGAGACGCGCTAGAGGGGGGGTGAATAGCGCTCGCGGCTATTTCATTCGTATCGGAATCGTAAAAACTATCGGAGAAGTAACACAGTGGCAAGTAAACAAACACACAGAAAGACAAGCTATTTACTTCGTTCGGAGTCTATCTCGGCTCCTACTCGAAGGCCCGCGGTCGCTGACCGTTTTCGGTGGGCAACAACTATAGTTCATAAAGACTATTACAAACTAAGTACAATTTAAAGCAGTAATAAGAATATACCGACAACAAAAGACTAAATCTGAAGCTTCGGGTCGTCGGGGTGTTCTTGCAGCACTTAGGGATGGTCGAATTCGCAGCACGTTGCAGAAGATTGCTTGAGAAGGTGTTGTATTGAGCTGCTGGTCGACCACTGCTTTTAAACAGTGTTCAAGGCGCCTTAAACAAGCTCCAAGGCGCCTTGAAGCTTGAATTCTATCCCGATCTGCTCGCTGCGATAACCCTTTGACTGCCGCGACCTGAAGGCGCCTTCAAACCCTTCAAGGCGCCTCCAAGCTGTCCAAGGCGCCTTCAATCCATCCAAGGCGCCTTAAGCCTGCTTCTCGCGCCAGCTCAGGTTTTGCACTCGAGGCGCCTCCAAGCCCCATGGAGGCGCCTCGGACACTGTTCATCCGAGTTCTTCTTTGTGTTTTTGGTACCTGCAAGTATGTTAATCCAAAAATACCTGCACCACAAAGTTAATACAAAATAATAGTATGAATATGAAGTAATGACAGTCTCCGGACTGTCCGGGTCTGACTTCGAGTTTCCAACCGAAAACCCTAGGTCGACCCGACGCCTACTGTTCCCTCTACGGAGAACGCGTCCTCACCTACTCCACTCAGGAGATTTTACCTGTTGCCAGTGCGATCCTCCAGATCGACTGGACTTTTGCTCAGCACTCGACGCTTCCGGACTTTCTGCTGGACATCCGCTTCCCGGCTAGTCCAGTCTTTCACCTGGTTCGCGACACCAGGACTTTCCACGTAGGGTTACCACCCCCTAGGACTTTTGCCTGAAGCCATCAACCTGCCAAGACTTTCCGCATAGGGTTACCACCCCCTATGACCTAGGGTTACCACCCCCTAGGGTTTTCCCTTTGCCTAACCGTAGCTAGGACTTTTCTCCACCTAGGGTTACCACCCCCTAGGGTTTTCACCTGCCTAACCGCAGTTAGGACTTTCCTGAAATACTCAAGCAGACATGTTAAATCACAAAAACCTTAACTTTGAATCCTTTGCCATTATCAAAACACGAGTTCGATCGTCGGATGCTTCCTGCACCAACACTTCATCCCGGAAGTAAACCACTAGGTTGCAAGTGGATCTTTAAGAAGAAAATGAAGTCAGATGGCAAAAGTGATAAGTATAGGGCCAGATTGGTAATCAAAGGATACCAACAACGAGAAGACCTTGATTACTTTGATACGTATTCTTCGGTGTTGAGGATAACTTCTATTAGAGTATTGTTGGCTATTGTCGTTCTATGGAATCTTGAAATACATCAGATGGATGTAAAGACTGTCTTTCTAAACAGGGATTTAGAAGAAAAAATATACATGAAGCTGTTGGAGTGTATACTGAAAGCCTAAGCTTTGTAAACATTCATTATGAATAAAGAATCATATTTGGTCTAATTATCTACATTTGTTTGTAGTTGTTCATTTAATTTATATTGTAGATAACATAGTATGTGGTGTCACATACAGAAGATGATGTTATCAGTACCTTATAAATTATAAACAGTAACTCACGACCAGAATGGAAAGGAACAAACCATTAGAAGGTCGTAGTGTAATTAGGTATTAGTTTATCTTGACTATATAATTACACTATTACACTCAGAGTGTATTAAGTAGGACCATTTGAGGTCGTTTCTTTTATACTGACTTTATAAAGGAACAAAGACCTCGGTTATTATGGAAGTGTGTGCTCTTAATCCTAATATAATAACAAGCACATATATTTGATATTTATTTCTTTAATTTATCAATGGGTGAGATTTAGTTCGATGAATCAATAAGCCCGATAAATTGGGAAATGATATCACTTATAGTGTGTGTTGTTGATTATAGAAGGAAACTGTGTTCTAGAGATACTAGGTTGATAATGTCCCCAAGAGGAGCTCATAAGGATTGTCATGTTAAATCCTGCAGGTGGACTTAGTCCGACATGACGATAAGGTTGAGTGGTACTACTCTTGGACTTAGACATTAATTAAATGAGTTGTCAGTAACTCACTTAATTAGTGGACATTCGATATCTTAAACACAGGGAGACTAACACACTCATAATAAGAAGGAGCCCAAAAATGTAATTTGGGATTGGTGCGGTAGTTCAATGATAGTTCTCTAGTGGAATGAATTATCATTGATAAAATTAAGTTGTGTGTTCAGGGCGAACACGGGATGCTTAATTTTATCGGGAGACCAAAACCAATTCCTCCTCTCGGTCCCTATCGTAGCCTCTTATTTATAGAGTTCTATACCCACCTATACCCACCTTCTATACCCACCCAATAGGGGCCGGCCAAGCTAGCTTGGGATCAAGCTAGGGCCGGCCTAGGTATAAGATTGGGTGGCCGGCCCTAGCTTGAACCCAAGCTAGTAGGGCCGGCCAAAATAAATTAAAAAAGAAATTTAATTTTAATTTTTATTATTATGTGGAAGATATATTTTAAAGAGAATTAAAATTAAAATATCTCTCTTGTAAAAGATCTACAAAAGATTAAAGAAAGAGATTAGATCTCTTTCCTTATTTGTAGATTGGAGAGATGTTTTATTTTTTTTTAAAAATTATTCACATGTTGATAAAATTAAAATTATAGAAATTTCCTTTTATCAACCATGAAGATATTTTAAAGAGAAATTTTATTTTTTAAAATTTCTGGAAACAAATTAGGAAGTTTTAATTGTTGATTAAAACTTGTCCTCTTTTGTTTTCCAATGATGTGGCCGGCCACTTGAAATTAATTGGGGAAATTTTATTTTATTTCTCTCAATTAAATCATGTCAAGGAAATTAAGGAAAATTTATTGTAATTAAATTTCCTAATTTGCCTAGGCCAAGGAATATAAAAGAAGGGGTGAGGGTGCATTCACAAGACACAACATCTATTATTCCTCTCCCTCTTTTGTTCTTTGGTGTGGCCGGCCAATCTCTCCCTCTCTTCCTCTTGTGGTGGCCGAACCCTACCCTTCTATTGGAGCTCTTGTGGTGGCCTGATACTACTCGGAGAAGAAGAAGAAGAAGGAGAGAAAGCTAGCATCTCTTGGAGCTTGGTTAGTATTTTGTTTTTCTTCCTTGGTGAAGCTTCCTCTTTGTTGGCCGAACCTAGCTAGGAAGAGAAGAAGGTGATTGGTGGTTTCTCATCTCGGAAGATCGTTGCCCACACAACGTCCGAGGTTAGAAGAGGAATACGGTAGAAGATCAAGAGGTTTTTCTACAAAGTATAACTAGTAAATTTTATTTCCGCATCATGCTAGTTATTTATGGAAATAATACCAAATACAAGAGGCTTACGTTTTAGAATTTCGAATATGTTTTTTCGAAGTTGTGTTCTTTTGTTTCTTTCTTTTCCTTGTGATTTGATTGTTCTCTTTGGTTAACCTAAAGTTATTTTAGGAAATTAAATATTAGCTTTCTATTAAAGGTTTTGTCTAGTCGGTGGTGGTTGCTCCCATATCCAAGAAGGTCATGTGTCTCGTCACGTCAGTACTGGGAACCTTTTATGGAAATTAATATTTAATGGAATTAATAACTTAAGGAGACTTGGGTCGAACGTGTTAAGTTCCGCAGGAGATCCAAGTCAAAACCTAAAAGAACAAATAGATTAAGTTTTGGATCAAACATGTTAAGTTCCGCAGGCGATCCAAAATTTAATTTAAAAGAACACATGGTAGCTAGGAAAAGGTTCAGACCTTTGTACAAAATTTTTGTACAGTGGAACCTATAGGTTTTCCGAGTAGCAACCAACAATTGGTATCAGAGCTAGGGTTTTGCCTCTGTGTATTTGGTATTTAGTTTAATTATGCACATGTCATACATAATTTAGGCAGGATAATAGTAGGATGTGCTAACTTTGTGGATGCAGGATCCAACTATTATGGCTTTTAGTTAATTATGTGTGTGATTGGACCCTTGGACATGTCAAGGGCAATTTATATGTGTGTGCATGATTGTATTAAAACTGTATTTAGATTTATTAGGATTTTATTTTTGATCTAGATACATGTACATTCCTTTTATGGAATATAGGATCAAAAATGTAAAATTCTATTTATGTCGCGGATCGAATCTTGCAAAGCGTGGAACCTTCTAAGGACCAGAGGCGCAGCGGAACTCGGAGCAAGATGGATGTGACAGTTAGACCCGGTGGCGGTGGCCAAATATGGCAGCAGCTTCGGATGACAACACATGGAGAACAATTAAAGATAAAAGCCATAATAGTTGAAAATTAGATTTTCTATTTATTGCTTTTATATTGTGCTGTGTGTGCATGTTAGTTTACAACTTTAGTAGGCTAGCATAGTTAAAATTCCTCATTTATAAATAACTAAGTGGGAGAGGGATTTTTAAGTAAATCCCATGGTCTCCATTACTGGTTTGTAAGTGATGCAAACAAGCTTGCGCGTTGGCTCTGAGTGCCTTCCTCCATAACGGATGAGCTTGTTTGCGGATCACTAGAACAGACTTCCATTTTTGGATGACTATAGGAAGTTAATTAAGAGCGTGTGATCTTCCCCAACGGAAGGGGCATAATCTTATTAATGGACTTAGTGTCAAGTAATGGTGTACACTTAGACACATCTAATAGTATCCTCCCAATGAGTCACTGCTATTATTTGTGTGACCAAATAATACCAACTATTAATTTTATTTGTCAAAAAGTTAGGTTGATAAGATAATAAAATTAATGGGTTAAAACCCTCCTTTTACAAATGTTGAATTTGTATACGTCCACACTAACGTGGCATACAAAATTCATGGTGTTTTAAGGTGTTGGTTAATTTAAAATAGTATTGTTTGAGGAATCAATATTATTCTAAATTTAGAGTTCTGACCAAAAGTTATTTGTGATTCTTAGGATGTCTTTCAACCCATCCATCATACTTCAACAAAATAGACTTCTGGACCTAACTACATAGATTGGAAAAGAAACGGACATTGTTCTTCTTCTGAAAGCTATAAATTTATCTTGACTAAGCATTGCCTCGATGCACCCTCTTGGTGAATCTACCAAGAGGAGATTGAATATCATAGGAAATGGGTAAGCGGATGAGATGGCACGGTGTTACATTTTGGCTTCAATGTCAAATGTATTGCAACATCGACATCAAGATTTACCAATGACCTATAATATCATGAACAATCTCAAGGAACTCTTTGGTCATCGGATAGGGCATCTAGGCAAGAAGCCATGAGAAAGATAATGATGACCACCATGCAAGAGGGTACTCCTGAGGGATCATATCCTAAAGATGATGGCTTATCCGAACAATACAGATCCTTGGAGGAGAAATTGATGGGAAAACCAGATCGATATGATTCTCCAAACCCTACCTAGAAGTTTTGAGCAGTTCACTTGAACTATAATATGAATAAAAGGATTTATTCATTAGGGAACTACCGACAAAAGCAGCAGAAGGTTATTTCGTCACAATGCTCAAATTCACTATGTTGAAAATGGTTCTACTTCTAAACCGAAAGGAAAGAAGAAGAAGAAACAAACTGGTTCAGCAAAGAAAGTGAATAAATCTCAGAGTACGGGATTTAAAGCTGGAAGAAGGGCAAGTGCTTCATCTGCAAGCAGGCAGGACATTGGAAGGCGGACTGCCCTCGTAGGAATCAGAACAATAAAGGTATATCTCATACTCTAATTGTTGAAACATGTTTAGCAGTGTTATCTACCAGCACCTGGTGTGTAGATACGGGAGCCACTGATCATGTCTGCAATTCCTTGCAGGGGTTCCAGGAAACCCGACGACTAATTGAAGGAGAGATTACTATCTACATGGACAATGCTACAAAGGTGACAGCTGTTGCAGTGGGAGACGTCTACTTATCTTTTAATAGAAATTTGGTTTTAAGAAATTGTCTTTATGTACCCAGTTTTAGAAAGAATTTAATTTCAGTTTCTAAACTGTATTTGGATGGATATTCAGTTTCTTTTAGTAACAATGTGGTTATAAAGAGAAATAAGGTGATTATCTGTTCTTGTGCATTGGTAGGTAATTTATATACTTTAAATCTAATTTCTCCCACAAAGTAAAATATGGAAATTAATAACACATCTTCTAGCTCTAATAAGAGAAAAGAACCTTCGAAATGAACCAAGCATATTTGGCATCTAAGACTTGGTCATATTAATTTAAGTAGGATTCAGAGGCTTATAGCCGATGGACTTTTGGGTTCATTAGAGTTGGAAAATTTTCCAACTTGTGAATCTTGCTTGGAAGGTAAAATGACCAAGAGGTCATTCAAGGCCAAGGGGTATAGAGCCAAAGAAGTGTTGGAATTGGTTCATTCTGATTTGTGTGGTCCTATGTCTGTCCAGGCAAGAGGAGGTTTTGAATATTTTATCTCTTTCATAGACGATTATTCAAGATATGGATACATTTACCTAATGCGCCGCAAGTCCGAATGCTTTGACAAGTTCAAAGAATACAAGGCTGATGTGGAGAAACGATTAGGTAAAAGTATCAAGACACTACGATCTGATCGTGGTGGCGAATACCTCTTAGGAGAGTTTAGGAATTACTTATCAGAGGCCGGGATTCAATCCCAATTGTCTGCACCTGGAACACCCCAACAGAATGGTGTAGCAGAACGAAGGAATAGGACTCTTATGGAGATGGTTAGATCGATGATGAGTTATTCAGAATTACCAAATTCGTTTTGGGGATATGCTCTGGAAACAGCAGTATACGTTCTGAACTTAGTACCTTCTAAATCAGTTTCTTCTACTCCCATAGAATTGTGGAATGAGCGAAAACCCAGTCTAAGACATATTCGGATTTGAGGTAGTCCAGCACATGTGAAACCAGATCTTGATAAGTTAGAATCTCGTAAGTTCGCGTGTTTGTAGGATATCCCAAAGGACCAAGGTAGTTTATTTTATAGTCCTAAAGACCGAAGGTCATTGTTAGCACCAATGCCCGCTTTTAGAAGAAGACTATATAATGGATCACAAGCTCAAGTAAAGTCGTTTTAGAAGAACTTAGAGAGGACATGTCTACTTCACTACGGACAAGATGAAGTACCACAAGAGCGCAACACGTGTCACACATGATACACAACCACGATACCTCGTCGTAGTGGGAGGGTTGTGAGGCACTGAGAGATTCATGTTTTGGGAGAGTCTTGGACTTGATCCGGGTAAACATGAACCCGATCGGTCAAATGATGAAGCACTCCAAGATACAGATCAAGATCTTGGCAAAAGGCGATGAATTGAAATAGAGTCTATGTACTCTAATAAGGTGCAGGAGCTTGTAGAACCACCTGATGGTGTAAAAGCATTGGATGCAAGTGGATCTACAAAGGAAAAGAGGGATGACGGAAGGTAGAAACCTTCAAAGCTAGGCTTGTTGCAAAGGGTACACTCAAAAGAGGGAATCGATTATGAGGAGACCTTTTCACGGTAGCCATGCTTAAGTCTATCCGGATACTCTTATCCATTCTCTGCTCATATGGATTATGAGATTTGGCAAATGGATGTCAAGACAGCTTTCCTTAATGGAAGTCTTGAAGAGAACATCCATATGAAGCAACCAGAAGGGTTCATTGAAAAAGGCAAAGAGCATCTAGTGTGCAAGCTCAATCGGTTCATTTATGGACTGAAGCAAGCTTCAAGGTCTTGGAACATCCGATTTAATGAAGTAATCCAGTCATATGGATTTATTCAAAGTCCGGATGAATCTTGTGTATACAAGAAGTGTAACGGAAACGTGGTGGTATTTCTTGTACTATACGTAGATGATATTTTGTTAATTGGCAACAATGTCAAGGTATTATCAGACGTAAGGGTATGGTTGTCCAAACAATTTGATATGAAGGACTTAGGAGATTGTGCACACATTCTTGGAATCAAAGTTATAAGGGATCGTAAGAAAAGAATGTTGTGTCTGTCCCAAGCTTCATATATAGATACAATCCTTGCTCGTTTTAGCATGCAGGATTCCAAGAAAGGTTTCTTACCTTTTAGACATGGAGTAGCTCTATCTAAAGAGATGTCTCCAAAGACATCGAAAGAGATAGAGGACATGAAAGCAGTTCCTTATGCTTTGGCTGTAGGAAGCCTAATGTATGCAATGCTATGTACGAGACCTGATATCTGTTTTGCCGTGGGCATGGTCAGTAGATATCAGAGTAACCCTGGACAAGGACATTGGACTGCGGTAAAGCATATATTAAAGTACCTGAGAAGGACTAGAGATTATATGCTAGTTTACCAAGCAGACGATCTGCTCCCTGTGGGTTACACGGATTCAGATTTCCAATCAGATAGGGATAACAGTAAGTCTACATCAGGCTATGTGTTTACTTTAGGAGGTGGAGCCATTTCATGGAGGAGTGTTAAGCAGAAATGCGTTTCGGACTCAACCATGGAAGCTGAGTATGTAGCAGCCTCTGAGGCAGCTAAAGAAGCAGTATGGCTCAGGAACTTTCTAATGGACTTAGATGTGATTCCTGGAAATGTATTCACTCTAGTAGATGCAACCATTTCCTGGAAATCTTCTAAACAAACTGTAATAACCATATCCATGATGGAATCTGAGTTTGTAGCTCTTGACAAATATGGTGAAGAGGCTGAATGATTATGACAATTCTTAGAAAATATTCCTAGATGGCTGAAACCTGTGCCAGCAATTTGCATATATTGCAATAGTCAATCACCAATCGGTTGGGCACAAAGTCATCTGTATAATGGTAAGTCTAGATATATACGTCGTAGACATAATGTTATTAGATAACTACTCTCAACGGGAGTTATCACTGTTGATTATGTGAAGTCAAAGGATAACCTAGCGGATCCACTAACCAAAAAGTTAAACAGAGAGTTAGTTGCAAGCTCATCACGTGGAATGGGCTTAATGACATTGTCAGCGTTCAGTGCAAAGGAAACCCAACCTATACTGACTGGAGATCCCAAGAACTATGTTCAAAAGGATAACTTATTTGCACTGACTAGACACACTATGAGGGAATGACCCAATGAATCAGCGAAGGATGGAGGTTAAGCACACAGCTTTTCATGATCGAAAAAGAGTAATGTGGAATACTCGTAAGGGATCACCTATGTGAGAAAGAAGTGGGGTTGTTTCGAAGAGAATTAGAGACACAATTCTTAGAACTTCTCACAGAACCAGGTATGTTCATGGCCAATGATATGGGTTAGGTTTAGTAGGTCCCTGGAGAAAAAGGGAAAGAAGATGGCAGAATTAAGAAGACAGGTCAATATCAACCGAGATATACCTTGATGAAAGAAGATCAATATCGATCGAGATATACCTTGGGAAAGGCATGTCAATATCGACCGATATATACCTTAATTAAAATAAGCTAATATCGACCAAGATATACCTTAAAGGAAGTAAGCTAATATCGACCGATATATACCTCAAGGGAGGTAGACCGATATCGATCGGTACATACCTTGGGAAAAGTAAGCCAATATCGGTCGAGATATACCTTAGGGGAAGGCAGGTTAATATCGACCGATATATACCTTAAGGAAAGTAAGCTAATACCGATCGAGAGATACCTTAAGAAGAGTAGTCCAATATCGGTCGGGATACATCTTAGAAAGGGTAAATCAATATCGGTCGGGTTTACACGTTTAAGATAAAAAGTCAGGATTATTTAAGGTACCATATCCAAAATTAATTAAGTATATATGATCGCCCGAGAATAAAAAGATCCAGAGCTCTATAGAATTGGTAATATATTACTGAACGATTAGTTGAATGATAATGATAAACCGACCGAACAGGGTCTGGGTTTAATATTCGGTCAATACAAAATATAGTATAATACCCAACTGTCTATAACATAATAAGACAGGACGAACAAGTAGACTCATAATTAATTTAATAAAGATATTTGTATGTGATTGAATAACAGGTTTTACCTATTTGGCGGAAAATGTGTTTTTAGACTTTTCTGCAGGTACTAGACGACAAAGAAAGTACATCTGGGGTACAAAAAAGATTCCTTAAAAGTCATTTACTACAAGTACGCAGCTTACGTCATCTCATAACAAACTCTAACAAATCGGGGTCCACTTCATGACTACGGAGGTTATATGAAGTGGTATAAAAAGGGGAATCCTCTCCGTTGGCCAGGTAAGTTAACATTACTACTTGCACTCACGAACCCTAATTCTCAACTACTGTTCATCTTCTCCTTCCTTCTTCCACACCCAGAGAGATCACTGACTTGAGCGTCGGAGGGCCTAGCCAGGGATTCCCACCCCGGTCTTAGGTCACTGACGATAGTGTTGGTTGGTCTCTTATGCGCAGGAAGCCTTGGGAGCTCCGGATCTCGGTTTTCTTCAGTCGGATTTCTCTCTCATCATTGAAGCTTCGCACAAGGAGGGCATTCTTTGATTTTATTCTCCCTGATCTGCTTTGGATTTCTCGTATCGGTGTTCTACAGGTATTATTCTTCATCAGCAGTAGGTTTTTCTCCCAACTTTCCGTTCTGTCAAGTTTCTCAAACAGGATCAGTCAAGAACGAACACACTCATGAGAACTGAGTTGTATCAGGAAAAGTCCTGGGTGAGATATGTCAATGCTTACACAGACGGCAGAATAGTTCAAGGGCATCGTGTCTACTATCAGCTAGTAAGCAAACAGATCTTCACAAGGGAAGGTTCAAAGGGTAAAATCTACCTTTCCTATACTGGACTCAACTGCTGAATGCTATCACATACCATATCTCCAACAAACAATACACATTTCCAAACAATATCAAATTCTCAAGGTGGCAACCCTATAAGGTGGCAAAAGGTGCATACGCTCACCCCCAATGCCCCCGCCAACCCGTTCCAGGGCCAACACGAATGAGGTAAATCACGGGCGACTATTAGTCTTTGGAATAGTGACTAGCACATAAGGGAGGTATCTACCTCAGCTTTGCCGAGATTCGAACCCCAAACATCATGGTGGAAACACCTCATACGCTAGCCACTAGACCGTCCCGAAAGGACCAGGTGGCAACCCTATAAGAGTTAGTGCAAGAGGGATGAAAGGTGGCAAAGAGGAAAGGGTGGAATAACATTAAGTGTATTGTACCAGTCTTATGATATAATGTGAAGCTTCCATATTAGATTTCCTATTTAAAATGTAGGGACTATTATATTAAATTTGGATATCCATTTTTTATAACATAATACGTCAACTTCTCTATAATTTATCTTATTTTTATTTTTTATTATTTTTTCACTCCTTATCTATTTTTTTCCTTATTTACTTTTTATTATCCAATGTATTCCATTTAATTTCTCTTCTAAATTAAATAATATTTTAATATTTATAAAATAAATTTTATTTTAAAATTTTAAAAATATTATTTATGAAATTTCAATTTAGAGAATGAATTGGATAACTTATATAAATATTTTTTACATAAAATATAAAATATTCTATATTTAGAGAAATTGATGTAGATGTTTAAATTATTTTACCACTTAAATCATCTCAAAGTTACATAATAATTATTTTATTTATAATTAATTTATCACCTTTGAAAACCCTTTTGAAAAAAAATAATAAAACAATAAAATTTTAAATAAAATAAATATTTTAAGATCAAAATGTATAAACTATATTAAGTAAAAATTAAAACACCATTTTTGTTTGGTGTAGAAATTATCAAATGACATTTTTAATTTATTATCAAAAGAGCATCATATATTATCTTTATATATTTTATTTTTTTAAATTACTTTTATTTTTAGTGTTATTTACGTATATAAGGATTCAGGGTTGCTACACTATATACATTTCAATTTTAATTAATACAAATTAACTTTATTATAATAGTTATAGTTCATAATTACTACAACAAAGACACCTCAACTCTAACTGATACTAATGAATTGTATTGTGATCGTACTTCATCTCTAATAACATTGGTCAATATTATTTCTTGGGTTACGATACAGTGATAACGATGTTCCAAATATTTTTAACTACATTTCATTTCTAACTATGACACATTATAACATATTTTCCTTTTGTACTTTTGGATTTACTTTAATAGTTAGTAAAAAATTTTCATAGGACATGACTAGTTACTTCCAAGATTAATCAGTTCGAAGAGTTAAAAATCAAGATTAGCATAAAAAAATTGGTCAATATTATGTTATACCAACACTTCAATTATAATCAACATTAATAACATTGTATTATAACAACTAAGGTTGTAATATGGATGTTTCATCTTTGATGAACAGTAATCCATATTAGCCAAAATAGATCAACATCATATTATATATCATGCAAAAGATGATAACATTCATCTAAATTATCCCTTCATTGTTTGCTCCTAAGGCTTTATGAAAGGGAGATAAAGCAGGGTGTTGAATGAGGAATTTATTTCCTAAGAGAATAAATCTTATGAAATTTGAATCTTGCTCCTTTGAATATTATAGTAATTATGAATCATAATTGCTTACAATATAAACACCCTAAACTCTAATACCAATCAACATTGTTAGAACACTTTGGGAGCTAGAGAGGGTGATTAGCTCCAATCGCTTCATTGATGATGATTTGCAACGAAAACTTAAAATAATATTAATACCCTTGATTTTACTTGGTATCCACCTCCTTGAGATGACTAATCCATAGATCCACTCTTCTCACAATTTCATCCACTATGAACTACTCCTTCTCGGAAATAATTTGGAGGCGAAGAAGCCTAATACAATCTCACAACAAGAATACAATGAAAGTAAGAAGTAAATACACAATACAAATAAAACCTTACTTGCTTGTAGATGCCTCTTGTAGACTCGGAAGTGCAACAACACTTCGCCCTGAATGGTCCAAGAACTGGCGGTAAAGAGTGGAGAAGAAGAGTTGTTAATTTGAATCTTCGAATGCCTTTATATCCCGCAGATTAGAGTTCTTAATCAATTGACCTTATCCCCCAATCAATTGCCATGTCAGATTCGAGCACATCCAGCTGTCCAAACCTCACAACCGCTCTATTTCTTTTTCTCCCAATTAATTATCTAATTAATTAAGAGGCTTTAATCGAATACCTGATCAATTACAAAGCCCACTGTGCGTCGTGAAAACTCTCCTCAATCGATTGGTTAATGGATTGAGGATGTTCTAAATCGATTGGACAATCAATCCAGTGGCTTACTGTTCTTCACAAAAAAAAAACTCCTGACAATCGATTGCTCAATCAATTGGAGAGTGTTGAATCGATTGGTCAATCGATTCTGATTCAGTACCTTTCTGTGCTCGCGATTTAGGCACTCAATCGATTGCCTAATCAATTGAACTTTGGGCTAATCGATTACCCATACCTTTGTGTGAAAGAACTCCTAATCAATTGACTGATCAATTGAACTTGGGTCAATCAATTACCCAATCAATTGCTCCAACCCTAACTTGCATTAAGTCTAGGGTTCCCTTGCCCACCCTCCGATCAATCGTGACCTATTGGAACTTTCCCACTAAGTGTCTGGTCTGTTGGTTAGTCCTAGGAAAACGTATCGGTTCCACTGTACAAAAAATTTTGTACAAGTGTCGAACCTTTCCTTAAATAACCTATTGTGTTCTTTAGAAGTTAAATTAGGAATCGCAGACGAAACTTAACATCATTGATTCCAAATTTAACTTATCTGTTCTTAATGGTTTAGATTTGAATCGCAAGCGGAACTTAACACTATTGATTCAAATCCACCTATGTTATTAATTTCATTAAATATTAATTTTCAAAATTAGCTTCCAGGACTGCATGGCGAGGCGCATGGCCTTCTTGGATATGGCAGCAACCACCACCGCCTAGACAAAGATTTTTAAGGAAAGCTAATATTTAATTTCCTTCAATAACTCTAGGTTAACCAAAAAGAACAATCGAATCACAAATTCGAAAAAGAAGAAAATACAAACTCGAAAAACTAATTCGAAAAACTAGATCTAATTGCCTCTTGTGTTTGGAATTCATACAAGGAAAAATAAACTAGCATGATGCGGAAAATAAATACTAGTAATACATTTCTTTGTAAACTTTAATGACCTCTTGATCTTCTACCGTATTCCTCTTCTAACCTCGGACGTTGTGTGGGCAACGATCTTCCGAGATGAGAACCACCAAGCACCTTCTTCTTCCTTGTAGGTTTCGGCCACCAAGATATCTTCATAAAAAGATGAGGTTCGGCCACCACCAAGCTCCAAGGGATGCTAGGAAACAAAGCCTCCTTCTTCTTCTTCCTCAAGTAAAATCCAGCCACCAACCATGCTCCTAGAGAAGTTGCCGCCGGCCACAAGAAGAAGAGAAGAAGGAGAAGCTAGGGCCAGCCACCAAAGAAGAAAAGAGAGGAAGAATAGAATAGAGTCGTTAGCCATTAAGACACCTCTACCCCCTCTTTTATAATCCTTGGTCTTGGCAAATAAGAAAATTTTAATAAAAACTTCCTTAATTTTTTTTTGCCATGAAAAATAAAAATTATTTTAATTAAAAAATAATTTTCTTCTCTTAATAATAATGGCCGGCCACCACAAGCTATAAACAAGGAGAGTTTTAATTAATTAAAACTTCCTAATTTGTCTCTAGAAATTTATAAAAATTTCTCCAATAATTTTAATCCCTTCATAGTTAGTAAAAAGGAAATTTTATAAATTAAAATCTTTCTTTTAAACATGTGGATAATTTCCAAAAAGGAAAGTTATCTCTAAAAATTAAAATCTCTTTTCAATCTACAAATAAGGAAAGATATCAAATATTTTCTTAATCTTTTGTAGAAACTAATATAAGAGAATATTTAATTTTTAAACTCTCTTTTAAAACATGAACATGGTTAAAAAAGGAAAGTTTTCTCAAAATTAAAATCTCCTTTCAATCTACAAATAAGGAAAGATTTCAAATCTTTTCTTAATCTTTTGTAGAAAACTATAAAAGGAAAGATTTAAAATTTAAACTCTCTTTTTTAAAACCATGATATCCACATAAGAAATAATTTTAATAAAAATTTCTTTTAATTTTCTAGTGGCCGGCCACCTAAGCTTGGGACCCAAGCTTTGGCCGGCCACCAACTTGGCTCAACCTTTGGGTCTTGGCCGGCCACCAAAAGTGGGTAAGAAGGTGAGTATGTGGTGGGTATAAATCTCTATATACAAGAGGCTACGATAGGGACTGAGAGGAGGAATTGGTTTTGGTCTCCCGATGAAATTAAGTTTCCCGTGTTCGCCCCGAACACACAACTTAACTTCATCAATAATAATTCATACCACTAAAGAATTATTATTAAACTACCGCACCAATCCCAAATTACATTTTTGGGCTCCTTCTTATTATGAGTGTGTTAGTCTCCCTGTGTTTAAGATGTCAAATGTCCACTAATTAAGTGAGTTACTGACAACTCATTTAATTAATATCTTAGTCCAAGAGTAGTACCACTCAACCTTATCGTCATGTCGGACTAAGTCCACCTGCAGGGTTTAACATGACAATCTTTATGAGCTCCTCTTGGGGACATTATCAACCTAGATTAGTAGGATACAGTTTCTTCTATAATCAACAAGTCACACTATAAGTAACATCATTTCCCAACTTATCGGGCTTATTGATTTATCGAACTAAATCTCACCCATTGATAAATTAAAGAAATAAATATCAAATATATGTGCTTGTTATTATATTAGGATTAAGAGCACACACTTCCATAATAACTAAGGTCTAGTTCTATTATTAAATCAGTATAAAAAGAACTTACCTTAAATGGTCCTGCTCATACACTTAAAGTGTACTAGTGTAATTTATTAGTCAAGATAAACTAATGCCTAATTACATTACGACTATTCCAATGGTTTGTTCCTTTCCATCTTAGTCGTGAGCTACTGTTTATAATTTATAAAAAACCGATAGCACAATCTTCTGTGTGTGACACCACACACTATGTTATATACAATATAAATTAATTGAACATCTACATTTGGTATATATAAATGTAGACACTTGACCAATGTGATTCTTATAAATGTTTATACAAAAGCTAGGCTTTTAGTATACATTCCAACATGGTCAACCATTGACTCACTTGGACTTTGCCAACTTTCCGTTGGAGTTTCGATCACCAAGTGTAATTCTCCTTGACTCACTTAGATTTTCCTCTTGCTTAACCGCAGTTAGGACTTCCTCTTGCCAACGTGCGATCTTCCTCGACCCACTTGTACTTTCCTTTGCCTAACGACAGTTAAGAGTTTTCTTTGCCAACATACGGTCCTCCTTGACCCATTTGGACTTTACCTTTGTCTAACCCTCGAGTTAAGACTTTACCTTTGTACCCTCGAGTTAAGACTTTACCTCTTACCAACGTATGGTTCTCCTTGATCCACTTGAACTTTCCTTTGCCAACATGCGATCCTCCTTGACTCACTTGGATTTTACCTTTATCTAACCCTCGAGTTATGACTTTCCAAATCAAGTGTCCGGTCCTTCTTAACCTACTTAACCTCTTCTCATATATTGTCCAAACATTGAAACTTAAACTCAAATTCACACAAGCTTAATTAGACTGGTAAACCTTAACCCAAGGGATGATTGCACCAATAATTTCTCCCTTTTTGATGTTTGATAATATGTTTAAGTTAGGCTAACCCATTAGCCCAACTTCATCCCATCCCTAAGTATAAATGAAGATTTCTAACTTAAACCTCATATTTTTCATCCCCTTTAACACATAACTTAAACCTCACTTTGAAACTAAACCTCCTCCTAATCATCAAAATAATCTCCTTTAACCACTCCTTTCTTGTTTTCATCAAGAAAACTATCCTTAAATACTTATCAATGCACTTTTTATGATTAGGGATGGTTAACTTGATTAATCATAGCTTAACGAACTGAAATGAGACAATTTAAGCTAAAATTAGGTATTCCTAATTGATTAGTTTTAGCTACCAATCTATTCAGGCGTCTCTTAATCAATTGAAGTTGAGTTTCAATCGATTACAGCCTTTCAATCGATCGATTGATCAATTCCGTGAGCCTCTGTGCTCGCTAAAAAATTCTTTAATCGATCTCTTGATTGATTAACGTCTGGGCTAATCAATCACTTGATCAATTCTGTAAGCTTCTGTGCTCATTGTGTTGGTTAATCTTAAGAAAACGTACCGGTTCCACTGTACAAAAAATTTTGTACAA
Organism: Zingiber officinale; assembly: GCF_018446385.1. NCBI lineage: Eukaryota > Viridiplantae > Streptophyta > Magnoliopsida > Zingiberales > Zingiberaceae > Zingiber > Zingiber officinale. The sequence goes on along the minus strand of NC_055993.1, from coordinate 111,154,729 downwards.
GTGTCGAACCTTTCCTTAAATAACCTATTGTGTTCTTTAGAAGTTAAATTAGGAATCGTAGACGGAACTTAATATCATTGATTCCAAATTTAACTTATCTAATCTTAATGGTTTAGATTTGAATCGCAAGCGGAACTTAACACTATTGATTCAAATCTACCTAGGTTATTAATTCCATAAATATTAATTTCCAAAATTGGCTTCTAGGACTGCATGACGAGGCACGTGGCCTTCTTGGATATGGGAGCAACCACCACCGCCTAGGCAAAGCCTTTTAAGGAAAGCTAATATTTATTTCCTTAAATAACTCTAGGTTAACCAAAAGGAATAATCGAATCACAAGTTCGAAAAAGAAGAAAACACAAACTCGAAAAATAAATTCAAAAAATTAGATCTAATTGCCTCTTGTATTTAGAATTCTTACAAAGAAAATAACTAGTATGATGCAGAAGAAAACTACTAGTTATACCTTCTCTTTGTAAGCTAATGACCTCGAGATCTTCTGTCGTATTCCTCGCCTCGCCTTGGGCGTCGTGTGGGCGACGATCCTCCAAGATGAACACCACCCAAAAGAGTCCTTCCTCTTCCTCTAAGATTCGGCCACCACCACCACCAAGGAGAAGAGAGCAAAGGGAAAGGGAGAAGGGAGAGGGTCAGCCACCAAAAGACCTCCAAGCAATAGAATAAGAGTTGTCTCCCATGAAGCCCCCTCACCCCTTCTTTTATATTACTTGCCCAAGGCAAATAAGGAAAAACCTTTTACAAAAAATAAAATCATCCAAGAGTTTTTCCTTTTCCCTTTTTATTTTTCCTTTTCTTTCCTCTTGATTGAATCAATCACCAATCAATGGTTGTGATCAATCCTATATGGTTTAGGATTAAGTTTGGCCGGCCCCTTGCTTGGGCACCAAGCAAGGTGGCCGGCCACCATATTTAGGAAAGGAATAATAATTTTTTTTTTATAAAATTTTACAAGAAAAAACTCTTATAAAATTTTACAAGCTCTCTTTCCTAAAGTAGGAGTTAAAAAAGGAAAGTTTCTAAAAATTAAAACCATGTTTTAAATTTAAAAACTCTCTTATAAAATTTCCTTTTTTAACATGATGATAGAAAATTTTAATTTTAAAACTTATCTCCCTTTTTTCTTAAACCATGAGGATGGTTAAAAAAGGAAAGTTTAAAAACTTTTAAAACTCTCTATTAAAACATGTGGCCAAATTCAAATAAAAAAAATTAAAAAATTAAAATCTCTCTTTTAAAACTTATAGTTTTCTACAAAGAGAAGATTTTAAAAATTCAAAAACAACCCTCCTTGTTTGAATATTATGGTCGGCCCCTTCATGCTTGGTCACCAAGCAAAGGGCCGACCCCTATAGGAGAGGATGTGGCCGGCCCTTGCTTGGTCACCAAGCATTGGACCGGCCCACTTCTTGGACACCAAGAAGAGCCTTACATTTAGATGGACTTGAGGCTATAATGAGGCTACGACAGGGACCTAGAGGAGAAATTGATTTTGGCCTTCCGATGAGCTTGAGTATCCCGTGTTTGCCCCGAACACACAACTCAAGTTCATCGATAATAACTCATTCCACTAGAGAGTTATTACCGCACTACCGCACCAATCCCAAATTACATTATGGGCTCCTTCTTATCATGAGTGTGTTAGTCTCCCTGTGTTTAAGATTATGAATGTCCACTAATTAAGTTACTGACAACTCACTTAATTAATATCTAGCTCCAAGAGTAGTACCACTCAACTTTATTGTCATGTCAGACTAGGTCCGCCTGCAGGGTTTAACATGGCAATCCTTATAAGCTCCTCTTGGGGACATTCTCAACCTAGATAACTAGGACACAGATTTCTTCTATAATCAACAACACACACTATAAGTAATATCATTTCCCAACTTATCGGACATATTGATTTATCGAGCTAAACCTCACCCTTTGATAAGTCAAAGAAATAAATATTAAATATATGTGCTTTTTATTATATTAGGATTAAGAGCACACACTTCCATAATAACGAAGGTTTAGTTCTTTTACTAAGTCAGTACAAAAAGAACTTACCTAAATGATCCTACTCAATACACTTAAAGTGTATCAGTGTAATTTATTAGTCAAGATAAACTAATACTTAATTACACTACGACTATTATGATGATTTGTTCCTTTCCATCTTAGTCGCGAGCAACTGTTTATAATTTATAGAGAACCGACAACATGATATTCTGAGTGTGACACCACACTCCATGTTGTCTACTATATAAATTAATTGAACAATTATATTTAATAAATAAATACAGATATTGACCAATGTGATTCTTTTATTTCAACAAATAAATGTTTACAAAAGCTAGGCGTTTAGTATACACTCTAACAATCTCCCACTTATACTAAAAGACTAAGCTGTCATATCTGTTGCCTTACATCTGATTCCCATCCCCTCCACATGCCGATCAAAAGATTTCGCCGGAAGGGCCTTTGTGAAAGGATCTGCTAGGTTATCTTCTGATGCAATCTTGGAGACGACAACTTCTCCTCGCTTGACGATGTCTCGTGTCAGGTGGTACTTGCGCTCTATATGTTTACTTGTGTTATGAGCTCGTGGTTCCTTCGAGTTTGCAACTGCACCGTTATTATCACAATAAATTGTGATGATTTTGGGCAAACCAGGAATCACATCTAAGTCCATTAGAAAGTTTCTGAGCCATATAGCTTCTTTGGCTGCCTCAGAGGCTGCCACATACTCAGCTTCCATGGTTGAGTCCGAGACGCATTTCTGCTTAACACTCCTCCATGCAATGGCTCTACCTCCTAGAGTAAACACATAGCCTGACGTAGACTTACTATTGTCCCTATCTGATTGGAAATCCGAATCCGTGTAACCCACAGGGAGCAAATCGTCTGCTTGGTAGACTAGCATATAATCTCTAGTCCTTCTCAGGTACTTTAAAATATGCTTCACAGCAGTCCAATGTCCTTGTCCAGGGTTACTTTGATATCTGCTAACTATGCCCACGGCAAAACAGATATCAGGTCTCGTACACAGCATTGCATACATAAGGTTTCCTACAGCCGAAGCATAAGGAACTGTCTTCATGTCCTCAATCTCCTTTGATGTCTTCGGGGGCATCTCTTTAGATAAGGCTACTCCATGCCTAAAAGATAAGAAACCTTTCTTGGAGTTTTGCATGCTAAAACGAGCAAGGATTGTATCTATATATAAAGCTTGGGATAGGCACAACATTCTTTTCTTGTGATCCCTTATAACTTTGATCCCAAGAATGTGTGCACATTCTCCTAAGTCCTTCATATCAAATTGTTTGGACAACCATACCCTTACGTCCGATAATACCTTGACATTGTTGCCAATTAATAAAATATCATCTACGTATAGTACAAGAAATACCACCACGTTTCCGTTACACTTCTTGTATACACAAGACTCATTCGGACACTGAATAAATCCATATGACTGGATTAATTCGTTAAACCGGATGTTCCAAGATCTTGAAGTTTGCTTCAGTTTATAAATGGACCGATTGAGCTTGCACACTAGATGCTCTTTGCCCTTTTCAATGAACCCTTCTGGTTGCTACATATGGATGTTTTCTTTAAGACTTCCGTTAAGGAAAGCTGTCTTGACATCCATTTGCCAAATCTCATAATCCATATGAGCAGCAATGGACAAGAGTATCCGGATAGATTTAAGCATGGCTATCAGCGAAAAAGTCTCCTCATAGTCGATTCCCTCTTTCTGAGTATACCCTTTCGCAACAAGCCTTGCTTTGAAGGTTTCTACCTTCCCATCTGTCCCTCTTTTCCTTTTGTAGATCCACTTGCATCCAACGGCTTTTACACCATCAGGTGGTTCTACAAGCTCCCAGACCTTATTAGAGTACATAGACTTTATTTCAGAATTCATTGCCTTTTGCCAAGATACTGCATCTATATCTTGGAGTGCTTCATCATATGTCCGGGGATCAGGTTCATGTTTACCCGGGATCAAGTCTGAAGTCTCTCCCAAAAACATGAATCTCTCAGGTTGCCTTACAACCCTCCCACTACGACGAGGCACCGTCTGTGGATGTGTATCATGTGTGACACGTGTTGCAGTCTCTTGTGGTACTTCATCTTGTACTGTTGGTACTGAAGTAGACGTGTCCTCTCTAATTTCTTCTAGAACTATTTCACTCATGGGCTTATAGTTCATTACATAATCTTCTTCTAAAAATCGAGCATTGGTGCTAACAATGATCTTCTGATTTTTAGGATTATAAAACAAACCACCTTTCGTTCCCTTAGGATATCCCACAAACAGACAAACTTCTGTACGTAATTCCAACTTGTCAGTATCTCCCTTCAGCACATGTGCTGGACTACCCCATATCCGGATATGATTTAGACTAAGCTTACGCCCATTCCATAATTCCATGGGAGTAAAAGGAACTATTTTAGAAGGTACCATATTCAGAATGTACACTGCTGTTTCTAAAGCATATCCGCAAAACGAATTTGGTAATTTTGAATAACTCATCATCGATCTAACAATTTCCATAAGAGTCATATTCCTTCGTTCTGCCACACCATTCTGCTAGGGTGTACCAGGTGCAGTTAATTGGGATTGAATCCCGACTTCTGATAAGTAATTCCTAAACTCTCCAAAGAGGTATTCGCCACCACGGTCAGACCGTAGTGTCTTGATACTTTTACCAAGACGTTTCTCCACATCAGCCCTATATTCTTTAAACTTGTCAAAGCATTCAGACTTACGGCGCATCAGGTAAATGTATCCGTATCTTGAATAATCGTCTATAAAAGAGACGAAGTATTCATAACCACCTCTTGCCTGGATAGACATAGGGCCACACAAATTAGAATGAACCAGTTCTAATGCATCTTTAGCTCTATACCCCTTGGCCTTAAAAGGTCTCTTGGTCATTTTTCCTTCCAAGCAAGATTCACATGTTGGAAAGTTTTCCAACTCTAATGAACCCAAGAGTCCATCGGCTACAAGCCTTTGAATCCTACTTAAGTTAATATGTCCAAGCCTTAGATGCCAAAGATACGTTTGGTTCATCTCTGAAGGTTCTTTTCTCTTATTAGAGTTAGAAGATGTGTTATTAATTTCCATATTTTGCTTTGTGGGAGAAATTGGATTTAAAGTGTATAAATTGCCAACAATGCACCAGAACAGATAATCACCTTATTTCTCTTTATAACGACATTGTTACTAAAGGAAACTGAATATCCATCCAAATACAGTTTAGAAACTGAAATTAAATTCTTTCTAAAACTGTGTACATAAAAACAATTTCTTAAAATCAAATTTCTATTCCTATCAAAAGATAAGTAGACGTCTCCCACTGTAAGAGCCGCCACCTTAGTAGCATTGCCCATGTAGACAGTTATCTCTCCATCAAATAGTCGCCGAGTTTCCTGGAACCCCTGCAAAGAATTGCAGACATGATCAGTGGCTCCCGTATCTACACACCAGGTGCTGGTAGATAACACTGCTAAACATGTTTCAACTACTAGAGTATGAGATATACCTTTATTGTTCTGGTTCCTATGAGGACAGTCCGCTTTCCAATGTCCATACTGCTTGCAGATGAAGCACTTGCCCTTCGGCTTCTTCATTCCAGCTTTCTGTCCTGTACTCTGAGGTTTATTCACCTTCTTTGCTGAAAAGACCTGTTTCTTCTTCTTCTTGCCTTTCGACTTAGAAGTAGAACCATTTTCAGCATAGTGAATCTGAGAACTGTGACGAAATATTCCTTCTGTTGCCTATAGTTCTGTCAGAAGTTCCGCCAACGTATACTCTCTTTTGTTCATGTTATAGTTCAGGCGGAACTACTCAAAACTTCTGGGTAGCGTTTGGAGAACTATATCGACCTGGGTTTCCCCATCGTTTCTCCTCCAAGGACTTGTATTTCATTCAGATAAGTCATCATTTTGAGGATATGATCCCTTACAGGTGTCCCCTCAGACATGGTGGCTGTCATTAGCTTTCTCATTGCCTCTTGCTTAGCAGTCCGACTCTGGTGCCCAAAGAGTTCTTTGAGATTGTTCATTATATCATAAACTGTTGGTAAATCTTGATGTTGATGTTGCAATACATTTGACATTGATGCCAAAATGTAACACCGCGTCATCTCATCAGCTTTTACCCATTTCTTATGATACTCAATCTCCTCTGGGGTAGAGTCACCGTCAGGTGCATCAGGACAAGCCTCAGTCAGTATAAACTTATAGTTTTCAGCAGTAAGAACAATGTCCAGGTTTCTTTTCCAATCAATATAGTTGGGACCAGTAAGTTTGTTCTCTTTCAGTATAATGGCTAGTGAGTTGAAAGTCATCCTAAGAATCACAAAAAATAAACTTTGGTCAAGATTCTAAATTTAGAATAATATTGATTCCTCAAACAATACTATTTTAAATTAACCAACACCTCAAATCACCGTGAATATTGCATGCCACGTTAGTGTGGACGTATAAAAATTCATCATTTGTAAGAGGAGGGTGTGACCCATTAATTTTATTATCTTGTCATCCTAACTTTATGACAAATAAAATTAATAGTTGGTTTCACTTTGGTCACACAAGACAATAGCAGTGACTCCGTTGGGGAGGATACTATTGAATGTGTCTAAGTGTATACCATTACTTGATACTAAGTCCATTAAATAGGATTGTGCCCCTTCAGTTGGAGAAGATCACACGCTCCTAAATAATTTCCTATAACCATCTATAAAAGAAAGTTTGATCTAGTGATCCACAACAAGCACATCCGTTGTGGAGGGAGGCACTAAGAGCCAAAACGCAGGCTTGTTGCATCACTTACAAACCAGTAATGGAGACCATGAGATTTATTAAAATCCCTCTCCCACTTAGTTATTTAAAAATGAGGATTTTTAACCTATCCTAGCATACATCACATGCATATAAACATCACAGTAAATAAAAGTAATAAATTTGGAAATTAATTTTCCAACTATTATGGCCTTTTCCATCACTGTCTTCAGTATGCTCCAACCCTAGCTGCTGCCATCTTTAGCCACCGCCATCGGGTCGAGTTGTCGCATCTATCTTGCTTCTTATTCCGCTGCGCCTCTGGTACTCCAAAAGTACCACGCCTCGCAAGAATACGATCGGCAACAAAAATAGAATTTTACATATATCGATCCTATATTCCACAATGGAATGTACATGTATTCCAGATCGAACAAAAATAAAATTCTAAAAATAATGCAGCTCCTTCTGTATTTTATACATACAATCATGCACACAAATAATGCTCTTGACATGTCCAAGGATCCAATCACACACAATATCAATAAGCCATAATAGTTGGAGCCTGCAACCAAAGAGTTAGCACATCCTACTATTTTCCTGCCTAAATTATGTATGACATGTGCATAACCTATTTGAATTCTAAACACACAGAGGCAAACTCTAGCTCTGATACCAATTGTTGGTTAATCCTAGGTAAACGTACCGGTTCCACTGTACAAAAATTTTTGTACAAGTGTCGAACCTTTCCTTAAATAACCTATTGTGTTCTTTAGAAGTTAAATTAGGAATCGCAGACGGAACTTAACATCATTGATTCCAAATTTAACTTATCTAATCTTAATGGTTTAGATTTGAATCGCAAGCGGAACTTAACACTATTGATTCAAATCTACCTAGGTTATTAATTCCATAAATATTAATTTCCAAAATTGGCTTCTAGGACTGCATGGCGAGGCACGTGGCCTTCTTGGATATTGGAGCAACCACCACCGCCTAGGCAAAGCCTTTTAAGGAAAGCTAATATTTATTTCCTTAAATAACTCTAGGTTAACCAAAAGGAATAATCGAATCACAAGTTCGAAAAAGAAGAAAACACAAACTCGAAAAATAAATTCGAAAAACTAGATCTAATTGCCTCTTGTATTTAGAATTCTTACAAAGAAAATAACTAGTATGATGCGGAAGAAAATTACTAGTTATACCTTCTCTTTGTAAGCTAATGATCTCGAGATATTCTGTCGTATTCCTCACCTCGCCTTGGACATCGTGTGGGTGACGATCCTCCAAGATGAACACCACCCAAAAGAGTCCTTCCTCTTCCTCTAAGATTCGGCCACCACCAAGGAGAAGAGAGCAAAGGGAAAGGGAGAAGGGAGAGGGTCAGCCACCAAAAGACCTCCAAGCAATAGAATAAGAGTTATCTCCCATGAAGCCCCCTCACCCCTTCTTTTATATTACTTGCCCAAGGCAAATAAGGAAAAACCTTTTACAAAAAATAAAATCATCCAAGAGTTTTTCCTTTTTCCTTTTTATTTTTCCTTTTCTTTCCTCTTGATTGAATCAATCACCAATCAATGGTTGTGATCAATCCTATATGGTTTAGGATTAAGTTTGGCCGGCCCCTTGCTTGGGCACCAAGCAAGGTGGCCGGGCACCATATTTAGGAAAGGAATAATAATTTTTTTTTATAAAATTTTACAAGAAAAAACTCTTATAAAATTTTACAAGCTCTCTTTCTTAAAGTAGGAGTTAAAAAAGGAAAGTTTCTAAAAATTAAAACCATGTTTTAAATTTAAAAACTCTCTTATAAAATTTTCTTTTTTAACATGATGATAAAAAATTTTAATTTTAAAACTTATCTCCCTTTTTTCTTAAACCACGAGGATGGTTAAAAAAGGAAAGTTTTAAAACTTTTAAAACTCTCTATTAAAACATGTGGCCAAATTCAAATAAGGAAAATTTTTAAAAAATTAAAATCTCTCTTTTAAAACTTATAGTTTTCTACAAAGAGAAGATTTTAAAAATTCAAAAACAACCCTCCTTGTTTGAATATTGTGGTCGGCCCCTTCATGCTTGGTCACCAAGCAAAGGGCCGACCCCTATAGGAGAGGATGTGGCCGGCCCTTGCTTGGTCACCAAGCATTGGACCGGCCCACTTCTTGGACACCTAGAAGAGTCTTACATTTGGATGGACTTGAGGCTATAATGAGGTTACGACAGAGACCTAGAGGAGAAATTGGTTTTGGCCTTCCGATGAGCTTGAGTATCCCGTGTTTGCCCCGAACACACAACTCAAGTTCATCGATAATAACTCATTCCACTAGAGAGTTATTACCGCACTACCGCACCAATCTCAAATTACATTATGGGCTCCTTCTTATCATGAGTGTGTTAGTCTCCCTGTGTTTAAGATTACGAATGTCCACTAATTAAGTAAGTTACTGACAACTCACTTAATTAATATCTAGCTCCAAGAGTAGTACCACTCAACTTTATTGTCATGTCGGACTAGGTCCACCTGCAGAGTTTAACATGGCAATCCTTATGAGCTCCTCTTGGGGACATTCTCAACCTAGATAACTAGGACACAGATTTCTTCTATAATCAACAACACACACTATAAGTAATATCATTTCCCAACTTATCGGACATATTGATTTATCGAGCTAAACCTCACCCTTTGATAAGTCAAAGAAATAAATATTAAATATATGTGCTTTTTATTATATTAGGATTAAGAGCACACACTTCCATAATAACTAAGGTTTAGTTCTTTTACTAAGTCAGTACAAAAAGATTTACCTAAATGATCCTACTCAATACACTTAAAGTGTATCAGTGTAATTTATTAGTCAAGATAAACTAATACGTAATTACACTACGACTATTCTGATGGTTTGTTCCTTTCCATCTTAGTCGCGAGCAACTTTTTATAATTTATAGAGAACTGACAACATGATCTTCTGAGTGTGACACCACACTCCATGTTGTCTACTATATAAATTAATTGAACAATTATATTTAATAAATAAATACAGATATTTACAAAAGCTAGGCTTTTAGTATACACTCTAACACATTGAAACGCCCTTTAATCAATTGACCAATTGATTCACCCTAAGTGAATCAATTGCTTGATCGATTGGAATTTTTGAATTTTTTTTATTTCAATTTTTTTTTACTAAAATTCAGAAATGTATAAATAATTCTATAAAATTTTAAAAATCATGAAACTTTACGTAGATATTATTTATGTCATATATTATTGTAGAAAAATATTTTTATATAAAAATAACTCTTATTTTTAAAGATTGATACAAAATTAGAAACCACTGAAAACTTTAATGTTTTACTGTACTTTGTATCTAACTAATCAATGGTGATTTCTATCAAAAGATAGATTTTACCAAGATTTTTCATAATGATTTTGAAATGATTTTCAAAATAAATTTTCAACCATGTTTTTTGGGTTAAATGCATATGACTTGTACACTTACTTTTTCAATGATTGGACTTCACATAATCATTTGTTTTGATGAAATTAAAACTCAAAAGGATGCACTAATTAACATCTTGAGTTGTGTTCATCTTTCTAACATCTTACTTAAATCTAATGTGTCTCAATATACATACAAGTCAAACCTATAGTCTCGTTAAATGTAAAATACGTTTTTTTTCTAAAATTAAGGGAGCATGCATATTTAACTAAGCATTTAAATTTTGATCATCAAACATAGGATGTCAACTAATGTCATTACTCTTAATTTTAAGAAATTAAAACAATGCATGTAAATGATTATGACACACATCAAAATGCATATTTTCAAAAATAAATCTATCATATCCAAATGATGCATGTATGACATAACATATGACATTTTTCATAAACATATGAATGCAAAAGCAATAATGTCATTGCATATGATAGGACAATCAATCATGGTAATTTTAACATTAAAAAAATATCTAGATTTTCTATCTAAGTATTACTAACTAATTGCTAAATTTAAAAATAAGCCTAAGTTTGCCCTTATTTCTCTAAAAGATGCTAAAATTTCAATTTGACATTTCTTTGACTTTTATCATAATTGTGCCAATTTAATTAAACTCAATCTTCAAATGATGGCACATTTTACTCTTTTAAGAGTAAAAATCAACTTTTCATTTTTAAGGTGTAACAATATTTTAAAAATGTCCTAGAGTACCAAGGTTATTATGGTTTAGTTAATTATCCTTCCAATTTGAATTGACACACTCTAAACTCATCTAGGGTGTAGAAAACACACTCTTAGGAACTCAAAACCTATTGGTGCTCCTTGGGTGTTTTAGGTATTCATTAAGGATAACTTCCCTTGATACCTTCTTAATGACCTTTCTAGGCTTCTTAGAAATCTTGGTCACACTAGTCTCCTTAAGGTCAACTTTAGGGATAGCTTCCCTTAAAACCTTGGCTTGACTCCTAGATCTAGGATTGGTTTCATAGCTATATGGAACTCTATGGTATGAGGTCACCTTTTCCTTAGACTTAGGTTTGTATCCCAAACCCTTCTTGCCCTTGGATGGCTCTAGCTTTCCTAAACTTAGGGTTTGCTTCTTAGGCCTTAAGACTTCATTTATCATTTTCTTAATGGTCTTCTCTAATTTATCAAGTATTTGTTGGATCGAAAAGTGCTAGAGGGGGGGGGGGGGGGGAATAGCGCTCGTGGCTTTCACTTTCGCTTCGAAAAATTCAAAGTAAAATGCAGCGGAAATAATAAACAAACAAACACACTAACTCCAAGATTTACTTGGTTCGGAGCCTGGGACGACTCCTACTCCAAGGCTCACGCTCGTTGAACGTTTACTTTGGGCAATCACTATAAGCACGTGAATATTACAGTTTGAAGTACAATTAAAGCAGTAATAAAGTGTATACCGACAATAGAAAATAATAAGTTTGAAGCTCCTGGTTGTCGGGGTCATGCTATAGCTTTTCTGGATCGTCTTTTGAGCAGCATGGAGAAGATAGATTGCGATTTCGTTGTTATCCTTTGCTGCTCCTCGAAGATGCCTTATAAAGTCCATTGAGGGCGCCTCCAACACCATGGAGGGTGCCCTCATCCGCACCGAATCCGCAGCGTGGATGAGTTCTGATCACTTCGCAGCTTATCCGCCTTAGGACGCCTCCAACTGTATGGAGGACGCCTCCAACTGCATGGAGGACGCCTCCACCTGCGTCTAGGGTGCCCTCAAGCTCCATGAGGGCACCCTCTACTCAGCATCCAAGGCGCCCTCAAGCTCTATGAGGGCACCCTCTGCCCTGCTGCGTGGAGGTCATCAACCAGTGACCTGAGGCGCTTCCAAGCTCCATGGAGGGCACCTCAAGACTGTTCATCCAAGGCTTTTGCTTCTTTTTCACCTCCTGCAAGATGGGTTAGTCCAAAACATAAAACACATCCTGCAAGACAGAGTTTAGCACAATAAAATAAGTTAAGTATAAGAATTTGACAGTCATCGGACTGTCTGGTTCTGACTTCATATTTTCAACCAAAAATCCTAGGTCGAATCGATGTCTACTGTTCCCTTACCGGGGAACACGTCCTCACCTACTCCACTCAGGAGAGTTTACCTGTTGCTAGTTGATCCTCCAGACTAACTGGACTTTTGCTCAGCGCCCGAGGCTCCAGGACTTTCCGCTGGACGTCTGCTCCACGACCCGCCCAGTCTTTCACCTGGTTCACGACACCAGGACTTTCCACCTAGAGTCCTTAACTCTAGGACTTTTGCCTGAAGCCCTCGACCCTCCAAGATTTCCTGCCTAGGGTTACCACCCCCTAGGACCTAGGGTTACATCCTCCTAGGATTTTCCACCTGCTTAACAGCATCTAGGACTTTTCCTCACCTAGGGTTACCATCCCCTAGGGTTTTCCACCTGCCTAACCGTAGCTAGGACTTTTGCCTAAGTACACTTAGGACTTTCCTACAAACTCATTCAAACACATTAGATAACAAAACAACTTAACTTTGGACCCTTTGACATAATCAAAACACATGTTCGATCGTCGGATGCTTCCTGAACCAACAGTATTGACCTCAAGACTTGATTTTCTATCCTTAAATCCCTAAATTTAGATTTTTCCTTATTACCTTGAATATTATTATTTTTAGGCACATATCTAATTTCCGTAGATGTCTTGCCTAATCTATTTTCTATCCTCTTATTCTTAGGTATGATAGTCTTAGTATGAAATAATTTATAATTTTACCTAGGCTTTTCATGCTTTCTATTTTCATGATAAATAACAGTAAAATGATAGAAATTATTTCTAGCATGCTTTTTAACATAATTTAAATAAATGCCATTAATTAGTGGTACCTTAATCTTGCCCTTGGAAGCTCCTCCTGGCTTGAGTTTTCTTCTTTCTTCTTGGTTGGATTTCTCCCCTTTGAACATTGACTCCAATAATATCCTCTTTTGATTGCAAGAAAAAAAACACACAATGTGCGCCTTGTCTTTTTGAATCACGAGGCCAATCTCCTTTGACTTTTCCTTCATCTTGAGAGTCATTTGAGCCTTCTTCTTCACCAATTTGGGACACTTTTTTTTTTTATAGTACTTTTTCCCCCTACACTCAAAACATATAATATGTTTTTTTTACAACTTGAAATTGATATACCTTCACAATTTATGCTTGTTAACTTATGGAGGTGGCACCATCTTATTTCTCATTGACCTTGTATGATGAGGCTTCTTGTTATTCCGATGTCAATGATATCTCCCGATCAATCTTTGAGGTGGATGCTTCTTTAAGTCCTTCCTCGGATGTTGAGCATCTCTCAACCTCTGAATCCTCTTGTATTTGAAACAAAGAGTTTCTCTCGTTGTCTTTCTATTACATTCCGTTGAGAGTGGAAATTCATAGAGCTTGGCCAAATTGCTCCATAATTCGTTTGCACTCTTGTGATCTCCTATTTTGCATAAAATATTGTTAGGCAATAAATTAACAAAAATTTTGATTGCCTAATCATTTTCCTCGGATTTTCTTAATTACTCCTCGGTCAATTTGTTTTTCTTGAGAAGCCTCCCTTTGCTTTTCATCGGAACTTGAAATTCCTCTACTAAAGCAAACCGTTGTTCTATCTCGATTATAAAGAAATTTTAAACCCTTGATTTCCGAAGGTCGAAGCTTCCAATTCCAAATGATAAAGGTACTCGTATATCATATCCGAATACTTCTTGGCACTCCATTTTAGAACTTGAGCTCCTTTGAAAATAAGTTTTCAACTTGTTAAACTTAGGGCTTCAAGCTTCAATTTCTTTTTTTTTTCTCTAGTTCATTGCTCTCTCGGTGATTAGTCCAATGAAGAACGACATCGCTCTGATACCACTTATTAGGACACTTTAGGAGCTAGAGGGTGGTGATTCACTCCAATTACTTCGTTGATGATGATTTACAACGAAAACTTAAAACAATACTAACATCCTTAATCTTACTTGGTATCCACCTCCTTGAGGCAACTAATCCAAGGGTCTACTCTCCTCACGATCTCATCCAATATGAAATCTACTCCTTCTCGGAACAATCCAGAGGCGGAGAAGTCTCGTACAATCTCACAACAAGAATACAATATAAGTAAATACACAATACAAATAAAATCTTACTTACTTGATCTCTTGTTGCTTGTAGATGTCTCTTGTAAACTTGGAAGTGAAGCAACACTTCACCTTGGAAGAGTGGAGAAGAAGAGTTGTCGATTTGAATCTTCAAACGCCTTTATATCTCGTGAATGGCCTTACCCCCAATTGATTGTCATGTCAGATCCGAGCACATCCAGTCGTCCAAACCTCGCAACGGCTCTATTTCTTCTTCTCTCAATCGATTACCTAATAGATTAAGAGCTTTTAATCAATTACCTGATCGATTACAAAGCCCACTATGCATCGCAAAAACTCCCATCAATCGATTGAGGATGCTCTGGATCGATTACCCAATTGATCTAGCAGCTTACTATTCTTCAAGAAAAAAATACCTCCTAATTGATTGTCTAATCGATTGGAGAGTATTGAATTGATTGGTCAATCGATTCAACACCTCTTTATGCTTACGATTTAGGCTCTCAATCGATTGAACTTTGGGCTAATCGCTTACCCAATTGATTACCCATACCTCTATGCGAAAGCACTCCCAATCGATCGACTAATCGATGAGTCAATCAATTACCTAATCGATTTTTTCAATCCTAACTTGCTTAATCCAAGTCTAGAATTCCCTTGCCCAACCTCTTGTCAATTGTGATCTATTGGGACTTCCCCACCAAGTGTTTGATCAACCTTTGACCCACTTGGACTTTGTCAAACTTTCCGTTGGACATTTGATCACCAAGTGCAATCCTCCTTGACTCACTTAGATTTTTCTCTTGTCTAACCGCAATTAGAACTTTCCTCTTGCCAACGTGCGGTCCTCCTTAACCCACTTGAACTTTCCTTTGCCTAACTACAGTTAGGATTTTCCTTTGTCAGTGTGCAGTCCTCCTTGACTCACTTGGACTTTACCTTTACCTAACCCTCAAATTAGGACTTTACCTCTTGCCAACATGCCGTCCTCCTTAACTCACTTGGATTTTCCTTTGCCAACGTTGGATCCTCCTTGACTCACTTGGACTTTACCTTTGCCTAACCCTCAAGTTATGACTTCCCAAATCAAATATCGGTCCTTCTTGACCTACTTAATCTCTTCGCATATATTGTTTAAACATATTGTCTAAATATCAAAACTTAAACCCACTAGAACTTAATCAGATTGGTCAATCTTAACCTAGGGACAACTACATCAATAATCTCTCAACAAATATTATATTGTTATAGGATCATAGCTACTAAAGATAGTAATCACTACGAAATCATAGATAGTTATCGTAATTATTATAATTATATAATCATTATGATTTTATAATTACTATAATAACATTAAAAATAAAAATATTTTTAAAAAATATGGGATATTTTTTTTGATAAAAAGATTAAAACATGAGGCCTTTTTGATGGATTTTTATTCAATTAGGTTAAAAAATAAAAGAGGATGGCGTCGAGTGTTATTTACTATAAAATTGCTAAAACACGAGACATTGTGGTGGTAAGTCTGCTTACTTTTGTTCTTCGATTTTTATTTAAAAGTACAATTAGTCCAGAAATATTTCCATTTGTCATATTTCGATTAAATCCATTCGATTTTGAACTCAGTCCAACCGGTGGAGACAACGAGCGTTCAACAACCGTACCATAGTGTTTACACTTTGACGGGCAGTAGTAGCATTTCATGGCGCCAGTTCCTCTATGTGAAGGGGAAAAAAAAACAAAAAGTAATTTTTCATTTTCCAATCGAAAGAAGAAGAGGGAAAGGATCGCGAAAACTTTACTCTGGTGGCCCAAGAAGGGTTGACCCGAGGACGAAGATGAAAAAATCGCCGCCGCCGGCGTTTACGCGGCTAACGACGAACTTTCACCTACGGCGGAGGACAGCGAGGCGGAGCGCCTGAGCTTCCTTCGCCCCTCCGATAGGGAGGAGATGGTGACCGTAGGCTGCGATATGTTGCTGCGGGGCGTCGCGGTGATCGCCGGAGGGAATCTGGCGGAGTTGCTCCTCGGTCGCCACTTGTCGGCTTGCAGGACGCCATGCTCATCGTACGCCCCGCGCCTCCGCACCTCCGCCACTCTGGTGGGAAGCACGCACTTGCATAGGAACCCTAGTGCGGAAAAATCATTCCATTGACAACGAACGGGGAGATCAAAAAAAAAATAAAGAAAATCGCTGGGTTGAGGGGAAAGGGAAACGGGACGACGTCGAGAACCTATTTTGGCTAGACGGTTGACCCACTTGGGGATGGATTTGCCGGTGAGGCGGAAACAGGCGTCGTCACAGAAGTGGTTGCAATTCTTGGAGATTAGGTTGTAGGCGCTGCCGGAGTATTCCGCTGCCATGTCCTCCACGAGCGCCCGCACCTCGCGCGGCCCCATATCGGTGCGCCCGATGAGGATCGCCTTCCGGAAAACGAACCCCGGGCAACGGCGCGGCTCCCCCTCAAAGATCCCTGTCGCGGCGTGCTCGTGTGCCCCATAGGCGTACTCCACCCCGTGCACTACGCCAAAACAAACCAACAAACACCCCAATCACGCTGACGATCAGTCGGAGATAAAGAAACAGAGGAGAAGACGGGGGCGACGGTTCGATCCCACCTTGGACGCCGGAGTGATACGCGCCAAGGCCGAGCCAGTAGGCGTAGCCGTTGATGGGGGAGAGGTCGTAGACGTTGAGGAAGACGGGCGTCGACGCCGCTGGCCTCCACTCTCGCGAGACCCTCCGGGTGAACATGGTCCGTAGTAGGCGGGAAGGAGGAAAGACGATCATAGAGGCAGCGGCAGCGGCAGCCTACGCGGCATTGGGAGCGGCGATGAGAACCTCGACCATCAACGAAGACCTACAAGTACTTTTGGGAATGGAGCGGAGATAGTGCCGTGTGACCCGTGTCCAACGGAGTTGGTTTAGAGAAGGATATACTTTTCAGAGGGAAACTTGAACAATAAGATGCAAAGTAGAGAAGAATATACTTCGATATATATAACTTTAAGCAATAACGTCGAAGGAATGTGGCACTCGAGCGTTTGTCTTAACGAGGGATGACAACCGATCATGATGAATATTAACGCAGAAAGAGCCAACACCGAATAGATAGATAGATGTAGGGGCCTCCGTAAGGGACCCTTGTATCGCACTTTTTTTTTCTCAACTCGAACAGCGCAAAAACAAAGAGAATTGGCTTATTGTTACTGTAAACCAAGTGTGGATAAACCGACGAACCAGTTGGGACATGGGTAATTGAGGTTTTCTTGAAATAATTTGGAGATTGGTGGCACTTGGGATATTAAAATAATTTGGCATCTTATGTCCGTCGGTTCCTTACCTTTCTAGATAAGATCGGACAATGGTGGATGCAGCTTAACAGCACATGTGACAATCACGTTCCATGTTGCAAGTATGCAAGTCAAAAGTTTGTTTCAACTTATTCGGCCGCTTAGGGGAATTGGACCTCAAGCCAGTTCAATTCAACAAACCGAGGTATCATTTATAGCATAACACACCATGTCTTATTATTAAATGAATGCTTTTTTTTTTTCTTTTTTGCTTTGTAAGTTCTAAAAAACTAAAGAAGATTGCTACGATATTAGGTACGCTTTGCTGCTGCACACTGAACAGAAGAGAAAGTACTGATAATTAATGTCTCGTAATCCCCAATTCCACCGAGTCATGATTCCACGGAGCCTTGAAGGCCAGGCACTAAGCGTAATAATTTAAGCTGGATTTCTTCTTTGCTTGAACTTGAATTATCCCTTCATTGAAATCTTCATGCGTCACCTGAACCAAAATTAGCATTAGTTGACTATCATAGCTTTGTTCATCGACCATATATTGTGCCAAATAAGAAAGTGACTATTCCACCACTTTGTGATTGCCTGATGGCCCAGTTCAAGGCAATCTAGATGTATGCAGTGCCAACTAGATCATAAACGCAGGTACAGTATTTCCTCAGTCGACTACACAGCAAAATTCTCTTAATAAGAACCATCCAGGTCAGGTAAACAGAGAGTCAAAGAACAGCAGAAGAGTTCCTAAATATGGGACGTGAAGTTTCAATTATTAAAATTATAAAACCCACATCAATTTGGATCCTGAATGTTAAAATTTGACCCCTAAAATTTTATAGAAATTTAATCTCATCAAAGCCAAAATTTTGATAACATTCAGGAACTTTTTGAGCCAAACAGAAACAATTCAAGCTTGAAGAGCACTAAAGTAGGGGGTCAACTTTCGGAGGCATCTTTTTTAAACCAGCATATGGACTATAGTTCAGTGCTCTAAAAGTTTATACTAGGACAAGAATTAAAATGCAGCATTAAGTTGTTAACAGTGAAAATTATGGGCAATATAAGGAAAGCACAGAAGAGAACCTCAGTTGCATCACGACGCAAGGCGAGCATGCCAGCTTCAACACAAACCGCTTTAAGTTGTGCTCCATTAAAATCATCGGTTGATCTTGCCAGCTCTTCAAAGTTGACATCAGGGTGCACATTCATTTTCCTCGAATGGATCTAAATTTCACACACATAGTCAGCAGGGGATAAACAGATGAGATAACCTAGATTAAGCAGCATGATTTTTTTCCCCCCTCTTTTTTTGCTATGCTGTGCAAGAATAAGATTGTAAAACTGAATCTAGTGGGGGCCTTGCGCAGACTGGAGCCGTACTGATGATTACTTTTTATAAGGATTTTTTTTTTGTTGATATATAGGTATTTCATGTTACCTGCAATATTCTAGCTCTTGCCTCTTCAGTTGGATGGGGAAACTCTATTTTACGATCCAGACGTCCAGAACGCATAAGAGCAGGATCAAGAATGTCAGCACGATTAGTTGCAGCTATCACCTATTAAACAGACAAGTTCACACAATTAGGGAGAGCCACAAGTAAAAAATTGGGAATCTCATTGTTTCTTTTCCCAAATTTAAGGAAGCAAAAACATGCAATGTTGTATCTCTTAATTAGCTAACTCAACAATATGAAAATAAAATCATCTCCCAATTAATCTCACATGCCAGAGTGAAGAGAGAAGAGTGAAGAATTAAGAATCATACGAGAAGTTTCAGGGAGATGAAGGCAACATGGAAAATTGTCAGTACCCAGTAGCGAGGTGCAAACACACAAACAAAATATTTCAAGCTAAGACTAGTAGTTTTCTTAGATTTCATTGTCGTCTTCATAATAATTGATAAAGATGTTTTTTGGAGCTCTAGAAGGTTAGCAATTCACTGTAATTAACAGAATGTTATCACAGTCAAGCAGTGACTGCAACAGTTCCTATCATAATGCAAAGATAAAAGATGTTTTTTTGGAGCTCCTGAAGTTTACAGATTGACTGTTGTTAACAGAATATTATCACAGCAAGTAGTGAATGCAATAGTTCTCGCACATTGATAGTCATTAACAGAATGTTATTGCAGCAAGTGGTGATTGTGAGATCTTTATCAGATATCTATAAAAAAGTATTTGTCTTATC
Source organism: Zingiber officinale (assembly GCF_018446385.1). NCBI lineage: Eukaryota > Viridiplantae > Streptophyta > Magnoliopsida > Zingiberales > Zingiberaceae > Zingiber > Zingiber officinale. The sequence goes on along the minus strand of NC_055993.1, from coordinate 111,134,842 downwards.
AAACTTCTATGAATTTTGTTATCAGACCAATATTATGTATGAGGTTTTTGCTTATATTCTATTTAAGTTATGAAATTCTTTCTGTGAACAATCAATTTCAGATCATTTATGTTAAAGTTGATTAAGTCATTTCTGTCATAAGATTCAGGTTGTTTATGGCATTGCTTCTGTCCACTTTGTCATTAGCCATGACTGCAGAACACTTTTTTAATTCTATCAACTTTATTGTTTTTTCAGCAGCCTTCTTTAATAAAGGCTATACTAGTTATGCTTTCCTAATTCAGCATGCAATACTGTTTTTTGAAGAATTATGTTCAGCCTAATTAGCAATCAAGATCTAAAACTCTTGACTAGAATTTGAATTCTTTCAATGCACTTAAAGATCTGAAGGCAGCATAAAGGATTCAAATTGATTTGTCCTTTTTGGGCATGGTGAGAATTGCAATACTTGCTCTAAGTTTTGGACTTCATAGGAAGACAATAGGGAAAAAACAAAAGTTATCAAGGATATTTAGTCTTTTATAGAAAAGAATATCCATCCTCTTAATATCATCCAAAGTACACAGGAAAGGAATGATTAATCAAATTTGCCATCCTTCTATCCAGCAAATAGAATAATTTATTTTTACCCCTCACTCTTCATCCATCTTTTGACTTTTTTCACATCCACATACAAGGACCCTCGTTCTATGGCTAGTTTATGCAGGAACAAATGACAAATGACACAGGTCAAACAAAAGCATGCACTGCTACATATATATGTGAGTGTTTTTCTTATGATAAGCATAATCATGTGTATAAGAAAGGAGTAGAAAACCAATAGAATAAAACAAAGAATGGAGTTGAATGCTGAATGTGTTAAGAGATTAAAGATAACTAATTAAAACTATCAGATTATCAAGTTACATGCACTCAGTATAGTAAATTTGAATTTGCTGTAAGCTAAGTTGAATAATAACAATGACCTTTATACGTTCATCACTGCTAAAGCCATCAAGCTGATTTAATAATTCCAGCATAGTTCTTTGAACCTCCCTGTCTCCACTTACTTCACTACAAGTATTAAAAAAGATAATGTTTCAGTCTCATGTAAAAATAATCTGATGAACTATTGCTACAATACAATAAAATAAAACAATTACATAACCAGTGAACTATTACCCAGTGCTGATAGATTGCATGTGGGAAAGCAATGACAAGGGGAAGAAGAGATCCATCTAGGAGAGTAGACAAACTAACAAGGAGATTCTGACTTTAGGAGAAGACAAAGCAACTTCTTTGTTGGGTATGAATTTCCGGGGAAACCTGTTTTTCATTTGTGTTGAGTGAGGAGGGTTTTGCTGTGATTGTGGGAGTGAAAGATACTTGGCAGTATACCAATTAATAAGAAACATACTGCTAGAGTACTGCAATTGTTAACAATTCCAACACTACAACTCAACTGATATTTATGTTTGCAAAATTGTCCAATATCAGTACCAATATTTGATTTTGACAACCATAGTATAAATAATTGAGCACCCATGTAAAATAAACCATCCCAAGTCAAGAAAGTTCACTTCTACAAATAAAATTAAATTTCAACTCCCTATGCTCAAAGAAACCAGATCCCAAATCACCTCAAGTCTTTTCTAGGTTTTTGACTCGTCTCACACTTTTAGCTAGGGGAAATGTTCATACTTGCACAATTCCTTTATAGTATGCGAAATATCCTTGGATGTATGATTTGAAATCTTATACCATGGGTAGGCAAACCGGTCAAAACTATCATTCTAATAACTTACCAAAACTCGATACTACTAGGCACCGAGACTATATCTCCAATGTCGTATCAATCATGTTGACAAGTATCATTTCATGTCAAACTTTCAACACTTCTTGACATGCTAAAATTGAGATAATGTTGTTATTTATTTTTGTAATTTTTCTTAGTAGAAGGCAATGTCATAATCGTAGCATGCTAGATAGAAAGCAAACATTGAAATTAAGTATATAGTTGTTTATCTTTTTCGTTTTCATCTATTTCCTCCCACCTTCAATTGGCCACCTGAACCATACATGGGAACGTTCGCACAATACCAAATCAGTATCATTTGACTCAATGAGTCAAAGACCAAATCACCACGTACAACTTGAGATTTCCAACCATAAACCATTCGCCACAAAAAAAATATCATAGTAGAGAAATTAGAAGAGGAATCAGCAAGCTGCCTATGCTGCTAAATCTGACTTATATGAACTTGTTACCAAGGGAACCTCTTTAGGTGCATCAGAGAAAGTTATATTGTGACAATATCGTGCCCCTATGCTGGTCAGTTTGCCATTCTCTAAATTAATTCATGCAAGTTTATATGAATTACTTCATAGGTTTCGTACCACATACTCAAAGAAATGCATGGTATAAAAATGTTCTACATTCTGTTCAAATTAGCATGCTATATGAATAATAAATATTTTGGTGAACATTAAACCCAATAAGTGCAGTCTAAAACGGAAAAGAATAAAGGTACCATACCTGTCGAAACGTTTGGTTCCTATAGCATCTATCTCATCAATAAAAATGATACATGGAGCTTTCTCTTTTGCTAGCTGGAAAGCATCTCGGACAAGTTTTGCTCCATCACCAATAAACATCTGCATAGAGTTGCTAAATTTTGAACCAAAACTCAAATAAGCTGATGGTTCAAAAAGGAAAAGAATATAAATAAGAATCCTATATTCTTTAAGACATTTAACCTTTCTTGCCAATTATGTTGAGGTCCGTATGCAACATGGATATGGATTGAGTGTCGTACATGGGAATTTGTCAAAGTAGGGGCACAACTGCTTTCAAAAAGGGCGTTAATGATGGGTGGCTTATATTGATGAAAGCCAATGCGATGGTCCTGACCTGCTCCAAGCCCACCCTCAATTTCGTTCAAGATCATCCCACATGGCATCTGGTCTGGGTCATGGCTCTGATACCATTTGTTATGCCCAAAGAATATTCACATATCTCTACAACGATATGATATTATCCACTTTGGGCCTAAACTCACATGACTTTGCACTTGGGCTCTACCCAAAAGGCCTCATACTAATAGAGATATCTTACATCCTTTTAAATCCATGATCTTTTCCAAATCTATAGGGCTTTGATTGAATTTCCAACAATCCTCCCCTCAAATAAAGAACCACAATTACTCTCATGGTTCGGGCCTCCCCGCGTGCATCCAATCACTCTTGACTTGCTTCGGACCTCCCTGCGAGTATCCGGTTACTCTGACATGCTCCGAACCTCCCCGCAAGCATCCGCATCTGGTCACCTGACCTGCTCCGGGCCTTCCCGCGAAAATCCGGTCACCCTGACCTGCTCCGAACCTTCCCCGCGAGCACCCGCATCTGATCACTCCTCACTTACTTAGGGCCTCCCTGTAAGCATCCGGTCATCCTGACCTACTCCGAGTCCACCTCAACTTCGTTCAAGGTCATCCCACATAACATCTGGTCTAGACCATGATTCTGACAACCATATACCTCTACAATGACATGATATAATCCACTTTGGGCGTAAATTCTCATGGCTTTTTTCTTGGGCTCTACCCAAAAGATATTATGACAATAGAGATATCTTACATCCTTTTAAACCCATGATCTTTTCCAAATATTTCTCATGTGGGACTTTAATTGAATCCCCAACAGGTTCCAACTAGAATATGGATGGTAGGAATACAACAAATCTATATATTACATTAAAATTTAGCAAATGCTAGAACCTAAATGCTAGATAACCTTAATATTGTTAAATAACCTTAACATAGCTCACCATTCCACCATAACATTAACAATAACCCTTGATATAACCTCAATTCCTAAAATTATATGACTGAACCAATCCACCCTCCCCTAGCATAATTTAATATGACCCACTAATGCTGTCATTGTACCCTCACAAGTTGACAAATCATGAGTCAACCGCCTGTAAGCCCCATTAAGGCACCCATCCAGCACCCTCTCTCTCTCTCTCTCTCTCTCAACCCTACAAAAAAAAAAATCACAACCAACATGTCTTCCTCTTCTTGTCCTAATGTCATTGCGAACAACCCCACATCCCTCTATTCCTCTCCCTCCATGGCACCGCAATGCTAGTTGAACTCTCCTCCCTCCTTAGACAATGTGATCTGCCAACAAAGCCGAATAGGAGTAGGTAATTACCTCTTGTTCTTCCTGCATTGTACGTTTTTTTTTGAATTTTTAAGGCAAGTCCAGCCACTCAAACTCATTTTCATAATCGTACTCTATCTCATATCAAAACAAATACAAGAGGGGAATGTGTCGAACCGAGTATCCTCCCCAAACAATGTGATTCATTAACAAAGCCCAGTAGTAGGTAATTTTCCTCCACTTCTATTTCCACTTTTGTCCTCTATTACTTGCTCTTCCTTTTTTGGACCAGTCTGACTACTCAAACTCATTTTTCATACTCGTACCCATCTCACTTGTTGACAACATGTACAATGAGGGGAATCTATTGAAACAAGTAATTATCTAAGCGTAAAAGGGTACAGTATAGAGTTATTTTGGCCAAATCAAGTAATATTTATCCATTTTGGTAATGGGTTTTAAAAGGCCCCCATTTAAACAACATAAGCCACTTAAATCTTAAGGGGGGGCACATGGAAACTGCTCCATGACATTTGCAATCTACTCATACAGATAAAAAAAAATCTTATCACTTGAATTAATTTAAATTGAGCCAACTTGACTTAAACCCTAAAATTTCTCTATGGAGTAGATTGTAACTTATAAATGTTAAACAAAATTTCTCTAATTACATCATTGACCCTTGTAAATGTTAAACTGTTATTTTGAAAGTAATAAACACTATGAATATAAATGTTTTTAATATTGTAATATTGACCACATGTCCCCTTGTATACAATTTATACTACATATGCATTATGGAATTGATCAACTGCATATCGTCTGTATATGCTTTCGATCCCTTGATTATGAAGGAATAACTTGTTGGCTAATGGATAGACCCTTACAGAGTTCTCAACATCTATCCTCACTACACGAATGATCATTTGAAGGATGATGCAAAGCACCCTCTTTTTGTTTGTTGGACAAAGGCATGTACAAGAGATTTCAACATCTTCGGTAATGCTCCCTCCCACTACTGAGGCTTCATTATAACCTCAATCTACTAAATATTGCACGATAAGGCCTCTAACCAACTATGTACAATTAGATTGATTAAGCATTCTATTTTTAATTCAAAAGACTTTTTTGAAGCGACATTGATGAAGCTACATGTGCACCTTGGAGCCACTCCACTCCACTGTCATCTCCCAAGATCCACCACAATTGTCATAGTAGATAGGATAGGGAACCCTCCAAGAGCATCCATAGTTTCTCTATAGTATCTCTAAAATTTGGATAAACCACCCACTTTATTAAATTTAGACAATCATTTTTTTAGTACATACTACATCAACTACCCTAAAATTTCCATTATCTTTATTTTTTTATTGTTTTCTTCTCCCTCTTCCACTTTTTTTAATTATTTTTTTCTCTAAATATGTAATATCTACTTTTTATTACTTAATCCATTCCTTTATTATTTCTCTCTCCCAAAATTAAATGATATTTTAATATTTAGGGAATGGATTTCATTTCCTAAATTTAGAGAAGTACTATTCATGAAATCTAAATTTAGATAATGGAAAGGGTAAGCTGATGCAAAAGTTTTTTTTAGTAAAATGTAAAATTTACGATAAATTTTGTGTTTAGAGAAATTGATGTGGATGCTCTAAAGTATTATATCAACAATAGTTAGGTGAATTTCTGTCATGTTGGATTACATTGCTGAGACCTTCAAAGCCCCAACAACATGAGAAACTATAAATGTCCATCCACCCATTAAGATATGAAGTATCTATATCAAGCCATCTTACAGTCACAATTTCCACTTGATGCAATGGCAAATGGTAAGCATCCTTTAAAACATTAATTATAGTCTTCGGGCAAAATACTAATTCTTTTTTCCTCTCACAATGTCCCTAGGTTGTACAATAGTATGACAAAAGTATGCTATTGAAATATGGTTCCTCTAATAAAATGTTGAATCCATTGAGTGGGATAAAGGCTTAGTTGTAATTGTTGTAGAGGATTAAAATGAAAAGCATTGAAGAGCCAAGGAAGTTAATAATTGGTTCCTCTAATAGAATGTCCATAGAGGATTAAAATGAAAGCATTGATTGTCAACCAAGATATTTACCTTATTCACCCAACTGCTTATAAGAGAGATATTACTTTCATGGGGTCCCTTGGATATTGCCAGTGATCCTTAGGTGCCTCGCGTGGATTGTATTAATGTCAATATTGTCATCTTAGGCATATCACTCCAATTAGAATTGGCCCATTATGGAGGCAATTGACTTGCAAGTCACACTTCAAGACCATCACATTCATTAATGTTAACCATAAGTGGTTAAAGAGCCAACACAACTATCAAATGAAAGTCTACATTCATAGATGAGAAGACATTCCCAACAATGTCGACCTTTACATTGTTGGTTAACACTTTCTAGCGCACTCAAGGTCATTGAGGGATCAAAATTCACAAGTATGACTTGTCCAACCAAAAACGAGTGCAACTGACACCTAAGGAGGTTCAAAAAGATTGTATCTAGCATCATTCAGTGCATTGAAGCCCACAATGTCAAAACTCCACCGACCCCCACCCTTCCCCAGTGAGCCAATGCTACCAAAGCTACTTCCCCAATGAACCAACCACTCCAACAATCCCTTTCAATGCATCATCACACTTGGTCTCTGTGTCTCTAATGAAAGCCACATGGAGGTGGCATGTTCTTATTCCAAATGGGTTGCTATCCTTCCAAAACAATCAAAATGGGGATAGTAACTTAGTTGATCATATCATATTTACAGCTGTTGCATTATTGCACATTATTATAAAGGCTAAGATGAATTTGATGGTAGTAAATGTTGGACCTTTGTCCCAAAGTCCAAAAATCCAGATGGAAACAAATATTAGCATGTCAAAAGGTTCAGTTACTGTAAGAACAAATGCGGGAGAAAAAATAAAGATAGGAGAAATGCTGAGAACAAAACTGCAATATTGCAAATGTAAAAAATTATGTAAAATTAGGAAAGGAAATAATACCAAAAAACAACAAACTAGTTACTGGAAAAAAAAAAAAAAAAAAAGTACAAATAGTATATGTGATTTCCTTTCATCTTATAGGCCGAAATATTTATATTTAATCTATTATTTGAATCAAAAACGGCAGCCCGATGAACGAAGCTCCCATTATGCGGAGTCCCGAGGAAGGATCCATTGTACGCAGTCTTATCCTGCTTTTTGCAAGAGGTTGTTTTCAGGATTCGAACCCGTGACCTTTTGATCACAAAGCAACAACTTTACCGTTGTACCAAAGCTCCCCTTCAATCTATTATTTGAATCAAATTCTTGAATTTTAAAAGCCACCGTTCTCATTAAAAAGAGCATTAGCATGTTTCCTATTAAGTTGGATGTAGATTTATCCTGTCTGAAATTAGTGAAGCAAGTGAACTGGGACATGGCTCTGCTGTCGATTCAATGAAAACTTTGCGCTGACCTGCAAAACAAAGTGTCATTACCAGGACAGGTAACTGGCGTTGGTCCTAATGCTCAAGTTAGTGCTCGGTCTAGGAGAAAAAAGTAGCGAACTGTAGCAAATAGCTTACGCAAATAAAAGGCATCGCATATGATCCGGTGGTAAGAGCCCAAGACCCCCTAACGAGGGGTCAACGCCACGTGGAGGTCAAATGGCCAAGTAGCCCGCCGGAGAAGGGTGAGCCGACCAGACTTGGAAGAAATGGATAAGGCCGATCGGCCGACCAATGGACATTCGGTAGTAAAAGGCGCTCTGACCGGGTTGGGGTTCCGACGCTCAATGAAACAATGTCTCAGAGCCGAGAGAAAGTCACTCGCCTGGAAGTCTCCCCGGCATCTCAGCACAAGCGACAGGCGAGATGTGAGGAGTGTGCCGTCCGGACGATGTTCTCCATCCGGCCGGCCGGACGTACGTCCCGGCCGGCGGTAAAGGAGAACAGGAACATCTCCTGATAGCCGTCAAGTCACATGACTAAGCCATACTCCTAGTCTGACAACGGGGTGTCTTGTTGTCCCATCGAAGGCGGGATGGGACTGATGCAGTATGGCGTCAGGTAAGTTTTCTGACAGGCACACACCGAGGCATGGGCTGCGGATACGCACGCGCCTCGATAGGCGTGTAGGAGCTTTTTCATCGCCCTATATAAAGAACCGTAGACTTCGCCGGAGGTACGCATTCTACAAGCTTGGGAGCTCCTTTTTCCACTACTTACCTGAAGAACAACTGTTAGCACTACAAAAGCAAGCTAGACAGTATGCAATTGAGCAACATCGATTTTATGAGGAAGAAGCCTACCTCAATTTAATAGATGCACCACCATCAATGGAGAGGAGTTTTGCTATTACACAAAAACAATTACGAACATCAAGGGATTATAGACGTGAATTACAAGCAGAACTTGATTCACTACCATCCTCATCACAACAGTCCTCAAATTCAGGACAATTTTTATGCATGTTCACTGAGGTACAGACTGATACAGATGATAATGATTATCTTGATTACCTGCAATATTTAGCTTTGCAGGACATGCCTTCACCAGATAAATTTAATCTTTCATCTACTGAGGAATTCACTAATCCCTTCGCGGAAGGTGGTGGAGAAGAAGTAATAGCTGCAGGCACTAGTAATAGTGTTATTACAAAATCTACAGATTGGGTTTCTGATTACCCACAGTTGCAACAACTGCAAGAACAAATTTATTCTCAAGCAGAATCTGTATACAAACCGCCTGCTGATACAACTATGAATCCTGTTGGATATCGCCAAATCGAGCTCCTAAAGATAAACCAGTAAGTATGGCAGCTCCACCTACAATGAAGACAAAGTTCAAGCATAATGATCAGAATGAATGGTGGAATTTACCTACAGCCCATCAACAAACAGGGGCAATTCTGACACTCCCACCACAATTACACAGAATAGAAGATGTCTTCTTAAGATGGGAAGCAGTTACTAAAAATGTAGTGGCCTTGCAAAATTTTACAGATACACAGGACAAAGCCGACTATATTGAAAATTTACTGGGAGAAACAGAAAGATTAACTTGGATACAATGGCGAATGGCTTATCCAAATGAGTATCAGGAGTTAATCAATTCTAGCGACGGGAGAAATGGTACGCAGAATATTATTTCCCAAATAAGAAGAGTATTTTTACTTGAAGATCCATTCCAGGGATCAACTGACATGCAGGATAGAGCATATAGAGATCTGGAAAGATTAAGCTGTCAACAGGTAAAAGACATTATTCCATTTCTGACTGATTATATGCATCTTGCTTCAAAGACAGGAAGATTATTTACTGGATCAGAGTTATCTGAAAAATTCTGGCTTAAACTTCCTGGCGAATTGGGTCGCCGTATTAAAGCGGCATTTGAGGAAAAATATCAAGGTAATACTATGGGCGTCCATCCTAGAGTTATATTTACTTATAAATATCTGGAGGAAGAATGCAAGAAGACGGTCTTTAGTAGATCTTTGAAAGATTTATCCTTCTGCAATCAAATGCCTATTCCTGGATATTACAAGGACCCAAAGAAGAAATATGGACTCAGGAAGTCCACCACTTACAAGGGCAAACCACATCAGACGCATGCAAGGGTAGAGAAAAAGAAGCATCTACTGCGAAACAAGAAGTGCAAATGTTTCCTCTGCGGAGAAGAAGGTCATTTTGCACGAGATTGCCCTAAAGAATTCAAAAATACAAAGAGAGTGGCTTTATTTGAAGGATTAGAAATTCCCGATGATTATGAGATACTATCTGTACAAGAAGGAGATGAAATCTTTGATGCAATATTCAGTATATCTGAAGGGGAAGACCACCAGGTGAACACGGTTCTTAATCAAGAATTCCTATTTGTTTTTATAGAACAAACAAATTCTTATATGATAGGAAAGACAGAAGGGTGGCAACCTATGGTAAAGATACCAAAAGCTCAGCATGACTGTAATCATATATGGGAGATTAATGGAGAAATAACTGCCTCGTACCAGAGATGTACGTGCTGCAAAAGGGAAACAATGCAGAAGCACCGAATGCACTGTAGTACTTGCTATATAACTTCATGTGGCATGTGCACAAGAAACTATTTTGACATGAGCATACCAATAGAAAGGTCAGTCCCGATTCCTTTTTCTCCAACAACATTGATGCAAGAACAGCAAAATTATATAGCATGGTCAGCAGCTGAGATTGAAAGATTAAAGCAAGAAATTGCCAGTATCAAACTGTTAGCAGAAATTCAGATGGAAACAGTCAAAAAGGAATTTGCTGCTGAGAAAAAAGAGCTGGTAAGAATCAACAGTGCTAATACACTTGAAGTATGCACTGAAAATGAAGAACTTCATTTCAAGATTGACCGTTTGGAATTAGAAAACAGAGATTTACTAAGAAGATTGGAGAAAGGCAAAGAAACCATCAACCCTGAAAATCCTGAGGAAGATGAAGAGGTTTATGAAGAAGAAGTACATGTTCTAATTGACTCAGGAAGGGAAAAGGTATTTTCTATTGAAAAGGCGGAACAACCAAGACCAAAAACTAATGGCCTCTTCAACCTGGTTGTTGAGCTTTTTATTCCAGGAGTTGATAGCTTCAAAGTAAATGTCATCCTGGATACTGGAGCCACTACTTGTTGCATCGATCAGGTATCCATACCTCCTCTGGCTATTGAAGATAATACCTTTGTTGTTAATTTCAGTGGTATAAACTCCAAGACAACGGCCAATAAGAAGTTGAAATACGGAAATATGAAGATAGGGGAACATCAGTTCAGAATACCCTATACTTACGCTTTTCCATTAACATTGGGAGGGAATATCACAATGATCTTAGGTTGCAATTTCATCAGAGCTATGCATGGAGGAGTTCGTATTGAAGGAAACGAGGTAACATTCTATAAAAATGTTACAACCATACATACTCAACAGATTGTTCCTGCAGCCCCCATTATTGAAGAATTGGAGCTGGAAGAAAAGGAATACAATCAGATTCAGGAACAGGTATGTTTATGGCAACCTGGGCAATACCTCCAAGATTTGATTACTGAATTAACTTATACAGGCTATATTGGAGATAATCCAATGAAGTATTAGGAGTCTAATATGGTAACTTGCAAACTGGAAATCAAAAATCCACTTGCAAACTGGAAATCAAAAATCCAGATTTAATTATTGAAGATCGACCTCTCAAGCATGTTACTCCCCAAATGCAAGATTCTTTCAGAAAGCACATTAAGTCCCTGCTAGATTCGAAGGTAATAAGACCCCGTAATAGTCGTCATAGAACTACTGCAATCATTGTTTACTCAGGTACTACTGTGGACCCAAGAACGGGAAAGGAATCAAAAGGAAAAGAAAGGATGGTTTTCAATTATAAAAGATTGAATGATAATACTCACAAGGATCAGTACAGTCTTCCAGGTATTAATACTATCATACATAGAGTTGGAAGAAGTAAGATCTTTTCTAAATTCGACCTCAAAAATGGGTTCCACCAAGTAGCCATGGATCCTGATTCGATACCATGGACGGCCTTCTGGGTTCCTGACGGGCTTTTTGAATGGCTCGTAATGCCCTTTGGACTCAAAAATGCTCCAGCAGTATTTCAGCGAAAAATGGACAATTGTTTTAAAGGAACTGAGGATTTTATAGCTGTTTATATTGATGATATTCTTGTCTATTCAGAAACTGAAGAGCATCGGGAACATCTGAAGATTCTTCTAAAAATATGCAAGAAGAAAGGGCTAATATTAAGCCCAACAAAGATGAAAATTGGCAGCTCTAATATAGAATTTCTGGGAGCTACTATTGGAAATTCAAAAATTAAACTCCAGTCACATATTATTTCAAAGGTAGCCAATTTCAGCAAAGAAGAGTTGCAAACTACCAAAGGATTAAGATCTTGGCTTGGGATCTTAAATTATACTCGCTCTTATATCCCTAATCTGGGAAAAATTCTTGGTCCTCTATATTCCAAAACATCACCAAATGGGGAGAAGCGTATGAATTCTCAAGATTGGGCTCTTGTTGACAAGATAAAAACTATGATTAAAGACCTCCCGAACTTAGCAATACCTCCTACAAATTGCTATGTCATTATTGAATCAGATGGTTGTATGGAAGGATAGGGAGGGGTTTTAAAATAGAAGCCTCAAAAGTATGATCCAAAAGCAGCAGAATTAATAAGCGCCTATGCAAGTGGCAAGTTTTCCCCATTAAAATCTACCAATGATGCGGAGATTCATGCTATTATGAATTGCATGAATAGTTTCAAGATATATTATCTTGACAAAGAGGAGCTTCTCATTCGTACCGACTGCCAAGCAATCATAAGCTTCTTTAATAAAACCGCACAAAACAAGCCTTCGCGAGTCCGATGGATAGCATTCACGGACTTTATTACTGGATTGGGCATTCCTATTACCTTCCAGCACATAGAAGGTAAAGACAACACCTTAGCTGACACACTATCTCGTTTGGTTTCTTTCATTTCAGGTCCATGGACCCTGTCAAACGAAGACGAGTTAATTATTCAGCAATGGGAGGAAGCAATTCAGCAGCTTCAGGCCAAGCCCAGCATCAAGGCAGCTTCATATCTGGAGAACCTTATCACTTTCTGGCTCAATACAAAGAAGTCTCCTGTAGCCGCGGCCCATGGGTATGCACTACCCATGAAGAAGATGCCAGAAGACATCATACTTTTCTGCAACTACAGAGCACCATCCAGCACATGGTGGACACACCACCATGAGACAACAGAGCGTGGTGAGCCCAGAAAATCCAAAGAAGATTTTACTTTAATAATTAAAGCAGATTCGAATTCACATGGACTGAGCCTCGGGGAGCCGTCCAAATGAAAGAGAATCTAGCCTTAGCTGTAAAGCTTGTAGGATGTGTTGTAAAGCTTGTAAAGGGATAAGAAAGAAGAACAGATAAGGATACTCGTGAGTGATGATGAGGCCCACATGTGCACTCAGCTCATCTCTATCCTTCTCCTTCTCTTTCCTATATAACCCTCTAGTGAGCTCATTGCAGAACACACACCGAATTCCGGTACAAGTTCTACTCTGAGAAGTCTTAAGTTTGTAAGTCTTTAGCTATTTAAAGCTTTCCAACTTCCTTTTCTTGTAAGTTAGTCCTGTACTTTCTCTTTGGTACATTATCTAAGTTATTTTGAAAAGAAGCGTTTCCGCAAGAGAAAGTACAGGACTAAATTACAAGAAAAGGAAATTGGAAAGCTTTAAATAGCTAAAGACTTACAAACTTAAAACTTCTCAGAGTAGAACTTGTACCGGAACTCGGTGTGTGTTCTGCAATGAGCTCACTAGAGGGTTATATAGGAAAGAGAAGGAGAAGGATAGAGATGAGCTGAGTGCACATGTGGGCCTCATCATCACTCACGAGTATCCTTATCTGTTCTTCTTTCTTATTCCTTTACAAGCTTTACAACACATCCTACAAGCTTTACAGCTAAGGCTAGATTCTCTTTCATTTGGACGGCTCCCCGAGGCTCAGTCCATGTGAATTCGAATCTGCTTTAATTATTAAAGTAAAATCTTCTTTGGATTTTCTGGGCTCACCACGCTCTGTTGTCTCATGGTGGTGTGTCCACCATGTGCTGGATGGTGCTCTGTAGTTGCAGAAAAGTATTGAATAAAGATGTCTTTACAGCTGTAACGCTGGGTAAGGCATCTTTAAAGTAAAGTTCTTTTGAGTGCTCGCCTCGGATGCTGAAATCTGCTTTTTTGATATCATGGATAAGCTTTAGCTCGAGGATATTGTGGATGAGCTGGTCTGCAACGGTCTTTTCAATGTCGGCAAGATGTCTTCTGGCATCTTCTTCATGGGTAGTGCATACCCATGGGCCACGGCTACAGGAGACTTCTTTGTATTGAGCCAGAAAGTGATAAGGTTCTCCAGATATGAAGCTGCCTTGATCCTGGGCTTGGCCTGAAGCTGCTGAATTGCTTCCTCCCATTGCTGAATAATTAACTCGTCTTCCTTTGACAGGGTCCATGGACCTGAAATGAAAGAAACCAAACGAGATAGTGCAGCTATTACTTCTTCTCCACCACCTTCCGCGAAGGGATTAGTGAATTCCTTAGTAGATGAAAGATTAAATTTATCTGGTGAAGGCATGTCCTGCAAAGCTAAATATTGCAGGTAATCAAGATAATCATTATCATCTGTATCAGTCTGTACCTCAGTGAACATGCATAAAAATTGTCGTGAATTTGAGGACTGTTGTGATGAGGACGGTAGTGAATCAAGTTCTGCTTGTAATTCACGTCTATAATCCCTTGATGTTCGTAATTGTTTTCGTGTAATAGCAAAACTCCTCTCCATTGATGGTGGTGCATCTATTAAATTGAGGTAGGCTTCTTCCTCATAAAATCGATGTTGCTCAATTGCATACTGTCTAGCTTGCTTTTGTAGTGCTAACAGTTGTTCTTCAGATAGCGGTTGATAGCCTGAAACCCGTTTAACTACTTGCTCAACCTCTTTTCCTTTTTGTGCTGTATTTTCAGGATAGGTTGCGACGTATTCATCATATTTGGCCGCATCTTCTTCATCACTGCAACAGTAATGACAACCTTGGCAAAAAGGATTAGCTTTGTTACTGGAGCAAACCTGATGTTCTTAAGGCGCCTGATTTCTTGTTGTGGATCCGAAACCGAATACAAGACCAGATGCAATATTCCTAGTTGTGGATCCAAAACCAGATACCCCTCTTTCTGTTGAGCCTAACAGCTCTACTTCTCTCACCATAGGTGTAGTAATCTGCTCAATAATTAGTTGTGCAATACACTCTTGTTTATTAAGAAATATATCATCATTAGTTGTGTTGAAGGCCATCACCTTAACTTCTCCTCGATAATCTGAGTCAATAACTCCTCCCATAATAATAATGCCCCTCATTGCTGTACTAGATCTGGGAGCTATTCTTGCATATGTGTTTTGTGGAATTTGAATGCAGATACCTGTTTGTAATAAAGACCTACCAAGAGCAGGTATATCTTAAGCATGAGTGATAGAAATATCATACCCCGCAGCTCCTGGTGTTCGCCTAACAGGAAGTTGTGCAAGTGAATGTATTCTTTTGACAATCAATTCAGGACCTCTTTCTTCTTCCACAAGTACTGCAATTGTATGGCTTGTCAACTCTTCCTCATCTGATTGTATCTCTTCATCCCTTGAATTAAACTTAGGTGGGGATGATGAGGTCGCCGCTTGATACTGATCAAACTGTAGTGAAACACTGCCATCAAGCATATTTCTGATATTTACCTCTATCGGTTGCATTGGTATATTCACAGTTGACTGCCTTATAACCCAGTTATGTCCTAAGACATCTCTGGTGTTATAACTTCTTCCGGGAAGGGCTCTTACACCATGGCTTGCCAGATAGTCTACCACATTCTGGATTTCATAGGCAAAACCCACATTAGGTGTATTAGACAGTCTACCTACCAATCCCCGAGTGATTAGTAAGTTAGCTTCTCCATTTCGCCAATTTTCATATCCTCGTGCAAGTATTGATACCTGTATATTTCTGTAAAAATCAGAAATTGTAAGCATAGTATCAGGTATCACATAAACCAATTGACTTCCATGTGTCAAGTCAATTTCCATTGTTGCGAAGATGGCTTGATCGCCTTGCCACCTATTGTCTCTGAAGACAACCAATGCTAGTGTACCTTCTTCCTGCCTGTGTAAGATTTGAATTCTTACTTGTATTACTCCCATATGGAGAAAACGCGGACGAGCACTAGCTAAGAAGATCATGCTAGCTGGATACTTCTGGCCGACTTTACAAGCAGATGCCGCTCGGACAGTGTCAACGTGTCTTTCATGCCAAAAGTACCATAACTTCAACCACCGACCGGCGGAAGAAATGAAGACATCAACGGTTTCATGTCCGTTCGATCAATGGGGAATGGATATTGTTGGTCCATTCCCGATGGCGACCGGGCAGCGGAAATTTTTGCTAGTGGCGGTTGATTATTTTTCCAAGTAGGTGGAGGCCGAGCCGCTAGCCAAGATCACCGAACAGATGGTCAAAAAAATTATCTGGCAACACATCATCTGTCGGTTCGGCATCCCTCGCCGATTGATCTCAGACAATGGGCGGCAATTCACAAGGAAGATGCTAGGGGATTAATGCAAAAGCTACGGCATCGAGCAACACTTCACATCCGTGGCTTATCCCCAAAGCAACGGTCAAGCCGAAGTGGCCAATCGGGAAATTCTTCGTATTCTGCGCGCTCGGCTCGACCATTTGGGAGAAAGTTGGCCAGATGAAGTGCCGGGCGTCTTATGGGTCATCCGAACGACTCCGAAGGAAGGGACGGGCGTCACACCGTTCCATTTGGTGTATGGCGACGAGGCGGTCATTCCGGTTGAAGTCGGTGTTGAGTCCGTCCGGAGGATGAGATATGATGATGGCAACGCCGAACGAAGGAATATGGAGCTGGATTTGGTCGACGAGTAGCGAGCCAAGGCGTCCGTTCGGCTGATGGCGTACCGGCAGCGGATGAAGCAAAACTACAACCGCCGCGTAATCCCCAGATCATTCCAGGTCGGCGATCTCATCTGGAAGAAAGTCAAGCCGGTCGGCGACGTCGGCAAGCTTGAAGCTCCTTGGGTATTATTTGGAGGATGAAGCCGGGCGGCAGCTAGATCGACCGTGGAGTGCAAATCATCTCCAGCCTTATCGAGCTGGATGAAAGGTGCACGAATGTAATTCATTTTTGTATATGCTAGTCGCCTGTGTACTTGTAATGCAGGAAGCAAAAAGATGAAAACACATTGAGCATCCTCCGCCGAACGGCTTACTGCGTGAAGACCTCGTGCCGTTCGACCGGGGCATATAAATATACGAGACGAATGCTCGAGGACGAAGACCCCGCGCCGTTCGACAGGGGGAATTGTATCCGAGCCAAAGGCTCTATATTGAAGGCCCCGGACCGTTAGGCTGGAGGTATATTAAACAAGCCGCACGCTCGATATCGAAGACCCCTCGCCCCTCGGCAAGGCGTATATAATCAGTTAAAAGTTAGCCGTAAAGACCGTCGAGCTCCGACGTTAAATATCGAGAGACGAGCCGGCGTCTATAAACGTCCGAGCGGAAGACCGTCGAGCTCCGACGTTAAATATCGAGAGACGAGCCGGCGTCTATAAACGTCCGAGCGGAAGACCGTCGAGCTCCGACGTTAAATATCGAGAGACGAGCCGGCGCCTATAAACGTCCGAGCGGAGGACCGTCGAGCTCCGACGATAAATATCGAGAGACGAGTCGGCGTCTATAAACGTCCGAGCGGATAGCCAGTCATATGATGCAATCAACGATAGCCTGGTTATACGGCTGAGCGGCTCGCTTATCAAAAATGTACGGAAAACCCCTTTGGGGGTAAGGCACAAAGAAAAAGTGTGTCAGTGGAAGATAGGGATATTAGCATGTAAATGCCGAGCGGTTACGTTCGAAAGCCTAGCAGCTGCTCGGTCGCATGATAGATGTCATTAAGACGATCGAATTGAGCCGGACAGAAGCGTGGTGCCGAGCGGAATAGATATAAAGAACACTTTGGCGTGACGATGGAAAAATGCCTTGCTAAAACAGAAGTGAAAAGAGCAGAAGGTCATCTATTACTCATTAGGTAAATCAAATAAGTCATTACAGAGATAAGTTGGGCAGAACGAAGGGAATACAAAAAAGTTCATAAAACCGCTCCTCACACATCAAAATCAAAAAGAGCGTCGGTTGATTTGAGAAGGGAAAACTTCCCACTTGCATAAGCACTGATTAATTCTGAAGTTTTTGGATCGTATTTTTGAGGTTTCCACTTTAAAACACCTCCCCAACCTTCCATACAGCCATCGGCTTCAATTATCACATAGCACTGTGCGGGTGGTATAGCTAATTCAGGTAAATCCTTGATGATAGATTTTACCTTATCAACCACGGCCCAATCTTGGCCATTCATGCGTTTTTCACCATTGGGGGACGTCTTGGAATATAGTGGCCCAAGAATTTTTCCCAGATTAGGGATATATGAGCGGGCGTAATTGAGAATTCCCAACCAAGATCTTAACCCCTTCGTAGTTTGCAGTTCTTCTTTCTTGAAATCAGCTACCTTGGAAATAATATGGGGTTGAAGTTTGATTTTTGAATTTCCAATGGTTGCTCCCAAGAACTCTATTGTGGGACTACCGATCTTCATTTTTGTGGGGCTTAATATAAGCCCATTTCTTCGGCATATATTAAGAAGGACTTTGAGATGCTCCCTATGTTCTTCCTCTGTTTCTGAAAAAACCAAGATGTCATCAATATAAACTGCTATAAATTTTTCCGTACCTCGGAAGCAGTTATCCATTTTTCTTTGGAAGATTGCAGGGGCATTCTTTAAACCAAATGGCATTACCAGCCATTCAAAGAGTCCCTCAGGTACCCAGAATGCCGTCCATGGTACTGAGTCAGGATCCATGGCTACTTGGTGGAAGCCACTTTTAAGATCAAATTTGGAGAAGATTTTACTTCTTCCAACCTTATGAATAATGGTATTAATACCAGGTAGGCTATACTGATCTTTATGGGTATTGTCATTCAGCCTTTTGTAGTTGAATACCATTCTCTCCTTGCCTTTTGTTTCCTTCCCTGTCTTAGGATCGACTGTTGTACCAGAATGCACTATGATAGCTGTAGTTCTGTGGCAGCTAGTACTTGGTCTGATAACTTTCAAATCAAGAAGGGCTTTTATATGATTACGAAAAGAATCCATCATCTGGGGAGTTACATGTTTAAGAGGTCTATCCTCAATTGTTAAATCTGGATTCTTAATTGCCAGTCTGCAAGTAACTTGATTAGAAGCCCAATACTTCATAGGATTATTTCCAATATAACCGGTATTGGTTAATTCAGAAATCAAATCTTGGAGATGTTGTCCGGGTTGCCATAGACATACCTGCTCCTGGATTTGATTGTACTCTTCTTCCTCGAGCTCTAATTCTTCTATTGCAGGGGCTGTAGGTACAACCTGTTGAGTATGAATTGTTGTAATGTTTTTGTAGAAGGTTACCTCATTGCCTTCTATGCGGATTCCCCCATGCATAGCTCGGATAAAATTGCAGCCCAGAATCATAGTAATATTCCCTCCTAATGTTAATGGAAAAGCATAGGTATAGGGTATTCTGAATTGATGCTCCCCTATCTTCATACTTCCATATTTCAGCTTCTTGTTTGCGGAAGTCCTTGAATTAATGCCACTGAAATTGACAACAAATGTATTATCCTCAATAGCTAAAGGAGGTATTGATACCTGGTCAATACAACAAGTAGTAGCTCCGGTGTCAAGGATTGCATTGACTTTGAAACTTTCAATTCCCGGAATAGAGAGTTCTACTACCAGATTAAAGAGCCCATTTGTTTTTAGCTTTGGCTGCTTGGCTTCCTCTATGGAAAATACCTTTTCTTTTCCTGAATTCATAAGAACATGAGCTTCTTCCTCAAATATTTCTTCTTCCACTTGAAAAACTTCCTTCCCTTTTTCTAATCTTCCTCTGAGATCTTTATTTTCAAGCTCAAGAAGATCTATCTTTAGTTTAAGCTCCTCATTCTCAGTATCAACTTCTAGTATATTGGCATTTTGAATTCTGAGCAAATCTTCCTTCTCAGTAGCATATTCTTTCTTTAGCTGGTCAATCTGGATTTCGGCCAGTAATTTTGTACTTGCAACTTCTTGCTTAAGTCTCTCAATTTCAGCTGCTGCCCAAGTAATATAGTTTTGCTGTTCCTGAATTAAATTAGTTGGAGTAAAAGGAACAGGGACTGACCTTTCTACTGGTATGCTCATGTCAAAATAATTTCGGGTACACATCCCGCATGAAGTAATCTGGCAAACACCGCAATGCATTCGGTGTTTTTGCATAGTGATTCTTTTACAGCAAGAACACTTCTGATATGGAGATGCTATTTCTCCATTAATTTCCCAAATGTGGTTACAGTCATGCTGTAACTTAGATACCTTCACCATTGGTTGCCATCCTTCCGTTTTTCCTATCATATATGAATTTGTTTGCTCTATAAAGACAAATAGCATTTCTTGATTAAGGATGGTGTTCACCTGGTAGTCTTCTCCTTCAGATATACTGAATATGGCGTCTGAAGGTGCATCTCCTTCTTGTACTGACATGATTTCATAATCCTCAGGAATTTCGATGCCTTCGAAAAGAGCTACTCTTCTAGTGTTTTTGAATTCTTTAGGACAGTCTCTTGCAAAGTGCCCCTCTTCTCCACACAGAAAACATTTGCATTTTTTGTTTCTGAGTAGGTGCTTCTTTTTCTCTACTCTGGCATGTGTTTGATGGGGTTTGCCTTTATATAAGTGGTTGACCGCCTAAGTCCATATTTCTTTTTAGAATCTTGGTAATACCCTGGAATTGGCATTTGACTACAGAAGGACAAATCTTTAAGGGATCTGCTAAATGCCGCCTTCTTGCATTCTTCTTCCAAGTACTTATAGGTAAAAATTACTCTGGGATGCACTCCCACAGTATTCCCTTGATACTTTTCATCAAAGGCAGATTTGATTCGCCTGCCTAATTCTCCCGGAAGCTTAAGCCAGAATTTCTCAGATAATTCCGGTCCAGTAAAAAGCCTTCCTGTCTTGGAAGCAAGATTCATATAGTCAGTAAGAAACGGGATAAGATCCTTTACCTGCTGACAGTTTAGCCTTTCAAGATCTCGATATGCTCTATCTTGCATATCCGTCGATCCTTGAAACGGATCTTCTAGCATAAATACTCTCCTAATCTGAGAGATTATATTTTGAGTGCCGTTTCTTCCATCACTAGAGTTGATCAACTCCTGATATTCATTTGGATACGCCATTCGCCACTGTATCCAAGTTAGCCTCTCTGTTTCCCCTAATAAATTTTCAATGTAGTCGGCTTTGTCTTGGGGATCTGAAAAGTTTTGTAGAGCAACTATATTTTTAGTTATAGCTTCCCACCTCAAGAATACATCTTCTATTCTGTTAAGCTGAGGAGGTAGCGTCAAGATTGCTCCTGTTTGTTGGTGCGCTGTGGGTAGATTCCACCATTCGGATTGATCTTGCCTTTTAAAATTCTGTTTTGGAAGTGGAACTGAATGACTTACAGGCTCATCCTTCGGAGCTCGATTAGGGGGATATCCCACAGGGTTCATTGTTGTGTCAGCAGGCGGTCTATAAGCAGATTCCGCCTGGGAATAAATTTGCTCCTGCAGCTGTTGCAATTTAGGATAGTCAGAAACCCAATCATCAAATTGACTGGTACCTGGATGTTTTTCTTCAGTGCCAGCTGCTGCTACTATCTCCCCACCACCTTCCGCAAATGGATTAAGAAATTCATTTTCTGGCGCAAAAGATGTTGGTGTAGCCTGTAAAGCTAAGTATTGCCGCTTTTTCGAGGGGGGTCATCTTTATCACTATATCACAAGTCCTCCCCTCAAGTTTAGTCGAAGGAGACTGCAAGTCCGACTACCTGGACACTTGGTATTTTTGCAACTCTTCTTCCCGACCAGGCACTTTACTGGCTTGGCCACCGGTTAGGCGACCCCGAGGTTAACGCCGCTTAGATCAAATGTTGACGATACTTAGCAGTTTGCTCTCTTTTCTCATCTTTTTTCCCGGGCGACCTCCTATACTCAATGCCTTTTAATTACTACTGATGTCATCCCAATTTCTTGGAAATCGCTCAAATCCTTTGCCATTAATGCAAAGCATGCCGAGCATGCTTTTCCATCATGCGCCTATTGATCATTTCCATTCCCCATTAATGCCAATTTTGTGCCCCAATTTCGTGCCGTCGAATGTCTGATGTGATAGGTGATTGTTAAGATTTGATGTGACAACTACCTTTTGAATTTTGACGGCCCAGAGAAAGTCTCATTTTTCTAAGCCCTTGATTGGACAACTCTGAATAATCGACAAGGTTTTTATGGCCACCGCTTCTCCTCGCACTATATCACCTCCACCTTCGTTTTCATCTGCTCAGCTTTCTGCTCTCTGTTACTCATCACCAGCGATTCATATCTAGTAAGTTCCTTCTCCTTTCCCCTTTTAATATTTGATCTGCACCTTTCGTCTTCTCCTCCATATGGCGCACTCTCCTTCTCCTCCTACTACCATATTAGGCCTATAGTACACCTTCACCTCGTCGAACTTCAATGGCGACAAGATTGACAGATGAACCTCACATACCATATTCCCTCCGACCATAAGCTCACCATTCCTTCCGTCTACGCCCGTCCCCAACACTCCTCCTGAGGATTTCCTAACTTTCTTTAAGGACCAACTGTATGCTGGCCTTCGTTTCCTAATCCACCCGTTTTTTCCGAAGTCTGTAGATACTTCCACATTTCATTGCATCAACTAGTACCCAACTCTTTTAAGCTACTATACGGAGTGGTAATACTATTCCGTTTGTACAGGATTCCTTTTAATCCACATATTTTTAACTATTTTTATTACCCTAATCAATCCGAGTCGAGCGTCTTCCTCTTTAAAGCACGGGTCGACATCGTGTATTTTGCTAAGATGTCTTCTTCCAACAAGGGTTGAAAGTCTCATTGCTTCCATGTTCGACTTCCCGGCTGAGCTACCTTCCCAACCGGGTGGCAAATGCACCCAATCCCCCAGAGCTGAGAAAATATTTGTAGAAGCGGACCCACCTCCAAGTCGCGACGCAGCTAACCGACCTAAAGTATCACATAAACAAGCTACTACTAGAGGGTGTTCTATATATGTTTGGATTGAGTCCCGTCCGTGCCCGACTGCCCTGCACATTTGGTGAGCAGCTTTGTCTTCCCTTGTTTTTGGATCTAAGGGATCTTTTCTTCTCTTTTGCAGCAAAAGTGATGTTTAGGGATTTACTGAGCGACTCCACTAAGTTTACTGATGGAGAGCTGGAACCTCATGGAGTTACCGAGTTAGAGAGGCATAGGCTATTGCCGATCGGGACCTCAGAAGCGCAGACCTGCGAAGGGGAAGCGAGCAAAGTAGCGGGAAGTGACGCTGCTGCCAACACTACCAAGCTACCTCTCAAGCGACCCTCCTTGGTGGTCGTAGCGGTGCCTTCAAAGTCAACAACTTCCACAAAAGCATTGATTCAGCGCCAACACCACAAAAACTCTGAATGGAAGCTACTGTCAACTCGATCACTTCAATCCCCCAAACTTCTGTCATCGCGTCTACACATCGACCACCTTCCGAGCGAGGAGAGAGCCCCACTTCTGCCGCCCTCGAAGGAGCCACGGGCAGACCAACTCCCCCATCCTCCGACCGAAAGCCTTCCCTCTCCAAACTGCCGTCTGGTGCAATCGTTGTACAACCTCTAACTTATCTGCACCCAGCGCCGGTCGAACCTGCAATCCCTTTCTCCACCATTCGCTCTGCTCCAACGTCGAAATCCAAGGGTTAAAGCCAACTCAGAGTCGATTGGCTCCAGTTCACGTAGGCATGTAACGATCATCCTTAGATTGCCAACAAACGAGTGGTGTTACCCATAGTTGTCAATAGCCCCAATAGCCCTCGCTATAGCGAATAGCGAGGCGAGGCGAGGCGACGGCCTGGGGCGATGAGTGGCTACGCGCAACGATCTTGACGATAGCGATCGCTATTGGCGCTATCCTCGCTATAGCGAGGATGGCAATAGCGCCCGTAGCAGGGCTATTGCAAAATGTAGCACAGATTTAGTTTTTTAACCCATTTGCCTAATTTTTTAGGCTTATTTTTTAAAGGCCCATTACATAAATTTTTTAGGCCCATTTTTTAAAAAACCTGGATCTGCTCTCAAACCCTCCTAAGAAACCCTACCAATTTTTATTTTTTTAAAACTGGATCGCTGAATCTGCGCAAGGGTCGGACAGCTGCTTCTCCTGATCTCACTGCTCTCCTAAGAAAGTCTGCGCTTCTCCTGATCTCGCTGCTCTCCTAAGAAACCTGCGCTTCTCCTCTGGTCTGCGCAAGGGACGGCTGCTTCTCCTAATCTCGCTGCTCTCCTAAGAAACCTGCGCTTCTCCTCTGGTCTGCGCAAGGGACGGCTGCTTCTCCCAATCTCGCTGCTCTCCTAAGAAACCTGCGCTTCTCCTCTGGTCTGCGCAAGGGACGGCTGCTTCTCCCAATCTCGCTGCTCTCCTAAGAAACCTGCACAAGGGACGACTGCTTCTCCTCTGGTCTCTGCCTCGCCTCGCCTTGCTCTCCTGCTTCTTCCACTCTACACAACCTTCTCCTCCTACTGGTTGTGTGCTTCATTTTTGAATATTACAAGGTAATAAATACATCCAATTCCTCTCTATCTGCACCTGTTTGATGAATGAGTGTGCACATCTTGAAATAAATGTTTCTGGATTCTACAAACATTGATTAAAGTTTTGTTTTTTCTTTATTTTTCAGAGTTTAAAAGATGGAAAACTTACAAGAAGATATAAAAAAAAAAAAGATATTGGATGGAATTATGGGAGGATGGTCAACCCAGACAAAGATTGTTGATGGAATAATATGCAACTTTTGCCAAAAAGTTACCAAGGGTGGGATAACAAGGCTCAAACAACATCTTGTTGGAGGATTTAAAAATACAAAACTTTGTCCAAAAGTCCCAGCAATAGTTAAGCAAGAAATGAAAGATCACTTTGAAGAAAAGTTAGCCCAAAAAACTGTCATGGATTCCATACCTCACTTTGATGATGTTTTTGACATACAAGAAGAGCAAGGAGATGATATTGACTCACACAGGGATCCCTCTAGTAGAAAGAGGTCGACATCTATTTCTTCCTCGGCCAACTCGTCAATATTAAAGCCAAAAAACCTCGGCAATTGGGACCTATAAATGCTTTCTTTAAGCTAGAAGCCAAGAATCAAGGTGGCAAAGGACCCCAATTTAATGAAGTTCAAAAAAAACTCAGGTCTGATGCAGCTCAAAAATTTGCAAGGTGGATGTATGATGCTGGAATCGCATTCAATGCGGTCAAATATGATAGTTTCAAGCCAATGATTGAAGCAATTGGACAATATGGTCCTGGGATGAAACCACCTAGTTATCATGAGGTGAGAGAACCTCTTTTGAAAGAAGAGATCAACCATACAATGCTGATTTTGAAACAAAATGAAGAAGAGATGGCGAAGAATAGTTGTACTTTAATGGCTGATGGGTGGAGAGATAGAAAGGGGAGATCACTTATCAATTTCTTAGTGAATACCCCAAAAGGCAGCATGTTTATTGAATCAGTTGATGCATCTAGCTACTCTCATACCGGTAAGAAGATGTTTGAGTTTCTTGACAAGTTTGTGCAAAGAGTTGGGGTGCATAATATTGTTCAAGTGGTCACCGACAGTGCATCGAATAATGTTTTTGCTGGTGAGAAAATCTAATATACTAACTTACATCATCTTTTCAATTTCATAAATTAGTTTGATTAACTAATCTATTAGGCTCTTGTTCTTTACAGGAAAGAAGTTGATGGATAACTATCCAAATTTGTATTGGACCCCGTGTGCAGCACATTGTTTGGATTTGATGTTTGAGGACGTATTCAAAATGCCGGATTTGAAGAGGGCGCTTGAGCGGGCAATCATTGTTAACGGATATATTTACAACCGAACTATGTTGTTAAACATGATGAGAGAGTTCACTGGCCAAAGAGACCTTATAAGGCCAGCTAAAACTCGTTTTGCCACTGCTTTCTTGACTATGAGAAGCTTTCAGCAGCATAAGCAAAATTTGAGAAAGATGTTTACTTCATAAAATTGGAGTAAAAACAAATTCGCGAAGGAACAAACTGGTAAGCAAGCGCAGAAAATTATATTGATGCCTTCATTTTGGAATTCCATCATTTATGCTATGAAAGTTGGTGGGCCATTATTGGAAGTACTTCGGTTGGTGGATGGGGAGAAGAAGTCTGCCATGGGTTATATATATATGAGGCAATGGATAGGGCTAAGGAGAAAATAGCAAAAGCCTTCGGTAATAATGAGGATAGGTACAAAGATGTTTTTGAGATAATTGACCATAGGTGGCAGTTGCAGCTCCATCAAGATTTGCATGCAGCGGGTTATTTCTTGAACCCCGAGTTCTTTTACTCAAATTCTGAGATAGAACAAGATGAAGAAGTAGTTATGGGGTTGTACAATTCAATCAGTAGGTTGACTGATGATCCCGAGTCAGAGGGAACAATACATACAGAGTTGTTAAAATACAAACAAGCAAAAGGTCTTTTTGGAAAGCAAATTGCAATCCAAATGAGAAAGGTTGTATCACCAAGTATGAAAATATATTTACTCTTTTTTTTTTTGAAATAAATTCAATGAGAAATACTAATATAAGTATATAACTATTGTTATTAACTAGCTGCATGGCGGAACTCGTATGGAGCTTCGATACCAAAGTTGCAAAGACTTGCCCAGAAGATACTCAGTCTCACTTGTAGCTCTTCTGGTTGTGAGCGCAATTGGAGTGTGTTTGAACATGTAAGCCTTTATAATATTACAATTTTTATTTTTTATTACTGTAAAATTTTAAGAATTCGTTCTCATGTCTCATGCGCAACTTCATTCCAAGAAAAGGAATAGATTGGAGCAAAAACGCCTGAATGATTTGGTGTTCATTAAGTACAACAGAGCTCTGAGGCGTAGATACGATGGTCGTGATGCCATCGATCCTATCATATTGAGTGAAGTAGATGATGGAAATGAATGGTTGGTAGGGAGACTGGAGGATGAAGAGCTTGACTTTGTTCATGATGGTGATGATTTGACTTGGCTAGATGTTGCAGATGCTGTTGGAGTAAATGAAGCTCCTTATACATTGAGAATCCAAAGAGGCCTCGAAAGCGACCCCTACATCTACGCGAGCCTCAAAGATGACCACATCTACACCTACAAGAAGTTCGAAGGCGTCCACATCTAAGTCTAGAGGGAAAAGGCCGATAGGAACATCTACTACACTTGATCTTGTAGATGAAGAGGATGAATTCGATTTTGATGAAGAAAGTGAAGAGGAGAATGATGCCGAGCGTTATGCAATTCCAAATGAAGAAGATGGTCTCGATCTTGATGAAGAAGTTGAAGATAAAGATGAATTTTAGATTATGTTTTTTTTATTTTTAGAATTGAGGTTTTATATGTCTTGAACAGTTGAACCTATATATTTGTTATTTAAGTATGAACTATTGAATTGATGTTACTATATACTATATATTATATATTTATATACTTGTGGCGCTATACTTTCAAATAACCCTCGCTGCGCTATTCGCTATGCGCTATAGCCATGTGCACCCTTTGCGCTACAAGGTGCTACGCGCGATTGACAACTATGGCGTTACCCTGATCCAGAAGAGTCACGCGTGCCTAAGCATAAAATAAGGATTCAAGGTCCCTTGGCCAAGAATAGGCAGAAGCCCGAGCCATGACGGCGACCATTTCTCCTGTTGAGTTGGTCGATTGATTCAGCTAAAATTCCACTAAGATAAGTTTGCATAATATTTTAAATTTATACTTTATGCTCGGCCTAACCTAACCAATTTTTTTAGGTGGACGGCCTAGCTATTTGGCAAAGGCCGCCCAATTAGACCACAAGCTCAAGCAAGCGCAAACACCAAGCAAGGGCGCGGGCTCTTCCCAAGCCTTAATCGAACGCTTAACTTCAAAGGCGACGCAATTAAAAGAAGACTTGGAGAATCAATCCGAGCAGCTCCTTGGGTCCGAGCAAGCCTTGACCGTGGAGAAGGACAAAAACCACGATCAACTTGTCGAGCTGGAGAAACTTAGGAATCAAGCCCATAATTTTGAAGCAAAGATCAATTCAGCGAATGCCCGGATGCTCAAGGCCATCGAAGACCTCGACATCAAGAACAAGAAGGCTCAGAGCCTGACGAAAAAGCTCAAGGAAGCGGAGGTGGCCCTGGCAGCGGAGCAAGTTGGCCGCATTGTAGAGCAGACGAGCCATGAATTCCAGCTCAATGAACACAAAAGAATAATTGATGAGAAAGACACTGAACTGCCAGCACTAAGGGCCGAACTTGATAAACTCAAGGAGCCCAACCGGTTGGAAGCCTATAGGATGGAGTATCTCCGTTTGAGAGATTTCAACCAGATGCTAACTAACCGGACCATCAAGCTATTCGGCTATGGCATTGATGGAACTATCCAGTAGCTAAAGCAGGGCGGCTATCTTTCCGCCGAAGTTCCTCCATCCTTTATCAAAAGGAAGAAGATTTTGGAGGTGCTCCCCGATGATGTAATTGCAAACCTTGCGCAGTTTGTTATTGTTTATTAATTCTTTCTTGTAGCAGCCAAGTAACTTTGTAAAAATCTTCTCAGATTAATGCTAACGCATGGCCATTCTACTTTTCAGAGCTTTCATTATGTGGATGCACTACTTTATACTTTACTTCTTTTCGTCTTTTAGACTTTAGCCTCCACAAGCTACTCCAGTAACCCTATGAAAAACTTCCACAGTAGTGGTTTCTTGGGTCTCAAGAGAGTTTCTACACTTAATGACAAGAGCCCGTTAGCTAATAACTTAACTGCTCGGCCTAATTCTCTAAGACTTGGTCATGGAACAAGCCTTTTTACGAGATAGCTGGTCGGCTTGCTTAACCGCGAGAGTGAAGTTTGCTCATAACTCCACTGAACAGCGCAAAAGTCTGGAACACTTAGCGCGAGAGCTTAGCTCGTTTAAGTCGGTCAAATGGCACAAGTCTAAGACACTTGGCGAGAGATCTTAACTCGCTTATAACTCTATCGAATGGCACGAGTCTAGGACACTTGGCGTGAGAGCTTAACTCGCTTATAACTCGGCCGAACAGTGCAAGAATATGGGACACTTAACGCAAGAGCTTAGCTCGCTTGTAACTCGATTGAACGACGCTAGAATCTGGGACACTTGGCACGAGAGCTCAGCTCGCTAATAACTCGGTCAAACAGCGCGAGACTGGGACACTTGACGCAAGAGCTCAGGTCTCTTATAACTAGGTCGAACGGCGCGAGAGTCTGACACACTTGGCGCGAGAGGATGCACGCTTATAACTCGGCCGAACGACGCGAGTCTAGGACACTTAATGTGAGAGTTTATAACAGCGCGAGAGTCTGGGACACTTAGCGCGAGAGCTTAACTCATTTATAACTCGGTCGAACGACGCGAGAGTCTAGGACACTTAATAATTTTTATTTAAATTCTCCTGCATTCATGGAACAATAATTTTTACAATTTACATAAATTCAACGCAAACTTATTACACGACCCGATAGGGTTGTAGATGGTTTGCACTTCATGGTCGATCCAGATTTCTTACATTTTCATTTTGCAGATAATAAGATCTCAAACTGAGCTTTTGTATCACTTTATATGGTCCATACCATGGAGCCTCTAACTTGTTGACGTCGCATACTGATTTGATTCTCTTCCCTACTAAGTCGTCGTCCTGGAAAGATCAAGGAATAACCCTCTTATTACAATTTTGTTTCATTCTCTGTCGATGCGTCATCAACATAGCGGCTACTTTATCTCTTATTTCTTCTATTAAGTTCAGCTCCATAAGACGCCATTCGGAGTTTTCTTCGTCATATAGTTGTCTCCGATCGGACTCGACGCCTACTGCTTCTCCATACACCAATTGGAACGGGGTGTGTCAGTGGCTTCTCAGGGTGTAGTGTGATACGCCCATAGCACACTCGACAGTTCATCGACCCAATCCCTCCAAGATGGTCGAGCAAGGTTCTAAGTCCTCTGATAATTTCTCTGTTGGTGACATCCGCCTGCCTATTGCTCTAGGATAGGCTACTGAAGTAAAGACCTGTAGAATATCATAGCTGGCACACCATTCTTTACGCCTTCATCCTTGGAATTGTCTTCAAGTATTAGAAACGAGCTTGTGAGGAACACCGAACCGACACAATATTTTGCCATAAAAACTTGATAACGATCTGCTCAGTTATCTTAGCGAGCGGCTCAGCTATTTCCCACTTAGAGAAGTAGTCCACGGCTACGAGTAGGAATTTTCTTTGACCAATCGCCATAGGAAAAGGTCTAACAATAACCATGCAAACGAGAAAGAGAAAATCGATGTCTTCAACTCTTCAGTAGGTCAGTATGTTATGTTCTGATGTCTTTGACATGAAAGGCAAGTGGTCACTATCCCAGCTACATCTGCTTGCAAGGTTGGCCAAAAATATCCTACCAATAAGATCTTCCAAGCCAGTGAATGACTGTCCGGATGATTGTCAAACCTTGATGTACTTCTTGCAAAATGTATTGGACGTCTTCCGACCCGACGTATTTGAAGCTTGTTCCCAATCTAATAAATATTTCCCAATCGGAGGAATTCTATCAAAGGTGTCCTCCAATCATTTTGCACTTCTACTTCAGTCGGTCTTTCAATATGAGCCACTAGCAATACCTGCTCGACCGGCTTATCCAACGCCACTAACTCAAAGAACTAGCTAACTTGGACAGCTCATCCGCATATTGATTGTCCACCCAGGGAATCTTCTACAATGTTACCTCTTGAAATCCTGACTTTAATCTGTCAAACGCCTCGGCATATAATTTCAACATCATATTATTTATTTCGAAGATGCATGAGAATTGTTGGGTCACCAGCTACAAATCAGAATAAAAAAGAACCCGAGAGCACCAACATGCTTAGCTACTTGTAGACCAACGATCAGAACTTCATATTCTACCTCATTATCGGGTTTCATTATTGGTAACCCGATAGTCTAAATGGACGGGCAACTGCATTCTGCCTTCGCTGGTGATATCAAAGAGTATCCCGCTCTACTGCCCTGCCAAGTGGATGATCCATCCACATAGACTCTCCAAGTTTCCTACAACTCAGGATTCTGTATTTGTGACACAAAATCAGCTACGCCCTATACCTTGATGGTCGATCAGGGTTAGTATTGTATATCAATTCGCTCAATTCCATTGTTCATTTAATTGGTCATCCCGACGCCTTAGGATTGAGGAGAACTCAAGTGTGTTGTTAGTTAACACAATGATAAGATGAGAGAAAATAAGGACGTAACATCCGAGCGGTCAAGACCCACCTATACGCCAACTTCTCGAGACAGGTGTAGCGGCATTCAACATCTTTTAATAAAGAACTTAAAAAGTACACCGACTGTTGTTCGTTGCCGTCTTGTCGCACCAACGCCGATCTAATGGCCCGTTCGATAGAAGACAAGTAGATCAAAAGTGGCTCACCGATAATGGGCTTTGCAAGTGCATGTAAAGAAGATAAGTAGCTTTTGAGTTCCTCCCGCGCCTTATCGCATTCGTCATCCCACTAAAACTTGGTCGCTTGTGTAGAATTTTGAAGAACGGCAGGTTTCGATCGGACGATCTTGAGATGAACCTTAAGAGAGCAATGATTCGTCCGATCAACCGTTGAGCCTCCTTCAAAGTTATGCGACGAGGGCATGTCTTGAAGTGCTTTCACCTTGCTGGAATTGGCCTCTATTCCCCTGCTGAGGAAACATTCCCTCTTAGCCCCAAACAAGCATTTGTTGAGATTGAGTTTGACTCCGTATCTTCGCAGGGTCTGCCATGTTTTCTTGATATCTACACACAAGTCTATAACCCGGAGGGATTTTATTAATATGTGGTCGACGTATACCTTCATATTTCTGTAGATCTACCACCAAAACATCATATTCATAAATCTTTGATATGTGGCTCCAGCATTCTTCAAACCAAACAGCATGCCATTGTAGTAGTAAGTTTCATTTACCGTGATGAAGCTGACTGTCTCTTGGTCCTCCTTGAAGAGCAGAGCTTGGTGATCTCCTTGATATGCATCCAGTATACATATCAACTTACATCCAACTATAGATTCCACCAATTGGTCGATACGCGGCTAATAATCTTTCAGACAAGCTTTGTTCAGGTCTCTAAAATCAACACAGACTCGCCACTTGTTTCCCAATTTGGATACCAACACCACATTGGCAAGCCAGGTCGAGAACTGTACTTCTCAGATGTCTTGCCTTAAGCAGCTTCTCTTCCTGTACTCGGATAATTTGATTTTGTTCCGAGCTGAAGTCCCTCTTCTTTTGCTTTACCGGACGAGCATCCGGTCGAACGTGCAACTCTTGTTGCATTATTACTGGAGAGACCAAGAGCTCATGGGTTGCCCATGCAAACACATCATGATTTCGTTTTAAGCAGGCCACAAGCTCGGCTTTCTTCTCGAGGTTCAGATCGGCCGCAATGAATGTGGTGGCCTCCAGTCGGTTGGGGTGACTTTGGACTTCCTCCTTTTCTTTATACACTAAAGTGAGAGGCACCTCCTGAATTGCGTTGACCTCGAGTCATTGAGCTTTCCGAGTCGTTGAGCTTTCCGAGCCGCTTGAGACTCAGCTCTGAACACCTCCACGTACCATTTATGCGGCACGAGTTAATCACCTCTAACCTCACCGACCAAGTCGTTTATCGAAAACTTGACTTTTTGGCATAATGTTGAGATTATTGTTCGGAACTCAATCGGCGTCGGTCGGTCGAGTATTATTTTGTAGGCCGAGGACGCGTCCACCACGATAAAATTGGTGCAACAAGTCCTCATGAGCGACTCCTCTCCAAGAGATATGGCCAGCCGAACCTGACCACTCGGCAGAACCTTGTTGCCTGTGAAACCGTATAATGGAGTCGTCATGGACTGGAGCTCGCTTTTTTCTATTTACGGTTGGTCAAACGCTTTCTTGAATATGATGTTAACCAAGGTGTCAACAAAAGTCCAGTGGATATTAGAGTTAGCGATTACCGCTTTAATAATTAAGGTGTCGTCATGCAGGATTTCAGCTCCCTCCAAACCTCGAGGACTGAAACTGATTTCTAGTCCTTGTGTCTTTTTCGCGCTGCTTCTCCAAACTCCAAGCTTGTGATTTCCTAGCGCGGTTGAATTCACCGTCAATCAGACCGCCTGCTATCATGTCGATGTCGCCCCGGGCTGCGTTACCCCGATTTTTTCTTCGCAATCCGACCGGCGCACTGGCTGCTCGACGGATGCTCGAGTGGGCCTTTAGTTCTCTTTGTTGGGGTTGTCGCTAGTCCTGCTCGGCCGGTGTGTTGTCTTGATCTTGGGCTCCCGATCGACGGTGGAATTGACGCGTTAGAGAGGGAGATCGTCGACGATATCCATGAGGGACCGATTGGCGAGGCCTCAAACTAAAGCGGTAGCGATCCTTAGTGTTGTGAGTCGTTGAGCGATGGTAGGAGCGAAACATTGGGGTCCACGGTCGAGGCTCAATGGATCTCGTCCATTCAACTTCCACATGCTAGACTACATGTAGTCGAGACTCCTGATATTACTATTAAGGACCCACTCGAGCCACTTTCGGGAGCACATTGCTATTGGCCGATCGGCGCTCGTGACCAACAATAGGCTCGAGGATCACTTCCTTCTTTTGAGCTGACTGGGCCTAAACATTGATGTATAGCTCATCCGAGCAGATAATCGAAGTCCCTCGGAGGCTTCCTGATGAGGAATCGGAAGAAATTATTATCTACAAGTCTTTGTAAAAAGGCACTTACCAGAATTTCCTGAGTGACTAACGGGATATTTATGGCCACTTGGTTGAATATTTGATGAAAGCTCGTAAGACCTCCTTAGGTCCTTGACTAAGAACAAATTTACAGTCTTCTGGTAGCGACGGCTGCTAGCGAAATGTTGGAGGAATACCGCTCGAAAATCCTTGAAGTTATAGATGGATCCGATCGGCAATCTTTTGAACCATTTCTGTGCCGAGCTAGACAATGTGGTAAGAAACACTCGACATTTGACTCCGTCAGTGTAATAGTGGAGTGTGGCGATGTAGTCAAATTTGAGTAGGTGATCTTCAGGATCAGTCGATCCTCTCCATACTCTCCGATCGACAAAGGCCGGAAGTGAGCTGGCAGCCGACAGCTGGTCATCCAAGATTTCTTGCGAAAATGTAGATTCACCCGCTCGAGCAAATTACAAGCGACCCGAACAGGTGCATCCTCGGAGGACAATTCTTGTGTTCTTTACCATGCTCTTTCGAAGGCGTTCTGTATAACGTTATGTGGTATGATAACGGTGCATTGGGCGTTGATGGTAAGTTAGTTGTCAAGGCGGGTGCTTGATGAAAAGTGCTCGTTGGCTGGTGGTTCGCGCCTGGTGTAACCCTCCACTCGAGTCCCACACTCAGCGTGTTGGCCAGTAGCGGACACGGCTGGGTCGTTCAACGTTTGACACTCTACTGCTATTTCATATTGTTGTTGCACCATCTTTGCAGCTCGAGCATTAATCAGCATCTCTACCTCTTCTAGGTTAACGTCACTGTAGCGAGCCGTCCAGTGTCCTCCATCTTCACGTTTCAGATACAGGTGAGATTCCCACAGATGGCGCCAAATTTGATCATGTCCAAAATCGATGAAGCTCACGTGGCTCTGTTGTTGACTCGATGAAGACTCCGCGTTGACCTATAAAAAAATGAGCGTTAGGGGTCCCATTGGCCCTCCGATGCTAAGTCAGTGCTCGATTTAGGAAAAGAAAATAGTGAACTGTAGCAAATGGCGTAGCATCACATATCTCTGCCTATAAATGGAAATCCCTTTTATAGTCATTGTTACGTTATGCACGCATCTCAAAGCATTAGCGCTTCCCAAAGTTTTCCTAAGAAAGGACAGACCACTGACATCTTTCCTTAAATGAGCCTGCAGATCGTTGTGACTTAACAGGTTGGAAGCTTCTAAAGGCTGATTTGTCAACGGGATATTCTCTATCCTTTCCGACACAAACTTCTAAAAGAGTACGATGTAACATATATCAAGGTTCTACTATAAGCCGACTGACGGCCACTCAGCCGGGAGCTTGCCAGCTCAACCTTCCAGAATGCAACTGCCAACTTGTTCTTCACTCGGCCCTTCATGTTGACAGAGAGGTGCACTATGTCTGATCGGATCTGTACTCGATCGGACCTAAGGTCTAATCGGCTAAGACAGTGGGCCGGATGAATCAGTACTCAACTTCAAATTCCATTTGCGAGTTGCAAAGATGGTCGTTCGAGTGGTCCAGCCTGCCCTTCACGTACGATCGGCGTTGCGAGACCCGCTTGGTCAACCTTGCTTGGTCAGCAATCCCCAGGTCCGTCCGACTTTGCGACTTTGACCATTTGACTTTAAGCTCTACGTGTCCTCGCTGCTTTCGCCCGCTTCACAAGAGGCCCATCTTTATCACCGTATCATAATCAAATAGTGTATAAATGTTTTCATGTAAACTTTTAAGTAAATTTTATCGAAAGAACCAACATAGCATATCAAATAGTGCAAAACTGTTTTCATGTAACCTTTTAGGTTATTTTCATAAAAAAAACATTCTGTGTATAGCATTAAATCAATAAAATTTAGGAAATATGAATAAGAAATCACATGTTACCTGAACCAGTTGAGGACCTGCCAGTTTCAAGAAAGTTGCATTTGTTTGTGCGGCACAAGCTCGTGCCATCAATGTCTTACCCGTTCCAGGTGGTCCGTATAGAAGCACTCCTTTAGGAGGGCGAATTCCTAATTTCTCGAAACGGTCTTTGTGTGTCATTGGCAGAACAATAGCTTCAACAAGTTCTTGAATCTGAAATTTTTTCAAAAATAAACAAGTTGATTTAGATAAGAATTTCCCAACAAGTACCAAATTGTTTTGGTTAATATTTTTGGTTAATATTAGACCAGCAGAACACAACTCAGGAATCAGTGTGGGAAAAGAGCCAACGTCTATAAGGTCTACAGAGCAAACTCATGACTGGATTTGGAATTCGGAAACTTAGTTACATGCATTGACATAAACAAATTACCTGTTTCTCAAGACCACCTATATCATTATAATCTTCTGTTGGTTTTTCGTCAACTTCCATTGCCTTCACTCGTGAGTCATATTCTGAAGGAAGAGTGTCCAAGATCAAGTAACTATCTTTATTGACCCCAACAAGATCACCAGGCTTTAACTTATCAGGATCAACTAACCCAACAACGGGGAGAAAAATTGTCTGGAAGAAAATAAACAAAAAGAATAAGTAGGCAACATTCTTTGTTGGCTGAAATAAATAACAAAAACTGTCAATTTTAAGTAAATAATAAAAAATCAATAGCATTATTCTTGACCTTGGAGAATGAACCTACTTTTTGAACTATTATTCAAGTGTTTGATTGCGCTTAATAGGAAAGTTGAAATTATAAAGCTCTTTCAGTTTGCTTCCTTCTCCTTTTTAGCTAGAAATGATATTTTATGTTGCCTTGATTATTAATGGTGAATACCCTAGGTTATCAATTATCTAAAAGGATATTTGATGGTAAGAAGTCAATAAAAAGGAAGAATGCACATTTAAATCGATGCATGAATTTCCTGACAACCGAAATAAGCAATCACAACCAAAGATGATTCTAGCAAATAGACTAAGCTAACAGTAAGCTTGGCTACAACTAAGTGAAGCTTGATGAAACTGGAATTAAATTTCTGAGCTTTAGGAAGGATAAAGAAACAGTTTTGGACCAAGCTGAAAACCACACACAGTCAAAAAGAAAAAGCATTTAAGCATGGAACATATTCCACTCGAAGAAGAAAGAGAACAACAGTTAGTAGAATGCAATGAATAAATTCACAGTGACGTATATGTTGTATGGTTCAGGCTACTTAGGAAATAATGAGGCATCCAATCAAACTTATAACTTTATTTCCTGACTCAACTCAACTAAGCTATTTGTGTTTGTGTGTGTTCACAATAATGACTATAATGTTTTCATGTATAATTATGTTTGTGAATGTAAGTTCATATTCGATTTTATTGGTATTATGTACTTATACATACAATGATACAACCATGGGTCATGGCAAGTTGGTTTGCGAACTGAATTCGAACATGAATCCGTATAATCCAAGTCCAAATAATAACCATAATTATTTCCTTTCCACAAACTGACGATGGCAGAAAGACAAAGCAGTAACAACTTTATGCATAGACCATAGATGAGAACCGTAAGAAGCATGAATATAAATAAGAAGAAAAGAAGATTGAAACTTTACAATTATATAGAATTCATTAAAGTTCAGAACCAGCAGAAGAGCTTTTCAAAACTTTTAATACACTTGGCCATATCTCATGGGAAAAATCTTGATTGGCATATACATACACAAGAACAAAACAGTAGAAAAAAGTTACAGGTCGTATCTTACTTGTCGGGTGGAAGTTTTTAATACAACACATTTTCCCTTTCTTTGAGAATCAAGATCAATATTTGCACCATCTTCCTCTGCCTCTTCTTCTGGATTCATCTCCAAAATCTGGAGAAGAATATAAGATTAGAAATCTCATCAACTTGCATTAATTAATCTACCTTTTATTTGCATTTGTTAAACTAAAGAAAAAGAGCAAAAAAATAAATAGTGCATAGTTAAACTAACCTGCACCATCTTCAGCAAAAAAGTTTACTCAGAATAACAATATTGAGCAGAAATTTGCATTTAGTTGAGGATACAGAAACAACAAAAAATGCCATGCTAATCACAGAAAAACACATATCTTAAAAATTAAATGGACAGTGCACCACACCTCTATACATGTTTGACGTAACCACATGATAATAAACTTAACGGAAACAAAGACAAACTAATCCATACAAGAGAAATAATGGTAAGGAAGCTAACCTCAACGATGTTTCCAACTAGGTAAGGCAACTGCTTGTTGAGCTTAATTTTCTCTTGGTTCTCCTTGATTTTTTCCTTGAAGGACTCGAGTTCGAGATTCGTCCTCTGCATCTCATCCTGCAACCAACACCGAAACACGACAAAAAAGAAAAGATGGCGAAAAAAATGAGAAACAAAAACGAAACCCTATATTGCAGGGAAAAGCAGAGGAGGAACGATTCATTGGGCGTTAGGGTTTGAGACCTTGAGGATGCGGATCTCGTTATCGAGGAGGCGTGAGGCCCTGATGATGTCTTCGGTGGTCATGGAAGAGATCTGATCGTCCTCGAACGCCGCATCCTCCACCGTCGCCGTTGCCATGGGTTGGGAGCAGAGGTGTTTCCCTGAAACGGCTGAGTTGATTCTTCTGCAAGCAAACTTGCCGACGGATCCTTGCACTTAACGGTGATGGAGAATCGGATCGGGTCAGAATCTTATTTCGATCCGACCTAATCCAATATAAAGTTCGCAGGAACCCAAATTTAAACTTACAAATGCTTTGTAGATTTTAAGAATAATTTTAACAAGTAATGATCGGTATTAAATTTTAATATAAACTAGTGTGATCATGCACACGGAGGTCCGGGACTTATCATATGGATAGAACAGGTCTTGTGAATCTAAGTTCAGATTGTAAGGTAAGGGAATACAGTGAGGTAGCTCTCCGGAAGTCACTCTTGAGCCATCTCAGACTTGGTTGTAGAGATTGTCTTACAAGTTAGTTACCTCTGGTAAGGGAATGGAACTCTCACTGTTTTGCTACCACTCAGGGAATCGGGTAAGATGGTCAGATTGTCCAGTGAATTTCCTCTGTGGTGAATCGCTCCTCGCTCGACTGACCTTAATAAATCGACATCTTAGCCTACTGAAGAGAGCTCCCTCTGACTGAACCAGAATCTAATCCTCTTCTGCTCCTCCCTATGGTAGTCTCTAAACCGACTTGTCTGACCGACCCTCATTAAATTCGCTTAGCTGGGCCAGACGGAGCACTCGCTACCTACCAACTGTCTTTCCTCGCTGTCTTCTGAATTGGCTTCGTAGGCATCAGTTTCGTGCTCACTGACCACGGATGACCGGCTGTCGCTCCTCGCTTCGAATCTTTCGCACGCACCGCAGAGGGGGATGAACTGCCTAAACCGATGATGCTTTCCGCTCCACTATAGCTTATACCCTATTGGAGCCAACCGTCGCTGTATAGATATGGCATGGGGACAGGGAGAGAGTACCGCGTGTCCGCGCAACCTATCGCTTCTCCACCCCCGAAAGGAGTCATATCCGTAGCCAGCGGTCCCTTCAGATCATGTTCTTGTAGTACATAGCGCTTACAAGTTAGTAGCTTCCGGAACTCAACTAGTTTATAGGTTCCTTCCCGAATTGACTTTTGCAGTCCCCCACTCAGAATGGTAACTGGACAATAAGAGGGGAGCTCATCCCTTGAACATTGCATTCTGGCTGTGCCGTACCCAGAGGTTCATCTGCTTGGCTTCATCTTAAAGGTAGCTAAGAACATGTTTTCCATGATCATATACAACAACAGATCGGAGGTGAGTTTCTCGCT
Organism: Zingiber officinale; assembly: GCF_018446385.1. Taxonomy (NCBI): domain Eukaryota; kingdom Viridiplantae; phylum Streptophyta; class Magnoliopsida; order Zingiberales; family Zingiberaceae; genus Zingiber; species Zingiber officinale. The sequence continues at coordinate 111,095,389 of NC_055993.1, read as the reverse complement.
CGAGAATCTATTAGATAATAGAACGTGGGACTCTACCCCGCCCAAAGGACTAGGTGGGCTTACGGGTTTGTTTTGTGTTCTCGTTCCGTAAAAGTCAGTCTTTGCCTTATGATAGCACAATCAATCCTAGTGCCAGTGCTGATCACTTCAGGAAAGTAGGGGGGTTCTCGAGGGGACGAACAAGGATAAAGCGAATGGACGAGTAGTCGGGAACTAAGACCAATGGTCAAAAAAAAATAAGCAAGACAGGAAGCGGGTAAACAAGAGTGGAAATGGTTCAAGGCAAGCGTCGGGTAAGTGGGGTCCAGCGGGGTAGAAGGAGATCAAGCGAGAAAACAGATTAAGATGTTGAGTGAGAAAGTACTCGGAAGGGTTTAAGATGAAGTTCAAGTTCATTCCATGTGATATGAGTTCACTGGTCAAAAGCACTTGTCTCTTATATTTGATCTTTATCTTTCTCTTTCGTTCGGTTCTTGCGACAGTTGGGGAATGAGTGGTCATTTGGTAGTTTTTGAAGACCCCCTTTTCCGGCTCCACAGAGAAGGCCACCATCCATTGTGGCAGGTAGTCAAGGAGTAAGGGTTCCGGTCTAACTAGTTGTCGTCAGCTGCTACACTAAGCCGGGTAGAGCCCGTGGTTAACCTTATGCCCGAGACTGTCGGTACGAAGTGGGATCGAGAGTGAACCCAGGAATTCAACGGAATCTCTAGAGCTGATCATGAGAGATCCCGGATTAGGCATCTAGTCCTTCATAAATTAACAATTGACTTAGGTCCCCGTACGCCACGTCTCACCATTTTAGGAAGAAGGGTTCATTTCCCTTTCAGGAAAGCACTATAGCAGCAGTCAACACGCAAAAAACCAAAACATTCAAATCTCAGAGATGTCGAATGGTGCCGAGTACCGAACGAGAAGTTTAGCAGAGAAGAAAACATCCCAGCAAGAGTAGGATCAGGGATGGATAAGTAGCAGGTTTGAAAGAGGTCAAGGCGACCAACGGGAGGAGTGAACCATATTTGAATTCAAGGTGCGAGACCCCTGACTCCGGTCCCCTTGCACTACTTTCACTAGGAAGTAGTCAGTTTATAAGATAGTCAGCCAGTAAATGAACTAAGAAAGCGAGCCGACTCCTACTTGTCTGGAATGAGTGAGCCAGCACTTAGGCCCATGATCAAGAACTGTGCGGAGATATTATCTTATTTAATAAGCTGAGCGACACCTGAAGCGCAGTGATAAGAAGAGGAGGTCTCCCGAGCAGCCGAAGCCCTGGACAGTGATCGGGAGTGGGAGTGAAGCCGATCTGGTTCTTCGACAAAGCATTTCATCTAATCCAATGTTGAGTCGGTTGGTTCTTGGTTCTTCAACAAAGCATCTAATCGTTGAGTATAAAAGACTACTTCGTGTCCATCTCCCACATAGAACGAATAGCGTTGCGTGTGTAATATAATAATATATAAATTATTTGGGTCTTTGAAAATTCAAATTGTTTGGATTTTCTAGTGTCACCTTTATAAACCAAGAATACCCATGCAATAGTAACGCTAGAGAATCCCAGCAACAAACTACTGTAACAGACTTCCCTATGTAAAAAATTATTTTAATTTAATATTATACTTGTCTTAGTAAAAAAAACTAAGAAAAATATATTTTTTAACATCGTCAGCCTAAAATATTTATAGAAGCTTCTTTGATCATAGTGTTGTCAATTCTAAGATATGGGACTAAAGAGAACTATATTTTTTTATATAAAACAACCAGAGAAAATTAATGATGAGAAAAATTCATAATAATACGCTGTAGCTGAGTCTCGAACTCTAGATCACTGATTGTTTCGCTTGTGGAATTACTAATAAACCTTGGAATTATTTTTAGTATAAATAGAAAAAAGGATATTAACGTAAATGCATTTTTAGTTTCACCTAAGTTAGTTAGTAAAAGGGGAGATTTTTAATAAAATAGTAAGATAAGTTCACGAATACACGTAAATAAGTAATTAAATAATATTATTGAATGTTAGTATAATTTATTCTATAAAAAATTAATCTAAAAATAAAATAAAAATTAGATCATTAATCATACTTTAAATTATATCATAAGAATGTCTTATATAATCAAAGAATGCACAAGATATAAATATGGATAGATGTATATCAATAAATAGAAAAGTCAAAATAGATGGATGGATGTATTGTGATATAAAAAAGATAAGAATGAGAAAGTTGTAACAAAAATTGAAAAGGAAGATGAGAGGAGAGATCGATAAAGATTGAGACGGTGAGAAGAAACGAGGTAGAAAGTAGAAATTAGGTTATGTGTTAGTGATTTAAGAAAAATAAAAAGTTGAAATTATTAATAAACCTTAAAATTATTTTTAGTGTGAACAGAAAAAAATATTAACGTAACTTAATTTTGAGCTTCACCAAATCAATTAAGAGTTGGTTATTAAAAAATTCATATTCTTAATTAAATAGTAAGATTTATAATAATTTTGAGAAAATCTAAAACGGTTATAATATATTGAGCAAAATGCATGCCTCTTATTTCTAAAATCATTAAGATGACACCCTACCAATTTTTTTTAATCAAAAGAGTGTCTTATACAACTATAATTACTCAACTATCCTTTAGTATATTATTCATATTATTATCTCTCATCTATATTTTCTCACCTAAATCTTGAACATGAGACGCATTGTAGTAGCTCTAAACTCATAGCTGTTACTGTTGGTACAGTTTACACTAACGATCTAACTCAGTTTTGATAAATGATAAGTGAGTTAAGTTAGACATTTTGTGATCTAATTGCGTTACCAAGTGTGCAAGAATTGACAAGTCCAAAGGACCAGACACCAAGCTGAAATTCAACTAGGTCTGCGGGACCGGATAGCTAGTGCGAAGTCTAAATATGTCAACGAGCTGACCGAATATCTGATAGAAAGTCTGGTTGAGTCCGCGAGACCGGATAACCAGTAGAAGCCCAGTTGGGCTTGCGAACCGGACAACTAGCATAAAGACCTAGTGGGTCAGAAGACTAGTCAACCGACTACAAGATGGTAAGTAAAGGTAAGCTACTAGTGTTGGTGCAATATCCCTTGGCTCAAGGTTGACCAGGTGGATTAAACTTGAATTGGATCAACCTTGAGTCTGTTAGAGTGTATACTAAAAGCCTAGCTTTTGTAAACATTTATTTTGAAATAAAGAATCACATTGGTCATAAATGTCTACATTTATATGCTAAGTGTAGTTGTTCGATTAATTTATATTGTAGATAACATGGTGTGTGGTGTCACACACAGAAGATTATATTATCGGTTCTTTATAAATTATAAACAGTAGCTCACGACTGAGTTGGAAATGAACAAATCATTGGAATAGTCGTAGTGTAATTAGGTATTAATTTATCTTGACTGATAAATTACACTAGTACACTCTGAGTGTATTGAGTAGGACCATTTAAGGTAAGTTCTTTTTATACTGACTTAATAAAAGAACAAGACCTTAGTTATTATGGAAGTGTGTGCTTTTAATCCTAATATAATAACAAGCACATATATTTAGTATTTATTTCTTTACCTTATCAAAGGGTGAGATTTAGCTCGATAAATCAATGGACCCAATAAGTTGGGAAATGATATTACTTATAGTGTGTATTGTTGATTATAGAAGGAAATTGTGTCCTATTAATCTAGGTTGATAATGTCCCCAAGAGGAGCTCATAAGGATTGTCATGTTAAACCCTGCAGGTGGACTTGGTCCGACACGACAATAAGGTTGAGTGGTACTACTCTTGGACTAAGATATTAATTAAAGTGAGTTGTCAGTAACTCAATTAATTAGTGGACATCCAACATCTTAAACACAGGGAGATTAACACACTCATGATAAGAAGGAGCCCAAAATATAATTTGGGATTGGTGCGGTAGTTCAATAATAATTATTTAGTGGTATGAATTATTATTGATGAAATTAAGTTGGGTGTTCGGGGCGAACACGGGAAGCTTAATTTCATCGGGAGACCAAAATCAATTCCTCCTCTCGGTCCCTATCGTAGCCTCTTGTATATAGAGAATTATACCCACCTTCTTACCCATCCTAATGGGGTCGGCCAAGCAAGCTTGGAACCTAAGCTTGGGTCGGCCAAGTAAATAGGATGAGCCAAGATTGTGTGGCCGGCCCTAGCTTGAACCCAAGCTTAGTGTGGCCGACCACATCATATTAAAAGGATTTTTATATTGTTTAAAATCTGTCCTTATGTGGAAGCAATGATTTAAAAGAAGAGTTTAAAAATTAAATATTTTCTTTTGTAATTTTTTACAAAAGATTAAGAGAAAGATTAGATATCTTTCCTTATTTGTAGATTGAAAGGAGATTTTAATTTTAGAGATAACTTTCCTTTTTGGAAATCATCTACATGTTTTAATAGAGAGATTTTAATTTATAAAATTTCTTTTATAACCAACCATGAAGGAAAAAATTATTAGAGAAATTTTTATTTTAAAATTTCCGGAAACAAATTAGAAAGTTTTAATTTTGTGTTAAAACTTTCCTTGCTTGGAGCTATGAGGTGGCCGACCACTTGATTCATGAAAAGGAAATTATTTTTAATCAATTAAATTTTCCTTTTCATGGCAAAGAAAATAAGGAAGGTTTTATTTAAATTTTCCTTATTTGCCAAGACCAAGGATTATAAAAGAGAGGGTAGAAGTGTCTTCATGGGTAACAACTCTATTCTATTTTTCCTCCCTCTCTTCCTTGGTGGTGTGGTCGGCCCTTCTAGTTCTCCCTTCTCCTTTTTCTTTCTTATCCTTGGTCGAAACTCTTCATCCTTTGGAGCTTGGAAGGTGGCCGGATATTGCTTGGAGAAGAAGGAGAGAAAGGAGGTTTTGTTTCTTGCATCTCTTGGAGTTTGGTGGTGGTGGCCGAACCTCTACATCCTTGGAGGAGTCTTAGTGGCCGAAACTTGGTGAGGAAGAAGAAGGGCTTGAGTGATTCTCATCTCGGTAGATCGTTGCCCACACAACGTCCGAGATAAGAAGAGGAATACGGTAGAAGATCAAGAGGTCATTGTATACAAAGAAAGGTATAACTAGTAATTATTTTCCGCATCATGCTAGTTTTTCTTTGTATGAATTCCAAACACAAGAGGCATATGATTCTAAGATTTTCGGATTAGATATTCGAAGTTGTGTGTTTTTTAATTTTTTTGATCTTGTGATTTGATTGTTCTTTTTGGTTAAACCTAATGTTATTTTAGGAAATTAAATATTGAATTTCGTTAAGAGGCTTTGTCGAGGCAGTGGTGGATGCTCTTATACCCAAGAAGGTCATATGCATCGCCATGTTTGACCTCGGAGCTAATTTCTGAAATAAATATTTAATTGAATTTGTAACATAGGTAGATTTGGATCAATAGTGTTAAGTTCCGCTTGCGATCCAAATATAAACCATTAAAAACAGATAAGTTAAATTTGTAATCAATAATATTAAGTTTCGTTTGCGATTCCGAAATTAATTTCTAAAGAACACAATAGGTTGTTAGGAAAGGTTCGACACTTGTACAAAATTTTTATATAGTGGAATTGGTACGATCTTCCTAGGACCAACCAACAGAGTTATGATGTGTGAGTTTCAATGTTTCACAATATATGGATATTATTTTGACAATGTATGAAGATTGTAGGAGCAATCGTCCGTTTGGGAGATTGGTCAAGGTTGACCAGGTTGACAAAAAGAATGTTGGTGCAACCTTAGGTCAAGGTTGACCTGGTTGACCAGACTCGAGTTGACTTGACTCGAGTTATGTTTTGATGTTTGACGAGTTATGACGATGTTTGACGTGAACAGAAAAGTTGTATCTTGATGTTTGACAAGGATACAAGCTTGGGAGATTGTGGGTGCAACTCGTGGTCAAGGTTGACCTGGTTGACCCGAGGTGAGTTGACCTGACTCGGAAAAGTCCAAGCAGGGAGCTTGGCACGGGAGAAAGTCCAAGTATGGAGACTTGGCACGGAGAAGTCCAAGTATGGAAGCTTGGCACATGGAAAGACGGAGAGGGCTCTGGCTGCTCTCCTGACCGTGGTCGAGAGGGCTCGCTCTCTGGACCGATGTGGAAAGTCCCGTGAGTGAAGCTGGTGAAAATCCTAGCGAGTGAAGCTAAGGAAGTGAAAGTCCCGTGAGTGAAGCTATGTTAGAAGTCCTGGTGAGTGAAGCCGGCAATTGAAAAGTCCTGGTGAGTGAAGACAGATGGAAGTCCGGTGAGTGAAGCCAGTGAAAATCCTGAGTGAAGCGGTAAAACCCTAGTAAGTGAAGCTAGGTGAAAGTCCCGGCGAGTGGCGCAAGGAAAATCCAGATGGATCAAGGGTGATCGGCATCCGGTGTTGGGAAGTCCAAGTAGATCAAGGAGGATCACACTTGACGAAGAGAAAGCCCAAGTGGGTCAAAGGGATTGACCGAACACTTGTGGAGAATTCTAGCAAGTCAAGGGAGTGACCAGATGTTAGAATGATGAACCAAAGTCAAGGTTGACCGGATGTTGGTGTAGAAGCCCGAGGTTTAGGGTGAGGAGTGATCGGTCCCGGGACCGATCAGGATACATCGATAGCCCGACGGCCACCGACCGATCAAGAACCATCCAAGAGTTTCATCAGAGTTATCTGATCGGCCCGAGACCGATCGCATAACGATCGAGGCGCAGCAGTTCGGAGAAGAGAAGTCTCGATCGGTCGTGGACCGATCAGAGCCTCGATCGGCCCATGGACCGATCGAGACGAAGGCGGTTAGGAATGGATCGGTGGACCGATCCATGGAGCCCGATCGGTCCACGCATCGATTCAGCACTAGCCATTGCGACGCAACGCCAGATTTCTTCGTGTTTCTTCGCTTTCTGCAGTTATAAAAGGACGGCCGCGAGCCTCCTCCTTCTTCTTCTTCCTTCTTCTTCTTCCTCGATTAAAGTCTTCTTTGTCATGATTTTAGAGCTCCTAATTGGAGCTTTATAGATCACTTCAATACATGTCTATATTATGTTGTTGCTGCTTCATCGCCTCCGGTCGACAGAGAAGGCAAGCAAGTGTTGCATTCATATTGTTGTTTGTATTTGCTTCTTGCTTTCCTTGTACTCCTTTCTTGTTGTTACAAGTATTGTGGCGAGGTTTCTCCACCCACAAGGAGCATTTATTAGCCGGTTCTCCGGGGACTCATCCACCGACGGATTGATATGCTTCGTCCACCTTACGGACACGCCGAGGAGTAGGAGTTTATCTCCGAACCTCGTTACATCGGTTTGTTTGAGGTTTGTCTTCTTTCCCTTTCGTTTCTGTGTTTATTTTCCGCTGCACTAACACGTTTTGTAGAAAAAAAATGACGATTTGGGGTCGGCTATTCACACCCCCTCTCTAGCCTCCGTACGAAGGATCCTAACAAGTGGTATCAGAGAAAGGTTGCTCTTCGTCAGATTAACACCCGGAGGAGCACAAGCTAGAGAATGGATCGACTCGGAGAAGACATCACGTTTCCACCCTTCTACGAGTGCTGCGACTTCGCGTATTGGAAGGTAAGAATGAGGTATTTTCTTATGACTAACCTTGAAAATTGGAGTTGTGTTCAATTAGGTTTCAAGCCTCCGATGGACAAGAAAGGAGAAACCCTAGAGAACAAGGAGTGGACCAAGGAGCAAATCCACCAATCAACCATCAATGATGAGGTAACGAAAATCATTGAATTTTCTTTACCTAATGATATTTTGTGTAAGATAGGAGGATACAATAATGCCAAGGAGTTGTGGAACAACTTGGCCAAACTCCATGAGGAGAGCCTCACTTCAAGCCATGAAGAGGAGCCTAGTGAGCCAAGTAGCTCACATCGTGGAGGTGAGGAATTAGAAGTTGAGGGCTACTCAACATCTAAAGAAGAAGAGGAGGTGAGTTCTTCTTCAAGATCGGAGCACGAAGAAGAAGCTTCTACCTCCAGGAGGGATGAAGAAGAGAGCATCCATCCATCCTCAACCCTAGGTAACTCAAACACTTTAAGTTCAAGTAAATTGCATATAATGTGTTTTGAGTGTAGGGAATTTGGACATTACAAGAGTAAATGTCCAAAGAAGACTAAGAAGACTCCACCGGCGCCAAAGATCAAGGAAGTCGGAGTCCCAAAACGCAAGGGCAAGGAGCACGTGGTGTGCTTCCAATGCAAGCAACGGGGACACTATAGGAGTCAATGTCCAAGGGGGAGGCAATCTCACAAGGACAAAAGACCAAGCACGTGTAAAGGGGGAGCGAAGGCAAACCCTAAGGTATCCTCTAAGGTTCATTCTTGCACTTCTAATAAGATACATACTAGTAGTCTTATTGCAATTGTCAAGAATGATAAGTATGATAATCATAGAAATCAACATGTGTGCTTAGGTGCTAAACATCTTAGCCTAGATAAGAACAATACTAGGAAGGCCAACCCTAGGATTAACTCATCTAAGGCTAAGGAGAACCTAGGTAGAAACCCCAAGACAACTAGACATATGCCTAGGAACACCTCAAGAAAGAATGATAAATTAAAACTTGAGGTTTTAGAGAAAGAAAATCAAGTCTTGAGGTCAAGACTTAACACTCTAGAAAAGGCCCTAAAGAATTTAGAGAAGTCAACTCTAGGGTCTAAGGGTCAAATCTCAAAGCCCAAGGACAAGAAAGGTTTGGGTCACAAACCTAAGTCCCAAATGGTCAAGCCCACCTATCATAATGTTCCATTCGATTATGGAACAAAACCTAGGGCTAGGAAGAACAACACCAAGGTCACAAGGGGAGTCACCCCTAGAGTTGATCTTGATGAGTCCCAAATGATCAAGGCTTTAAAGCCTAAGAGGGTCATTAGGAGGGTTGCTAGGGAAGTCATCCCTAGTGAATATTTAGTGAACCCAATGAGCTCAAATAGGTATTGAGTTCCTAGGAGCGTGATTTCATCACGCTAGATGAGTTAGGGTGTGCCAACCTTACTTGAATAGGTAGTTAACCTAATCATTGCAAAAGGTGGCACTTTAGGAAGTTTCAAGGTGCAATCAAGCCTTGAAAATGAAATTGAAAAATATTCCTAAGGTGATTAGGATGTGCCAATCATATTTGAGGAGTTGTCTAGAGTCAATTTAATTGGCACATAGTGATCTAAACATCCTTGATATATGATCTTAGATCTATTACACTTGGGAATATAGAACCTATGGCAAGATGATCAAAATTATAAAAAATGGCAACTAAGGCTAGTTTTAGGTATTTTCTATACCTTTATGTGTTATTTGTCATATATTGTTTGCCGTATACCATATCATGACATCATATTTATTTTATGAACATTTAAAATGTCATGATAATGCTTAGGTTAGTTTAAATGTCATGCTTTATTTAAGTTTCACACTTTATGCCATGACATCATGACATTGGCACATATTTTTACTTATGAAATCATTATATGCCATGTCATCATCTTGTGCATTAATGATCAATGAAATTGATTTAAGGACTAAGACACAATTTGATATGGAGATCAAATTGATGTTTAGAAAATGCATGAGAATCTAGCCTAAGATAACCTAAACTCATATCTCACATCAAAATTGACTTGGATGTGTTTGATACACCTTAGATGTGTGTGAGATATTATGATCATGAGTTAGGATCAAGGTGCATAGTTCTTGTACCTAGATGAGACTAATTCAAGAAGGAGGATCATAGGGAAAGCTTATGTACAAGTCATGTACATTTAGCCCTAAGATTGTGGTCCTAAATTAAAGGGTTAAAAATCATTTCAAAATTGATTTGAAAAACCTTGATGAAGCCATTCTAGTGATAGCATTCATCATTGAACATTGTGATACAAAGTTTACTTAACTTTGAACTATTTCAAAGTCTTTTGAACTTTGTATCAAGATTGAAAAATGGAATCTATTTTCATAGAAAACTATTTTTCCTTGATAGTATATGTTATGAGGAATGTATCCTCAAAATTTCACAATTTTTGGAATTTTATGGAATTTATTAGGGGTTTCTGAATTTCGGGAGAAGAAAAATCAGAAATCCCTGTGATCAGAGTCTGGATCGGTCACTGGACCGATCCAGGGAGGGCTGGATCGGTCACTGGACCGATCCAGAGTGCTGTGGATCGGTCTAGTGACCGATCCAGTGAGGTCTGATAGCGTGCCAATGTGCTGAAATTCGACTGGATGTCTGAAATTTCAGTTTTTGGGAGTTGAGTTTCGGATCTCTAAAGGATTGAAACTCTCCAAGACATTGTTGGTGCAATGGTCAAGGGGGAGTTGGCCTTTAGGGGGAGTTTTACCTATTAGTCAAGGGGGAGTTTTTACTCCTTAAGACTTTTGAGGATTAGTGATAAGGAATTGTCACTAAGTTGAGTGTTGAGTTTAGTATCAAGGGGGAAATTAAGGGTTTCAATGAAAGGTATGGGACTTTCATTGGGAAGAAACTCTTGACCTTGATTCCCTCTTTTTGATGTGTGTCAAAAAGGGGGAGAGATGTCCCAAGGGGGAGAATGTAGGTTATCAGGTTAACCTAACTTGTTTATGGGTTTTGTCAAACATCAAAAAGGGGGAGATTGTTGGTGCAACCTTAGGTCAAGGTTGACCTGGTTGACCAGACTCGAGTTGACTTGACTCGAGTTATGTTTTGATGTTTGACGAGTTATGACGATGTTTGACGTGAACAGAAAAGTTGTATCTTGATGTTTGACAAGGATACAAGCTTGGGAGATTGTGGGTGCAACTCGTGGTCAAGGTTGACCTGGTTGTCCCGAGGTGAGTTGACCTGACTAAGTCCAAGCAGGAGCTTGGCACGGAGAAAGTCCAAGTATGGAGACTTGGCACGAGAAGTCCGAGTAGGAAGCTTGGCACATGGAAAGACGGAGAGGGCTCGGTAGGCTCTCCTGACCGTGGTCGAGAGGGCTCAGCTCGCTCTCTCGGACCGGATGTGGAAAGTCCCGTGAGTGAAGCCAGTGAAAATCCTAGCGAGTGAAGCTAGGCAAAGTGAAAGTCCCGTGAGTGAAGCCGGCTAGAAAGTCCCGGTGAGTGAAGCCACCAGATTGGAAATCGTGAGTGAAGCTGTAAAACCCTAGTAAGTGAAGCTAGGTGAAAGTCCGGCGAGTGAAGCGGGTAAGGGAAAATCCGGATGGATCAAGGTGATCGGACATCCGGTGTTGGAAGTCCAAGTAGATCAAGGGTGATCGGATACTTGGCACGAAGAGGAAAGCCCAAGTGGGTCAAAGGATTGACCAACACTTGGTGGAGAATTCTAGCAGTCAAAGTGAGATGTTAGAATGATGAACCAAGTCAAGGTTGACCGGATGTTGGTGTAAGTCTCGAGGTTTAGGGTCGGAGTTTGATCGTGCCGGGGACCGATCGATGACATCGATAGCCGATCGGCCACCGCATCGATCAAGAACCATCCGAGTTAGCCTCAGAGTTATCGATCGACGGCCCGAGACCGATCGACAACGATCGAGGCGCAAAGAAGTTCGGAGAAGAGAAGCTTGATCGGTCTACGGACCGATCGGGTCAGCCTGGACCGATCGAGACCGAATGGTTGGTTAGGAATGGATCGGTCGCGGACCGATCCACATGGAGCCCGATCGGTCCACGCATCGATCAGCACTAGCCGCTGCGACGCAACGGCCAGATTTCTTCTGTGTTTCTTCGCAGTGATAAAGAGGGCTGCTGCCGCGAGCCTCCTCCTTCTTCTTCCTTCTTCTTCTTCCTTGATCGCTGCTCCCTCCGGCTTTCGAGCTTTGAGCTTTGCTGAAGCTTCGCGTGAGCTTCCGGCTGATCACTGCTGCAGTTGGGTTGTGAAGTTGCTTCATCGCCTCCGGTCGACAGAGAAGGCAAGCGAGTGTTGCATTCATATTGTTGTTTGTATTTGCTTCTTGCTTTCCTTGTACTCCTTTCTTGTTGTTACAAGTATTGTGGCGAGGTTTCTCCACCCACAAGGAGCATTTATTAGCCGGTTCTCCGGGGACTCATCCACCGACAGATTGATAGGCTTCATCCACCTTACGGACACGCCGAGGAGTAGGAGTTTATCTCCGAACCTCGTTACATCGGTTTGTTTGAGGTTTGTCTTCTTTCCCTTTCGTTTCTGTGTTTATTTTCTGCTGCGCTAACACGTTTTGTAGAAAGAAACGACGATTTGGGGTCGATTTTCAGTCAAGGTTAACCAAATACTTGACTGAAAAAGTTTTAACTATAGGTTAGGCAAGGATAAGTCCAATGAGAAAGTTGGTAAAAAAGGGAAAATCCAAGTGGGTCAAGGGATTGATCGAACACTTGATGTTGAAATTTCTGATGAGTGAAGCCGGGTAGAAGGAAAATCTTAGTGAATGAATCTAGGTAAAAGCCATGGTGAGTGAAGTCAAACAGAAGGAAAGTCCTGGTGAGTGAAGTCAGGTAGTGAGAAAATTCTGGTGAGGGAAACCAGGTGAAAGACCTAGTGAGTGAAGCTAGGCAAATGGAAATCCTAGTGAGTGAAGTCAGGTGAAAGCCCTAGTGAGTGAAGCTAGGTAGTAAGAATATCCTGGTGAGTGAAGTTAGGCAATGAAAATCCATGTGGGTCAAGGATGACCGGACATCTGGTGATTGGAAGTTCAAGTAGGTCAAAGGATCGACTGGGTACTTAGTACAAGGGAAAAAGTCCAAGTGGGTCAAGGGATTGACCAGACACTTGGTGAAGAAGTCCCAGCAGGCAAAGGGTGACCGGATGTTAGGCAATGAGGAATCTCAACAGGTCAAAGTTGACTGAATGTTGGGTTTGGGAACCCTAGACTTGAGTTAGGCAAGTTAGGGTTGGTCAATTGATCAGGTGATCGATTGAACGAGAGCTCAATCGATCAGTCGATCGATTAGGAGTATGCTGCGAGTGAAAGCAACCCGATCGATCAGCCGATCGATTAGGGAGACCTTCTCGCAAGCACAGAGAGGCTCCCAATCGATCAGCCGATTGATTGGGTCATGCCAATCGATCAGACGATCAACTGGGGTTGGATTTCTCTCAGGAATGCGAGGAAGCCTGAATCGATCGGTCCATCGATTCAGGGCTTTTCCAACGAGAGCACAGAGGCGCTCTGAATCGATCGGTCGATCGATTCAAGCCTCCATAATCGTTGGTCAATCGATGGGATATGACCATTGTGTAGGATGCAGGTTTTGGACGGCTGGGATTGTTGGGATTTGATGTGGCAATCGATTGGGAGGAGGCTCAATTGATTAGGAGCCCTAGATCGCAGATATAAAGGCAACAACGAGTTCAAATGAGGTAGCGCTTACACAAAGATCTTCTCCACCAAGCTCACAATTCTTCCGCCAGTTCTTGGTGTATCTTGGGGACAAGTGTTGTTGCACTTCCAAGATTCAAGAGGCATCGACGAGCTACACGAGATCAAACAAGAGAGGTTATTTATTGTATTGTTTACATTTACTTCTTGTTTCGAGTTGTATGTTGGTGTGAGTTTATACGAGGTTTCTCCACCTCCGGTAGTTACAGAGAAGGAGTTTCTTTCTTAGTGGAGAGTGCTCGTGTGTATGTGTGGATCCTTGGATTAGCCACATCTTCTTGAGGTTGATACCAAGTAAATCATGATGTTAGCATTGTAAGCTTGTTGTGAGGTTTTCCGCTGCAACATCATCATCTATGAAGCAAGCGAACGATCACGACAAGCTATTCACCCCCCTCCTCTAGCTCCCGAAGTGACAAAATAAGTGGTATCAGAGCGAGACCGCTCTTTACCGGAATCATCACCGGAAGGGCAACGATCTAGAGGTTGAAGAAGTTGAAGCCTCAAAATTTCAACAAGTCAAAGACTTCACCAAAGACAAGCTCAACATCAAAATGGATTTCCGAGATGGACTCGGATATGACACAAGGATGCCTCCACTATTCACATCAATGAGCTTCGATTCTTAGAAATCAAGGATCAAAAATTTTCTTAGGATGGAAATAGAGCAATGGTTTGCTCTAATAGAAGGCTTTCAAGCTCCAAGAGATTCAAAAGGCAAACTCATCAAAATGAACAAATGGAGTCAAAAGCAAGTCCAAAGATGTGAGGTCAATGATAAAGTGACCAAGCTTTTGATCAATTTATTGCCTAGTAACATCTTAAACAAGATAGGAGAATTTGAAGATGCCAAAGAGCTTGGAGTAAATTGGTAAAGATTCATGAAGAACCCTCTACTACACCAAATCAAGATAAATTCAAAGAGGACAACTCATTGGATCAAGAAAAAGAGAAGTCCGAAGTTGAGAGATGTTCAACATCGGAAGAAGAAGATCAAGAAACCTTATCCTCAATGGAGTGCAACAAAAAGGCAAAGCATACTCTTAGTTTTATGTGCAAGATGATGAAGATGAAGAGGCCTCCACCTCTAGGATTGAGGGAGAACGTCATTCATTGACACCGTAACTTCTATCTCTGGGTTAAATGGAGAGGAAGATGATGCCACCTCCACAAGTCAAGAAAAAATCAAATGGAGGATCATGTGCCGCCCCTACAAGCAAAGATATAGAAATTTCAATTAACAATAATTAAAATTATATTATTTGCTTTGAGTGTAGGGAGAAAGGGCATTACAAAAGCAAGTGCCCTAAGTTGACCAACAAGAAAGGTCAAGTGGCACCAAAGGGCACGGAGAAGCTCAAGAAGGTCTGTCCCATAACAAGGAAGAGTAAAGAACACATTGTGTATTTCTTATGCAATCAAAGAGAGCATTATCGGAGTTAATGTCCTAAGAGAAGAAAAATGATCAAAGTCAAAGGAGGAAGCTCAAGTCAAGGGGGAGCTTCAAAGAGAAAACTTAAGATATCATTTATTGAGTCAATTCCTTTGACCCATGATAAAAAGCATGGTAGAAATAATTTATATGTAACTCTTTCAATGCTATTTATCATGAAAATAGAAGGCATGATAGGATTAAAGAAAAATATGTAGCTCTTCATGTCAAGATTACCTCACCTAAGGTTAGGAAGGTAGATAACAATCTTGGCAAAAATTCTAAGAATTTTAGATATACGCCTAGAAATAGAAATGCTCAAGGACTAAATAAAAAAAATCAAAATCTAAGGATTTGAGGATAAAACATCAAGCCTTGAGGTCAAGACTTGATAAATTAAAAAAGATCCTAAAAAGAATGGAAAATATCATTAAGGGGTTAAATGAGAAAAACCTAGGTTTAGGACATCAAGAGTCATCCCATGACCATAGAGATTTGGGATACAAACCTAAGGCTAAGAAGGATATGACCTCTTATCATAGGGTTTCATATAACTATGAAACCAACTCTAGGTCTAGGGGTTAAGTCAAAGATATAAGGAAAGTTATCCCTAGAAGTATTTTTGCCAAGAGCAATGTGACTAAGGCTTCTAAGAAGCCTAAAAAAGTCACTAAGAAGGTCACAGGGGGAGCTATCCCTGGAGTTGACTTAGAGGAGTCAAGTATGACCAAGGCTTCTAAGAAGACTAGGAAGGTCATTAGGAAGGTATATAGGGAAGTTATCCCTAGTGAGTACCTAAAATACTCAAGGAGTACCAATAGATTTTGGGTTCTTAAGAGTATATTCTCTACACCCTAGATGGGTTAGAGAGTGTCAACTCAAATTGGAAGGGTAGTTAACCCAATCTTAATGAAGTTGACACTTTGAGAGCATTTTCAAGGTAGTTATTACTCCTTGAAAATGAAAAAGATTGAATGATTACTCTTTGGAAGAGTAAAATGTGTCAAACTTTGAGGAATTGGACTTGAGTTAAATTGGCACAAATAAGGAAAAGCAAAAGAAATGCCAAGTTGGGAGTTTGGCTTTTCCTTAGGAAAATGAGGGTAATCTAGGATTAAGTTTAAATTAGCAAAGATTTAGAGATATTTAGATAGATAATCTATGTATATTTATTTATTCTAATTTGTCATAATTGTTTGCCCATCATATGTCATGACATCATATCTTACATTCATTTTTATTATGAAAAACTACAAAAATATCATGTCATGTCATACATACATCATGTAGCAATAATATATATTTTATTAAAAAAATTATTCCTTTTGATGTATGTCATAAATCATCATGCATTATTTTTAATTCTTTATAATTAAGGACAATGACATTTATCAACAAATGGTAAAGGATTTTATCAATAAGCGACATCCTAGGTGGATGTTCATAAATTAAAATGCCTAAATAGATATGCATGATCCCTTAATTTAGGGAAAACCAATATCTACATCTCACAAAGACTATAAGGTGACTTGTATATGTTTTAGTGCACATTAGATACAGGTGAGATGTTAGGATAATGAACAAAACTCAAGATGTTGATTTAGTGTATTTATTTGAGTTTAGTTTCATCAAAACACATAGTTATGTGTTATCCAATCATTGGGAAAACTAATGTACAAGTCATGTGTATTGAGCCCAAAGAACATGGTTGGAAATTAGTTTTGAAAATTATTTTAAATATATTCATTGGAAAAACTTGGTGAAGATTATCTTTTAATAGTAATCACCATTGAAAAGTTAAACACAAACTAGAAGAAAACATTGAAGTTTTCAAGTTTGTATCAATTTTTAAAAATAAGAAGTATTTTCTTAGAAAACTATTTTTCCTTTATAATATGTCTTAAATAATGCCTACAAGAATTTTCATGATTTGAAAATTTTTATAGAATTATTGGGGCATTTCTAAATTTTAACTGAAATTCAATTTCAGAAATTTAGAAATTCAATCGATTAGCCGATCGATTGGGAGAGTTCGATCGATTAAACTGAGTTTTCTCGTGAGCAAAAGCTCACGGAATCGATCAGTCGATCGATTCAACTCTGCCTGGATCGATCAGTTTATCGATTTAAAGGCATTCTCCACAAACAGAAGCTCACGGAATCGATCAGTGGATCGATTGAATGACTTCAATCGATTGAGTCTTAATTTCAATCAATTGGAAAGACTGTTTTTGACTGAAAATGTCTAATTTCAACAAACTAAGCCATTTTTAGTCTGTTAACTGTTCATAACCTCTTGAAATATATTTTTATATATTTAGGGGTGGTTTTCTTGATGAAAACAAGATTAAATTGGTTAAGGAATACTATGTTGGAGTTTAGGTTGAAGTTTGCAGTTAAATATTGATAGTTAAACCTCAAAACTTCAAAATTTTGGATTTCTTAAAGTTTTAGAAATTCCAAGTCATTGTTGGTGCAGTGACAGAAATTTGGAGCATATTTTTAGGGGGAGACACTTTTTAAAGTCATGAAAATTATTTTTCACAAAACTTTGGAAGGAAGTAAAACTTTTGTAGTGGTGAATGCCTTAGGATGAGATTATGAAGCTGTTAATGCTCAAGAGTGAGCTTTAGAAATAATGAAGGATATCAGACATTCATTGTAGTGTTGTGAACAACAAGTGAGGAGTCATGAGTGTTCATTTCCTAGAGAGAGAAACTCCAACTTCTCTCTAGGATTTTTGGCCATCTTCCACACGGTGAGTTAAGTGATTCTTAGGGTCTTTCTCCGGCGACCTTGGAAGGCTCTTCCTCGGCGACCACTCGTGGTGGACGGGCTTTCCTCTTGGTGGTGGGCGTCTACTCGTGGTAGATGACCTTTTCTCCAGTGTTCCTTAGGAGGACTTAGAGGGTGTCGAAGGATATCCCACTGGCTATATTGGAGTTTTCTTCTCCGGTATAGGTGTTATCTTCTCATTGGAAATCCTGTTGATCTATTCGGTAAACCGGTACCTCTTCTTCCCTTGTTTTTCTTTGTGTTTTCCTCAGTTTTTCCTCTCCTTGGTCTTCTTGGGGTTTCCCTTTCTCCTCCCTTCTATTCTGGTGCTCAAAAGAAGGCTCTTGGCTGGTCAAATTCCCGTACACTGGTGAAGCCTTTTCCGGTGAACAACATCTCCGGCCATCTATTGCAGAAAAGGAAAGTCCTTGCTGACATTAATTACACGAGATCTTTGCATTAATTGTGTGGTGTAGATTTGGAAAGTTATTGTGGCAATTCGGAATTGGTGCTCGGCTGGGAGGGACCACGTTTTGAATTAGACGTTCACTTTTGGAATTTCTTAAATGGTGCTCGATAATGTTTAATTGGTCAATTGCATGTTGTGGTGGCAATATTACACGGTGACCTTTCAAAATATGGTGGCTTGTTGACATTTGGAAAGTTTGTGGTGCTATTAAACGGTGATTGTTGAAGATATTGAGGCTTGTTGAATTTGGAAGGATAGGTGGCACTCTTAAACGGTGATCTTTGAACGGTGATCTTTGACTATTTTGAGAATTGTTGACACTTGGCAATGGGTAAAAGGAAAAAAGGATTTAAATATTCTCCCTTGACTAAACAACATGTAAAGGTGTCATTTGAAGAATTAAGGTTTGTCAACATGGATATTTCGGTGGCTAATTTGACAGCTGGTTTTACTGTATAGTATGATATGGAAAGAGATGATGATGTGGCTCTGACGGTTGACATTTCTTCTCAGTTGGATGGTGTGGCTGATGGCAAGGCGGACGACGTGGTGGTCTTGGGTCCTATGTGGCAGGTGTGGTGGATCATCAAGTTGAGATGGATCATGTAGCTGATGTGGCTGACTTGCCACATGGGGCATCGGAGTTTCCTCCCATAGGACAGGCTCAAGGAGTGCCAAGACCATCATCGCCGGAGGTGGTGGTGGAAACTCCGTTGGAACAACCACCCCCAGTAGCAAATAATCTGACGGAAGTATACAGCAAGACTGATGGAGAGAAGGAAGACAAGCAATCTCATAAGAAGTCTTGGGCTGGTCTCTTCAAGGATAATCGAAAGACGAAACTCGCCATGTCATTGGACCACTATGAAGCTAAAAGAGAAAGACTTACTTTTGACTATGATGACATAGATGACATTGAAGATACAATGGGGTTTTGTCTCGTCGGTTGTTTCATGGGCCGACTGTTAGAGTGTATACTAAAAGCCTAGCTTTTGGTATAAACATTTATCTAGAAATAAGAATCACATTGGTCAAATGTCTACATTTATGATAAATGTAGTTGTTCAATTAATTTATATTGTAGATAACATGGTGTGTGGTGTCACACACAGAGGATCATGTTATCAGTACCTTATAAATTATAAACAGTAACTCACGACCATAATGGAAAGGAACAAACCATTGGAAGGTCGTAGTGTAATTAGGTATTAGTTTATCTTAACTATATAATTACACTAGTACACTTAGAGTGTATTGAGTAGGACCATTTGAGGTCGTTTCTTTTATACTGGCTTTATAAAGAAACAAAGACCTCGGTTATTATGGAAGTGTGTACTCTTAATACTAATATAATAACAAGCACATATATTTGATATTTATTTCTTTAATTTATCAATGGGTGAGATTTAGTTCGATAAATCAATAAGCCCAATAAGTTGGGAAATGATATCGCTTATAGTGTGTGTTGTTGATTATAGAAGGAAACTGTGTCCTAGAGATACTAGGTTGATAATGTCCTCAAGAGGAGCTCATAAAGATTGTCATGTTAAACCCTGCAGGTGGATTTAGTCCGACATGATAATAAGGTTGAGTGGTACTACTCTTGGACTTAGATATTAATTAAATGAGTTGTCAGTAACTCACTTAATTAGTGGACATTCGATATCTTAAACATAGGGAGACTAACACGCTCATAATAAGAAGGAGCCCAAAAATGTAATTTGGGATTGGTGCCGTAGTTCAATAATAGTTCTCTAGTGGAATGAATTATTATTGATAAAATTAAGTTGTGTGTTCGGGGCGAACACGGGATGCTTAATTTTATCGGGAGACCAAAACCAATTCCTCCTCTCGGTCCCTATCGTAGCCTCTTATTTGTAGAGTACTATACCCACCTTCATACCCATGTTATAGGGGCCGGCCAAGCTAGCTTGAGGATCAAGCTAGGGCCGGCCAAACCATTGGTTCATGGGTGGCCGGCCCTAGCTTGAACCCAAGCTTAGGTGGCCGGCCCTATTTAATTTAAAAAGAATTTTAATTTTAAAATTTTCTTATGTGAAAGATATAATTTATTGAAGAGATTAAAAATTAAAATATCTCTTTTATAAATCTCTACAAAAGATTAAAGAAAGAGATTAAATCTCTTTCCTTATTTGTAGATTAGAAAGGATATTTTATTTCTCTTCTTTATAAATTATTCACATGTTGAAAAATTAAAATTATAGAAATTTCTTTTTATAAACCAATCATAAAAGGGATAAAAATTATTGGAGAAATTTTTTATAAAATTTCTGGAGACAAATTAGGAAGTTTTAATTAATTAAAACTCTCCTTGTTTTGTTTTTTAAAGTGGCCGGCCATTGTGTTTAAAAGAAGAAAAATTGTTTTAATTAAAATAATTTTTCTTTACATGGCAAAAGAATTAAGGAAATTTTGTAATTAAATTTCCTAATTTGCCTAGGCCAAGGAATATAAAAGAAGAGGTGAGGGTGCCTTCATGGGAACAACCTCTATTATTTTTCCTCCCTCTTTTCCTTGGTGTGGTGGCCGGCCCTTCCCTTTCTCTCTTCTCCTCTTGTTGGCCGAAACCTATCTTCTTGGTGGAGCTTTTGTTTGTGGCCGGATCAAGGAAGGAGAAGAAGGAGAGAAAGCAAGTCTAGTCTCTAGCATCCCTTGGAGTTTGGTTGGTGTTTTGTTCTTCGTCCTTAGTGAAGCTTCTTTGTGATTGGCCGAACCTAGCTAGGAGAAGAAGAAGGTGCTTGGTGGTTTCTCATCTCAGAAGATCGTTGCTCACACAACGTCCGAGGTTAGAAGAGGAATACGGTAGAAGATCAAGAGGTTTTTCTAAAAGGTATAACTAGTAATTTTTCTTTCCGCATCATACTAGTTATTTTTGGAAATAATACCAAATACAAGAGGCATGCGATTCTAGTATTTCGAATATGTTTTTCGATGTTGTGTTCTTTTGTTTTCTTTTTCCTTGTGATTTGATTGTTCTTTTCGGTTAACCTAAAGTTATTTTAGGAAATTAAATATTAGCTTTCCATAAAAGGTTTTGTCTAGTCGGTGGTGGTTGCTCCCATATCCAAGAAGGCCATGTGCCTCGCCACGTCAGTACTGGGAACCAATTATGGAAATTAATATTTAATGGAATTAATAACTTAAGGTGATTTGGGTCGAACGTGTTAAGTTCCGCAGGAGACCCAAGTCAAAACCTAAAAGAACGAATAGATTAAGTTTTGGATCAAACGTGTTAAGTTCCGCAGGCGATCCAAAATTTAATTTAAAAGAACACATGGTAGCTAGGAAAAGGTTCAGACCTTTGTACAAAATTTTTGTACAGTGGAACCTCTAGGCTTTCCGAGTAGCAACCAACACCGACACCCTGGGATAGATGGCATGAGAATTATTGGCGCTCGTTGGAGGATTGTGCACACATATTTCTTGCACAGAAATGGGTGGGTGGTCTACCATTTTGATATAAAAGAAGATCGTGAAAAGGTTCTGAAGGACAGTCCATATTTTGTCTTTGGTATTCCTATTTTTTCTAAAGATCGTGCCAAAGTGTTTTCTATTTAATGAAGATTGTCGCTTCGTCCCTGCTTGGATTCAAATCCATGGACTACCGCCGGATTGTTGGACGCAAAAGGTGTTAAGTATGGTTGGATCAGAGGTTGGTAATGATGGTTGCTACTCGGAAAGCCTAGAGGTTCCACTGTACAAAAATTTTGTACAAAGGTCTGAACCTTTTCCTAGCTACCATGTGTTCTTTTAAATTAAATTTTGGATCGCCTGCGGAACTTAACACGTTTGATCCAAAACTTAATCTATTTGTTCTTTTAGGTTTTGACTTGGATCTCCTGCGGAACTTAACACGTTCAACCCAAATCACCTTAAGTTATTAATTCCATTAAATATTAATTTCCATAATTGGTTCCCAGTACTGACGTGGCGAGGCACATGACCTTCTTGGATATGGGAGCAACCACCACCGACTAGACAAAACCTTTTATAGAAATCTAATATTTAATTTCCTAAAATAACTTTAGGTTAACCGAAAAGAATAATCAAATCACAAGAAAAAATAAAACAAAAGAACACAACTTCGAAAAACATATTCGAAATACTAGAATCGTAAGCCTCTTGTATTTGGTATTATTTCCAAAAATAACTAGTATGATGCGGAAAGAAAAAATACTAGTTATACCTTTTAGAAAGACCTCTTGATCTTCTACCGTATTCCTCTTCTAACCTCGGACATTGTGTGTGTTAGGATCCTTTGTACGGCTAGAGAGGGGGGTGTGAATAGCCGACCCCAATTCGTTCGATTCTTTCTACAATGTCGAGTTAGCGCAGCGGAAATAAAACAATAGAAGCGACACGGAAAGAAATCAAACCTCAAACTCGATGGATGTAACGAGGTTCGGAGATTAGGGCTCCTACTCCTCGGCGTGTCCGTAAGGTGGACGAGTCCGGTCAATCCGTCGGTGGATGAGTCCCCGGAGAACCGGCTAATATAAACTCCTTATGGGTGGAGAAACCTCACCACAATCTTTTGCAACAGCAAACAAAGGAGTACAACAATGGAGAAAAACAAACAAGAACAATAGAAATTGTAATACACTTGCTTGCCTCTTGTTGTCGACTGGAACCTTGATGAAGCAGCAGCTTCTCGGATCCAGCAGCTAGAACACCAGCAACGGGAAGAAGCTCACGCAAAGCTTTAGCACCCAACGAGCTCAACAAAGCTCAGCAGGAAGAAGAAGCAAAAGCTTCAGGCAGAAGAGTACTTCCAGAAAGAAGAAGAAGAAGCCCTGTAGAAGCCCTCAGCCCCTTTATACCTGCGAAGAAGAAACAGCGAAGAAACTAGCCGTTGCATCGCAACGGCTAGAACACTGATCGGTCTGCAGACCGATCAGCCTAGGCGCGTGAAGCTTCTGTCTGATCGGTCCCAGGTGTCGCGATCGAAGCCCTGATCGGTCTGTGGACCGATCAGGGAACCTCCTGATCGGTCCATAGACCGATCAGTCTTCGGCTCCTCTCGCCACTGATCTCTTCCTGATCGGTCTGCCGACCGATCAGGCCATGGGTGGATCGGTCAGCAGACCGATCCACGGTTTTCTTCTCGCAAGGTTGCGTTGCCTCCTGATCGGTCTCCAGACCGATCAGATTGCAATCAGTGAGCCACTGATCTAATTCTGATCGGTCACCAGACCGATCAGGGCAAACGCAGTATCACTGGATCGGTCACCAGACCGATCCAACTCCTCGGTCTAGAGTGCCCTCTCTAACCTAGTTCGGAGAACGAGCTACCGAGCCCTCTCCGACTCCATATGCCAAGCTTCACTCACTTGGACTTCTCAACACCAGATGTCCGATCACCCTTGATCCATCTGGATTTTCCCTTGCCCGACTTCACTCACCAGGACTTTCACCTAGCTTTACTCACTAGGGTTTTCACCTGGCTTCACTCACCAGGATTTCCACAACTGCCTGGCTTCACTCACCAGGACTTTCACCTTTCTCCTAGCTTCACTCACTAGGATTTTCACCTGGCTTCACTCACCAGGATTTCCACACTGCCTAACATCCCAGTTAGGACTTTCTCATTCACCTAGCTTCACTCACTAGGATTTTCACCTGGCTTCACTCACCAGGACTTTCCCCGAATGCCTGGCTTCACTCACCAGGACTTTCACCTTCACCTAGCTTCACTCACTAGGATTTTTCCCGCTGCCTGGCTTGGACTTTCCCCGTGCCAAGTCTCCGTGCTTGGACTTTTCCGTGCCAAGCTCCCCGTGCCAAGTCCCCATACTTGGACTTTCCGCTGCCAAGCTCCTGCTTGGACTTTTCCGTGCCAAGTCTCCATACTTGGACTTTTCCCGAATCAGGTCAACCAGGTCAACCTTGACCTACGGTTGCACCAATAATCTCCCAAACATCTATCAAGAATAGAACTCTCTCACGAGTGTCAAACATCAACATGCAACTCAACTAGGTCAACCTTGACCTAAGGTTGCATCAACAATCTTCCCAAGTCAAACATCAAAATACAACTCGAGTCAAGTCAACTCGAGTCGGGTCAACCAGGTCAACCTTGACCTAAGGTTGCACCAACAATCTCCCCCTTTTTGATGTTTGACAAAATCATAATCAAGTTAGGTTTACCCGATAACCTAACTTAGGTTTTCCAACCATCTTCCAATGTCCAATGTTCTTTCCTTGAACATTCTCTGGACATTCTCCCCTTAGGTTAACCCGATAACCTAACTTGGGTTCTCTAATAATTCTCCCCCTTTTTGACACACATCAAAAAGTATTCCAATGTTCTTCCTCGAACATTCCTTGACAAACTTCCCCTAGCTTAGGTTAAACCGATAACCTAACTTAGGTTCTCTAATAATCCTCCAATGAACACTCTCCCCTTTTTGACACACATCAAAAAGAATAAGGAGGGTATCAAGGTCAAGAGTTTCTTCCTAATGAAAGTCCCATACCTTTCATTGAAACTCTTATTTTCCCCTTGATACTAAGCTCAACAGTCCACTTAGTGATAATCCCATATCACTAATCCTCAAGGAGTAAAAACTCCCCTTAAAAGTCAACTCCCCTTGACTAATAGTTAAAACTCCCCCTAAAGGCCAACTCCCCCTTGACCATTGCACCAACAATGTCTTGAGAGTTTCAAACCTTTAGAAATCTAAAACCTAACTTTCACCGAAATTTCGGACATCGAATTTCAAGACATTGCACGCTTATCGAGACCTCACTGGATCGGTCACCAGACCGATCCACAAGACTGGATCGGTCAACGGACCGATCAGCCCTCTGGATCGGTCCAGTGACCGATCCATACTCTGATCAGAGATTTTTCTTGAAATTCAGAAACCCCTAATAAATTCCAGAAAATTCGAAAAATTGTGAAATTTTGAGGAAACATTCCTCATAACATATACTATCACGGAAAAATAATTTTCTATGAAAATAGTTTCCATTTTCAAATCTTGATACAAAGTTCAAAAACTTTGAAATAGTTCAAGTTTTAACTCAACTTTGTATCACAATGTTCAATGATGAATGCTATCACTAGGAAAGCTTCATCAAGGTTTTCCAAATCAATTTTAAAATGCTTTTAAAACCATTTGAATTTAGGACCATAATCTTAGGGCTAAATGTACATGACTTGTACACAAGCTTTCCCTATGATCCCTCTTTTTCTTGAATTAGGCTCATCTAGGTACAAAAACTATGCACCTTGATCCTAACTCATGATCCTAATATCTCACACACATCTAAAGTGTATCAAACACATCCATGTCAATTTTGATGTGAGATATGGGTTTAGGTATCTTAGACTAAGGTCTCATGCATTCTCTAAACACCAATTTGATCTCAATATCAAATTATATGTTTGTCCTTAAATCAATTTCATTGATTATAATGCAAGAGATGATGACATGGCATATAATGATATGAAAACATGTGCCAATGTCATGATGTCATGGCATAAAGTATGAAACTTAACTAAAACATGACATATAGATAACCTAAGCATTATCATGACATTTCAAATGATCATAAATTAAATATGATGTCATGACATGGCATATGGCAAACAATCATGGTAAGTTAACACAAATAAAATACCTAGATTACCTATCTAAGTATCCTTAATTACTTAGCTAACTTAAATTCTAATCCTAGATTGCCCAAAGTGCTCCAAGAAAATGTCAAAACCCAAATTGGCATTTCTTGATCTCTTGTTTGATTTATACCATTTAAGACTCTACAAGAGTAGCACTTCTAAATTAAGGCCCGGATTGCCTTGATTACCTAAGAGAGTATCAAAATCCCAATTTGATATTTCTCTAGGTTTTTCCAACTTGTGCCAATTGAGATTAAAAATGAGATTTCCAATCTTTAGGCACATTTAACTCTTCAAAGGAGTAAATGATAATTCATTTCATTTTCAAAGGTTCACAAAACCTTGAAAATGCTCCTTGAGTGTCAATTTCCTCAAAGTTGGGTTAACTACCCTTCTTATTGGAGTTGACACTCTCTAACCCATCTATGGGGTAGAGAAGATGCTCCTAGGAACCCAATACCTACTTGAGCTCATTGGGTTCACTAAAAATTCACTAGGGATGACTTCCCTAGCAACCCTCCTAATGACCCTCTTAGGCTTTAAAGCCTTGGTCATTTGGGTCTCATCAAGATCAACTCTAGGGGTGACTCCCCTTGTGACCTTGGTGGTGGTCTTCCTAGCCCTAGGTTTTGTTCCATAATCGAATGGAACATTATGATAGGTGGGCTTGACCATTTGGGACTTAGGTTTGTGACCCAAACCTTTCTTGTCCTTGGGCTTTGGTTTTTGACCCTTAAACCCTAGAGATGACTTCTCCATGTTTTTAAGAGCCTTTTCTAAATTATCAAGTCTTGACCTCAAGACTTGATTCTCCTTCTCTAATACCTCAACTTTTGATTTGTCATTTTTCTTTGAGGTATTCCTAGGCATGTGTCTAGTTGTTTTGGGGTTTCTACCTAGGTTCTCCTTAGCCTTAGATGAGTTAATTCTAGGGTTAGCATTTCTAGAATTGTTCTTATCTAGGCTAACATGCTTGGCTCCTAAGCACATGTATTGATTCCTAAGGTTATCATGCTTGTTATTATCGACAAGTGCAATAAAATTCCTAGCATGCATTCTATTAGAGTTGCAAAAATGAACCTTAGAGGTTACCTTAGGGTTTGCCTTAGCTCCCCCTATCGATGTGCTCGGTCTCTTGCCCTTGTGAGGTTGCCTCCCCCTCGGACAATGACTCCGATAATGTCCCCTTCGCTTGCATTGGAAGCACACCACGTGCTCCTTGCCCTTGCGTGTCGGGACTCCGGCTACCTTGACCTTTGGCGCCGGTGGAGTCTTCCTAACTCTCTTTGGACATTTGCTCTTGTAATGTCCATACTCCCTACACTCAAAGCATAATATATGTAATTTATTTGAAACTAAAATGCTTGAGTTACCTAGGGATGAGGGTGGATGCGAGCTCTCTTCTTCATCCCTTCCGGAGGTAGAAGCTTCTTCTTCTTGCTCCGAACTTGAAGAAGAACTCTCCTCCTCTTCTTCCTTAGATGTTGAGTAACCCTCAACTCCTAATTCTCTATCTCCATGAAGTGAGCTACTTGATGACTCACTTGTCTCCTCTTCATGACTTGAAGTGGAGTTCTTCTCATGAAGTTTGGCCAAGTTGTTCCACAACTCCTTGGCACTATTGTATCCTTCTACCCTACACAAAACATCATTAGGTAAAGAAAATTCAATGATTTTCGTTACCTCGTCATTGATTTCGGATTGTCGGATTTGCTCTTTCGTCCACTCCTTCTTCTTGATAGGTTTTCCTTCCTCATCCATCGGAGGGGAAAACCCTTCTTGTACACAAAACCAATTTAACATATTAGTCATAAGAAAATACTTCATCCTTACCTTCCAATACGCGAAGTCGCCGCATTCGTAGAAGGGTGGAATCGTGATGTCTTCTCCGAATTGATCCATCTCTAGCTTTGCTCCCACGGATGTTGATCCGACGAAGAGCGTCCTCGCTCTGATACCACTTGTTAGGATCCTTTGTACGGCTAGAGAGGGGGGTGTGAATAGCCGACCCCAATTCGTTCGATTCTTTCTACAATGTCGAGTTAGCGCAGCGGAAATAAAACAATAGAAGCGACACGGAAAGAAATCAAACCTCAAACTCGATGGATGTAACGAGGTTCGGAGATTAGGGCTCCTACTCCTCGGCGTGTCCGTAAGGTGGACGAGTCCGGTCAATCCGTCGGTGGATGAGTCCCCGGAGAACCGGCTAATATAAACTCCTTATGGGTGGAGAAACCTCACCACAATCTTTTGCAACAGCAAACAAAGGAGTACAACAATGGAGAAAAACAAACAAGAACAATAGAAATTGTAATACACTTGCTTGCCTCTTGTTGTCGATGGAACCTTGATGAAGCGGACTTCTCGGATCCAGCTAGAACACCGGGAAACTCACGCGAGCTTGACGAGTTCAACAGAACTCAGACAATGAGAGCTCAACCAAAGCTCGGCAGAAGCGTAAAAAATTCAGCGAAGGTACTTCCGAAAAAGAAGTAAAAACCCCAGAAGCCCTCGGCCCTTTATACTGCGAAGAAAGCAATGAAGAAACTGCCGCGTTGCATCGCAACTAGAACATCGATCGGGCACCGATCGCCCCAGCGTGAAGCTTGTTTGTCACCGATCGGTCCCCGGCCGATCAGGTGTCGCGATCAAGCTCTGACGGTCCATGGACCGATCGGGAACCTCTGATCGGTCCATAGACCGATCGGCCTCCCTCGCATCGGTTTCTTTCGATCGGTCCGCCGACCGATCGGGTGGATCGGTCGCACCGATCCACGGTTTCTTCTCGCAGGTTGCGTTGCCTCGATCGGTCTCGCATCGATCAGATTGCAATCGATGAGCCATCGATCTAATTCGATCGGTCACCGCATCGAGCAAACGCAGATATCCTGGATCGGTCACGGACCGATCCAACTCCTCGCTTAGAGTGCCCTCTCTAACCTAGTTCGGAGAACGAGCCACCGAGCCCTCTCCGACTCCATATGCCAAGCTTCACTCACTTGGACTTCTCAACACGGATGTCCGATCACCCTTGATCCATCCGGATTTTCCCGACTTCACTCACGGGACTTTCACCTAGCTTTACTCACTAGGGTTTTCACCGGCTTCACTCACCAGAATTTCTGCAACGGCTTCACTCACCGGGACTTTCACCTTTCTCCTAGCTTCACTCACTAGGATTTTCACCGCCTACCCAGGATTTCCACACCGCCTAACATCCAGTTAGGACTTTCTCATTCACCTAGCTTCACTCACTAGGATTTTCACCGCCTCACTCTGATTTTCCCGAATGCCTGGCTTCACTCACCAGGACTTTCACCTTCACCTAGCTTCACTCACTAGGATTTTTCCCCGTGCCAAACTCCCTGTTTGGACTTTCCCCGTGCCAAGTCTCCGTACTTGGACTTTTCGCGTGCCAAGCTCCCTGCTTGGACTTTTCCGTGCCAAGTCCCCATACTTGGACTTTTCCAGTGCCAAGCTCCCTGCTTGGACTTTTCCGTGCCAAGTCTCCATACTTGGACTTTTCCCGAATCAGGTCAACCAGGTCAACCTTGACCTACGGTTGCACCAATAATCTCCCAAACATCTATCAAGAATAGAACTCTCTCACGAGTGTCAAACATCAACATGCAACTCAACTAGGTCAACCTTGACCTAAGGTTGCATCAACAATCTTCCCAAGTCAAACATCAAAATACAACTCGAGTCAAGTCAACTCGAGTCGGGTCAACCAGGTCAACCTTGACCTAAGGTTGCACCAACAGTGTGGACAACGATCTTCCGAGATGAGAATCCACCAAAGCACCTTCTTCTCCTTTCTTCAAGTTTCGGCCAAGCACAAAGCTTCCAAAAGATGAAGATCTTTTTCCACCAACCAAGCTCCAAGGGATACAAGCTTTCTCTCCTTCTTCTTCTTCTTCTCCAAGTAGTATCCGGCCACCACAAGAGCTCCAAGCAAATAGAGAAGGTTCGGCCACCACCAAGAGGAAGAGAGGAAGAGAGGTTGGCCGGCCACCACACCAAGGAAAAGAGAGAGAGAAATAATAGAGGTTGTTCACCATGAAGCCTTCTCTACCCCCTCTTTTATAATCCTTGGTCTTGGCAAATAAGGAAATTTAATTAAAAACTTCCTTAATTCTTTTGCCATGAAAAGGAAAAATTTATTTAATTAAAAACAATTTTCCTTTTCTCAATTTACATGGCCGGCCACACTAAAGCTACAAACAAGGAGAATTTTAATTAATTAAAACTTCCTAATTTGTCTCCAGAAATTTATAAAATTTCTCCAATAATTTAATCCCTTCATGATTGGTTTATAAAAAGGAAATTTAATAAATTAAAATCTTTCTTTTAAACATGTGGATAAAAAGAAAGTTATCTCTAAAAATTAAAATCTCTTTTAATCTACAAATAAGGAAAGATATCAAATCTTTTCTCAATCTTTTGTAGAAACTAATAAAAGAGAATTATTAATTTTTAAACTTTCTTTTAAATCATGAACATGGTTAAAAAGGAAAGTTTTCTTAAAATTTAAAATCCTCCTTTAATCAACAAATAAAGAAAGATTTCAAATTTTAAACTCTCTTTTAAACTTGTAGATGATTTACAAATAAGGAAAGTTTTTACCAAAAATTAAAACCATCCTTTTAAACTACAAATAAGGAAAGAGATTAATCTCTTCTCTTAATCTTTTGTAGAAAGCTATAAAAGGAAATTTTTAATTTTTAAACTCTCTTTTAAAATCATGATATCCACATAAGAAATAATTTTAATAAAAATCCTTTTAAATATTCTAGTGGTCGGCCACCTAAGCTTGGGACCCAAGCTTTGGCCGGCCACCTACATGGCTCATCCACTTGGTCTTGGCCGGCCCTAGCTTGGGTTCCAAGCTAGCTTGGCCGACCCCATTGGATGGGTAAGAAGGTGGGTATGCGGTGGGTATAAATCTCTATATACTAGAGGCTACGATAGGACCGAGAGGAGGAATTGGTTTTGGTCTCCCGATGAAATTAAGCATCCCGTGTTCGCCCCGAACACACAACTTAATTTCATCAATAATAATTCATTCCACTAAAGAACTATTATTGAACTACCGCACCAATCCCAAATTACATTTTGGGCTCCTTCTTATTATGAGCGTGTTAGTCTCCCTGTGTTTAAGATATCGAATGTCCACTAATTAAGTGAGTTACTGACAACTCATTTAATTAATATCTAAGTCCAAGAGTAGTACCACTCAACCTTATTATCATGTCGGACTAAGTCCACCTGCAGGGTTTAACATGACAATCCTTATGAGCTCCTCTTGAGGACATTATCAACCTAATATCTTTAG
Source organism: Zingiber officinale (assembly GCF_018446385.1). NCBI lineage: Eukaryota > Viridiplantae > Streptophyta > Magnoliopsida > Zingiberales > Zingiberaceae > Zingiber > Zingiber officinale. The sequence continues at coordinate 111,064,416 of NC_055993.1, read as the reverse complement.
GACACAGTTTCCTTCTATAATCAACAACACACACTATAAGTGATACCATTTCCCAACTTATCGGGTTTATTGATTTATCGAACTAAATCTCACCCATTGATAAATTAAAGAAATAAATATCAAATATATGTGCTTGTTATTATATTAGTATTAAGAGTACACACTTCCATAATAACTGAGGTCTTTATTCTTTTATAAAGTCAGTATAAAAGGAACGACCTCAAATGGTCCTACTCAATACACTCTAAGTGTACTAGTGTAATCATATAGTTAAGATAAACTAATACCTAATTACACTACGACCTTCCAATGGTTTGTTCCTTTCCATCTTGGTCGTGAGCTACTGTTTATAATTTATAAGGAACGATAACATGATCTTCTGTATGTGACACCACACACCATGTTATCTACAATATAAATTAATTGAGCAACTACATTTATCATAAATGTAGATATTTGACCAATGTGATTCTTATTTCTAGATAAATGTTTATACCAAAAGCTAGGCTTTTAGTATACACTCTAACAGGTAAACCACTGTACACTGATAACTTGACACGTACAAGAGACTATTTGGAGTATGCTAGACTTCTGGTGGAAATTCCAGCCATTGGTGAGAGGGTGTATGAAGTCCCCATCACTTTGCCTACTGGAGTTCAAGTTGATCTCCGTATTGTCTATGAAAGTCTACCAGATTTCTGTGAAGTGTGTAAAAGATTGGGACATCGTTTGGACACCTGTCGTCGAAGTGGTGCATTAGTAGAGCAGCAAACAAATCATTCAAGAGATAATATACAAAATGGTATCAAAGAGCAGCGACAATGGAGGCCAAGGTCACAATCTACAAAGGGTCGGGGGCGAACAAGAATGAGCAACAATAGAGGCCGGCGCAGTAAAAACAAAATATGAAAACACCAGTTGAGCATAATAACTTAGAGACCATTGGGGTAAATCCTAATCCGGAGCCTACTGATCATCTTGTTGCTCCTACTGATGGAGGGAACGAAATTACTTTTGAAGTTGAAGGTGAAGCCCATGACGTTGTTGCTCCTGTGGAAGTCCAAGGCGTTGACCAAAATGGGAATGTAGATATTGACGTTGTTGCTCAAGTGAAAGTCCACATTGTTGACCAACATGGTAATGAAGTTGCTGCCCAAGATGTTGACAAAAATGGGAGGCAAGATGTGGATCACCTTGGTGTGGAGGCAATACGGACAGTAGAGGATGATCGTCAATAGAAAGCTATCCTTTTAGCACCTTCCAGCTTGGGAAGTTCTTCCTTTTCATCCTTATCGGCCGAACAGAACAATACAACATCGAGTGAGATAATTAATACAACATCTACGGCATCAACTTCATCATTACCGTCAACCACGTCTTCGAGCGCAAGTGGGACTGCTGGAGTTACAGTGCCGACACCAAGTTGTGGGAGACAACTTCGGGCGCGAGCAGCCCGCAAAGGGTGTCAATGAAGGTTGCTGCTACATGGAATATTAGGGGCTTTCACAAGCCCCTAAAGCATGGGGGAGTGCAACATCTCCTCCAACAGAGAGATATCCAAATTATGGCTTTAATGGAGACAAAGCTCAATGAAGATTCTTTAAGTCCCATATTACAGCGAAGGTTTATAGGTATGGGTTATGTGCATAATTTTGATTTGTCTAACCATGGCAGGATACTTCTTCTTTGGGACATGCATAAGGTAGATGTGGAATCTTTACCACCAAACAATATATACATTACCGTGTATGTTGTCGTATCTCTAGCAGGGGATTCTTGGTGACCTTTATTTATGGACTTCACTCTATTGTCACAAGAAGGCCGCTGTGGGAAGCTCTTACTGATCTTGGAGTTACTATTTCTGAAGCTTGGATGATCATGGGAGATTTCAACTCATTCCTATCAATTCATGAAAAGCAAGGTGGTTCTCCGGTTACAAACCATGAAATGAGAGACATGTAGATTTTTGCTCAAGCTTGTGGTTTGCTGGATCTTTGGTCTGTTGGATGTCGCCTTGCATGGTCAAATGGTAGTGTTTCCTGTAAGTTGGATACAACTCTTGTAAACTCTTTTTGGTTAATGACATATTTCGATGCGTATGCGGAGTTTACGACTCCTGGATGTCTTTCGGATCATTCTTGCACTATTGTTCATACGCTAGCCAAGGGCCGCACCCCAAATAGACCATTCAAATTCCTCAACATGTGGACATTGCACAAGGATTTCTTGAAGGTTGTGGGGGATTCATGGGCAGCTCCGGTGATAAGCAATGCACAATTCATCCTAAAGACAAATTGTTACGATTGAAGAAATGCTTGAGGGAGTTAAACAAAAATCATTTTGGTCACATTCAGGAGAAAGCTAGGAGAGCAAAAGATGAGCTTGCGGAGATACAAAGGATATTCTTGATGGTGGTCCAATTCCCTCAGAGTACAACCATGTGAGAAAGAAAACTACTCTACTTATGGAGGCGAAAAGGCAATTTTATCAACAAAGGGCAAAGAACATTTACTTGAGGAGTTCGGACAAGTGCACAAAGTTTTTTCATGATGTGGTAAAGAGAAACAATAAGAGAAATGCTATCATTATGCTCAAGAAAAGGGATGGGGAACAAACCACAAACTTAGGTGAAGTTGCAGAGGATTTTATTGATTATTTCCATGGGTTACTTGGCCAAAAGGAGGTATGTGCCGAATGGGACAGCAACTCACTCATGGGGTGGAAACTCACAAGGGGTCAATCTGGGAATTTGTGCAAGTTGGTTGAGGAAGAAGAGATTAAAGTTGCCCTACATGATATTGGATGTGGAAAGGCCCCGGGCCAGGATAGGTATAGCTCAAAATTCTTCACTTCTTCATAGGATATTGTTGATAAGGATTTTGTGGCAGCAGTGCAGGAATTCTTTCAGCATGGCAAGCTCCTCAAATAGTGAAACCACTCTTTGATATCATTAGTGCCAAAAGGAGATCATGTGATTGGGGTTTCAGACTATAGGTCGATATCTTGTTGTAATGTCTTCTATAAGGTAATATCGAAGGTACTTGCTACTCGGTTATCAAAGGTATCGGACTTCTTATTAGACCCGGCTCAAGTGGCATTTATTCAGGGACGTTCTATAGGGGACAATATATACCTAACTCAAGAATTGCTTCGGAAGTATGCTTGCAAAAGGATCTCCCCTAGGTGCATGGTCAAAGTTGATTTGAAGAAGGCTTTTGATATGGTTGATTGGGATTTTCTCATGGCCGGTCTCATTGGTTTTGGATTTCCCCAACGATTTTGTGATTGGATTAAATTATGCATCTCCACGGTATCATATTCTATATAAGTGAATGACGGAGTATATGGGTTTTTTAGTGGGAAAAGAGGACTAAGGCAAGGAGATCCACTTTCCCCCCTTCTATTTGGCTTGTGCATAGAGGTTCTCTCAAGGAAGCTAAAGGAAACCTCCATGAAGTCTTCATTTCATTTTCATCCTATGTGTAAGGAGGTTGGTATTACTCACCTTGTATATGCCGATGACTTAATGCTATTTTGTAGAGCGGATGAGACATCTACTCAACACCTAGTGGATTGCTTGAATCAATTTGGAGGGATCTCGGGCCTTAGAGCAAATCCGCAAAAGACACAAGTTTACATGGCGGGTGTGGACACAAGCTTGAAGAATCGATTATTGCAACTTTTGGGTTTTCAAGAAGGAAAATTTCCTTTTAGATATTTGGGCATCCCTTTGGCGGCGGAGAAGTTAAGGATTGCGAATTATGGGCCGCTTCTTGAAGTTATTGCAAGGAAGATCAACTCATGGCCTAAGCACACTCTATCCTATGTCGGGCACTTGGAATTAGTGGGGACGGTTCTTCAAGGTATAAAATATTTTTGGCTTTCTATGCTCCCTATTCCTAGTGGTGTGATTGACAAAATATATGCTTTATGCCGAACGTTTGTGTGGTCCTCAAAGCATCCACCCATTTCATGGTCGAAGATTTGCTTGCCTAAACATGATGGGGGTTATGACCTTAGGGACCTCCTAGCATGGAATGAAGCTTTGTTGTCCAAATTATTATGGAATATTCAAGCAAATGTGGATTCACTTTGGGTTAAGTGGATGCGTCAACATTATATCAAAAGTACAGATTTTTGGACATGGCAAAAGAAAAACTCAGATTCGCCATTAATCAAGACACTATTGGAGATCCAAATCAAGATACTAGATGCTTCAGGTGGCAAGGGAGAGACAAATATGAGGATGATAGATTGGTTTATTGGAAATGGAAAGGGGGTTACAAATGCCTATAATTTCTTCATGCCAAGAGGGCCGGAAGTTGCATGGAAATATATGGTGTGGAAGCCGGAAATCATGCCGAAACATCGTTTTACACTATGGATGCTAGCTCATGGGAGGTTGAGGACCAAGGATCGAATGGAGTATGAACCAAATAAGGATTGCGTCATGTGTCATCAACAAGAGGAATCCAATCAACATGTCTTCTTCGAATGTCCAGTGGCTTGTGAACTTTGGTGCAAGGTGAAGCGGTGGTTGGAAATCAAGCACAATTTCAAATCTTTTGAGGAGTTACATCAGATTTTTGGTAGGCATTACAAGGGTGGCAGTAGGAGGATGAAGCCCCGGCATCTAGGCATCTCTAGCTCAATCTATTATATTTGGGAAGCTAGAAATAGGTGTCGATACCAAGACATTGCACCGGATGTGGATTGATTATTTCGGAAGGTCCAAATACATACCTATCGATTTGTGGACTTGAAACTTTTATAGAGCTCATCAATTGTAGGTTGAAGGTTGCTTTTGGCTGGTGTTACAGTGGATTGTCCGTGGAGAAAATGGAGAAGTTCGGTGGATACATAAAGAAAATGGAGACAACTCTCACTGTGCTCATTGTCCGTGGATTTGAAGCTTGACCACTGTCTGTGGTTTTGAAGTCCGGTGTTCCGAAGATGTCCGTGTTTTTCAAGCCTCTCTTCTGTACGTGGTTTTCAAGTTTCTTGGCTTGTGAGTATACATTTGTTTGTGGCTTGTCATTGGTGGAATGTGTGCATGCAAGGCTCGGTTGTAATTGGTGGTGAGAGTAACTTATATAGTGAGTTGTTGTGGTGAGGGGTGTGTTCTGTAAATATTTTTTATGATGAGAGGATGTCAAATTGAGATGCATGGGAGAGGATGGTGAATAGATCCACCATAATTGATCTATCTAGTCCGCAGCAAACGACTCGCGGAAAAGACGACTTTAAATTCGTTGATGGCTGGGGCTTTGACGAAAAGCCCAAGAGGGTGAATATATCCACCATAATGATCTATCTAGTCCGCAGCAAACGGCTCACGGTAAAGACACTGCTAAATCTGTTGATGGCTGGGGCTTTGACAAAAAGCTCAAAAGGGTACATAGATCCACCATAAGGATCTATCTAGTCCACAGCAAACGGCTCGCAGTAAAGACGTGATAAATCCGTTGATAGCTGACCACTTGCTAAAAGTGGGGCGATGACCTTTGGCGGGAAGACTATGATTTTGATGTTCAGCTTGCGGTACATGCTTTTGGTGCTCCATTTGTGGTCCGTGCTTTTCATGACTGAGTAATTTTCTTGCTGCCCGTGTTTGATATGATTGCCACACCGACTGTTTCATTATTTTCTAATACATGTAATGGTGTGTGGATTTGTGATTGGAGAGTGGCTTTTGACTTTGTGATGTTATCCTCCATTTTGCCACGTGATGTATAGTGGTGAGAGGAAGTTGAGTGCTTGATGATGTAAGTGACTTGAGTGATGTTACGGAGTTTACTTCAATTACAGAGGATAATCTCCTAACGATCATGTATGTTTTGACATTCAGTTTGGGAGTCTTTACCTCTCAAATCAGTTTTATACATATGTACCTATTTCCGTGAACAACGAGTGATGTTGTGAACAACGTATAATAACTCTTATGGAGAAGAGTTTTTTATGTGTGCCAGGGGGAAAATGTAGGGTTTAAGTTAGACCTTCATTACTCAAAAGGGGAGTTTGCCTATATGAAAGGGAGAGAATGAAGGAAAACCCCCATTCATGCTTTGACATGAAAGAGAATGTGAGGTTATGAGATTAGCCTAACTGAAAGGTATTATCAAACATCAAAAATAGGGAGATTGTTGGTGCAATATCCCTTGGATCAAGGTTGACCAGGTGGACTAAGCTTGAATTGGCTCAAGGTTGAGTCATAATGTGTGAGTTTCGATGTTTGACAACATATGAACATTGTTTTGACAATGTATGAAAATTGTATGAGCAATCGTCCGTTTGGGAGATTGGTCAAGGTTGACCAGGTTGATAAGAAGAAGAGTCGAGTAGGTCAAAGTTGACTAGATACTTGACTGGGAAAGTCCTAATTGTAGGTTAGGCAAGGATAAGTCCAATGGGAAGGTTGGCAGAAGAGGGAAAATCCAAGTGGGTCAAGGGATTGACCGGACACTTGGTGTTGAAAGTCCTAGTGAGTGAAGCCGGGCAGAAGGAAAATCCTAGTGAGTGAAGCTAGGTAAAAGCTCTGGTGAGTGAAACCAAGCAGAAGGAAAGTCCTGGTGAGTAAAGCTAGACAGTGAGAAAATCCTTGTGAGTGAAGTCAGGTGAAAGACTTAGTGAGTGAAGCTAGACTAATGGAAATCCTAGTGAGGGAAGTCGGGTGAAAGCCCTAGTGAGTGAAGCTAGGCAGTAAGTATGTCCTGACAAGTAAAAGAAATCCATGTGGGTCAAGGATGACCAGACATCTGATGGTTGGAAGTCCAAGTAGGTCAAAGGATCGATCGGATACTTGGTACAAGGGGAAAAGTCCAAGTGGGTCAAGGAATTGATTGGACACTTGGTGAAGAAGTCCCAGTAGGTCAAGGTTGGCCGGATGCTAGGCAATAAGGAGTCCCAACAAGTCATGGTTGACTGGATGTTGGGGTTGAGAACCCTAGACTTGAGTTAGGCAAGTTAGTGTTGGTCAATTGATCAGGTGATCGATTGAACGAGAGCTCAATCGATCAGCCGATCGATTGGGAGTGTGCTATGAGTGAAAGCAACCCGATCGATCATCGGGTCGATTAGGGAGACCTTCTCACAAGCATAGAGAGGTTCCTAATCGATCAGCCGATTGATTGGGTCATGCCAATCGATCAGCCGATCGATTGGCGCTGGATTTCTCTCAGGAATGCGAGGAAGCCTGAATCAATCAGTCCATCGATTCAAGGCTTTTCCAGGGAGAGCACAGAGACGCTCTAAATCGATCGATTCAAGCCTCCCTAATTGATTGAGATATGATCATTGTGCAAGATGCAAGTTTTGGACGACTGGGATCCCTGAGATCTTATGTGCCAATCGATTGGGAGGAGGCCCAATCGATTGGGAGCTCTAGATCGCGGATATAAAGGCAACAGTGAGTTCAAATGAGGTAGCACTTACACGAAGATCTTCTCTACTGAGCTCATGATTCTTCCGCCAGTTCTTGGAGCATCTTGGGGACAAGTGTTGCTGCACTTCCAAGATTCAAGAGGCATCGACAAGCTACACGAGATTGAACAATAGAGGTTATTCATTGTATTATTTACATTTACTTCTTGTTTCGAGTTGTATGCTAGTGTGAGTTTGTACAAGGTTTCTCTACCTCCAATAGTTACCGAGAAGGAGTTTCTTTCTTAGTGGAGAGTGCTCGTGTGTGTATGTGAATCCTTAGATTAGCCACCTCTTCTTTAGGTGGATACCAAGTAAATCCTGGTGTTAGCATTGTAAGCTTGTTGTGAGATTTTCTGCTGCAACATCATCATCTACGAAGCAAGCAACGAGCGCGACGAGCTATTCACCCCTTCTCTAGCTCTCAAAGTGACCCAACAACTAGAGGAGAGTGACTTTATGAGGACGCACCCCAGTTGAGGGACAGTAGGCGTCGATCCAAGTTAGGTCCATTTTGGATCCCTAATATGAGACCTTAACTAGTTCCTAGTATTGGGAGGACAGGAGCTAATTACTATTGGTGCAGGAAGCACCAAACGATCAAACTTGAGTTTTGATTATGTCAAATGGTCCAAAGTTAAATTATCTTATGATCTAACAAGATTGACTGAGCTTGCAGGAAAGTCCCAAGTTGACTTAGGTAAAAGTCCTAATGGATTATAGGCAGGTGGAAAATCCTAGGGGGAGGCAACCCTAGGTCATATGAGCAGTAACCCTAGCTGATGGAAAGTCCTAGCTATGGTTAGGCATGTGGAAAACCCTATGGGAGGTAACCCTAGGTCCTAGGGGGTGGTAACCCGAGGCGGAAAGTCTATATGGGTCGTGGAGTGGATGCTCAGCAGAAAGTCCAGTCAGTCTGAAGGACTGGTCTGACAATAGGTAGCTTCTCCTGAAAGAAGTAGGTGAGGACGCGTTCCCCGGTGAGAGAACAGTAGACATTGGTTCGACCTAGGGTTTCCGAAGGAAATCCGAAGTCAAAACCAGACAGTCCGAAGGCTGTCAAATTATGGATTTATATATCATTAGCTATTTTGTCTAACTCTATTTTGCAGGAAACTAACAATTGTGCAGGGTTAGTTTCGGCCTTGATCGGTCGACCGAACCTCCAAAGCAAACAGATAGATTTCTAGCCAAATAAACAAGTTCGACCGAACAGTGGATATACGGTGACCAAAATTAGGTCAGATTGATCGGATCAGACCAGATAAGCCAGCGAGGATAACGGTATTGGTCCACCGAATAACGGGATTGGTCGACCCAACGAGGACTCATTTGAAGCTGAATCTGGACAGGAAGACGGACTGATTTAGGCAGGATCGGTCGACGGTACCAGGGGATTGGTCGACCGATCTACGATGAGTCAAACCTAATCCTAAGATTAGTGGATCTGGATCAGGCCTAGCTTCGCTATTTAAGGAGGGCTTGACCAGTTGTTTTAACAACATAATTTCCGAGATTAAGAACGAACAACTGTTGCTCTCTTTAACGCTGCTCCGACAACCGACGAAAGACTTCTAATTCTATTATTGTCGGTAACTTTGTTATATTGTATTTTAAGTTTTGTAATCTTTATTCGAATTATTAGTGATTGCCACCGAAAGCGATCAACGATCATGAACCTTAGAGTAGAAGTCGTTACAAGCTCCGAACAAAGTAAAAGAAATTGTATTAGCATTGCTTTTGTCTTGTTCTTTATTCCGCTGCATTACTTTGAGTTTTCTGAAACGGACAAATTAGTCACGAGTGCTATTAACCCCCCCCTTCCCTCTAGCACGTCATCAATCCTACAATTACTACTTATTTTCACTATGCTAATCTTGTTTTGTAGGTTAGATGTTTTAGTTTTGGATTAACACAAATTGCAGGGCAAAAGAAGCAAAAAGTCTTCAGATAAACAGTACCCGAAGGCACCTTCAAGCAGTGAAAGGTGCCTTCGCACTGTTCATGGAAGACACCTTCAATGGTTTGAAGGCGCCTTTCAAGGGATAAAATTTGGACATCATCGCAGATAAGGCGCAGTGACTTCGGGATTAGATTTGACCCATTGGAGGTGCCTTCAACGCCTATGGAAGGCGTCTTCCATGACCTTTATAAGCCAGACTCGACTAAGCTTCCACAACAACTAATATATACGAGCAACTACGCGTCAATTCGAGGTTCCGACTGCTATGACTTTTTGCTACTACTCTGCTGCAAAGCTACTGCGCCCGACGACTATTCCGAGGACTTTCGATCATGGCCGAAGACCAACACCAACATAAGAGCGCTCTCACATTGATCCCTACGTGTTGGTAACAAAATTTTTGTACTTAATTACTGAAAAAGGGAAGTGTAGTGTGTTACAATTCGCCTAGATTCTTTGTACTTGATCAATCTTCCGGAGGTACCGGAAGAGGTAATTTAGTGGATTACCCATCGATAGGTCCGCGGGACCTGGGTCTTGGAGTAGGAGTCGCCAAAGGCTCCGAACCAAGTAAAACCGATCATATTTATTAGTGTTTTGTTACTTAATTTCCGCTACGTACTTATCTTTTAAAATCCAAAAAGAATGAGATTTTCAAAACTACGTGATTCACCCACCTCTCATGTGCGACTCGATCCAACAAGTGGTATCAGACTAGGTTATGCTTTAAATTAGTGCAACCACCAATCAAGTCAGAGGGAATTGTTTTATTTTCCTTTCAAATTCTAGTTTTCCGTACTCAATTTGAATTGGTAGAACTTACCCTTTTAAATAACGATTTTTTGTTCGATTTTTAACTTGAAGTTGGTGCAACACCACTTGAGTTCCTTGAAATTTTATTCTTCTTCTCAAACTCTGCTAATCCAAGACCAAGTCTTGGTACCTTTCTTCAGTTTTCTATCTGCAGCTCTAAATGGCCCAAAATGAAAGGTAAGGCACCGTTCGTCCCCTACTCTTCTACGGGGATAATTTCCCATGCTGGAAGAAGTGGATGGAGATGTACCTGAAAACTGACTTCAATCAATGGTTCAGCGTCACCAAAGGGTACAAGGTGCTAATTGACAATGTCAGAATTCCAATAGACCCAGTCAATTGGAATCCAAAAATGAAGAAGAAGACCCAGATTGATTTCAAGACCCTCAACACAATCCAGTACGGGTTAACAAAGGAGGAGCTGAACTGCGTCGGTCCACACGAAAACGCCAAGGGGCTATTGGACAAACTCATAGAACTACATAAGGGAACTAATGACGTAAAGGTAACGAAAAGAGATCTATATTTAAATTAATTATTTAATATAAAAATACAAGAATGTGAGACTGCTAGTCAGCTGCACGCGAGGATAAAAGATATCCTCAATGAACTTCACACAATCAACCACCAGATGAAGAATCGGGATCTTATAAGGTACGCTCTAAATGTATTTCCTCAAAATACACTATGAGCATCCATCATGGATACCTATAAGATTTCGAGGAACTTATCTAAGTTAAAGTTAGATACACTTTTTTGTGAATTGAAACTACATGAACAGACTAACGCCAAACTCGAGAAAGGCGTTGCTTTAATTGCAGGAACATCAAAAGAAAAGACCACAACCAAACCGGAACCTGAAGTTGAGTCCGACCAAAACTCAGACTTTGAATAATACCTGGTGAACCTGGTAAGGAAGATGTTCACCAGGAGAAAGATGAATTTCACAAAAAGGGACCTGCAGAAGATCAACTCATCCTCAAACTCTAGCAACAACAAGATGAATGTCACATGCTTTGGATGCAACAGAAAAAGGCACTACAAGAATGGCTACTTGAATCTAAAGAAAAAGAAAGCCCTCAAGCCGACTTGGGACAAATCATCCACGGAGGAATCAGATGGTGACAAACCGAAGCACATCAACTACCTCGCGCTGATGGCTTATAGACAAGAATCGGAAAGCGACTCAGAAGATGAGTCCGAACCCGAATCGAGCCACGAGTCCGCACTCGTTTCTGAAGGTTCTGATGAGGTGCAATTTAATTTAAGCAAAAAGTTTTAATAATAGCACGCTTAAATAAAAATTAACTATGTCTAAAAATAAAATAAACGAATTAAATCTACAAAATAGACTACTTAACGATCAACTGAACTCAAACTCAACAGTTAAGTCAATTCAACCTGAACCCCCGATTCAAGTTGCAAACTTGAGGAGGATAATTCCATATTGAAAGGCAAAATACTTAAACTAAAAGAACTACCAGAGAAATTCACAACTAGATCCAAGTACCTCGACGTGATACTTAGATCACAAAGAGTTGTATACAACAAGTCCGATCTCAGATACAAATCCAGCTCGACTAATAAAACCTTTATATCACTTATAGATCAAAATAAGAAACTAACTAAAGCCTGAGTTCCGAAAATGTGTCTAATGACGTAAGTAGGACTCAATCAATTTTATGTACCTAAAAATGAAATCCACTATCTAAAACCTAATTCAACTAAAACTATAAATTTAAAATTGAACCTAAAAAATAATTTAAAACCAAACTAAAATAAAAAGCTAAATTCCAAAATAAAATTAAATAAATCAAACCTAAATCTAAAAGGTAAATAAAGCCAAATCCAAACAGACAAAATAAATTCAAATCAAATAACTTAAATTACCATCAAGTCTACTATAATTATAAAAGTATCGACATAAACCCAAAACCTAAAAAGATCAATAATTTAGGGGGAGGCTCCAAATTAGTTGACACCTCCAAAATAATAGTTTACCCAGCTAGGTAATTAGGATTAGTCAAAAAATGACAAAAATTTAACTTGATCAATGGTACTGGTGAAGTTTTGGATGACAGTAAGTTAGGGAAATTCTGTCTATGCATATCTAGAAAAATATAGCTTTGACTTGGTACATTTGACTTAGTGGAACTAACTAAAGCTATCCCTTACGAATCCTAAGTAGTTAGACTAAAGTTTTATACTAAATTCAATGAATAGGATTATTTGAAAAATTTCGAAAGTATGGTTACTCTAATGATGTTCAAGTAACTCACCATAGCCCAGAAGTTTATCCGAAGAATGCCTATTTACTGAACCTAAAGCTAAACTTGAATCTAACACAAAGTTAAACTCAACCCTAAAAATTCCATCTAAACTCATCTCGCAAAATTATAGGATCCACTGATTGAAAATATAGATCGGGTGAGATGACTAAAGATTTAATTCAAAATTAAATTAAATTAACTTAAAATAAAATAAATTAAATAGAATAAAATAAAATAAAATTAAAATTAAATTAAATTAAATAGAATTAAATTAAATTAAAAATAACTTAAAATAAAATTAAATTAAAACTAACTTAAAATTAAATTAAAATAAAATAAAATAAAATAAAATTAACTTAAAATTAAATTAAATTAAATTAAAATAAATTAAATTAAATTTAAATTTAAATTAAATAAAAAATAAATTAAATTAAATTAAAATAAAATAAAATTAAAATTTAAATTAAACTTAAAATTTAAATTAAACTTAAAAATCAATTGAAAAATTAAATAGGCTTAAAATTTAATTTAAAACTTAAAATAAATTACAGTTAATAAATTGAATTGATAATAACATCCTATTTTTATAAGAAACTAAGTGGATATTAGATAGTGATTATTCCATACATATGACTGGGGATCACACCAAATTTATTCAACTCACGTACAAAAGCTTATGAACGATTACATTTGGAAACAACGACAAACTTATGGTAATTGGAATAGGTAATATCTAACTCAAAACTGACTTTATTATTTAAAAAGTATTACTAAGGTTAGGTTCTTATCTTCTGAATGTCGAATTAAGCACATAGATAACCCTAGCATAAACCTAAAAGGGTTTAGGAAGAACAATATCTATGCAATTAATCTAACCATCTCTTCACTTAAGTGTCACCTGACATAAAAAGAAGAAACCTGGTTATGACATAGAAGAATATCGCACACAAACTTTAGAAACTTAACAAAATTAAATGGATTAGTTAGAGGCTTACCAAAATTGCCCAATTTAGATTCAACAATCTGTAATGCTTATCAACAAGAAAAGCAAATCAAATCAACTAATCAAATTTAAACTAATTCAATACTAGAATTATTGCACTTGGACCTGTTTGACTCTCATGGAATCAAATCCATAAATGAGAGTCTTTATTGCCTAGTAATAATAGATGATAACTCGAGATTTACCTGGGTAAAATTCTTAAAAAATAAATATGAAACATTTGAAGTATTCAATAATTTTTGCAAACAAACTAAAAACGAAAAAGCCAAAAAAATCAAAGGAATCAGAAGTGATAATGGAGGTGAGTTTAAGAATCATAACTTTAATCTATTTTACCTTGAAAATGATTATTATCACGAATTTTCATGTCCTAAAACACTCCAACAAAATGTAGTAGAAAGAAAGAATAGAGCCCTACTTGAAGCCTCCAGGATAATGCTAAATGAGTATAAACTTCCAAAATATTTTTAGGCAGAGGCTGTTAGCATAGTCTACTATGTACAAAACAGAACTACAATAAATAAAACTTATAATAAGACCTCATTTGAATTTTATTATAATAAACAACCTAATATTAAATATTTTAAAGTATTCGGTGCTCAGTTTATATATTAAATACAAGAGAACACTTAGAAAAATTACCTCAAAAGTAGAAAATAGAATTTTTGTAGGTTATTCATTAAACAGTAGGGGGTATAGAGTATATAACAAGAATACACTAAGAATCGAAGAGACAACAAATGTAAAATTTGAATAATCTAATCTGAACCTAGAACAAACTCATATTCAATCAATTGACTTTATTAGAGGTAGCACTAATCTAGGGGGAGCAAGTGACGAGGAAGAACATCAACCTTAAGAACAACAAACTAGAACCATAAGGGTTAACCCAAACTATCCACTTGACTAAGTAATTGATGACCTAGACCTAAGAGTTCAAACTAGATCTGCCTTTAGAAACGTAAGTCAAATAGCTTTAATCTCAAACATCGAACCCAAAACAATAGAAAAATCATTAAGTGATTCAGATTGAATCTTAGCCATATAAGAGAAACTAGCCCAATTTTAAAGAAATGAAATATGAGACTTAGTTCCATTACCAGAAAATAAAAGGATAATCGAAACCAAATGGGTCTTTAGAAACAAATTAAATGAAAAAGGGGAAGTTGTTAGAAACAATGCCAGATTAGTAGCAAAAGGATTTAGCCAAATTGAGGGACTTGACTACGATGAAACCTATGCACCAATTGCTAGACTCGAATCAATTAGAATGTTACTGAGTTATGCAGCCCATAAGGGATTTAAATTATATCAAATGAATGTTAAGTCAGTCTTTCTAAATGGACTGATTAAGTAAGAGGTGCAAGTAGGTCAACCCCCCGGGTTTGAAGACTTAGAATACCCTGATCATGTGTTTAAATTAAAGAGAGTCTTGTATGGCCTAAAATAGGCCCCCAGAGCTTGGTATGAAAGATTGACCACATAATCTCAAAAAATTCAAACAAGGTCAAATAGACCCAACCCTTTTTGTCAAAGTAATTAGTCAAAATCTATTTATAGCTCAAGTCTATGTAGATGATATAATATTAGATCAACTAACTCAAAATTATTACAAGAATTCATAACGCTAATGGAACAGGAGTTGGAAATGAGTCTAGTAGGATAACTAACATTTTTCCTAGTTCTACAAATCAAATAAATAAATGAAGGTAACTATGTTTATCAACAAAAGTATATACTTGAATTACTTAAGAAATTTAGAATGGAAAACTCCAAAGACATTAAAACTTCAATGGCTACCAACCCTAGATAGTGACCCAAGTGGAAAACCTATATATCTCAAATATTATAGAAGTGTCATAGGAAGCCTACTGTATCTAACTATAAGTCGACCAAATATCTCATTTGTAGTTAGTATGTGTGCTAGGTACCAGACTTGTTCCAAGAAATCACACTTGGCCAGTGTTAAATTTTTTTTTAGATATTTAAAAGATACGTCTAACGTAGGAATATGGTCCCCTCGGGTAGGAAATTTTGAACTCTTAGGATACTCTGACTCCGATTATGTTGGTTGTAAACTCGATCGGAAAAGTACAAGTAGTGGTTGTCAACTACTTGGATCATCACTTGTCAGCTAGTTTAGTAGAAAGCAGCATTGTGTTGCTTTATCTACTACTAAGGCAGAGTATATTGCAATAGGAGAATACGTTGCACAACTATTATGGATGATACATACCCTAAAATACTACAATCAAAATTTTAAACACACAAAAGTGTTAATTGATAATATTAGTTCAATCAACTTAACAAAAAATCCAATGCATCATTCAAGAACTAAACACATTGAAATAAAACACCACTTTATCAGGGATTATGTCACTAAAGGAGATATTGAACTCAATTATATTGAGTCTAAGTCCAACTTAGTCAACATCTTCACCAAATCACTCCTTGAAAGTGAATTTAGCAACTCACGACGACAATTAGGAATGCATTTCATAGAATAGGACTGCTATTTTTTTTTATTTTCTTTAAAATAGTTTAAAAATTCTAAGGAAAAATCTTTTATTTTCTTAAAATTCCCATTTCCTTAAACTTTCAAATTTGATTTTAGCCTTAGTCTAAATAAGATCCATAAAAGCATGTTTAAATAGATTTATGACTTGAGCATCTCACAACACACTAGCCTTACCTTGATTATGTATTCACTAATTTAGAACGGTGTGAGATGTATAGGCAGATTGTCTGGACTTAAGATGCTTATATTTGTGCATCCACACAAGTCTGGGACATATCTTAGTTAACTATTAACTGGGCACATATACTTAATTTGACTAACCAAGTGAACACTGCTATATTCTGATAGTTAGTTATTAACTACTGGTTAGACATGGAAGGACACTTTCTAAGTGTTTAGATTATTTTTAATATTAGATTCAGGGGGAAGATATTTAAAACTAATTTTTAAAATAATTTTAAAATACAAAGTGTTTTTTGAAAACTACTTTAAATATACTTTGAAAAATGTTTTCGAAAACACATTCAAACTTTTTAAAAACTCTTTTTGAAAAATATTTTGACTACGAAAGTAGGTTGAGAAATACAATACAACTTATCTTAAGAAATTATGAAAATATTTTTAAATTCTTGTTTAAGATACTTTGAAATTCCTTATGCAAAAATTCTTCAAAACTTATTTCAAAATTATTTTTTAATACAGAAGTACTTTTTAAAACCACTATAATGCTATTTTTGAAAATTACCTTGAAAGATTCTTTAAAACTATTTGAACTTTAACCTTTACAGTTAGTTTTATAAAAGTTATCTTTCAAAACCTAGTATAAAAATT
This sequence comes from Zingiber officinale, assembly GCF_018446385.1. Taxonomy (NCBI): domain Eukaryota; kingdom Viridiplantae; phylum Streptophyta; class Magnoliopsida; order Zingiberales; family Zingiberaceae; genus Zingiber; species Zingiber officinale. The sequence goes on along the minus strand of NC_055993.1, from coordinate 111,047,599 downwards.
CTGATATTTTTTTACAAGTGTTTTGATGAAAGTTTTTTTTAAGGTTTATAAAACGCTTTTAACTCCTTTCCCAATAATCTTGAAAGTTTTTTTTTGTTGAAAAATTTTATTATTCTCACTGATTACTTTACTTATCACACATTTTTTTTTTCTGTTATCTACTTTCTTTTTTTTATGAATGTCAAAAGGGGAGGGTTAGAGATTAAGTTAGAAAATAAATGAAAATTAGAATAACTTAACTCAAAAATGATAAAGAGAAACGAAACTAACTCTCTTTTTTTTTTGTGTTGCTTCTCTTAAAATAAGTTTGTATGTATTTATTGTATATTTTTCTTAAGTTAACTCTGGTTGTCATTGCATCAAAAAGGAGGAGATTATTGGTGCAGTTGGTACTAACGGTCTAACTCAGGTTTTGATGAATGACAAATGAGTTAAGTTGTAACGACCCGGCCCTTTGGCCTCTTGGGCGGCCCTTGCGGCGGCCCAACTGGCGGTCCTTATGTCGTCATCCCATTTGACGACCTCTCATGTCGTCGACCGACGACCCTTTGGTGGATTTTTGCCTTTTCCAGGATTCGAACTCTAGACCTCCAGGCTTAAGTACTAGAGTTTATGAATCTGTAGCCAAGTGAGGCCTCACTTGGCTACCAGATTCATAAACTCTAGTACTTAAGCCTGGAGGTCTAGAGTTCGAAGAATGAAGCCAGGTGAAAAGTCCTAGTGAGTAATGGCCCGGGCAACGACATGAGAGGTCGCCAAACGGGCCGACGACATAAGGGTCGCCATTGAGTCGCCGCCGCCAAGAGGCCAAACGTCGTCAATAAAAGGCGCCTTTATTGTAACGACCGACCCTTTGGCCTCTTGGGCGCCCACTCGCGGCCCCTTATGTCGTCGGCCATTTGGCGATCTCTAATCTCGGCCGCGTCGTTACTCACTAGGTCTTTCCACCAGCTGGATTTTGCCTCCCAGACTCCTGACCTCAGCTTAGTACTAGGTTTATGATCTGCAGCCGCAAGCGCCTCACTGGCACCGTGATTCATAAACTCTAGTACTAAAACCTGAGGTCTAAAGTTCAAATCCGGAAAACCAACGCCAGTGGTGGAAAGTCCTAGTGAGTAACGGTCGGCCGTCGACGACCCAGGGTCGCCAAATGGGCCGCCAAACGAGCCGCCAAATGGGTCGGGTCGTTCAATAAAAGGCGCTTTATTAGAACGACCCGCCCTTGGCGGCTTGTGGCGGCCATCGGCGACCTCAATGTGCCGATCGACGACTCTTTTGGCCGTGCCGTTACTCACTAGGACTTTCCACCCCTGGCAGTGGATTTTTTGCCTCCCCCAGGATTCGAACTCTAAACCACCAGGCTTAAGTATTAGAGTTTATGAATCCTGGTAACCAAGTGAGATGACAGGGGTGGAAAGTCCTAGTGAGTAACGGCACGGCCAAAAGAGTCGTCGATCGACAACATTAGAGGTCGCCAAATGGGCCGACGACATAAGGGCCGCCAGTTGGGCCGCCACAAGGGCCGCCCAAGAGGCCAAAGGGCCGGGTCGTTACATAAGTTAGGTCTTTTGTGATCTAATTGCGTTACCAAGTGTGCAGGAATTGACAAGTCCAAAAGATCGGGCATCATGCTGAAATCTAGCTATGTCCGCAGGACTGGATAACTGGTTGGAAGTCCAGATAGGTTAACGGACCGACCGGATATCTAGCAGGAAGTTTGGTTGGGTCCGCGGGACTGGACAATAGGCAGAAGCCCAGTTGGGTCTGCGGACCGGACAACTGGCATGAAGACCTAGTGGGTCAGAAGACTAGTCAACAGGTTGCAAGATGGTAAGTAAAGGTAAGTCATTTGAGGAGAGTGACTTTGTGAGGATGTGTCCCGGTTGAGGGACAGTAGGCGTCGATCCAGGTTAGATGAGATTTTGACTAGTTCCTGGTTCTGGGAGGATAGGAGCTAATTACTACTTCTTATTTTTACTATGCTAACTTGTTTTGAAGGTTGATGTTTTAGTTTTGGACTAACACAACTTGCAGGGTAAAAGCACCAAAAAACCTTCAGATGAACAGTACCCGAGGTGCCTTTAAATAGTGGAAGGCGCTTACACACTGTTCATGGAAGACGCCCTCAATCCATTGAAGGCGCCTTCCAAGGGATAAAATTTGGACATCATCGCAGATAAGATACAATAACTTCGGGATCATATTTGACCCATTGGAGGCGCCCTCAAGGCCTCAACGCCTATGGAAGGCGTCTTCCATGACCTTTATAAGCCAGACTCGACTAAGATTCACACAACAACTAATATACGAGCTATTACGCATCAATTTGAGGTTCTGACTGCTCCGACTTCCTACTACAACTCTGCTGCGAAGTTGCTGCACCCAACAATTGCTCCGAGGATTTCCGATCATGACCAACAGACTGACACCGACACAAGAGTGCTCTCACATCGATCCCTACGTGTTGGTAACAAATTTTTTGTACTTAATTACTGAAAAAGGGAAGTGTAACGTGTTACATTTCGCCTAGATTCTTTGTATTCAATTCTCTCTTCTGGAAGTGCTGGAAGAGGTATTTTAGTGGATTACCCATCGATAGTCTGCGGGACTTGAGTCTTGAAGTAGGAGTTGTCGAAGGCTCCGAATCAAGTAAAATTGATCGTGTTTTTTTTGGTTTTTTTTACTTAATTTCTGCTGTGTACTTATCTTTTAAAATCCAAAAAGAACGAGGTTTTCAAAACCACGTGATTCACCCCCTCTCACGTATGACTCGATCTAACAGTTACAACTGAGCTACTACAATTTCGTAACTATACAACATGAATCTTAGATAATCGGAGGCTCCAAAGAATTTTAATCTTCTTTATTTTGATTTTTTTTTTCATATTATAATAGTTATAATTGTTATAGTTATAGTAGCTATAATTTCATAATCACTGTACCAATTTTTAACTTATAGTTGTAATTATCTATAAAATTGTAACTACTACCACGTCTCTCATCGGTTCTAGATTTAAACGGAAGATAGATTTAGACGGAATACTAATAACAATAATCTTACTATTTTATTAAAAATCTCCCTCCTTTATTAACTAACTTTGATGAAGCCTAAAATGAATTTACGTTACTATCCTTTTTTCTATTGACACTAAAAATAATTCCAAGATTTATTAGTAATTCGACAAGAGAAACAATTAGTGATCTAGAGTTCGAGACTCAGCTACGATATATTATTATGAATTTTTCTCATTATTAATTTTCTCTGGTTATTTTATATAAAAAAATATAATTTTCTTTAGTCCCACATCTTAGAATTGACAACACTATGATTAAAGAAGATTCTATAAATATTTTAGGCCGACGATGTTAAAAAATATATATTTTTTAGTTTCTTTTAGTAAGATAAGTATAATATTAAATTAAAATAATTTTTTACAAAGAGAAGCTTGTTATAGTAGTTTATAGTAATTTATATATTATTATATTACATATGCAAGACGTGCACGAGCAGTAAAAATAATAAAAGTGGGACGTTCACGATTTGGAAAATAAAAGCGCTGTTTAACTTTTGCCCTAATATATTTGTAAAAATAGAGACTATAAGCGCTCTTTTAGATAATGGCCACTAAAATGTTATAAATCCGATTTTAGGTCAAAGAGCTCTGCAAGTCTGCAACCACTACGGCGCTACCGCAGCAACTAGTGGTCAACTGCCGAGAGGGTTAGTAGAAACCGCGATCAAAGAGATGGCCGGCGACGAGACCGCACCGGTGGCGATAGGGCGGATGAAGCTGGGGTCGCAGGGGCTGGAAGTCTCCAGCCAGGGCCTCGGCTGCATGGGCATGTCGGCCTTCTACGGCCCGCCCAAGCCCGACGCCGACATGATCGCCCTCATCCACCACTCGGTCAACTCCGGTGTCACCTTCCTTGACACCTCTGACATCTACGGCCCTCACACCAACGAGGTCCTCATCGGCAAGGTAGCTACCTCCTGCAACGCCGCCGTGATTAGAGTTCCTGTTCAATTGGTTTTACCTAATTTGATGTTTTTTGGTTGATGCAGGCTCTGCTAGATGGGTTGAGGGAGAAAGTGGAGCTTGCCACGAAATTTGGGATCAGCATGGCGGACGGGAAGAGGGAGATCCGCGGGGATCCGGCGTACGTGAGGGCTGCTTGTGAAGGTAGCTTGGGGAGGCTGGGGATCGATTGCATCGATCTATATTATCAACACCGTATTGACACTCGGATTCCCATTGAGATCACGGTGAGGTGTTCACTTGTGCTTAATTTCATTGTTGGACCTCTCACGCATGTATGTTTGGTATAATTCTGCAGAATTACTCAAGTGCTTATTTTTCGTTGATTGATTCCTTAAAAATACATTCAAAGGGAGAATTGTGGTAACCTCCAGTGGAAAGGATTTTGCTATCTTTCTTTTTATGTAAAATGGAAAGACTCTTTAATGTTTCCATCTCCAAACTTGCTTTCCTATCAAGAACGAAAGGGTGAAAAGATTCTACAAATGCACTCCTCTTCCATTTGCACGCTCATCCTAATCCTGTGCTTGCCTATCCGACATTATAGCATTCCTGCCAACTCTTGGGCCTTGCTTGTTTTATTTGCTTAACAACTATATGCAATATGACAGGTTATCATTTGTCCCTAAAGTAAACCATGTCCTAATTCTAAAAAATAGGGAAATAAGATCAATGAATAAAAAAAACTATACTGATGCTGAAAATTATTCAAGTAAAAAAAGTGAACCTTATACATTTAATCAAATTAATCTTGCTTGCACTGCCTCACTTTGTTTTATTCTGTGAATGTTCTTACTATAGGGTTTCTATTTTGACGGTTTTATCAGCTCTCAAGCTTGCTACTTGTGCCCAGTAATTTGCACATAATTCTGTCTTTTCTTAACTAGATTGGAGAACTTAAGAAACTAGTCGAAGAGGGGAAAATAAAGTACATTGGGTTGTCTGAGGCATCTGCTTCAACAATTAGGCGGGCACATGCTGTTCACCCAATCACTGCAGTTCAGCTTGAATGGTCTTTGTGGTCAAGAGATGTTGAAGAGGATATAATCCCTACTTGCAGGTGAAGCTGTCGGATTAACTGATCTATTTGATGAGCACCTTACTCTGCTTTTCTTGCATACATTTTGAATTATTTATTCCACTTTTCAGAGAACTTGGAATAGGAATTGTTGCATATAGTCCGCTAGGAAGGGGTTTCTTTTCTTCTGGACCAAAGCTAGCTGAAAGTCTTTCTGAAGGGGATTTCCGCAAGGTGATCATTTGTTTGATAAGAGATTCATGTGTTTTTCAAGAAATAATGAAGTGATTCTTCTATGTTGTTAGTCGTGAATAATCTAGTGGATATAAAGGGAAACTAAAGTATTAAACAGGTATTAATAAAGTACCATTCATTTCAACCACTAAAACTAATCATCAAACTTGTTCAAGCTAGATTATTTTGTAATCATATGTCGATGAAATGGATTCACAACAACACTACATTTTGCATGATCATAGGTTTGACTAGTCCCACTTAGGGTAATGTAATCTATTGATATTGTTGATAGAAATGACAACATGTAAAGTACGTACAAAATTTGCACTGTCTTACTTATATCCATCCAAGACACTTGATACCTGTTCCTATCCCATATGGGTTGGGTACCTGAGGATACCACTGAAGTTCATGGGATGAAAATCATGCCAAGTGGCATGCACGAACAGAAATAATAATTTATCATAAATAGTCCGGTTCATCATGTGGGTTTTTTATATGGTTTCTGATGGGTTATATATATATATATATATATATATATATATATAATATCATAAATTAAATTGTTTTATTCACTTGACCTCGTTTTTAACCTACCATATTGCTGAATGATAAATTGTGTCTTCAGCTTCTCCCTAGATTGCAGCCTGAGAATCTTGCCCAAAATGCGATAATTTTTGAACGCGTAAATGAAATGGCTAAGAGAAAGAATTGCACCCCTGCACAACTTGCATTGGCTTGGGTCCATCACCAAGGATCAGATGTTTGCCCAATACCCGGTACTACCAAGATAGAAAACTTCAATCAAAATGTTGGAGCACTGGCAATAAAACTCACACCTGAAGAGATGGCTGAACTTGAATCATATGCTTCAGTAGATGTTAAAGGGGATCGATATCCTACTGCAATGGCTACATGGAGAATGTCTGACACTCCTCCTTTATCTTCCTGGAAAACTGAATGAAGCTTTTGTTATATCGTTGGGAAAATGGCATAATAAGTTGTTGTATGGAAACTGAAACCTTTCGAGGATTCTGATGGAATACATATCATTTGCATATTCCCTGGAGTTTCCACGTTAATATCGGATGACTTGATGTTTTTGTTGGTAAATTTTTCATAATTTTTTAAATGTATTTATATATCGAAAACATTCTTGTTTCTCTGCTTCTGGTCCTGAAGCAGTGACATACTCGTTTTACAGGGTCAGAACCTTATTTAACGTGTACATCATAGTTTCAAACACTTCTTCTAAATAATTATATCCTTATTTATAATTTTGATATATATAATATATAAGGTGTTTTGATGAAGATTGCTAGACTGAGAATCAGAATCCATGGAGGAAATAGGTCTCAAGCGCAAGCAGGGTCTTCTCCGGTAGGTCAATCCTGACGTCCCTTGATACGGGACGTTTCAAACAGATCTATGTATGATGTGACAGTCAAAGTCAATGTGAGATGACGGTCTAAGTCAAGGGGGCAATCAAAGTGTCACTCTCAAAAAAGTCTGGCTCCTTGCCCAACGCTAAGGCTCCCAATTCAAAGACGACCGACTTTAGAGACAGCTCAGACTAGGGGACCCCACATTTTTACTCTAATACTAACGCTTAATGTATATCTGACCGTCCATTATCCACTGGCATTTAAGAAAAGACTCGCTTGCCACAAAGACATCCGAGAATATATTCATCAGGGTCTTAGTGATCTAGCTTTTCACTCTCAAAGTACGAATTAATATACAACCGGTCAAGCATATGTGCCTTCATTTATTCATTCCCTTGCCCTCCTGCATATAGGCGGCTGGGTATAAAGTTGACCAACATCTTTAGCTCCAGAGAACAAATAGACAAGGTAAATCCCAGGAGAACTCCAACCAGATTTTTAAAGCTTTGGATATCACTTCAGGGACAGGTTTCCAAGTACAAGGAGGATCGACTAAAAGTATCGATCGAGCTTCTTGGGGCTCGGTTCTCCACTTTCGAGAAATAAATATCCCCGCATATAGCTAGTCAGTCATAAGAACCATCCGAACCTAGGGGGCATGACTTCCCATTATTTCATAATCAGACCTCCAACATCACACGACATATATCTGAGTAGCCTTAAGGGTTGAACGTCCTACCATACTTAGTACTTTGCCTGTACAATATATAGTCGATCGGTTAAATGTCCGACCAGAATATATTCAAGAGACAACATTGTTAGAGAATCACAACAACCTGTCAAAGAATATTCTGTAAATATTCCGTGATAGTTTTGATGTGGTCAACCAAGTTAAGTTAGGTTCTATGTATTTGATCCTTGTGTTCAAGTGTGTAGGAGCTTAAGAACACAAAAAGTCGAGCGGAAAACGCAGCTAGCAAGAAGGGTGGCACGGGAAGGGAGCCAACGAGCTCGGTGCATCCGAGGGGCGAGGTGTTATGGAAAAGTACACTGATGGACAAGAAGAACGTGCACGACATTCGAGGGATGAGAAGGCGGGAAAGAAGCTTGCTCGAGGAGAAGGTCGGAGTTGGGTTCGGGTGAACTCAACTCCGGTTAGCCAGAACATCACCTACGTGAAGAGATCAGCTAAAGAGCTGATCTGTCTCATGGAAGGTGCCTTTCATGGCTTGGAAGACACATTCGATGAACAGAGTCAAAGGCGTCTTCCAGCCTATAGAAGGTGTCTTCCAGTGACCGTCAGTCGAAGATAAAGTTTGATCTTTGGCAATAAAATATCTCTGATTGAAGGCGCCTTGGACCCTATTGAAGGGCCCTTCAAGGCCCTTCCAGCTTCAGATAGAGTTTTTCATGGGCCCTGGAGTTAGGAAATATTCAACAACTCTTGTATTCATTTTCTAACATATTTTTAAACATTCAAAGAGTTTAAGAGGCTTCTCCGCCTTCAACGAAAGAGATTTTATAATGCTTTCATTTGTCTTGGATTAAGAACTGTCTAAGTTGTAACCTAGTAATTCTCTCGTCTCTTTTATTTTTTAGTTGTTCAATTAACTTATTATAATTGTGCTACTAATCTGAGTTAAAAAATAGGGAAAGTTTTTTTTTTAATTTTTCAGAGCAATTCACCCTCCCCCTACCGGCCTAACTGCGCCAATAAGTGGTATCAGAGCCCAACCACTTTAGAATGACTAATCGTCGACTGAAGTACAAAAACGATGGTCGGACCCAGCATCTACTTACCTAAGTTCGAAGGAGCTGAAAAAGAGGAATATTAGTAGACCAAAAAAGAACAAGCTGACTTCGTAGCGACCGGACGAGCGTACTTCCACCCAGGAAGTCAGTCGAATAGGAGCTTTTGAATCAGTAAAAGATTTTTGGAAGAAGTTCCTAGAGTTACACGAAAGAATGTCAAGCAAAGCTCGCAAGACAGGACCTACTTCGAAACCAAATCAGCAACCTCTAGAGGGAAGAAGGCGAATCGGGTGCTCATCTACACGAAAGAATCAAGGAGCTAATCACCGGATTAACGAACCTCGGAGAAACAATAACTAATCAGAACTCGCAAAGGTATGCTTAAATGTGTCCCTAAGAACACCAGAATAAATATCTATAGTAGCCTCCTACTATATCTCCAAAGACCTCAAAGTAAGTACACTAGAAATTTTTTTTTTTACTTTTGAATTATACGAATCTCGATGTGCAGGACAAAGAAATGTTGGACACAAACAATCTGTAGCCGGAGATTTTATGGGGTATTAGCTGAATTTAAATACACCGAATTTAAATTCACTTATCTGTTAAAATGACCTGAGCTGATAATTTCAGGCTGCCAGCAGGGGCTGGTTTTCTGATCACGGAGTGGCTGAGTGAGCAGAGTGTCAAAGCAGCAAAGTCCGAGCGGACTGAAGGACGACCGGGCCGGGCAACAAGGCAGGCCGATCGGGCGAGTAGTGAGACCGACCGGGCGTACAGAGGGAGGACGACCGAGCGAGCGAAGATGCTGACTGGGCGAACGAAGGGGCCGACTGAGCAGCGAGGTCGGGTAGGCAGAATGGCCGGTTGAGCGAACAGCGAGACAGGTCGAACGGGCGAAGAGGCTAACCGAGGCCTGCGAATGACGCAGTTTCCTTGAAACAGATTCGCCCACCTCCGGCTGTGCTTCGAGGCTTACTCGGGTCATTTGTTTCCCAGGATACAACAGCTAAACCACAATCTCCACCTAGCACTGGTGGTTGTGGCGAACTGAGAAATACCCGAATGCTATCACCAGGGTTCTGTCGAGTGGAAGAAAAAAACGACAGGGAAGAAGAAGATGGATGGAAAGATTATTTAATCTTTCTTTTCCTTATGTCTTTTTATCTCGTGCTCAAGACCTTTTATAGGATGTCTTGTGTGAGGTTACTTTTCCATTTGCTAAAGAAACGTCATATGCATTATATTAATATGCGTTTCTTATTTAAGCGTTAATGAAAAAGAATAATCCAAGCGGCAAAATGTCGATTATTTTATTTAGGCGTGCATAGGTCGTGCTCGCACACTAGCAAATTTGGTTCAGTGCAATCCGGACCCTGGATTTACACCCTCCCTACGCAGCCACACACAAGAGCAAGCTTCTACTCATTTATTTGTTCACAACACACATTCTTGTGAAACAATATAAACCAACCATCAAGCCTTGAAACTTCCAATGTGGGACTAAAATCTTCTTCACAATGGCGCTTCTTTCTTCTTCCCTCTCTTCTCCATTCACTCATTTTCAACAATCCCCCACATGAATGGAGATAGAGTAAGTGATAACATCCAGCAGTTGAGTCAAGTATAGGATAGGTAGGTTTTACCCTTTGAACCCTCCCTTGTGAAGATTTGGTTGCTTACTGGCTGATAGTAGACACGATGTCCTTGAACTATACTGTCGTTTGTGTAAGCAGTGACAAATCTCACCCAAGACTCTCCCTGATACAACTCAGTTCTTATGAGTGTGTTCATTCTTGGCCATGAACACGCATGGTTCTGTGAGAAGCTCTAAGAATTGTGCCTCCAATTCTCTTCGAAGCGGTTTCACTTCTTTCTCACATAGGTAATCCCTCAAGAGTTGTCATCTACTCTTCTTGATCATTAAAAGTTCATTGGCTTACCCTGGTCTAGTCACTGTTTCATTGGGCTACCCCCCACAGTGTGTCTAGTCAGTGTAGATTAGTTATCCCTTTGAACCTAGTTTTTGGGATCTCCAATCAACATAGGTTGGGTGTCCTCTGCACTGATCGCTGACAACGGCATCAAGCCCATTCCTCGTGATGAGCTTGCAACTAACTCTCGATTTAACACTTTGGTTAGCGGATCTGCTAGGTTAACCTTTGACTTCACATAGTCAACAGTGATAACTCCCGTTGAGAGTAGTTGTCTAATGGCATTATGTCTACGACATATATGCCTAGACTTACCATTGTACAGATGACTCTATGCCCGGCCAATTGTTGATTGACTATCGCAATGTATGCAAATTGCCGGCACAGGTTTCGACTATCTCGGAATATCTTCTAAGAATTGTCGTAGTCATTCAGCCTCTTCACCACGTTTGTTAAGAGCTACAAACTCAGATTCCATCGTGGATCTGGTTATTACGGTTTGCTTAAAAGATTTTCAGGAAATGGCTGCATCTGTTAGAGTGAAGACATATCCACTCGTAGACTTAGAGTCTTTTATATCAGATATCCAACTTGCATCGCTGTATCCTTCGATCATAGCGGGATATCTCGAATAATGCAGTCCATATTTACGAGTATACCTCAAGTACCTCAATACTCTTTTTATCCCTTTCCAGTGCTCAACACCGAGATTACTCGTGTATCTACTCAGTTTGCTTACTGCGTAGGCTAAGTCTGGTCGTGTACAACTCATTAAGTATATCAGACTTCCATTCACTCGAGAATATTCTAGCTGAGAGATACTTTTATCTCATTTTTTTGATAGATGTTGGCTCGTCTCTATCGGTGTTCGTGCCAATGCAGTATCACCTTTGGTGAATTTCTCAAGAATTTTGTCCACGTAATGGGATTGACTAAGAACAAGTCCTTCTGTTGTTCTAAGAATTTTGATCCCTAGAATCACATCAGCTAGGCCCATGTATTTCATGTCGAATCTTGAGTTCAACATCCCTTTTGTGGATTTGATTATCTTATCATTACTCTCAATGATAAGTAAGTCGTCTACATAGAGGCACAAAATGACATAGTCACTCTCTGTGGCTTTTATGTAGACACATTTGTCACATTCATTGATCTTGAATCCACATTCGTTCATGGCATTATCAAATTTCTCATGCCACTGCTTTGGTGCTTGTTTCAAGCCATATAATGACTTCACCAATTTACAAACCTTGTTTTCTTGTCCTGGCATAGAAAACCCCTCAGGTTGGTCTATGTAGATTTTCTCTTCTAAATCCCCGTTTAGAATGACTGTCTTTATATCCATTTGATGTATTTCGAGATTTCATAGAGCGGTGATAGCCAACAATACTCTAATGGAAGTTATTCTCGACACCGGAGAATACGTATCAAAGTAATCAAGGTCTTATCGTTGTCGGTATCCTTTGATTACCAATCTGGCCTTGTACTTATCGATTGTGCCATCTGATTTCATTTTCTTCTTGAAGATCCACTTGCAGCCTAGTGGTTTACTTCCCGGAGGAAAATCCACAAGTTCCCAAGTGTGATTTTATAAGATAGATTATATCTCAGATGCAATTGTCTCTCTCCAGTGAGGTCCATCAGACGAGCTTACTGCGTTTGAGTAACTCTGAGGCTCACTTTCCAGCATGAAAGTGATAAAATCTGATCCGTAGGATTTTTCTACCCGAGCTCTTTTACTCCGTCTAAGCTCAACCTCAACTGGTTCATTATCTTCTTCGTCTTGTGTTTCATATGCTCAATTTGAGGAGCTAGCATTCTCTCAGGTTTTATATGCAAACACATGCTCGAAGAACGAGATATTTCTCGATTCGATTATCGAGTTCTTGTGTACCTCCGGTATATGTGACTCATACACATAAAATCAATACGCACTGCTGTTATGTGCATATCCAATAAATATGCAATCAACAGTTTTTGGTCCTATCTTAATTCTTTTCGGATCAGGTACCAAAACTTTGGCAAGACACCCCCACATTCGTAAATATTTGTAGGATGATTGTCTTCCATTCCACAACTCATAAGGGCTATTATCTATTTTCTTTTGAGGCACCTTATTTAAAAGGTAATTAGCTGTTAACACAGCTCCCCCCCCACATGAACTCTGGCAGTCTAGAGTTCAATAGAAGAGCATTCATCATCTCCTTTAGAGTTCGATTTTTCCGCTCAGCAACTCCATTTTGCTGAGGAGTATAAGGAGCGGTTGTTTCATGTCTGATCCCATGTTCAGCACATAACTCAGCGAACGGTGACATATATTCACCGCCTCGGTCACTTCGAACCACCTTAATCTTTCTATTAAGCTGGTTTTCAACCTCATTCTTATAGAGAGCAAATTTCTCTATAGCTTCATCCTTACTTTTGAGGAGATACACATAACAATATTTTGTATTATCATCTACAAAAGTGATAAAGTATTTATTACCACCACGTGTTGGCGTACCTTTTAGGTCGCACACATCAGTGTGGATTAGGTCAAGTGGTTCGTTACTTCTTTCAACATGTTGAAAGGATGACCTTGTCATTTTCGCTTCAACACAAATCTCACACTTGTGTTTCGGGTCAAGGTGGAATGTAGGTATGCTTTGCATGTTTATTAATCTACGCAACACATCGTAGTTAATATGTCCTAGTCTACCATGCCACAAACATGAACACTCAAGCATATAAGTGGAAGAGTTTTCATTTTTATTTATCTTAGGCTTAATCGTCATTACATTGAGCTTAAACAACCCATCAGATACATAGCCTCTCCCTACAAACACTCCATTTTTGGACAATACAACTCTGTCCGACTAAAAAATAATGCGAAAGCCGTGCTTGCTTAACAGTGATCCGGACACTAGATTCTTCTGAATCTTTAGAACATACAGCACATTGTTCAGAGTGAGGTCCTTGCCCGAGGTCATTTTCAGCACCACCTTTCCTTGGCCCATGATGTCCGAGGTTGCTGAGTTCCCCATGAACAGCTTGTCTCCAATGACTTCTTTAAAGTCGTGGAGCAGCTCCTTATTGCAGCAGACATGTCTGGTGGCTCCAGTATCGATCCACCATTATCGAGGGTTTGAACCGATCAAGTTTAGCTCGGAGACCACAGTGCAGAGGTCGTTCATTTCTGGTCCCTCGTTCAGGTTGGCCTCCTGATTCTTTGTTGGCTTCCTGTACTCCGAAGATTTATGACCTACTTTATCACAGTTGAAGCACTTCTCAGAGAACTTCTTCTTGTTGATGCCTCCTCTAGGTCCTAGCTTGGAAGACTTGGGATTCTTCCATTTCAAGCTTTGTCCATGCTCGACCACATTGGCTTTCATAGTAGCCTGAGAGAACAACTTCCTCTCTGAACTCTTGTTGTCTTCTTCGATGTGAAGTCTGACTATGAGTTCCTCCACATTCATCTCCTTCCGCTTGTGCTTTAGGTAGTTCTTGAACTCCTTCCAGCCGAGAGACAACTTCTCAATGATAGCTGCTACCTGGAAGGTTTCACTCAGAACCATCCCTTCCGAGTGGATCTCGTGCAAGATCACCTAAAGCTCCTGGACTTAGCTGATCACCGTCTTGGAGTCAACCATCTTGTAGTCCAGGAATCGATCAACGATGAACTTCTTGGCCCCTGCATCCTCCGTCTGGTATTTCTTATCCAGGGACTCCCACAGCTCCTTAGTCGTTCTCTTCATGCTATACACAGCGTACAGCGAGTCGACAAGGCAGTTGAGGATGTAGTTTCGGCAAAGGAACTCAGAATGAGTCCATGCCTCCACTGCACTAATGGTCTGAGCATCAGCATCCTCAGCATGCTTGGGAGGGTCCTTGGTCAATAACCGAGCCAAATTGAGCGTGGTCAGGTAGAAGAGCATCTTCTGCTACCACCTCTTGAAGTTCAGTCCACTGAACTTATCTGGCTTTTCCCCATGATTGATTGGTATAGTTCCAATCGGGGCGGAGGGGGCCTTTATTTGTTGAGTCTGTTGCACCTCAACATTATGTTCTGTGGTCATCTCAACAGAAACGAGTCTGTTTCAAGATTGTTGGATACAAACAATCTGTAGCCGGAGATTTTACGGGGTATTAGCTGAATTTAAATATACCGAATTTAAATTCACTTATCTATTAAAATGACCTGAGCTGATAATCTCAGGCTGCCGGCAGGGGCTGATTTTCTGACCACGGAGTGGCTGAGTGAGCAGAGTGTCAAAGCAGCAAAGTCCGAGCGGACTGAAGGTCGACCGAGCCGGGCAACAAGACAGGCCGATCGGGCGAGAAGTGAGACTGACCGGGCGTACAGAGGGAGGACGACCGAGCGAGCGAAGATGCTGACTGGGCGAACGAAGGGGCCGACCGAGTAGCGAGGTCGGGTAGGCAGAATGGTCGGTCGAGCGAATAGTGAGACAGGACGAACGGGCGAAGAGGCTGACCGAGGCCTGCGAATGACGCAGTTTTCTTGAAACAGATTCAGCCACCTGCGGCTGTGCTTCGAGGCTTACTCAGATCGTTTGTTTCCCAGGATACAACGGCGAAACCGCAATCTCCACCTAGAACTGATGGTTGCGGCGAACTGAGAAATACCCGAATGTTATCACCAAGGTTCTGTCGAGTGGAAGAAAGAAACGACAGAGAAGAAGAAGAGGGAAAAGAAGATGGATGGAAAGATTATTTAATCTTTCTTTTCCTTATGTCTTTTCCTCTCATGCTCAAGGCCTTTTATAGGATGACTTGCGTGAGGTTACTTTTCCATTTGTTAAAGAAACGGCATATACATTATATTAATATGCGTTTCTTATTTAAGCGTTAATGAAAAATAATAATCCAAGCGGCAAAATGTCGGTTAATTTATTTGGGCGTGCATAGGTCGTGCTCGCACACTAGCAAACTTGGTTCAGTGCAATTCGAGTCCTAGATTTGCACCCTCCCTATGCAGCCACACACAAGAGCAAGCTTCTACTCATTTATTTGTTCACAACACACATTCTTGTGAAACAATATAAACCAACTATCAAGCCTTGAAACTTCCAATGTGGGTCTAAAATCTTCTTTACAATGGCGCTTCTTTCTTCTTCCCTCTCTTCTCCATTCACTCATTTTCAACAAGAAAGGGGTCAAATCGGAACCTAGCACTATACGCCCAAAAGAGTAGACCAGATTCAGACTCATCGATTGACGAAGACGAAACAACCTTCATGATAAGAAAATTCTCTAAGTATTTTAAATCTAACAAATTTAACAAGTCGTAGGCCAAGAAATTTATTCTAGGAAAATGGAAAGTAAGATGTTATAACTGTCAAGAAGAAGGGCACATCAAGGATAATTGTCCTAAACTGAAAAAGGAGAAAACCAAAGGGTCAAGCAAACCAAAGCACAAAAATCTAAAGGCAATGTGGGGCGATTCATCATCGGAGTTCGAACTAGAGGAGTATGTTGGACTAGCACTCATAACGAGTCACTAAGAGAAGAACATCGATAAAGGAGAAGCTACATCCGAGGAAAGCAACAACGAAAAGGGAGCATCCAACTTTGCACATGATATAGTAAATGAGGAATGCCTTCTACCTCATGATCAAGTTTATTCTAGAATAACATTAATGTCTAACTCCTTATATAAGCTAAAATTTAAAAATAATAAATTTAAAAAAAATGTTGATTTGAAAAGAAAATTAGTTAATGGATGTCCACTAAAATTATTTGATAAAATCAAATTTAAAAATGATAAATTAAAAGAACAAATAGAATCTTTGAAAAATGACTATGCATGTTCAACTCCAAAAGATTTACGAAATTCAAATTTGAAAAATTACAGATGACTCAATTGAAATGTCAGAAACAATAGGGGTTAAATTAGAAAATCCTTAGAAATTATGTTCTACTAAAATTCTTGATTAATCTAATAGGAAATAATTTATATTGGATTTTGAAATCATGCTTAGAATAGTTTAAGTTAATCTTATGTATGTTTTAAAATTTAATGTGTTTTATCTTCCATATTATTTAAACAAATTATTTAAATACCTACTCTCCGTATTTCAAGTTCGAAAATTTTACAATGCTATTTAATAATTTAATCTACAAATAGAAAATTTTTAAAAAATTTTTTACTGTTAAGTTATTTTCTATGAATTTATTAACGAAAATGGTATTTTGAAATTTAAAAATATTCTGTAGACTTATTTTTAAAAACTTTTATTTTTTTTGATAAAATGTGATGTTTTCTATCATAATAATAATTTTTAAATTTTTTTTTATTATAATTTGAATTATTACAAATTATTTTCTAAAAAATTAAATTTTAACATTAAAAATTTAGGGAAAATAGAAATTCGGAAACCTTGATTTTTCTACAATCTATTTTTCATATCTAGAAAAATTAGTAGAATTTTCAAAGTTGAGAAATATATTATTTAAAATTTAGCTTCAAAAATTTGGTTGTTCTGATAAGATAAATTAATTCTATTTGATAAATTATTATTTTTTTAATAAAAATTCTACTATGTAGATTATTCGGATTAAATTTGACAAAAAAATTTAGTATTTTTTGAAACCAAAAAGTAATTTTATTTATTTATATCAAAAATAGAAGATTAATTAGTAAAAATATAATATTTTTGATAATTATTTTTAAAAAAATATTAACCAACTAGTAATTTTTGTAAGTTACCCCTATAAAATTATTGCATAATTTTTTAGTTATTTATTTTTTTTATTTGATCAAAGAAAGATAAATAGGTATACGCTTAAGAGTAGTTCGGAATAATATTTTAAAATTTTAGAATTTTTATCCTGTATTGCAACTTTTTGTTATAATTGCATTACTTTATATAATTATGTTAATACATTTTGTTTAGCCTTAACTTTAACTTGAATTGATGTACATCATAAAGGGAAAGATTGTAAGTATCCCGTGGTAGTTTTAATGTGATCAACCAAGTTAAATTAAATCCTGTGTATTTGATCCTTGTGTCTAAGTGTGTAGAAGATTAGGAATACAAGAAGTCGAACGGAATACACAACTAGCGAGAAAGATGGCACGGGAAGGGAGCCGACTGACTCGGTACATCTGAGGGACGATGTGCTGCGGAAGAGTACTCCAAGTGGACGAGAAGGATGTGCGTGACGTTTGAGGAACGAGAAGCCGAGAATGAAGTCTGCTCGAGGAGAAGGTCAGAGTTGGATTCAGGTAAGCTCAACTCTGGTTAGTCGGAGCATCACCCACACGAAGAGATCAACTAAGGAGCTGATCTGCCTCATGAAAGGCGTCTTCCATGGCTTGGAAGATGCCTTCGATGAGCAGTGTCGAAGGTGCCTTCTAACTTATAGAAGGCGTCTTCGAGTGACCATTAGTCAAAGATAAAGTTTTATCTTCGACAACAAAATTTCTCTGATTGAAGGCACCTTGGACCAGTGGCGGATCCATGAATTCAAACATGGAGGAGCGATTTTTATACGGAACAAGGGACGGTATCCTTTATCTCTGCCGATGGAATCCTATAATACTAGGAGTTCCACTGTCGACAAGGGGGGGAGGGGCGACCGTCGATACCGCCTCCCCCTGCCTTGGACCCTATTAAAGATGTCTTCCAACTTTAGATAGAGTTTTTCAAGGACTATACAAAGACCCCTGGAGATAGAAAATATTCAACAACTATTGTATTAATTTCCTAGCATATTTCTGATCATTCAACGAGTGTAAGAGGCTTCTCCGCCTTCAACAAAGGAAACTTTATAGTACTTTCATTTGCCTTGGATTAACAACCACCTATGTTGTAATCAACTAATATCAACCTCTTTTATTTTTTAGTTGTTCAATTAACTTATTATAATTGTGCTACTAATCTGAGTTGAAAGATCGGAAAAGATTTATTTTTATTTTCCAGGGCAATTCACCTCGTCTCTTGCCGGCTACCTGCGCTAACATATTCTTCTGTTATTACATGAGTATTCAATGGAACCTTCCTCGAACGTGACTCTACACTTTCCATCAGCCATTACATTATAACAGTATATTCTTTCAACCGCCTCATTAATGACATCAGTTATAAAAAGAGTGCACACAGATAACGGAAGATTTCTCGGACGGCAACTATACGTCTCCCAAGCTAGCTATACATATTCCCTTACTCGACACCTTCTGACACCCAATATTTTCTGTCATCTCATGATTACGGAGATTATAGAAGTGATATATAAAGGGGGTCTCTCCGATGGCAATGTACGTTTAGGGGAACACGCTTAACGCTTTTAATACACATGTTTTTACTGTTCTTTCACTATCTTCCTCTCGGCCACTACACTAATTTGAGCATCAAAGAACCTTCGCCAGGGATCCCTTTCCTAATTTTTGGTGCTGACGTTGTTTGCTCTTTCACGTGCGTACAGAGAAGATTTCTTGCTCTAGTTCATGGTCCCTTCTTCAATCCGAAGTCTTCGCTCAACCAACTTCACAGTCACATACCCAGCGCGTAATCTCTTAGCTTTCAGACATGATCATCCATCCTCCCGGTCTCGTCGGGGTTCTACATGAAGTACGTTGCCGCAGCATCGGCATGGCCAGGCGCCACCTCGCCGACGCCGAAGTCGACTCAGTGGTACGGTGTCTTCGTCCAATCGGAGACCATTGTCAACTCTGGCAGTGGCGGAAGCAATGTCCAGGCGCCTCACCCAGAGCAGCGATGTAGTAGGCGACGTAGGAGTGGGTGACTACGCACTTGGTGGCCTGGATGCGGAGGACGAGGCTGCAGTGCAGAGGAGGGAGGAGAGGACGAAGTCATTGCCTGCGAAGGAGGGCAGCAGCGGCTGGTGCATGCGGTTGGGATATTGTCATGTGGTTGGGATGTTGAGGGCTTTGGTCCGTGCCTGAGATGGTAAATAATTGTAATTTTTAGGAACAAAATACAATATATAGAATAAAACCAGAATGTGTTTACATTGAGAACCTCATGGTTATTTTATTTTGTTTTTGACCTATTATTAAGAATAAATAATTTGTTTTTTACTTATCAAAATTTATACGCTATATAAGATATTCTAAAAGTTCAATAACTTGGATTGTTGATGAGATTGCAAGAGATGTAGCTGACTCAAGAAGCTGAGTGCAATGCATTGCATTCTTACTAACTAGTGATAGGATGAGATAGAAATATCTACGTGTTTACTAAGTTGTGACAACATTTCTTGCCAACACACATTCTCAACAAAACGCCCTCAAATTGAAACAAATCTTATATGAGATACAAATAATTAAGAAGCTTTTTTTTTTTTTTTTTAACTTGGTGTCACATCCCACCCAATTTTAAGCCTGAGAGATCGAGAGAGGTTCTTAATTTACCGTCTTGGCATTTTTTTTAATAATTTAGATATCTATTTTTTATGACCGATCTACTCCAGAGAAATTTTCTATCTACCACTAGTACCTAGGTAAACTCTCTTATCCATGATTTTGAAGACCCATATTTTTTAATCCTTCATTGACATCATTCTAGATGCTTTTTTGGAATCTCCTCATCATGATAATATTTAGACATTTTCTATGATCTTTTGTGGTGTTTATATTCATTAAAAAATATGATATTTTAAAACTAAACATGCGAGGAAGGCTAAAAACCTATAAGTCATTTGTATTAACATCCAAGCATAATACGCATATTATATAAAGTTTTTGTACAAAAAAAAAAAAAACCTTTCAAAACAATATTAATGGCTAGTGTGGAAGAATATTAAAGCAACAACCCATAACGATAAACATGTAATCAACATTAAAAGATCTTAATAGAGCCAGTGATCATTTTCTTCAAAATAATATGTGCAAAATTGATATGTTGCACGAATCCTACACGATTGTGAGTGAAATCCGACGTTACCTATCTGACACGGTTAAAATATAATTTTTTTAATTAATCTCTTATTTACCTGCAACAACTTTTCTTTCTTTCTTTTTAAATTAAAATAAACAACTTTTCTCTCTTTCTTCTTAACTTAAAATAAAATTCTCATTTGTCACTCCTATGATTGCATGCAACAATCACTATGGTGTTGATTTTTAAAGGTGTGTAGTTGCTACAACGTTGTAGCAGTTACTACACAATAACTGCTACAACGACGTATAACAATTATTGTACAGTTATAAATCGTAGCAGTTACTACACCGTTTTAGCAGTTATTGCATAATTGTAACAACTACTGCACTGTTGTGACAGCTATTGTACCGTTGTAACAGTTATTACATCGTTATAACAACTACTGCACCATTATAGTAGCTACTATATAATAGTTGCTACAACGTTGTAGCATAAGTACTGATTGTTACATGTAATAGCAAGAGAGAGAAGACATAATTTTATTTTAATTAGGGAAGAAAGAGAGAAAAATTATTACATCATGGACAGTTTATGGTTTATAAATTGATTATAAACGAGACAAATTTAAACATTCAAGAGTTCGACTCAACTTGACTTAATTACACCCCTATATAAAGGTAATAAAAAAGAATTAATACAAGACATATAAAAATGTCGTCTTTATATCCTTAAATTGAGACATCTATCAAGCTACCATTAATATTTTATAAAATGTTAGAAATGTAAATCAGCGGATAATGTCACTTAAACTTTTTCACCATCTAAGCATTATGTATGGCAAATTGCTTCTCTCCCTCCCCTCTGACGGCACCCGATCATTATTCCAATTTAAATGACTTTTATACCTTTTTTCCAATTTTATTTTATTTTTATTATTTTTTTATTTTTTCTTCAATTTTTATTTTTTATTATATAATTTATCTATCCTTTTCTTTAAATTACATTCTAATTTGATATTTTATTTATATATATATATATTTTCATGTATCTGTTTTTTCAGTTGTTTTTTTTTTAATTTTTATTAGTTTTATTTGTTATTTTTTCATCAATTTTTTATTTTATTTAATTTTTGACCCATGTGAAAAATCTTCCATTCTTTTTAAATTACTTCTCCTCAAACCATTGACAACTCCTGACATATATAATTTCCTTTTCTCTTTAAATTACCCCTTAACCTCCCCCCTTTAAATTACCCATTCAACTCTTGACACATGTCAAAATTTTTCTTTTTTGTAAATTACCCACCCTCCAACCCTTGATACATAATACAAGTCAGAACCTCTTACTTTTTTTTAAAATTATCTTTTCTCCAATTCTCGAGACATGTCAAAATACCTCTCTCCCTTTAAATTATCACTATCAAACTTTTGACACATGTCAGAATCTTCTCTCTCTTGAAATTACTTCCCTCTAACCCTTAACACATGACACATGTCAGAACCTTCTCTCTCTTGAAATTACTTCCCTCTAACCCTTAACATATGACACATGTCAGAACCTCACATTTTCTTTAAATTACCCACCCTCTAAACCCTTGGCACCTATCAAAACACGCTCTCCCTGTAAATTACTCTTCAAACTCTTGACATATGTCAGAATGTCCCCTCCCTTTAAATTACTAACCCACACATGTCAAAATATTCCTCTCCCTTTAAACTACCCCTCAAACTCTTGACACATGTCAAAACCTCTTATCCTTTTAAATTACATTTCTTTCAATTCTTAACCGATGTCAAAACTTCTCACTCTCTTTAAATTACTCACTCTTCAATCTTGACATATGTTAAAATATCATTCTCTTTTTAAATTATCCCTCTACACATGTCAGAAAGAATAAAACTGATAAAAAAATAAAAAAACTGATTAAAAAAATAAAACCAATAAAAAGAAAAGAAACAAAACTTAAAAAAAAAACAATGTGGACGAGGGAATAAGTTAAAGGGTATAAGGGTAAAAAAAACGTAGGGTGCAGGGGGGTGCGAAAGTACCTCCCTTTCGCACCCCTTGTATGTATGTCATTCATTACACTTTCGCACCCCTTGTATGTATGCCATTCTTGTAATAAAGATAGACCTGACCGACAACTAGAGGTGTGTCTTCGAGGGAGGCATCCATACAAGAGAAATAATGCTAAGGAAGCTAACCTCAACGATGTTTCCAACTAGGTAAGGCAACTGCTTGTTGAGCTTAGGGTTTGAGACCTTGAGGATGTCGATCTCGTTATCGAGGAGGCGTGAGACCCTGATGATGTCTTCGGTGGTCATGGAAGACATCTGATCGTCCTCGAACACCACATCCTCCAGTCCTCCACCGTTGTCGTTGCCATGGGTTGGGAGCAGAGGGGTTTCCCTGAAATGACTGAGTTGATTCCTCTGCAAGCAAGCTTGTCGACGGATTCCTTGCGCTTAACGGTCATGGAGAATCACATCGGGTCATAATCTTATTTCAATCTTGATCCTGTTCGGAATCTGAGTTAGACAGACCGCCGAGTGAGGTGGATAGAATGTTGACCGAATCGTGACGTCCCGGAGGGGGTATGCTGAGATGGCTTCGGTGTTGACCAACTCGTCAAAAGTCCTCTGGTTAACGCTACTTGCAGCCAGCGACCAGGTCACCCCGGTCCCCGGTACCCCGAGGCTCGAGCCAGATCCAACGAATATATGAGTAACAAGCTAATAATATAATAATGAGATAAATGAGGGGCGAGTACGGAAAACGTACCCTGACCCTGGGGGCGCCCTCGGATGGGACGCTAGTCCAGTTGTCATGACCCGGAAGCGTAGATGGATCAGCCAGATGAAGAGCTGAATTTGATGAAGCGAAGCCAAACGCGTCATGGAGTCAGAAGCGGCGGCATGAAACTAGATGTGACCTCGGCACATAAGCCAGGATAAGACATCGGCACGCAGGCCAAGATTGGACAATAACACGAAGGTTAGATACAAAGCACACAGTCCGAAATACAACCATGACTCGCAGGCCGGAACATAATAAGCCGTAGGGAGCGAGATCGGCAGCAAGATACCGTAGGATGACGACAATTGGCTGTGGCAAGAAATCGACAACCCAGAATGCAAAGGCAGCACCTCGGGCGTTGGATAAAGTTGAGATTGGCCGGTAGCGTGGTTGCTCGCGCGACGTCTATGTCGAGAAGACCATAGGAAGAAAGGGGGGCAACGAAGTGGAGGCGTGTGTGAGGTTGCCGACATGGAAAATGAAGGAGGGAGAGGGAAAGAGAGAGCCACCGGCGTCGGATGTGATCGGCGCCGGAGGTGGAGGAAGTAGCCTCCTCTCTCTGGTAGTGGCGGCGACCCAAAACGCAGAGGAGAGGTAGCGGCGTTGGCCTACACGAGATGATGGCGAGGAGAGGAGAAAGGGGAGGAGGGGAAGTCGTCATGCTCGCGTGAAGCCTTGTGTGTAAGAGCAAGGAGTTGCCAGCATCGGATGTCGCCGGCATCGGAGGCAGCGAAGGTAGCTTCCCCTGCGTCGTCTCCCTGGCGGTGGCTCCCAAACGAAGAAGAAAGCCCCCCCTTGTGAACAGTGTCCTCTTTCCCCTTTAATGCCCTACACAGTGAAAAGACCCAAATGCCCTTCCTCCCCCCTAATTACTATTATGCCCTTACTTGGACTTCTCCGTGCCAAGTCTCCATACTTGGACTTTTCCAGTGCCAAGTCTCCATACTTGGACTTTTCGCGTGCCAAGTCTCCATACTTGGACTTTTCCAGTGCCAAGTTCCCTGCTTGGACTTTTCTGTTGCCAAGTCTCCATACTTGGACTCTTTCCCGACTCAGGTCAACCATGTCAACCTCCCTGCTTGGACTTTTCCAGTGCCAAGTTCCCTGCTTGGACTTTTCTGTTGCCAAGTCTTCATACTTGGACTCTTTCCCGACTCAGGTCAACCATGTCAACCTTGACCTACGGTTGCACCAATAATCTCCCAAACATCTATTCTTGTCCCATATCAAGAATACAACTCTTCCACGAGTGTCAAACATCAAAATACAACTCAACTAGGTCAACCTTGACCTAAGGTTGCACCAACAATCTTCCTAAGTCAAACATCAAAATACAACTCGAGTCAGGTCAACTCGAGTAAGGTCAACCAGGTCAACCTTGACCTAAGGTTGCACCAACAATCTCCCTCTTTTTGATGTTTGACAAAACCATAATCAAGTTAGGTTAATCCGATAACCTAACTTAGGTTTCCCAATGTTCTTCAATGTTCTTCCTTGAACATTATCTAGAACATTCTCCCATTTTCCAACACTCTCCCCCTTTTTGACACACATCAAAAAGGGAGAATCAAGGTCAAGAGTTTCCTCCTAATGAAAGTCCCATACCTTTCATTGAAACTCTTAATTTCCCCCTTGATACTAAACTCAACAATCAACTTAGTGACAATCCTATGTCACTAATCCTCAAAAGTCTTAAGGAGTAAAAACTTCCCCTAAGAGTCAACTCCCCTTGACAATTAGGTAAAAACTCCCCCTAAAGGTCAACTCCCCCTTGACCATTGCACCAACAATGTCTTGGAGAGTTTCAAACCTTTAGAAACCCGAAACTCAACTCCCAAAAACTGAAATTTCAGACACCGCTGAAAATCAAAACGCACGCACCGATCGGTCCTAAGACCGATCAAAACCCCGGATCGGTCCCCAAACCGATCCATGCTTCATCGATCGATCGATCGCCACCGACGTCCAGACCGATCAGCCTTCACCAGATCGCACCAAGCTCTCGATCTTACTCACCGGATCGGTCCGCACCGATCAGACTTCGGATCGGTCCCCGTGATCCGACTCCATCGACAGAGATTTCTGAAATTTCCTTCCCGAAATTCAGGAACTCCTAGAAAATTTCAGAAAATTCGAAAAATTGTGAAATTTTGAGGATACATTCCTCATAACATATACTATCATGGAAAAATAGTTTTCAATGAAAATAACTTCCATTTTCCAATCTTGATACAAAGTTCAAAAACTTTGAAATAGTTCAAGTTTAACTCAACTTTGTATCACAATGTTCAATGATGAATGTAATCACTAAGATGACTTCATCAAGGTTTTCCAAATCAATTTCAAAATGATTTTAAACCTTTTAATTTAGGACCATAATCTTAGGGCTAAATGTACATGACTTGTACACAAGCTTTCCCTATGATCCTCCATTTCTTGAATTAGGCTCATCTAGGTACAAGAACTATGCACCTTGATCCTAATTCATGATCCTAATATCTCACACACATCTAAAGTGTATCAAACACATCCATGGCAATTTTGATGTGAGATATGAGTTTAGGTATCTTAGACTAAGATCTCATACATTTTCTAAACACAAATTTGATCTCAATATCAAACTGTGTTTTTCATCCTTAAATCAATTCAATTGATTATTAATGCAAGAGATTATTGTTGGTGCAACATCCCTCAGGTCAAGGTTGACCTGGTTAACCAAGCTGAGTCTTGGTTTGAGTTTAGATGTTTGACAATAAGATACTGATTGAAGAAGAGTCAAGTAGGTCAAGGGAGTGACCAGATACTTGACTGGGAAGTCCTAGTGAGTGAAGCTAGGCAGATGGAAAGTCCTAGTGAGTGAAGCTAGGCAGATGGGAAGTCCTAGTGAGTGAAGCTAGGCAGATGGAAAGTCCTAGTGAGTGAAGCTAGGCAGATGGAAAACCCTAGTGAGTGAAGCTAGGTGAAAGTCCTGGTGAGTGAAGCCAGGCAAGGAAGGAAATCCAGATGGATCAAGGATGATCGGACATCTGGTGTTGGGAAGTCCAAGTAGGTCAAAGGATTGACTGGATACTTGGCAAGGAAGGAAGTCCAGATGGGTCAAGGTTGACCAGACATCTGGTGGAAGTCCAAGTAGGTCAATGGAGTGACCGGATACTTGGCACGACGAGTAAAAGTCCAAGTGGGTCAAAGGGAGTGACCGGACACTTGGTGGGGAGTCCTAGCAGGTCAAGGGAGTGACCAGATGCGAGGCATGATGTACCAACAGGTCAAGGTTGACCGGATGTTGGTTAGGGAGGTTTGGGACTTGGTTTTGGGCAAAAACCAAGTGCTGGATCGATCCGTGGATCGATCCAGATTCTTCCCAGCGAACAGAAAGCTTCTGGATCGATCCGTGGATCGATCCAGAGGTCCCGATCGATCAGCCGATCGATCGGGACGATACTGCTTCGCGCGATAAGCGATGGATTGATCCGTGGATCGATCCAGGCGCGTTTCCTGAGCACAGAGGCGCTCTGGATCGATCCGTGGATCGATCCAAAGCCTCCCCGATCGATTCGGAACATTCGAATCGATCGGGATCCGACCGTTGCGTCGGGTTTAAAGCCGCAGGCGAGCGTGGTCTTCGGCATCGCTTTACGAGCTCTTCTCAGATTCATTCCAGCTCCTCCACAGCTCTCTACAAGCACGTGATCGCCAGTTCTTGAAGGTTCTTGGAGGCTTTCCAAGTCAAGAGGCGGATCTATTGCAAGAGGAAGAAGTTAGGGTTAGGGTTTTTACTGCACATCTTGTAAGCTTTTGCTTAACTTGTATTTCCCTTTCTTCTTCTTGTACTGAGAGTCTTGTAGGGCTTCTCCGCCCTCGGTAGTTACCGAAAAGGAGTGTTTCATAGTGGAGGGTGCGTGTGTGGTGTGGATCCTTGGATTAGTCACCTCCTTTGGAGGTGGATACCAAGTAAAATCCTAGTGTTAGCATGATTGTATTTGTTTCTGTATTTTCCGCTGCATATCCTTGAAGAAACAAGCAACGCCAAGCGACGAGCACGCGACGAGCTATTCACCCCCCCTCTAGCTACTTTTGGTCCTAACAATTATGACATGGCATAAAATGGTATCATAAATGAAAACATGTGCCAATGTCATGATGTCATGGCATAAAGTTTGAAACTTAAATAAACATGACATAAAAACTAGCCTGAGCATTATCATGACATTTCAAATGATAATAAAACTAAACATGATGTCATGACATGTGAGGGCAAACAATCATGGCAAGATTTAGCATAAATAAATATACCTAGATTACCTATCTAAGTATCCTTAACCACTTGGCTAACTTCAAATTTAATCCTAGATTGCCCCAAAATGCCAAAATCCTAATTTTGACACTTCTTGAACTCTAGATTAATTCATGCCACTTAAAGATCAAATTTATCCTCAAAACTTGGCATGTTTCATTTTTTTCTTCGAGAGTTCTCTAGATTTTCCCAAATTGTGCCAATTGAGATTAAAAATGAAATTTCCAATCTTTAGGCACATTTAACTCTTCAAAGGAGTAAATGATAATTCCATTTCATTTTCAAAAGTTCTCAAAACCTTGAAAATACTCCTTGAGTATCAATTTCCTCAAAGTTGGGTTAACTACCCTTCTAATCGGAGTTGACACTCTCTAACCCATCTATGGGGTAGAGAAGATGCTCATAGGAACCCAATACCTATTAGAGCTCATTGGGTTCACTAAATATTCACTAGGGATAACTTCCCTAGCAACCCTCCTAATGACCCTCTTAGGCTTTAAAGCCTTGGTCATTTGGGTCTCATCAAGGTCAACTATAGGGGTGACTCCCCTTGTGACCTTGGTAATAGTCTTCCTAGCCCTAGGTTTTGTTCCATAATCGAATGAAACATTATGATAAGTGGGCTTGACCAATTGGGACTTAGGTTTGTGACCCAAACCTTTCTTGTCCTTGGACTTGGGTTTTTGACCCCTAGACCCTAGAGTCAAATCCTTAAGAGCCTTTTCTAGAGAGTCAAGTCTTGACCTCAAGACTTGATTTTCTTTCTCTAATACCTCAAGTTTTGATTTATCATTTTTCTTTGAGGTATTCCTAGGCATGTGTCTAGATGATTTGAGATTTCTATCTAGATTTTCCTTAGCCTTAGATGAGTTAATTCTAGGGTTAGCATTTCTAGAATTGTTCTTATCTAGGCTAACATGCTTGGCTCCTAAGCACATGTATCGATTTCTAGTGTTAACATGCTTATCATTATTGACAATGGCAATAAGACTACTAGCATGCATCCTACTAGGATTGCAAGAATGAGCTTTAAATGTTACCTTAGGGTTTGCCTTAGCTCCCCCTTTACACGTGTTTGGCCTCTTGTCCTTGTGAGGTTGCCTCCCCCTTGGACATTGACTCCTATAGTGTCCCCGTTGCTTGCATTGGAAGCACACCACGTGCTTCTTGCTCTTTCATGTCGGGACTCCGGCTTCCTTGACCTTTGGTGCCGATGGAGTCTTTCTAACCCTCTTTGGACACTTACTCTTGTAGTGCCCAAACTTCCTACACTCAAAACACATTATGTGTAATTTGCTTGAAATTACAGTGTTTGAGTTACCTAGGTTTGTGGATGTAGATGAGCTTTCTTCTTCATCCCTTCCGGAGGTAGATGCCTCTTCTTGCTCCGATCTTGAACAAGAGCTCTCCTCCTCTTCTTCCTTGGATGTTGAGTAACCCTCAACTCCCAATTCGCTTCCTCCATGATGTGAGCTACTTGGCTCACTAGGCTCCTCTTCATGAAATTTTGCCAAATTGTTCCACAATTCCTTGGCGTTGTTGTACCTATCTATCTTGCACAAAACATTATTAGGTAAAGCAAATTCAATAATTTTTGTTACCTCGTCATTGATTTCGGATTGTCGGATTTGCTCTTTCGTCCACTCCTTCTTCTTGATAGGTTTTCCTTCCTCATCCATCGGAGGGGAAAACCCTTCTTGTACACAAAACTAATTTAACATATTAGTCCTAAGAAAATACATCATCCTTACCTTCCAATATGTGAAGTTGTCGTGAGACTCGTAGAAGGGTTGAATCGTGACATCTTCTCCAAAGAGATCCATCTCTAGCCCGTGCTCCCCCGGGTGTTGATCCGTCGAAGAGCGGCCTCGCTCGATACCACTTGTTAGGATCTTTGTATGGCTAGAGAGGGTGTGAATAGCCCCAAATTCTCGCGTTCTTCCTACAGTTAGGGTTAGTCGCAGCGGAAATACAAGGAAGAAACTAAGGAGAAGAAAACAAACCGATGTAACGAGGTTCGAGATGAACTCCTACTCCTCGGCGTGTCCGTAAGGTGGACAAGCCTACCAATCCGTCGGTGGATGAGTCCCTGAGAACCGGCTAAATATGAGCTCCTTATGGGTGGAGAAACCTCACACAACTACTTCTTGCAACAGCAAGATAAGGAGTACAAATACAAGAGAAGCAAGAAGTAAATACACAGCAAATGTAAGCAACCCTTGCCTTCTTGTCGATCGTTGAAGAAGCAACAGCTTCTCGACGCCAACCACAGCAGCAGCTCAGTCGGAGTCCCAGCTGGAAGAAGAGCTCAACAAAGCTCAAGCACCAGAACAGCAGCTCTGTAGCAGAAGAGAAGAGGAAGAAGCGTGGTACAGAAGATGCCCTCGCCTCCTTTATACCGCGAAGAAGAAACATGAAGAAACTAGCCGCTGCGTTGTAACGTTAGAACCCCGATCGGCGTGGACCGATCAGCTCGCTACCGATCGGTCCCCGCATCGATCGGTACGTAAACATTCTGCGCTCGATCGGCCGTGGACCGATCAAAGACACCGGATCGGTCCACGCACCGATCCCAACTCTTGGCTTTGAAGCTCTTCCTTCCGCGACATCGTCTCCGATCGGCCGCCACGACCGATCGGAAGCTCCCGATCGGTCCACGCCGATCAGCGTTTTTCGTGGCTATCGATCACCTTCGATCGGTCTCGCACCGATCGATACCGATCGATAGCACACCGATCGGTCACCGCCGATCAGATAACCAGTGACTTGGTTTTGCCCAAACCAAGTCCCAAGCCTTCCAAACCAACATTCGGTCAACCTCGACTGTTGGTACTTCATTCCTAGCATCCGTCACTCCCTTGCCGGGACTTTTTCGCCAAGTGTCCGGTCAATCCTTTGACCTACTTGGACTTTCCTCAACACCGGATGTCCGATCATCCCGATCCATCCGGATTTTCCTCGGCTTCACTCACCCGACTTTCACCGGCTAACATCCCGCTTAGGACTTTCCTCGTGCCAAGCTCCCCGCTTGGACTTCTCCGCCAAGTCTCCATACTTGGACTTTTCCAGTGCCAAGTCTCCATACTTGGACTTTTCCCGTGCCAAGTCTCCATACTTGGACTTTTCGCGTGCCAAGCTCCCTGCTTGGACTTTTCCAGTGCCAAGTTCCCTGCTTGGACTTTTCTGTTGCCAAGTCTCCATACTTGGACTCTTTCCCGACTCAGGTCAACCAGGTCAACTTTGACCTACGGTTGCACCAATAATCTCCCAAACATCTATTCTTGTCCAATATCAAGAATACAACTCTTCCACGAGTGTCAAACATCAAAATACAACTCAACTAGGTCAACCTTGACCTAAGGTTGCACCAACAATCTTCCTAAGTCAAACATCAAAATACAACTCGAGTCAGGTCAACTCGAGTCAGGTCAACCAGGTCAACCTTGACCTAAGGTTGCACCAACATAAGTGACTAAAATAATACCGAGCGAGCAACGAAAAATAGTGCCGAGCATTTGTCGAGCAAGCGATCGATCGGATGTCGAGTGGGAGATCGAGCGATATCGAGAAAACGATCATGCGATGCTAAGCCGAGCGATAGAATGATGAGCGGGTGGTAGGGGGCATGCCAAACAGGTGGAAAGACGATAGGCGGGCAATGTTGAGCGTGTGACCGAGGAAATGTCGATCGAGCGACAACAAACCGCGGTCGGGCAACTAAAAAATGTCGACCGGGTGACCGTAAAACGCGATCAGGAAATCAAAAAATACTGACCAACCAATAGAGAAAATGTAGAGCGGGTGGAAAGATGATAGGCGAGCGGTGCCAAACGCGCGACCGAGAAAATATCGACCGAGAAACAGAGATAATGTCGTTCGGACGGAATGAGAACAGACGAGCGATGTCGAGCGCGCGATCGAGAAAATGTCGATCAGGCAATAAAGATAATGTTGTTCGGACGGAATGAGAACGGGCGGGCGAAGCTGAGTGCACAATCGAGAAAATGCCGACCAAGTGACAATAAATCACGACCGGGCCATAGAGAGAATGAGGGGCGAACAAAGCTGTGAGCGTGACCAAGAAAAATACCGACCGAGCAATAGTAAATTACAACCAGGCAATAGAGAGAATGATGGACGAGCAGAGCCATGAGTGCGACCAAGAAAAATGTCGACCGAGCGATAGTAAATCTTGATCGGACAATAGAGAGAATGATGGACGAGCAAAGTCGTGAGCGTGACTGAGAAAAATGTCGACCGAACGACTGTAAATCGCGACCGGTCAATAGAGAGAATGATGGATGAGTAAAGTCGTGAGCGTGACCGAGAAAAATGCCGACTGAGCGATAGTAAATCACGACCGACAATAGAGAGAATGATGGACGAGCAAAGCCATGAGCGTGACTGAGAAAAATGGCGATCGAGCGACAGTACATTGCGACCGGGCAATAGAGAGAATGATTGACGAGCAAAGCCGTGAGTGTGATCGAGAAAAATGTCGACCGGGTGATAGTAAATCGCGACCGAGCAGTAGAGAGGATAATGGACGAGCAAAGCCATGAGTGTGGCCGAGAAACATGACGACCAATACAAAGTGAACAACCAAGCAGATATCCAAGCGATACTGATCGGTTGACTAAGAGAAGGCCAACCGAGTGATCGAAAGAATGCTAAGTGGGCGCGAAGCCTGTGCGCTAGATAGACACGAAACCTGAGACTAAATGAGAATGGGAGCAGAGCATGTGGATTGAGCACGAATGGGAGCAAAGGCTTTGTGAGCCGAGTTGCGGATCCCGAGAGACTGAAAGTGGCCGAGAGCAAAGCCTGTGGATCAGGCGTGAACGCGATCAGAGCCTGTACATGGAGCGCGAATGGGAGCAGAACAATCGAGCGGTTATGCGAATGTCAATCTGGGAGGAAAGCGGGTATCGACCGAGCAGCAAATGCGGGGTAAAGCGATGAGTGAGATGTGAGGGGCGAGTTCCGGGCAAAGCGGCAAGGGAGGCAAGAGCGGTGAGTGTTGGGCATAGCGGTGATTGAGATGCGAATGGTGGGCGTCGGGCAGAGCGGCAAGTAAGTCGCGAACAATGAGTGCCGGACAGAGTGACGAATGGAGCGAGTGTGATGAGTGTCAGGTAAAGTGGCAAGTGAGGCGAGTATGGTGAGTGACGGACAGAGCGGTGAGTGAAGCAAGTGTGATGAGGGACGGGCAAAGTGGCGAGTGAGGCGAGTATGGTGAGTGACGGGCAGAGCAGCGAGTGAGCAATGAGTACCGACCAAGCAACAGTGGTGAGCAAAACGCGAATGGAGAGTGCCAGGCAGAGTGGCGAGTGAAGCAAGTGTGATGAGTGTCGGGCAAAGCGGCGAGTGAGGCGAGCCCCTGACTAGGGAGTAACCCGACTGACTAGTAGGTGAGCGTGAGAGCCTGACCGGGAGGTCATTGGCCGCGAGAGAATACTCGGTTATAACTTGCACTAGGGCGAGAGTCTGGAGGCGTGAGAGCACACTTATAACTCGTACTGGGGCGAGAGTCTAGAGCATGCTCACTTATAACTCGCGCGGGGGCGAGAGTCTGAATGCGTGAGAGCATGCTCACTTATAACTTGCGCTGGGGCGAGAGTCTGGAGCCCGACCGAGAGGTCGTTGGTCGTGAGTGCATGCTCACTTATAACTCACGCTGGGGCGTGTTAGCTAGAGCCCTAGAGCCAATCATTTGATGATTGTATTTTGAACTTGTTGTATCATATTCTATATAAATAAAGACATTTGGTTTTTGGTTATTATACTTACTTGTATTGGTGCCAAATAAACTAAGTATAATAACGTCCTTGAGTAGAAGATTCTTACCTATATCAATCGATTGGTTGAATCGATAGTGAGATGATATAGGGAACACTACTCTTAATCATTCCTAGTCGAGTATTAACATTCAGGGACAATGTTAATGCAATAAGACTAGCATGTAGGTCAACTCGATGACTTGATCTCACAAGACATGGATATAGAGATATCAAGTTGACACATGGGTATGCATTGGAGAATGTATACTGAATGACCCGCCATGAGAAAGTATTATGGATCGTTATATGAGTGTCATATACTTTCTCATGTGGCTATTAGTATGACTACTAGTCCTTAGACCTGAAGTCACCATGGATCCCTACATAAGGAGTTATGTACTTTGGTTTCGTCAAACGTCACCCGTAACTGGGTGGACTATAAAGGCGATTACTGGGTATGTAACGAATTATGCAGAAGGATGTGAGTGATGTAGATGGGATCTATCCCTCCTATATGACGGGAGCGACATCGATATTCTTGATAGAGTGAGACCACGAAGTGCATGGCCATGCCCAAATGAGTCAATATAGGATATTGAGCTCATTTGATTGAGTGAGTCTACTTGGAGTTCAAGATTTAGATTGATTAGAGGATGACACGGTCTATGCCTCACATTGATCAATCTAGATGTCTAGGATAGAAGGACACTTGTCATATTTTGTGAGGAGTCACAATTAGTAGTCACAAGGTGATGTTGGATCTCAACATTCTTGTAACTTGGGTAGTAATGATGTGTTGCTAGATACCGCTCATTACTTATACTCCTAAATGAATTTAAGGGCATTGCCAACGTTACAAGAACCTATAGGGTCATACACTAAGGGCAATTAGATGGAGATTAGGTTCATTAGATGAACCTAAATGATTACGTTCATATGATGAACCAAATTGGATTAAGAGTAATCCAAAGTAGGCTAATTGAGTTGGACTCAATTTGGTTCATGTGTTAAGTGAGTCTAATTTGGACTTAGACTCATTTAATTAATTTAATTCAATGAATAGAGATTCATTAAATTAAAATTGACTTGAACCAATGGTTAGATTAGATCAACCAAGGGAGAGAAGTGGTCAAGTTTGACTTGACTTAAGTAGGAAGATGAAGAGTCAAGTTTTGACTTGACTTTGACTTGACCAATGCCACATCATCAAGGCTTCTTCATTTGGTCAAGTTTGACTTGACCAAATGCCACCTCATGGAGGAGATCAAGAGACTTGACTCTTGATATTCCATGGGGGTTACATGCCTTGAAGTGGCCGGCCACTTTTAGGTGGAATGAAAATTGATTTTTTCATTCAAGTTGTTGTAACTCCATCTTCTTCTTACTCTTGAGTTTTCTTCTTGCTCTCCCTCTCCTCCCTACTGATCTCTAAGGTTGCTAGCACATCCTTAGAGATTTTTCTCCATCTCTTGCTTGTGTGGATACACAGAGAGAAGTGTCTACTTTGACACTTTCGAGATCCGGCGAACCGAGGACAAGCGGGATTGCGAAGGGCTTCGCATCGAAGGTATAAATCTTTCTTCATGTAGATCTAGGAGTAGATCTAAGTTGTAAACTCGTACTCGTAAATTTTGTTCTATACTCTTCGCACGAGATCCAGTGGCATGGGTGATTCGGGGTTTTCGCGACGCGAAAATGCGGTTTTCGCGGCCCGATAACCCAACAGGGCGAGAGTCTGGAGGCGTGAGAGCATGCTCACTTATAACTCGCACTGGGGCGAGAGTCTAGAGGCGTGAGAGCATGCTCACTTATAACTCACGTTGGGGCGAGAGTCTAGAGCCTGACCGAGAAGTCGTTGGTCATGAGAACATGCTCACTTTTAACTCACGTTGGGGTGTGACCGAGAAGTGATTTGGAGGCTTGACCAAGAAGCAATTCGGAGGCTTGACCAGGATTTGACCTGGAGACCTGACTAGGAATGGATCTGGAGTTCTGACCAGGATTTGATCTGGAAGTCTGACCAAGAGTTGACCTGGAGGTCTGAATAAGACTTGATATGGAGACCTGACCAGGAATTGATCTGGAGGTCTGACCAGGACTTGATTTGGAGGTCTGACTAGGACTTGATCTGGAGGTCTGATCTGACTATGATTTGATCTGGAAGTCTAATCAGGACTTGATCTGGGGGTCTGACCAGGACTTGACCTGGAGACCTGACCAGGAATTGATTTGGAGATCTGACTAGGATTTGATCTGGAAGTCTAGCCAAGAGTTGATCTTGAGGTCTAACCAGGACTTGATCTGGTGGTCTGACCAGGACTTGATTTGGAGACCTGACCAAGAATTGGTCTGGAAGCCCGACCGAGAGATTGTTAGCGATACTCCAATCCGAGACCGGTAGTGATACTTTGGTCTGAGACCGGTGGCGATAGCTCAACCCCGAATTGGGGAGATAAGAGATCAGATAAACTGGTCCGAGACCAATGAAGACCGCTCGACCCCAAACGAGGGAGATAAGGGATCCGATAGGTTGGTCTGAGACCAGTGAAAACCGCTCGACCCTGAATGGGGGAGATAAGGGATCCGATAGGCTGGTCTAAGACCAGTGAAGACCGTTCGACCCCAAACAGGGAAGGTTAAGCCCTGAAGTCCATAGATGCGGAGCCCGTGGCAATATGAGGGAGGAGAACTTTTATCATACCTGACCGTGGAGTGGTGTCGACCGACTGAGGATCTATCTCGGTCCCTCAACTCCTGAATACCCGTGGAGCGAGGGGAGAAGACAATAATCTGAGCCTTGATCGTCAAAGGGAGCGAAATCCATGGTAATATAAGGGAGCAAAGTCCATAGCAATAGAAGGAAGCAGAGCACCGTGGGTGAAAGGAGCAGAGTCTGTCGGTCAGTTGAAGCTCCAACTCAATCCCTCGACTCCCGAATATCCGTGGAGCAAGGGTAGAAGATAATATGTTCGTCAGGATCCTCCGGGGCTGTGATAATGGCAGAGAACCTCCTGACGTCACCCATCTTCACATTCCAGAACAAGTGGAGAAGATTCCCACAGACGCCGCTAAATTGATCCTGTCCGGAATCGGAGTCATACGGACTGCCGGGTGAAGTGGATAGAATGTTGACCGAATCGCGACGTCACGGGGTGCGGTATGCTGAGATAAGTTCGGTGTTGACCAAGTCGTCAAAATTCCTCTGGTCAACACTACCTGCAGCCAGGGATCGGGTTGCCTCAGTCCTTGGTACACCGAGGCTCGAGGCAGATCCAACGAATATATGAGTAACAGGCTAATAATATAATAATGAGATAAATGAGGGGCGAGTACGGAAAACGTACTCTGGCCCAGGGCGGCGCCCTCGGATGGGACGCTGGTCGAGTTGTCGTGACCCAGAAGAGTAGATGAATAAGCCGGATGAAGAGCTGGATCTGATGAAGCAGAGTTGGATGCGTCAGGGAGCCGGAAGCGGCGGCACGAAACCAGATGCGACCTCGGCACACAGGCTGAGATAAGACATCAGCACGTAGGCCGAGATAGGACAACAACATGAAGGCTAGACACAAAGCACACAGTTCGGAATACAACCGCGACTCGCAGGTCGGAACATAATAAATCGCAGGGGGCGAGATCGGCAGCAAGATACTGTAGGATGACGACAATCGGCTGTAACAAGAAATCGACGACCCAGAATGCGAAGGCAACACCTTGGGCGCTGGATAAAGTCGAGATTGGCCGGCAGCGTGGCTGCCCGGCGACGTCCGTGTCGAGAAGACCAGAGGAAGAAAGGGGGGCAGCGAAGTGGAGGCGTGCGTGAGGTTGCCGGTGTGGAAAAGGAAGGAGGGAGAGGGAAAGAAAGAGCCGCCGGCGTCGGATGTGACCGGTGCCAGAGGTGGAGGAAGTAGCCTCCTCTCCCTCGTAGTGGCGGCGGCCCAAAACGCAGAGGAGAGGTAGCGGCGTTCAGGGAGAGGAGAAATGGGAGGAGGGGAAGTTGTCGTGCTCGCGTGAGGCCTCGTGCGTAAGAGCAGGGAGTTGCCGGCATCGGACGTCGTCGGTGTCGGAGGCAGCGAAGGTAGCTTCCCCTGCGTCGTCTCCCTGGCGGCGGCTCCCAAACGAAGAAGAAAAAATCCTCCTTGTGAACAGTGCACTCTTTCCCCTTTAACCCTTTATACAGTGAAAAGACTCAAATACCCTTCCTCCTATATGTGGTACCGTAAGCCCCACGTCATTAAAAGAAAGTCGACAAGAATCCAAATTTACAAATTACAATTGCTTTGTAGATTTTAAGAATAATTTTAACGAAGTAATGGTAGGTATTAAATTTTCATGTAAACATAGTGTATATAATACGTACTAGTGTTCGGATGTTATAAGATATTCCACTATATAATAATTTAATTTTTACTTTACTAGGGGATTAAGAATTTTATAAAATAAATTGTATTAACATTAAATAATATTATTTAATTATTTAACAATAAATATTTATTTTAATAATTTAAATATATTCATGCATTATATTACATCCACAAAATTTGCGTACTATAAGAAAAAAGCTGTAGTAAAATTAGAAAGGGAAAGAGGAGGAGAGGACTATGAAGAATTGATGAAGATTGAAGTAGCGAGAATAAGTATTGTAGATAATAAAAATTAGGTTATGCATTTATTATTTGAGAAGGATAAGAAGTTGAAATTACTAACAAGTCTTGAAATTTATTTTAATATAAAAAGAAAAAAAGAATATTAACGTAACTTAATTTTGAGTTTCACTAATCAATTAAGTGTGAGTTATTAAACGTTTCATATTCTTAATTAAATAGTAAGATTTATAATAATATTGAGAAAATATAAAATGGTTATATTGCATTGAGCAAAATGTAGGCTACTGATTTTTAGAATCATTAAGATGACACCCTACCAATTTTATTATAAGTATAATTACTCAACTATCCTTCTTTACATTATTCCTATTATTAAATTTCACCTATATTTTCTCACCTAAATCTTGAACACGAGGCGCATTATAGTAATTAGGGATGTAAATGAATCTAAGTCGCTCATGAGTTATTTGAAGCTCGATTCGATAAAAGCTCGTTTGAGCTCGTTTAATGAGACTCGTTAAGATAAACAAACCAAGCTCAAGTTTCACAGTATTCAGCTCGTTAGCTCGTAAACATATTCGTTAAGCTCATGAATCAACTTTTAATAAAATAAAATAATAATTTTGATATTGAATTTATAGATTTTACACTCTACTTATGAAACATATAGATAAATTTATTAAATTTATTTATTAGAATAAAATTATAAATTTTAATAAGAATATTATAATTTTTCTAAATATATAATTTAGTTTTTAATGAATATTTAAATTTATAATTTATATTTATTAAGATCGTTTAGGCTCGATAAAAGCTCGAAGAAGCTCGTGAACCATAAATATATTCGTTAAATAAAGTTCGAGTTTGGCTCGATTATAAACGAACCAAACTCAAACATTCAAGAGTTCGGTTCGGCTCGACTCGATTATACCCCTAATAGTAATTTTGAATTTGTAACTGCTACAACTGAATTACTACATTTTTGTAATTGCTATCACATAAATCTTAGATAATCGGAGGCTCTAAAGAATTTTAATCTTCTTTATTTTGATTTTTTTTCATAATGTAGCAACTACAATTATTATAATTTTAATAGTTATAATTTCATAATTAGCTACATTAATTTTTTACTTGTAGCTGTACCACTTATAAAATTATAATTGTTACAATATTTTGATCGATTCTGGATTTAAATGGGAGATAGATATAGACGAAATACTAATAAGAATGCCACTGGAGAATAATTGTACCATTTAAAGTGCGGTGGGGTGTGATTTTGATAAAAAAAAAAATAGGGACGTCGACGATTAGGAAAATAAAAACGCTGTTAGAGACTATTTATGTGAAAAAAATAAAACAAGGACCCTTTTAGATAATGGCCACTCAAATGCAATAAATCCGACTTTAGGTCAAAGAGCCACTGCAACCGCTACGGCGCTACCGCAATCACTAGTGGTTAACTGCCGAGAAGGTTAGTAGAAACCGCGACCAAAGAGATGGCCGGCGAGGAGACTGCACCGGTGGCGATAGGACGGATGAAGCTGGGGTCGCAGGGGCTGGAGGTCTCCAGCCAGGGCCTCGGCTGCATGGGCATGTCGGCCTTCTTCGGCCCGCCCAAGCCCGACGCCGACATGATCGCCCTCATCCACCACTCGGTCAACTCCGGCGTCACCTTCCTTGACACCTCTGACATCTACGGCCCTCACACCAACGAGATCCTCATCGGCAAGGTAGCTACCTCCTTCAACGCCGCCGTGATTAGAGTTCCTGTTCGATCGGTTTTTGCTTAATTTGTTTTTTTTTTTTGGTTAATGCAGGCGCTGCGAGATGGGTTGAGGGAGAAAGTGGAGCTTGCCACGAAATTTGGGATCAGCATGGCGGACGGGAAGAGGGAGATCCGCGGGGATCCGGCGTACGTGAGGGCTGCTTGTGAAGGTAGCTTGAGGAGGCTGGGGATCGATTGCATCGATCTCTATTATCAACACCGTATTGACACTCGGATTCCCATTGAGATCACGGTGACGAATTACTCGAGTGCTTATTTTTCGTTGATTGATTCCTTAAAAATTCATTCAAAGGGAGAATTGTAGTGACCGCCGGTGGAAAAGATTTTGCTATCTTTCTTTTTATTTAAAATGGAAAGACTCTTTAATGTTTCCATCTACAAACTTGGATTCCTATCAAGAACGAAAGGGTGAAAAGATTCTACAAATGCACTCCTCTTTCATTTGCACGCTCATCCTGTGCTTGCCTATCCGACATTATAGCATTCCTGCCTACTCTTGGCTCTTGCTTGTTTATTTGCTTAACAACGATATGCAATATGATAGGTTATCATTTATCCCTAAAGTAAACCATGTCCTAATTCTAATAAATTGGGAAATAAGCTCAATGAATAAAAAAAAATTATACTGATGCTGAAAATTATTCAAGTAAAAAAAGTGAACCTTAGACATTTAATCAAATTAATCTTGCTTGCACTACTTCACTTTGTTTTATTCTGTGAATGTTCTTTTAAGGGTTTCTATTTTGACAGTTTTATCAGCTCTCAAGCTTGCTACTTGTGCCCAGTAATTTGCACATAATTCTGTCTTTTCTTAACTAGATTGGAGAACTTAAGAAACTAGTGGAAGAGGGGAAAATAAAGTACATTGG
Source organism: Zingiber officinale (assembly GCF_018446385.1). Classification (NCBI taxonomy): domain Eukaryota; kingdom Viridiplantae; phylum Streptophyta; class Magnoliopsida; order Zingiberales; family Zingiberaceae; genus Zingiber; species Zingiber officinale. The sequence goes on along the minus strand of NC_055993.1, from coordinate 111,007,265 downwards.
GTTGTCTGAGGCCTGTGCTTCAACAATTAGGCGGGCACATGCTGTCCACCCAATCACTGCAGTTCAGCTTGAATGGTCTTTGTGGTCAAGAGATGTTGAAGAGGATATAATCCCTACTTGCAGGTGAAGCTGTCTGAGTAGCTGATCTATTTGATGAGCACCTTACTCTGTTTTTCTTGCATATATTTTGAATTATTTATTCCACTTTTCAGAGAACTTGGAATAGGAATTGTTGCATATAGTCCGCTAGGAAAGGGCTTCTTTTCTTATGGACCGAAGCTAGCTGAAAGTCTTTCTGAAGGGGATTTCCGCAAGGTGATCATTTGGTAGATAGGAGATTCATGTGTTTTTCAAGAAATAATGAAGTGATTCTTCTATGTTAGTCATGAATAATCTAGTGGATATAAAGGGAAACTAAAGTATTAAACAGGTATTAATAAAGTACCATTCATTTCAACCACTAAAACTAATAATCAAACTTGTTCAAGCTAGATTATTTTTTAATCATATGTCCATGAAATGAATTCACAACAACACTACATTTTGCATGATTATAGGTTTGACTAGTCCCACATAGGGTAATGTAATCTATTGATATTGTTGATAGAAATGACATGTAAAGTACCTACAAAATTTGCACTATCTTACTAATATCCATCCAAGACACTTGATACATGTTCCCATCCCATATGGGTTGGGTACCTGAGGATACCACTTGATACATGTTCCCATCCCATCATGCCAAGTGGCATGCACCAACGTAAACAAAAATAGTACGGTACATGTGGGTTTTTTATATGGTTTCTGATATATATATATATATAAAATAGTTTTATTCACTTGACCTCGTTTTTAACCTACAATATTGCTGGATGATAAATTGTGTCTTCAGCTTCTCCCTAGATGGCAGCCTGAGAATCTTGCCCAAAATGCAATAATTTTTGAACGTGTAAATGAAATGGCTAAGAGGAAGAATTGCACCCCTGCACAACTTGCATTGGCTTGGGTCCATCACCAAGGATCAGATGTTTGCCCAATACCCGGTACTACCAAGATAGAAAACTTCAATCAAAATGTTGGAGCACTGGCAATAAAACTCACACCCGAAGAGATGGCTGAACTTGAATCATTTGCTTCAGTAGATGTTAAAGGGGATCAATATCCTACTGGAATGCCTACATGGAGAGTGTCTGATACTCCTCCTTTATCTTCCTGGAAAACTGAATGAAGCTTTTGCTATATTGTTGGGAAAATGCCATAATAAGTTGTTGTATGGAAACTGAAACCTTTCTAGGATGCTGATGGAATAAATATCATTTGCATATTCCCTGGAGTTTCCACGTTAATATCTGATGACTTATGTTTTTGTTGGTTAATTTTTCATAATTTTTTTAAATGTATTTATATAGGGAAAACATTCTTGTTTCTCTGCTTCTGGTCCTGAAGCAGTGACCTGACTCGTTTTACAGGGTCAGAACCTTATTTAAGGTGTACATCATAGTTTCATACACTTCTTCTAAATTATTATATCCTTATTTATAATTTAGATATATATATAATATATACGGTGTTTGATGAAGATTGCTAGACTGAGAATCAGAATCCATGGAGGAAATAGGTCTCGAAGGCACTCAGGGTCTTCTCCGGCAGGCCAATCCTGACGTCCACACTCCCGGCCTCGCCGGGGCTCTGCATGAAGTACGCTGCCTGCGGCATCGGCGTGGCCAGCGGCGCCACGTAGGCCGCTTCGCCGGCGCCGAAGTCGACTCGGTGGTACGGCGTCTTGGTCCAGTCGGAGACCATGGTCAGCTCCGGCAGTGGCGGAAGTGACGTCCGTGGCGCCTCGCCAAGAGCAGCGATGTAGCGGGCGACGTAGGCGTGGGTGACTGCGCGCTTGGCGGCCTGGATGCGGAGGACGAGAGCGGCGAGGGGGAGGCGGTCGAGTTCGGCAGCAGTGCAGAGGAGGGAGGAGAGGACGAAGGCGTTGCCTGCGAAGGAGGGCGGCAGCGGCGGGTGCATGCGGCCGCGGGCGTCGACGGTGAACTGGAGGCATACTGTCCTGTGGTTAGGGATGTTGAGGGCTTTGGTCCGTGCCTGAGATTGTAAATAATTGTAATTTTTAGGAACAAAAGAACTAAAACAATATGTAGAATCAATCCAGAATCTGTTTACATTGAGAACCTCATAGTTATTTTATTTTGTTTTGTCCTATTATTAAGAATAAATAATTTAATTTGTTCTCCACTTATCAAAGTCTATACACTTGGATTGTTGATCAGATTATAGGAAAAAAAAATAAAATGAAGCACTTAAAAATAACTAAGGATTTATTGTTCGTGTATTGAGTGGGAGGTGAAGTCATCACTAAGATTCTCAAACATGAGCTTGACAACTATGAGTTTTTGAAAATGAGCAATATGTTCAAGTAAAAAAATTTAGGAAAAATTCAAGGATAGATATATAAAATCATGATCCATCATTTCATTTTTTGTGGACCCCATCTGTCTATCCTTAAATATTTTCTTGAGTTTTTTTCTTTGAGCATATCATTTTTCTTTGAAAATATATTTTCTCTATATCTTAATGAGGGTTCAATGAGATAGAAGAGTTCTAAGCAAGAGATGTAGCCAACTCGAGAAGTTGAGTGCAGTGCAGTGCATTGCAGTCTTACTAACTAGCCAGCGATACAATGAGATAGAAATATCTAAGCGCTTACTAACTTATGATAGCATTTCTTAGCAACACGTTCTCAACAAAACGCCCTCAAATTTTGTGAAACAAATCTTACATGAGATACAAATAATTAAGAACCTTATTATTATTTTTTTAACTTAGTGTCACAACCCACCCAATTTTAAACATAGAGAGATATATTCTTAATTTACCGTCTTGGCAAATTCTTTTTTTTTAATAATCCAAGTATTTAATTTTTACGATCTAATTAATCCTTAAAATTACTAATCAGGTCCCACTAATGTTTTCCATCGGAGATCATGATAAATTCTTATCCATGATTTTAAAGACCCATAGTCTTTTTTTTAAGATCCTTCTTTGAGATCCTTCTAGATTTTTTTGGAATCTTCTCATCGTGATAATATTTAGATATTTTATATGATCTGTTGTGGTGTTTATATTCATTACAAATATGATATTTTAAAAGTAAACAAGTTTTTGTCAAAAAAAAAAAACTTTCAATACAATAATGGCTAGGAAGAAAATTAAAGCAACAAGCCAACACGATAAACATGTAATAAACATTAAAAGAACTTAATAGAGCTAGTGATGACTTTCTTCAATCAAATGAACCTATATATTTATCTACGTGAATCCACATAAAGCAAAAATGAGATAGATGATCTTCCTTTTGTCATATTATAGAGGAGTAAAGTGCAAGGAGTCAAATAAAGATTCTACTCATACCCTATTGTTGTCCAAGTTGTTCTTCCACTAATCATAGTAGAATAAATTTTACATCGCTAAAAGTAGAGGTGATCATGGTAATTAATTTTTTTTTAATTCATAGTTTAGTTATTTGTTGTATTAAATATGTGTTAACTAGATTTTTTTTCTTTACAGAATAGATAGATTATACTTGGTGGATGTTTGAATGATACAAAGTTATGCTCCTAGTATACAGCTTCAAATATTTGCTATATTCTTTTTGCATTAATCACGCATGTCAATTGATGAGAGTAGAAATAATTCGAAGCTTGAATTGGTGATAGGAATATTAGAAACTAAGATTATAAGATAAATATTATTAAAATGATGGTATGATATGTTTATTAATAAGAAAAAAAACAAAGAAATAGTTAAGATGAACATACATATGAATTTTTGCAAGAATTTTCGCTATCATATATATTAAAAGAATATTTTAAAGATATCATTAATAGGATATAAATAGATAATTAAAATTTATAAAAAAAATTCCCCCAGTAAAAATTAAAAACAATGTATATATTCATCAAAATTTATACATTAATTTAAGTGTTTAAAATTTTGAAAATATATATGTGGACAAATTTAATGTATTAAATACAAAAAAAAATGTATAACAATATAATGTAGTGTGTAAAATATTTAAAGGTGATCAATGGTAGCAAATGATTAGCTACCAAACAATTATCATATAAAGAAAATTCAAATATATTATGCTTTATTTACTCTTAATACAATTTTGAATCATTTAACAACAGCCCATTTAAAAATAATAAGAAAGTAAAGATTATAATTATATATATATGCACACATCCGTGACTTACTCAGACTTTTGGTCATTCAGATCACTTTCAGATGTTCCGCACACTCAGTCAAACACGGGAGTAGACATGAAATCGGACAACATAACAAATCCGTATATATAATTGAAAGAAACATTAATTATTAAAATATAAAACAAAAATGTTAAATTAATTAATTACCTTCCACATGTGAGCTGCCACCACCTCAAATGAAGAGCAATTAGCAGTGCCACCACTCATGGCCTTGCTCTTGAGCCTGCTCACCATGGCACACTCCACAGAGAAGGTCCTCAGCACAAGCTTCTCTTCACCATTTCTTAATATAATTGGATCCTGTTTCTGTTTGATGAGCTGGTGAAGATGATCAATGGCCATAAACTCAGCTGGATCATCATCATGGCCATGCTGGTGACCATGCAGTTCCAAGAGCCTCCCTCTATCATGCACTGGCTCAGCCTGCCCCGGCGGCATCGCCTGCAGCCTCCTCCCCGCCGCCCTGCCTGCCCATGCATTCAAGAAGTTATAGTTCGCCACCCCGTCGAACAAGGCATGGTTTGTCCCCACGCCGATAGCGTACCCTCCGCACCCAAACTTTGTCACCTTAATTCGCAAAACAAAGTGATCATATATAAAGGTAATAAAAAAGAATTAATGCAAGGCATGTAAAATATCAGAAGAGCTATTTTATTTTACAGGGCGTTTATAGATAGTGTCATTAAAAATATACAATAAAAATATTTTATATTTATGTATAGACTTTAATTAAGGAGTATTATTCTTGTAGTTAAGACTTAAGATAGACCTGACCGACAACTAGAGGTGTGTCTTCGAGGGAGGCATTCAGGGGCGGCCTGAAGACGAGACGGTCGACGAAGTTGTTTGGCTGGGAGAGGTCCCCCAGGTCAGAAATCCTTGCGGTGGTGGAAGCCTGGAGGAGGAGTGCACCAGTGCCGTTTCTGCAGGCGAGGGTGAACTTCCCCGAGTGGGAGGAAAGGCGGAGGCGGCCGGCAGCAGGGTACCAGGAAGCCAAGGCCTCCTCGAGGCCCCTTTTTAAGGAAGAGAAAAGGGAGGAGGAAGAAGAAGAAGAAGCCGGAACGGGTTCCCTGTAGAAGAAGACCAAGTACATGAGAGCTGGACACTGCGAGTCGAGGTTGGAGAGGGGGAGAAAGGTAGGGGAGGCCACGAGGGGAGGAGGTTGGATTGTCACCGTCTTCGTGATGAAAACCTCATGGTAATGCTGCTCTTGATCTCTCTTGCAGCTAGCCATCGAGGAGAGCTAGCTATAAGGGTACTGCAATTTGAAAGCTTAGAGGACATGGAGATCAATGGTCATATATATATATATACTCTTATCTTCTAGGGTTCTTGAGGTGGATGGTGTCAACTGTGGATTGTAGTCATGCTACATACTTTTACTGCTAGATTTCTTTTCCCTAGCTGCTTACTGTGACGGAAAAGTAGATGCTCTATTGAAGGGCATTAATTAACCATCCAATCTCACGCACGGAAGCTAAAGTAAATACTTTAATTTACTGAGAAACCCCTAATTAGGTTAGGAAGACTAGCTAGTAAAGTACATTTGAAGAAGTACTTACCTTAATTAATAGAGATTAAGAGGAGGAGATCGGTCGCTTAATTAAGGAGTATGAGAGTGTTCATAATGTCTCCTCGGATGGGTTTAGTGGTTAGCGTATGAGGTGTTGTCACAATAAGATCTGGGGTTTGAATCTCGACAAAAGCCGAGGTAAATACCTCCCTTATGTGCTAGTCACTATTCCAAAGACTAATAGCCGTCCGTGATTTATCTCCTCCGTGTTGGTCCTGGGACGGATTGACGGAGGCACTGGGAGCGAGCATATTCACCTTTTGTCACAATGAGAGTGTTCATTAATCCTCCAAATTAAATTGAGTGATGGTCACTGCAATGTTCTGTACTCCTTTACGATTTGCTTTGCTTTTAGTTCCACTATCCATTAATGGAGCTAGTCCTCAGAGGAAAGAAAAAGGGTAGTGTTGAGAAACAAAGAGGCATGGCTTTTCTTGCGTTTCCACATCATTCGAGGAATTAGGTGTTCCCAATTGCAGCCTTCATTCTGAAGCGCCACTTTCCCTGTGTTCTGGGTCATGGATCCGTAGTGCGCTTGGGACAGTTGCTAGCATATAAGATGCTGTCAGATTTAGGGTTTAAATTTCGTCATAGCCAAGATAAATATCTTCCTCAGGCACCAGTTATCACTCTAAGAGCTAATAGCTATTCATGATTTACTTCCTTCGTGTTGATCCTGAGACAAGTTGGCGGGGGCGCTAAAGGCGAGCACAGTCACCTTTTGCCAATTGATCATCGATCGATAGGCCAGGCTGATACTGTTGGGCACTATATGATGAACTATAAATATATTGACAATGTGATCGAACACTAGCTAGCTAGCTCAAACCCATTTAATGATCGTGATCAAAATGACTTAATATAACTAATCATGCCAAAGAGGATTTGTGTAGCATAGAATATAGCTTTGTGTTTGGAGTGTGTGCTTCATTGCATCCGGCTAATTTTTGCATAAATTGTTATAATGTGTTTAGTTCACATGATACGTTGGTTTCAGTTTGTATATAAAGTTATTCAGAAATCTCGACCTACATATTCTTGATTTGCTTGATTTTTGTTTTATTTGTTGCTCTATCCGTAACATTTTCCTTGTATAGAAAGAAAATAATATAAATAAATAAAGCGGATGAAATTCTTGGTTATTCTGTTTTTATAGTTTATAGGTCTCTTTTATTAAACTGTCAGGGAAACCTCTTGATGTGCGAGAATTACACCTCCCACATGAATATTAACTATTATATTATCATTGGAGCAACTATTTTATTCTCATGAATTCACATGGAATAACTATTCAAATACATAATTTGAGAATAATTATTTTCTGGATTAACTGTTTCAAAGGTTACCTTAAATATCTATTTGCATAGATTTGTTATTATAAATTCATAAAAAATAATTATTCATAGGGACAAAATGATGGGGCTAGGCAAGCAAATTGAAGCAATGGAGTTAGGCAGTTTGGGCGGTCCAACCTAACCAAACTACGTATAGAGGCAGTTTGGTAGGTTGAACCGGATATACCTGTCAAGAATATCGTTCAAGTATAAAATTTCTATCGACTAAACAAAAGAATAGCTATTGTATATATACTCTAATCTATGAGCTATACTAAGGAATACCTTATTAGTTCATTTTCCATTCGATGGTCAAGAAACATTTAACATTACTCTTTCTGCTAATACGTATTTGCACAATTTGTCAACAACACTAGAAAGACAGGCTTTAATTTGGACCCTACTCGAATTCAATTTCTTAAAAATGTTGATCTCTATTTAACACTTTATAATTAATCTTCTCTACTCTATAATGGATATTGAGACACCAATGAAGCCAAAATACTACATTAATTAAGTTTCTTCACCTAAAACAAACCAAGTTCTAACAATTGATAGGGTTAAAAGTCTATAATTATTAGTCAATATAGATAATGTGTCAGATCTTCAAAGCGACAATAATGGTAGAAAGTACTCCAAATCATGCATGCACACTGGAGCTAGCAGCCTAGCAATGCTCGTGTGAAGGAGAAGACTTCTTTCTTCAACTTCTTTTACTCAATATGGGAATGCGAGTCGAGTCCCTAACAGGTAACCAACCAAACTTTTATTCACTCTTTTCTCCTTTTTCTTTTAAGAAAAGGAACAAGCTCCCAACTACATATATTCTCTCTCGCTTGTTTCTCTCATCTTTTGCTTGTTTTTCATACTTTCGCTGTAAAAAAAAAAAAAAAAAAAAAAAAAAAGGCGGGTTCCGTTGCCCAGCGGCCCCCCTACGCCTGTCTCATGGTATTGTAGGAAGAAGGTAAATCAGGGTGAATGCTGGGTTGACAAGTTGATGGTTGTTCGAGGCTTTAAGCCAGCAGACGGGGATATTATCCCACATTGCAACTGGCGACACTCGAACCGTCGCTCAATGCTGTAAACATACCACCAACTTACCAACTGATCCAGCCCCTGGGGCTAACTTTCGTAATCATATCATGTTGTCAAAAAGGAGCTAACTTTGTAGCATTGAACTCATTTATATTCCTTTTGTATACCTTTACACGCAATGGGTTTTGTGTTTAGTAGTGTGTTACTAATGCAGGGGAATCTGAAAGGTCATAATTTTTATGGAATTTTAAAACTATTTAAATATTTGTTTAGTTGATATTAGGAATTATCTAAGAGAAGAATTCTCTAAGTTTAACGATTTTGTGTATCTTCTATGAAAATTATAAGCACTCGTCTACAAAATAATCATTATTCTATCCGACATCATATTACTGATTAAGAATTCCTCCACGTTTCTTGGCCAATTAGCTTCCATATTATATCTTGCAAGCGTGAAACGGAAGAAGCATCATGTCCTCCTCCTGTTCCCTACCTTCCTGACACTGCCCCTAATCAATTAATCAACGTGGCTCTCAACCCCACAGCTTTTCCTCCTTCCACTTCACTAACCATCAACATGACGCAAACTACCTATTATTCCCTTTTACTTTGTCCCCTACAGTGTTTATCTCTCATGTTCTATGTCGATGAGTTGATTTATTAATATAGAAAAACTACGTGTTCACGTCTCATGCATGCACGTCCATCGATGAACTGCAGATTAACTTAGTGAGTTCAAGAGCTATGGTCCTTAACTAAATATATGGTTCTAATTAAGAGTTAGTGTAAGTTTCCTGGTGGGGGCTAAAGCTTTGACAGCCAGACAGGTGTTATAGAATCGATTGCGCAGTGAATTAAAGGAGTGTGGAAAGGAAGAGTGATGAGTGGGGTGTGTCTCTGTTTGCGAAGGCAACAAAGTGGCCTGGTCCTGTATGCCCGACTTTGCTAGTGAGGGTGCTATTGGAAGACAGAAGCCACTCAGAGTATTTAATTGTGAAGTAAATCTGCAAACAGTGGATCATGCATGATCGATCGATGCCCATTTTCTTTTGATGTTTGTGCTTGTTTCTGTAACCGACCGACCGACTGACTAATTCTGACGATGGTTTCTGTGATCGCCTGGTTTTGATGCGTTCGAGTTGCATGTCTAGATAGGACTTGGAATAAAACGAAAGCGAGCATGGAATGTGCTTCTTGCATGGCGCATTGGATTCTTCAAATTGATTATGCACTTAAGATCTCTTCGGCCTATCGTTATCCAAATGGCCAAAAAGTTTAATAGGTAATCCAGCCAAATCAAGCCCGGCCAAACCCTATAAAAAAATATTAATTTAGTGACTCAACTATTCATCGTAAATTTGTAATAAAATTAACGACAAAATAAGAAATCGTCGCAAATCATCAACGAAATTTGCAATGAAAACTTTTCGTCGCAGATTGGTAACAAAATTTATTTCACCGTATAATACGTTACCAATTGGCGATGAACATGAATATTCATCACTGATTTACGATGAAAAACAAATTCATCACAAAGATCTGCAAGAATCTAGCATTCAGTGTAATATTTTGAAGGAATTTAAGTTTTTTGCGACAAATTTATAATTTATCGCAAATTATGGATTCGTCACAACATTCTAGGATTTTCTTTAAAAAAAATACTAATTTTTTTCTCTAAATATTGGTGGAAAGAATTGATGTTTACAAAGATAGTTGTATGCTATATCGGGGAGATGATGAAGATACAAATGTTTGTAAATTTTGTAATCAAGCTAGGTATAAGAGCACCAGAAGAAGTCAACAATGACGTAAATCATGCACTCAGTTGTTTTATTTGTCTTTAACTCTTAGATTTACAAAGATAGCTATATGCTCTATTGGGGAGATGATGAAGATACAAATGTTTATAAATTTTGTAATCAAGCTAGGTATACGAGCACCAGAAGGAGTCAACAATGACATAAATCATGCACTCAGTTGTTTTATTTGTCTTTAACTCCTAGGTTACAAAGACTTTATGTATCAAAGACAACTGTTAAACACATGACTTGACATTCAAATAATCAAACAGAAGAGAGATTAATATATTATCTATCAGATGTAGAGGCGTAGAAAATTTTTGATAGAACATATCCAAAATTTGCCAAGGAGACTCAAAACATTAGGTTAAGTCTCTATGTTGATGGATTTGCTCCATTTGACAAATCAGAAAGAAATTATTCTTATTAGATAGTTATCTTAACTCCGTGAAACAACCATGGGATGAAGGTTTTCCAACATATAATGTTCATACTAATCAGATGTTTGTAATAAAGGTTGCTCTTCTTTGGACCATAAATGACTTTCCAACTTATGGTGTGCTATCGGATAGGAGTATTACTGGGATCTTAGGATGCCCAATATGTATGGAGAGATCAAAGTCAATCAAATTGAAATATGAGAAGAAATCGAGTTATTTTAATTGTCATAGATAATATTTACCACCAAATCATAATTTCAGAAAGAATAAAGATGAATTTACTAAAAATAGAATTGAAAGAACACCTCCGCCATTGAAAATAATAAGTGAACAGATTTGGTTTAGAGTGTTTAACTTTTCATCTGTTATTGAAGAGCCACATAGTACAATATATGAATATGAAAGTACACATAATTTGACTAAACAGAGAATATTTTAGTATTTACCTTATTGGTTTAATTAGTTGATTCATCATAATCTCGATGTAATACATATTGAGAAGAATATTTTTGATAATCTAATAAATACATTGATGGATATCACAGGAAAAAACCAAAGACAGTCTGAATGTAAGAAAAAATATATGACTTATTTGTAAAAGACTCACTCTTGATGCAATGAAAGTAGTAGGAGACCAAAACAAAGAAAGTTTATACATTGAATAAGGATCAAAGATCTATTGTTTGTGAATGGTTGAAATTATTGAAATTTCCAAATGATTATGTCTCTAACTTGGAAGATGTGTTGATATGAAGGAATACAAATTGATTAGTTTGAAAAGTCATGATTGTCATATATTTATGGATAGGCTCATTTCTATTTCTTTTAATAAACTCTTACCAAATTTTGTATGGGATGTCATTACAAAGTTAAGCATTTTCCTTCATGATATTTGCTTAACAATTTTCAAACATTCGCACATTGAGACATTAGAGAGAGACATTTCAATCATTTTGTATAATTTGGAAAGGATTTTTCCACCCTCATTTTTTGACTCCATGGGACATCTTTTGGTTCACTTGTCATACGAAGTCAAAGTTGGAGGACTTGCCCATTTTCAATAGATTATCCATTTGAAAGGTAAATTTTTCATCTTCTATACTGTTAGGACCGAAATGTAGCTAGAGGGGGGGGGGGGTGAATAGCTCGTCGCGTGCTCGTGGTCGGCGTTGCCTGTTTCTTCAGAGATGCGCAGCGGAAATACAAGAAACAACACACACAACGCTAACAAGTAGATTTACTTGGTATCCACCTCACAAGAGGTGACTAATCCAAGGATCCACGCACTCACACACCCTCCACTATGAATAGCACTCCTTTATGATAACTACCAAAGGCGGAGAAGCCCTACAAGTTTACACAACAAGAAGAAAGGGAAAGGATACACAAATACAAGCAAAAGCTTACAATGAGTACAGAAAACCCTAACCCTAGCTTTCTTCCTCTTGCTGTAGATCCGCCTCTTGACTTGGAAAAACCTCCAAGAGCTTCAAGAACTGGCGGTGAGAACCCTGTGGAGAAGAGCTAAAAGCGCAGCAAAGGATCGGAGATGAATCGTGTGAGTTCTGCCGAAGAAGACGCTCGCCAGCAACCTAAATACGACACAACGGTCGAATCCCGATCGATTGGATTGCTCCCAATCGATCGGGGAGGCTTTGGATCGATCGGTCGATCGATCCAGAGCGCCTCTGTGCTCTCAGGAATTGCTTGGATCGATCGGCTGATCGATCCAAGGCTTATCGTGCGAAATCGCACTCCCCAATCGATCCACTGATCGATTGGGGGCTCTGGATCGATCCACTGATCGATCCAGCCCTGTTCTGTGCGCGCGACATTTCTTCCCAATCGATCGCCTGATCGATTGGGAGGAGCTCTGTCGCAGGGACTCACCCGATCGATCGGTCGATCAATTGGGAATCATCCAATCGATCGGCTGATCGATCCAGATGCTGGTTTTTGTCCAAAACCAAGTCTCAAGTCCCCCAAACTAACATCTGGTCAATCCATGACCTGTTGGTACATCATGCCTAGCAGCTGGTCACCCTTGACCTGCTAGGACTCCCTCACCAAGTGTCCGGTCAATCCCTTTGACCCACTTGGACTTTTCTCCTTGTGTCAAGTATCCGGTCAATCCCTTGACCTACTTAGACTTTCCTCCTCGTGCTAAGTATCCGGTCAATCCCTTTGACCTACTTGGACTTTCCAACACCAGATGTCCGATCAGCCTTGATCCATCTGGATTTTCTTGTGCCTGGCTTCACTCACCAGGATTTCCTTCTGCCTAGCTTCACTCACTAGGACTTCTCTTCTGCCTGACTTCACTCACCAGATCTTTCACCTAGCTTCACTCACTAGGATTTCCTTCTGCCTAGCTTCACTCACTAGGACTTTCACTTCTGCCTGGCTTCACTCACCAGGTCTTTCACCTAGCTTTACTCACTAGGATTTCCTTCTGCGTAGCTTCACTCACTAGGACTTTCACTTCTACCTGGCTTCACTCACTAGGTCTTTCACCTAGCTTCACTCACTAGGATTTCCTTCTGCCTGGCTTCACTCACCAGGACTTTCCATACTGCCTAGCTTCACTCACTAGGACTTCCCTCTGCCTGGCTTCACTCGCTAGGACTTTCCATACTGCCTAGCTTCACTCACTAGGACTTCCCATCTGCCTGACTTCACTCACCAGGACTTTCCAGTCCGCCTAACCTCCATGTTAGGACTTTCACCTGACTTCACTCACCAGGATTTTCCAGTCAAGTATCCGGTCAACCTTGACCTACTTGACTCTCCATCACAATCTCCACACATGAACAATTGCACATGCAATCTCCATGTGTTGTCTACATGTATTGTCAACATGTATTGTCAAACCATCAAAACATAAACATTAAGACTCGAGCTTGACCCAATTCAAGCTCAGTCAAACTAGGTCAACCTTGACCTGGGGAATATTGCACCAACACTCTCCCAACAATCTCTCCCTTTTTGATGTTTGACAATACCTTCTTTAAGTTAGGCTAATTCCATAGCCTCAACCTTCTTCACGCCACTAGGTAATGAAGACGTAAGTTAAACCCTACATTCTCCCCCTAAGAGGGCAAACTCCCTCTTAGATAATGAAGGCCTAACTTAAACCCTTCATTCTCCCCCTATTGGCACACATCACAACCATACCCCATCTTTGGGCACACATCAACAAATTCACTTGTTGAAAACTCTCCCCTCTGAGACTCTCCCCCTGAAGAGTTGCTCATCGTTGTTCATAATTTCACTCGTTGTGATCAACACGATAATGAAGGTCTCATACCCTTCATTATCATCAATGCTCGCCCTTGAGCATTAACAAGGTCCAATAACTCAAATGAAGGTCCCATACCCTTCATTTGTATCAAATGTTCATCCATGAGCAAACACAACTTAAACAATGAGGATATCCACTCCCCACTAATCTCAAATGCTCAACCTTGAGCATTTTCTCTCGAAAGAAGGTTAACCACCTTCCAAGGTTTATGAAAAATAATTTTCATGTCCTTAAAGAATACCTCCCCCTAAAGACATGGTCGTACCTTCTGTCATTGCACCAACAATGACTTTGAATCCCTAAACCTTTAGGAAACCCAATTTAGAAGTTTTGAGGTTCAAATGTTCAAAATTTGAAGCAAACCTCACTTAAATTCTACCTAGTCTACCTTAACCAATTCATCCTTGTTTTCATCATGAAAACACCCTTTTTATGTATACAAATGTATTTTTAGGGGTTAGGAATGGTGACCTAGACTAAAGATGGTCCAAAATGCTGAAATCAAGCTTTACCATCCAAAATCAGCATTCCCAATCGATTGGAGTTGGGTCCCAATCGATTGAACCTGCTTGAATCGATCCACTGATCGATTCAGACAGTCTGGATCGATCAACTGATCGATCCAGCGAGCTTCTGCTCGCGAGAATGACCTTCTCAATCGATCGGCTGATCGATTGAGGCACTCCAATCGATCGGGTGATCGATCGGAGACCTGAAATTGCTGAAAGTCAATTTCAACCAATTTCAGAAACCTCTAGAAAATTCTACAAAATTTCAAAAATCATGAAAATCGTTTTAGACATTATTTAGGGCATATATTATCATGGAAAAATAGTTTTATAAGAAAATACTTCATATTTTCTAAGATTGACACAAACTTGAAAACTTACAAAAACCTTAGTGTTCTCTTCCAAGTTTGTGCTTAACTTTTCAATGGTGATTACTATCAAAAGATAGCCTTCACCAAGGTTTTCCAAAAGTATTTTAAGATGATTTTTAAAACCAATATCTCACTATGTTCCTTGGGCTTAATCCACATCACTTGTACATTAGCTTTCCCAATGATGGGAAAACACATAACTATGTGTTTTAATGAACTTAAAATTCAAAAGAATGCACTAAATCAATATCTTGAGTTTTGTTCATCATCCTAACATTTCACTTGTATCTAATGTGCACTAAAACACATACAAGTCACCTTATGAGACTTTGTGAGATGTAAAGTTTGGTTTTACCCTAATTTAGGGATCATGCATATCTATCTAGGCATTTTTGAATTATAAACATCTACCAAGGATGTTACTTGTTAATTAATGCCATTAGTCCTTAATAAACAAGGAATTAAAATGATGCATGATGATGTTATGACATACATAAAAAAAAATAATTTTCAAAAGAAAATTTCCTATAACTATATGATGTATGTATTACATGACATGATGTTTTTTTTTATATTTTTCATAATAAGGCATGAGTGCAAACACAACTAAATAAATATGATGTCATGGCATATTATGGGCAAACAAAGCATGAAAAAATAGCATAAATAAAATACCTAGGTTGTCTACCTAAATATCCTTAACCTTTAGCTAACTTAAAAATTTAAACCCTAGATTGCCCACTATTTCCCAAGAGAATGTCAAAAACCAAATTTGACATTTCTTTTGCTTTTCCTAATTTGTGCCAATTTAAATTAAGCATATTCCTCAAATTTTGGCACAATTTACTCTTTTAAAGAGTAATCAATTGAGTTAAGGCTTAAATTTACCCTTAACTTCCTAAGAACATACCAAAATCTCAACTTGGCAGTTCTTATGATTTTCTCAAATTGTGTCATTTAAAATTTCATCCAATTTCTCAAAATATGACACATTTTACTCTTTCCAAGAGTAAACCCTTTATCCTTTTCCTTTTCATTTTCAAAGGTTAATAATAACCTTGAAAATGCTCATTGAGTGTCAACTTCATCATGATTGGGTTAACTACCCTTCCACTTAGAGTTGACACTCTCTAATCCATCTATGGGGTAGAGAAGATGCTCCTAGGAACCCAAAACCTATTGGTGCTCCTTGGATGCTCTAGGTACTCACTAAGGATAACTTCCCTAGATACCTTCCTAGTGACCTTGTTAGGCTTCTTAGAAGCCTTGGTCACTTTTTCTAGGTCAATTCTAGGGATTTCTTCCCTTGTGACATTCTTAGTAACTTTCTTAGACCTCTTAGAAGTCTTAGTTACATTTGTTACAAAAATACTCTTAGGGATGACTTCCCTAGTATTTTTGGCTTGCCCACTAGGCCTAGGGTTGGTTCCATAGCTATATGGAACCCTATGGTAAGAAATTATATCCTTCTTGGTTTTAGGTTTGTATCCCAAACCCTTATGACCATTGGATGACTTTGATACTTCTAGACCTAGGTTTTGACTCTTGGACCCTTGTGTCATATTTGTGATTTTTCTAATAGTCCTCTCTAATTTGTCAAGTCTTGACTTCAAGGCTTGATTTTTCTTCCATAGTTCTTCAACCTTAGGTTTTTCACTAAAACCTTGATTTTTCTTCTTCTTAGGCAAATACCTAGAATCCTTAGGGTTCTTGCCTAAATTCCTATCTACCTTTCTAAACCTAGGTTGAGAGGTTTTAGCATGATAAGCTACATGATTTTCCTTAACTTTATCATGCCTCCTATTTTCATGGTAAATAGCATTGAAATGATATAAATTAGAACTATCATGCTTTTTACCACTATTTAAGGGGATAGGCTAAATGAATGATACCTTCCTTTTTACTTGGAGGCTCCCCCTTTGAGTTGAGCTTCCTCCTTGAGCCTTGACCGCCTTCTTCCCCTTAGGGCATTGACTTCGATAATGCCCCTTTTGATTGCAAGAGAAGCACACAATGTGCTCTTTGCTCTTCTTTGTTCCGGGAGCGGTCTCCTTGGGCTTCTCCTTGCCCTTTTGTGCCACTTGGCCCTTCTTCTTGGCCAATTTAGAGCATTTACTCTTGTAATGTCCATATTCCCTACATTCAAAGCATATGATATGATTTTTATTTTTAAATGAACTATTTATACCTTCTTGTGTATGGGTGGCACTTGCTCCTCCATTTGACTTGCAAGTAGAGGCTTCCTCTTGATCCGAAGATGATACTCCTCCATTTGATTTTGCTTGACTTGTGGAGGTGGAAGCTACTTCATCCTCTTCTTCTCTTTTTGACCCGGATGTAGAAACTTCTTCTTGCTCCGGGATCAATGATCTACACTCCCCATCAATCCTAGAGGTGGAGGCTTCATCATCTTGTACATGGAACAAGGAGTATGCTCTCTCATTGTTCCCTTCATTGCATTTCCTCGAAGATGAAGCTTCTTCTTGGACTTCTTCTTCGGAAGTTGAGCATCTCTCAACTTCGGAGTTCTCCTCTTGGTCTTGCTCCAATGAGTCGCCCTCTTTGGATTCTTCTTGATTCGGTACAGTGGAGGGTTCTTCATGGAGCTTAACCAACTTGCTCCAAAGCTCTTTGGCATCTTCTTATTGTCCAATTTTGCATAGAATTATGCTAGGCAATAAATTAACCAATAATTTGGTTACCTTGTCATTTGCTTCGCACCTTTGGACTTGCTCCGGGCTCCATTTGCTCCTTTTGAGAACTTTGCCCTTTGAATTCATTGGAGCTTCGAAGCCTTCCATAAGAGCAAACCATTGCTCTATCTCCACCATTAAGAAGTTTTCGATCCTTGATTTCCAAAGATCGAAGCTTGTAGATGTGTACGGTGGAGCCACCCTTGTGTCAAATCCAAGTCCATCTTGGAATTGCATCTTGAAGTTGAGCTGCTTGAATTCTTTGACTTTGATAATTTTGCTCCAACTTCTTCACCCTCTAGCTCTTCTTGTTATGTTTGCCCCTTCCGGCGATGACTCCGGTGAAGAGCGACCTCGCTCTGATACCACTTGTTAGGACCGAAATGTAGCTAGAGAGGGGGGGGGTGAATAGCTAGTCGCGTGCTCGTGGTCGGCGTTGCCTGTTTCTTCAGAGATGTGCAGCGGAAATACAAGAAATAATACACACAACGCTAACAAGTAGATTTACTTGGTATCCACCTCACAAGAGGTGACTAATCCAAGGATCCACGCACTTACACACCCTCCACTATGAATAACACTCTTTTATGGTAACTACCAAAGGTGAGAAGCCCTACAAGTTCACACTACAAGAAGAAAGGGAAAGGATACACAAATACAAGCAAAAGCTTACAATGAGTACAGAAAACCCTAACCCTAGCTTTCTTCCTCTTGCTGTAGATCCGCCTCTTGACTTGGAAAAACCTCCAAGAGCTTCAAGAACTGGCGGTGAGAACCCTGTGGAGAAGAGCTGAAAGCGCGGCAAAGGATCGGAGATGAATCGTGTGAGTTCTGCCGAAGAAGACGCTCGCCAGCAACCTAAATACGACACAACGGTCGAATCCCGATCGATTGGATTGCTCCCAATCGATCGGGGAGGCTTTGGATCGATCGGTCGATCGATCCAGAGCGCCTCTGTGCTCTCAGGAATTGCTTAGATCGATCGGCTGATCGATCCAAGGCTTATCGTGCGAAATCGCACTCCCCAATCGATCCACTGATCGATTGGGGGCTCTGGATCGATCCACTGATCGATCCAGCCCTGTTCTGTGTGCGCGACATTTCTTCCCAATCGATCGCCTGATCCATTGGGAGGAGCTCTGTCGCAGGGACTCACCCGATCGATCGGCCGATCGATTGGGAATCATCCAATCGATCGGCTGATCGATCCAAATGCTGGTTTTTGTCCAAAACCAAGTCTTAAGTCCCCCAAAACTAACATCCGGTCAATCCATGACCTGTTGGTACATCATGCCTAGCATCTGGTCACCCTTGATCTGCTAGGACTCCCTCACCAAGTGTCCGGTCAATCCCTTTGACCCACTTGGACTTTTCTCCTTGTGCCAAGTATCCGGTCAATCCCTTGACCTACTTGGACTTTCCTCCTCGTGCCAAGTATCCGGTCAATCCCTTTGACCTACTTGGACTTTCTAACACCAGATGTCCGATCAGCCTTGATCCATCTGGATTTCCTTGTGCCTGGCTTCACTCACCAGGACTTCCTTCTGCCTAGCTTCACTCACTAGGTCTTTCACCTGGCTTCACTCACCAGGATTTCCTTCTGCCTAGCTTCACTCACTAGGACTTCTCTTCTGCCTGGCTTCACTCACCAGGTCTTTCACTTAGCTTCACTCACTAGGATTTTCTTCTGCCTAGCTTCACTCACTAGGACTTTCACTTCTGCTTGGCTTCACTCACCAGGTCTTTCACTTAGCTTCACTCACTAGGATTTCCTTCTGCCTAGCTTCACTCACTAGGACTTTCACTTCTACCTGATTCACTCACCCGGTCTTTCACCTAGCTTCACTCACTAGGATTTCCTTCTGCCTGGCTTCACTCACCAGAACTTTCCATACTGCCTAGCTTCACTCACTAGGACTTCCCTCTGCCTGGCTTCACTCACCAGGACTTTCCATACTGCCTAGCTTCACTCACTAGGACTTCCCATCTGCCTGGCTTCACTCACCAGGACTTTCCAGTCCGCCTAACCTCCATGTTAGGACTTTCACCTGGCTTCACTCACTAGGATTTTCCAGTCAAGTATCCGGTCAACCTTGACCTACTTGACTCTCCATCACAATCTCCACACATGAACAATTGCACCTGCAATCTCCATGTGTTGTCTACATGTATTGTCAAACATGTATTGTCAACATGTATTGTCAAACCATCAAAACATAAACATTAAGACTCGAGCTTGACCCAATTCAAGCTCAGTCAAACTAGGTCAACCTTGACCTGGGGAATATTGCACCAACACTCTCCCAACATATACTTCGACAATATGAATGCATAAAAATTGCTAATATTACTATTCATTAATATCTAATATAATTTGTATATTACGATTAAATTTCTATATCATTTGAAGAAAAAAGTTAAAAATAAAGCACGTGTTGAAACCTTTATTGTTAATGGATACATTGTGGAGGAAGTAACAACTTTTGCATCATATTATTTTGAGCCTCATATTCAGAGCAAAAGATGAGGTCAGGAAGAAATGATGAGGGTTCTATTGATCTCAATTTAAATTCATTCTCAATTTTTAACTATTTTGGCCGATCAAGTGGACCATGTAAGTAGAGATACTAACTAATCAAGAATGACGGACAAACCACACATATATTTTGACTTAGTATATTTTTACTATTTTTTTATTTCTTATGTTGTAAATTTTTTGTGTTATAATTTTTATGGTAGAGTTTTTTTAAACTTAGATTTTGAAATGTTGACACAAGAGTTTAATCGCTTATCCAATGAAGAATTTGCACCATGATTCAAATCATATGTAAGTTGATAATCTATATTTGGTTTACACATATCTTACCTTTTAAACATATTTATTTGACTTTAGGTTCATGATAAACAAACTCATGTTGAGCAAGAATTGCTAATCAATATGTCATTGGGTCTAAAAGTAATGTTAAACACTTGGCTAGAATATTTCATAAATGGATATAATTTTTAAACTCAAGAAAATGGAATGGGAAATACTACAATGAATAGTGGGGTTTGTGTTCAATCATCCAATGAACTTGTAGATGTAAGCAATGATTTTATAGTTTGCTGGATGAAATTATAGAGGTAGAATACCCTGTCCCAGAAATATGAGTTATTTTATTTATGTGTTATTGGTTTGGCCCTATCAGAGGAATGAAGGTGCATTCATAATATAAATTAGTTGAAATTAATCATAAGAGATTGTATAAGAGATATGCACCATTTGTGTTGATACAATAATCGATTCAAGTATTCTATGCTTTATATCCTAGTTTTAAATATAACAAAATTGATTGATCGACTGTTTGTAAAACTAAAGTAGGGAAATTTTTTTTGAAGAATCACTATAAAAAAAATAGGTCTATAGGTGCGGTTTTAACAAACTATAAAAGTGGTTTTCAACCAATCCTAAAGCTTTTGAATCAGTTACTTCACTGATCCAACAACCTGTGCTCCTAGAATCAATGGTATTGGCTATAGCAACCAGTGGTGAAAATAGAACAACCGTTGTTGATGTTTTTGTAGAAGCGATTATCAACCGCCTTGGTGGGTTGTAATATCAGCGGTCCTTAACTGATCCAAATGTAGTTTGATGCAGCTGCTAACCATACTTGTTAAACTATAAACGCGGTTAATGGCCACTTCTATTGGTAGGTAGTATAAGAGGATATTTAACCGATTCAGAAGTTAAATGGTGGAGTGGTTTGTAACTGCTCCGGAAGTAATTCACTAGTGGTTTGTAACCTCCCCTACGTATCATGTTTAGGAGCGGTTATTAAGTTGGTTCTAAATTCGTTTGCCTGGGTCAGTTATTTACCTCTTCTGATAAGTGTATCAGCAACATTTTATAACCATTCTTGTTTCAAATGATGGACCTCAATGAAGCTCCTATAATCATTCCATTTTTCAAATATTTTTTTATAAAATTTTTTGAATTCCTAATTTTTAATAATCAATACAAAACATTCAACAATAAAATTAAAATGCCAATAGATTAACCAACAAAACATTCATATTAAATCTTTCAATTCATAAAACCAATACAAAATTCATTTACAGAAATCTGCATACCCCAAAACACCACCATATCAGTTACAACTATGAAATTCTTTTACAAAAATGTGCATACCCCAAAACAACACAACACAATAGCACTAACAAGTGGTAACATAATTTAAAGGAACTTTTCTCTAAATTTTTTTCTAATTATTAGATGGATCTGTTTGTGGTGGCGGTGTAGGATCATTTCCTTTTACATTTGGTGAAGCATCTACATTTCATTGCATAGTCTATGCCATTATAGCTGGCATCTATTAAAAAAAAAGATATTAGTTAAAACGATGCATTTATTCATATATTTTTGAATGGTTCAATTGTTACTATAAATATTAGATATTTTTATTACCTGTGCCGGTAATAATTTTGGGATACAAGATCCCCCACAGCTTCAGATATCATACTCTGCATAATATGTGTAAAATTTTGAAGTTGTTGTTCATGCATTTGCCTTATCATTTGCTCTGTTTCTATCCGCCTCTATACTTCCCGTGCCTCCATTTCTTTTATTTTTTTCTTGCATCTCCTTGAATTCAGTTGTTATATTTGAATTAGAGTGATAACTTGGCATATAGATTGAGCACTTATATAGCTCACGGACAACTTGGCTAGGAAGTGTACCGACACCTAAACATTGAGCTCGACCAGAATATTCGGGTCAAAAAACATTACTACACAAAAAATATAATTAATGTTGTATAATTGTAATAACTTTAACCACCATAAATAAATAAAAAATTGTTAATAAATTATAATTGAAATACGCCCTCATGCATTTCTATAGGTTGAGTTCCCTCAGGCTTGTCTTAAAGTTGACGTTGCACAACTTCATCTAGTAAAGTCTAACAAAAAAATGTTTAATAAAATGTGAAGAATTCTGAGAAATAAACTTGAAAAGTTAAAATAAATTACTATTTCAACCCAGATCACTTCATCAGCAGGAGCATCTCCTCTCTTTTTTACTTTGATGACTTATTTTTATTATGTCCATGCAAGTAGGCTTTCTTCTCTTTTCTTGAAACCACTTATGAAAAAATCATTTCAGATCAAGTGTCAAATAACATTAACAAATATTATAGATTTTTATCAGTGAACAAATATTCAAAGAGATGAATTATGAAAGAAATTGGAAGGATTTTAATGAGAAAACCTTCTAACTAAATATGCATAAAGACCACACAAAGATTACTTTATTTATGCTACTTTAAGGCCTTCACATATCTATAATTGGAATAAATTTTGACTCTTACTTTATTTACATCATATTAGTAATATTTACTATTTCACCTAGTCAGTACAAAAAACACAAAACATACATCAAATCATATTCCTTATCAATTAAATAAGTAACTAATCATGAAAAAGAAAATTATAGTATTGGGTAGGAAAGCAATCATAATCCATCACTATTATGACATATTAAGTAAAATCATAGAACTTCAATAGTTTAGGACTATCATGATCTACACAATAAATGAATTATATGAATCTAGTTGTAAATACAAAACACAATTTGATACTTACAAATTTATGCTCCAAGGATGGAATATTTGTGCGACCTACCACATGACTCCCTCTTTTTTTCTTCGCATTCTCTTGATTAATTTTTGAAATTTTCTAAAAAAAATTTACATTTAACTTGACACTAGTCATATATATAAAAAATCAATATATATACTACCTCATTAGTGTTCCAGTAATGACACATTGCTTCTCAAACTTCAGGAGACAACTTTTGAGGAACTAGACAAATGGAAACAAGTTCATCCAATGGAGTATTTGGATCATAAGACTTAGCTTTGATTTTAGTCCTCCATCACCTCCATGCTATTCCCCCCGCCCCCCAATCATTTGCATACTAATATCTCGATGGCAATCGGGAATATCAAAACGTGCCTATAAATATTAATAAATAATATGAAGGTGTTAAATTCAAATTTGGAATTAAACACTTAACAACTTACAATTACTTTTCTCCATGCATCATTCAAGCATTTTTTGGGCATCTTTCTGCAATCAAGAAAAGTAAGGGGCAACAAGTTCACATTTCTAGCAATAGTTCCTACAAACTTGGCAAGAATTGGTTGTATGTCTCCATAAGGCTGTCATCTTTCATTAAATTACACTCCTTTATTAAATTGCACTGCAAGCACGTCATCAGGATTTAATGCATGCACATCCCTCTTCATTGTCCTCCCATGTCTATTTTGTTGCCTTTGAGACATAAGCATGTCCTCATCATAATCTAAAAAAAATAAACGTAAACTATAATTAAGTTTCATTTCATGTTGTAAACATAAGTTACGTTTTATACCAAAAAAAATCTTCTTAACCTTCCTCATTAAATTCATTTTGATCTAATTCCAGTGTACCATTTTGTGTTTTCAATTGTGAATTTGATGTTGTATTATGTGATTCATGTTCTTCTTGAAGATCCCTATCTTTCGATTCTTATCCCTTAGATTGTCCTTTGATATTTTGAATTAATTTTTGCATTCTTTTATTCACCATTGTCAGTAATAACCTAAAAATAATGTTAAAAAATTATATGAAGTTATTGTTAAAGATGTAGAACAAAAGCCAATACTTAATAGTCAATAAATATGTAAAAGGACAATTAAAAGTATTATTAAGACAACAATGTTGGCAGATACAAACATTAAGTAATAGATAAATCATCAATTTACATTAATATTCCATATCTCAATGTAATTCGATGGTGATTGATAAGGTATAATTTAAAATCCAGGAGTAACTCATCACTAGTAAACAATTAAGAGTCATATATACAACAAATTTTTAGCTAATTCTTAAATATAAAAAAATTAGTTAAGCAAAAAAACATATTCCAATGATTTCTTATATTTCTAGTTCCTAGACAGTAACTAAATTATTTCATTGCACAATGAATGATAAGTAGCTTAAGAAAGAACATATTTCATATTTCTATTAACTTCATTATCATACAAATAAATGACAATCAAATTTCCTACACCATAAATAATCAAAGTGTATAAAATTACCCAAAAAAGAAAATGTAAAAATTTCCTACACCACATAATGTACAAAAAAAATAAAAGAAAACGTATCATCTTCCTTCATTAAGTAGCAAAAACATATCTTATACCCAATTCAAAACTAACTAAAATTAAAATAGAACATAGTGTTTTGATTACATTGATTGATAGTAGCCAAATTACATCCCAAATAGCCAACCAAAACAGCATAATATGAATAAAATATTTTCAGAAATTAGATCTTAAATCCTAAAACATCAAAGCCCACATTACTTTTTCCATATTTTTTTTTTGACAAACATATCATCCTCAAATCTAAGAACCTGATTAACTAAAAATAATTTACCAGTTTAAGAAATTACCCACAGAACCAGAAACGATTGCAACGTACGACAAGGAAGGGGCGGCACAAGTGGGGCGTTTGCAACGCACAAGTGTAAAATAAGGAAAATAGTTGAGGAGAATAAGAGATGGATTTATTAGAAGATTGATGAGGACTGAAAATTAAGGAAAATAAGGAGCGGGAGAGGAGAAAATAAGGAGCGGGAGAGGAGGAATAGTGAAAATTACTGATTTTTTCTCGTGGCTGATGCGTGTGAATGAAAAAGAGTGAGAGGTTTTTTTTTTTTTAAAAAAAAATTCAATAATAGTATAAACAAAATAATAATAATAATTGTTAATATTACTAATAAATTTAACAATTAAATAATTATAATTTAAAAATGATTATGATAATGATAGTAATAATTTTAAAAATATTAATATTACTATTACTGATAAATTTAATAATAATAATAATAATAATATATTAACTAGTCAACACATAGCAGTATATATATAATCTACATATATTATATTTATTAGTGATAAGAACGCGCTATATGTATATTATGTACTTGTACGTGTAAAATGTATTTTTTTAAAAATATTTATTTATTTATGAAAATACAAAATAAAAAAAAGTACATGTCAGTAGTTTTATTTATATGCTACAAAAATATAAAAGTATGTGTTCTAGAGTGTCAAAAATTAACGTGATCTGTCAATTTAATGAATCAATCTAAAAAAAATAGATTAGAATTCAGGTCAGGGTCTTCGGGTTTAGATCAGATCAAGTTATATAATTAATTAGACTTTTACATTTAAATATTTAAACCTATGAAACATGATTATCATATTTAGGTATGTTTAAATTAAAATATTATTATTATTATTATTATTTGGATTGAATTTTTTTTTTTTTTTTTTTTTAATAATCTTGTTTCAATCTACCCGAACCCACCTGACTATTTGCAGTGATACTTCTATCTAACATATATCATAGACACATGCATGGGTTATAATGAGTTAGGTACGGCCGGAATGGGTTGGGTCATATAAGACTCATCGTTATCCGACCCATAATTAACCGTGCAGATACAAAATTAATATTCATACCCAACTCAATATCAGTTTTAGTGTATCCATACTTACCACAAATGGGTTGAGTTCCCGATTGTAATTAATCTCAATCGGCTATTACAGCTCGAGTTGGAGCTCGTCTTAAAATTATAATTATTGCACAAAATAAGGCTTGAAATATGTTTATTTATTTTATAATCATTTCTTAACAATATGAAATATTAAAATGCACGAACTATTCAAACTATAGCTTGAAAATAAGTTTTCAAACATATTTATTTGATATATAACTATATTATATTAATGTGAAGTATCAATTAAGCTCACAAACCATTACTAAAACAAATTAATTTTGGATTCACAACCACTATTGTTGTATTTATGAGTAATAATATTTTCCCGCCCGTGATTTACCTCCTCCGTGTTGGTCTTGGGACGGGTTGGCGGGGGCGTTGGGGGCGAGCGTATTCGTCTTTTGCCACAATGAGTAATAATATTTTCAATATTTTTATAGTTATTTAATATTATTATCATAATCATAATTACTATTCTTATAGTCTATAATAATAGTAATAATAAATCATAACAATAATTATTGTTATTTTATTATTTATTTATTGTTTATGTTATAAAAAGTTCAATTTTTTTTTAAAAAAATAAAGGAATTCCGCCAAAGGGTCCTTTAAAAAAAAAAATGGAACTATCACATCAACGACCCTCTAGGATCGGTCATAAGAATATGTAAAGAGGTAATTACCGCCAAATAATCCTAAACATGGTATTAGATGTGTTCTTTGACCGCTTCTAACTGAAGGAGCAGTTAAAAACCGCTCCTAATGTTGTGATTATTTTTTAAATTAAAAGAACAAAACGCAATCACCAAACTAGAATGAAATTAAAAACAATGCCCATCAATTATAATTTATAACCACCAGCAGCAGCAGTAAACATTTCACTATTTTAGACAATTATATTTTAATAAAATAAAAATATCTAATACAATATCAATTAAATTCAACAATAAATTGAGAGAAAATATCAAAAGTTAATCAGAATATTCCTCAATATTTTCATTGTTCACATTAGGTATATCATTTACTATCGAATCCCCACATCATTTCTAATTGAAAAATAGCATCAACTCTATTTACATCACCTAACAGTGATTACATAATAGAAAATTTGTTAGGAGTAAATTGCAATGTATCAATATCATTTTCTTCACCTATGTTGTATGTGTCTCTTTGTGTGTGACGACTGACTCAATACCACTCATCTTCTTTGGGATCATGAACATAATAAATCATTTGAGCTTGTGAAGCTAACATAAAAGGTTTATGTTCTTCACGTTCTCCTGTATGTGTCAAACATGAAAAGTTCACCATTGCAAATCCTAATGGATCAACTTTCATTCCAGTAGTAATATTAATCCAATCACAGCGAAAAAGAAAAATTCTTCTAAGACCTCCATATTCAAGTAAGACAACAACAGTTAATTGATTATAATAGTTTGACTTATGATCATCATTATCATGTATTGACTGCTCTATGACACCACTGTTTTACACTTTTTTGCTGCTTTCAGATTCCACTATACAAAATGCAAAACCCTTTATATTGAACCCATGGTAACTAAATGTTACAGGATTTGAATCGCAAAAAAGCACCCTTAGATCTAGTTCATCAATTTGATCATTTATTCGATCAACCTGCAATGTATTAAAGTTGCAGCTTGGTTAAGATATAAACATTTAAAATATCACATATCTATTTATCTATAATCATGTCATTTAATAATAATTTACAATGTAAAACATACCTTTTTGGCAAACCATTCTGCAAATTGCATTCGAACCATATCATCCAACTCATTATTATTAATTAAACGATGACTATATCGAAATCTTCTCTTCAATTCCGTTTTTAGTTCTCTGTTCAATAATAACATTAATAATTAGTAAATTTCATTATTCAAGAAATAATAAAATAAATTAAAATTTTGAAAATAATACTTGCGATATGATTGTAGTGCTGCACAATTCCATGAGCTTGATTCAGAGTTTTATGGCCCAATGTAACTACTTGGCGCTCTTTCATAGGTTGTCCCACGTGTGGAAACATTGGTAGTGAAGGAAACTCAACACTTGGTGCCTCTTTATGTCATGTTCCATGATTGCATAGCAAGTTGGTACCCTTCAAATAACGAGAACAAAATACAACACATTCATATGCCAAATATACTTCTGCAATGTTGGCTTTTGGTCGAGCTTTATTTCTGACAAAATTTTTATGCTTCCCTAAATATCTTTCTATTGGATATATCCATCGATAGTGTACAAGCCCGACTACTCTTGCCTCATATGCTAAATATACCACTAAGGACACAAATATCTTTCAAGATTGAACAAAGTACTTTTTTTTCAACTTTGCTCATACAATAACATGTGATTGGCAAATATTTTGTACCATCTTCTTGAGTCTGTGGCCATAATTATTTCATAATGCCTAAAATTTTCAAGTCTCTATGTGCGGCTGCATTATCTTTGCTCTTGTTGGCATAATCCAAGAATGTCTCAAGAATATTATCGCAAACATTTTTCTCAATGTGCATAGGATCCAGATTATGTCTGATCAAATTAAATTCTCAGTATTGTAAACTAAAAAAATATGCCTTTTTTTCTTCACATTTGTTCGATTGACCCTTATTTTACTCGTGTAGATGGGGTTGATGCATTACTCTTACCATAAACCATATTTCTATTTTGCGTCATTTGTAGAACTTTAGTTCTAGACAATGGCTTCAAATCTAATTCATGTCGCTTTGGCTTGCATAACTTGCCATTGTTCAAATTTCTGCTTCTTGGGGTAAGAACTGACGATGCCCTCTAAATGACTATTTCTTACCGTGCTTCAAGTATAATGCATCTGTCTTATCAGTGCATGTTGGACATGTGTTCTTAGCATATGTGTTCCATCCAGACAAACATCCTAAACTAGGAAAGTCACTAATGGTCCAAAGTAATGTTGCTCGCATTTGAAACATTTATTTCTTGCAGGCATCATAAGTTGCAATCTCATTTTCCCATAAGTCTTTCAGTTCAATCAATAAGGGACACAAGCAAACATCAATGTCATTTCCTGATGCTTTTGGACCAGGAATTAAGGTGGATAGAATTATAGAATGAGATTTCATGGATTCCTATGGTGGAAAATTGTACAACATCAGAACAATAGGCCAAGTACTATGAGAAGTACTTTGATTTTTAAATGGATTAAACCCATCTATAGCAAGCCCAAAAGTACATTTCTAGGATCAGATACAAATTCATGATGTCATTCATCAAATGTCGTCCATGCGGGTGAATCAATTGGATGTCTTAGATTTCCATCCTCAACTCGCCCCCTAAATGTCATTGCATACTTTCAGACATCTTAGATGACATGAATAGTCGCTACAATCTTGGTTTTAATGGAAAATACCAAAATACCTTGGCCAGAGTTTTCACTAAAAGATGCTTTTTTCCATCGGTATGTGACCTCTTGGGTTGTTTATGTAAGTTTTTCTATTTTGAAAGGTTACACCCTTTGCAAGTATGTCATGCAATTATTTGGACATGCATGCATTTTTTTCATAATGAAGTCCTAATTTAGAAATCATTTTGTTTGCCTCATAAAAAGAATTAGAGACTTGTGCTTTAGGTGGTAGCACTCATCGAAGAAAATCCAATAATACTATGAAGGATTTATCACTCCATTTTCCACTCACTTTCAACTAAAATAACTCAACAAGAAATGTCAATTTAGAAAACTCAGTGCATACAGCATATAACGGTTGTTTCCCTTCATCTATTAATTGATAAAAATCTTTTACATTTGATTCCATTGACATATGACTTGTTGATGCACCCGAGGAATCTTCATCACATGCAAATGAACCTTCTGTTGGTGCAAGGTGCACCAGAATCAAACCTGAGTTTTGAGGTTGTCAAAGATTCAAGTTAAATTTTGTTATGATCTGATGATTTGGCTAAGTGTGCAAGCTATTTACTCAATCGAGAAAGTCCTAGTCGCGACCAGACAGTAAAGTCCAAACAGGTCTGGAGGACCCAACGTTTGGCAGGTAGGTTGAGGTAAATAACTGGAGGAGCGACAGTGAGGTCGGGTTCCTAAAGGGAACAACCTAAGGTCGCTGATCCAACTGAAGAAACCGGGAAGGTTTCCAAGTTGAGATCAAGACAGTCCTAACTGTTATACTCATGCATATTACTACTCATGTATTATAACTGTGCTAACTTTGTTTTGCAGGAATATTATTGTTATATCGAACTAACTTTGTGTTGCAGAATCATATGACCCCTTAAACTTCAAATAGTCATAACTTTTGACTTAGAACTCAGAATCAGGTTCTGTCAGCGACCATGCGACCAGCACTCAGAAAGCTTCATTTGACCAAGGGTTCGATCGACTGAACAGGAGGTTCATTCGACTGAAAAAGACATTTTATCAGTCGACCGAACAAAGGTTCGATCGACCGAACAGGTAAAAATGGCAAAACAGATCAAGCTCGCAAATATGGTATCATAGCATGATCGACCGACCGAAAATGAGGTTCGGTCGACCGAACAGTAAAAGCATTAATGGAGTATTAAGTGTAAATCTCGGCGAGAAGGAAAGTCCATCGTTCAGTCGACTGAACAAGGTTATCGGTCGACCGAACCATTAAAGATCAGTTAATGCTCGAAGATCAGATCTCAACGAATCTCAGCACAGAAGGAATGGAGCGGGTTCGGTCGACCGAACCTAGGGATTGGTCGACCGAACCTCGACGGTTCTTATAAAAGAGAGCTCGAGGTCGAGGGCAGAAGAACATGGTTTTGGGTTCGGAGTTAATCTCTGTGCTAGCTGCTGTTGTTCGTGCTACTGCTCTACAAATCTTCTACACGCAAGCAAGTGCCAACCGAGCTTCAACTTTCACATATTGTCGGTATATTTATTTTCATATTGCACTTAAATTAAAATAAGATAGTAGGAGTGTTACTATTTTATTTCATTGTACTTGTACGATCTGCTTCTTTCCGAAGATTTCAGAAGAAGGGTTTTAGTGCTTTGCCCATCTATGCGGTCAAGGACCGCGGACCTTCGAGTAGGAGTCAAGCTAGGCTCCGAACGAAGTAAACGACTTTGTCACTTTTCTTATTTCCGTTGCACGATTCAGATTTAAAAGTAAAAGAAAAGTTTTTAAATGAAGCGATATTCACCCCCCCCCCCTATATCACTCGCATCCGATCTATCACCTTCAGGCATCCCAAATGCTTCAACTAATATTTCTAGTGCCACGGGTATATGGTTAGTCATCCTAGGAACATGTTCCAACGAAGTCTGAAGCCCATTGCTCATGCTTCCGTGAGATGTCGTAACAGGTGGTTTTTTTCCATGATAATCTCAAATACGATAATCTCATATTATACCATTTATAATTAGATGTTAATGTATTGTTTCATGATCATGATTCAATGAGATTATGCATTTGTAACAAGGACATGATTTCTTGCCTCCATGAGTTGTATCAGCAAATGCGAAATGTAAAAAGTGTAGTACTCCCATTTGATACTCAAGATTATCACAATGACATTCTATCCATGCTTTCAGCATTATGCAATCCTCTTCAAATATTTTTAAAATTTAAAGAATTAAATATTAACAAATAATTCATCAAAAACTAAATAATTTAACAAAATAACTTTGTATTGTTTTAAAATATATACACACACTATTACTCAAAAAAACTATATCATTATGAATTTCATGTTTGATTACAAGAACAACTATCATATATCTCATGTTAGTCTATTCGTTTTCTTAAACCAACATAGGCAAGGTAACAAAATTTTCTTCCCATAAAACCATCTCTAAAATCAAATATTTGTTGGAAATGGGTGAATTTATTTTCCTTTTTTTCCCTATATAAGAGAACAAAATTTCACCTACAATCACTAATAATTGCAAAGCATGAGAGATAAAAAAAAATGCAAAATTGGTGCATGTATCTAGCTACATAAGATCAATCCATGGTAAACAATAAAACAATAAATCTCATAATCTTTTACTCTTCAAATCAAGAAAATACATTAATTCAAGATTCAACTATAGTTTTTATTCTTGGTCAAAATATACAATAAGCAAATAAATAAAAAAACTACAAAAACTAAATTATCATGTTCTTAATTGAAAATTAGAAAAATTCAAACTCTAAAAGTTGAATTGCATACCATAACAAAATGATTTGTGGAATTTCTAGTTTGTTACCTTCTTCTCCTGTAGATTCTTAGGGTGTTTAGATGAATTTTGTGTGGTAAGATTTACTATTGAGAAAAAGATTTGAGAAATAGGAATGCAATCGACCCACAGAATGAATATTTAAGGGTTTTTTTCTAACCTAATTTTTGTCGTGGTTACATACCACTTCTAAATGTTCCCATTACAACTGTAGAACTGGTTATAGAAACTAATCCTACAATATGCCTTTCGCAGCATCACAAACCGCTTCCAAAAATGATATCATGCAGTGGGCACATTTGGCCACTGCAAATTGTCTAACATAGGGTTAGTTATATAAACCACTGCAACACATGATATACAACAACGGTTTCTACAAAACTGATTCAAGCTATAAGAGCGGTCGTTTGACCGGTTCTAAAAAATCAGTACCGAAACCCCCATTTTTTGTAATGAATGTTGGGAATGTTAGGACCTTCGGATAGCGGCTAGAGAGGGGGGATGTGAATAGCCGACCTCAAATTATCGTTTCTTCCTACAATTTAGGTTAGCGCAGCGGAAATACAATGTAGAAACGAAAGTGGAGAAGATCAAACCTCAAACACGATGATGTAACGAGGTTCGGAGATGATACTCCTACTCCTCGGCGTGTCCGTAAGGTGGACGAAGCCTATCAATCCGTCGGTGGATGAGACCCCGGAAAATCGGCTAACAACAACTCCTTCTGGGTGGAGAAACCTCGCCACAAACTCTTTTGCAACAGCAATAAAGGAGTACAAGATAGAGCAAGAAAATAAGAAGAATATGAATGTAACAACACTTTGCTTGCCTTCTTGTCGACTGGAGTTCGATGAAGCAACAACTTCACGATGCCAGCAGCAACTGATCAGTAAACCAGCCGAGGGAAGCTCACACGAAGCTTCAGAAACACAGAGCTCAGCAAAGCTCAGATCGCAAGAGTGAGGAACAAGAAGAAGAAGAAGATCCTGTAGAGGCCCTCCACCTCGATATATATCTTGTACTCGAAGAAGACAAAGAGCAACACAGAAATCTAGCCGTTGTGTCGCAACGGCTAGGCCTGGACCGATCAGGCTCCAACCTGATCGGTCTGGGAGTCTCCTGATCGGTCTGTGGACCGATCAGGCCCTAGGCTGATCGGTCCCCAAACCGATCAACCAACTCTCTGTGAGAGTTGGCTTCGAAGCCTGATCGGTCTATGGACCGATCAGGCTATAGGTGGATCGATCCACAGACCGATCCCCCTACCTTTTTCTGCCTCCTGATCGTTTCCTGATCGGTCTGGTGACCGATCAGATACCTTACAGTGAGCCACTGTTTGGTTACTGATCGGTCACCAGACCGATCAGATAACCCATAGTATCACTGGATCGGTCTGCAGACCGATCTAATTTCCCAGCCTTAAACCTAAAGCCTTCCCGGTCTAGAGAACGAGCTACCGAGCCCTCTCTGATCTAGTCCGGAGAACGAGCTACCGAGCCCTCTTCGACTTCCTCATCCGGTCCAGAGAATGAGCTACCGAGCCCTCTCTGACCTAGTCCGGAGAACGAGCTATCGAGCCCTCTCCAACTCTGTCTGGTCCAGAGAACGAGCTCCCGAGCCCTCTCTGACCTAGTCCGGAGAACGAGCTACCGAGCCCTCTCCGACTTCGTCCGGTCCAGAGAACGAGCTCCCGAGCCCTCTCTGACCTAGTCCGGAGAACGAGCTACCGAGCCCTCTCCGACTTCCACGTCCGGTCCAGAGAACGAGCTCCCGAGCCCTCTCTGACCTAGTCCGGAGAACGAGCTAACGAGCCCTCTCCGACTTCGTCCGGTCCAGAGAACGAGCTCCCGAGCCCTCTCTGACCTAGTCTGGAGAACGAGCTACCGAGCCCTCTCCGACTTCGTCCGGTCCAGAGAACGAGCTCCCGAGCCCTCTCTGACCTAGTCCGGAGAACGAGCTACCGAGCCCTCTCCGACTCCATCCAGTTCAGAGAACGAGCTACTGAGCCCTCTCTGACTTCCCATGCCAAGCTTCCATACTTGGACTTTTCCCCGTGCCAAGCTCCCTGCTTGGTCTTTTCTCGTGCCAAGCTCCCTGCTTAGACTTTTCCGTGCCAAGTCTCCATACTTGGACTTTTCCCATGCCAAGCTCCTGCTTGGACTTTTTCGTGCCAAGTCTCCATACTTGGACTTTTCCGTGCCAAGTCTCCATACTTAGACTTTTCCCGTGCCAAGTCTCCATACTTGGACTTTTCCCGAATCAGGTCAACTCAAGTCGGGTCAACCAGGTCAACCTTAACCAAAGGTTGCACTCACACTCCCAAGTTCCTATTCTTGTCAAACATCAAAATAAAACTTCTCTATTCTTGTCAAACATCAAAATATACCTCGAGTCAGGTCAACTCGAGTCGGGTCAACCAGGTCAACCTTGACCTAAGGTTGCACCAACAGGGAAGATATTACATATCAACAAGAGGAAGTTGTAAATATATTTCAGACTGAAATATATATTATTCAAACATTACAAGATCCTAGCGGAATAGTGATAAATATGGATGCAAGTAACATTCATGAGAATGATGATGATGAGGAGAAGGATGAGGAGGAGATGACGACAAGGATGAAGATGAGAATGACAATTATAGGACCATTGAGAACGAGAAAGGAGGGTTGAATCTCGTTGCTTTAAATCTGTAAGTACCCCGTGGTAGTTTTGATGTTATCAACCAAGTCAAGTTAGGTCATGTTGTATTTTAATCCTTGTGTCTAAGTGTGCAGAAACTTAGGAGCACAAGAAGTCGATCGAAAGATGTAGTTAGCGAGAAGGATAGCATGGAAGAGAGTCAACGGGCTCTGTGCGTCCGAGGAATGAGGTGCTGCGGAAGAGTATGCTGGCGGACGAGAAGGAGGCATGCGGCGTTTCTGAGCGATGAGAAGCCAGAGCAGAAGACTGCTCGAAGGTCGGAAAATGGGTTCACCTAAGTGAACGAAGCTAGAAAAGGCCCTATTCCGGACGATCAAAATCACCTAAGCGAACGAAGCTGGAGCGGAAGATTC
Organism: Zingiber officinale; assembly: GCF_018446385.1. Classification (NCBI taxonomy): domain Eukaryota; kingdom Viridiplantae; phylum Streptophyta; class Magnoliopsida; order Zingiberales; family Zingiberaceae; genus Zingiber; species Zingiber officinale. Next base: position 110,972,088 of record NC_055993.1, on the reverse strand, counting down.
AGACCCAAGTGAGCGGAACCGGAGCGGAATACCCGGATCTGGTCCGGGCGCCCAGACTCCGGGCCCTCGGAACCCCTTCGAGCGCCCAGACCTGAAAATTTAGCCAAACGCGATGTGACATATTCTGTTGTGATGGGGATAAAATTTTATCCCCCTCCAGGTGCCTGAACCCTTCCAGGCAGCTCGACCAGGGCTATAAATACAACCATGGTCCTGGTAGCTTAAATCAACACTTGTAAATGCTTCTAATTTAGTTTAGCTTTATAGTTGTTAGATTTGACTGCTGTAAGAAGCTTCTCTGCCTGAAGGAAATTGTTTAGTGAGCTTCAACTTCCTTGGATTAGCAATCCCCTGATTGCAAACCAAGTAACCATTTTGTGCATCTTCACTCTTTAATTAATTTGTATTACTTTTTATGCAAGTGTTAATAAAGTTAGTAAAGTTCGAGAAAGGAAATTTTGTTTGTTTTTATTGTGCAGGCTATTCACCTCCCTCTAACCAGTCGCTAAGGGGCCAACAATTGGTATCAGAGCCCAACAACTTCAGGAGGACTAACAGTTGAACGAAGTACAAGAGATGACCGGACCGAGCATCAACCCTCCGAAGTTCGAGGGGGATTTCGTGAGCTGAAAGTAAAAGATGGAGGTATTCTTTAAGATAGATTTTGATTTACTATTAATCATGAAATTTAGTTTTGTAGCACTAGAGGGAAAAGAAGAATACCAATGAATGAAGAAGGAGCAAGCTGACTTCGTGGCAAATGGTAAAGTAGAGTTTCATCTACTGAGCATCTTATCACCACAAGAAGTCAACCAGATCGGAGCCTACGAGTCAGCTAAGGAACTCTAGGAGAAATTCCTGGAACTACACGAAGGGACCTTGGAGGCAAAACTCGTGAGATGGGATCTGCTCAGGAACCAGATCAGTAATATCAAATTAGAAGAAGGTGAAATCGTTGCACATCTTCACTCAAGAATAAAGGAACTCATCACCGGACTCACGAATCTCGGAAAAAAGGTAGCCAACCAAGATTCGCTAAGGTACGCGCTTAACGCATTTCCTAGGACTATTGAATGAGCATCATTAGTATATACTTATTATATCTCTAAGGATCTAGAAGTAAGTACTTTAGAAGAGTTATTTTCAACTTTTAAAGTTCATGAAACGAGATGTGCAGATCTGAAAAGGAGCCCAAGCGCAGCATTACCTTAAAGGAAAAAATGGACAAACCAGATTCTGGAACTTCTCTCGATGATGATGAAACGACGTTCATGGTAAGAAAATTTAAAAAGTTATTTAAAACTAATAAATTTAATCAAGTGCAGCATAAAAGAAGAAGAAGAAAGATAAGATACTATCACTGCAATGAAGAAGGGCATGTGAAAGACAACTGCCCTAAATTGAAGAGCAAGGACAATAACAGGGACAAGAGCAAGGACAAAAGATCAGTCTAGACAAAGCATCAAAATCTAAAGGCGACGTGAACATCGTCCGAATCGGAGATCGAAGCTATCGCCGAACTTGTGTTAGTGGCAAGTCACCAAGAAGAAGAAGATAAAGCAAGCTCATCCTCAATGCGTATTGAGAGCATCGATGAAGGGGGAGCATCGTCAGATGAAACAACACTACAGGGGGAGCATAAAAAATCGACAAGTTAAGCCAGGTACGACCCCTACCTCCTGACCAATTATTTAAATTTACAAAAATGCTATTGAAGAGTTCCTATAAATTAGAGATAGAAAATAAAAAATTATTAAAAGAAAATGAAGAGTTAAAATTAACCTTAGCAATATCTTGTCGACTAGAAGATTTTGACAAGATAAAAATAGAAAATGAAACTTTAAAAGAACAAATTTAAAATTTAAAAAATTATGCATGCTTAACTTTTATTCCTTCGAATTTTAGAAATAATTCAGGACTTAACTAGTATCTCATATATCATAAAGGCCAAGTTAGAAAGTTGTCACCAAAATATATGCCTATAAAATTTTTGATTAATCCAGTAGGAAGGAATCTATTTTGAGTTCCAAAGTCATGTTTAAATTAAAATTATCTTTTTATTCATTTTTTTTTTGAAAGTTAGACCTTGGGTTTTTAGAAAGAAATTAAATATTTAATTTCTTTAAGAGACTTTGTCTAGAAGTGGTTATTGTTCTAATAATCAAGAAGGCTTAGTACATCGCCACAGCTTGGAAGCCAATTAATGAAATAAATGTTTAATTGACTACCTGTTAAAGCATTTAACTGTTATAAAATTATCTAATACTTTCAAATAAATTATTCTACATCATTTCTGTTAGAAATTAATCAAAATTAATTTTTTTGAGAAATAAAATTTCCTTACTCATCTATAGATTTTTTTTCTCATTGTATTATTTTTTATTCTTAATTTAAAAATATCTTTCACTATTATTTTTTGAAAAAATTATTATTATTTTTCTGTAGAACTTTATCATTTTCTCTATCTAATAGAAACTTAAAAAAAAAAACGGTTCATAAATTGAAAAATCTAGATTTTCAAAACTTAATACTTCTTGATTTTATTCCTTAGACTTTGCATACATTATCCCATTTTAATGTGATCAAAGGAGGAGAATTAGAGATTAGGTTTAGGGGGAGATAGATTTTTATTTATTTATATTTGCATATTTTGTACTTACAAAATTCATTACCTTACTGTTAGTTTTGTTTGGTTTACCCTAACTTAACTTGGGTTGCTCATATCAAAAAGGGAGAGATGTAAGTACCTCGTGGTAGTTTTGATGTGATCAACCAAGTCAAGTTCGGTCTTGTTGTGTTTTAACATTTGTGTCTAAGTTGCAGGAACTTAGGAGCACAGGAAGTCGAGTGAAAGACGTAGCTAGCGAGAAGGATGACACGGAAGAGAGTCGACGGATTTGGTGTATCCGAGGGATGAGGTGCTGCGGAAGAGTACACTGATGGACGAGAAGGAGACGCGCGATATTTTAGAGTGATGAACTTTCTGTGAGAAGTTCGAAGAAGAAAAGAGACGAAAAAGAAGAGGTGGCGTTGTAAAGAATCTGGAATATTATTCAGATTATGTTTTGTTGTACATGCCAACATATATATATACCATAGGTATATAACAATACACGTGGCAATTTAAATAAATAAAACAAAAGAATAAAAACTAATATAAGACTTATTCTATATTTTATCAATATAAGACTTATTCTATGTTTTATCAATATAAGACTTATTATATACTTTATCACGGAGGGACAAGAAACCGGAGCGGAAAATTGCTCAAAGGCCAGAAAATGGGGTTAGGTGAGCCCTATTTCGGGTGGTCAAAATCATCCAAGTGAGCGGATCCAGAGCGAAAGATCAGAGACTCAAGTGGGCGGAACCGGAGCGGAAGACCCAAAATAAAAAGTCAACTGGATAACGACGGGGATAAAGTTTTATCCCCCTCTAGGCGCCTAGAATCCTTCCAGGCGCCCTGACCAGGGCTATGAATATAGCTCTAGTCCCAGTAGCTTAAATCAACACTTGTAAATGCTTCTAATTCAGTTTAACTTTGTAGTTATGAGATTTGAGTGTTGTAAGAGGCTTCTTCGCCTGAAGGAGATTGTTTAGTGAGCTTCAACTTCCTTAAATTAATAATCCCTTGATTGCAAACCAAGTAACTCTTTTATGCCTCTTCTTTCTTAAATTAATTTGTATTACTTTTTATGCAAGTGTTAATAAAGCTGTAAAGTTCGAGAAAGGGGATTTTGTTTGTTTTTATTGTGCAGACTATTCACCCCCTTTAGTCGATCGCCAAGGGACCAACAAAAATTTATCTTTTCTTTTCAAAAATCTTTCGAAAAACTCGAGTATGCAGTGGAATAGAAATAAGGAAAAATAAAAAGAGAAAATACAATTGAGTTTTTTCTTGGTTCAGAGCTCAGCCGACTCCTACTCTAAGACCCACGATCCTTTGAACCTTATACATTGGAAAATTCACTATAATCTCCTTTAAAACTTCAAAAGGAGATATCGAATACAAAATGGAAGAGATAGTAACAATTTTTTACTACTCCTTGATTATATAATAAAAATACAGTTTACCAACAATAGTAGAGTGGTGATTGAAGCTTGTTGTCGGCGTTGCTCATGACGTGAAGGTTTGCACAAAGATGATCTTAGCGCAGAGAATGAGAGAACGGAGTACAAGAGTTGGTTCATAAAAAAATCAGTGATGAGCCTCTAACCTCGAGGCTTCTTATATAGCTAAGCCACCACCTGATTAGATCACGCTGATTCAACAAACATTTCAAAATTTTGTCTATTCCGTTGATTGATCCTTCTAATCAGTCCACGAAACCTAATGTATCTTCCCGGGTTCACATCCTGCTTCTTGATCACGAAATCAGGTTGATCTGTTGACTGTTCAACTTTATCTATCAACTGATCTCATTTTTTCCTTTTTGCAATCTGGCAGATCGAATCTGATCTTGGTGGAATCTGATGATTCATATTTAGTTTTAGAAGTAACTTTGTCTAAGTGTTCACGTGTGTTTAAGATGTACATTACATTTATACTTTAAAGTAAGGTGTTTTATTTTGTATTTTATTTATTGTAATTCTATTTTGGATGTAGCATGCCATGTTAATAGCTTCAGTCCAAAAATAGTTGGGTAAGTTAATTCATTTAATATTGTCCTAGTAGCTTCTTGAAGCGTGTAATTTTTTCCTTTCTACTGTGCCATTTTGTTGAGGTAATTTGGGACATGAGAATTCTCAATGATAACCGTTTTCTAAATAAAAGTTATTAAACCTATGATTTTTGAATTATCCTCTGTTGTTACTCCTAATTCTTTGAATTTTTTTTTTGACCTTTTTCATTTTCTACTTGTTGAGAAATTTTTTCAAACATTTCAAAGGTTTCGTCTTTATGTTTTAAGAATTTTATCCATGTATATCTAGAGTAATCATCTATATAACTAACAATATAAGTTTCCATTTATAGATTTAATTCCATGTGATCGAAGAGGTCTAGATATAGCAGTTCAAGTATATTATTGGGTTGATTTTGGTTAGTTAGTTTATGTATAGATTTAGTTTATTTTCTTTGTTGACAAGCATTACAGAATTTATCTTCTAAGTTAGTTACTTTTGATAACCCTCTAACTAATCCAGTGAGTTTTGTTTTGTTCCTAAGATGAGTGTGCAATAGTCTCCTATGCAACAGTCAGGGTTTCTCTTATTGTGTCAAGCGACACTTGATTAAGGATTTTGATAAGTCTATTGTATAAATATTGTTATGTCTGAAACCCTTAAGTTTTATGTTAGAGTTTTTAGTATGGTTTATCGAACATTCAGAGGATGAAAACTTGATTTCATAATTAGCATCACACAATTAGCGAATGAATAGTAAGTTAAAATCAAAGTTTTGAACAAGTAACACTTCACGAATAACAAAATTTGATTCAAGTTCAATATTATCTGAACCGATTACCTTAAGTTAGCCATTATTTCCAAAGGCAATCAATCCTAAGCTCTTGAGTTTAAGTTTGATGAATTTGGTGTGATCTCCGGTCATGTGTATAAAGTAACCACTATCTATAATTTACTTGGATTCCTACACATAAAGTAGGAATTGATAATTAGTTTAAGATTTGTGATTTGATTTGATTTAAGTTTAATTTTAATTTAATTTTAATTATAATTTAAGTTTTAATTTAATTTTATTTTATTTTATTCATCTCACCCGGCCTAAGTTTTAAACCAAGGTAATCCTATAGTTTTTATGAGATGAGTTGTATTAATTATCAGTTGTTTTTAACTTGTATGCGATTTAAGTGTAGTTTTGGATTCTCTAAGCAAACTTCCTTTGAATAAGCTTCTAGACTATGATGAATCACTTGTGCATCATTAGAGTAACCACGTGTCTTAGACAAAGTTTTTCAATTGGTCTCACCCAAGGAACTTAGTGCTAAACTTTGATCTTAATAAGTTAGAACTGACCCTGACTTATCTAGTCCTAGGTACCTAATTGGACAGGTTTTATTTTTGAGGTTCCAATTATTTTGGTGCCTACCCCTGAATCATATATTCTTAGTTTTGTATTTATATAATAAATTTTATTTTTAGGTACATAATATTGGCTTATCCCTACTTGATTTGTTAGGTAAGCTTTCGGAACCCATGCTTTGATGTGTTTCTTATTTTAGTTAACAAGTGATAAGTAGGATTTGTTTGTTGATTTTGATTGATATATGAGACCGAACTTTTTGTACACGACCCTCTGTAATCTGAGCATCATGTCAAGATTCTTGGATCCCAAAGTAAACCTTTCTAGCATTCCCTTGAGTCTCTCAATTTCTCCTTTTAATATGGAATTCTCCTCCTCAAGTCTTGCAACTTGATTTGGGTTTCCATTTTGAACTTGGTTAGTTGAGAGTTTAGGGTTAACTTGCTCCTTATGATCTTTTATTTCTTAAGGAGCAATTCCACTTGTTTCTCAGATTTAAACTTCCTATTTAAGAATGTGATAATTTTAAAGAATTTAACTTCAAAATTAGATGTTACCTTATGGGAACATTCGAAAATGACTTGATTCATCGTTAGAGTTGGATTTGTCTACTTGGCTCGACTTTGACTGGTATTCGAACTCAAATTCGTCAGGTTACTTTCTTGCCATTAGTGCCAAGAAGTTCTTTCATCTTGGTTTGTCTATGTTTGATTCCTCTGATGACGACTCATCCCAAATTGCCTTTAATACTTTCCTTCTTCTTGATTTGGGGTTTCCTTCTTTAATATTTGATCAATTAGACTTGTAGTGCCCTTTTTTGTTGCATCCATAACATGTCACTTCGGATATGGATTTGGTTGGTGTAGATTGCATCACCTTTTTAAGATCGTCTTTTGAAAATCTTTTCTTCTTCTTGGTAAACATCTTCCTTAGCATACTTATTAGTTGTTCTTCGGTTGAATCAAAGTCGGACTCATCTTCGAACTCATTCTTGAATAGGGCTTTTGATTTTGGCTCCTTACTTTGTTCTACAACAAGGGCAATACCTTTCTCAGTTTGACTCAAGTTAGACTACTCGTCTAGTTCAAGTTCACAAAAAAGTTCATCTAATCGCATTTTAGAAAGGTCCCTTGAGACTTTATAAGCATCTACCATAGATACCCATAAAAAAATTTGAGGGAATGAGTTAAGAGTACATATACCTGATTATGTCACGATTCTCAAGTTGGTGGTCGATGAAATGTTGTCTGTTGAGAATATTTTTTTTATCCTTGTGTGTAGTTGGTTTGCTGACTCTCCATTTAACATTTTAATATTTAATAAAGAATTCAATAGAAGGTCACATTTATTACCTTTGCATCGTTTGCCCCTTCATGTAGTTCAACTAGTTTGTTCCATAATTCTTTTGTGTTGTTGAAGGGGCTAACTCGGTTGAGTTCCTCTTTTGTTAAGCCGCATTGTAGTGTGTTGAGTGCCTTCGAGTTGGTTTGTACTTTTTTCTTCATTTCATCTGTCATTTTTCTGGGTCAAAAATTTCTCCAATTTCATTGGTCAATGTTGTGTAGCCATGATGAATATCAAGCCATTGGTCAATGTTAGTCTTGAGGAAAACTTTCATTCTTCTTTTTCAATATGAGAAATCATTGCCATTGAAGAGGGGAGGTTGGATGGTGCTAAAACCCTTTTTTTGAGACATTTTTCTTGCAAAGACAATTTTATTAACAGAAAAATTTCTAAGACATAATCTTAGGGCAAGTTATACGATAGAAGGAAAAATGAATAATAACTTTGAAAAGAAAAAGAAATTCTTGATTGGTGGTTGCACCAAATTCAAAAGCCCTTAGCTCTAATACAAATTGTAAGACCGTTGAGAGTGAGAGAGGGGGGGTGAATCTCGTCGCTTTAAAACTTATCTTTTCTTTTTGAAAATCTTTCAAAAAACTTGAGTACACAGTAGAATAGAAATAAGGAAAAAAGAAAAAGAAAAAGAGAAAACATAATTGATTTTTTACTTGGTTCGGAGCCTAGCCAACTCTACTCCAAGCCCATAACCCTTTAGACTATATATGTTGGCCAATTCACTATAATCTCTTTCAAAACTTCCAAAGGCGAGATTGAATACAAAATAGAAGATAGTAACAATTTTAATACTCTTTAATTATGCAATAAAAATAAAGTTTACCAATAGTAGTAGAGTGATGATTGAAGCATGTTGTCAACATTGCTCACGGCGTGAAGGATTGCTCAAAGATGATCTTAGTGCAAAGAATGAGCACAGAGTAGAAGTGTTGGTTCTTAAATAAAAAATCAATGATGAGCCTTTGACCTTGAGGCTTCTTATATAGCTGAGCAACCACCTGATCAGATCCCACTAATTCAGCGAATATTCTAAAATTTTCACTGTTTCGTCGATTTATCTTTCTGATCAGTTGATGAAACATAATGTATCTTCTCGGGTTCACATCCTGCTTCTTGATCGTGAATCAAGTTGATCTATCGACTAATCTCATTTTTCCTTTTTACGATCTGGTGGATCGAATATGATCCGGGTGAAATTCGATGATTCATCGACTGAACATACTTATCAACAGATGGAATGCATCTTCCTTCCTGAGTCATGATAGACTTCTATTCATCGATTGATCCCTCTTTTTTGTTGATGGAAAAAACTTAGGATCCGTTGACTAATCCTATTTTTCAGTCGACGAAACACCTATAAAATAGAGTTAGAGCATTTTACCCTAACAAGGTTAGAACAAATATAACATTTACCTTACAAAACAAAGTTTATATGCATGATAAAATCCTAACTAGGATTTTAGTTTGATCCAACTTAGACTTCCAAATTTGCTAAGTTGGATCAATGTCTAAGTCTCAATAGAGACTCATCCTCACTGGTTCTCTCTACTCCAGTAACTTATCTTACTTACCATATGCTTGACATCTGATATACCGAAGTTTCGGTATGAATTTTTGGTATATTAAATTTTCAGTATGGTATCCTAGTCGCTAGGACATGGATGAGATACGTTTCCGAATACATTTAGGTTCAATTACAAAAAATTAAAAATTACAAGGGTTAAATTGATTGATGTAATATGATTTTCTATTCTAGGATTTTTAATTTTTAATACTAAAGTTCACATAAAAAACTATGTTGTAGCAGCTACTGGTTAATAGCTACTATAACATAGAAAATTGTGTTGCAGTAGATATTGGTTAGCAGCTGATACAATATATTTTCTGAGTAAATTTGGAAGAGTCATAACTTTTGACTTAGATTGAATCATGAGACACAAAATATATCAAATTGAAACTCATTCAGAGATCTTCGATTTAATATATTATGCATTATATTGTTCATCTAAAATCAAAATTTACGACCTCTCAAAATTTACTCGATAAACATATTGTAGCAACTACTAACCAGTAACTGCTACAATACAATTTTCTCTGTTGTAGCAGCTATTAACTAGTAGCTATTACAACATAATTTTTCTTGTGTTGTTGTAGCATCTACAAGTCAGTAGCTGCTACAACATGAGAAAATTATTTTGTAGCAGCTACTAGTTAGTAGTTACTACAACGTGTTTGTTGAGTGAACTTTGAAATGTCATAATTTTTTACTCGGGTTGAACCATAAGAGACACAATATATCATAAGATGCAAAATATAATATCATCCTATTAAAGCCCAAAACCCTAATTAACAATAAATAAATAAATTATAAAATAATTTATTCAGTATTTTGGTATATATCGAAATGCCAAAAAATAATAAATTTTATACGGATATCGATACTGAAAATTTTGATATGAATGGTATATATCGGTATAGTATGTATGGTATACTAAAATTTTCAGTATTTTTCTCACCCCTATATACTAGCACTCAACACCCACAAAAGATCTCTGATGGAGCGAGTTTAGGGTATATCCCTTTCATTTTATATATAAAATAAAAGTAAATATATAATCAATTATTTTTTTTCCATTGCAGCGCTGATTCACTTGGGATCTTAATGAAGAGTTGGAAATAAAGAGGGTTTTCAAGAAATAAAATGTGATGATCACATCCGGCATGTACTGAATCATACTAAGACTAGGGAGAAAATGCCACCTTGCGTCACTGAGGAAAAGTGGACTAGGATCTCCAATTTTTGGATAATCGAGGAGAGCAAACAAAGAAGTCAATAGAATAAAACAAATCAAGCTTATAATTCTGAAGACTCGTCTGCGACATATGCGGGAGGTTATATTAATATCAATAGAAGACATGCAGATTAGTAATTTTTTAACCCTCCCATTAATTTTTTAATATATTTTAGATAATTTTATTATTTCTAAAATAGAGAAGGAGCTAGCATTTATAGACACTTTCACTCGCATATTTTTTTTAAAAAAGACAAGACTTGAAGTGGGGAGAGAGTTAAATCAATTAAAGTTTGGATTAATCTTGGATCTTAATTTATAACTTAGATTTTATTAGCTATGTACTTGTTCTAATTTTATATTATATGTGTCTATGTTACATATAATTAAGATTATATGTGTTTTTAAAATATTATTATTGTAAATTTATTTTAAATTTTCTCATTGCAATATAGGAGAAATATAATGAACTAGAGCTAGCACATAGAGTTCAAGTACGAATGATGATAATGAGGCATCTGAGGCTTCTATTGGTAATAAATTGGATTTATAGCTAGAGACGAGTGGGGGACAGAAAGGGGAAAGGATATTGAGAATAAGTTATTTGATCAGAACTCATAGAGTTGCTCGTACATCTTTTCCACCCCACCAACAGTAACAACACAAATACATAACTTGACTAAAAATGTTACCCATTTGAGGGGGATAATAGAACAAAATAAACATGGAATGAAGGAAATAGATCAAATAATTGATGATTTATACCTACAATATAATTTCATAATACAACATCTTTAGTTAAACTCCACTCCAAGTCAGATTCCTCCCGGTTCTGGTGATGATGATGATGACGACGAAGACGATGATGGTTCTTCATGATTTTGTTGTGTATGACTGTTATTTGTAATTAGTGTTTTTGAAATTTGTTATTGAATTGAATTTGTCAATCTTCCATTTTTATATTTTTTTTATTAGTACTGTTATTTTTATTTCAAATAGAATTGGTGAGATCAAGAAAGATAGTGGTTGTAAATCCACGTCGGAAGAAGTAAATCTTTATATATTTATTTTTGTATTAGTTTATAAGATTTTTTAAAATAAAAATGATAATTTTTGTTTGTTTATTTTCTGATACAAGAAAAGAAAGTTTGGAAGGAGAAGGAAGTGTCTGAGGAATTAGAGGCCGATGATTTTTTTATTTTTATTTGGTATCTTTTCGACGTTTTGAGATATTTTGATATTGGATATTGTAAATTGGATATTATGACTTAGAAGAATGTTTGGAATGTTTTGGAGGAGCATGCATCTAGAGAATTGGTTTATTAGATATAAGATTATAGAAAATTGGTTTATTAGATATAAGATTAGGGATGAAAATGAGACCCTAATCAGGTTGAACTCTTGGTTGGGAAACAGTAATTGCATAGAACCTTCCATGGTGATAAGAGGGATTGGATTTGTCCCAATTTACACTTTCGAGCTACAATTTACCATTCACGAAGGTGTTGGTGTAGCAGGACCGACAAGAGAGGGTGAATTACCTGTATAATAAAATCAAATCTTTCCCGATCTCTCGATTTAGATTAGTAGCAATCGCATAATTATAACATGTTAATTGAACAACTACAAAATGAATTAACAACTTAAAGGAAAGAGGCAAAAAGAGTTACTTGGCTATAACCTATGTGGTTGTTAATTCAAGGCAAATACAAGCACAAAAAAAAATTCTTTCGTTGAAGGCGGAGAAGCCTCTTACACTTGTTGAATGCTCAGAAAGTTGCTAGAAAATTAATACAAAAGTTGATTATTATTTCCTAGGTCCAGGGGTCTTTTTATAACCCCTGGAAAACTCTATCCGTAGCTTGAAGGCGTCTCCAAAGAGGTCCAAGGTGCCCTCTATCGGATAAGTTTTATCCGCTGTGGGTAAAACTTTATCCACGGTTAACGGCTATCTGAAGGCGCCTTGAAAGGCTGGAAAGCGCATTCGTATTATTCATCGAAGGCACCTTCCAAGCCATGGAAGGCGCTTTCCAAGTGGCATTGAAGGCGCCTTCCAGTCCCTGGAATGCACCTTTCATAGGGCAACTCAGCTCAATAGTTGATTGCTTCGCGTGGGTGATTCTCTAGCTAACCGGAGTTGAGCTCACCCGAACCCAAAGTCAACCTTCTCCTCGAGCAGCCTTCCTCCCCGGCTTCTTGTCCCTTGGACCGCTGCGCATGTCCTTCTCATCTGTCGATGTACTCACTGCAGCATTTCATCCTAAAAATGCACCGAACCCGTCAACTCCTTTCCCGTTCCATCCTTCTCGCTAGCTGCATCTTTCGCTCAATTTCTTGTGTTCCTAAGCTCCTGCACACTTAGACACAAGGATCAAATACAATGACTCAACTGAACTTGGTTGACCACATCAAAACAACCACGGGGTACTAACAATCTCTTGCTTTTTAATGTGCATCAACCCAAGTTCAAGTTAGGGTTAAACAAAAAAAATAGTAACATGATGAATGAATTGTAATTAGAATGAATTACGCAAGTGAATGAATTAAGCAAGTCAATAAAATTACAAACAACTACTCCCCCTTAACTTGAACCTGTCTCCCCCTTTGATCACATCAAAAAAATTTAAAAAAAATAATATAAACAGTTAGAAAATTTTGATATAAATTTCTAGGAGTACATAACAAGAATTTTTTGTAAGCTGATATTATTTCTGAAAATTTTGCTAATTTATTAAGATGTGGAAAACACATAGTTTGATGGTAGAAAAAGTTTTCAAATATCTATTTACTTTGAATTTTTAATTTAAAAACATGATTTTTGCAAAGTAATTCGTAATATTCAAAAAATTTAAAAACATTTGTAAGGATAGAGAATATCATATTTCATCACAAAAAAGTAAAGTTTTTAAAATTAAATCTATTTTTTTAAAAATTTTAATATACCGTATTCGTTAATAAATTTATAGAAAATAATTTAACGGTAACAAAAATTCAAATACTTTTCTAATTGAGACAAAAAAATAAAATTTAGTCAAACAAAGATTTTGGAACCCAATATAGGTTCCTACCTACTAGATTTATTAAAAAATTTTAGAGGTACATAATTTCTAAGGATTTTCCTGATATGTTCTGGTGATTTCTAATTTACCAGTTGATTTTACCATAATTTCTATTGTTATTTGTAAATTTTAATTTTTGGCAACTGTCCAAATTCAACCATGTATAGTCATTTTTTAATTTTTCTATTCGTGCTTTCAATTTATCATTCTCTATTCTTAGATTATCATCATACATTATTATGGGGCATGAATTAACTAAGGTTAGTTTTATCTCAGCATTTTCTCTTTCTAGTTTTATTAAATCCTTGGAAAGTACTTTAATAAATTGAAAAGACTTTTTAGGAGTTAAGGCGCGTACCTTACTTACCTCGTGTTCTGATATTTCCTCTTCATCGCAGCTTTCTTCTAATGATCCTCCCCCTTCATCAATGTTTATCTCTGAGCTATTTTCATCTTCCCCTTGGTGGTCAACCAGTAGGACTAGTCCGGCGTAGGCCTCGATCTCAGACTCAGAGGATGAAGATTCATCTCATATTGCCTTTAAATTCTTGAGTTTCGATCTTGTTGGTCTTTTGCCCTTTTCTTTCTTCAGTTTGGGGGAGTCGTCCTTGATGTCTTTCTTCTTGGCAGTTGTAACATCGAATCTTCTTTGGTAAGAACTAGAAAATTTTATTAAAAGAATGGAATGCCCCCTTTTGTAAAAGTATGCTGGCTACTCTTGATGTTAAGAGGGTGTACCACCTTCAATTTGTTAAAAAACAAATCAATATACCACTCTGCAAAATAGAGACAGCTAAGAAATAAGGATTCCTTTTCTCTTCAATAGAGATAATAGACGTAGTGCTTACCGATAACCTGGATGTACTGAAAAGTAAAATAAAATAAAAATCCATTATGGATTTAACAGTATCACCCTTGATGATAGGCCAACATTTTAGAATGCCATAAAAATAAGAACTAGAATCACCTAAGGAAATAACTTGCTCACCAGATTTCTGCTTCATTTCAAACTCTGAATATTATAGACAATCCCATTTGAAGAAGTTGTTCAGCCAAATGCAACTCAGTATTGAAAGGATCTGCCACAATTTAATGAATTGAACCAAGACAATTGTTGTGCTGCCCAACAAACTACAGGTTCAGCCTAACTTAAACTTTGCCAATAAAGTGAAGATGAGGGTTGGCTTCCTTCCACATTTATTTTGAATACTCAAGCTTCATACCCTATTGAGAATGTCAAAAAAATCTCAGCATAAGAAAACCAACAGTTAAAGACCATGAAATTGAAGTTCAATTCATCCAAGGAACACTAAACAAGAGCACTACAATAGTCTGAATGGTCCGAAACATTTGCACTCTTAAGCAAAAAGAAAACCTCAGAATCACCATACTAAGCCCAGCTTCAATTAACAAATACATGATAAAAGCGTTTCCATTTCACTTCAATTCCTTAAAAACATAGATGATTAATTACAGCTTGTACTTCCTGATTTTATTGATATGAACAGGGGCACCACCCATCTTATTCTGAATACCTAGTTCGGGGTAGGGTTGAGTTGGCTAGTGCGGGACAAAGTTGCTACCATAAGATAAGGGTTCGAATCTCAATAAAGCCAAGGAAAAAAAAGCCCTCCCTAGCCAACTACAGTTTCTTGATTTACCTCCTCATAAATGGTCATGACTCATGAGGTCGACCATGTGGGGCCACTGGGTGGTGGATTCCACCTTTTGCTATCACTAAATACTGAGTCAAAGTCGAACAATGTGACAGATTATTAAATATCCAAGCTTGACCAAGGACCTCCCACAATGATCTCCATTTCTCAAATTTATATAAACCACATAGAGCTAAAAATCTAGGTAAGCACAAGGATCATGATGGATATTTCATCAGAAATAACCTGATTAGAGACTCCAAAATTTAACATCCACCATTACCAGTTCTGTAACACCTAAATCCTCTGTTTCTGGTTTGAAAATAGGTTCCCAAGAGTCACCAATCAACCCATGTGCATACCCCAGATTCTCATCAGCCACATGAGTCTCCAGAATAAAGAAAGATACAAGCAATAATATACTGTGAAATAAAAGCTCACACGACCCTTTGTTTAGAGGAAGAATTAACCCCTTAAATGTTCCAATATGCTAGGCTCGTGACAAAAAGATGGGAGTCCCGCATACCTTTTGTTTACCTTTTTTTTATTTCCACCCGAGCTATGTATCAGCTGAAACATCCCTCTTCCATAACGAATACCACAAGATACTCCAGGAGGTCTTTTAAAGCATGGAAACCTTTTGAGGGCTGCACAACGTCTAGAGAAAGCTTTGCACAGGAAAGAATCGGAGATTTCTCATGAGCAAAACTAATTTTCAACATGACAAAGAAGCTCTGAGCAACCCTATATACTGACTAAAACCAACAAAGACTCCATAGGTATGTCACAGCCAGCAAATCTGGAGGTTAAGAGAAACATGGCATAAGCAAAAATTGCTAAGTGAATAAAATAGGAAAGATATACATGAATTTTATCTTAATAAAGAATCCAAATGAATTATAATTATAATTTAAGCTTTAGAGTTTCACCAGAACAAATATAGTCAAGTTTCAATCTTTATATTGATTATTAATAGTATTTGAATACATCTGCAACTACTTCACATTTGTTTACAGCGCATACATCAATTAAAAAGTGAATTACTAGAGTAAAATTCTCATCTGATATGTGTTGGTGCAACCTTAGGTCAAGGTTGACCTGGTTGACCAGACTCGAGTTGACTTGACTCGAGTTGTGTTTTGATGTTTGACGAGTTATGTTTGACAATGTTTGACGTGAACAGAAAAGTTGTACCTTGATGTTTTACAAGGATACAAGCTTTGGAGATTGTGGGTGCAACCAAGAGATCAAGGTTGACCTGGTTGACCCGAGGTGAGTTGACCTGACTCGGAAAAGTCCAAGCAGGGAGCTTGGCACGGGAAAAGTCCAAGCAGGGAGCTTGGCATGGGAAAAGTCCAAGCAGGGAGTTTGGCATGGTGAAAAGTCCAAGCAGGGAGCTTGGCACGGGAAAAGTCCAAGTATGGAGACTTGGCACGGAGAAGTCCAAGTATGGAAGCTTGGCACATGGGAAGTCGGAGGGCTCGGTGGCTCGTTCTCCTGACGTCCGAGAGGGCTCGGGAGCTCGTTCTCGGACCGGATGGAAGTCGGAGAGGGCTCGGTGGCTCGTTCTCGGGGTGAGAGAGGGCTCGGTGGCTCGTTCTGGACCGAATGTGGGAAAGTCCCGTGAGTGAAGTCGCGGTGAGAAAGTCCCGTGAGTGAAGCGGGCGGTTGTGAAAACCCTAGTGAGTGAAGCTAGGTGAAAGTCCTGGTGAGTGAAGCCAGGCAGTGGGAAAGTCCTGGTGAGTGAAGCCAAGCAGTTGGAAAGTCCTGGTGAGTGAAGCCGGACAGATTGGAAATCCTGGTGTGTGAAGCCAGGTGAAAACCCTAGTGAGTGAAGCTAGGTGAAAGTCCTGGTGAGTGAAGCCGGGCAAGGGAAAATCCAGATGGATCAAGGGTGATCGGACATCTGGTGTTGAGAAGGTCAAGTAGGTCAAGGGAGTGACCGGATACTTGACACGAAGAGAAAAGTCCAAGTGGGTCAAAGGGATTGACCGGACACTTGGTGGGGAGTCTTAGCGGGTCAAGGGAGTGACCAGATGCTAAGCATGATGTACCAAGAGGTCAAGGTTGACCGGATATTGGTTTGGACTTGGTTTGGGCAAAAATCAAGACCTGGATCGGTCTGGAGACCGATCAGAAAGCGATCAGTGCCTCTGTGAGCTTACTGATCGGTCTGGGGACCAATCAGCATGAAGCCTGATCGGTCCCCGGGACCGATCAGGGTACGCACAGAGAGTTGGGCAACTCTCTGTGAAGCCTTCTGATCGGTCTAGGGACCGATCAGCATAGAGCCTGATCGGTCCCCATGACCGATCAGCAGCACCCTGGACCGATCAGGGTGGAGCCTGATCGGTCCAGGCCTAGCCGTTGTGACTCAACGGCTAGGTTATTTCGGGCTTCTGTGTTCTGGTCTTTTTGCTTGCAGGTTCGCAGGTTGGCTCAGGATATCAGAGGTTATAAGAGAAGTTCAAAGGCTTGTGTCTCTTTCTTCCTTCTTCTTCCTCTCTGTTTCTTCTTGCTGCTGCAAGTTCTTCTGCGAGCTTTGCTGAGCTCTTCGTTCCTGAAGCTTTTTGTGAGCTTCCACTCGGCTGGGACCAACTGATCAGTTGTTGTTGCTGTTGTGGTTGGATCCGAGAAGCTGCTGCTTCATCCAGTCGAACAGAAGGCAAGTAAGCGAAGGTGTTTCATACATTTGTATTGTATTTTGCTTCTTGCTGCTTTCTACTCCTGTATTGCTTTTGCAAAATATTGTGGCGAGGTTTCTCCACCCATAAGGAGTTTATATTAGCCGGTTCTCCGGGGACTCATCCACCGACGGATTGATAGGCTTCGTCCACCTTACGGACACACCGAGGAGTAGGAGTTTCATCTCCGAACCTCGTTACATCGTCGAGTTCGAGTTTGAGGTTTGATCTTTCCTTTTTGCGTTTCTATTTAGTTATTTCCGCTGCGCTAACCCTAATTGTAGAAAGAAACGCGAAGATTTGGGGCGGCTATTCACACCCCCCCTCTCTAGCCGCGATCATCGATCCTAACAATATGTGTGATGAACCTCATCAATAATGGATAGCAATATATCATTACACGCAAAGGACTAACTGGATGAAAACCCATTCTACCATGCCCCTATGTGAAGCTAAAACTTTGATCATAAGAATAAGTTTGAAGTTTTGACTTTTAGCATTTATTCCACTAGTTATATTAGTTGCTCGTTCCCTTAAGGGTTTCCACATTCAAGTTATAGTCAGATTTTGAGTTTACACAATTTGTTGAAATTTCACAGTTAAAAAGTTTGGTAGTCTGAGGGACTAACTTATATCATTGCTTAATATAAATTGTGCTAATTTAATGGTGAATCAAAAGAGGGTATTTAGAGCTACATCATAACAAGTATATAGCATGCAAGTAACTGAATAAAATCAATCCCAAACATAGAAACTGAAGCTGTTTAAAGGATAGGTATTAATAAAAAAGTAATCAGAATATCAAGTTATAGCTCACAAACTCGTGCCCCTCCCTGCCCCCTAATTTTGATGGCACACAAAAGCTCACATTATACAAAGCATGGAAAGTTAGGAATTATTAACCAAATAGTTAAACATATTATAATTCAGTTAGAATTCGTTTCATTAGTTAAGTATCATTTAGTCCCCTTTTCAAAAATATTTGCAACAAAATATTAAACCATATACTTAATCTTTCTCTTTTTAAACTCATACACAAAGATCTATTTTATAAGATATCAAGGATTTCCTGACAAATATGTACCAAGGAAAGAACCAGAAGTATACGAGGTTAGTATGCTTCTCTTTTATGAGTATCTATTAATATAATTATAAGAACTTAGAAAAGCTCAAGATAAATACACTTAATCTAGGGATTAGATTAAACTTAAGATCATTGGACCTGATCTTAATCCAATTATCATACCATGACTCAAATTAAAATAAAATAGAACAGCCATAACAAAACAACTCTTAAACAACTTACGCCAACATTAACATCAACATAATACCAAAACAAAAATGTAATAAAATAAAACTCTTACCTGACAATTCTCCCAACAAGGAGGCAATAGAAGAGAGTACGATAGCATGAGACTCAGATCAGTCCAAACAAATCACAAATAAGAAAGGGTACAGATTTGGATGTTCATAGCTAAAAAAGGGCATGAATAATGTTTAACACCAAGGAACCCTTGCCAAATTCGAACAAATCCTAAATGACCTCCAATCATGAAATTTGATGGACAAGAAATCTACGCAATACGCAATACAACACGACAAGATCAACAAAAGGAATACATTGTGATTAACACCAAGATAAGAGATCAACTCCACCACACTACTTTTTGATCTTGGGTGTGGTCATTGCCACCACACAAAGGGCATGAGAGCAAGAAGATAGGGGTTAGAAGAGAGGAAAGTGGAGAGAGGGTTGGTGTTAGGTTAAAGCGGGATTGTACCAATGGGTTTACCTAGGATAGTTAGACACCGACATAGTATTATTTTGACTAAGGACAATACATCAATTTTGAATCCTTGGATAGTTAGATGAAGCTACCTAAGATTAAATGATAATTAATCAAATTTTTTATAATTTAGCCTCCTAGCATTGGCATTGTCATGGACTCACTTCATGCATAAGATTTGTGACCCATCTCGAAATAAAATTTATAAAACAAATTTCATCCAAACTGATAATGAAACAACGAACTTCTATGTAACCAAGTCTTATCCCATTAGGTGGAGTCGACTATATGAATTTTTTGATGTCATTGACCTCTATCTCCTACTATATTATCATTTATACTTAAATAAATTTTATCTTGTTTTATTATTGCTAACCAAGTCTTTTTTAGTTTTCCTCTTCCTCGATTGATATGCGTGTTTGTCATAATTTCACATTGC
This sequence comes from Zingiber officinale, assembly GCF_018446385.1. Classification (NCBI taxonomy): domain Eukaryota; kingdom Viridiplantae; phylum Streptophyta; class Magnoliopsida; order Zingiberales; family Zingiberaceae; genus Zingiber; species Zingiber officinale. The sequence goes on along the minus strand of NC_055993.1, from coordinate 110,952,333 downwards.
CTAATAGGAACACTTATTGGTCGTCTAAGTACATGTTCGTACCATCTTAAACATGTCTCTCAGAGTTTTTCTTCAATAGATGCAACTCCAACTTTCTCTCTAATCCTCTCATTTCTTATTCTGTCTATTCTCGTATGTCCACATATCCACCTTAACATCTTTATCTCCACAACTCTCATTTTTTGCTTATGTGTTTGAGTCATACCTCAACATTAAGCTCCATATAACATAGCAGGTCTAACTGCGATTTTATAGAATTTTTCTTTAAATTTTAGAGGTGTTTTACGGTCATATAAAACACCCAACGCTCTCCTCCATTTCAACCATCCTGCTTGTATTCTATGTAAGACATCTCTCTCAATTTCTCCATCATTTTGCAAAAATAATCCTAAATATCTAAAGCCATCGATTCCAGGCAATTCGTCATCTCTTATCTTAACAATTATCTCATTATGTATAATATTGCTAAACTTAAATTCTATATATTTTGTCTTTACTCTACTAAGCCTAAAACCTTTCCTTTCTAGTGTTTCCTGCTAAGATTCTAGTTTAGCATTTACTCCTTCATACGTTTCATCTACCAAAACAATATCATCTGCAAACAATATGCATCACGATTCAATGAGTTTGTCCATAATTAGTGTAAAAAGATAGAGACTTAGAGTTGATCCTTGATGTAACCCTATCTTTATTAGAAATATTTCAGTTACTCCACCTGAAGTCTTTACTTCGATCGTTACATCTTCATACATATCTTTAATTAGTTCAATATATGTACGGTAACATTACTCTTTTCTAGAATTTTCTATATAATTTCTCTTGGAATTCTATTATAAGCTTTTTCTAAGTAATGGATATCATGTTTATCATCAATTTTAATGATGGGGAAAAACTCCTATGACAAGGTCTGATGCTTAAAATGGCTTGTAATACAAATCCAATTTGAATACTGCATCTAATCCCACCTCCTGAACTTTATATATATATATATATATATATCCAGCTAACATGCCTGATATGTGAGAAGTACAAAGATGTGTTCTCAATTGAAAAGCTACTACAGCATTCAAGTTTCACAAAAACATCAGTTACAATTTTTCCAATGCAGGGAAGCATCAGTAGCCTAATCCTTTTGGTCATTATTACTCATTTCTCATAATTATCTTGATGAAGACAAAAAAAAACTGATGTAATCATAGCTCTCTGCTAACCAAAGCAAGATGTCACTCCACCATGATCTTTACAGCATTCCAATATCTGATACAAGACTTTCAAAGGCATATTTTGTGTCTGTCATAGTTGAAATATACTGTGCTGCCATCCAGCCAGCAAGGTTTCTCTTTGTCTGCAATGTGCAAGGGCTTCCTTTATCACTATAAATGTGAGGAAAGGTAAAGGGAGACATGAGCCAAGGCTTCTGCATAGAGAGAAGCTCCCTCCAATCAATGACACGAAATGCAATCTGAGGCTTCTTCTGCAATGTGCAGACTCCCTCCAGCACCAATGATGCAAGATGAAGTGATGTGAGATGCTAGCTAATTGGTTTCTCCTACATGTAAGCTTCTCTCTCTTACTCTTTTTCTTTCCCAAGTTGATTCCTGCCTACTCTTAATTGGTGCCACCAGCACCATTTCTGAGACATCAACAAGGTACGGTATTGTTTCAGATAAGAACTAATACCTAGCTCAGGCCAGTATTTGAAACCTTGATCTGGGAAACTTAGACATAAGGATAGTTCGGCATGGTATACCAATACCGAAATGGTATACCGTATATACCGAAAAAATTCTGTATAAGAAAATTCATACCGATACAACAGTCAACACCAAAATTTCGGTATACCGATATTTAACTAACAACAACTAACAGCGTTGCTGATTTCAATCTCTTACACTAACAAAAACCTTAATACTTAAAGAGACATGGATACCTAAATCATTGCTTCAAATGCTTTTCTTCAATAAATGAGAAGCTTGGACATCCAAAGTAAGTGTATAAATTTCATTCAAGGAGCTATACTCAAAGAAAACACAAAGTTTATCTTAAATGATCAAAAATCAAAATTGCACCTATTGAGGAAAACTCCAGGACATGTTTAAGATGATACGGATAAGTACATACTAAGATGATCAATAAAAGCTCTAGTTAGGTGATATAAAATTATGACAAATGTGCACATCAATTGAGGAAGACCAAAAAACTTAGTTAAAGACAATAAAATAATATAAACTCTATTTAAATATAATTAATGATATAGTAGGGAATAGAGCCCAATGATATAGATCAAAGCTTGAAACTATAATATATAAATTTGAGCAAAAAAAGATGACACAACCTTCTATTCAAATCCCTAAACTGCATTATATAAATTCAATAAGAGATGCATACCTTAGAACAATCTGAATGCAGAGAAACCTTGATCACCTCATAGAAGGGCACGAAGTAAAACACATACTGGATTACCATGTCAAAGGGCACTATAAGCGCCTGTTATGCTAAAGAGAAATACATACCATGTCAAAGGCTGTGCTGGATTACCATTTAGGTAATGCGATTTCAGTAATTCAGATTGTTCAAAGTTGCATGAATTCAGATCCAGAATAAAACAAATGAGTGTAAAGACTATGAACCTAAATGGAAAGACTTGATTAGTTATATGATAAACTAAGAGAGTTGTTTACCAATATCAAATAATTATGAGAAATTTAGTATCGCCAGCACACAGAGAAGGCAATTCATAATAATTTAGTTATTTTTATTGCTTACTGGCTCAATGAGCCATATGTCCATTCTCAACGCCTAGCCCATACAATACCCCTGCATATTTCTCAGTGGAACCATTAAAGAAAGACTCCTTCAATTTTCTAAAGGCGCAGGAGGTGAGCAAGCTGTCTGAGCCAGCCTGGTGGCATATTCCTACCCTCTGGACCTCGAGCAATTCAGCAAGCTTGTTAAGTCCACCATGGAGGCTATTGCAGAATTTCATGAGGTGCTTGATGTCATACACGGTTGGGAAGTAGATCTTAATGAACTTGAAGAACCCAACCTGGGTGTCAGGGAGGTTCTGGCAGGTGAGAATCTTAAGGAGGTATCCAAAGTCGTATCCGCTGTGGAAGGTTACCCAGTGCACGGAGTCATTCAGCACGACGCCAGACGACATAAGAAGTTCAGCGAACCTCTGAGCGTCGATGCCCTCCTCGACATTCTTCTCGAAGTCGATGCCGCTCACGCGAAGGAGATTGATGGAATCAGAGGCAGAGATGTCACGCTGCACATCAAACTCGCGAAAATTGAACTGCCAGATACATCCACGGTCAGTGCCACAGGTGGGGAGGTTGCCGAGGTCGTCGGAGAACGTGAGGCCGAGCTGGATGAGTTTAAGCATGTCGACGTTGGCCTTAAGCGTAGCATAATTGAATTCGGAGTTGGAGAGGAAACTCCCGAGCGGGCGGCAGACGATGCCGGGGAACTCAGTGTCCATGGCAACGTAGGGAAAGTCGTCGACGATCTCGCGGATCAGAGAGAACTCCGACTCGAGGTTTTGGGTCCAGACCTCGCGGATCTGAACAGTCTCGGTCCTGGGCACGATCAACGACATCGCGCAGCATCAATCGAGGTCAAGAACCCTAGCGGAGGGATTTGAGGTAGGGTTCTAGGGATTGTTTTGAAACGGAGGAAGGAGGAAAGATTGAAGAGGGGAGGATTCGATATCCATCCGTTCAAGGACACGGCGAGCGCCGTTCAGGAAAGGGTTCCGCCATGGGAGGAGGAAGAGAGAGAGGCGGAGGAAGGGGCGGGGGATGGGGAAAGGGATGAGGTCGGACTAAATATATAGGGGGGAGTACTCGTTTCCGGTGCACCGCTGGCAATTCTTACGCTTAAGCAGTCAAGTGTCATGGCAGGATGTTATTGGCTGTTGTGGGAAGAATACGTTTAATGTTTTCTTAGTTTTTATCTAGTTCTCGGAGACATATTTGTATGGGGCCCACGAAGCAGGATTTGATGTTGGTCCGAGCCGGCTCGAGACTGACCCTACGAAGACGACGAGATGGTTTCATCCGTACTAAACCAACCGTAGGAGGTGATCCTACGTTCCGTGTTTCAAGGAGGAAAAACAGAGGTCCTACGGTATGAGTTAGATGGTTATGGGGGCGTTGTCATAGATCTGAAAATTAATTTTTGATCGTGAAAAATATTTATCAAGTTCTTATCCTATAATCACTATTTAAAAATAAAATAATCTATAATTGAGATCTCTACAGATAATTTTAGGATCGATTGTGTAGGGCACTTGAGGTCAACATAGTACAAGCAGATAGTTATGGGACGTTTTCATCAAGAGATTTAAAATTAATTTTTGACAGTAAAAATATTTGTAGGTTCTCCCTCATACAATGATTACTATTCAAAAATAAAATTATTTATGATTTATTTCTCTGCAATTAATTTTAGGATCGATCATATAAGACGCTTGGGATCAATGTACTATCTTTTAACATCAAAGAGAAAAAAGCCAAAGAGATTTTTAAAAAAAAATACACTTATCCAATTTACTAAATCATATATCTCATTTTGTATATTATTCAAATAAACATATTTATTTTGAAATTACTCAATCATATATTTTTTCCCCCATTTTCTTTCCCACAATACATCTCTTCCTTTTTATTTTATTTTTTTTAAAAAAAAACTTAATCTCCTAGTTCTTCTTTTTCATCTCTGTTAGGATGACAATATGACAGATTATTTTAACAACAATGTGTTGCTAATCTTCATAAAATTAGTAACAATATGTTGCTAACTTAAATTTTGTGATACTATAACTTTTAAATGAGATTAAACCACGAGACACACAATATATAATTTGAAGTTCATTCAGAGATCTTTGAATTGATGTATCGTGCGTCTCTTAAATTTTAAGTCAGCTACAACGTTGTTACTAGTTTTCTAAAGGTCAACAACCTATTATTGTTGGTTTCTTAAGATCAATAACACGAAAAGTCATTGGTCTTCCAGAGATTAGCAACAAATTGTTGCTAACTTAAACTTTGAGACACTATAATTTTTGACTGGGATTGAATCAATGGACACACAATATATCAAATTGAAGTTCATTCAAAGATCTTTAATTTAATACATTTATGTCTCGTGGTTTAAGACAATTCAAAATTTATGGTATCTCAAAGTTTAAGTTAGCAACACATTGTTACTAATTTTCTGAAGATTAGCAACACGTTGTTATTTTCTTAAGATCAACAACATGAAGACCAACAATAATATTGTGATGATTTAAATTTTAAAAGACTATAACTTTTGACTGAAATTGAATCACATGACATATAATATATCAAATTGAAGCTCGTTTAGATATATTGGATTTGATATGTTGTACGTCTTGTGGTTCAATCCAAATCAAAGGATATGATCTCTCTAAATTTTAGTTGGCAATATGTTGTTGCTCACTAGAAATAAAGTTCGAAGCTCACTATAAATGGTATGACGATGATACTCATTATTTGACATCCCAAATAAATAGGTCTTCCTTATGTTAGACAAAATTAAATTTTTTTATTATTAAATTGTTTTAGGTCTATTAGTCACTTTTGGGACAAAAGTAATTAATGGACCTAGAGATGTCCAAATGACTTTAAAGAAACTCAATAAAAAATAATTATCATAAAATAAAAAAAATCAATTTATAATTGTCATAACATAAAATTATAGCAATAACAACAATAACAGTTTTTATTGAGTTTTACAATAATAACACATATTATAACAATAATATACAAGAAGAGTATAATAATTTAGACAAAGCAACAATTAATAGTATACATCAATAATAATTATGTTGACGACAATAACAATAACAATAACAATAAAATATTATAAATATTCTTCTTCAAGATCCACAACAAACTAGCATGCTTGTGATTATATTGCGTAGGAAGAGCAAAGTTCTCCATATCATCCAATGAAAAATTAAGTTTTTCAATCTTTTCAAGTATCATAGATGATTTCCTATAGATACCTTAAATGGTCCTCCTTGGTATGCCCTTACAAATTCAACAGTCAAAGATCAGACCTAGAAATATGGAAAGATAATTAAAACATAAAGAAGCTCGAAATAACTTACTAGAAAAATTCATAATCAATAAAAAAAACTCAAAAAATAGAAATAGAATGCTAATTCATATATAGAAAATTGATTATTTTCCTTGTTATGAATATCATAATAGCTAAATATTTTAAAAATTACATAACTTTTAGGTAAGACAAATGAAATTTATTAGTTTCACTACAACAAATTTGACTTTATGTAGCATGTAATTATGCTATCTGTAGCGCGCATCGTATGTTGCACAACTACAAGCTGTTGAAAGACATGGACAGCGCGTGCTGCACGCTGCGGTTAAGAATATTCATAGCGCGCACAGCAAGATGCAGTTAAAAGCATTCTCAGCTCGCACCGCACGCTGCGGTTAAGAGCATTTGCAGCACGTGCCGCGCATTATAGTTAAGAGCATTCGTAGCACGCGATGCGTGCTGCAGTTACATATAGCTATCAACATTATATAATTATCATTAATTTTTATTTAAAATATATAATCTAAATTTAAAATTTAGACATCATCAAAATTCATTTATCACTCAAAATATGAATTTTTATCCATCTAACAAATATCTGGGTCAATTTTACAAATGAAACACTAATGATAAGTCTTTTACGTCCAAAGCTAAATACAACATTAAAAATAACTGAAAAAGGAACCTACTCTCGCAGTTCACTAAAAAGATTTACTGGTGCACATGATTTTCTACCCTCCCTCTGCTTAAATTCATCACACGCGGGGGAAAGTCTGTGTTATCTTTCTTTATATTGATTGCTTTTGATATTAGGTCCTATAAATACATGAAGGTCACTTTGATAGGCATGACTGAATTCAGGCTTATTTGGAGAACGGTTGTGAGCTTTCACCCTTACCAATGCAAATCGAAAGAAAAATTAAATGAACTTCCACAAGTAGCTTCTCCATGAAGATCAATAGCTAGATCATCCACTTGGTTAATTTCTTATTCTTGGAACAGCTGAAACGTTAGAGAGTAAAATTGAAACCTTCTTCAATATGCTTTGGCTCAATAATTCGCCAAATCTAATATACAACGGTGAACGCAAGAAAGTACCTACCAGTTTACTCTCATTGAGCAAAGCAAACAAAAATATAATATACCTTCCTATGTATTGGCCAACAAATTCTAGGTCTTCCTTCATCTTGCAAGATATTACATCATCTTATGATGGTTCGAAAATCAACCAAACTTAGCTGCAAGAAAACTAAATCAGACTAAATTGGTATTAGTTTGCATATTGGTATCAGCTTGCATATGTTGCATAGAAAAGCTAAATATCTATGAATAGATAAAGCGAATGCATTCCAATAAAAGATAGATAGGAAGTTTGTTAAAGTCTACAACCCAAATGATCTACTAAATTGATCATCTAAAACATAATTAGCAACTAAAACAAATTTCATATGTAACAACCATTACTTTCTTTCAAAAATTATGTTGGATAGAAACTTTCATTTAAGGACACCTCCTTCAATATCATGTTAGTATTAGCCCTACTACCAATTATGAGATGATTGTAAATGATTCATTTTATATCATACATCATTATTAATAAAAAGCAAAGTTGGTTATTATATTTATTTCAGTTCAGTACCGATTGAATAAATATAATAATGTCCTTGAGTAGTAGGTTTTTATATATAGTATATCAATTAGTTGAATTGATAGTGAGATATTGTAGAGAATACTACTCTTAATTATTCCTAGCCGAGCATTAATATACAAGGACAATGTTAATGCGTTGAGACTAGCATGCAGGTCAACGGATGACTTAATCTCACAAGTTATGGATATGAGATATCAGGTTGACACATGGGTATATATTAGAGAATATATACTGAATGACCCGCCGTGAGAATGTTTCATGGATCGTCGTATGAGTGTCATAAACATTCTCATGTGACTATTGGTATAAATAATCCTTAGACTTGAAGTCACTACGGTTCCCTACATAAAGAGTTGTATACTTTGGTATCGTCAAACATCACTCGTAACAGGGTGGACTATAAAGTTGATCACTAGGTATGCAATAAATTATACGGAGGGATGTGAATGATGTAGATGAGATCTATCTCTTTCATATGACGAAAGCGATATCTGTGGACCCCTTGATTAGTAGGACACAAGAAAGTATGTACATGCGTAAATGAGTCAATATACGATATTGAGCTTATTTGTTTGAGTGTGTTTACTTAGAGATCAAGAAACACAAAGATTGATAAGAGGATGACACGGTCTATGCCTCATTGATCAATCTAGATATCAAGGGTAGAGGGACCAAGTCATACAAGATAATAGTCACGGACAGGTTAGGTCGGATCTCGACTTTCTCGTCACTTAGGTAGCAATGATGTCTTGCTAGATGTCACTCATTGCTTATGTATTTAAATGTTGATTTGGGTACATTGCCAACGTTACGAGAACCTATAGGGTCACACACAAAGAACAAGTTGATATGGAGATGGGTTCATGTGATGAATCATTGATTAAATGTAATCCGAATTGGACTCATTGAGTTAGACTCAAATGGATCCAATTGTTGGATTGAGTCGAGTTGCATGAGAATCAATGGGTTGGACTCATTGGGTAAACTTGAGTTCACCAAGGAAGTTTAATGGTCAAAATTGAACCACTGGATTGAATAGTTAATTTTGAGTCATTGGATGGGAAGATAAAAGGGCAAAACCCTTGGTATTCATGTGATGAGTATATATATCATTTGGATGATATTTTTGATGAGAAGAGACTTTTTGCATTCTTTTTCTTCCTCCTTGCCTCTCTTGGCCGAAACTCCTATTTGAGGTTGCTAGCACAACCTTAGATGTTTTGATCTCCATCTTGCTTTATTTATGAGACAATCAAAGACAAGGCTTGTTCGTGTGAATACCATAGAGGCGCGGACGTGTGATCGTGCTGAGATCCGAGCTGTCGGGAGATCGTGTGTACACATCAAGGGTATAATCCTATCATGTAACTTAGTATAGATTGTTTGTATGCAATATTTCTTCCCTTCGCATGGATCTGCTGAATAGAGGATCTAGTTAATTTCTGCTACGTTTTCGCGTGTTTAGTGCGCTAGATCCCACCATATCATCCATAGAAAGTAGAAGTAACTATAACAACCTCAATTAAAAAAAATGATAAACTCAATTAACCTCATTCATTATCCCTGGAGGTATCCGGTCCGGTCCTATAGAAATTTCCCACCAGCCACCAGGATAAAGTGGAAAATGCACGCGGTTCGATCCCTAGTTATTGTATATTTGTATAAATTTTTTCTCCAAATAAAAAACGTACTAGGATGAAGGAATTGATTCTATTAAATTCCCGAGTCCTTCCAAACTCAATATCATTACTTTTATACACTAAAAAAAGTTTAACTGTGGTCCATTACAAACTATTAGCAAGCATAAAAAAAATTTAAAGATAATAGTTTTATGTATGATATTTATACCAAACACCACAATTGCTATTACATGCCAACATTACTAGATATTTACAACGGAATCATTCTCCTTTTGAACCAAACACAACAATTGCTATCGACATGTTCTAAACAACCTTTTGGAGCAAAACATCAGGTAAACAAACACAAGTTAAATAGAAAAAAAAAAAAAAACAAACCTTTCTCTGCAGGCATAGGATCAGCGTTAGACTCGATGCCAGATTCGAGTGGAAGAGAGAGGGGAGATCGCACGACGGTGAAGAGCTAAATGGAGACTAAGATGCGGCGGAGTTTGGCAGGGCCGACGTCAAAGGTGGTCACGACGAGACGCTTGTGGGCGGCGAACAGCCCATGGGGCGAGTCGAGACTAGGGTTACGGCTGGGGTCGGGGATTGCAAAGTGTGAGAGCGCTGAAATGAGGGAAGAGAGGGCTAGAGGGCTCGCACGGGGTGGCGAAGGTTTCGGCGATGGATGCTTTCGAGCGACGAAGGTTTCGGGTATGGAGGTCTTCAAGCAATGGACGTTTTGGTGATGCGGGTTTTCGACCGATGAAGGGTTTTCGGGTGTCACCGGGTTTGATTCGACGCAGGATAAATTAAAAAAAAAAATACGCAAGACTTTTAACAGTGCTTAAAAAGGAAGACGCGCTGTCCCAATTTAATTCAATAAAATTATGCAATATTTTTAACAGCACACTTTCCGTGCTATTAAAATTCTAATTCTTAAAATTTATAATATTTTTAAGAGCATATAAAAAAATGTATAAAATGTATGGTTAATAATTAACTTTAAAAGTGTATAATTTTTTATAAACCGTTATTTTAGTTGCATAAGTATAACATTATCCATAAGTATTTAATTGATTGTGCAATAAAAATTATTATTTTTTCTAATTATACACCGTTGATGATATATTATGAGAAGTCATATTTATTATAATGTTTATACCTTAAATTATCTGATACTTCATTACTGATGAACACCAAGTGACATGGACTCATAATGTAAAATTTAATATGCATTTTATTAAATTACTTTGATCAAATGTATACATAGCTTTATTATTTTCTCTAAAAAAAAATATAATTACACATCCATCCTCTTTCATTTCGTCTCAATGAATTTTTTTTATATGTTGTTTCTTTTTCATCAATCAAATATATCTAAAAAATAATTATTTTAAATATAAATGAACATAAATAAATATTTAAAGTATTATTATTTATTTTAAAATTATAACGAATAAAGATAATAAATTGACATAAAACTTACCTTGCACATATTTCTTAATCCGCGGGTCAACCTAAGCTCGTCGCGGGCTGACTCACGCGGGTCGCGGGCCTAGGCGGGTCGGCCCCGTGGTGGGCTTGGGTTGATAAAACTTCAACCCAATACGCTTAAATTGTTTGACAGGATGGATCAACCCGACGAACCGAATCCAAATTGACGACTCTATCAATGAGTTTCCTGTGTCGTTGTCTGTTGGCATTTCATCAAATAACTACCAGTAAAAAAAATAGAACATTTCTCAAATATACAAAATTCATATCTTTAATCCAAAATTAAAAACTTACTTGACCACCGAGGACATATCGACACTCTTATAATTGAAGTCAACCTCTGGTGCAAAATCAACGAAGTCAGTCTCATCTTCTAGAAGCGATCATTTTCCTCCTCTTGTGGCCTGCTTCTTCAACTCGTTGGGTTTTATTTCTAATAATAATCAAAAACTCAAAAAAGATACCAAATACTAAGGAAAAAAATGCAACGCAATGACATGAGAATAATGAAGAGAGAATGAATGGGGTTGTGATGGAATGGTGATGAAAGATCACTTGACGCCTCTTTTAAAATCGACTTGCTTGGCCACCATGAATTGGTCTAAAACTTAGCATTGATCTCAAATTATCACCGACTCGTCGTGTCTCTTTGCACTACTGGACAAAGGTGAAGGGATAATGAAAGGCAACAGCCGTCGATGATGCTCCAATGATGGAGGAAACAGAGATGAAAGAGGGAGTTTAGATCTTCTATCCCGAAATATCTCTGTCTCCATATCCCTTTGTCGATCAGACGAGCCAATTATATTTCAAGGATGTTTTGCACATCACGAAGATACCGTATACATCTTAAAGATATCATGACCGTCCGATCAACAAGGAGACATAGGAATAGAGATAGACAGAGTATCCGAACTATGAAAGAGGAGGGTTAAGAGATTATTTTTCTTTTGAAAAGAATAAAATAAAAATAAAGAGGAGTACTATGATAAAAAAAATGGGAAGAGACATAATTTGGTCAACGTTCAAAAAAAGATACTTTTTAGATAATATACCAGACCAAATACATGATTCGATAAATCACCATTAATTTTTTACAGAAGAAATTATCTATTTAATTTTTTTCTATTAAATTATATCCCTAAATCTCTATTCAATGCGCACTTTAGTAATTTGAATCAAAATTCATGCATTGTATATTTTTTTAAAAAAATATTAAAAATTACAAAAATAAATAAATAATATCAAGAGTAAAATAATATAAAGTTTTAAAATTATCAGGGAAAAAATCAAGATGACACCCTTAATAATCAAAATCATTGAAAAAACATTTTAAAAAAATAAAATAAAAGAGCAACTACTGTATTTTTTGTATTAAAAATATTCTTATTCTTGTCTTAGCAATAACTCCGAGCTGCTATAACATATTAAACATAAATACTTTTATATTAAATTTTTTTATCAACTTAATTAAAATTACTTAAATGTGATTAAAATGGTTTTAAAAAATTAAAATGATTATAGTAGTCATTTAGTGATTGGTACAATTGTATTTCAACTATTACAACTTTATAGCAGTTATTAATTAGTTGTTATAATAATTTTTTGATACTTTTAATATTATTAAAGCGATTTTAATCAAGTTTTAAAAAATTAACCAACTTGGTAAAGTATTCTTTAAATTAAAAGTGTTATATGTATATTTTTTTAATCAAGTTGAACTAAAAATATAATTTATTTTAACACGTGGCAACAATTACGGTGCAGCTGTTATGGCTACTCTCACCTCTACAATATAATTGGAATAAAGTATTTTTCGTATGAGAAATATATTGGGCACTCTTTTGATGATCTAATGATTAGGGGTGCCTTTTGATGTTATATGAGTTACAAATTTATAAAAATATATATTAAAAATATTTTTAAAAATATATAAAATTTATATATTTTCAAAAAAATACTTTAAAAAAATAAAGAATAAAATGATATAAATTATGTAAGTGTAATATAAATAAAAATATGATAATTTTGATCAACTAACTATATTTGCTCATCTATATAAATATTTTTTTTAAAAAAAATAAATTTAAATAGATAGATACATTTTAGAAGACAATCAGACTCCCATCATGCTTCCAAAGTGATAAATGACTAAAAATATTATGTAATAATTTTTACCAAAATTGTTATAAGGTCAATATTAAGTTGATTTTTTTAATTTGAATGCATGATAAATACAGTCAGTCTTATTGACTAGTCTTAAGGTAATTAGTATGATCTCATAAAATTTTTTATTGACCATCAGAATAAATCAAAAAGCGCTAGCAGTGGACAGTTCAGAAGTTCAACATCTTTTGATTACATCCCCTGAAAACCTATAAAATAATAGCTTCTTTATAAGATATAAAAATTGAAACTGTAAAGAAGATTTTACCGGAGAAACCTTAGAATGAACGCTTTTAATGTATATGAGTTGTGTATTCAAAGGCGCCTTTTATAGTAGCAAAAAAGCATTCGAATAGAGGATAAAATTGCTCATTTGATTAGCCTTCAACTAATATCATGTTAAAGAAACTTATCTACTAATGACTAATATTCAGTTTACTTAAATTGCTTCTGATATGGGTTATAAGGAGCGGATCCCATGTAATAATGTGAAAAGGGATATAAGGAGAAGAAAGAAGAAATAGGAAGACTCGGGTAAAATAGATACGCTTGGTAAGAAAATTTCGGTCTAGAGAATAGGACCGACTGGGATAAAACCAACTAAAGGCATAATGCATATAGATATGCTTGGCAGGCAAAGCTCGGCCGAGCATGGAGTACCGGTTGAACCAAAACAAGTGAAGTATTAGCACGTGCACATACGGTCGACAGGCAAGCTTCGATCGAGCATGTAATCCCGACCGGGAATATAAACTCGGTCGAGAATTGATAACCATGATTTTGGCTATATTATCTCGATTCATAATGCATGTTTTTAATGATATTTTCATAGCTTAAGGTCATATTTACTCTACATTTCATAATTTCATTTTATATTGGACTTAATTGTAAATTAGCTTATTTTCATGGTATTTGATGCTAATATTTGTTTATTATTTTGTAGGCATCAAAAGGGTCATGAACCTGATCAGATCAGGTCATATTTGGGCTCAAATCTAGGGCTAAACGAAGCGATCAAGCCTTGGAGTGTTTTGGACCGTCCATTGAAGATCAAGCAGATCGGAGCCATCCATTGAAGATCCGGCTCATCCAACCTAATGAGGAGTAGATCTGGACCGTAGATGAAGATCAGTACTTCTGGATCATATTTTAGACTGTTTTCCACCGTTGATCAAGCTCCGAGTAATATCAGCCGCCCGATCAGAGAGGGGAGGATTTAAATAGCCGCGAGAAGCTACAGTGAAGCGGGGCTCGGTGTTTTCGCGATCACTGTGCATCGTCTTCTTTCTTCTTCCGCGACGCCGAGACTCCGCACTCCACTTCTAGATCTGAGAGCAGCATTCTTCACCGACGACGATCTCCAAGCTTTGGTGTTCATCTTCCAAGATCGAAGAGTGGCTGAGGGAGGTTTCTCAGTCGTGACTTGGGTTCTGTTTCAACACCGCGTTCCAGTTTTCAGGGAGGTTTCTGGACAGCAATCTTCGCATCCACCAGAGCTTTGAGGGAGGTTTCTCAGAGTTTCTGATCTTCTTCCGATCTCCATTCCGCAGTGAAACTTGGACGATCTGATCAATCGACCTGATTCACAATTCACAGATCCTATGCTTTGTTCTTCGGCTGATGAGATTACCAGTCGGGTGTGAGCTTACGGGGAGGTTTCCAAGAGCTGTGAGCGTCACCTGGTAATAGTTGGAGGCTTTTACATTGCTCGTCGGGTGCTTGAGGGGAGGTTTCCGATAGCAACTCTGTTTCGGCAGAGAGGAGAAGGTTGAGTTTGGGATTTGAGTTGTGGAATGCTTTAGGTTTAGGTTTTACTTTGAATTGTTCATGTTCATGCTCAGATCTTCAGATCTGAAACGTTCTCTTGCAATCTCATTCTTGCTTGAATTTCTGAAATTCCGATTTAAATTTCTTGCTTACAAACCCCAATCTTAGATCTATTTTCTGATTAGTTTTGCAATACTGATACTAACAGTTTGTAGGGTTTTGTGATTTAGTTAGCAATTCAATCTTTGTGACTATGATCTTGTCTAAGTGTTGGATGCTTAATTTGATGTTTTGATTGGTTACCTCTGATCATTGTAATTGAGAATGAGCTTTTGAGTTTAATTGTCAAATTAGATTGTAATTGTGAATTGGATGATATTTAGGTACCTACAAGTTTGATTGAATCTTTGAGTTTACTTGTTACTGTGATTAAGAATAGAAAAGATGGAGTTGAATTGTTTGATTCAATGGTGCATTAGAATCTAAATTTAATTGATGCTAATTTGATGAAATGGAGGTGATAATGTTTAGAGGAGATCAACCTTACTTGAATCTATTCTTGATTTTATTAGAAGAACTCAATCTGAATTGCAAGTTAAGTGGAAGTGCTAGTTTGACCTTGTTGATGTAATAACTCAATTTGAATAAATTCTAGAGTACTCACACAACTCACTAGTTTACCCTTGAAAAAATATGACTTGGGACTCCTTACTACACGTGTTATTTTAGTTTACAAATGGATTCCAATCTTTATTAATTTGATGTGCCACATGACATGCAAAATGGCCAATACCAAATTTTGGCGCTGTTGTCAGGGAAAATAACTAGTAGTGTGTTTATTTTAGATTGTGCATTGATTGATTTTATTTTGTTAGCATCTTTCTTGATTTGATTGCTTATTTCTTTTTGTATTTTCATGTGGGCTTGTTCTTGAATTTTTAAGTGCTTTTATTGTTCATAATTTCATGTGTTTGAAACTTTATGCTTTTAAGTCTTCTAACATCGATTTCAAGTGTTGTAGTGAAGAACAGGAGATTTCTTTAGCATGGATCCATATTTTCAGAATTTTGGAGGTGGAATGGAGAATCAGTGTTTTCAGCCTGAGTATCAATTTTACCCAAACATGGATCAACAAAATAGGTATGAGTCATTTTCAAATGGTTTTAATGCTAATTGGGTGGATAATTCATGTTTCAGGTATGAAAGTGCACAAGGACCATTTATTGAACCATATCCAGCTTACCAAAATTCATATGGATTTCAAGAAGTTTCAACGTCTTCTATGCCTAATTCTTTTCAACAAAACGAACTTCAAATGGATGAGTCAACATGGAAACTCATGGAGATTATGCAACAAATGAGCGAACATCAAGAGCAACAAATCTCAAGGATACAGTATATACATAATCAGTTAGACCAAATTGCATCATCCATTAACCAGTTACAAACACAAAGCGCCAGTGAGGAGATAGATTGTGGAGCTCTTGTCAGACCTGACACTGCATCTACTTCTTCACTAGATACTTTAAGTATTTTTTATTGTTGTGATGATGTAGTTGAACATACTTTTGATTCTACTAATGATGTTGCTCTAGATGTTGTGAATGATGCAGGTATTGATGCTGAAGATGATTTAAGTATAGGGGAATGCTTACTGGAAACATTATCTCAAGAATCACCAAGAACTGAAGATGTAAGTGTAGGGACTTGTGCTATGGAGTCAAGCACCCAAGAATCACTACATGAGGATGAACATTCACCAGAACCAGAGCTTGAGCCATATCATGATAAAAAGGAGGTAATAATCACCACTCCAGGTATTTTTCAACAAGACAAGGTGAGTAATTTTTGTGATACATCAGAAAATTTAATTGAGGTACCATTCATTGATTTGGTTAGATGTGAATCATTTCTTGAAATATTTTTTACCCACACTAATATTCTCCTATTTTCTTTTTATCCCACATGCGTGTGGGAGGTTTTTTCTTTTAATAATGTTGTAGGAGAATACAAGCTTCCGGAGTGGATGCTTGAACTGAACCGCCTCAGACCTCTAGAAAGAGTTTGCAATAGAAAAATGGTCAATAGAAAGAAGTTAATCGCAACCAAGGATACTCCACTTCCGGCGTGGCTTCTTTTGCTTAATCTTCTTCAACCGCCAGGAATCTAGGGGAGTTGGTTCTAATTTCACTTTCTTTTGCATTTTAATTCATGCTTTGTTAATAAATTCTTGCTTCATACGTTTCTTTAGTTTCATACTTAGCAATTGCATTTTATTTTCATACTTTACATTTTGTTTAGTATATAGCATTTCATTTGAATAAAATTCTTCATGGGAATTTTCTAGTAATATTTTTAAGATGGTAAAAACTTCTTAAATTTTATCATCAATTTTAGGTCATTTGACATGATTGGATGCTTTTCTCACATGATATTGGTTAATGTGTTGGTGGATTCCATTTTGATCAATTGAGCTTGATTGCATGAAAATACCTAGAGAGGACCACTTTAAGCCTAATCACTATTATATTTTTGTGTGACATGTACTCATAGCAATTGAAACTCTAGAACTTGCTTAGTTTCTTTTCAAAGTCACAATATCATAAGTATACATGGAAATGAAGGATTGTTCTCATTTTTGTTTCCTCGTAAATTCCAATTTCTTATTTCATAATTTTCTTAAAACATTTTCCTCTTGCATTTTTGACCTTTGATTACCTTTGCTTGGTCTATTTCATTGAGGGTTTTGGTTGAATATCTTGATGAGTTAGATTGTTTGATAATGGACAAAGTTTTAAGTGTGGGGGAAAATTAGTTTATGCTTAAGAATTTTGAAGAAGAGGGATGGTTTCATAAGTATTGAATTGTGATTTTTGAGAGTGATGTGGGAGTCTCAAATATGGACCTTGATTATGGTTACTTGATATAATGTGCAGTAATTGGAGTTCTTATTTAAGTTTCTACTTTTGTCTTGGTTAAGAAGCTACTTTTGGTTTGTATGTGCTACTCTTAAGAATCCAGGGAGCTGACATTTGATATTGCTGAAAATCTATTGTGCTGTTATTGCCAGTTTAGTTACTAAACTTGATGCTGTGTGCCAATTTCTCATGATGTTTTTGAACAACAACATTTAAAATTCGAGCTCCTATTAATTTGGTGCTAAATGATGCACATATTTCTGAATCTGTGCTTACAGATTTAGCCAATGATTCAACTTCAATGCTGAAGATAATTGAATAGAGCTGTAATTCTGAACTTCTTAAGCTGGTTATTGAAATTTGACTGTTATCACTGATAAGTTTTGGAATGATAATTGAGTGCCTAGTATATTTGATGATAGCACCAAATGAAGCTGGTGGAGTTTGCTAATTTCTGTAATCAGATTGTTGATGAAGTCGGTAAAATCAAGAGCTGTTAGTTGCATAAGTGGTTGGGAGTTGAGTCTAAAAATTGCTGTTGGAGTATTAAACCATGTTTGGGTCTCTTTACTGGTAAATGAAGGAAGCAGGAAGATGTAGAAGTGGGAAAATATTCAGGAAATGAACAAGTTCGTGCCAGATTTTAATAAATAAAATTATGCAATATTTTTAACAGCACACTTTCCGTGCTATTAAAATTATAATTCTTAAAATTTATAATATTTTTAAGAGCATATTAAAAAAATGTATAAAATGTATGGTTAATAATTAATTTTAAAAGTGTATAATTTTTTATAAACCGTTATTTTATTTGCATAAGTATAACATTATCCATAAGTATTAAAAATTATTATTTTTTCTAACCATACACGGTTTATTATAATGTTTATATCTTAAATTATCTGATACTTCATTACCGATGAACACCAAGTGACATGGATTATGAAAAATTTAGTATGCATTTTATTAAGTTACTTTGGTTAAATGTATACATAGCTTTATTGTTTTCTCTAAAAAAATTATAATTACACATCCATCCTCTATCATTTCGTCTCAATGAGTCATTTTATATGTTGTTTCTTTTTCAACAATCAAATATATCTAAAAATAGATATTTTAAATACAAATAGACATAAATAAGTACTTAAAGTATTATTATTTATTTCAAAATTATAACAAATAAAGATAATTAATTGACATAAAACTTGACTTACATGTGTTTCTTAATTCGTGGGTCAACCCAAGCCCCATCACGGGCCTACTCACGCGGGTCGCAGGCCTAGGCGGGTCGACCCGTGGTGTGCTTGGGTTGATAAAACTTCAACCCAATCTGTTTAAATTGTTTGGCAGGACGAACCAACCCGACAGACCCAATCCAAATTGACGGCTCTATCAATGAGTTTTCTGTGTCATTGTCTGTTGACATTTCATCAAATAACTACCGGTAAAAAAAAATAGAACCTTTATAAAACACACAAAGTTCAGATCTTTAATCCAAAATTTAAAACTTACTTGACCACCGGGGACATATCGGCACTCCTATAATTGAAGTCAACCTCTGGTGCAAAATCAACGAAGTTAGTCTCATCTCCTAGAAGCGGTCATTTTCCTCCTATTGTGGCTTGCTTCTTCAACTCATTGGGTTTTATTTCTAATAATAACCAAAAACTCAAAAAGAGACCAAATACTAGGGGAAAAAAATGCAACGCAATGGCATGAGAATAATGAAAAGAGAATGAATGAGATTGTGATGGAATGGTGATGAAAGATCACTCGACGCCTCTTTTAAAATCGATTGGCTTGGCCACCATGAATTGGTCTAAAACTTAGCATTGATCTCAAATTATTGCTGATTTACTGTGTCTCTTTGCACTACTGGACAAAGGTGAAGGGATGATGAAAGGCAACAGTCATCGATGCTCCAATGATGGAGGAAACCAAGATGAAAGAGGGAGTTTAGATCATCTGTACCGAAATATCTCTATCTCCGTATCCCTTTGCCGATCAGATGAGCCAATTATATCTCAAGGATGTCTTGCAAATCACGAGGATACCGCATACATCTTAAGGATGTCATGACCGTCCGATCGGTAAGGAGATATAGGGATATAGATATTTTGGGACAGAGGATCCAAACTATGAAAGAGGAGGGTTAAGAGATTAATTTTTTTTTTGAAAAAAATAAAATAAAAATAAAGAGGAGTACTATGATAAGAAAAATGGGAAGAGACATAATTTGGTCAATGTTCAAAAAAGATACTTTTTAGATAGGGTTGTAAACGAGCCGAGTCGATCCGAGCTTTGGGGTGTTCAAGCTTGTTTGATAAGATAACCGAGTCGAGCCGAGCCAAGCTTAAAATGAACCAAGCTTTTGAAATGAGTGTTCAAGCTTGACTTGGTATATTTTTTATGAGCTTGAGCTTGTTTGAAGCTTGCCTTGAGCTTGGTTCGTTTAGATGTTATCAAGCTCTCAATTCAAGCTTGGCTTGAGCTTGGTTCGAGCTTGACTTGAGCTTGGTTCGAGCTTGGCTTGAGCTTGGTTCAAGCTTGATTCGTTTAGATGTTATCAAGCTCTCAATTCAAGCTTGGTTGATTGTTTGAAACTTTTAATTGTTTGATTAGTTATTAAGATTGATAATTTAAATTTATTTATTTATTTATTTTATTTTATTATTTATTTAGCATATTTAAAAGAGTTTTATTAATAAATGTGGTTCATGAATATTGTTCACGAACACGTGAATAATGTTCATGAATATTGTTCACGAACGTTAACGAACTGAACACATATGTATTCAAACTTATTTGTTTAGCTTAGCAAGCTGTTTAAGCTTGTTTGTTTAATTAATCTTATGTATATTGAACGAATATAAACAATCTCTTACTAAGCCGAACACTAAGCTTGTTCACGAACGCTTAGTTCATTTACAACCCTATTTTTAGATAATATACAAAACCAAATACATGATTCGATAAATCACCATTAATTTTTTACAGAAGAAATTATCTATTTAATTGTTTTTCTATTAAATTATATTCCTAAATCTCTATTCAATGCGCACTTTATTTAGTAATTTGAATCAAAATTCAGTCATTATATATTTAAAAATATATATTAAAAATTACAAAAATAAATAAATAATATCAAGAGTAAAATAATATAAAGTTTTAAAATTATCAGGAAAAAATCAAGATGACACCCTTAATTATCAAAATCATTGAAAAAACATTTTAAAAAAATAAAATAAAAGAGCATATACTGTATTTTTTGTATTAAAAATATTCTTATTCTTGTCTTAGCAATAACTCCGAGCTGCTATAACATATTAAACATAAATACTTTTATATTAAATTTTTTTATCAACTTAATTAAAATTACTTAAATGTCATTAAAATGGTTTTAAAAAATTGAAATGATTATAGTAGTCATTTAGTGGTTGGTACAATTGTATTGCAGCTATTACAACTTTATAGCAACTATTAATTAGTTGTTATAATAATTTTTTGATACTTTTAATATTATTAAAGAGATTTTAATCAAGTTTAAAAAAATTAACCAACTTGGTAAAGTATTCTTTAAATTAAAAGTGTTATATGTATATTTTTTTTAATAAAATTGAACTAAAAATATAATTTATTTTAACACGTGGCAACAATTACGGTGCAGCTGTTATGGCTACTCTTACCTCTACAATATAATTGGAATAAAGTATTTTTCGTATGAGAAATATATTGGGCACTCTTTTGATAATCTAACGATTAGGGGTGTCCTTTGATGTTATATGAGTTACAAATTTATAAAAATATATATTAAAAATATTTTTAAAAAATATATAAAATTTATATATTTTCAAAAAATACTTTAAAAAAATAAAGAATAAAATGATATAAATTATGTAAGTGTAATATAAATAAAAATATGATAATTTTGATCAACTAGCTATATTTGCTCATCTATATAAATATTTTTTTTAAAAAATATAAATTTAAATAGATATATACACTTTAGAAGACAATCAAACTCCCATCATGCGTCCAAAGTGATAAATGACTAAAAATATTATGTAATAATTTTTACCAAAATTGTTATAAGGTTAATATTGAGTTAATTTTTTTTAATTTGAATACATAATAAAAATAGTTAGTCTTATTGATTAGTCTTAGGATGATTAATTCGATATCATGAAATTTTTTTATTGATCATCAAAATAAATCAAAAAATATTGATGATAAACAATTTAAAAAATCAACCTCCTTTGATTGCACTCTCATAAAAGCCTTTAAAATAATAGCTTCTTTATAAGATATAAAAATTGAAACTGTAAAGAAGATTTTACTGGAGAAACCTTAGAATGAATGCTTTTAATGTACATGAGTTATGTATTCAAAGGCCCCTTTTATAGTAGCAAAAAAGCATTCGAATAGAGGCTAAAATTGCTCATTTGATTAGCCTTCAACTAATATTATGTTAAAGAAACTTATCTACTAATGACTAATATTCAGTTTACTTAAATTGCTTCTGATATGGGTTATAAGGAGCGGATCTCATGTAATAATGTGAAAAGGGATATAAGGAGAAGAAAGAAGAAATAAGGAGACTCGGGTAAAATAGATATGCTTGGTAAGAAAATTCCGGTCGAGAGAATATGACCGACTGGGATAAGACCGACTGGGATAAAACCAACTAAAGGCATAATGCATGTAGATATGCTCGGCAGGCAAAGCTCGGCCGAGCATGGAGTACCGGTTGAACCAAAATAAGTGAAGTATTAGCACGTGCACATACTCCCGGCAGGCAAGCTTCGGTCGAGCATGTAATCCTGACCAGGAATATAAACTCGGTCAAGAATATAAGTCCGACTGAACTAAAACAGACAAAGGACTAGCGTATTCAGATACGCTCAGTAGTCAAGGTTCGACCGAGCATAAAGTACTGGGCAAACTAAAGCAAGAGAGGACAAATGAACCTAAGAGCGCTTGGCAGGCAAAGCTTGGTCGAGCTTAAAAGGCATTTAGGCTTAAGTAATCTCTATCATATAACCGCCCGGCCGAGCTTAAAGGTATGCATTCCTAAATAATCTCTATCATATAACTGGCCAAGCGAAGACTGATTGTGTATCATAAGGCTCAACATGATTCGGTAGGCAATGCCCGGTCGAGCATAAACACAATATAATATAACACACTCGGTAGTAGAAGCCCGGTCGAGCATAGGCATAATATGCTTGATAATAGAATCTTGGGCGGACACATAGACACACACTTTTCTAAGGCTATTGGTATAAGATCGACCTGGCAAAACTCGGCTAGGCATAAACAACCTTGTTACATCCTTTACATATACCTGACCAGAATTAGCTTAACAGAAAATATTCTCAATATACAAATACATATGTTATATTAATGATATATGAAAAATATGTGATCATATGACAGCCTGTTTCATTTGATGAAAAATATTTTCTAGAGATTTCTGCAGGTGAACTAAACGACAAAGAAGGTACATCTGGGGTACAAAAAAGATTCCTTGAACTATTATTGCAAATGATGTCATCTCATAACAAACTCTAACGAACCGGGATCCATCTCATGACTACGGAGGTTATATAAGGTGGTATAAAAAGGAAAATTCTGTCCGAGGGCAAGGCATCTCATTTGAGAGGATCATTGAGGGATCAGTAAGCAAACTCTAGAGAAAACTCTCTTACTGTTCTTCTTCTTCCTCTTCTTCCATCTTGAAAGGAGGGAACTGACTTGAGCGTCAGAGGGCCTAGCCAAGGATTTCCACCCCGGTCCTAGGTTACTAACGCTTTGTTGGCGGATCTTGTGGTGCGCAGGCGAGGTTCTCTCTAGCAGATCTACTTCACTGGAGTTCTTCTTCACTGGATCTACTTCGTCGGACTTCATCCTCTTCAAATCTACTTCATTGGAGGTTTCATTCTTCAAATCCACAGCACCAGGATATTCTTCATCAACCTTTCTAGTCATCCCTCAGAGTCTTGCCGGACATCCTCTGCATCGAAGCTTCTTTAGATCCTCGGGACTCATCTTCTTCACCATCTTCATCCACCAGAACACCATCACTTCATCTCGTCAGATTTAAACAGGGTCAAATTTGGCGCCGTCTATGGGAACTTTCACCTCAATTTAAATCTTCGCGATGGAGGACACTGGAAAAACCCACACCGTCACTTTAACACAAGAAGATCTAGAATTCCTCATCGCTGCAAGGGTACAGAAAGCTTTGCAACAACAACAACAAGCTAATACGGAACGCTGCCCATGGCGATAAATCTGGCCATCTCTACAACCAATCCTTAAAGGGAAAGAGGTATGGATGAGGAAGATAATACTTACATACCTCCTGCTATTGTTTCTCCCACCCATCGTCCTCGGACTTTTTTCCATACTCCTATCGAAGAAGGAGGACGTCGACCAGTGCTTCAAGAATCCTCTGGTGAAGCACTAGTAAGGGACAAGCGTAAGGGGAAAAATGGTGGCCAACGATAGTTCCCCTGAGAGAATAGTCACTCCTTTCTCTCAGAGGGTACTGGATGATACCTTACCTAAACATTATCAAAACCTAAACATTGGAGAATACTCTGGAACAACAGATCCAGAGGATCATCTACTCAAGTTCGAGAACGTGGCTCTGTTACAACAATTCACTAATGAAGTCAAGTGCCGAATATTCCTAACCACTTTCGGAGGTGCCGCTCAGAGGTGGTTCAAAAGGTTGCCAGCGAACTCTATTAGGCGTTTCAAGGATTTCAGGAAGGTATTTCTCCACCATTTCTCTAGTAACAGGAGATATCAAAAGACTCCATGGAGTCTTTTCTCTATAATATAAGGGCTCGAAGAAAGTATTAGGGCTTATATTAAAAGATTTAATCAAGTAGCTATTGATGTTCCTTCTGCCACTATTGAAATTTTGGTGAGTGTCTTTTCTCAAGGTCTTAATGATAGTGACTTCTTCAAGGATCTGACGAGAAATCCTCCCACCAATTTTGATTTATTAATTGAAAGAGCTATTGAATTCATTAATGTTGAGGAAGCTCAAGCTGCTCGTAAGAAGGAGGGCATTCAACCTAATCCTACTCCAGTTAATGAACGTCCTATGACTCCTGTTCAACCCCCCAGAGGACTGTGAGCAAGTCCTCCACATCGTCCACCGAAGCCATGACCACAAGTAGTTTAGCATGTGGAGATGTCCGGTTCTGACTTCGAATTTCTGATCGAAAATCCTAGGTCGAACCGACGCCTACTGTTCCATCCGCGGGGAACGCGTCCTCACCTACTCCACTCAGGAGAGCATAATTGTTACCTCCCCCTAGGACCTAAGGTTGTCGCCCCTTAGGGTTTTCCACCACCTAGGGTTACCACCCCCTAAGACCTAAGGTTACCGCCCCTTAAGGTTTTCCACCACCTAGGGTTACCACCCCCTAGGACCTAGGGTTACCACCCCCTAGGACCTAGGGTTACCACCCCCTAGGGTTTTCCACCTACCTAACCGTAGTTAGGACTTTCCTGCAACCTCATTCACACATAATAGATAACTGTAAAATACCGAAAATGAGCGAATAACCATAAGAGAATTTTCCAAAATTTTTAGAATTTTTTCGGGAATTTTTCGGAGACCGTATGGCTTCGGTTACGGGGATAAAAACTGGGCCCCTGAGAAAACCTGTTTGGGCTATCCCGTTTTAACGAGGAAATGTTTATAATTATATTTCTTTTTCCATTTCTTTTTTTTCCTTTTCCTTCGTTTTTCCCTTCCTCGCGTGCCCGACGCCTCCTCCTTTGCGCCGAGCCGTGCCCTAACCGCTCCGAGACGGTTTCTTCTCCTCTTCCCCTTTTTCTTCCGTAACGCCAAGCCTTCTCTTCTTCTTCCCGAACTCGACCATCTCCCAAACCTCGTCGTTTATCCCCTTCTCTTCTCCTCTGCGGGTCGACACCGACCCAGCGCCACCGCCGTCCCGACGCCACCTCCTCTCCCTCTGCCCTAATCTGGGTTGCGCGCACGCCCTAACATCTGCCGACGCCGCCCCGATCTCCGACGCCACTGATCGCCGGTTGCCGCTGTCCAGCCCTAGCGCCGACCAGCCCGCGACTCCCTTCTTCCCTCTATGTTGCCACTGGCCACCACAGACGACGTCGACTTCACTGTGCCTTGTCATCCCATGCCCTAGATCATCGGAAGCTGAGAGCGTGGGTAGGTGACTGAGGTAGGTTGATTGAACCCTGTCCTCGCTATTCTATCCTTTACTGATCTCTCCCATATCTTTCCTCTGTTGGTTGATACTTGGAATATCGTACTGGTTCCTTTGTACAAAAATTTTGTACAAGTCATGAACTATTCCTAACAACCTATTGTGTTCTTTAGAAATTAAATTAGGAATCGCAAACGGAACTTAACATTATTGATTCCAAATTTAACTTATCTGTTCTTAGAGGTTTAGATTTGGATCGCAAATGATATTTAACATTATTGATCTAAATCCACCCATGTTACAAATTTAATTAAATATTAATTTCAAAGATTGACTTCCAAGTTAAACATGACGAGACACTAGGCCTTCTTGGATATGGGAGCATCTACCACTTCCTAGACAAAGCCTTTCAACGAAATTTAATATTTAATTTTCTTATAGTAACCCTAGGTTTAACCAAAAGGAATAATCGAATCACAAGATAAAAAAAAACAAAAGAACACAAACTCGAATCACAAATTTGAAACCTAGAATCATATGCCTCTTATGTTTGGTATTTCAAAATTTATACAAAGAAAACTAGTATGATGCGGAATAGAATTACTAGTTATACCTTTCTTTGTAAGCAACAACCTCTTGATCTTTTATCGTATTGCTCTTCTTATCTCGGATGTCGTGTGGGCGACGATCTACTGAGACGAGAACCACCCAAGTTTCCTTCTTCTCCAAGCAAGTTTCGGCCACCACAAGAACTCCAAGAGAAGATGAGGTTCGACCACCACCAAGCTCCAAGGGATGCTAAGAAACAAGACCTCCTATCTTTTCTTCTTCCTTTAGCAAGATCTGGCCACCAACCAAGCTCCTTGAGATGAAGATGCTGCCTGTCAAGGAAGAAGAATAGGAGAGGGAGAGGAAGAGAAGGGCCGACCACCAACCAAGGAAGAGAGGAAATAATAAAAGAGATATTGTTATGAGATGAGGCACCTCTACCATCTCTTTTATATTCCTTGGTCTTGGCAAATAAGGAAAGTTTTATTAAAACTTCCTTATTCTCTTTGCCAATGAAAGAAAAGTTTAATAAAATTTCCCTTTCAAACTATATATGGCCGACCACCTTAATCCCTCCAAATAAGGAAAGTTTTAAACATAAAATTAAAATTTCCTAATTTGTTTCTAGAAATTTTTAAATAAAAAATTTCTCTTTTGAAAATTCCCTTCATGGTTGGTCATAAAAGGAAACTTTTATAAATTAAAATCTCTCTATTAAAACATGTGGATGATTTACAAAAAGGAAAGTTTTCTCTAAAATTAAAATCTTCCTTTCAATCTACAAATAAGGAAAGATGTTAAATCTTCTCTTAATCTTTTGTAGAAACTATAAAAGGAAAGATTTAATTTTAAAACTCTCTTTTAAAATCATGAGGATGGTTACAAAAAGGAAAGTTTTATAAAAAATTAAAATCTTCCTTTTAACTACAAATAAGGAAAGATATCAAACCTTTCACTCAATTTTTTGTAGAAAACTATAAAAGGAAAAAATTTAAATTTTAAACTCTCTTTTAAAACCATGACTTCCACATAAGAAAGATTTTAAAAAATAAAAACCTTTTAATTTATTGTGGCCGGCCACACTAAGCTTGGGTTCAAGCTAGGGCCGACCACCTAATGAAACCAACTCACCTTGGTTTGGCCGACCCTAGCTTGGGCTCCAAGCTAGGCTTGGCCGGCCACCTTAAAGTGGGTAAGAAGGTGGGTATAGGTGGGTATAATACTTTATAAATAAGATACTACGATAGGGACCGAGAGGAGGAATTGGTTTTGGTCTCCCGATGAAATTAAGCTTCCCGTGTTTGCCTCAAACACCCAACTTAATTTCATCAATAATAATTCATACCACTAAAGAATTATTATTGAACTACTGCATCAATCTCAAATTACATTTTGGGCTCATTCTTATCATGAGTGTGTCAGTCTCCCTGTGTTTAAGATATAGAATGCCCACTAATTAAATGAGTTATTGACAACTCACTTAATTAATATCTAGTTCCAAGAGTAGTACCACTCAACCTTATCGTCATATCGGACTAAGTCCACCTGCAGGGTTTACATGACAATCCTTATGAGCTCCTCTTGGGGACATCATCAACCTAGATTACTAGGACACAGTTTCCTTCTATAATCAACAACACACACTATAAATAATATCATTTCCCAACTTATCGGGCCTATTGATTTATCGAACTAAATCACACCCTTTGATAAGTCAAAGAAATAAATATTAGATATATGTGCTTGTTATTATATCAGGATTAAGAGCACACACTTCCATAATAGCAAAGGTCTTGTTCTTTTATGCAGTCAGTATAAAAAGAACTTACCTTAAATGGTCCAGCTTAATGCACTTTGAGTGTACTAGTATAATTTTATAGTTAAGATAAACTAATATCAAATTACACTACGACTATTCCAATGGTTTGTTCCTTTCCATCTTAGTCGTGAGCTACTGTTTATAATTTATAAGAAATTGATAACATGATCTTCTGTGTGTGACACCACACACCATATTATCTACAGTATAAATTAATTAAACAACTACACTTAGCATATAAATGTAGACATTTGACCAATGTGTTTCATTATTTCAAAAATAAATAATTACAAAAAGCTAGGCTTTTAGTATACACTCTAACAACCTCCTCCACAGAGAAGACACAGATTCAAGGACAGAGAGCTGTGTGCCCTAGCCGATCACCGCTGACAACAGTGAGCTACTACCACAGAAGAAGGTCAGTGGGCAGTTGGTCTGGAGTTGCTATTTTTTTCTGGCCACCACAACACTGAATGCCTGGTTGTTCCCGTGATACCCATCTTTGATCCGATCAGTGCAAGTGAGTTTCTATTTTGTAGATTTGGTAAATATATTGAATTTAGGTATGAAATTTGGTTTAAGAAAGGTGATGGATTTATTAGGGTTAAACCAGTTTAACTCTAGCCTGGGTGGTTAATCAATAATCGTATTCGATTATGATTATCCTAAATAGGCTTGGGGATTTAATTTAGCTATTTAACTCATAAGTAATTAGCTAAATCTGTATGTTTGACATAGGACTTTGAAGCGGGACGAGCACTTCGACATAGAGGTTGTTTAGCTCGATTTATATTGAGGCGGGTACCTTGACTTATCTTTTAGATTTGTCATTTGATGTGCATATCAGTTTTTTAACAAATACTAATGATTATGTTTTATATCTACATCGGTATGTCATTATCCATTACCTGTGTATGCTTTGATTGTTTCCTGTTTGCATTCATGTTTATACCTTCAGATTACTTATGATCATAAAGGTAATGACATATCATGCCATAGGATATATCGGACTTATTTGATACCATATCTGACATGTGTACCTAGATCTTCTGATTTAATCCATATATATTTTTGGTACATATTTTATGGAGGTAGATATGGTCAGGATCAGGATATTTCCATGCTTAGTGTCATGCACCATCTCGCATGATTGCATGTTGTGCGATAGTCGGCTCCATTATTGTTGAGTACATCGCCAGTTACATATATCTGCACACACCACCACTCATGGGTTAGTGGTATGTCAGGCAGGTGTGTAGCAGTTCTACTGTTAGGCTCCGCTGGTCTGGTGACTCAGTGTGGTAGCTGACAGACAGTTCTACTCTGTTATGCTCCGTTGGTTTGGAGACGCAGCGTGGTAGCTGGCAGACAGTTTGCTCTGTTTGGCTCCGTTGGTCCGCTCATGGGTAGTGTGACGCAGCGTGGTAGCCGGCAGGGATCCCTCCTCTGGACTTGCTCAAGGAGATTAGAGCATTAAGCTCCCCCACTTATGATTTGGGGTAGGAGGATAGGTGTACTTTGACAGCATCCCGTCCACTCGGTCACTCATCAGGAGTAGTGATGACAGAGTGCACGATTGTCACAACCCTACCCACTCGGTCTCATCATTGTGTGTGAGGCGACTAACTGGCAGTAGGGGCGACCAGGACATGTCATTGGCATTATACGCATTGATGCATTTATTGCTTGTGTTTGCTGCACTTATATGCTGCATATTGGATGGATGCATTTGTTTGACATGCATACAGGATTTCTATACCTCTCAGGTTATTATCCATACACCAGGTCCTGGTTAGTACAGTTGTTCTCCTATTTATTTCAGTTTGCATTTATCCTTCTTATATTAGGATACTGTACGCATGATTAGTTCTATTTGTTATTTTCTTTATTATGCATATCAGTAGTTACCCGCTGAGGAGTTGACTCACCCCGTGGATATTTACTATTTTCAGGTTGAGGTTGTCCGGGAGAGTTCCAGTCGCTAGTCCCCTGCAGATCGCGAGGATGTGTGTTTTATCTTTTGGCTTTCTTATTACTATCTAGATTTGTTCTGGTTTCTGACATATGGATATTGTGTTATCTTTATTGTCGATGAGTTTTATTTGGATGTTTTTTTTTTCTACATGCCTGCTTGGATGGCAGAAAAGATGAGTTTGTTGTGATTTGTGTTTTATGAGTGTAGTGGAGTAGGATATTGGATTTGAGCTTTATGGGTGTAGTGGAGTAAGATATAAGTTTTGAGCTTTATGGGTATAGTTGAGTAGGATTTTTGACTTGGTTTTTCCTTATCATTGCATTTGTTTAGTTTTTACTATTAACTGCGTGGATGCTTACTTATTTTACTTTTATGTTATATGTATGTTCCGGCCGTGTTGGCTGAGATATCTGGATGATGTAGTAAAGTTTCAGATTGTCATCCGTACAGGGGGATACTGCCGAAATTTATTTTGGCAGGAACTCCCCCGGGGCGTGACAATAACAAACCAACTTAACTTGAACCCTTTGACATAATCAAAACACTGGTTCGATCATCGGATGCTTCTCGCACCAACAATCTCCCCCTTTTTTTATTATGACAACATCGTTCAAAGTTAAGCAAAAAAATATGACAGTAAATACAGAAAGTTAAACATGAGCATAAATGAAATAATTTGAAATCAATGCCTATGCTTCCTCTTTTCATGTTTAAATTCTTAATTTACTTAACTTTGACTTTTCTCTCCCCCTTTGACATAAATCAAAAAGAACAAGTAGAGAGAAAAATATAAAAAAATATTCTATGTAATCTTAAGTTCCCCCTGAATAGTAGCACTTAATGTTTAATTTTAAGCAATAAAAAACTTAGCTGAATTTAATAAACACTTAGGTTTTTAAAAAAAACTTAATTAAATTTTTTCTTTGTAAGCACTTTTATCAAAGACTTAGCAAAACTTTTGAAGATAATTATTTTGTCAAGTATTTTGTCTTAAAAAAACTTAACATTAAAAATACTTGATTAAATGCTTAGCTTAAAGGGGGTTTTCATAAAAGCATAATTAAGTGCTTAGCTTAAAAAATACTTAGATTTTAATAAAGACTCAACTAAGCTTTTGAAAATTATTTTCTAAAAAGAATTAGAGAAAAACTTAGTTAAGTATTTTGTTTAAAAAAAATGATAAAAAGCTTAGTTTTAAAAATAATTCCTTTTTTTTTAAAAAAAAACTTTCTTTTTCAGAATACCTTAGCAAAAACTCAGAAGAATTTAACTTGACTCCCTTCACTCCCCCTTTATTAATGCCTTAATGAATTCTTAGGGTCATAGAGTCCAAGCATGAAAGAGAAACTTAAAGATTACTATTTATTTTCATAATTTTCAATCTCACTCATTCTAGGTTATCAAACATGTTCAGCTTATGAGTGAGTATGAGACGAAGTTGTCTTTATTTAATTTTTATCAATATTTAAAATTGAGGTACGTTTGAAAATTTACTGAGTTTGAATTTCAAATGAGTAAACATTTAAAATTTTGACGATTTTGAAAATATAATTAATTCAGTTTTAAATCATAATTTGAAAATATGATTTGGGAATTAATTAAGATTTTAAAAATTAATTATCATTAAGATTTTGACTTAACTATAATTTTGAAAATTAATTATTATATGATTTGAAAATTAAAATTAAGATCTTAAAAATAAAAATTAAGTAAGATTTCAAAATTAATTATGATTTGAAACTTAGGATTTTGACAATTATGATTTCTACCTTAATAATAATTAACTTTTTGAAAGTAATTTAAGAAATAATTTAATTATGAAAATTTAATTATACATTAAGTGAGATTTCGAAATTAATTATGATTTTAAATATTAATTATAATTTTAAATTAATAATGATTTAAAAGTTAATTAAAATATGAAATTAATTACGATTTTAAAAATAATTATGAAATTAATTATGATTTAAAAATAATTATGAAATTAATTATGATTATGATTTGAAATTAAAGATTAAGATTTTGAAAATTAAATATGATTTAGATTAATTTGATTAAGTTGAATTGATTTAGATTAATTAAGTTGTTAAATTAGATTGTTTCATTAAGTTGTAATTGATTAAGTTTATTAAATTGAGTTTATTAAATTGATTATATTGAATTAAGATTTAAATTATATTGAATTAAATTGAATTGAATTAGTTTTAATTAAATTCGACTAAGTTCATCCTAGGTCCATCTCATCCAATTCTAAGTTATCAATCAGGAAACCTTACGTAGTTTTGTGATATGGTTAATTTTAATGTTCAATTTAAGTTTTATCTAATGATTGATTTACATTTGAGTAAAACTCAGGTTTTAAAATAAGTTAATTAAATATTTATTTCAGAGATCGGCTTCCAGGCTATGGTGAGACACTAGGCCTTCTTGGGTATGAGATCATCCATCACTTCTAGATAAAACCTTTCAAAGAAATTGAATATTTAATTTTCTTATTTTAACTCCTAGGTTTAACTAGTCAAGTGTAAATCACACCTAAGTCCTTACCTATCCTAGTCTAAGCATGTATAATAAAAGTATTAAAAAGCAAGCATCAAACAATTCTATTTTATAATAAAAATGGTCTTTTTATTTGCTCCCCTGGATCATAGCCTCGATAAGGTCTATCAAGGTAGTGAATTTGATCCTTGGGGACCCAATATTGTCGAAGTCCAACTTGATTAACCAAGTTCGACTTGGGACCCATGCTTGGACTATGTTTCTATTTGATCTATTTATGATTGATAGATATGATTTAAATTTATGTTTATGCTTAAATCCAAGTCCGGATCTAGTGTAAACGGCTTTTTGTTTTCCAAGAATCAGATTAAGATTCTTGGAACCCAACGTGAACCGTTCCAATGTGTCTTTAAGTTCTTTAACTTGAGTTTTCAAATTGAAATTTTCTTCCTCAAATTATTGGACTTGAGTTGAATTTCCAATTTGAACTGGCTCAATCAAAGGACTTGAGTTAGTCGCTTCCTTAAGGGTTGTTACCTCCTTTTGGAGTGGCTTGACCCGGACATTGGATTTAGCCAATTTCTTTAACAAATAAGAAACTAAGTTTTGTAAATCGTTTACTTGAGTCCCGGCGAATAGAGAACTTACAGTGGGGTTAGGTCTTTCGGAAACGGATACGGATCCGTGGCTTCGCTCGGACTCGATTTTTGATTCGCTCTCGGTTTCAAACTCGAACTCGGACTTTGTATCGACAATATTTGCTTGTACCGGTAGAGCGAGGAAGCTTGCTTGTTCTTCTTCGTCGAATTCAGATTCGTCTGATGACTCAGACTATGTTGCCTTCAGTGCTTTCTTCTTTCTAGCCTCCTTTGTCTTGCTTGTACTTGCAACCAACGCAATACCTTTCTCGGCCGGAGTAGTATTAGTATGCTCATGTAACTTAAATAATTCATCTATTAAATTATGCTTACTTACTTTCGTCGGAAGTACCTTCGTGTAACTCAATCAACTTCTCTCATAGCTCTTTTGCGCTTGAGAATATGCCGACTCGGTTCAGCTCCTCCTTTGTTAGTCCACATTAAAGAGTATATGTTGTTTTGGCATTGACCTCGACCTTCTTTATTTGACTTGTGTCCCAGTTCTCGCATGGTACCGATTTTCCCGAGCCGTCGAGTGGAAGAGTGATCCCAGTCTTAATGATCATCCATATCTCAAATTGGATTTGTAGGTATGACTCCATTCGACCCTTCCAGTAGCCGAAGTCCTTGTCGGAGAAGAGCGGAGGTCGGGCTGTGCTGTAACCTTCTTGATGGGTCATTGATGAAAATATCTCGCACACACAAAAGGGAAAAGAAACAAATGTCCCAAGACTTTGTCTTGGATTAGTTGTGTGGGAGAAAAATAAAAATAGCAACTTACTAATTTCGGGAATAATAAAAAAATATTTTTAAAAAATTAAAAAAAATATTATTTCAAACTTTTGAAAATACGATATTTCGTTAATACCGACCAAAGGTGAAAAGATGAAAATGAATTTTTCAAAAATAGTTTTGGAGGGAAAAAATGAAAGACATAAGGTTTTATTTTGAACACAAATGATATCAAATTTTTTTTCAAAAAAGAAACCCCCTACTTGATTGTTGGTTTCACCAAATCAGAACGGTTGACTCTGATACCAATTGTTGGATTGATAGAGTAATATAATACAAAAGACTTTGACAAATTTAAATAGTGGTACAATTAAAGAAAATATTTATTTTACTATAATACAAAAATTATGAAGTTATATAAATAACTTACTTCATCAATTAATATAACTTGTGAACACGAGCGGAGTCAACGTAGGCCCAGTGTGGATAGTGGCCCATACTAGGCCACAAAATAAAACAAATGATCAGTTACTTACTATAGCCGGATCAATCCTTCGTCATATAAAATTAAAAAAGGATGAGTTATCT
Organism: Zingiber officinale; assembly: GCF_018446385.1. Lineage (NCBI taxonomy): Eukaryota > Viridiplantae > Streptophyta > Magnoliopsida > Zingiberales > Zingiberaceae > Zingiber > Zingiber officinale. Next base: position 110,917,615 of record NC_055993.1, on the reverse strand, counting down.
ACTTAGCCGAATGAATCCTTTGTCACATGCCACTTTTTAATCTGCACATGAAAGGTATTTGATCTAAGGCACACTATTATATTTGTTGTGTCAATGAAAACATACAAGTAATGTTTACTGACCACACTTATCTATACTATCCTATCAGAATGTGGGCTTCAAGCATGGCCGGAGCCAAATTGGCCCTAGCAATTGTCCACACAGGTAATAAAATAATAAAAAATTATTACACATATTTTTACCCCAGCCTAAACTATTCATCTCATTTCCCTCTCCGCAGGGAATAACCCGGCTTTGTCTCCTTCCAACCTTCCCTACTCTTCGCAGTAAGCCTACAAGCGATGCCTTTGGTCTAGACCGTCTTCTTTCCTCTCCACAACAAACAACCCTCCATTTCCTTCTATCTCCGCAGCAAACTAGCAAACAACGTCCTCTGTTTGGACCGTCTCTTTCCCTCTCTGTAGCAAGCAATCCTCTCTCTTCTTTCCTCTCCGTACCAAGCAACCTTCTATCTTCTTTCCTCTCTGTAGCAAGCAATGCTCTCCTTCTCCTTCCCTTTTTGAAGTAAGCAACACTCCTCACACAGCAAGTAAGGAATTATGCTCAAATGTAATCCTAATTTTTTTTTCATGTTAAAAAAAGGATACAAGACGGCGGTGATGCAGCCGCTTGCACTGAGGCAGTGACATGGCAACCTCCTGAGTGGTTGCTATCCCACCAAGGCTTCCACAGGCTGGATCAGCTGGTTAAGTACCTGCAGCTTATCATTGAAGTCGTGGGGTCGAAGATCGCCAGTTGTACTCAGGGATAAAATCCTGATCTGCTGCACCAAAAATTCCTTCGACTCCCAGTCATCTATCCTGCCTAGCATTAACCGTGATTTACTCCTTCTGAAATCTTGTGGGGTCGGGGCCAAGGGACCACTAGGATGACGATTCCCCCTTTTACCGCTATCCCACCAAGAAGCAATGTGGTTGCTGCCTTGCTAGGCAAGGCAGCAACACAGTCGCTTGTGAAATGGCCATTGCCTATAAGGTAGTGGTGATGTCACTACTTGGTGTGGCCGCTCGTGAAATGGTTATTACCCCCAAGGCAGCAGCGTGGCCACCTCGCGAGCGGCCACGACCACATCGTTACTTGGTGGGGCAACCACCGCTTGTGATATTGTCACATCATTGACTTGCCGAATAGCACGGGAGATCGCGCTTATACTAAATTAATATCCTACTCCGGCCTTGCCTATGAAGTCATATATGCACAACTACTTTAGTACTTTTATGGAACTGATGATGAAGTAATGAAGTCTTTTTACTTCGAAATTGGTTCAATTGAATGTCCCCTAAGTTATCTATGTAGTCCACCTCTTATGATTATTGTCAATGTTAGTGAACTAACTCCCTGCTCTTGTTACTATGGTCCCTAGAATGTCTCATCGCATCTTTTGTTAATCTCCAATGGAGCTCTAGTTAACGAGCCAAACCATTTTAGATGTGTCAAGTTAACAACTAACCCATCTTTATAAGCATTCGATTATGTTCTTACAAACTTCGTGCACACTTAATACTATAGAACTTAAATAGTTTGGAAAAACCATCAAAATATTTTAGTTTAACATGACCATTTACGATACAATTGCAGCAACAATCTTCTCATCTTAATGTTTGACATTATGTTTAAATCAACAAGAATACAATTTTAGCAGACTGACAAGGCCATCAGCAAAGATCGGCAATGGAGAAGGAAAAAGGCAGACCTTTATATCCTACACAAACAAAGGACTAGCCTGCAGATTCTGGGAGCAATTGAGGCCTGAGGTCGATGACACCGTAAATGCCAAGGATCAATGTCATCGAAACTGCTAATCAAAGAATCATGGTTTACTCAATAATCTTTGGGTGTCCATTGACTCCTACGTAGCCTCTCCATCGCCCTCATCAGCTCCTTGGGCGATAATCTCCTCAAGACCTCCACCATCCACAAAAGGGCAAGACCGTTGCCCCTTCCGCCTTCTCAACACTATTCAAAATCTCCACAATGCCCTCCTTCTGAACCATTCCCTGGAGACAGGATCCTCTTCGAAGGATAGGGCATGACGGCGGTGGCTACGGATGCATGGGGCGGATACGAGGCTGCCACCATCGAGGTAGATGTGACCCTTCTTGGGAGGCTGCATCGCTCACAGTTGTAGCTTCCCTGGTGCAGGGCCGGTTCAAGGCATAGGATATTAAGGTCTATACCTAGGGTCTTTATTATATTGAGGTCCAATATATATATATATATATATATACACAAGGCCATTAAGGTCTATACCTAGGGCCTCTATTATATTGAGGTCCACTATATATATATATATATATATATATATATATATATATACACACACACGAACTTCTTATCCTGCGCGACGCCACAGTGCGCGACTGTGCGCGCCGCGCAGGATAACAACTGTTTTTTATTTTTTATTTATTTATGAATTAAAAAATAATTAAAAAATAAAATATAAAATATTATTTAAAAAATTTATTTATAGGATTCAGGCTTTGGTTATAGTGTTAAAGTTATTTTTTTTTTAGATTTTACCTCTAGGGTTTAGGCTTTTCAATTAGGTTATAGTGTTTGGTTTTAAAAAAAATTAAAATAAAATTAATTTAAGCATTTATTGAGTATTGTAATATGTTGAGGGGATATATTAAGGTATTAAAAAATTATATAAGGAAATGTTAAATTTTTTAATTGATTTTTTAAATTTTAAATATTAAAAAAAATCAAAAAAATGAAAAAAACCGAGCGATCTCCTGCTCGCGCACTGTCGCGCGACAGTGCGTGCGCGCAGGAGATCACTCCTCATATATATATATATATATATATATATATATATATATAAAGTTGTATATTAAATATTTAAAATTATGATTAAAATAAAATTAGTCGAGATTTATTTTCATTGATAATTTTAATTTTTTATTAGTCAAATTATATTTAGTCAGTAATTTTAAATTTTTTAATTTAATCAATAATTTTTAATAGATTAAAGTCTAGATTATTTTTATTTTTTTACTCTTGTTAAATTTAATTGATAATTTTAATTTTTTACAATTAAAATTAGATTTGGTTAATAATTTATTTTTATTTTTTTTAAAATTTAATTAGTAATTTTTAACTTTTTACTGGTAAAAATTTAATTTACTAATCAAAATTAAGTTTTGTTAATAAATAAAAAATATTTATGAGCATTTTTTTCTAAATTTTAATTTTTTTTCTATCTACTCCTACGTTATCATTTTTTAAAAAAATTATTTTTCTTTCAATTTTTTTAATAATTCACCATTGATATTTATTAGTTAACTATTTTTGGTTAAATAAATTTTCTTAATAATTTATCAAAATTAAAATTGATAAAAAGATAATTTGGTTTATAAAGCTCCCTCCAATACAAGATTTCAAGAAAGAGTCTATTTTAAGTAATGACTATATCCAGTACGCGAACTTATTTCTCTAGGTTACATACAATAATTTTATTGTTGTGTCAAGACTTTTTTTACTCAAAGTTAAAATTGATTGATATTTTTTAAATAGCAATTAAAATGGATATTAATAATATTATAATAATTTATTATTCGTTTCCAAATTAGTTAACATAAATATTTTTTATTTTTTAAATTTTACTAATAAAGAAGTGAAGTTTGACACAAGATAAAGTTATTGATATGTGGCATAGTCTGTCACTACTTTCAATTGTATAAATTATTATTGGCAATATATGAAATTGTTCTTTTAAATTTTACTAATAAAATTACATGTGACCCCACGAACATGGTTGAGTTGGCTAATGCACAATGGGCCATGGGTTGAATCTCGGTAAAGTCGAGAAAAACACTCTTCCCACAGTAGTAGTCAACCACAGCTTCCTAATTTATTTTCTCATAGATGATCGTAAGATTGATCGTGTTAAGCTGTTAGGCTAGCAACTTCTACTTTTTACTACAACTAATAAAATTAAACATCTCTAATAATATTTATTTTTTAAAAAAATATTAAAACCTTATTTTTTTCTGCCTAGGGCCTCAAAAAGGGTTGAGACGACCCTGCCCTGGTGCCGGATCGCCAGGGCAGGGGTGGCAGGGGTGGGATGCAAGAGCATGTTGATCGAAGCGGAAGTGGATGTGAGATATGAAGGCTCGGGGTCGCAGATGGGTCATTGAATCCTTTCCTAAATAGTAAATGGGAAAAATTAGTTCAAACTTATTACTTGGAGATCCATCTAAAATACTTATTACTTCATCAAATATAATACAAAATAAAATATTAGATAGAATTAGAAGTGAGGAACATATTTTTTAACCTATAGAGTTTAAAACGATATTTATGTTATGAAATTATATAAGCAATTGATTAACCTTTTCTTTTTCTTTTTCTCTTATCTAAAAAGAATACATTCATGGATATTTATATTGAAGTAATCTAGATGTCCCACGTTTTGATGTTTGTATAAAAATTTAAGTTAGATTTATTATTATATTCGATATGCATTGTGAGTGTGTGGGATACAAGTATAACAACGAAAGCTCAAGTGTGATTTTGACAAAGGAAAAAAGTCCAAGAGGAGTTTTAGCGGTATAAGTCTAAGTATGTAGTTGGAATGTAAGTCCAAGTGTGACTTAGCAATAGTTGAAGTCCCAGAGGTGAGGAATCTCTTGGCAAAAGAAGACCCAACAACAAGGACAAGGTCGAAGGAAGCTCCAGAAGGCAAGGCGATAGGGAGACATCCGAGGGACGCGAGGTTGATGGAGGAGGCTAGAAAGCTAGGTTTGTTGGTGCAGGTTGCACTAATAATCTGATTTTGATGTATGACAAATAGGTTAAAGTTAGATGTGATGTTTGCCTAACTTTTTCTATCAAGTGTGTAGGAGTTGACTGACATGAGGGACATGACACTAGGCTAAAATCCAGCTAGGTCTATGAGCCTGATAGTGGGTGGGAAGTCCAGATAGGTCTGCGGGACAAGATATTTGGCAGGAAATCCTGTTGGGTCTGCGGGACTTGACAACCGATCGAAGTCCAGTTGGGTATACGGACCTGACAACTGGCGAAAAAATATGGCGGGTCAGAGGCAAGTCGAGTGATTGCAAGTGGTAAGTGAAGGTAAGCAGCTGGAGGAGATATCCAGTGAGGGTGCACTCCCCGTTGAGGGAACTGTAGGCGTCGATCCAACTTGGATCCATTTGAGAAGTCTAAGTTGAGATCTTGACTAGATTCTAGTCTCAAAGAGACAAGATAGAATTACTACCCTATCTGCTATGTTGTGCTAACTCTGTTTTGTAAGATAGATATAATTTTTATTGCTCGGACTAACATTTTCTTGCAGGTGGAAGCTGCTGAAGAAAAGGGTTCAGGCGCCCAGAAGGAGTCCGGGTGCTCTGAGCAGGTGCCCCCAGCGGGTGTCAAGGGCGCCCATGCGGTACGGGTGCTCAGACTCAGTCAGGTGCCCGGACCCGAAAACTCATCCACAAGTTGACATGAAGCGCGTCAATTGGCTGAGTCACGTGGTCTAGACGCCCGGAGGGGTTCCAAGTGTTAGGATCCTTCGTACGGAGGCTAGAGAGGGGGGTGTGAATAGCCGCCCCAAATTACTCGTTTCTTTCTACAAATCAAAGTTAGCGCAGCGGAAAATACAACAAAGAAACGAAAGAGAAGAAAACCAAACCTTAACACAAGGATGTAACGAGGTTCGGAGATTAGGGCTCCTACTCCTCGGCGTGTCCGTAAGGTGGACGAAGCCTATCAATCCGTCGGTGGATGAAACCCCGGAGAACCGGCTAATGAAAACTCCTTCTGGGTGGAGAAACCTCACCACAAATCCTTTGCAACAGCAATAAGGAGTACAACAAAATAGAACAAGAAGAACAAGACTAACAGAAATGTGAACAACACTTGCTTGCCTTCTCGTCGGAATTTGTTGATGAAGCAGCAGCTTCACGGCTCCTAGAATCGCTAGAAAACCAGCACGAAAGCTCACCCGAAGCTTCAGCACAATGAGAGCTCAGCAAAGCTCTAGAGAAACAGTAGCAGCAACTAGGAACAAAAAGGAAGAAGAAGAGTGGTTCACTGTAGAAACCCTTGAACTCCTTTTATAACCTGCGAAGAAGACACAGCAGAAACTAGCCGTTGCTACGCAACGGCTAGGACCTGGACCGATCAGCCACCGATCGGTCCATTGACTCGGACCGATCGTGCATGCCCGATCGGCAGGCTTGCCGATCGGCCGTGGGGACCGATCAGGTCGATCGGTCCCCGCACCGATCGAAGGCTTCACGAGAGTTGCCCAACTCTCGTGGAATCTGATCGGTCCCGGACCGATCCCACCTCGTGGTAGCGTCTCGATCGGTCCCCGGACCGATCGGAGGTTCATATCATGATCGCCTTCTGTTTGTTATCCGATCGGTCACCAGATCGACACTAAGGATCACTGGATCGGTCTGCAGACCGATCCAGAGCTTGGTTTTTGCCCAAACCAAGTCCCAAACCTTCCAAACCAATATCCGGTCAACCTTGACCTATTGTTACATCATGCTTAGCATCCGGTCACTCCCTTGACCTGCTAAGACTCCCCACCAAGTGTCCGGTCAATCCCTTTGATCCACTTGGACTTTCCTCTTCGTGCCAAGTATCCGATCACTCCCTTGATCTACTTGGACTTCCCAACACAAGATGTCCGATCACCCTTGATCCATCTGGATTTTCCCTTGCCCGACTTAACTCACTAGGACTTCCAAACTGCCTAGCTTCACTCACTAGGACTTTTACCTGGCTTCACTCACCAGGGGTTTCCCTTTCACCTAGCTTCACTCACTAGGATTTTCACAACTGCCTGGCTTCACTCACCAGGACTTTTCCGTCTGCCTGGCTTCACTCACCAGGATTTCCACACTGCCTAACATCCCAGTTAGGACTTTCTCACGTGCCAAGCTCTCTGCTTGGACTTCTCCGTGCCAAGTCTCCATACTTGGACTTTTCCAGTGCCAAGTCTCCATACTTGGACTTTTCCCGTGCCAAGTCTCCACACTTGGACTTTTCGCGTGCCAAGCTCCCTGCTTGGACTTTTCCAGAGTCAGGTCAACTCACCTCGGGTCAACCAGGTCAACCTTGACCACGGGTTGCACCCACAATCTCCCAAGCTTGTATCCTTGTCAAACATCAAGATACAACCATTGTCAAACACAACTCGTCAAACATCAAAACACAACTCGAGTCAAGTCAACTCGAGTCTGGTCAACCAGGTCAACCTTGACCTAAGGTTGCACCAACAATCTCCCCCTTTTTGATGTTTGACAAAACCCATAATCAAACCCATAATCAAGTTAGGTTAACCCGATAACCTAACTTAGGTTTTCCAATATTCTTTCCCTAAACATTCTCTAGACATTCTCCATTCTCCTTTCTACTCTCCCCCTTTTTGACACACATCAAAAAGAGTGAATCAAGGTCAAGAGTTTCTTCCTAATGAAAGTCCCATACCTTTCATTGAAACTCTTAATCTCCCCCTTGACACTAGAGTTAATAATTAACTTAGTGATAATCCCATATCACTTAAGTCTTTTAGGAGTAAAAAACTCCCCCTAAAAGTCAACTCCCCCTTGACTAATAGGTAAAACTCCCCCTAAAGGTTAACTCCCCCTTGACCATTGCACCAACAATGTCTTGGTGAGTTTCAAACCTTTAGAAATCCAAAACACCAACTCCCAGCTGAAATTTCAGACAAAACAGTCGAAAAATCAGCATTTGGCACGCCCTGATCGGTCACCAGACCGATCAGGGATTCCCTGGATCGGTCACAGTGATCGATCCAGCATCCCCTGGACCGATCAGGCAACCTCCTGATCGGTCCACAAGTCTGATATCAGATTTCTGATTTCTTCTCCCGAAATTCAGAAACCTCTAGAAAATCACAGAAAATTTTAAAAATTGTAAAATTTTGAGGATACATTCCTCATAACATACATTATCATGGAAAAATAATTTTCGATGAAAATAACTTCCATTTTCAAATCTTGATACAAAGTTCAAAAACTTTGAAATAGTTCAAGTTTAACTCAACTTTGTATCACAATGTTCAATGATGAATGCAATCACTAAGATGGGCTTCATCAAGGTTTTCCAAATCAATTTCAAAATGATTTTAAACCTTTTAATTTAGGACCATAATCTTAGGGCTAAATGTACATGACTTGTACACAAGCTTTCCCTATGATCCTTCATTTCTTGAATTAGGCTCATCTAGGTACAAGAACTATGCACCTTGATCCTAATTCATGATCCTAATATCTCACACACATCTAAAGTGTATCAAACACATCCATGGCAATTATGATGTGAGATATGGGTTTAGGTATCTTAGACTAAGGTCTCATGCATTTTCTAAACACAAATTTGATCTCAATATCAAAATGTGTTTTTCATCCTTAAATCAATTCAATTGATTATTAATGCAAGAGATGATGACATGGCATAAAATGGTATCATAAATGAAGACATGTGCCAATGTCATGATGTCATGGCATAAAGTTTGAAACTTAAATAAACATGACATAAAAACTCGCCTAAGCATTATCATGACATTTCAAATGATAATAAAACTAAACATGATGTCATGACATGTGAGGGCAAACAATCATGGCAAGATTTAGCATAAATAAATATACCTAGATTACCTATCTAAGTATCCTTAACCACTTGGCTAACTTCAAATTTAATCCTAGATTGCCCCAAAATGCCAAAATCCTAATTTTGACACTTCTTGAACTCTAGATTAGTTCATGCCACTTAAAGATCAAATTTATCCTCAAAACTTGGCATGTTTCATTTTTCCTCGAGAGTTCTCTAGATTTTCCCAAATTGTGCCAATTGAGATTAAAAATGAAATTTCCAATCTTTTAGGCACATTTAACTCTTTAAAGGAGTAAATGATAATTCCATTTCATTTTCAAAAGTTCTCAAAACCTTGAAAATGTTCCTTGAGTGTCAATTTCCTCAAAGTTGGGTTAACTACCCTTCTAATCGGAGTTGATACTCTCTAACCCATCTATGGGGTAGAGAAGATGCTCCTAGGAACCCAATACCTATTAGAGCTCATTGGGTTCACTAAATATTCACTAGGGATAACTTCCCTAGCAACCCTCCTAATGACCCTCTTAGGCTTTAAAGCCTTGGTCATTTGGGTCTCATCAAGGTCAACTATAGGGGTGACTCCCCTTGTGACCTTGGTAATGGTCTTCCTAGCCCTAGGTTTTGTTCCATAATCGAATGAAACATTATGATAAGTGGGCTTGACCAATTGGGACTTAGGTTTGTGACCCAAACCTTTCTTGTCCTTGGACTTGGGTTTTTGACCCCTAGACCCTAGAGTCAAATCCTTAAGAGCCTTTTCTAGAGAGTCAAGTCTTGACCTCAAGACTTGATTTTCTTTCTCTAATACCTCAAGTTTTGATTTATCATTTTTCTTTGAGGTATTCCTAGGCATGTGTCTAGATGATTTGGGATTTCTATCTAGATTTTCCTTAGCCTTAGATGAGTTAATTCTAGGGTTAGCATTTCTAGAATTGTTCTTATCTAGGCTAACATGCTTGGCTCCTAAGCACATGTATCGATTTCTAGTGTTAACATGCTTATCATTCTTGACAATTGCAATAAGACTACTAGCATGTATCTTATTAGAAGTGCAAGAATGAACCTTAGAGGATACCTTAGGGTTTGCCTTCGCTCCCCCTTTACACGTGCTTGGTCTTTTGTCCTTGTGAGATTGCCTCCCCCTTGGACATTGACTCCTATAGTGTCCCCGTTGCTTGCATTGGAAGCACACCACGTGCTCCTTGCCCTTGCGTTTTGGGACTCCGACTTCCTTGATCTTTGGCGCCGGTGGAGTCCTCTTAATCTTCTTTGGACATTTACTCTTGTAATGTCCAAATTCCCTACACTCAAAACACATTATATGCAATTTACTTGAACTTAAAGTGTTTGAGTTACCTAGGGTTGAGGATGGATGGATGCTCTCTTCTTCATCCCTCCCGGAGGTAGAAGCTTCTTCTTCGTGCTTCGATCTTGAAGAAGAACTCACCTCCTCTTCTTCTTTAGATGTTGAGTAGCCCTCAACTTCTAATTCCTCACCTCCACGATGTGAGCTACTTGGCTCACTAGGCTCCTCTTCATGGCTTGAAGTGGGGCTCTCCTCATGGAGTTTGGCCAAGTTGTTCCACAACTCCTTGGCATTGTTATAACCGCCTACCTTACACAAGATATCACTAGGTAATGAAAATTCAAGGATTTTCGTTACCTCGTCGTTGATTGTGGATTGGTGGATTTGTTCTTTTGTCCACTCCTTCTTCTTGATAGGTTTTCCTTCCTCATCTATCGGAGGGGAAAACCCTTCTTGTACACAAAACCAATTTAACATATTAGTCCTAAGAAAATACATCATCCTTACCTTCCAATATGTGAAGTTGTCGTGAGACTCGTAGAAGGGTTGAATCGTAACATCTTCTCCATAGAGATCCATCTCTAGCCCGTGCTCCCCCGGGTGTTGATCTGTCGAAGAGCGGCCTCGCTCTGATACCACTTGTTAGGATCCTTCGTACGGAGGCTAGAGAGGGGGGTGTGAATAGCCGCCCCAAATTACTCGTTTCTTTCTATAAATCAAAGTTAGCGCAGAGGAAAATACAACAAAGAAACGAAAGAGAAGAAAACCAAACCTTAACACAAGGATGTAACGAGGTTCGGAGATTAGGGCTCCTACTCCTCGGCGTGTCCGTAAGGTGGACGAAGCCTATCAATCCGTCGGTGGATGAAACCCCGGAGAACCGGCTAATGAAAACTCCTTCTGGGTGGAGAAACCTCACCACAAATCCTTTGCAACAGCAATAAGGAGTACAACAAAATAGAACAAGAAAAACAAGACTAACAGAAATGTGAACAACACTTGCTTGCCTTCTCGTCGGAGTTTGTTGATGAAGCAGCAGCTTCACGGCTCCTAGAATCGCTAGAAAACCAGCACGAAAGTTCACCCGAAGCTTCAGCACAATGAGAGCTCAGCAAAGCTCTAGAGAAACAGTAGCAGCAACAAGGAACAAAAAGGAAGAAGAAGAGTGGTTCACTGTAGAAACCCTTGAACTCCTTTTATAACCTGCGAAGAAGACACAGCAGAAACTAGCCGTTGCTACGCAACGGCTAGGACCTGGACCGATCAGGCCCCAGTCTGAACGCGAAAGCGGTTTTCACGGCCCGAAAAACCCAACATCAATGCGTACCAAATTGTCCTGATCGGTCCCCGGACCGATCAGGGAACTCCTGATCGGTCTGTAGACCGATCAGAGAATGATCAGTAGCGGGCTCTCGTCCCAGGCTTACCTGATCGGTCCCCGGACCGATCAGATTACACAGACGGGTGCAGAGATCGGTCCGTAGACCGATCAGTGTCTGATACTTAATTCGATCGGTCACCAGACCGATCAGATACAAAAACGTATCACTGGATCGGTCTGCAGACCGATCCAGAGCTTGGTTTTTGCCCAAACCAAGTCCCAAACCTTCTAAACCAATATCCGGTCAACCTTGACCTATTGGTACATCATGCTTAGCATCCGGTCACTCCCTTGACCTGCTAAGACTCCCCACCAAGTGTCCGGTCAATCCCTTTGACCCACTTGGACTTTCCTCTTCGTGCCAAGTATCCGATCACTCCCTTGATCTACTTGGACTTCCCAACACCAGATGTCCAATCACCCTTGATCCATCTAGATTTTCCCTTGCCCGGCTTAACTCACCAGGACTTCCAAACTGCCTAGCTTCACTCACTAGGACTTTTACCTGGCTTCACTCACCAGGGTTTTCCCTTTCACCTAACTTCACTCACTAGGATTTTCACAACTGCCTGGCTTCACTCACCAGGACTTTCCCGTCTGCCTGACTTCACTCACTAGGACTTTCACCTGGCTTCACTCACCAGGATTTCCACACTGCCTAACATCCCAGTTAGGACTTTCTCACGTGCCAAGCTCCCTGCTTGGACTTCTCCGTGCCAAGTCTCCATACTTGGACTTTTCCAGTGCCAAGTCTCCATACTTGGACTTTTCCCGTGCCAAGTCTCCACACTTGGACTTTTCGCGTGCCAAGCTCCCTGCTTGGACTTTTCCAGAGTCAGGTCAACTCACCTCGGGTCAACCAGGTCAACCTTGACCACGGGTTGCACCCACAATCTCCCAAGCTTGTATCCTTGTCAAACATCAAGATACAACCATTGTCAAACACAACTCGTCAAACATCAAAACACAACTCGAGTCAAGTCAACTCGAGTCTGGTCAACCAGGTCAACCTTGACCTAAGGTTGCACCAACACCAAGTACCCGGAATGGACCTATTTAAAGGCTTTTGACCCGGAGCTTCAAGATAACAACTGTAACAAGTTTCCTTCTTGCTCGGTGCTCCGAAAAGGCTCCCGTGACGCTATGAAGCTCTTCCGACAACCGGCGACCAAGATTTTCTCATTTTTTTTATTGTTGGTAACTTTTATTACCAATTCTTATACTTAACTCCTGTAAACTTTTTGCAAACTGTTAGTAGATTGCCCAACGAAAGTACTCGACGAGTGCGGGCCTTGGAGTAGGAGTCGTCGAAGGCTTTGAACCAATTAAAACTCGGTTTGTTAGCATTGGTTCATTTTTTTCTTCCATTACGTACTTCGATTAATCCATTATCGATTTTCGACGATCGCTAGGAAATGCGCCTCCAGCGAGGCACGGTGGATAAAAGTTTATCCACTACCAACGGCAAACTCTGCCTGGTCGAAGTCGCCTTCCATGGCTGGTTCAAGGCGCCTTTATAAGCTTCCAACAAGTGTAAGAGGCTTCTCCGCCTTCAAAGAAGGAGATCTCTAGTGCGTTTACTTGTCTTGAATTAACAACCTCCCCGATTGTAACCAAGTAACTCTTTTGGCCTCATTTTTTTTGGTTGTTTATTTATTCTGTTTACTTTTAATCTGAGTTAAAAGTCGAGGAAGGTTTTTCTTAACATCCAGTTCACCTCCCCTCCCTTCGACCTATCTTGGACCAACATCATCCACCGACGGATTAGGATTGTCCACCTTATAGATAGCCGTGAAGTAGGAGCTCTATCTCCGAACCACATTACATCAACGTGTTAGATTTGTTTTCTCTTGTTAGTATTTATTTTTGTATTCCGCTGTACATACTAACCATTATAGGAAGCGACGATTTGAGTGATCGACTATTAACCCTCCCCTCCCCTCCCCTTAGCTGGACGTCAAGGTCCCAACAATTTATAGGTACATAACCATCTTGAAACTCCCATGCTCATGTATTTACATAAATTAGGACGTTATAAGAAATGATGAGTTATGAAGCAATAAGGGAGTTTATAGAATATTGGGGTTTCATGGGCATCTACATACATGTGTTATTTTACAACACTTCCCCTTGGATGTCCATAATTAAGGAATTCACCTCATTAGGAAAAACCTGATGGAAAAAATATAATGAGGAAAAAGAATACATCATTTTGTAATCATATCACTATAAATTTACCAAATAACATAATATGGCATAGTGAGAATTTACTCCTCTGTTTGAAATATCATTTGAGATCTCTGAACCGCCTCATTCCAATACCATGTACTAATTTCTCAAATGTTGTTATAGGTAATGCTTTGGTGAATAAATTTATCAATTTATCGCTAGAATGAATCTGTTGAACTTTAATATCGCCATTCTTTTATAGATCATGAGTGAAGAAGAATTTGGCAAAATATGTTTAATTCTATCCCCTTTGATGTATCCTTCCTTTAATTGAGCAATACATGATGCATTGTCTTCATACAATATTGTTGGATTTTTTTTATTAGTAACTAAACCGCATTTTTTCTTAATATGATGAATCATTGATCTTAACCAAACATATTCTTGACTTGTTTCATCTATTGCAAGTATTTTTGAAAGATTCGATGATATGGTGGCTATGTTTTGCTTGGTAGATCACCAAGATATAGCTGTTCCATCATATGCAAATAAATAACCAGTTTGAGAGTAACCTTTATGTGAATCAGATAAATATTCTGTATTTGCATACTAATTAATTCTGAAGTAGACATATTAGAAAAAAAAAGCCCAAATCGATGGTACATTGAAGATACCTAAATATATGTTTAGTTTCATTCCAATGTCTATGTGTTGGAACTATATCTTGCTAATAAATTTATAGTAAATGTTATATTTAGTCTTGTATTATTAGCAAGATACATTAATGCACCAATTGCACTTAAATATGGTAGTTTAGGACCAAGTAGTTCTTCACCATTTTCACTAGGTCAAAAAGGGTCTTTGTTCATATCAAGCGTTCGAACAACCATCGGGGAACTTAATGGATGAGCTTTATCCATATTAAATTGTTTTAGAACCTTTAGTATATAAGCTGATTGATGGATAAAAATTCCATCTGCAAAATGTTCAATTTGCAATCCAATACAAAACTTTATTTTTCTTAGATCTTTTATCTCGAATTCTCTTTTCAAGATATCAATTATATATATAAGTTCTTCAGGACTTCCAATGATATTCAAATCATCAACATATATAGAAATAATGATAAATTTGGGTCCATACTTTTTTATAAAAACACATGGATATATGAGATCATTTTGATATTTATATTACACCAAATAATCACTTAGACGTTAATACCTCATACATCCATATTACTTTAATCCATACAAAGATCTTTGTAATTTAATGGAATAAATATGTTTAAAATTTGAACTTGATGCTTCAGGCATTATGAGTCCTTTAGGGATTTTCATATAAATATCATTATCAGGTTTTCCATACAAATAAGCTGTTACTACATCCATCAAACGCAGTTCAAGCTTTTCTTGTGCTATCATACAAAGAAGATACCAAAATATGATTGCATTCAGTACAGGGGAATATGTTTCTTCATAATCAATACCAAGTTTTCGAGAAAAATCTTGTGCTACTAAATGAGCTTTATATCTTATGATTTTATTTTTCTACTTTCGTACAAAAATTCATTTGTACCCTATAAGTGTTACACCTTTTGGTGTTTGGACTACACATCCCAAAACCTCATGTTTTGCAAGTGAGTTTAATTCCTCTTGAATTGCATCTTTCCATTTTGGCCAATCATGCCTACTACGACATTATTCAATAGATTTAGGTTTTTGATCCTCATTTTCATAAACAATATCAAGCGCTAGACTGTATGCAAGTTTATTATTGACAACTAATGTTATTTGATTCAATTTCTTCCCTGTTCTGACATAATTTATTGAGATATCTTCATTATTTTCAAGTATCTGAACCTTTTCTAAAGTTTTAGCAATAGTTATGTCAATCATCTCTATAGGAGATTGAGCCTTTTCAAAATGAACATCTTGTTTAGTTGCTCCTTTTCTTTTTGGAGGTTGTTTATCTTTAGAACTGATCGATTTACCACACTTCAGATGAGTAGTAGTCTCATTAATTGATTGTCCAATTAATACATCAATATGAGCCAGAGCATTAATAGCTGGTATATGTGATTTAGTCACTCTTTTTAGATTAGTGAAATGCATCAGGTAATTGATTTGTAATATTTTGTAAATATATTATTCTTTGAACTTCAAGTTCACATTGATTTGTACGAGGCTCAAATTGAGATAATGATGCATGCCAAGTGACTTCTTTGGAAAACTCTTTATTTTCTCCCCTTAAATTTGGAAAAAATGTTTCATTAAAGTAATAGTCGGCAAATCAAACCGTAAAGACATCTCCCTTTATTGGTTCCAAATATCTTATAATTGAAGGAGAATCATATCCAACATATATTCCCAATTTCCTTTGGGGCCCGTAGTAGACTAATTGGTGCATATATCACACATCCAAATATTTTCCAATGAGATATATTAGGCTCATGACCAAAAGTCAATTGTAAAGGAGAGAATATATGATAACTGATTGACCTGATATTTATAAGTGTTGCTACATGCAAAATAACATGTCCCCAAATGGATATAGGGAGCTTAGTTCTCATAATCAATAGTCTAGCTATTAACTGGAAGTGTTTAATAAATGATTTAGTTAAACCATTTTGTGTATGAACATAAGCAACAAGATGTTCAACAGTTATCCCAATAGACATACAATAATCATTAAATACTTGGGATGTAAATCTTGATATTTGTGTATGAACATAGCTCTTCTAGAACCTTCAATGATATTTGTATTACAAGAAATTGTATTAACATTACTTTCATCCATTTATAAATAAGAAAAATATTTTTTCTTTTATTATAACCACCGTGATTTTCTTAAAATCAATCATTTCCGTGTCTATGACCATGATCATGACCACGCCCACAACCATGATGAAATTTTTGTATGTGCTATCATTTATCATTTTTACAAGTTATCTCATTCACTTTAGGGAATTGACTAGCACCAATTGGGCGGATCTCATGATTTTTCATCAAAAGCTTGTTGTTTTGCTCAGCCATAAGAAAACATGTAATCAACTAAGAATATTTCTTGAAACATTTCTCTCTATATTGCTATTGAAGGAGCATATTAGATGCATGAAAGGTAGAATATGTTTTTTTTTAACATATCTTCATCAGTAATTTTTTCACCACATAATTTTAATTTTGAGCTGATTCTAAACATGACAGAGTTATATTCACTTACACATTTAAAATATTATAAATGTAAATAAATCCATTCACAACAAGCATTTTGAAGAATTATGATTTTATAATGGTTATACCTTTCCTTCAAATTATTCTATAGCTTAAGTGGATCTTTAATCGTCAAATATTCGATTTTTAATCTTCATGAAGATGATAACGAATGAATATCATTGCTTTTGCATGATTTTGTAAAGATTTCTTATTTCTATTTTTATGGTGTTTCCAAGACCCATACCATCCAAATGATGAATCTCCATATCTAAAATCCATGATAAATAATTTTTTTCCTGAAATGTCAAGAGCCATAAATTCTAACTTTGAAAGATTAGACATAGTGAAAATCTAATACAAAGAAAACTAAATCATTAAGTATTATGTATCGTATATATTTATTAATAAATAATAAAACATGATATAATTCAAAGATGATTTTGTAACACATAACTCTAAAACATTTTTGAAATATCATAAGTCATACAAATAAGTAACTAATTAATAGTTAATTGGACAATAAATAACTAACAAAATATGAATGAACTATAAATTTAACTCCTTGACAGGTGAATTATACATATAACAGAAATTAAAAAACAAAGTAAAGAGAAAGTTTATGAAATATTAGGGTTTCATGGACATCTACGTGCATATATTATTTTACAATTATTTCATAATTAATAATTTCCAAAAAGTAAGCCTCAACAAAATACAAATACACATGCTAATTTGACATAATCACGAGACAAATACAAAAATAAACATTACGCAAATATGATCTTTTTTCTAAATAATCATGAGATTAATTTGACACAATCAAGTAAATCATATTAATTTTTTTTATACATCAAATTAATTTCATCAAATAAATTATATTGTTGCCAACTTAATATACAATTGTGACAAATTATATGCCTTTTAAAAAAGATTTAAATGCACGAATAAAACATGGTTTTCATATAATTATTTGATAAGAATATTGCATAATTTATTGACAAGGTCTTTCAAAATCACATACGAAAAGAGTTCATTAAGAGATGCAATAATATGTCAGTATCATCAAATTGACAATGAGTCAATATCAATGTGCACATTTACTCATTAAATAATCATGCCTTACCTTATTTAAGTAGCATTAGAAACTTAAAACTCAGATTGAAAAAATAGATCCGTTAATTTAACGACATCTTAGTACTGACCATATGGATATGGAGAAATGTAAATATAGATATATAGGTATTAGATATATAATGAGGTGATCATAAATTATTAATTCTGGGGAATCGACCCCTGACTATTACACCAAAAATATTATGCACCCATTATCTATGCTATACCTTGAGGTACTTCAAACTCACATAGGATACTGTGATTGTAAGATCAAATTATAAAATTTGTGACATCTTGCACTATCACCTATATACACAATTTACCCAAATGGTAAGTAATTAACTATTTGCCTTATTTCTTTTTCTTCCTTCTTCCTCCCTCGCTCCCTTGCATTCGCTTCTTTTGTTAACTCTTTTTCCTTTCTTCGATTTCAACTCAAGTAACTTGGCCTTAACCCTAATTGGTGTCAAGATGAACTAATTTTCATTTCCTTTTTTGGTGAAAGAAATGCTAATAACAACTAGAGGTAGTTTACTTACTAAATTTATTTTGCTAGAACTCATCAAAGCTCAATTATAAAAACTCCAACAGTATCATTAGATCATCATAAGATTTTACTATTGATCATGTCCGAACGCCAAGTCGACGGATGCTGGGGGCGTGGCGCTCTCCTCTATCTCCAATCAGCCGCACAAATCTCCGGCGAACCTGCAAGGAAATCGGGTCGGGAGGAGTTTCCCGGTGACGACCCTCCGACGCTCAAGTCAGGCAAGAGGAAAATAATGAAGTGGCTCTAAAGATCATAGATTGCATACCTCCGATGAAGTTTGTGGGCTCTTATATAGAGCTCTAGGGAGGCTTGTGCACACATGTCGAGGCGTACACGTGTCCTTTACCATACCTCAGTATGAGCTTACCAGGGGAGCATGTCTGACACCATGCTGCTACCGTCCGAGCACGTCTCTGATGGGACAGCAGAACCTTCTGTCGTAAGATTATGCGTATAACTTGGTCGTCGAACATGCCTGTTGTCAGAAGATGTTCCCCAATATCCCCTTGTCCTTTTGTCTCTTCTCTCCCCGAGCCGAGCGTACAACCGCTCGGAAGGCACCTCTCCGTCCGACCGGGAAGATTCCCGGTCGCGTGCTCGGCTGAGACGGTTCCTCCACACCATTGCTGCTTTACGCCTCGGCCGAGCGGGCTGCCCGCTCGGCTCGGCGACCCTGTTCACCATGAGCGTCGGAAACCCGACTCCCCGTCGGGCTGTTTTTGATTCCGCTCGGACCCGTTCGGCCGGTCGACCCACCGGGGCAACTCCGATCGGCTGGGCCTCATGCTGACCCTTTTGACTTTTGACCTCCACGTGGCGTTGACTCCCCTCCAGAGGGGGTCCCCCGACCTTATTGCTGGATCACTTGCCTCCCCTTCAAGTCTAGTCGAAGGAGGCGATTAGTCCGACTGACTGGACAGCCAGCCACGCCGAGCGGCGTCTCTGTGCAACTATCCTCCGCTCGGCCCACACGGGGGTAGCTATAACGTCAGTCAACGCCAACATTCCTCAGATCTCTTCGAAATTTGCGCTAATCCTCGACATTAAGGCCGAGCATGCGCTCATTAAATGCACTCCAGTGACCGAATGCCACATGGCGTTGCTGCCGTCATCGTACGGCGACGCCGCCGCGGGTGGCGAGACCGAGGCGGTTCAAAATGGACGGCCCGATGCGTGCTTCGGTTCCCGTGACCTGCATTCGACGGTGGAGGCCGATCGGGCCCGACCTTATAAAGCTTTCGCCTTCTTCCTTCGCCGCATTTCTGCTTTCGCGTGCCCAGAAGCTTCGTTTGGCGTTTCAGTGCTCCAGCAGCTTCGGTTCTCCTTTTTCCGGCGATTCCGTGTTCCTCGTCGATCCTCCTTCTTCTCTGTAAGGTTCTTCTTCTTTTCTATCTTTGGTTCTTGTGTTTTCTTTGCGTTTCTTTCCCGAGTTTTGGTCCTCTGGGCACTGTTTCGTTGGTCATCTTCTTCCTTCTATCATCTACCTTTCTTCACCTTTTGTGGTTTCGTCCGTTCGGACAATGGCCAGTTCCTCTCAGCCTCAAGACCTAGCCCTCGGCCCGTGGTATACCACCATGGAGTCACGCTTCGATCGGCACGACGCCGATATTCTGATGGACAATTTTGATATCCCCTCTGACTTTGAAATCATCTTACCCTCCCCCTCCGCTCGGCCACACAAACTGCCGCGCGAAGCTTTCTGTGTTTTCCGCGACCAGTTCATAGCCGGTCTGCGCTTTCCAGTCCATCCCTTCATCGTAGAAGTTTGCAATTTTTTCTGCATTCCGCTCGGAAGCTTAGTCCCTAACACTTTCCGCCTTCTATGCGGCATCGTCGTCTTGTTCAAAATCCACGACATTCCCCTCCGACCGGAGGTCTTCTATTATTTTTATTATCCTAAATAGTCCGAGTTGGGTACTTACATGTTCCAGGCTCGGCCCAGTTTAGTCTTCTTTAATAAATTGCCCTCTTCCAATAAACATTGGAAAGAGTTCTACTTCTATCTTCATCTTCCCGAACGGGCCTCCTTCCGAACCCAGTGGCAGGTCGGACCGCCAATCTCCCCTGAGCTAAAAAAGTTCAAGACCCGACCGGACTATCTTCACGCTGCCAACATGCTAGCCGGTCTGAGGTTCGACATCAACAAGTTCTTACCAGAAGGGGTGATGTACATATTTGGCCTGAGTCCGATCCGGACTCCCCTCCCGAGCGGCTTCGGTAAGAATTTTACTTGTACATTTGCCTTGATTGCTAACTGATTTTCTCCTTTTTCCTTTGCAGCGGACATTGTCATAGAGTCCGTGATGGCCGGAATTTTGAAGAGGAAAGCGGCGGCGCTCGAGGCCGCAGCTGCCAAGGAGATGGAGGCGCTTGGCATTGCGCCGGTCGGCTCACACGAAGGGGAGAGCCGGACTCACGAGGAGTCGGCCGCTCAGGCATCTCTCCCGGAACCAGCGGCTGGCGCAACTGCTAGCCGAGAGCCTTCCGTCCGGGAGGAAGGTTCCGCTCAAGAAGAAGAGCACCCTCTCCGCCAAAAGAGGCGCCGAACGGAGACACCACTTCGCTCGGCCACTTCCGCGGTCCAGCCGTCCGAGCGGACCACCGCTGATCTCATGGCAAAGCCCCAGAGGTTGAGGCGATCTCGTCCGATCGGACCCCATCCCAACTGGACGCGTCCGCCGAGCCCATCGAGGCCGTACCTGTCAGCGCTCTTCCGCCCTCTCCCCGCCGAGTCCAACGCTCGACCATTTTGTCCCAATTTTCTGCACCGGCCTCCGACCCTTCCCCAGCTTCCGCTCAGACTACTCCCGGTCGGCGCCGTACCATCAGGGTCTCCCTGCATCTCCCCACCGAAGAGTTGATGTCCGAGTCCGATCGGCCAACCACGCCCGAGCACATGATCACAATGAAGGGGCCCCTAGCCGAGATGTGGGCCAACGCTCGGGCACGTGTCGCGCTGATTCCGCTCAGCAATCTGGCCAATAGCCACATGCAGCAGGCCACTGGGGTAAGTGCGTTTTCTTCCGAAGTTTTTATGCCGTAATTTCGATCGGCTATTAATAATTTTATTTATGTCAGAGATGGGTTGAGGAGATCGCCGTCTGCAACCGTCTGGCCATGGTGGACGAAGAATTAAAGAGGCTGAAGGCTCCGAGCGGCCCGTCCGGCTCCCAAGGTCCATCATATGCCGAGCTGCAGAAAGAGCTCAAAAAGACCCAAGACTTGTTGGCGGCTGAGCAAAAGAAGACGGCCGGCCAGGCACATACTCTGACCGAACTTGAACGACAGGTCAAATCACTGGACTGCAAAATAAACCTGGCCACCGAGCGGAAGAAAACGGCTATCTCCGATATGGAGAAGAAGAACATCGAGGCTCGGGGCATGGAGCAACTAGTTAAGGAGCTGACGGAGCAGCTGGCCAACGAGAAGGCTGCCCAATCGGATGAGGTGATGAAGCTCGAGACTACTTTACAAGAACACCAGGCAGCCACCGATGTTTCCCGAGCGGCCCTCAAAGAATACCAGGAGGCCGAGCCAGGCCGGGTCACCGCCTTGAGGCAGAATTACATCTGTTCGGTCGAATTTTCGGAGAAAGTTTGCGAATGGATGTACACTGCCTTTGAACTTGCCATGGCTGCCACGACAAACTACCTGAAGTCCAAAGGGTAACTTTCCGATTCCGCCATCATCCCAGCCCAAGACCAAGCGACACTCCTCAGCACCATCCCGAAGGACCTTTACGATTATCTGGAATAGAAGTCTATATGTAATTTGACCGTTCGGCTAGAAAACTCCCCTTTTTTGTAATTCAGCCGCTCGGCCTTGATTCCTCTACTTTCAATGAAAAGTTTATCTGTGTTGTGCAACTTCGTTTTTACTTTGCATGTTTGTGGGTGATTAGTCGGGCCTATGACACACAACTTGGCCAACTAGGCCTCCCGAGCGGGCGTGGGTGGCATACGACTTGCCACTACTTTCCCTTGCCGCTTATCTTAAAGCGTCTTTCGTTCCGGCCGGAGGGTTTATAGTCGCCGGTTCGACTCTCGATATTTAACGTCGGAGCTCGACGGTCTTCCGGCCGGAGGGTTTATAGTCGCCGGTCCGACTCTCGATATTTAACGTCGGAGCTCGACGGTCTTCCGGCCGGAGGGTTTATAGTCGCCGGTCCGACTCTCGATATTTAACGTCGGAGCTCGACGGTCTTCCGGCCGGAGCGTTTATAGTCGCCGGTCCGACTCTCGATATTTAACGTCGGAGCTCGACGGTCTTCCGGCCGGAGGGTTTATCGTCGCCGGTCCGACTCTTAATTTAACGTCGGAGATCGACGGTCTTCCGTCCGGAGGGTTTATAGTCGTCGGTCCAACTCTCGATATTTAACGTCGGAGCTCGACGGTCTTTCGTCCGGAGGGTTTATAGTCGCCGGTCCGACTCTCGATATTTAATGTCGGAGCTCGACGGTCTTCCGTCCGAAGGGTTTATAGTTGCCGGTTCGACTCTCGATATTTAACGTCGGAGCTCGACGGTCTTTCGATTCGGCTGACGATGCCTTATACTTGCGCTAATTTTCCGATTTTTTAATCCTGCATTTCAAGTATACAGCCGAACGGAAAGTATACAGAATACATTACATTGGCACACCTTTCACCCGCCCGGTAAGGCTGGAGGTGGTTCACGCTCCATGGTCGATCCAGTTGCCGTCCGTCTTCATCCTCCAGATAATAGGCACCCGAGCGGAGCTTTCCGATGACTGTGAAGGGGCCCGCCCAAGGAGCCTCCAGCTTGCCAACGTCCCCGACCGGCTTTACTTTCTTCCACATTAGGTCGCCGACCTGGAACGCTCTAGGGATCACGCGCCAGTTGTAGTTCTGCTTCATTCTCTGTCGGTACGCCATTAGCCAGACGGACGCCTTGGCTCGCTCTTTGTTGATCAAGTCTAATTCTAGCTGCCTCCGCTCGGCGTTGTCATCATCATAGTTCTGGATCCGGACGGACTCTATGCCGACTTCCACTGGGATAACTGCTTCGTCGCCGTACACTAAATGGAATGGTGTGACGCCCGTTCCCTCCTTTGGGGCCGTGCGGATAGCCCATAGGATGCCCGGCAGCTCGTCCATCCAGCTTCCTCCCATATGGTCGAGCCGAGCTTGAAGAATGCGAAGAATCTCCCGATTCGCTACTTCGGCTTGACCATTGCTCTGGGGATACGCCACGGAAGTAAAATGTTGTTATATACCATAACTTTTGCACCATTCTTCTAGCTGCTTTCCGACGAACTGTCGCCCGTTATCAGATATGAGCTCGCGAGGGATGCCGAACCGACAGATTATATGCTGCCAGATAAACCTTTTGACCATCTGCTCGGTGATCTTGGCCAGTGGCTCGGCCTCCACCCATTTGGAAAAGTAGTCGACCGCCACTAGAAGAAACTTCCGCTGACCGGTCGCCATAGGGAACGGACCCACGATATCCATTCCCCACTGATCGAACGGACAGGAGACTGTAGATGCCTTCATCTCCTCCGCCGGTCGGTGGGAGACGTTGTGGCACTTCTAGCAGGAGAGGCACGTCGCGACGGCCCGAGCGGCGTCTGCTTGCAGGGTTGGCCAGAAGTATCCGGCCAGCAGGATCTTCCTAGCCAGCGATCGTCCGCCCGGATGTCCTCCCACGATCCTTGGTGCACTTCTTGGAGGATGTACTCCGCGTCCTCCGAGCTCACACACTTCAATAGTGGGCGGGAGAAAACCTTCTTGTAGAGTTGGTCTCCCACGAGTGTGAACCAACCAGCTCTCCTCCTCAATAGCTGGGCTTCCTCCCGATCGGAAGGTGTAGCATCCGAGCGCAGAAACTCCATGATGGCTATCCTCCAATCGCTCGGGAATGCGAGGCCTTCCATCCGGTCGATGTGC
This sequence comes from Zingiber officinale, assembly GCF_018446385.1. Classification (NCBI taxonomy): domain Eukaryota; kingdom Viridiplantae; phylum Streptophyta; class Magnoliopsida; order Zingiberales; family Zingiberaceae; genus Zingiber; species Zingiber officinale. Next base: position 110,893,314 of record NC_055993.1, on the reverse strand, counting down.
GCCACCAAGGATACTTGCTCAATTGGCTGTTGGATGATGACCGGTGCTATTGAACTTGCGAGCTTGGCTAACTCATCTGCCGCCTGGTTCTCTGCTCGGGGTATCTTCTGAATAATGATTTCTCTAAAGTGGGCCTTGAGCTTTCCGAAGGCCTCAGCGTAGAGCTTGAGCCGAGCGCTGTTAATCTCGAAAGTGTCCGAGAGCTGCTGAGCGGCTAGCTGGGAGTCTGAGTGGAGTGTCACCCGACCGGCTCCTACATGCTGGGCTGCCTGCAAGCTGGCTATGAGGGCCTCATACTCCGCTTCATTATTTGTGGCTTTGTAGTCCAGCCAGACGGATAGGTGCATCCGTTCTTCTTGGGGGGAGAGTAATAACACCCCAATTCCGCTTCCGCGCCGAGTGGACGATCCATCCACAAATATTTTCCATATAGCTTCGGGCTCGGGATTTTGCACTTTGGTAACAAAATCTGCTAAGGACTGCGCTTTTATCACCGACCGGGGTTGATACTGAATGTCAAATTCGCTTAACTCCGTTGTCCATTTGATGAGCCGTCCGGACGCTTCTGGGTTCAGCAGCACTCTTCCCAATGGGCTATTTGTCCAGACGATGATTGTATGTGCTAAGAAATAAGGACGAAGTCTCCGAGCGGCGAAGACCAAAGCAAAAGCCAACTTCTTGAGCCCGGTGTAGTGAGATTCAACGTCTTTTAGAAAATGACTCAAGAAGTACACGGGTTGTTCTTCACCGCTCGTCCTCACTAATGCCGAGCCTACTACCCGCTCGGTTGAAGATAAATAAATACAGAGTGGCTCACCTACAGCTGGCTTGGCCAGTACGAGCAAGGAATTCAGATATGTCTTCAGCTCCTCAAACACCTGATCTCATTCCTTGTCCCAATGAAACTTAGTAGCTTTGCGCAGGATCTTGAAAAAAGGGAGACTCCGGTCAGCAGTCTTAGAGATGAATTTTGACAATGCAGTTATCCGACCGGTCAAGCGTTGTACTTCCCTCAGATTTCTTGGGGGTGGCATATCTTGCAACGCTTTTACCTTGCTGGGATTTGCCTCTATGCCCCGCTCGGTCACTATATAGCCCAAAAAATGCTCGCCTTTTGCTCTGAACAAACACTTCTGAGGGTTCAGCTTGACTCCATATTTCCTCAGCGTTCGGAAGGTCTCCTCCATGTCCGTGAAAAGATCAGCCGCTCGGACGGACTTGATGAGAATATCATCCACGTACACTACTAAATTGCGTCCGATCTGCTCCTTGAATACTTTGTTCATCAGGCGCTGGTAGGTTGCTCCCACATTCTTCAGTCCGAACGACATTACATTGTAATAGTAAGTGTCGTCGGCTGTGACGAAGCTGACCTTCTCTTGATCTTCTCGGGCGAGCGGAACCTGATGGTAGCCCTAATAGGCGTCTAGCATGCATATCAGCTCGCACCCGGCTGTGGAGTCCATCAGTTGATCAATCCGGGGCAGAGGGTAGAAATCCTTTGGGCATGCTTTGTTGAGATCCCGAAAATCGATGCAAACCCTCCACTTGTTTCCCGGCTTGGAGACTAGCACTACATTTGCAAGTCAGTTCGGGAACTGGACCTCCCTTATATGGCCGGCCTCCAGTAGCTTCTCGACCTCCGCTCGGATGATGGCGTTTTGTTCAACGCTAAAGTCCCTCTTTCTTTGCTTCACCGGCCGAGCGTCCGGTCGGACGTGAAGCTCATGCTGTGCTATACTTGGCGAAATTCCCGGCAGCTCATGCATCGACCAAACGAAGATGTCGCAGTTTCTCTGGAGGCATTTGATTACCTCCTTTTTCTGGCTTGCCTCCAGATCGGCCGCAATGAATGTGGTGGCCTCCGATCAGGTCGGGTGGATCTACACCTCCTCTTTTTCTTCATAAACCAAAGAGGGTGATTTTTCGGTTATGGCGTTTACCTCGATCTGTGGCGTCTTCCGCGCGGAATTAGCTTTGGCTCGGACCATTTCGACGTAGCATCGCCGAACCGCCAGCTGGTCTCCTCGTACTTCTCCAACTTTGTCTTCAACCGGGAACTTAATTTTTTGGTAGAAGGTGGAGACGGCCGCTCGGAACTCACTGAGCGCTGGTCGCCCTAGGATAACATTGTATGTTGAGGGAGAGTCGACCACGACGAAGTTAACAGTCCACGTCCTTCTGATCGGCTCTTCTCCCAACGAAATAGCCAGTCGGACCTGTCCGATCGGTAGAACTTCATTGCCCGTAAACCCGTAGAGGGGGGTTGTCATGGGCAGCAACTCAGCTCGATCGATTTGCAGTTGGTCGAAAGCCTTTTTGAATATGATGTTGACCAAACTGCCTGTATCAATGAAAATGCGGTGAATAGTATAATTAGCTATTACCGCTTTGATGATGAGGGTGTCGTCATGTGGCACTTCGACTCCCTCAAGGTCCCTGGGTCCGAAGCTGATTTCGGGCCCGCTCGCCCGTTCTTGACTGCAGCCGACCGCATGGATCTGGAGCTGCCTGACACTTGCCTTCCTTGCTCTGTTGGAGTCACCTCCGGTCGGCCCGCCAGCGATGATGTTGATTTCACCGCGGGACGTGTTGCTTCTATTTTCTTCCTCCTGTGCGGACGGCCTAGGCCGCTCCCTAGATACCCGGGGATTATCCTCGTGCCTCTGAGGATGATACCGCTTGGGAGACTTTCTGGATATCCGTCGACTGGCTTCATGGTGCTGCTGTCGCCTGTCGGATGATGGCTATCGACGGCGGCCACTCCGGGGAAGGGGTGGGCGATCAGGGGAAGGCTTCGGCAATCTCGTGTGTTATGCGTGTCGGTTCGGTGGAACGAGCAAAACATGGGGGGTCCATACCTTCTTTTTTGGTTTGGGCCGCTCGGTGGATACCTCTTGGATGACATGAGACCTTGCATGTTGATGAGGGCGGGCTGCTTCAGTTCGCGGTCCTCTGGGCGCCTGGTGGCCAGTGAGCGGCTTCCGTTCGGCAGGGGCTAGCCGCTCGGTTGGAGCTTCTTTCCTTCGGGCCGCCTGGGCTTCCTCCACATTAATATACTCATTGGCCCGATGTAACATATGATCATAGTCTCGGGGCGGCTTTCGAATAAGTGAACGGAAGAAGTCTCCGTCCACGAGGCCTTGCGTGAACGCATTCATCATTGTTTCTGAGGTGGCCGTTGGAATATCCATGGTCACCCGGTTGAATCGTTGGATGTAAGCCCGGAGCGACTCCCTAGGCTCTTGCTTGATGGCAAATAAACTGACACTTGTCTTCTGATAACATCGACTGCTTGCAAAATGGTGGAGAAAGGCCGTGCGGAACTCCTTGAAGCTAGTAATGGATCCGTTCGGCAGCCTCCGAAACCACCGTTGCGCCGATCCTGAGAGGGTAGTAAGGAACACCCAGCATTTTACTCCATCTGTGTATTGATGTAGGGTAGCTGTGTTGTCGAACTTACCCAGATGGTCGTCCGGGTCGGTGGTTCCGTTGTATTCCCCGATCGCCGGAGGCATATAATGCTTTGGCAAAGGGTCCCGCAGGATGACCTCTGAAAATTGCCGGTTGATCCGCTCGGGGGAGGCGTCCGTTCGGGGAGCTTTGCCTTTTCTGTAGTCTCGCCTGGGCGCCTCGTCGGATGAAGATCCTCGATCAAGGTTAGCGGGTGCGATTTCAGGAGGCGTACGGAATAGGGCCCGATGAAATGGAACCATGGCAGGCGGTGCTTCCGCTCGGCCTCCTGACGCTGACGTCGCTTGTTGCTCCAGTCGCTCGGCTTGCGCCTTCTATTTATGTTGCTCCACGAGCTTAGCTGCTCTTGCCTCAATTAGAGCATCGAGCTCCTCCTGGGAGAGCATCACGGTGTGCGGTCGTCCAGCTTCGTCCATCTCTTCCGCTCGGATGCAGGTGCGTTCCCATAGACGGTGCCAATTTGATCCTGTCTGAACGCTGAGTCGACGGACGCTGGGGACGTGACGCTCTCCTCTATCTCCAATCAGCCGCACAAATCTCCGGCGAACCTGCAAGGAAATCGGGTCGGGAGGAGTTTCCCGGCGACGACCCTCCGACGCTCAAGTCAGGCAAGAGGAAAATAATGAAGTGGCTCCAAAGATCATAGATTGCATACCTTCGATGAAGTTTGTGGGCTCTTATATAGAGCTCTAGGGAGGCTTGTGCACACATGTCGAGACGTACACGTGTCCTTTACCATACCTCAGTATGGGCTTACCAGGGGAGCATGCCTGACACCATGCTGCTACAGTCCGAGCACATCTCTGATGGGACAACAGAACCTTCTGTCGTAAGATTATACGTATAACTTGGTCGTCGAACATGCCTGTTGTCAGAAGATGTTCCCCAATGTCCCCTTGTCCTTTTGTCTCTTCTCTCCCCGAGCCGAGCGTACAGCCGCTCGGAAGGCATCTCTCCGTCCGACCGGGAAGATTCCCGGTCGCGTGCTCGGCTGAGACGGTTCCTCCACACTATTGCTGTTTTACGCCTCGGCCGAGCGGGCTGCTCGCTCGGCTCGGCGACCCTGTTCACCATGAGCGTCGGAAACCCGACTCCCTGTCGGGCTGTTTTTTATTCCGCTCGGACCCGTTCGGCCGGTCGATCCACCGGGGCAACTCCGATCGGTTGGGCCTCATGCTGACCCTTTTGACTTTTGACCTCCACGTGGTGTTGACTCCCCTCCAGAGGGGGTCCCCCGACCTTACTGCCGGATCAACTATTATAGGATAAGTAGTGTATAACTAGGGATGTAAATGAACCAGTGTTCATAAACAAGCTTAATATTCAGCCTAGTAAGAGCTTGTTTATGCTCTTTTAATTTATACAAGATTAATTAAATGAACAAATTTGAACAACTCGTTTAACTAAACAAACAAACTTGAACACATATGTTTAGTTCGTGAACAATGTTCGTGAATATATTCGTAAATAATGTTCATAAATAACATTCGTGAACAAAGTTTAAGAACAATATTCACGAACCAAACTCTTATCAACTTGTAAATAAATAAAGAAATCTTCAAAATAAAAAAACAAATTTGTATTATAAACTCAATAATTAATCAAATAAGTTTAAAATATAAAAGATTCAAATAATCAAATAAGTTTGAATTGAGAGTTCGATAGTATCTAAATAAACTAAGCTCAAGCCAAGCTCGAACCAAGCTCGAGCCAAACTCAAACCAATCTCAAGCTCGTAAAAAAGAAACAAAGCAAAGCTTGAACAATCATTTTAACAATTTGGTTTATTTTAGGCTCAGCATAATTTAGTTAGCTTATCAAACAAGCTTAAACACTATAAAGTTTAGCTCGATTTGACTTATTTATAACTATATATCTTACATTTCTTTATGAAATACACTCTTTAAGGAAGACCTAACTTATTTAGGAAAAATGAAGAAGACTTAAATTTTTTCTTTTTTGCAAATCATCTAAGGGATGTCATATTTAATTTTTTTTATTGAACGGTATCCCACTCCATGTATATTATCCACTATCTTCTAATACTGTTCAATATTGTTATCTCCCATCTAAATCTCCTACTTAATTTATGAACTGGTTGGGAGTGTTGTAATAGTTATGAAACCATAATTGCTATACATGTTGTAGCAGCTATAATTTTGTAGTCATTATAACATGAATATTGGTGATTAAGTTGAATCTGCGTTGTAGTAACTAAAGTTTCGTAGCTGCTACAACATGAATATTAGGTAAGCAGGTCGAATTCAAGTTGTAGCAACTACAATTTCATATCTACTACAAAGTGAATTACTATTAATCATGTTGTAATAGCTACGAAATCATAGTTGTTACAACGTAAATTCCTACCAACGTTGAATATATTAAATATGCATTGTAGATGTTATGAAATCGTATCAGCTACAATATGTGTAATAGTTATAAAATCATAATGGTTACAATGCACCCAACTAACTCAAGATTTAGACGGGAGATAACAATTCGAACAATATTAGAGGGCAGTTGAATAATTATACACATATGAATAATAGAGTGGAACACTCATTTGGCTATTTAGAAAAAAAGGGGTCTTTTTTATTTTTGCCTTTTTTTTATATTTTCCTCCAAAAATTTCCATTAAATTATAATATATATATATATATTATTTTAATGAAAAATTAGTTGTATTATGAATGCTTTTGGAAAGTAACAAAACAATAAAATAACTCATTTGATTTTAATATTCAGTTAAATCAGAAAGATTGGAAAGCAGATAATTGTTTTGGAAAATAATCAAACAATTATAAAATTAAAATATTTATTAATTTTATTTGCCAACTTTCTATTGGCAAATCTTAAACCCCCCCTCCCCTGCTAGGCGCTGCGCTGCGCTTCGCTGAATAAAAAGGCGTCGCCCTTCTCCATTTCACTCCCCCACCCGCACTCCACAAACTCAAACGGCTGCGTCAGCAATCGCAGGCGACGCGACGGGTGGCGAAGAAGCGAGATCGGAATTCCACCTTTTTTTTTTCCTTCTCTCCGCTCCTCCATCGTATGTAACGAAACCCTCGCCGCCCCTTCCCCCGCCGTAGTTTCTACTTCTTCCAGGGTTTTGATCTTAACGCGAGTCCCGAAGTTCGTAGGCCGGAGCAATGGCCACCGAGAAGGAATTGGTGGACGATATTAGGGACGTCGGGAAGCAGCTCGAATCTCCTCCCGCCGACGTCGACGATCTCCTCACCCTGCTGGACGTAAGACCCCCGTCAAGACCATCCTTTTTATACGTTTCAAAATCGGGTGCTTGGTTGTGTTTTATCCATCGTGTAGTGTTCTACGCACTTGATCAGATTTTGTATATAATCTCTGGCTGTATCTTCTCGTTTTTTGGATGATGGTAAGGTTGCACATATTCATCTTATCTCGAAATACTAATTTCAATTGCATTCTTCGTAGAGTGTTCAGCATGACGTTTTTTTTTTTTTTTTTTTTGTGATTTTTGTTGACATCTATGGAAAAATTTCTTAAACAATCTAATAGTGGCTTTGGATTTATTGGTTAAGTGAACTTCTATGTTTCTTTGTCATTCTGTAAGAAAATACAGTTTATCTGTGCTTCTGTACGGGAAGTTTTTCATTTTTCATAAGTGGTTTGGAGTTTCTTGAGATTTAAATAAGTGCAAAACTTTATCAACAATTATACTCGTATTTTGTATTCTCATAAAGTTATATAAGACTTAAGAAAGTTAAGCTCGAGCTGTGAAATATACTTGTCACTTTGTTGGAAATTGTTTTTTTTTGTGCCAGTTTAGAGATGTGAAATATACCTAGTCTATTGTCACTTTGTTGGAAATGTTTTATTTGTGCTAATTTAGAGATAATTGAGATCTAAAAATTGGCACGAAAAAATTATCCATAAGTTCATGATGTTATCTAAAAGCTTCCTACACTAACTTAAGACTTGCAAAGTAGCATTTCCTCTTGTGTCACTTATTACGTGAATCACACAATAACCGTATGCACATCTTGCCCAATGAGGAAGTATAAGTGCTGAATAAAGGGCTGTTATTCACTTAAAGCAAGAAAAATGCATTCTTTCCTTTTAATAAATTGCATTTTTGCAATATAGTGAATCTATCGATTCGTTGATTGTGTGTTGCTAAACTAGGAATGATATTTAGTGTTCTTTGCTTTATTCTTTCATGCACTTGAGTTAATAGTATCAATCTTTTTGGGGAACATTACTTTGTAATAATGTTTATCTTTGGCACATGGTCTTGCTTTGATGTTGCCTTCTGATTTCAGCAAACTGAGCAACTCTTAATGAGAGTCCATCAAGCACCAAGTCAGTCAATTATGGACGCGCTTCATCCTGCAATGAGTTTGTTGGTCGACAAGAAACTTTTGAGGCATCCAAATGAAGATGTGAAAGCGATAGTTGCTTCATGTACAAATGAAATTATGAGAATCACTGCACCTGATGCTCCATATAATGATGATTTAATGAAGGTCTATTAATATGAATTTCATTTATATCATGCACATTATTTATTTTACATAGCATAAATTTAACTTAATTTTTCAAGTATTTATCTGTAACTTTTTCTCGCTTCCATCATGCAGGAAGTGTTCGGGAACATAGTTGACACACTTGACAAATTGGATGACATATCTAATGACTCATTCTTTAAGAGGGTTTCTATTCTTGACACCTTTGCCAAAGTTCGATCATTTATTGTGATGTTGGATCTTGAATGTGATGCTCTGGTTTTGAATATGTTCCGCATTTTCCTTAGAACAATTCGGTGAGGGTTGCACATTTATCTTAACAAATAGTAATGCCTTAGTTGTTTGTTATATTACTAAAGTAAGATATTATATCTGTTTAATTGCCTCATTGACATTGTGTTCTTCCATAATGACTTATATTATATTCTGTGAATTTATCAATTATTTCTAGTATTTTATAATGTTTTTTCCATGTATGACAATAAGGGGTGTCAATGAACCATGCCTAGGTCAAGGCATCCTAGTTCAATAGGGTTGTGCCAAGCATGATTTACGATGGAATCAGCTTAGGTCCAACATGACTCTTAGAATAATTGGTCTGTGTTGCGCTAAGCTTGGCTAGCTCACGAATTGTAATGAGATTGTAATAACTTTTTTAAGTATAAAAATGGTAGAAAATAAAAAATATTAAGATAATAAATTATATCTTTTTGAAAAATAAAACTAAATTGATAAGATTTTAACTATACTAAGATTATGTTAGGAAGAAAACATGAATATATTTGAATAAAAAAAATTGTTCATGGGTTATGTTACACTTGTGGGTTATCTGCGGTCTAACCTTGTGCTATGTTTGACATAACCCGAGATTGAGCATGGCCAATAGATTGAAAGTGTTGTGGTCAATTGATGTAGCACAACACGTGGAAAAGGAACAAACCCCTCACCCAAAGGGAAAACTCTCATAGAGAGAAAGAGAAAATGGAAGTTATATTAATTTAACAATAAATTACAAGACTCTAAGACTTCTTCTATAAACTCGATTTGACAACAAACATAGAATCAAATATTCTATATAAGAAAAATATACTAGACTTTAATTGCCGACCCCACCTTGTGGGATAAGGATGACTTGTTGTTTTGTTGTATACTAGACTTTAATTGGATTGTAATTATTCTCTATTGATTACCAAAATAGAAAATGCTAATTGGCTCTAAATTACTAAATGTTAAAATTTAATTTAAAATTTGTTGCAGACATGTTGATCTCAAATAAATTTTCAATTTCTTTCATAATTTTTGTGCCCCACCAAGAACTTGTGTCAAGTTGGGAGATAGAATAGTCCAAGTCAGGCCTCGCAGTGCTACACACAAGTGCGAAGTGGTGGGTGTGCCTCTTTATTTCTTTAAGAAGCTCAAGGGAAAGATGTCGAATCTCATCCTTGGTGGTCCAAGTGTTTCAATCTATGGAAACCATTTCCAATGGACTAGGTACCTATGAGTACTTCCATTTAGAGATATCACCATCTAAGAGTCCATGATGCATGCTCTATTCGATGAGACAGCTTTGTCATCGTTGGGAGTGCAGGAACCAATACTCACACTACCTGTAGATAAATCAAAATATAAGAGGAAGGATCGGATGCCCCACTATTGACAGGAAGTCCTCAATATTGAAAATTAGAATGTTGTTCAAATTAACAAACAAGTTAATAACATATGCATTAGTACCAATTTTTCTCAAAAGAATGAACAAGAGGAGTGAGCATGAAACTTTTTAAAGTATTTTATAGGAAAGCATCTAGGGTGAATATGGACAAATATATAACCCCTTACATTATACTCATCACTATGTGTATCAACTTGAATTTTATAAACCCCATTACTCAATACAATTTCCTTCCAAATATTTGCATGGATGTCCCTGACGTGCTCAATAAAATTCTCAGTTGACAATTCAATAGGTTGATGAACCTTCAACCCATATTAGAAGGCCCTTTGGTAACTCGCTAGGGCCTACTGCAAGGTCCTAGGCTACTAATGGTACCATGACTCTTAACTCCTTTCCTTCTTTAAATTGAGACTGTATGAGAAGGTAGAGGGATTATTTTGAGGATCGGGGTAGCTTGGTTTAGGGTTAGACTCAGGTTTGCTAGGCTTAGCAGGCACAATTGGACATTCTTCCCCTTGTGTCTTAAAGAGTGGATTTTTTTTTTCTCTTCATAGTGAGTAACAAAGAGGATATAGTAGGGGATCGAATCCAATGACGTAGGAGGATCCATATATTTGATCCCACTCGGTGGGATAAAGGGTGTTGTTGTTGTTGTTAGTGAGTAATAAGGAGATCGTAAAGCCAGAGCTAACCAAGGGTGACATGCGACCGTGCTCATTGCACTACATCTTGTCCTTGTATGGATCCATCTCAACAAGAACCAAATACCTTTGTGTAACCATTGTCGATAAACATTTTCTAACACTTTTGCATATTGCCTATGTGTGGAAGTTGTTTGATTTCCATATGTTGTTTAATGTGGGCATAGAAAGCATACGACATAGTACGTAGAGTCCTATAGTCTCTTCTTCTGTCCATTTAGGTTCGTGGAACTCGTCAAAGGGTTCAACCTCTTCGCCACTACCTAGATTTGGAAGGTATGTCTCTTTGTCCTTAGAATTGTATTTCTATTCTAAGGCCATACTCTATGTGGGCATTTTGATGGTACATGATCCTTACTATGGTCATTAAAGCATCGAATGATGTGCTTTTTTTTTTGTTTTTCTAGGGACTTAAATCTCTTCAACCTTCTAGCAGAACTCTTTGATCGAGTTTGAAGAAAATAATTTAACTTGTTAAATTTCAGTTTTAATTCAATGATGAACTAGATAAGAGTTTCCATAGGGTTTAATTTGGGGTTGCATCACATATGTAAGTTTTTATATGTGCTTAGGTATTAAATTACGTTTATGTTCAATTATTTTATATTGATCCACAAGGACTTCTTTGCCGAAATTATGAGTTTTGGTTTTGCAAATCGGTGCTTGTTTGGATTGGGTCATGCTATACTAGTAGTTCTTAATCTTGGCTACCTAGTCAAGAAATGTCTTTAGGTATAGCTAACCATTGGAATTAGGGGCGTCCAATTTGACTTGGGTAATATCTATTTATGGTCTAGACTTAGGTCTGGCTTGAGTATCTAGAAAGTGATCCTCTCTTCGTCAAGGATAGAATGATGGTCTCGATGTGAATGATGCCTAGGTTATCAGGAAGTTATATATGATGTATGATTGGTAGACTTGAGAGTCTTGTCCTTTACTAGTTCGTTGATTAGGCTAGTAACATAAACCTTAGGCCTTTCTAATCATTCACTGTAGATTGGAGGCTCTTAAGCTCATCTTATTCAAACTCTCACTTACTGTTTACCTTTATGTTAGTTGGCCTTTTCGTCATGATTAATGTGGAAATAATGATAAAAGCAAGTAATTAAAGGAAATAAAGTCGAAACTTAGGAAATAATGATAAACCAGGCAAAAAACTTCATAAATAAAGATGTTATGAAACAAGCAATAAACTAAAAAAAGATGATGATTGGAATAAATGTAATGTAGGGAAAACATGCAATGCATAAAATTACTAGTTGCTAAATTAGAACAATAGTCATTTTTAAAGAAAGAGCAATATTACTAGATTGATTGAAGTCTCTTTGCCGTAGAGTTTATGCTACGAAGTCCCCACACAAGTAAGATCTTGTGGTGAGTCAAAGGAATGGTAAACTCCAACAAAAAATGATTCTCTAGGACTAAAATGTGAATTACAAGATTTTTTTAAAATGAAAAAATACAAAGTTTTTTTTATTATATCCAAATTAATTTGATATTGACTTTGGTATAGAAGGAATAGAGATGATATCATGACCGACATGAGGGAGTGTGCGACCGAGGCGATAATGTGTTGCTAGTGGTGTTGTTGGGTGCATGTTGCACCAATGACGATGAGATAGTCGGATTTGAGGCAACTTGTATTGAGTCATAGGTGGTGTCAAATTGGCTATAGTAGCATGAGCTTGTGACTGATGATAGGTGGAAAGGGAGCTAAGGATCTCCTAATCTAGATATGCAAATAGGAGTGGCAATAGACAAAGATATCATTGGTCATAATTTGAGCAACCAAAATAGTAGTGGATTTACTGACAGTGGAGGTTGGAGAAGTGGTGGTAGGTGGATAGTGGAGAGGAGGATGTCGATTTGCTTAGAGGAGATTGTAGGTGATCATGGTGACTGGACAGAGGAGGGTTTTGAGGTGCACATGCAAGCGGTGGAAGATATAGACAAAGGCATAGTTGGAGGCTGTGGTGGAGATGAATAGTAATGGGAAAGAGTGAAGCAGAAATGGTGGAATGGTGGAGGTGGCAGGCAAATGTGATGGGGAAAATGGATGATGAGGAAGAGAATCGCAAGAAGAAAGCTTGGAGGAGGTATTGAATCGACCCAGGTCCGCTTGGTGTAGCATAATGAGTGAATAAGGAAATGAACCCCTTATTAAGAAGGAACACTCTTAGGGGAAACACACTCACACATAGAAACAAATTGGAAATTGTATTAATTCAAAGATGAAAAAAATGCACACTTTGGACTTTTTTTATAAACCTGACTTGACAACAAACGTCGAAATAAATATTCTAAATAAAAAATATGCTAGACTTTTAATTGGTATTATAATTATTCTCTATTTATATCATAATGGAAAATGCTAATTGACTCTAAATTACCAAACGACAAAATTAAATTTAAAATTTGCTACAAATGTATCAAATTTTGAATAATTCTTCAATTTCTTTCCTAATTTGCATTATTGACACCACCACCTGCTCCTTATCAACCCAACCACAAATTGAGTACTTTAGGATTGATTGTTGTCGATCTCTATCTAATTAATTAAAAATTTCATCCCTCGTCTTATTTTTCTCATTAGGTGTATTGTTAAGCTTTCAAGACTCTCAACCATTGCCTTTCGCCTTGGACAGTCATTGCCCTGGTACCTGCTAAGACAATTGACTTGTTTCTAAAATATATTTCTATAAAGTACTTTATGATGGCTGGCTATATGTGCATATGTAATGTCATGTTGCATATGTAATTCCATAGCTTTGTATTCCTGTTTTGAAATGTCAGCGAATCATTCATCGGATTGGACAAGTTGGATAAGGATTGGCCTGTTCAGTCTCTAGAATTTGCACAACTAACAAAGCATTGCTAAGACATCAGAAGAGATAGTGGAATATACCCAATATGAGAACTAGCTTGCCTAACTGAATAAAATTAAACTAGAATCAACCTGAAAAGGGAAAAGGTATAGAAAAAGGAATGGGAAAGGGGGAGAAGGTGCACTATAAGTAGATGTTGAAATTGGGTAACTTTGTGCTCAATGTTGCTTTTGGCAGAGGCAAAAACAAAGCTTTGGATTTGGTGGGTTGGACTATAAGCAGATGCTTGTGGAAGCTTGGTTGGAGATGAATCATTGGCAAAAGTGGCATACCACATAGGCAAGGACAAAGCTTGCTAGTTGGCACAGGACATATATTTTTTTGGTGGCGGTGGGAAGCACAAACATTTTTTGGGGGGGATGGGAGCATTGAGGGTTGGTTTTCTCTAAGACTCAATTCTTGAAGGCTGCCTTATGTATTATTAACTAACGACCAATAATGACATGGTTTATTTCTATAAATAAATTGAAATTGTTAGTAAACAAATTTTATTTATTAATAACTACATGTTAATAATGGTCCCATATGAAATGAAAGTATTGATAATCTGATTAATTTTGTTAATTATTTTATATCAACATGACATTTCTATTATTAAATAGTGATTGCATACTAATTATTTAGTACAAATATATTGAAAATCGGATACTTTTGTACTCTAGTAATGCTTGAATATTTTAATACAACGTACTATGATCATAACTATTGATGATTTAAGTGTAACTATGTGAGATTCATTATTATTCCCCATCACATTTTAGTTATACCTTACTATTATGGAGTTATCTAATCATGGTTTTTGAAAGTGGCTGCTTAGGTCACATATGCAACCACCAAGGTGGATTTAGAAGGGGATTGAATAGCACACTGGACATGGTGGTCCCTCTTTAGGCAGCAAGGTGCATCCTGCATAATTAAGAAAATATTATTGGTTCATTGGAATTGATTTACACTGAACCACGTTAACTTAAACCCAAGCTATCCTATTTTCTGGTCAGCTTATTAAGTTTTAGCTAAAACACTTGTTTTGCAAGTGATAATCATTTTAGGTATTAATTATATACATATTACTTACATAAACATTTTGGTTAACTTATTATGTTTTAACTAAAGCACTTGTTTTGCAAGTGATAATCATTTTAGGTATTAATTATATACATATTACTTACATAAACATTTTGGCTAACTTATTATGTTTTAACTAAAGCACTTGTTTTGCAAGTGATAATCATTTTAGGTATTAATTGTATACATATTACTTACATAAATATTTTGGTTAACTTATTATGTTTTTAACTAAAGCACTTGTTTTGCAAGTGATAAACATTTCAGATATTAAATATATACATATTACTTAGATAAATACGATCTTTCTAGATTTTTGATTAATATTCACATTATTAATGCAAAGCATGAAATTTCATTTCTTCTAGATGATGATCAATAATTTGTTTTAGTTATTCATTAATATCATTCAGTTTTGAGCATAACCTTTTTGTTCTTTCCTATTTTTTTAATGTCTTACACTTTCCATTTGGCACAAAGTGAGTACTCATCTAAGAGTGCAGCCTTGACTTAAAGTGTCCAGGAATTCTTGAAGTTGATGTTCTGGGATTATTCTTACCAGTCCCATGACCTTCCTTCATTCTTAGAATGCATACCTCTTCCCATCGACCCCAGATGAGTGGGAAAGGAGTGCCTTATAGGGCCTGTGATTTCCAAATTAGGCAACAAGGACTATAGATAGCAATATTCCTCCTATTCTCCTATGTGAGCGCTATATCCACTTGATAACATGACAATAAGCTCTAGTTTAATGTTGTTCCTATTTGCTTCTAATTCATTTTTGCTCCATTTTGCCTACTATGATCATTGCTTGTGTCATGTCTATATTCTCTTACTGTATAATTTTATCTTCTTTCTTGAACTTTCAGGCCAAATCATAGTGAGAGCATCTTTTCTTCCATGGAAACCATTATGACAGTTTTATTGGAAGAAAGTGATTACATCTCAGAAGGACTTCTCTTCTGCCTTTTGGATGTTGTTAAAATTGATAATAAAGTAAAATATTGCCCTAATTCCATATTTTATCCATAAACCATTATGACAGTTTCTGATGTTTTTGCTTTTCTGCTCAGAACACATTACCAATTGCTCACAAGCTCGCAGAAAGAGTAATCACAGCATGTGCCTCAAAACTAAAACCATATTTAGGGAAATTTGTTAAGCCAAGGGTTTGCTTAAAAGATTACAGCAAAGTTGTTGCTTCCATAATCGAAGGAAATTATGATTTTGGAGGGCAAAATGCCGTAAATTCTGCCAATGTTAAGGTGTGACAGTCTTTTATCTAGATATTGGCTGAGACCTTTCCTATTTAATGCATTTACTTTTTATGTTTATAGCTGCTAATTGTAGCATCCTAAGGCACTGTTCGAAATTAAAGTGAACATTTCCACACAAGGAACAGGGTTTCTAAATGTTAATAGCTTTTGTGATAGCCTGGACATTGCATGTAAATGTAAACTAAGACATTATAAATTAGGCTAAGGGGCTATTTAATTTGTTTAAATGACATACTGCATTTTGTTGTTTAGGAACTAGCAAATACAAAGAGAGAGGGCTCAGATGGTGAGACTCTTAACATTACATCTCCAAGACTAAACCCGGCTGAGAGTTCTGATAAATTTAGATTAAAAGTAGGTTGTTCTTATGGCTCAAATAATTCAGGAACAAAACCAAAAATGCTGGCAGCTGCAAAGCGTAAGATTGTTGGGGAAGTTTCATCTGTAAAGCAGAACTCAGAGAAAGATGTTGCAGGAGAGACGAGGAAGAAGGTATTTGTGCAGTAAATTTCTGTTCTTGCTTGCCCTTATCTATGAAGATATCCCACAGCTAATATCTTTATGCCTTATCACTTTCATGGTAATGCTTGTTATATTTGGCTTCTGAATATTATAGTGTTGACCCAGTTTTCTGACTCTCAGATAAGAAAACTGGATGAGAGATTAGTTGGTGATAGAATTCAAGTATGGTGGCCGGATGATCAGCAGTGAGTTTTTATATATATGTATATATTTTAGTTAGAAATTGTTAAACAAATTATTTTCCATTTGTTTGATCCTCAGGTTTTACACTGGCACGATTAAGGAGTATGATCACGTCACTAAAAAACATAAGGTGTGGAGCACTTTGAATTGTGAATCCTCAATGGGTTTGCTTCTTTTTCTTCTTCTTTGTTTGTTAGCATACTAAATTTTGTTTTAATTTTCAGGTCTTATATGATGATGGGGACGTGGAGATACTTTTGCTCAAGGAAGAGCGTTGGATGTTTGCCAGTGAAATAAGAACATCTCCAACGTGTGATTTTGCAGTAAGTTGTTTTGCCCAATATCATTTTAGCCGTGTGATTTTTTGAGGTCTAATTCAGCAGATTTATTTTCTTCAGGATGATGCAAAAGATGCTATTGATGCTTCTTTGGACAAGTACGTGTTAATTTGAATTTTTATTGCATGAGTTTTCCATTTCAAAGATATGCATAACATAAGTCCATCTTTAGATTGCATAGCTATTGCTATTATTGAAGATGTTAATTGTTTATGACCTATTTGTTTTATCTGATCCATTCTCGTTGGATCTTTCACATCTCAGCAAAGCGGTAAACACAAAATCAAATTCTACAGCTGGAGAAACAAATGTGCAGACAGTGATCAAGAGGTTAATTAACTTTCTTTAAACATATTGACTGCATGATGATGAACTTTCTGGATAACTCCCTTACATGGCTATTGGTTCAAATTTCAGTACTGTTGCCAGTTCTGAACTGCCAAAGCGAAAAGGCCGACCACCTAAAGTTGGAAGGTCTATCCAATCTAAGTTGATGGAAGATGTTTCTCCCAAGGTTGAACAGAAGCCTTTGTTCAAGGATATGCATGAACCTAGAAGCAAAGTCACTGAACTTGGCTTCACTGAACAGAAGCCTTTGTTCAATGATGAGGACATACTGAGAAGTAAACAGAATGAATCCACTAAACTGGATCAAAAACCAAAGGATATACCTTCCCTGAATGCAAGTGGTGGAGAACCAAAGACGAGTTTAAATCCCCAAAAACAGAACAGCTAAGATTGGAGAAATGGAGGCATCTCCTGCAAAGGAGAGCCTGGCTCCATCAGGGAAAGCAGAAAGCGAAGAGAACTGCAAGGCGCAAGGGCATACTTTAAGAGTTAAGATTTCAAATTTTATAATCATTTTGGTCACTGAACTTGTTTCAGGCTGTCTGGTTTATTCGTCTCTATCCAATTACTCCAAGGAGTTGTAGCATCAGATGATTTTTAATCTGATTGGTTTTTGTTGTTTTTATTCAGTTCAGTTATATTTGCTAGTTTATTTACATTGAAGGATGCAAATATTCCTTCTTGCAGTTACAATTACTTGTGCGGAGATTCAACCTTAAAGAATGTCATCAAGCTTGAAATTTGAATTTGAAAACCCAACTTGATGTTAAGTTTGCATATGGAAAAGTAGTTTGTTCTTTATTGTAGTTTAGTTGTTTCTTTTGAAATGTAATCTTAGGATCTCTAGTCAATATATATAGGATTGTCACTGCTTGATTCCTAGAAGTCTGTTTTGAGGACTTTTAGGACACTACTCATTCTCTAAAGGTAAAAGCATAACCATTCATGGATTTATTCGATATCTAGTTAGAATCATTATATCCCTCTAGTATATTTGGATATCTCAAGTAGTGTAATCTATAGCTCATTGCATGTTTGAAATATCTCAACACTCTCACTAGGGTTTTCTAATCATTACTACTTATATTTTCTCAAAATGCTATATCAGAGAGAGTGCAGCTCCAATGATATACATGAGAGTATGCATGTTCACACGGACTACAGACTAATACAGTTGGTTTTTACATGTGGTATTATTGTAATGGGTCAAAGGATCGATTCCTAACGTATGTGAAATATATTGCGGGTCACTTTTATGTAAAGGGTCACTCGATAAAGTGTCTCTTGATTTATCTCCAACTTTTATGTAAAGGGTCATTCGATAAAGTTTCTCTTTATTTATCTCCCTTTCGTATTGCATGTGATAGTCTTGGAGGAACCACCGAGGTGTGAATTATCACCTTTGTTGCAAGAAAATAGATAGGTTTTTTTTCCTAATTCTATTAACGCCTTAGAAGTTTTAATCACTAGTATTACATCTACTAAACTAACATAGAGTTAATAAGGAAAAAAAAAACAGAAAAGAATTATGTAGAATTTTGTTACCGATCGAAACAGCATTGCTGTGAGAAGGGAGGATAGCTATACTGATCCATACTTACAAATAATTGGTAGAAACAACTGTGTGACAAGGGAGGAGTTATACTAATTTAGTATACTTTAAATAATTGATACAAGATTGACGTCGATCTCACAAAGATGTAATATCGATAGTGATTGGGGTCAATTTTTAATAAGTGTAAAATATTTTATTGGGTGCTTAACCTCCTTTAAAGGGCTGTCATGTTAGAACAAATATCCCCATGATTTTCTCCTTTTTAGAAAGTGTGGGACTGCCTGACGGCTTCCTTTTGCTTTAATAGTAGTCTTGGGGTCAATTCTCATTGGGTGCGAAAATGCTTCACTGTGTTCTTGCCCTCCCCATGCAAAGGATTCCTACGCTAGGGTAAAATGTTCCTTTCGTGATTTACCTCCTTTCAAAGTGTGTGGGGCCACTTGGAAAGGCCGCTAAGGTGACATCTTCACCTTTTACTGCAATAGTTTTCTCGCTTGCACGGGATGATATAGTTAGTACTTGGATGTGATGTTATTGCAAAAGAGCACGAGGTTAATCCCTAGAGTGTGCATAATGTCTCACTGGTCACCTGGCCTATGTAAAGGATCATTGAAACCCCCCATAGTTTATCTTCCTTCCAAATCAAGTGAGACCATCTTAAAGGGACTCCCGAGATAAAAGTTATTACTTTTTACAGTAATATCGATGAGGAATTGACCATGTTTTTATTAAATATTTGAAAGCATGGGAGAACATCCATTTGTTGATATTATCACTCTAATAGCAATTAACATTCCAACTAACGTGATCTTTGTCCCATACAAGTATTCATTTTGGTTCTTTATTATTGGATGATTATCAATCACAAAGTCAAGTTGAGAATCTATGCATTAGCGACCACAGGCTAGGTCCAAATTGGATCCGACTCAGATTTGTAACTAGGTCAAACTCAGCTCGGATCTATAACCTTGGGAGGCCCAAGGGTTCTTTCTTTTTGTTTTCATTTTGTTAGTATTTTATTTCTTATCGAGTCTAATGGATTTCTATTTTGTGTAGGTTAACCGGTCTCCATGAGCTGACCATAACATTCATATGGGCGTGGGGCTAATAAGGGCAAATAAATAGAGAAACCAAGGAGAAAATGTAGTTTTTTATGTCCTGGTTGTGTCTCCTCAATGGGAAGAGCATGTGTTTGACAGAACTCAGTAATGCTCCGGCCATGTCATTTTGCATGGGCATGTGTGAATTTTGTCCTGATCGTGTCATTTGACATGACCATGTTCCTTGGAAGTGCAGAGTTTAATTTTAGGCCGAGTGCAACCATTCACTGGCCTTGTCATTTTACACGGTCGTGCTCCCGTCTGTGCTCCTAACCTCGTTGACTCCACTCTTCACACAGAACTCAACATTGACCTGGTCGTGTCCAATGACACGGTCATGCCCTCCAAATAAGATGAGTTGTGCTTAGGCCATGTAATTTGACACGGCTGTACCAAACACTACAATAGTAATAGAAGCACAGCCGTACTGAGATCGTGTCAAATAACACGACCGGGCCTACATTTTTGTCAAAATAAAATACACAGCCGTGCCAATCACATACACGGTTGACACACACTTTAAGTTATATCTTTTCTCTCCTTTCTCCCCTTTTCTAATCTTCTTTCCTCTTCTAGATCTAGATCTTGATTTATCCCTAAGCTCAAGATCTTGCTTTCTAGAATAATCCTTACCTTCTCTTCCTCTACCATCTCCTTTCTTCCTTCCTAAACATTAATCCCCTTCTCTAAAAAAATCCTCCTTTTCCTTCCAATTCTCTCCTTTTTCTTCCCCATTCTTGTAACAATGTCTAACATCTTAAAATGTTTTCATAGGAGCAACATATCAAGTGGTGGAGGAGATGATTCAGATCAAGCCAAGGGAAAGGGAAGGCAACTGAAAAGTTCAGGGCAACCTTAAAGGGAAAACGAACGTCACACGACGAGGGTAATGAAGAGTATTATGACATTATTTTGCACAATGAAAATAAAAAATTTAGATATGACACTCTTGTTTGTCATAAACTTATTTGTACTCGTTATCCTGATCGTTATACAATGGATTTATTAGAAATTAAAGATGCTATAGATTGGATTGATTTCATTAATCTTAGGTATCCAACCTACCCTCGTACTACATTGAAATTCTTTAGTTCACTTGAGTGCCACTGGAAGGATGAAGTGACACTAAATTTTCATTTAATGAGCATCGATTATGTGTGAACTCTAACTGATTTTAATAATTATTTCGGGTTCCCAACTAATTGCTCGCATGAGTTTGAGGAATTTTTTGATAGTGAAGAATTTTGTGAGGAGATAGCGTCATTCGATGAACCCTATAACCCTTCGAAGTCCAAGGCATCATTACTCGAAAATCCAGTCTTCTGTTATCTACATTGTACAATGAGTAAAACCATATTTGGTAGAGCCAAAAGTGATGGTGTAGTATGGAAGATAGAACTTTATTGTTTATGGGTAATGTTGAATAGTATTTCTTTTGATTCAGGTTTCGTTTTCTATTAAATCTTGCACGATCTAGCAAAACATCTTCAGGGAGCATCATAATTGGGGGTTTGATTACACATATCACTATAGTTTTGGGTTGTAAGTTGTATGGGTTACAGGTTTTGCCCAGCCCTCATGGTAGCCCCAAAATTGGCATTGACACATGCATAGCTATGAAAATGATTCTGAAGGAAAAGAGAGGCTATAGTTTTATTAGAAGAAATGAATTTCCTTTTCTTCTTCCTAATCCTAATAGGCGTACAACAATTACAAACATTAAAAATTGGATCATTAAAGACCTCATGATTGACCTTGCACCCTCTCTAATGGACCATCCGGAGTCCTCTTCGCATAAACCCGAGCCTCCACATGGCCTAGAACCCTTCTACTTTCCTGAGCCTGTTAGACATTCTTTAGCGTACGGTGTCAAAGGGAGTGCGAGATTTTATTTCTCTAATTTTCGCTCTTCTTTGGATAATCTCCATGAAGAGCATAATGTTTTTTAGCAATCGTTGGATGGAAATAATGCCATAACTCAAGAACAATTCCAAGAAGTTCGTGACTATATTTTTAGAGAATATCAAATTTCCAAGGTCAGGTCTCTAAATTCTTCAATGATTGGTACATTGAGAGGGATGATAAAAGGGAATTTAGGTGAATATCTAGTCAACAATTATTTATCTTTTATAGTCTTTATGAATCATCTACCTGCTATACCTAGATTCCCTTCTAAAGCAAGATCTCCTGACCCAAGAAACTTACCACCCCCTCCCTATCCTCCATTACCCAGAGATCCTCCTCCACCATTATATTGATTTCATCAAGACAATGAAATGTTCAAGTCTGGCGGGATTATAGATATGCACATATTAGTCTTGCTTTAGTCTTGTTTCAATTTGTGTCTATTTTCATCTACATGTTTGCTTTGCTTCATTTTATTTGTTATTTTCTTTACTTTAGTCTACTTTGTTGCTTTAGACTTGTCATTTATTGACATTTGGAGTACATCAATTCACTTTACTGTTGACTTGCCCAATAACAAAAATTTCTTGCATGTTCATTATCTAGACTATGTTGTTGTGTTTTGTTAGTACAAGTATATTTAGTGAGTTATTTTTTTCTATCTCTAATAGCATAAAATAAGCATTGCTTTGTATTGAGAAAGATTTAAGGAATGACCTATCTTAAGGATCTCACCTTACTTTGCTTAAGTTTAGATAGTTGAAAACTCAAAAAACAGTCATGATTCATAGAACTTATAACTACTTGTATATATGGTGATCTCCCAAACTACATCTAGGGTACTAAATGAGGCTTGAATCATGTAAGTTTGCTCGAAAAATTGAAATATTCCTACATTTGCACTCATTTGCATTTGTAAGTGCTATGTTTGAAGCACAAAAAAAAAGAGTTGAATTGAATAAGGGATATAAAAAAAATAGTTTTACACGTGGAATCTAGTAATTTACCCCTTTGAGACCGAGTTAGGTTACTGGAGAAATAAATGCTAAATTTCCCTTGATATCGAGCACCCATTTGAGATCCAGGGTAGATTAGGAGGGATGAACCAAGAGTGTGGCAAATAAGTATCTATCGCTAGAAAAATAAGAAACACAGTTAGATGATGACTTGACTAGACTTAGGGAATGGTACTTGAAAAACTTTAGGTCACTCATCGTACTATGCATGAGAACTTAAACTTAGACCATATACTTGAGTTACTTTATGATCATGCTCACTAATGAAATTAGTTGGTAGAGCTAGATGGTTTCACTAGGGATTATGATGCACTATACAAGCATGAGTCTATATTGTAGAGTTTGCTTGATGACAAGTAAAGGTTTAAGTCTGGGGGTGTGATGTGCGTAGTTTGTATATATTTTTATTCTTATTTTAATGCACATCTACTTACATTTCTTGATTACATTCTATGCACATTATTTTATCATTATCTCAGCATTATAGAAGAAATAGAGATAAAATATGTGGGATCGAAAAGAACTTAGATATCTCCACAATGGCATGATATTGTCCACTTTGGACCTAAGCCCTCATGATTTTGCTCTTGGGCTCTACCCAAAAGGCCTCATGCCAATGGAGATATTGTTTCTCTTATAAACCCATAATCTTTCCCTTGTGTTTCCAATATGGGACTATGTTTGCAACCTTGCAACCCCAACAATCCCCCCTCAAACAAAGGACCATAGACTTCCCACGTCTGATCCTCGAACCACCAGGTCTTCCTGCCCCTCGGTCCACTCGACCTACTAGGACTTCCTGCCTGATGTCTGGTCCTCTTGATTCGAACATAGGAGCCCCCACTTTCTTTGTTTGAGGTCAATATTGTACCCACATGGTTCAATCAGACCATAGCTCTTGTACACAGTCGGCGGTTAAACCTTCTGGCAGTCAGGGCTCTGATACCAATTGTTGGATCGAAAAGAACTTAGATATCTCCACAATGACATGATATTGTCCACTTTGGGCCTAAACCCTCATGATTTTGCTCTTGAGCTCTACCCAAAAGGCCTAATGCCAATGGAGATATCTTTTCTCTTATAAACCCATAATCTTTCCCTTGTGTTTCCAATATGGGACTATGTTTGCAACCTTGCAACCCTAACAAAATACGCCTCAGAACTACACCAAGAAGAAGTAGAGGTTGGTCATGTCTCTTGGCATGACCATGTCTCCCCAGAATCAAAAGCCAAGACGTAGCCGTGTTCCCTACATCTAGGGTCGTGTGTCGTCTAGAGCCCAAAAGGGGCACAACCTTATGGATCTACACGATCATGCCTCCCATCTGTGAAGAAGACTTGACATGGTCGTGCCCCATGGCATGACCGTTTCTCTAAACAAATAGAGAATTGGAACTAGCCGAAGCTAGTAGGGAGGTAGCTGTGTGGATCTACACGATCGTACCTCCCCTGACATGAAGATTGAGGTCACAGTCGTGCCTCGAGGTACGACTGTGTTTCCTCTTTCCCAGAATTTCAAGACACGGTTGTGTTTAGGGAACACAGTCGTTCCTCCTCAAAACTGATCTTCCAAGACCTGGCCATGCCAAGTTGGCACGACCGTGACACAACCCATGTCTCATTCAACCGTGTGTGCTTATAAATAGGGGAGTTCTTCCCCCTTTCGAGGGGAGGAGAGTTTTCCCCTTGGGGGAGACTCAAGGTCAAGATCTACACTTCATCCAAGCCATATTCAACGATCCAAGACCATTTCCATCTTCTCCGGACACAAGGATTGGATCCGAAGATTTGACACCGCACTTGGATAAACTTTCCTTATCTTTTCTCTCTTGAATTGCTTAGGAATCTTGTAATCTTAATGTCTTTGGATTCAATTATCCTTGTCATAGAGTAGATCCACTTGTTTTAAGATTAAGAGAGTAATTGTAACGTGAGATTGATGTGAACTCTATGGATATGCTAATTTCCCTTCCAATGATGTATTTATGCCTTGCATCCATTTGATTGAATGTGTGTGTGATGTGTTTATGTTTAATTGATTGAATATATAGATCACTCACCCCATAGAGGGGATGCCCTAGATCGTATACCCCGGGTGGCGGGGGCATGACAAGGGCTAACCTTTTAACCGGACTTTCGAAGACATTGTCTTGAAAGGGAGAGTGATTCTCTATATGAAAGGACTTAAGTATGCTTAATGGGTTGTTCCTTATCTATGTTAATAGGTATATTGCATAATCTAGGATCGTAAACTCGAGGAGCCTTATGTGACAAAGGGTAATCCTTTAACTGAGCATCCTAGGTTATCTCCAATACCTAGGGACATTGGATAGTCAAGGGAGCAACACTTTGGTACGACCGTTGCATGGGAGTATCATGACTTAGTTATATTTCCTATATTGCATAAGAATAGAGGGTAGGAGATGAGCAATCCATAACATATTGATCAACATTACAATGAAACCGAACCCTAGAACACTCAACTTGACCTGCTCCCCTCAAAATTTTCTTTCTCTCTCTTATTCTCTCAACTTAGTTCGTGAGACTTAACTAATATTTTGATCGTCAAGCTAGCTAGCCGTGTGACCTCACTAGTGTCACTAATTTCTGTGGGATTGATATTTTATTATTTGTGATAAAATCGTGCACTTGCGGTTACGTATAAGAGAAAGTTATTAAAATTAGTCTTTGTATGAACATGTGACAATCATGAATCTTTATTCCAAACTTTTTTAATCTATTTATATCCACACATCGGACCATATTTGAGGCATATCTATTGGAAAATTTGATTTCTTTCAACCAAGTACATAATACTTGCTTTCCTTCTTTGTCCAGTATATAATAAGCTTTTGGATATTGACTAGTTGTTTCGTTCTGATACAAATAATGTTTGTTAACTAATTGTTTTAATTCCTTATGTGATTTTGCCATATCTTTAGTTTTTCTATAAACATTTATCAATGTATTGAAGATATTATCAAAAAAAAATTCTTAACATGCATCACATCTAAATTATATAAAATTAGCAAATATTTTTAATATTGTAGCTTCCAAAATATATATTTTTCCCTCCAATCGTACATGCACATTCTAACAATGTACTTATTTATTTCATTAAGACCATCCTGATATACTGGTAGAGATACAAAGCTATCAATTTTGTTAATAACTTCTTCTCTTGACTTTATTTTTGGAGGAAGTTTCCTGACCATTTCATTCTTTTTGAAATTTATCTTATTTTGCTTGAATAGGTGATCAACTGATACAAATTTACGATGATTATCAAACTAGAATATCTTCTCCCTACAAAACAATGAAAATACATCAGACTCACTCATACAATGTAGACATGCTAACTTGTCAGTTATGCTCCATCTTGACAACATTGAATATGTTGAAAAATCACTAATCGTCCATAACAAAGTAACATATATTATAAAAATTATTTTACTTGCAATGTCATAAGTCTCCATCCTACATTTCATAAATGATTCAATTCTGCAATTAAAAGTTGTAAAAAAGAAATATCTATTTACTCTTTTAGATTTTGAGGATCTGAAATAAGTATAGTAAGAAAATTAAATTCGTCTTTCATGCACATTCATGACGGTAAGTTATATGGTGTTAATATAACTAGCCACGATGAATATTACTGTCTATAGCTCCCAAATGACTGAAATTCATTTGCAGAAAGTCCAAGTCTCACATTTATAGTTTCATTGCAAAGGAGGAAAATATTATAGCAAGATGTTTTCATGCAGGGGAGTTACAGGGAACATACATTATATCTCTTTTGTTTACATGCTCATGATGCCACCTCATGTGGCTTGCTGTTGCAGGAAATGCATACAAGCGTTGAAGTCTAACACTTAACGGGAGTAATACATAACTTTCAATGGAATATTTTTCTTCTTCTTCTTTCCGGGCATGCGACTATACTGCTTATAATGAGGGTGATTACATATCTTGCATTTCATTAGTTCACTATCTTTATTCCAAAAGATCATGTAGTTATTGATATAATAATCAATCTTCTCTACAGGTAAACCTAAACCCCTTACTAATTTCTTTGTACTATAGAAGCTATCAATCATTAGGTGATCAATAGGGAGCAACTCAGACATCAATTGACACATGCCATCATAACATCATTCAGAGAAATGATGTTCTTCCTTAATGTTCAATAATTTTACAGTAGTTGATGGTTGAGAATGTCCAGAAGGAATGTCTTTCCACGCTTCTCTTTCACTAGCATTTAACATGCCATATAGTTTCTAAACTTCTGGTGTTGGTATTTCATTTGCTTGGTATGATTGATCAACTATATTAATTGCATCGTAAACTATTGATTGGATTGTATTCACATGCCTTAATGATTCCTGTAGAGAAATCGGGTAGGATGTTATAGGCCGACCGACGACCACTCGACCATTATGTCGCCAACTCGGTCACACAAAATGTAGCTACTGACCTATTCTTCACTTGACTTTTAGGTTGTCGGAGAGGCGCACTATGTTCGATCGGCTCTTAAGTCCGATCGGCAAGGGCGGTGGGCCAGGGTAACTTAGTATTTGACTTTTAACCTCATCTGCAAGTTGCAGAGGATGGTTGTTCTGACGGTCTGGTCGTTCTTTCACGTTCGACCGGCGCTGAGGGCTCGCTCGGCCAACCCTGCCTAGTCCGCAGTCTCGTGGTCCATCTGACCTTGCGGCTTTGACCATTTGACTTTGACTTCCATGTCATCCGGTCCTCGTTGCTTTGACCCGCTCTTGGGTGGACCCCTCTTTATCACCGCATCATCTGGTAAAATATTCTAAGGCGATGAAATCATTTTCTAACTTATTGTACATCTATGCTTGATTCATATATATTGTATTCTATTGAGAATAAAAGTTTCATCATTAATAAACGTGTAAACTTAACATGAATAAAAAAAACTATTGCGACATTTTAGTTCTTAGATATACAAGGAAAAAGAACCTCATTTTTTCAGTAAGGATATTCTACATAATGTAAATACTCTACTAAAAAGTTTGATTTTAGTTCTAAATAATCAATATGTAGAATGAGAACAAGTAATTACAACATTACTAAATGTGTAAAACTAAACATGCATATAGTTTAAACCTAAGTCTTAAACTACTTAATACTGTTAATAACATTTAAATTTAAACTAAACATTAAGTTTGAACCTAAAAAAAACACAGTATACCTTGAAATCGTGTAGATCAGAAAATGCAGCAGTATACCTGAGGATAAAAAAAAATTAGACATATTACCTTAAATACAATATGAGATTAAATAATAACTAATCAACATTGTTGTCTGATTAACCGCGACTAAGTTTGCAGCTAAGGCTAGTTGAGACTAGGGGCGGTCAAGCTTATTGGCATGGCTGATCTTGCGACCGAGCTTGCGGCTGGCCAAGATCGTTCTTGGCTGAGCTCATGACTGACTAATCTTGTCGTCGGCCAAGCTCGACGCCGGTTTGATCTCTCTGTCAGCTGATCTCGCGGCCAAGCTTATTGTCGACCTATTGTGTTGCCACGCCAGTCACGACTGGCCACGCTAGCCACGGTCAGTGACGCGCAGCCGTGGTCGGCCATGCCAACTGCGGCCCCCTCAAGGTCGCTTGAGCGAGGCCCGTGCCAGAGGAGAGGGAAAGATCTAACTTACCCACGTGCTGGAGAATGCCGTGTGTGCTGGAGAAGTTGTTGGCCAACAACCGGAGTGAGAGAAGAGGAGAGTTCAGGAGAAAAGATAGAGGAAAAATGGTTGGGAAAACCTAAAATCGTGAATTTTTCGATGAAATATGAATACCGTTGCAAACTGGGGACATAATTTATGGTTTCCCGTCGCCTCAATAGCGATGATATTAGTGAGGGAATTTATTTTCCAATGCTAATTAGCAACAAAATTTGTTTTCCGTTACTAAGTCCATTGCTATTCACTGGTTTTTTATAACGAGGACCAAAATTGAAAAAAATACAACTTGCGACAATAAAAATATAATTCCCTCAAAGAATTAATACACTTGGCGTTTTATGCATTCACGCCAGTGCAATGCACTCTAATATATACTACATCCCTTTGTCTGATCAAGAAAGATCAATCTTACTCCTACAAATTGATACAGTTGGTAACTATATAGATAATTATTATAATAGGTCTTGGGATTAATTTTTAGTGGGTACAAAATAACCTATTGAGTACTTGACCTCTCCTATACAAAGGGTCATTGTGCTAGGATAAAATGTACTCCCCCTCGTGATTTATCTGTCTATATCTAATTGGGAGGTTATCGATACTAGGCCAATTGAGATGAATATTATCACCTTTTGCTCCAAAATAAAAATCAATCTTTACAACGCATCATCGATAAGAGATATGGTTGATTTCAAGATATGATAATATTTTACCTGCTTGTTACGCTCAAACTACCGAGACTGCTAGACTAATATGTCAGAAGTCACTATACTTCTAGATTTACTCGGAGCAAATAAGGAGAATAATGTCAATCTTTAAAATTAATCTGACTAAAGGCATGAATACCTTGATTAAAAAAAATCAATCTTTCATTAGAAGGTCAATATCTAATAAGGTCTTTCATTAAAAGGTCAATATATAATCAGGTTGCTGTTATAGCAAAAGAATATATTGTGTATTATTTATTTATTTATTATAAAATAATAGACGGAAGAATTTAAA
The DNA here is from genome assembly GCF_018446385.1 of Zingiber officinale. Taxonomy (NCBI): domain Eukaryota; kingdom Viridiplantae; phylum Streptophyta; class Magnoliopsida; order Zingiberales; family Zingiberaceae; genus Zingiber; species Zingiber officinale. Next base: position 110,864,060 of record NC_055993.1, on the reverse strand, counting down.
AATCCATATATCATTTTTTGAATCATTTTTGTCCTTTCCACACCCAAAATCCGTACCACATCTCTCCCAACAATGTCAATCTTGCGGCCGCAATAGAAGCAACTTATGGTCGTGAGCAGCCTCGCTTGGGGGCAGTGTGCGGCCTCACTCGTGACTTTATGACTACGGATGATCTCGCAACCTTGCTCAAGCTAGCTATTTTTTGTTTTTTCTTTTCCTCTACTTTACTTTCACTGTTCTTTTACCTTTTTTTCACTTAGGTTTTTTTTTTCACCTCCTCTCATTTATTGTCAATCACCAAAACTAAGCGTAGCTCAAATGTTAACTGCTCAATCACCAAAACGGATTGGTTAATGTGGTACACCAATGAGTTAACTGCTCAATCACCCCCACTTGAATCCGATCAAACACAAAACCGCTTCGAGATTCGCGCCGCGGGGATCGGACGGCAGATGAGGTGCCGTCGTGGCATTCGCTTGTCGTCAAACGGTAGCCTCTCGGGAGGACTCACATTATAACATTTCCCTCTCGACGTCCATGCGATCGATGGTCCAGTCGGTGAGTCGGACTGCGCGTGTACGACAGCTTCGTAGTCAGCGTCCAATTTCCATGTTGGCCCCCGAACATGCTCTAATTCAAATTATGTACGACGGTGAAGCCACACGTGCGAAATGGGCGATAAAAGGTTGGCGAACCCTAGAACTGGATGAGAGAGAGAGAGAGAGAGAGAGAGAGAGGCGAAGGGGGAGGCGTGATTCTACCACTAGACGTTTCTCCTTTTTTTTTTTTTTGAGATTTGCTTCTTTGTGATATTTCTCCGTTTTTTGGATTTGCTTCTGATTGATCGACGCACGAATCGTCTTTGTTTTGAATTTATTGGGAGGTGATCATTTAGGCTGACAGAAGAGAGTGAGCACGCAGCGGGGAGGGCATCGGGCGCGGTGACTTCGCTGTTGCGTGCTCACTGCTCTGTCTGTCATCCCGATGATCTCTGCGCCACCGGCACGGCACGGTTCCCCGCTGCCCAGATCTACGTCCTGTTCGTTACTCTGCGTGGAGGAATGGGACGAGAGAGATGGAATGGTCAAGCCCTGGCTACGATTTGCACGCTTGCGATCTGCTTTATTATATTTTATTTGATCTTTTCGGTTTCGCCTTCGTCCTCGAGCTTGGGGGTGCAGGCTGTGCTACATTTTAACTCATGCCAGTTAGCCTACCTTCCTCCTCTGTCTTGTAGAGTGTGGTTTCCGAGGAGGCTTCGGCATGTTATTACAGGGTGTATTTGTGTCTCGTCTTGAACGCTTCTTCACTTTTGTTTTTGTTTTGCTCGATTTAGACATTAGGCCGGATTGGAACGCGAATTTGAATGAAAATAGGAAAGAAAATCTTTTGATTGAATTGGGCCTGGAAGCGTGACTTCCGAGGAGAGTTCTCGCATCGGGGAAAGGAAGAAACCAGTTTGCATACCCGTACCGCCTATTCCTGCCATCTGTTCGAATTTAACGGAATTCACTGTTCTTCTTTGTTTATATTTGTATTCATTAAAACAGAAACAATTTCCTTTGCTTGCTTTGTTTCTTTGTTTTTTTTTTGTTTTAAATTCTTCCTGCAGATTGATGTACTGATTTCTAGAGTTCGGCTGTCTGCGTCTCCGTACACTATTTTGTCCGAAGATGGAAAGCCACATCTTCATTTTGTGATTCAGAAGGACCCTCCCGCTTGAAGACCCATCACGAGCAGGTTTCAATTTATTTGTTGGAAATATTTATTTGGCCGGTCGTACGTTTGCTAATTTTTGGCTGGAGGAATGTATTCTTTGAAGATGCTCCAAGAGACCTTGTTGAACCGACTTTTTTTTTCCCCCGTCTGGTAAAGGTTCGAGCTACATCAATTATGAACGGAACGTAGACAGCAACCAACATCCCTCGATGAAGGTAAGGAGAGAACTTATTGAGGCTACTTTCTTTAATTTGGTCATGTTTACACGAATACATGTAATATTTCTTACAAAATCTCTTTTTTCTAGGAAAACAGACGTTAATTTTTTATATTCTTCATTATACAATAGTGAAGAAATTGTTCAGGAACATCTCTCACTTTAAGGTGAGAAGAAAGCTTCTTGTTGCTTTCATTCTTTGGTATGTTTTACAAAACATATAATTCACATGCATGCTTCTTTAATTATGGGGTCATTGCTAATTGGGTCTTTTAATTGAATGAAAACATCCAGATTTGCTGAAGAACAGAGAATAAAAATATATAAATTCTGTGTGCTACTTATCGAGAACTTCCAAGTTTGCACAAAATATTGACAATTTATTTGATTACTCTTTTTAAACCATCAGATACCATACTGGTCCGTTTAATATGCTTTGGGATTTTGCATCAGCTCACCTGGATATGCAATCAAATTATTCAAACTCTTAAGGTATATTGAACATAAATAAACATACCTAAAGTGAAAGTATATTGATTTAATGGGGGAATACACTGACGACACATAGGTGTTAACTTTCACAGTCAAATGCGATGAGTTTTGGTCTGTTTTGTAATGTCTCAAGATATATATTGGTTAAAACCAAACAGTTTTATTGGACATATTCTTAAAAATAATTATACATAAATTAATAAAGGAAAATTGGTTGTTATGAAAATAATTGAGACAGAGACATCTAGGGATCACTTTAATTTTAGCTATATAGCTAGTTTTTCCTATGTTGCTTTTGTTTCCATTTTGTGGCATTTTTCATGTTTGGGCTGGAAAGAAGCTTAATTATTATGTGTAATCCTAGTGCTTTTATTTTGGTATAATTGAACTGACAGAAGTTATATTGCTATCTTTTCGTTTTCTGCAATTGCACAGTTGGTTCATTGAGCTTATGGCTAATTAGGTCAGTATACCAAATTGTTTTATTATATGCTATCCTTTGTTGAGTTTATCTTGGAGTATCGTTGTTTCCTTGTCACTAAAAAGAAGGTTGAGAACACTATTACCTACCTGCACTTAAAAAAATGTCTCATAAGATGACAGATTTTGTATCTTCATAGACTTTATGTTGTTCCAGCTTGAGGAAATAGGTAGCATAATTTATACTATTTATCATCTTTAAGTAATGCTTTATTGAAAATAATTTTTATGCTAATGTAGAGTAATTATCCATCTTTCTTCTGATTGTTCCAAATATTGGGTAAACTTGCAAGGCCAGTAACACCTTCAAAACAAATTCTACATTCATTAAATCAAAAATTATTTTGAAGGGTGATTTATAGTAGCAAGGATGACAGAGGGTTCATTTATTAATGCGCAACTCAAATACTCACAAGTAATAAAGATTATATTAATGTGCTATCGTGGCTAGTGTTTGAATGGAAGAGATTCTAATTCATAATCTCTTAACCTTCTTCCATTACTTTCTTAAGCTTAGTTAAGTTAAACAACACAGGTAAAGGATATGGTAAACTAGTCTTCATCACCTATTGATAATTTATTGGTCATATATAATTAAGAAAATTCTCTCAATTGTTTTCTTTGAGATCGCTATACTAGTTCTAGAGCAATATTTTAAAAATCAATTTAGATGGTAGCCTAGTCTCTTTCAAGTAGGCTTCATCTTCTTCTTTTTTTTTTAAGATAAGGCTCAAGTAGGCTTCACCTGGCCTAGGTGGTCCATTCGAAAGCCACCCAAGAAGACCACCGAGACAACTTAGGTAGCCCAGGTGGTCCCATGGATGGTCCAAGTAGTATAGTGGGGAAAATTTATTTTTTGTTTGATGCTTCGCTTACTTAAAGGCAACCATAATTTCTATCTATTCTCTATATAAAATAGTTCAACTATAATTTTCATTGATTCTCTAACTTTGATTCCCCCTACTCTCATCACCAGTGTGTTTTCTCCCTTTCCTGTGTACTTTCTGGTTAATTATTTTACTATATTTTCATTAATGTTTTCTCTTCTCACCAAGGTTTAAAATGTTGAACTATGTTAGAGTTTTGAATTTTGATTGAAATGATACTATTTTTGATATTATATCAGTGTTTTATACATAAGTCAATGTTAAAAAAGAGGAGATTGTGACTCCTATTGCCACCGAAGTGTTATACAGATTAGATGATAAAGACGAACATGCACATGAAAATCATGGTAAGCCTAGGCAGATTTCCAATGGGACTGCCTGATCACCTAGCTAGTAGCTAGGTTGTTCTTCCTTCAGGTGGATTTATCAAGAATTGATCAAGGTGGATCTCACTTGAGAGCTTAAAAAGATAGGACGACATAAATGCTCAAGTTATCCCATCAAGTGGTCCATTGCAAAATTTACTAATCTACATCCTCCACTTACAGATTTTCCCTTTTTTTATCACCTTGAACAAAATTTCTTGATTTGGCTGGATATTGCCTAGTTTAAAACTGATATCTAAAAGATCGGTCATGGTAGTTGCATATAAACCATGTTGCAAGATCACCTGCTTGCATCGTTAGTCTGCCTTACCTAGCAAAAAAAGTTTCATATGACTATCTCTTCATCCTTTGAGAAAATGATTGTTTCGTTGAAATTGCAATACACTTAAAATTTGCTGATCATCTCCACAAATATCTGAAATTGTTAGCTTTCAGGGTGTCATTTGAATTGCCTAGATGTATAGATCTACACAGATTATAGGTTTGGTAAAGGATAGAGTGGATTACGTTTGTGCAAACTGCAATCCATGAGGACATTTCAAACAAATACCAGACTCGCTACTTAACAAAACTGTCAAGCCTCCACCAAAGAAGAGATAATAGCCTCGATCCTTACAATCCATCTTCCTTAAAACCTTTATAATAACAATACATGAAGAAGGGGATGCTAGTTTACCAAATAAAGCTTTTTCCATATCAATCTTCAGTAAATAAACCTCTTCAATTATAATTTTGCACTAGTGATTATCTTTGGAGCTACTTAAAATAATTCTTTTACCAATGATTCTAAGAATGCCTATTGATAAAGGATAGTCCGGTGCATGAAGTTTCCATCAGTGTTGATATTGGAAAAGGATCGGATCATATTGGATCTATTGTATATAGTTTTATCTTGTATTTTGCAAGAGACTATTTTTACGAGTCAAACTCTTAACCTTAATGCCACATGATAGCAATTTTACTATTGCGCTAAGGCTCTGAATGCATATTGATGAGACCCAATAATAGTAGGAATGCCAATAATGAAAATTAAGAATTTAATTTTTAAAATTTAATATTTATAAGAGTATTTTGTTATGTCTTCCTCTTTAGGAGCAAAAGTAGTCTTCATGTAGCTAATTATCATATTAATATTATAGAAAATTATAGAAAATTTTTACTAGAAATTTAATTTAATTTGGTTTTGTTTCATAGTTTGTAATTAATTTCGTATAGATTATAACGGCCTTAGAAATATGTGTGATTATTAAGATTAGGGAGCTATATATATGTTTAAAGCTAGATAGGGAAAGACTCCCTTCCCGCTTTGCTAGCAAGGATAAAAGTTTAGTTTTAAGTTTTCCTTATTCGGAGAACTAGAATAAAAATGGATGAAAAGTTGATGATAAATTACCTTCAATTAGGTGTCATCAAGTTGCCAAAAGAAACTCCACAAGAGCCAGCAGCTCAGGAGATTTCTTCTTGCTTAGTGTAGGGATAGAATTTCAAGATTTCATCCCTAAGAATGAATCATTAATAGTATTTGGTTTCTCCTTCAGTTTGTGGTAGATCTTTTAAAGATAGGTACACTTTTGGTATGCGTGATGTTCATCAAACATTGGAATTGATTAAGAAGAGAATAATTATTCAATCTAAGGTTGATTTATGAAACAAAATTGATACCTCTTGGTTGTTGGTGAGTTGAGGCAAGAGTCTAAGCTTAGTTTCACTCGAGATGATGATAGGGTACCATGATTTTAGGGTTGGTAGCGTGTGCCAAAGATACACAATTAAGGAGCAATTGATGGGAGAGGCACATTGGTCCCACTTTATAGTTCATCCTAGCAGTACTAGGGTGTAAGGAACATTAAGAGGCACATTGGTCCCACTTTATAGTTCATCCTAGCAGTACTAGGGTGTAAGGAACATTAAGAGGTCCAACGGTATGAAATTGGGACATTCTGTGCTTAGTGACTAGATGTTTAGTGCTCCAGCAGATGAAGATAGAGTACCAATGACCAACAAGACTGTCACAGAGGATATCAATTTCAGAATAGAAGTGGGAGCATGTCACAATATATTTTATTATAAGGTTCTTGAGTTCACAGAAGGGCCGAAACTCCATTTGAGTGATAGTAGATGATTTGACCAAGTCAACTCATCACCATTTTTTATTGTTTCTGCTTAATGCAGCCATTGAACTGCTAATTAAGATCTTTCAGTCATTGGAATTTTTATTGTTTGAGCTTCTCTTCAGGATGATTGAATGCGCCAACCATTAAGATAACTTTTTCTATAAAATAGCTACTCATCTTGATATTTAGGATTGTAAATGAATCAATCGTTCGTGAATAAACTTGGTGTTCGGCTCGGTAAGAGCTTATTTATGTTCGTTCAATATACGCAAGATCAATTAAATAAACAAACTTGAACAGCTCGTTAAACTAAACAAATAAAGTTTGAACACATATGTGTTCAGCTCATTAACGTTCGTGAATAATGTTCATGAACCATATTCATTAATAAAACTCTTATCAATATGTTAAATAAACAATAAAATAAAATAAATAAGTTTGAATGATCAAGCTCAATGACCAATCAAACAACTAAAAGTTTAAACAATCAAACAAGCTTCAATTGAGAGCTCGATAACATCTAAATGAATATGTTGGATCGAGACACATGTGAGAGGAGGGTGAACATGTGGTTTTGAATTTTTTTTCTAATTTAAAAACAAAATACATAAGCGCAACAAAAATAAGAACAAAAAAGGAAAAAGACAATAACGCAAGCTGTTTTACTTGGTTCGGAGTTTTCGGCGACTCCTACTCCAAGGCCTAGGTTTCGCGGACCTATTGATGGGTAATCCACTAATAGTCTATTTTGGAACCACCGGAAGAAAGAATCGAATATAGAACGTATGAAAGGAAAGTGTATGTAAAATACCGAAAAATGACGAATAACGATAAGAGAATTTTTAGAAATTTTTTGAGAATTTTTCGGAGCTTCTGTGACGAGTTTCACGAGGACCAATTATGGGTCCCGGGAAAGCCTGTTTTGGTTACCCATTTAAGCGAGGAAATGTGTATTTTCTGTTGGGGATCGGACGACTGGCTTGAAGGGGGGTTGGATAGATGGCGCCCCCAAATACTCGCTTTCTACACTATTGTTAGTATGCGCAGCGGAAATCTAATACTAACTACAAATATGAATACAAAGAAAGCTTAAGACAAGAATAAGAAATGCAAACCAAGCTAACACGTTGTTTAACGTGGTTCGGAGATTAGGGCTCCTACTCCACGGCTGTCCGTAAGGTGGACGATCCCGATCCTTCGGTGGATTACTCCCCGGAAAACTTCCGGCTAGCTCAAACCTCCTTGTGGGTGGAGAAACCTCACCACAACCCTCACAAGAGCTCCTTTGACGCTAGGACACAGGTAGACTACTAATAGAGATTAACCACCTCTATTTCGTCAGACTCAACCAAGCTTCCAAAGCTTGGTTATATAGGCTATGGGTTGGAAAACCCCGCCTACCAGTCGACTGCTAAAACATGCAGTCGACTGCCCTCTGTGGAAATTCAACCGTTACATCCCAACAACTCGAATTCACACTAATCGAGCGAACAGAGACATTTTGTTCGCTGCCAGTCGACTGCCCCAGTCGACTGCACCAGTCGATTGCTAAAACATGCAGTCGACTGCTACAGTAGCGCTACAGTAACGCTACAGTACTGCTACAGTAAAACACTAAAAACTAGGATTTTACTCCGAGTACAATCTCTCTTGTACTCGTACCCTCACCCTTATGACTCACTTGATGCTTCCTTTGCAGCTTTGACCTTTTACCTTCAAGCCTACTTCCTTTGGCTCTCGTCCCTCGGATGCATTCAAGCCCGTGGCTCGTCCCCAATGCCATCCTTCGCGTATGCCTCGAAGTCGCTTCCCTCGGCCCTTGTCCTCGCTGCCTTGTCCACGGTCTCTCAGATGCTCCATCCTTCACCAGACCCGAAGCCATCAACCCGAGTCACATGTGTATCCTGCAAACCTGCACAACTCAAATACACATATCAAATACAAGGGTGAACCTAACTTAAACCTTTGCCCAAACACCAAAACACATGGTCGCACGGACCATTGGGATTGCTCCAACATTTTCTTAATTTCCTTTTTCTATTTCTTTTTCTTTCTCCCCGACGCCGTGCCCTTACCCGTGCCCGACGGTTTCCTTCTTCAAAACCCTCAACGCGATCCTTTCTTCTTCCCGATCTCTGCCCTAGAGCCTCTACCCCGATTCCTCTCCTCTGGCTGACGTGACGCCAACCCTTGATCCACCTCCGCCGTCTACCAGGTCCGACCAGTGCCGCCAACGCCTGTGCCCTAGCACCGCCGGGTGCCGCTCCTCCTCAGTCCTAGAGCCAACCTCTCCTTCTCTTCCTTTTCGAGCCGCACCGGACGGCGCCACCACTTGAGGCCGATGGGAGTAGCGCTAACACCCTTGGCGCCGCTTCTCTGCATTGTCAACCTTCCCTTTGCCCTAGCGCCGTGCCCTAGATTGGGTCCACCTGATCACCGGCGCCAGCCAAGGTGTAGCAGACAGAAGCCGAGCGCCTCAGGTCTTTTGGTTCTGTGCCCTATCTGTCGACCACTAGTTTTGATTCCGACTGGTTATTGTCTACTGTCAGGTAGGAAAAGATTAGGATAAGGCAGGTAGGGTTCTGTTTTCCCAATTTTTCGTGCTAGTGGTTTAACTGATCACATTTGCTTCTAGTTTCCAGCAGCAACTCTGCCCTTGGATCCGGTAGTCACTCCTTCTAGTAACCAACAGCCCTAATTGGGCAACAACTCTTTGATTCCATTAGCGAAAGTGGCTGTGATTTGAGGTAAGAAGTATGATATCAGATTGGTAGTGATGCGAGTTTAATTTGTTGTTGGAGGTTGTGATTGTTTGTTTACCAGTCTTTGTAGCTTGGCCAGCATTGTTCACTGGCGATCCACAACACCGGTCATTCTGTTTTGGGCAGGGAACCCCTTCGACCGTGAGCCATCAACGACCATCCTGGATTTGGGTGAATTCTTATGAATTGGTCTAGATTAGGTTGTTGTGATGGATTATGCTTATTGCAAGTTCTAATTCGTATGGATTAGTTTAAGTCGATTGAGGAGTTAGATGATCCAATTAGGGTTTATAATTGGATATGGATTTATGTTAGCATCTCGAGGATTTGATTTAGCTAATTAATTTATATGTAATTAGCTAAATCTGTATATCATGTATTACAGGACTCTGATTTGAGACGAGCATCTCGACGTTGGATTTGACTGGATTGGACCTACTATTTGAGGCGGGTACCTTGACTTATCTTTGATAATGTTATGTTGATATGTTTAGTAGGTTATAACCTTTAGTAATGATTATGCTCGTCTTTGCTTCGGTTGGTCACTACCCGATACCTGTTACATGCTTGTTTTGTTTACTTATTATGCACTGCATGTTAGCACCTACCTGATTATACATGCTTATAGGGGTAGTGACACAACCATGTGTTTATTATGTTCAGGATCTAGGTTTTTGATACCTTATCTGATCTGTGTACCTTTGATTTGGTTCATTGTCCTATGATACACGTTTTATATTTATATATAGATATTGCTATGCTGTTCAGGATATTGTCATGTTTAGTGTCATGCATCATCTCGCATGATTGCATGCTGTGCGAGAGTCTGCTCCATTATTGTCGAGCACATCTCCAGTTACATGTATCTGCACACATCACCACTCATGGGTTAGTGGTATATCAGACAGGTGTGTGGCAGTTCTGCTGTTTGGCTCCGTTGGTCTGGTGACTCAGCGTGGTAGCCGGCAGACAGTTCTGCTTTGTTTGGCTCCGCTGGTTTAGTGTAGCAGCGTGGTAGCCAACAGGCGGTTGGACTTTGTTTGGCTCCGTTGGTCCGCTCATGGGTAGTGTGACGCAGCATGGTAGCCGGCAGATATTCCTCCCCGTCATCGTGTACCGGGAGATGAGAGCATTGAGCTCCCCCATTTATGATTTGGGGTAGGAGGATAGGTGTACTCCGACAGCATCCCGTCCACTCGGTCACTCATCAGGAGCAGTGACGTCAGAGTGCACGGTTGTCACAACCCTACCCACTCGGTCTCACCATTGTGTGTGAGATGACTGACTGGCGTCAGGGGTGACCATGTCATTGGCATCATATGCATTTATGCATTTACTGATTGTGTTGTTGCATTTATATGCTGCATTTGGATGGATGCATATGTTTGACATGCATACAGGATTTATGATACTCTTGGTCTGACGACCTGACTATCCTATCCATTCTGATAGGAGGGCCTGGTGAGTACAGTTCTCTTCAGTCTTTTCTATTGTGCATCTTCCAGCTTTTGTCCAGGAGACTGTACTCCATAGTTATTACCATTTGTTATAGTTTACTATACATGTCAACTAGGTATCTGCTGAGTTGTTGAACTCACCCCCGTGGACACTATCTTTTTCAGGTACCAGGTTGTTTATGGAGTCGCTTGGAATATCCTGCTTGCCGGTCCCCACGTCACATTAGAAGACCAGTCTCCGCATTTTTTTTATTTTTATCTTGGTATATGATATGTGTGTATTTGGCTTTGTGTTCCGGTTTTGTTCCCGGAGTGTTGTGTTGTTGTGTGGTGTAAGCCTAGCAGGCTAGCAGTCTTATATTTTGATTTCCTATCATTTTCCGCTGTGTTTGGTTTTTGGTACAGCCGAGTGGGCTGTTAGATTTACATATAACTGCGTGGTTGTGTTTTTATTGTATCAGCCGAGTAGGCTGCATATAAATTGCGTGGTTGTGTGGATATTCCAGCCGCCTGTGACTGAGATATATTGTGCATGTAGAAAGGATTCAGATTGTCACCCGTACAGGGGAGATGCTGCCGGAATTTCCTTTGGCAGAGACTCCTCTGGGGCGTGACAGTGTAACAACCCTATACTTTCCTTTTAAATAATAACAAAGAAAATGACTATAAATAAAGGTTATCCAACACTTGTAATTTCTAGGATCGAGCTCGGTGTTGGGCGAAGTAGCTTCTCAACAGAGTAGCGGAGTGTTGGAACATAGATGAAACAACAGAAATGACGAAAGATCGCTAATTTTTGTTCTTGTTTTCTTGCTACTCGAACAAGCCTTTTGTCGGCTGTTGGAGGCACCTCCAATGCCCATGGAGGCGCCTTCAACCCCAGGACTTATCCCTAAAGAAACGACTTCTTATCCACGACGAAGCAACGTTCTCATCCGATTTAAGGCACCTTCCATCAGCTCCAAGGCACCTTCAGCCTAGGCGCAAGGGCGCCTTCCTTTAGCTCCAATGCGCCTTCAACCCACGCGTGAGGGCGCCTCCAGTCAGCTCGGAGGCACTTCCATCACTATTCATCTAAGATGAATTTGTGTCATTCGATCCTGCAAGTACATGTTAGCTTAAAATAAATAGTAATTTATAAAATAGAGTTAGCACAATAAATATAGTATTAATTAGATCCTATTTTCCAGATTAGAATCTAATTAGGGTCTCAATTTAGGTTTTCAAAGGGGACATAAATTAGATCGACGCCTACTATCCCCTCAACTGGGACGCGCCCTCACTTAGTCACTCTCCTTCAGTGACTTACCTCCACTTACCAAGTGTCAAGTTACCTCATTGACGTCAATCTGACCCACCAGGTCTTCATGCCAAAATTGCACATCCGAACTTTGCCAACCGAGAATCGAACATCTCGATATCCTGCTAGAATGACACATTCGGACTTCCTGCTGCTAAAATCCTACATTTGGACTTCGTTAATCGGGAATCGCACATCCCGATTGGACTTCCTATCTGGTGTCAGGTCCTCTTTGATAGGATCTCTTCGTACGGCTAGAGAGGGGGGTGTGAATAGCCGACCCCAATTGTTCGCGTTTCTTTCTACAAACTAGGGTTAGCGCAGCGGAAACTAAATGCAGAAAGAAAACAGGAGAAGAAATCAAACCTCTACGCAAGGATGTAACGAGGTTCGGAGATGAAACTCCTACTCCTCGGCGTGTCCGTAAGGTGGACGAAGCCTATCAATCCGTCGGTGGATGAGTCCCCGGAAAATCGGCTAAATCAAACTCCTTGTGGGTGGAGAAACCTCGCCACAATCACTTGCAACAGCAAGCTAAGAGTACAAGAGAATAGCAAGAACAAAATACAACAGGAATGTAGACACAGTAGCTTGCCTTCTCGTCGACTGGGGTCCCGAATGAAGTAGCAACTTCACAGACAGATGCAACAAGCAACTCAGCAGCAGCTGATCCAGTGGTGGAATGAAGCTCACGCGAAGCTTCAGCACCCAACGAGCTCAACAAAGCTCAGCAAGAAGAAGAAGCAGAAGCTTCAGGCAGGAGAGAACTTCCAGAAGGAAGAAGAAGTAGCTGAAGAAGAGAGAATCACCGAAGTCCTGTAGCCCTCTTTTATACCTGCGAAGAAGAAGAGCAGAGACTAGCCGTTGCTACGCAACGGCTAGAAACCTGGACCGATCAGGCTTCAACCTGATCGGTCTGGGGCTTGCCTGATCGGTCTCGGGGACCGATCAGGCCCTGTGCTGATCGGTCCCCAGACCGATCAGAAGGCTTCACAGAGAGTTGCCCAACTCTCTGTGTGGAATATGATCGGTCCCTGGACCGATCCCATGGTTGCCTTTCTATTCGCTTTCTGATCGGTCTGCAGACCGATCAGAAGAACCTCAGTAAGCCACTGATCGTTATCTGATCGGTCACCAGACCGATCAGATACCCAGCGTATCGCTGGATCGATCCACTGATCGATCCAGAGCTTGGGTTTTGCCCAAACCAAGTTCCAAGTCTTCCAAACCAATATCCGGTCAACCTTGACCTATTGGTATCTCATGCTTAGCATCTGGTCACTCTCTTGACCTGCTAAGACTCCCTACCAAGTGTCCGGTCAATCCCTTTGACCCACTTGGACTTTTCTCTTCGTGTCAAGTATCCGGTCACTCCCTTGACCTACTTGACCTTCTCAACACCAGATGTCCGATCACCCTTGATCCATCTGGATTTTTCCTTGCCCGGCTTTCACCTAGCTTCACTCACTAGGGTTTTTACCTGGCTTCACTCACCAGGATTTCCAATCTGCCCGGCTTCACTCACCAGGACTTTCCAACTGCCTGGCTTCACTCATCAGGACTTTCCAACTGCCTGGCTTCACTCACCAGGACTTTCCCACTGCCTAACATCCCAGTTAGGACTTTCCCACTTGCCAAGCTCCCTGCTTGGACTTTTCCCGTGCCAAGCTTCCTGCTTGGACTTTTCCAGTGCCAAGTCTCCATACTTGGACTTTTTGCGTGCCAAGCTCCCTGCTTGGACTTTCCCAGTGCCAAGTCTCCATACTTGGACTTTTCAGGTCAACCAGGTCAATCCTTGACCTAGGGTTGGACCAATAAACTCCCAACCATCTATTCCTCTCTCACATCAAGAATAGAACTCTCTCACGAGTGTCAAACATCAACATGCAATTCAACTAGGTCAACCTTGACCTAAGGTTGCACCGACAATCTTCCCAAGTCAAACATCAAAATACAACTCGAGTCAAGTCACCTCGAGTCGGGTCAACCAGGTCAACCTCGACCTAAGGTTGCACCAACAATCTCCCCCTTTTTGATGTTTGACAAAACCCATAATCAAGTTAGGTTAACCCGATAACCTAACTTAGGTTTTCCACTCATCTTCCAATGTCCAATGTTCTTTCCTTGAACATTCTCCCCTTAGGTTAACCCGATAACCTAACTTGGGTTCTCCAATAATTCTCCCCCTTTTTGACACACATCAAAGAGAATTCCAATGTATTCCTCGAACATTCCTTGACATTCTTCCCCTAGCTTAGGTTAAACCCGATAACCTAACTTGGGTTCTCCAATAACTCTCCAATGAACACTCTCCCCCTTTTTGACACACATCAAAAAGAAAAAGGAGGGTATCAAGGTCAAAAGTTTCTTCCTAATGAAAGTCCCATACCTTTCATTGAAACTCTTAATTTCCCCCTTGATACTAAACTCAACAATCAACTTAGTGATAATCCCATATCACTAATCCTCAAAAGTCTTAAGGGTAAAAACTCCCCTAAAAGTCAACTCCCCTTGACAATTAGGTAAAACTCCCCTAAAGGTCAACTCCCCTTGACCATTGCACCAACAATGTCTTTGTGAGTTCCAAACCTTTAGAAATCCAAAACACCATTTCCATAACTGAAATTTCAGACAACAGCTGAAAATCAGAAATTGGCACGCTACTGATCGGTCCCCGGACCGATTAGAAACCCATGGATCGGTCCACGCCCGATCGGTCACCAGATCGATCAGGTCTTCCTGGATCGGTCACAGGACCGATCCACACGGACCTGGACCGATCAGGGAACCTCCGGATCGGTCCACAACCTTGATTCTGATTTCAAATTTTCTTTCCCGAAATTCAGAAACCTCTAGAAAATTCAGAAAATTCGAAAATTGTGAAATTTTGAGGATACATTCCTCATAACATATACTATCATGGAAAAATAGTTTTCTATGAAAATAACTTCCATTTTTCAATCTTGATACAAAGTTCAAAAACTTTGAAATAGTTCAAGTTTAACTCAACTTTGTATCACAATGTTCAATGATGAATGCTATCGCTAGGAAAACTTCATCAAGGTTTTTCAAATCAATTTTAAAATACTTTTAAAACCATTTGAATTTAGGACCATAATCTTAGGGCTAGATGTACATGACTTGTACACAAGCTTTCCCTATGATCCTTAATTTCTTGAATTAGGGTCATCTAGGTACAAGGACAATGCACCTTGATCCTAACTCATGATCCTAATATCTCACACACATCTAAGGTGTATCAAACCACATTCAAGTCAATTTGATGTGAGATATGGGTTAAGGTCAACTTAGGCTAAGTTCTCATGCATTTTCTAAACACCAATTTGATCTCAATATCAAATTATATGTTTGTCCTTAAATCAATTTCATTGATTATAATGCAAGAGATGATGACATGGCATATAATGATATCATAAGTAAAAATATGTGCCAATGTCATGATGTCATGGCATAAAGTTTGAAAACTTAAATAAAGCATGACATATAAACTAGCCTAAGCATTATCATGACATTTCAAATGATAATAAACTAAATATGATGTCATGGCATGACATATGGCAACCAATCATGGCAAGTTAGCACAAATAAAATACCTAAATTCCCTATCTAAGTATCCTTAGTCTTAGCTAACTTAAAATCTAACCCTAGATTGCCCATATATCCCTAAGAGAAAACCAAAATCTCAATTATGGTATTTCTCTAGGTTTTCTTAAATTGTGCCAAATAAGATTAAAATCGATATTTTTCAAATATGGCACAATTTACTCTTCAAGGAGTAAATAATAATTCTTTTTCATTTTCAAAGGTTATCAAAACCTTGAAAATGCTCCTTGAGTGTCAATTTCCTCAAAGTTGGGTTAACTACCCTTCTTATTGGAGTTGACACTCTCTAACCCATTTATGGGGTAGAGAAGATGCTCCTAGGAACCCAATACCTATTAGAGCTCATTGGGTTCACTAAATATTCACTAGGGATAACTTCCCTAGCAACCTTCCTAATGACCCTCTTAGGCTTTAAAGCCTTGGTCATTTGGGTCTCATCAAGGTCAACTATAGGGGTGACTTCCCTTGTGACCTTGGTAATGGTCTTCCTAGCCCTAGGTTTTGTTCCATAATCGAATGGAACACTATGATAAGTGGGCTTGACCACTTGGGACTTAGGTTTGTGACCCAAACCTTTCTTGTCCTTGGACTTGGGTTTTTGACTCTTAAACCCTAGAGATGACTTCTCCATGTTTTTAAGAGTCTTTTCTAAATTATCAAGTCTTGACCTCAAGACTTGATTTTCCCTCTCTAATACCTCAAGTGTTAATTTGTCATTTTTCTTTGAGGTATTCCTATGCATATGTCTAGATGATTTGGGATTTCTACCTAGATTTTCCTTAGCCTTAGATGAGTTTATTCTAGGGTTGGCTTTCCTAGTGTTATCCTTATCTAGGCTCACATGTTTGGCACCTAAGCATGTGTATCGATTTCTATAATTAACATGCTTATCATTCTTGACAATAGCAATAAGGCTACTAGCATGCATCCTACTAGAATTGCAAGAATGTGCCTTAGAGATTACCTTAGGGTTTGCCCTAGCTCCCCCTATACATGTGCTCGATCTCTTGTCCTTGTGAGATTGCCTCCCTCTCGGACATTGGCTCCGATAATGTCCCCTTCGCTTGCATTGGAAGCACACCACGTGCTCCTTGCCCTTGCGTGTTGGGACTCCGGCTTCCTTGACCTTTGGTGCCGTTGGAGTCTTTCTAACCCTCTTTGGACATTTACTCTTGTAATGTCCATACTCCCTACACTCAAAGCACATTATGTGTAATTTATTTGAAATTAAAATGCTTGAGTTACCTAGGGTTGAGGTGGGATGTATGCTTTCTTCTTCATCCCTTCCGGAGATAGAAGCTTCTTCCTCTTGCTCCATTCTTGAAGAAGAACTCTCCTCCTCTTCTTCCTTATATGTTGAGTAGCCCTCAACTTCTAATTCCTCTTCTCCATGATGTGAGCTACTTGGCTCACTTGACTCCTCTTCATGGCTTGAAGTGGAGTTCCCCTCATGGAACTTAGCCAAGTTGTTCCACAACTCCTTGGCATTGTTGTATCCATCTATCCTACACAATATATCGTTAGGTAATGAGAATTCAAATATTTTCATTACCTCGTCGTTGATTGTGGATTGGTGGATTTGCTCCTTCGTCCACTTCTTCTTCTCAAAAGGTTTTCCTTCTTTATCCATCGGAAGAGTGAAACCTAATTGTACACACGTCCAATTTTCAATGTTAGTCATAAGAAAATACTTCATCCTTACCTTCCAATACGCGAAGTCGTCGCGATCGTAGAAGGGTGGAATGGTGATGTCTTCTCCGAGTTGATCCATCTCTAGCTTTGCTCCCACGGGTGTTGATCCGATGAAGAGCGACCTGGCTCTGATACCACTTGATAGGATCTCTTCGTACGGCTAGAGAGGGGGGTGTGAATAGCCGACCCCAATTGTTCGCGTTTCTTTCTACAAACTAGGGTTAGCGCAGCGGAAACTAAATGCAGAAAGAAAACAGGAGAAGAAATCAAACCTCTACGCAAGGATGTAACGAGGTTCGGAGATGAAACTCCTACTCCTCGGCGTGTCCGTAAGGTGGACGAAGCCTATCAATCCGTCGATGGATGAGTCCCCGGAAAACCGGCTAAATCAAACTCCTTGTGGGTGGAGAAACCTCGCCACAATCACTTGCAACAGCAAGCTAAGAGTACAAGAGAATAGCAAGAACAAAATACAACAGGAATGTAGACACAGTAGCTTGCCTTCTCGTCGACTGGGGTCCCGGATGAAGTAGCAACTTCACGGACAGATGCAACAAGCAACTCAGCAGCAGCTGATCCAGTCGTGGAATGAAGCTCACGCGAAGCTTCAGCACCCAACGAGCTCAACAAAGCTCAGCAAGAAGAAGAAGCAGAAGCTTCAGGCAGGAGAGAACTTCCAGAAGGAAGAAGAAGTAGCTGAAGAAGAGAGAATCACCGAAGTCCTGTAGCCCTCTTTTATACCTGCGAAGAAGAAGAGCAGAGAACTAGCCGTTGCTATGCAACGGCTAGTGCGTGGACCGATCAGGCTGAAGCCTGATCGGTCCAGATCCTCTCTGATCGGTCTTGGGGACCGATCAGGACCTGTGCTGATCGGTCCCCAGACCGATCAGCACTCTTCACAGAGAACTCGCCCAAGTTCTCTGATCGTCTCCTGATCGGTCTGTGGACCGATCAGGGTGCATGTGGATCGGTCCACAGACCGATCCCCTCCTTTTCTCTTTGCCTTCTGTTCGCTTTCTAATCGGTCTGCAGACCGATCAGAAGAACCTCAGTAAGCCACTGATCGTTATCTGATCGGTCACCAGACCGATCAGATACCCAGCGTATCGCTGGATCGATCCACTGATCGATCCAGAGCTTGGGTTTTGCCCAAACCAAGTTCCAAGTCTTCCAAACCAATATCCGGTCAACCTTGACCTATTGGTATCTCATGCTTAGCATCTGGTCACTCTCTTGACCTGCTAAGACTCCCTACCAAGTGTCCGGTCAATCCCTTTGACCCACTTGGACTTTTCTCTTCGTGTCAAGTATCCGGTCACTCCCTTGACCTACTTGACCTTCTCAACACCAGATGTCCGATCACCCTTGATCCATCTGGATTTTTCCTTGCCCGGCTTCACTCACCAGGACTTTCACCTAGCTTCACTCACTAGGGTTTTACCACACCAAGATTTCAACTGCGGCTTCACTCACGGGACTTTCCAACCGCAGGCTTCACTCATCGTGACTTTCCAACTGTCTGGCTTCACTCACCAGGACTTTCCCACTGCCTAACATCCCAGTTAGGACTTTCCCACTTGCCAAGCTCCCTGCTTGGACTTTTCCCGTGCCAAGCTTCCTGCTTGGACTTTTCCAGTGCCAAGTCTCCATACTTGGACTTTTTGCGTGCCAAGCTCCCTGCTTGGACTTTCCCAGTGCCAAGTCTCCATACTTGGACTTTTCAGGTCAACCAGGTCAATCCTTGACCTAGGGTTGGACCAATAAACTCCCAACCATCTATTCTTGTCTCATATCAAGAATAGAACTCTCTCACGAGTGTCAAACATCAACATGCAACTCAACTAGGTCAACCTTGACCTAAGGTTGCACCGACAATCTTCCCAAGTCAAACATCAAAATACAACTCGAGTCAAGTCACCTCGAGTCGGGTCAACCAGGTCAACCTCGACCTAAGGTTGCACCAACACACTTGACCCGTCAAGTCAGTCAACTCTGCACACTCAATAACAAGGTTAGATCAACAACAGATCTGACTTTAATCCATTTGTCACTCATCAAAACTCAGGTATGATCATTGGTGCCAAATACACTAATAGAATCAAGCTCGAACCAAGCTCAAGCCAAGCTTGAATTGAGAGTTCGATAACATCTAAACAAACTAAGCTCAAGCTAAGTTTCAAATAAGTTCAAGCTCATAAAAAATAAACTAAGTCAAGCTTGAACAATTATTTCAAAGACTTGATTCATTTTAAGCTCGGCTCGGTTACCTTATCAAATAAGTTTGAACATTCTAAAATTTGGCTGGACTCGTTTATAGCTCTATTGATATTTATCATAAAAATTAGATAGAATGAAATGATTTTATTTGATATTTTTCATAACTTGGCAATACTATAGATCCATCCGTAGCTTGTTTAGAGGATAGATCATATCTAAAAAGGTCATATAGTGTACTCGAAACCATTTCACATCTTTTTGCAAATATGATTGTTGACTTATATATATTGTGAGTAATATTATATTGCTTGTTGTTTAGTTGAATGATTATATAACCTAACTATATTTTTTTTTTTTGCAGTCAATCACTAGCCGAAAACTTTCTTAATTGGAGTTCCCCTTGCTGAAATTTTACAACGTTGGATGAAAACTTTAGATTGAAATTTATATGTAATTTACCATATTTTTTTTATAAATGTTTGAGCACTGTGACATTGTAAATTGAATATTGAATTGTTATTTTAGTAACATTGTTGTATCTATAAAATTGCTACAAGTTTTCATCATTTATGAAATTTCCTTAAGATCGTTACTTAAATATGTATGTGCTGGATTGGTTATTAAAATTTCTCTTTATTTTATAATATTAGCAGAATATTGGTATTTATTGTGGTTTATAATGTGCTAATTAAAAAAATTAATTTCAACGCTTATAAAATGCTTTATTTTTGTTCATTGATTTAATATTTCACAAAATTACTTGGATGTTGAATTCTAACACTCATGAATATAACTAATCAAAAAACATTATAAAACAAATAAACTTCATAAATAAATGAACCAAATATATTTGAGTGATATCAATATTTCTAAAGCTGTTTAAACTTCTTTTTTTTTTTGAAAATTTTAAATTTAAGATTCATTCAATTAATTATTTATTTCAAGTCATTAGTAATTTAATAAACCTATATATATATATATATATATATATATATATATATATATATATATAAAAGTCATTATCTGTATTCTTTTTACCGAGTGACACAGTTTAAATTACACTTCAAAATATTTAATTATTTTTTATTGTTCACATTTGGATGGTGAATTATTTAAATCATATTTCAGTTTAATGAATTTGTAAAGATATTTATTATATTTATAACATTAGGTTAATAAAATTGATTAATCAAATACTAAATTAGATCATTTTGATGGGGAGATATCATCATATCACATGCTATATTCGAAATAAAAAAAAACACTGGTAGATTTGAATTGTTATAAAGGTAATTCTAGACTTGAAACAATACTAAAAGTATGCTAAACTAATAATTAACCATTTTAAAAATATTAAATTTGATAATTATTGATCAATTATGCAACGGATAAGGGTATCAACTCATAATATTAGTGAATAAATGGCTACATCCAAAGAAAAGTAAAAGAAAAGGAGAAAATGACGAGATATTATCACTCTATTGGAATTATAAAACATGATAAATATACAATATCTACACCACCAAAAGTGCTTTTTTAGTGTCAATCACATCATTAAGTTTTTTTAAACTAAAATATATATTATTAAAATGCACAAATTATATACCTGTCCGAAGATAATTATTCATATATATGTGTGTGTTTTTGTACTCTCATAAATATCAACCCATATTGAATTCAAGAAAGATTATACCAACTAAACTACACTCGCCTCTCGAATACTTAGTGGGCAATGCAACTCGTTGCAAGTTCTAGCCATTCGCTAAAGAAGTTTTTCCACTCTTCCTCTATTAGAAAGCGAGCAACAACCCACCCTAAAATCAAACATCTTGTGAATTAAACATGTGAATGATATGGGGGTTTATCCATCATCCGCGAGTGCCTTGTGACACAGCGTTACTGTTTGTGTTTACTTTTGCCCTCTTTTCACGCATGTACCCGCGTGTGCTCCTCAGGCTGAAAATAACAGCTCAAAAACGCCTTCGGATCGAGTGGACTCATGATTAAAGCTGAAAGTGAAACAAATTATTTTTAACATAAAAAAGATAATTCTTTTAATTGACTAGTTTGATTTATCAGCCAGGGCGGAGCCCAGATATGATTTACCTGGGCTATAGCCCGGAGGCCGACGACGACGAATCTCGAATTTACAGTGGAAAACAAATGAAAAATACGAGAGAAAGAGGAATTAGTCCGGGACGACGATGTCAGAATCGGCGACCATTGCTCACAACTTGGAATCAGCCCGGGTAGATCACCCGGGCTGGCTCCGCCATAATTATCAGTCATTTGGACCAAAATAATCTATCAAACTAGTATTCTTAAATCAATTATTTATTTTAAAAAATTTATCTATTAATTCATTGAAACTGGAACTCGATCCTTAGATATTTAAGAAATTAAGAAAGCACTCTATTATTATGGTTGAGAATACAATCAAAGCCTAATATTGAAAATACATAGAAAATATCATAAATTAAAAAAAATAAAAAATATTTCTATTGATATAAAACTTTTGGGTAGAGATAAAAAATAAATTTAATGAAGATTTAGACTTAAAATGGATAATATCATATAATTATGAAGATATGTGAATTTTTTTAGTCCTATCAAGTGATATCAGATGGATAGTCTAAATAATCATATGTGTATAATAATAACCTTGAACGAATCCTTTGGGACTCCTAGAAAAATGAACACTAAATGAAAATTTTAAATAGGACAAGGATGATTAAATAGTTGATGAAATTTTGGGAGAATGAAGCTTACATGATTAAAAATCTAAACAAGTTAAAATAACAATATGCTTGGTGAAATTATGGAGAGTGAATCTTAAGGGGTGAAAATTTTAAATAAATCAAGGATGATCGACGAAAATTTTTTAAAAATGAATCTTATACGGTGAAAAAGTTTAAAAAGTCCGGAGTTAAAACTTCAATTGATATTTCAATAAATAAATGGGGAACCCACAGTAGTTCTCAATTGTACAAGTCAAATCTAACTGTCGTAAGCCGTTGAATTAACATTTAAACTGGACTACAAGTAAAAGTAAACAAATCAATGCGTTCATTGAATACATTGTTATCTTTCTCTAAGTCACCAGGACTAGCTGAGTTGATCCATTTTTTTTTCTAGGCTAACCTTTGAAATTTACCAACCTGCACCATTTCTTTTTTAATTGCAAAAAACTTCTGCTCTGTAAAAAGTAAATCCTTCCAAATTCTTTTTTAAAAAATTGAACAATAAAAAAAAAACTTGAAATGACAATTATTGTCATATATGATATTAGAAACAAAATTTGTATGATAGAAAATAAAATAATAGTTTCAAAATTCAAAAAATTAATTTATTTTAGATATGATGTTATATATATATGCCGTGCGACCCTACAAACCCTGGACGCCTTGATTGACTCCAGGCTCCCGAGGTTGAATTCAGGCGCTTGGAGTTAATCCAGGTGCCTGAATTGACTCCAGAACATTTTTTTTATTTTTTATTTTTGGGTATATTATATATATTTAGGATTTAAAATTTTAAAATTTAGGAGTTAGGTTATAATGAGTTTGAATCAATAAGATTTTTCTTTTAGAGTTAAGGCTTTCCTTTTAGGTTATAGTGTTCAAAATTAAAAATTTTAGATAATCATAGGGTATATTATATGTATTTAGGATTTAATATTTTAAAATTTAGGGGATGTGTTATAATAAGTTTAAGCTAATAAGATTTTTTCTCTAGTTAATAGTTGGGAATCAGCTTGACTCTTGCTCATTGGTTCGAGCTCAGAGACCCTAGTGAAGACCATGGGTTCTATTGGTGTGAGTTCAGAGAACCAGAGGAGGAGGAAGAGTGATTGGCGACGTCGTAACTTGCAGCAGGGATTCGGTGCAGGTTGACAGCAATTCGGGACAGGCTGAACGCAGTGGAAGCAGAGGCATAAGAAGAAGGATGAAGAGAGGTTCGAAAAAAAAAAAAGAAAACCTCTCGGTCGATCAAGCAAGGGTGCTGAGCTTTGAGTTCTTGGTTGTGCTTCCTTATTGTGCTCTGTTTAACTGTTGTCTTCGCGTGGCTGTGAACGTTTTTCTTCATTCTCTTTAGCCACTGATCTATAAGTCTTGTGCTTTATTTACATATCTTCTGAGACTTTGTGGAGAGGTCACTCCACCGAGAAGGAGAAATCTTTGTTAGGACCAAAAGTAGCTAGAGGGGGGGTGAATAGCTCGTCGCGTGCTCGTTGCTCGGCGTTGCTCGTTTCTTCTAAGATGTGCAGCGGAAAATACAGAAACAAATCACACAACGCTAACAAGGTTGGTTTACTTGGTATCCACCTCACAAGAGGTGACTAGTCCAAGGATCCACACCACGCACGCACCCTCCACTATGAAAACACTCCTTTTCGGTAACTACCGAGGGCGGAGAAGCCCTACAAGACTCTCAGTACAAGAAGAAATGAAAGGGAAACAAAACATAAGCGCAAAGCTTACAATGAGTACAGAAAACTCTAACCCTAGCTTCTCTTCTTGCCTTTGATCCGCCTCTTGACTTGGAAAGCTTCCAAGATCCTTCAAGAACTGGCGATCTGATCTTTGAGAGCGCTGTGGAGAAGTTGGCGAGAGATCTGGAGTGAATCGGTAAAGGTATGCCACAGCCATCGCACGCCTGCAGCTTAAATCGACGCCAACGGTCGGAACCCGATCGATTCAAATGTTCTGAATCGATCGGGGAGGCTTTGGATCGATCCACGGATCGATCCAGAGCGCCTCTGTGCTCTGGAAACGCGCCTGGATCGATCCACGGATCGATCCAGCGCTTATCGCGCGAAGCAGCATCGTCCCGATCGATCGGCTGATCGATCGGGACCTCTGGATCGATCCACGGATCGATCCAGAAGCTTTCTGTTCGCTGGGAAGAATCTGGATCGATCCACTGATCGATCCACATCCTGGATCGATCCACGGATCGATCCAGCACTTGGTTTTTGCCCAAAACCAAGTCCCAAACCTCCCTAACCAACATCCGGTCAACCTTGACCTGTTGGTACATCATGCCTCGCATCTGGTCACTCCCTTGACCTGCTAGGACTCCCCACCAAGTGTCCGGTCAATCCCTTTGACCCACTTGGACTTTTACTCGTCGTGCCAAGTATCCGGTCACTCCATTGACCTACTTGGACTTCCCAACACCAGATGTCCGATCATCCTTGATCCATCTGGATTTCCTTCCTTGCCAAGTATCCAGCCAATCCTTTGACCTACTTGGACTTCCAAACACCAGATGTCCGATCATCCTTGATCCATCTGGATTTCCTTTGTCTGGCTTCACTCACCAGGACTTTCACCTAGCTTCACTCACTAGGGTTTTCCATCTGCCTAGCTTCACTCACTAGGACTTTCACCTGGCTTCACTCACCAGGATTTCCTTCTGCCTAGCTTCACTCACTAGGACTTTCACCTGGCTTCACTCACCAGGATTTCCTTCTGCCTAGCTTCACTCACTAGGACTTCCTTCTGCCTAACATGCCAGTTAGGACTTCCCAGTCAAGTATCCGGTCAACCTTGACCTACTTGACTCTTCTTCGATCAATATCTTATTGTCAAACATCTAAACCCAAACCAAGACTCAGCTTGGTTAACCAGGTCAACCTTGACCTGAGGGATGTTGCACCAACAATCTTTAGCCGATATCTATCCGGGGTGTGATCTATCGAAAGATCAAGGGATCGTCCACCTTACGGACATGCCGAGGAGTAGGGGCAAGTTATCCCCGAACCTCGTACATACTGGTGTTAGTGGTGTGTGTCTTTCTTTTCCTTGTATTAGATTTTCATGTGCATATTTCCGCTGCGCTAACGATTTGATTAAAGATTTTAGTTAAGTTTTAGAGGAGGCTATTCACACCCCCCTCTCTAGCCATCCGAAGATCCTAACATAGCTTTGATCGCTTTGTGTTGATGGTTTGTAGCGAATATCTTGAAGCAAAGACTTACCAATTTTAACACTTGAATTTTATTTCGTCTCCACCTCCTTGAGGTGACTAATCTAAAGGTTCAGCTCTCACGATCTCATCTACTATGAAATCACTCATTCTTAGAAACTTTTTGGAGGTGAAGAAACCTCATACAAGCTTGAATACACGAAATACAAATAAGAAACACAAACTAGGTTACAAAGAAATTGAAAATGATTTTACAATATGAAGCTTGCTTTGCTTGCTCTTTTCTTGCTTTGGATTGCCTCTTGGTGGTGGAAAATACAACAACACTTCTTCTCCAAACACTCAAGAACCAGTGTAAGAGATGTAAGTGAGAGTTGCTTTGAAATATCCATGAAAACCCTTTTTTAGGGTTCTTTGATGGCTCCCAATCAATTTAGTTTTTCCTTAATTGATTATCACGCCATCCGACCATTCACGCACCCGCAGACTGGCTCTTTTTCGAACCCTGATTGATTAGTGAGTCATCCCAATCAATTCAGAAGGCTTTAATCGATTATCCAATCAATTCTACAATCGTGAAAAAGCCTTAATCGATTAAGATTTCTTAATCAATTGCCTTAATCTATTCTCCTCCTCACGACAAAACACTGCCTAATCAATTTACCTAATCGATTCATAGTAGTTGAATCAACTGGGTTAATTAATTCAACCTTGTTTTCATGAATTCATCCTCACGAAACTCCTGGCCCTAATCCATTGGTCCAATTGATTAAGCTGGGTCCAATCGATTGACTAATCGATTAGGGCAATTTCAATGTTCTCGCAAGAACCTCCTAATCGATTACCTAATCAATTAGTTTAGGGACAATCGATTGCCCAACTCTAACTTATTTAATCTAAGTCTAACGTTCCCTTGTCCAACGTTTGATTAACCGTGACTTGTTGGGACTTCCTCACCAAGTGTCCGATCAACCTTTGATCCACTTGGACTTTCCATCTCGTGCCAACTTCCCATTGGACTTTTGATCGCCAAGTGCGGTTCATCTTTACCCACTTGAAATTTCCTCTTGCCTAACCATAGTTAGGGCTTTTCTCTTGCCAACGTGTGATCCTCCTTGATCCACTTAGACTTTTCTTTGCCTGATCATAGTTAGGAATTTCCTTTGCTAACGTGCGATACTCCTTAATTCACTTGGACTTTCCTTTGCCAACGTATGATCCTCCTTGATTCACTTGGACTTTCCATTGTCTAACCATAGTTAGGACTTTACCCTTACCTAACCCTCGAGTTAGGATTTTACCTTGCCTAACTTACAATTAGGAAGTATCCGGTCCTCCATGACCTACTTGATTTTTCTCTCATATATTGTCAAGTATTTGGTCAACCTTGACTTATTTGACTTCTACTCATATATTGTCAAAACATCAAAATTCAAGCTCAAATCCACTTGAGCTTAGTTAAACTGGTCAACCTTGACCTGAGGATAATTGCATCAACAATCTGTTGGGATCGTTCGTACTCGGCTAGAGAGGGGGGGTGTGAATAGCCGCCCCAAATCGCTCGTTTCTTCCTACAATTTGTTAGCGCAGCGGAAAATACAAATAGAAACGAAAGGAAGAATACCAAACCTTAACACAAGGATGTAACGAGGTTCGGAGATGAAACTCCTACTCCTCGGCGTGTCCGTAAGGTGGACGAAGCCTATCAATCCGTCGGTGGATGAGTCCCCGGAAAACCGGCTAATACAATATACTCCTTGTGGGTGGAGAAACCTCGCCACAATATTCTTGCAACAGCAAGAAAGGAATACAACAAGAAATACAAGAAGACAAGAACAATGAATGTAAAAACACAGGTTTTCTTGCCTCCTCGCCGACTGGATTTCGTTGAAGCAGCAGCTCCTCAGAACACCTACAACAGCAGGATATCCTAGTCGAGAAGCTCACGCGAAGCTTGCGAAGAAGAGCTCAACAAAGCTCAAGCACCAGAACAGCAGCTCTGTAGCAGAAGAGAAGAGGAAGAAGTTGTCGCGCAGCAGCCCTCGACCCCTAGCCGAAGAAGACGACGAAGAAACTAGCCGTTGCGTCACAACGGCTAGAACCCGATCGGTCTACGGACCGATCAGGGCCTGATCGGTCCCCGCAGACCGATCGGTTAGTGCACGTAACCTTCAGTGCTACGATCGATGCGTGGACCGATCGAGCACTGGATCGGTCCACGCCGATCCCAACTCTTTGTGCTTCCGCGACATCGTCTCTGATCGGTCCCCGAATCGATCAGATAATCGATCGGCGTGGACCGATCAGCCGCTTTTCGCCTCGTTTGCTAATCGGTCACCGATCGATCAAGAACCGATCGAGAGTTTCGTTGATATCCGATCGGTCACCGGACCGATCGAGCAAACAAGACACCGGATCGGTCTGGTGACCGATCCAGAGCTTGGTTTTTGCCCAAACCAAGTTCCAAGACTTCCAAACCAATATCCGGTCAACCTTGACCTATTGGTACTTCATCCCAAGCATCTGGTCACTCCCTTGACCTGCTAGAACTCCCTGCCAAGTGTCCGGTCAATCCCTTTGACCTACTTGGACTTTCCAACACCAGAAGTCCGATCATCCCTGATCCATCTGGATTTTCATGGCTTCACTCACCAGGACTTTCACCTGGCTTCACTCACCAGGATTTCCACACTGCCTAACATCCCAGTTAGGACTTTCTCACTGCCTGGCTTCACTCACCAGGACTTTCCCACTGCCTGGCTTCACTCACCAGGACTTTCCACACTGCCTAACATCCCAGTTAGGACTTTCTCATTCACCTAGCTTCACTCACTAGGATTTTCACCTGGCTTCACTCACCAGGATTTTCCCGAATGCCTGGCTTCACTCACCAGGACTTCCACCTTCACCTAGCTTCACTCACTAGGATTTTTCCCCCCGTGCCAAACTCCCTGTTTGGACTTTTCCAGTGCCAAGTCTCCATACTTGGACTTTTCGCGTGCCAAGCTCCCTGCTTGGACTTTTCCGTGCCAAGTCTTCATACTTGGACTTTTCCCGAATCAGGTCAACCAGGTCAACCTTGACCTACGGTTGCATCAATAATCTCCCAAACATCTATTCTTGTCCCACATCAAGAATAGAACTCTCTCACGAGTGTCAAACATCAACATGCAACACAACTAGGTCAACCTTGACCTAAGGTTGCACCGACAATCTTCCCAAGTCAAACATCAAAATATAACTCGAGTCACGTCAACTCGAGTCGGGTCAACCAGGTCAACCTTGACCTAAGGTTGCACCAACAATCTCCCCCTTTTTGATGTTTGACAAAATCATAATCAAGTTAGGTTAACCCGATAACCTAACTTAGGTTTTCAATCATCTTCCAATGTCCAATGTTCTTTCCTTGAACATTCTCTGGATATTCTCCCCTTAGGTTAACCCGATAACCTAACTTGGGTTCTCCAATAATTCTCCCCCTTTTTGACATACATCAAAAAGAATTTCAATATTCTTCCTTGAACATTCCTTGACATTCTTTCCCTAGCTTAGGTTAACCCGATAACCTAACTTGGGTTCTCCAATAATTCTCCAATGAACACTCTCCCCTTTTTGACACACATCAAAAAGAACAAGGAGGGTATCAAGGTCAAGAGTTTCTTCCTAATGAAAGTCACATACCTTTCTTTTGAAACTCTTAATTTCCCCCCTTGATACTAAACTCAACAATCAACTTAGCGATAATCCCATATCACTAATCCTCAAGAGTCTTAAGGAGTACAAACTCCCCCTAAAAGTCAACTCCTCTTGACAATTAGGTAAAACTCCCCCTAGAGGTCAACTCCCCCTTGATCATTGCACCAACAATGTCTTTGAGAGTTCCAAACCTTTAGAAATCCACAAACACCACTTCCATAACTGAAATTTCAGACAACAGCTGAAAAATCAGAAATTCGGCACGCCTTGATCGGTCCCCAGACCAATCAGCCCTTCACCAGATCGCACTCGTGCTACTGGAACTCACTGGATCGGTCTACAGACCGATCCACAATACTCTGGATCGGTCCGCAGACCGATCAGATCTTCCCTGGATCGGTCCCCGGACCGATCCAGCCACTGAAATCAGAACTTCTGATTTCCCCTTCCGGAAAATCAGAAACTCCTAATAAGTTCAAGAAAATTCCAAAAATTACGAAACTTTGATGATACATTCCTCATGTCATACACTATCATGGAAAAATAGTTTTCTATGAAAATAACTTCCATTTTCAAATCTTGATACAAAATTCAAAAACTTTGAAATAGTTCAAAGTTAAGTCCAACTTTGTATCACTTTGGTCAATGATGAATGCTATCACTAGGAAAGCTTCATCAAGGTTTTTCAAAACAATTTTGAAATGATTTCAAACTCTTTAATTTGGGACCACAATCTTAGGGCTATATGCACATGACTTGTACACAAGCTTTCCCTATGATCCCCAATTTCTTGAATTAGGCTCATCTAGGTACAAGAACTATGCACCTTGATCCTAACTCATGATCCTAATATCTCACACACATCTAAAGTGTATCAAACACATCCAAGTCAATTTTGATGTGAGATATGGGTTTAGGTCATCTTAGGCTAAGTTCTCATGCATTTTCTAAACACCAATTTGATCTCAATATCAAATTGTGTTTCTATCCTTAAATCAATTTCATTGATTATTACTGCAAGAGATGATGACATGGCATGAAATAATATCATAAATGAAAACATGTGCCAATGTCATGATATCATGGCATAAAGTATGAAACTTAAATAAAGCATGACATATAAACTAGCCTAAGCATTATCATGACATTTCAAATGATAATAAAACTAAACATGATGTCATGACATGTGAGGGCAAACAATCATGGCAAGATTTAGCATAAATAAATATACCTAGATTACCTATCTAAGTATCCTTAACCACTTTGCTAACCTAAAATTTAACCCTTGATTGCCCTAAAATGCCAAAATCCTAATTTTGACACTTCTTGAACTCTAGATTAATTCATGCCACTTAAAGATCAAATTTATCCTCAAAACTTGGCATGTTTCATTTTTCCTCGAGAGTTCTCTAGATTTTCCCAAATTGTGCCAATTAAAATCATTCTTTTCCATAATGGCACATTTAACTCTTCAAAGGAGTAAATGATAATTCCATTTCATTTTCAAAAGTTCTCAAAAACCTTGAAAATGCTCCTTGAGTGTCAATTTCCTCAAAGTTGGGTTAACTACCCTTCTAATCGGAGTTGACACTCTCTAACCCATCTATGGGGTAGAGAAGATGCTCCTAGGAACCCAATACCTATTAGAGCTCATTGGGTTCTCTAAATATTCACTAGGGATAACTTCCCTAACAACCCTCCTAATGACCCTCTTAGGCTTTAAAGCCTTGGTCATTTGGGACTCATCAAGATCAACTCTAGGGGTGACTCCCCTTGTGACCTTGGTGGTGGTCTTCCTAGCCCTAGATTTTGTTCCATAATCGAATGGAACATTATGATAAGTGGGCTTGTCCACTTGGGACTTAGGTTTGTGACCCAAACCTTTCTTATCCTTGGACATTGGTTTTTGACCCTTAAACCCTAGAGATGACTTCTCCAAGTTCTTAAGAGTCTTTTCCAAAGTATCAAGTCTTGACCTCAAGACTTGATTCTCCTTTTCTAATACCTCAATTTTTGATTTATCACTCTTCCTTGAGGTATTCTTAGGCATATGTCTAGTTGATTTAGGATTCCTACCTAGGTTATCCTTAGCCTTAGATGGGTTGATCCTAGGGTTAGCTTTTCTAGAATTATCCTTATCTAAGTTAACATGTTTAGCACCTAAACACATGTATTGATTTCTAAGGTTAACATGCTTATCATTCTTGACAATTGCAATAAGACTACTAGCATGTATCTTATTAGAAGTGCAAGAATGAACCTTAGAGGATACCTTAGGGTTTGCCTTCGCTCCCCCTTTACACGTGCTTGGTCTTTTGTCCTTGTGAGATTGCCTCCCCCTTGGACATTGACTCCTATAGTGTCCCCGTTGCTTGCATTGGAAGCACACCACGTGCTCCTTGCCCTTGCGTTTTGGGACTCCGACTTCCTTGATCTTTGGCGCCGGTGGAGTCTTCTTAGTCTTCTTTGGACATTTACTCTTGTAATGTCCAAATTCCCTACACTCAAAACACATTATATGCAATTTACTTGAACTTAAAGTGTTTGAGTTACCTAGGGTCGAGGATGGATGGATGCTCTCTTCTTCATCCCTCCCGGAGGTAGAAGCTTCTTCTTCGTGCTCCGATCTTGAAGAAGAACTCACCTCCTCTTCTTCTTTAGATGTTGAGTAGCCCTCAACTTCTAATTCCTCACCTCCACGATGTGAGCTACTTGGCTCACTAGGCTCCTCTTCATGGCTTGAAGTGGGACTCTCCTCATGGAGTTTGGCTAAGTTGTTCCACAACTCCTTGGCATTATTGTATCCACCTATCCTACACAACACATCATTAGGTAAAGAGAATTCAATGATTTTCGTTACCTCATCATTGATGGTTGATTGGTGGATTTGCTCCTTCGTCCACTCCTTCTTCTTGATAGGATTTCCTTCCTCATCCATCGGAGGGGAAAACCCTTCTTGTACACAAAACCAATTTAACATATTAGTCCTAAGAAAATACATCATCCTTACCTTCCAATATGTGAAGTTGTCGTGAGACTCGTAGAATGGTTGAATCGTGACATCTTCTCCATAGAGATCCATCTCTAGCCCGTGCTCCCCCGGGTGTTGATCCGTCGAAGAGCGGCCTAGCTCTGATACCACTTGTTGGGATCGTTCGTACTCGGCTAGAGAGGGGGGGTGTGAATAGCCGCCCCAAATCGCTCGTTTCTTCCTACAATTTGTTAGCGCAGCGGAAAATACAAATAGAAACGAAAGGAAGAATACCAAACCTTAACACAAGGATGTAACGAGGTTCGGAGATGAAACTCCTACTCCTCGGCGTGTCCGTAAGGTGGACGAAGCCTATCAATCCGTCGGTGGATGAGTCCCCGGAAAACCGGCTAATACAATATACTCCTTGTGGGTGGAGAAACCTCGCCACAATATTCTTGCAACAGCAAGAAAGGAATACAACAAGAAATACAAGAAGACAAGAACAATGAATGTAAAAACACAGGTTTTCTTGCCTCCTCGCCGACTGGATTTCGTTGAAGCAGCAGCTCCTCAGAACACCTACAACAGCAGGATATCCTAGTCGAGAAGCTCACGCAAAGCTTGCGAATAAGAGCTCAACAAAGCTCAAGCACCAGCAGCACCATAGCAGAAGAGAAGAGGAAGAAGTTGTCGCGCAGCAGCCCTCGACCCCTTTATACCGCGAAGAAGACAGTGAAGAAACTAGCCGTTGCGTCGCGACGGGAACCCCGATCGGTCTACGGACCGATCAGGCCGATCGGTCCCGGACCGATCGGTTAGTGCACGTAACCTTGCGTGCTACGATCGATGCGTGGACCGATCGGGCTGGATCGGTCCACGCACCGATCCCAACTCGCCGTGCTTCCGCGACATCGTCTCCTGATCGGTCCCGGCCGATCAGATGGCCTCGATCGGCGTGGACCGATCACCGCCTTTTCTTGCTAATCGGTCACCGATCGATCAAGAATCGATCGAGAGTTTTTGACCGATCGATCGGTCACCGCCGATCGAGCAAACAGTATCCTGGATCGGTCTCGGTGACGATCCGAGCTTAATTTTGCCCAAACCAAGTTCCAAGACTTCCAAACCAATATCCGGTCAACCTTGACCTATTGGTACTTCATCCCAAGCATCTGGTCACTCCTTGACCTGCTAGAACTCTCGCCAAGTGTCCGGTCAATCCTTTGACCTACTTGGACTTTCAACACCGTAAGTCCGATCATCCCCGATCCATCTGGATTTTCCTTGCTCGGCTTCACTCACGGGACTTTCACCGGCTTCACTCACCAGATTTCCACACCGCCTAACATCCCAGTTAGGACTTTCTCACCGCCTGGCTTCACTCACCGGGACTTTCCCACCGCCTGGCTCACCAGGACTTTCACACCGCCTAACATCCCAGTTAGGACTTTCTCATTCACCTAGCTTCACTCACTAGGATTTTCACCGGCTCACCAGGATTTTCCCGAATGCCTGGCTTCACTCACCGGGACTTCCACCTTCACCTAGCTTCACTCACTAGGATTTTTCCCCGCGCCAAACTCCCTGTTTGGACTTTTCCAGTGCCAAGTCTCCATACTTGGACTTTTCGCGTGCCAAGCTCCCTGCTTGGACTTTTCCGTGCCAAGTCTTCATACTTGGACTTTTCCCGAATCAGGTCAACCAGGTCAACCTTGACCTACGGTTGCATCAATAATCTCCCAAACATCTATTCTTGTCCCACATCAAGAATAGAACTCTCTCACGAGTGTCAAACATCAACATGCAACACAACTAGGTCAACCTTGACCTAAGGTTGCACCGACAATCTTCCCAAGTCAAACATCAAAATATAACTCGAGTCACGTCAACTCGAGTCGGGTCAACCAGGTCAACCTTGACCTAAGGTTGCACCAACACAATCTCCCAACAATCTTTCTCTTTTTGATATTTGATAATATGTTTAAGTTAGACTAACCTATTAGCCCAACTTTCTTCTTCAACCTTTGCCAAGGCATGAATGAGAGTTTCTAACTTAAACCCAACATTTTCTCCCCCTTTGACACACATCAAAAACTCTTCCTGAGAGTCATTATGTTCAAAAGAACCTAATAAAAGTCTCATACCTTTCATTGTATATTATGCTTAATCTTGAGCATTCATCTATCACAATGAATATTTTCAATCTTCCATTGTCCCCTCAATATAAAAAAATCGTGTCTTTAGGAAGAAACTCCCCCTTAAAATATGCTCTAAACTTCTATCATTGTACCAACAATGATTTGAAGTTCTTAAACCTTTAGGAAACCCAAAATTAAAGTTCCGAGGTTGAAAATTTAACTTTTATCCAAACTTCCTCCTAAACTCCAAATTAGTATCATTTAACCATTCCTTTATTGTTTTCATAAAAAAAATACCCTTAAATACTTATCAAAGTACTTTGGAGGATTAGGGATGATTAACTCAACTAAACATGATTTAATGAACTGAAATCAAACCATTTTAGCCAAAATTAGCCTTCTTAATCGATTATTTTCTGCTACCAATTAATTACAGTCTCTTCGAATCTATTGAAATTGGGATTCAATCGATTATGCCTATGTTAATAGATTATCCAATCTATTACGGAGTTTAATTGATCACTTGATTGATTTTACAAGCCTCTGTGCTCATGAAAATTTACCTCAATTGATTTCCCTGATCGATTGGAGTGAGGTGATCGATTGACCCAATCAATTATCTGTATTTGATTTTTTTGATTTCTGAAAATAATTTAGAAAATCATAAATAATTCTACAATTATTGAATAATAATGAAATTTTATATAGACATTATGTATGTCATATACTATCAAGAAAAAAATTTTTTATATGAAAATACATTCCATTTTTAAAGATTGATACAAAATTAGAAACCATTGCAAACTTCATTGTTTCACTTGACTTTGTATCCAACTAATCAATGATGATTCCTATCAAAAGATAGACTTCACCAAGGTTTTCTAAAATGATTTTGAAATAATTTTTAAAATAAATTTTTAGCCATATTTTTTGGGCTAAATATACATGACTTGTACATTAGCTTTTCCAATGCTTGGATTTCACATAATCTATTATTTTCATGATACTAAAACTCCAAAAAGATGTACTAAAGCAGCATCTTGAGTTTTGTTTATCCTCCTAATATCTCGCTTGTATCTAATGTGTCTCAAAATCACACACAAGTTAAACCTATGGTCTTATGAGATGTAAAATAGATTTTTCCTAGAACTAAGGGATACTGCATTTTTAACTAGACATTTAAATTTTGATCATTCAACCTAGGATGTCAATTGATGTTATTGTCCTTAATTACAAGGATTTAAAATTTATGCATGAAAATGATCATGACATATATTAAATGCATATTTTCAGAAAGAAATTTATCATGTTAAATGATGTATGTATGACATGACATGACATGACATGTGACATTTTTCATAACAATATGAATGCAAAGGCAATGATGCCATGACATGCGATAGGGCACACAATCATGACAATTTTAGCATAAAGAAAATACTTAGATTATCTATCTAAGTATCAATAAATCGTTAAATTTAAAATAAACCTAATTTTTACTTGATCCTGTCCGAAAGTCGATGAGATGGAAAGCTGGGGATGTGGATGTCCCGTTGACCGCTGGTAGACTCCACTCCGCCCTGCAAGACAGATGACGTCAGTCCCGAGCCAGGGAAGGGTCCCCGACGTTGGCCCTTCGATGCTCAAGTTAGTCATCGACGAAGATGTAGAAGGCAGAGCAACAAGAATGAAGACTGTAGCACAAATAGTGTATATCACGTACCTTCGCTGCTGCTTGGACCCTCCTTTATATAGAGCTCCTGTAGAGCACACAAGCTTCCCCAGGCGAGCATGCTTCTCAAAGTTTCTCTTGAAAAGACTTGTCAGTAAAGTGTCCCTGGCACAATACCTTAACAAGTCGAGCATATCTCTGATGTGACAGTGGAAGCTTCTGTCATATGATCTTCCTGTCGACCATACCTGGTGTCAGCGGCACTAACTCCCAAAAAGATATCGAGAGATAACATAGTGGGTCTGTTGCTGGGCCGAGCGGGTTAGCCGCTCGGCTGGAACTCCGCTGCACCTGTACCTCGTCCGCTCGGCCAAAACTCTGAGCCCGTGCCGTGTCCGCTCGACCGGAACTCCGCTGAGCCTGTGCCGAGCCCTGTTGCTTG
This sequence comes from Zingiber officinale, assembly GCF_018446385.1. Taxonomy (NCBI): domain Eukaryota; kingdom Viridiplantae; phylum Streptophyta; class Magnoliopsida; order Zingiberales; family Zingiberaceae; genus Zingiber; species Zingiber officinale. The sequence continues at coordinate 110,827,860 of NC_055993.1, read as the reverse complement.
GCCGAGCAGGACAGGTGATCGGCCAAGATTCTGCATATCGTCGCTTCCTCCTCCTGGCATCTAACACTCCATTGAGTGTCGGTTGTTTGACACCTACTTGAGCCAAAGGTGGGGTCGGACTGGAGCCTTCGCCTCCCGGTCGAGGGCCTAATTGTCCAACCGACCAATGCGATTACCCTCCATTTGTCCATATGATACCTGAGTGTTGACCACCTTGATTCTAACCCCCATCGTGGCAACCGACCCCTGCCGGGTGGGCCCCTCCTTATCGCCGCATCATTGCCCTTTTGTTCCTAGAAAATGCCAAAATTCTAACTTGACATTTCTTTAGATTCTACCATAATTGTGTCAATTTGATTAAGTTCAAGTTTTCAAATTTTATAGACATATTCTTACTCTTTCATGAGTAAAAATTTAAACCTTCATTTTTAAGGTGTAGCATTATCTTGAAAATATCCCAAAGTGCCAACTTTAACACGGTTGGTTTAACTACCTGTCATTTAGAGTTGACACACTCTAAACCCACCTAGGGTGTAGAGAATATACTCTTAGGACCCTATTGGTTCTTCTTGGGTGTCCTAGGTATTCACTAGGGATAACTTCCCTTGATACCTTCCTAGGCTTCTTAGAAGCCTAGGTTACACTAGTCTCCTCAAGGTCAACTCTAAGGATAATTTATTTTGTAACTTTGTCTTAACTCTTAGACCTAGAGTTAGTTCCATAACTATATAGAACTCTATGATAAGAGACCACCTTTTTCTTGTACTTAGATTTGTACCCCAAACCCTTCTTGCCCTTGGATGACTTTAGCTTGCCTAAACCTAGGTTTGATTTCTTTAACCCATTGACACTATTTATTATTTTCTCTAGGGTTCTCTTTAATTTTTCAAGTCTTGACCTCAAGGCTTGATTTTATATTTTTAAATCCTTAAATTTAGATTTTTCTTGAATTCCTTGAGCATTCCTCCTTTTAGGCATATACCCAAAATCCTTAGGGTTCTTGCCTAAAACATTTTTTTTTTATCTTCCAATTCTTAGGTAATGTAGTTCTAGCCTAAAATGATGTATAATTTTCCCTAAGTTTTTCATGCTTCTTATTTTTATGATAAATAGCATTAAAATGATAGAAATTATTTTTAGCATACTTTTTATCATTATTTAAATAAGTACCATTACCTAATCGTATCTTAGTTTTGTCCTTGGAAGCTCTCCCTTGACTTGAGCTTTCTCCTTTCTTGTTGGCCAAAATTCTCTCCTTTGGATATTGGTTCTAATAATGTCCCTTTTGATTGTAAAAGAATACACAATGTGCTCCTTGTCCTTTGGTATCATAGGGTCACCCTCTCTTGACTTCTCCTTTATCTTGAGAGCCATTTGAACATTCTTTTTGGCTAATTTTGGGTACTTGCTCTTATAGTGTATTTTTTTCCTACACTCAAAGCATAAGCATATAATATGATTTTCATTTTTACAATTTAAAATTGATATACCTTCACAAATTGCGCTTGTGGAGGTGACACTTTCTTCTTCCTCATTAACTTCAGATGATGATGACGCTTTTTCTTGTTCCGATGTCAATGATCTATGCTCCCCCTCAAACCTTGAGGTGCATGCTTCAATTTTCTCCTCGGATGTTGAACACTTCTCAACTTTCGAATCCTCTCATTTTTCACTCAAAGAGTCTCTCTCTTTGAATTTGTCTTCATTTTGTAGTGTGGAAGAATTTTCATAGAGCTTGGCCAATTTGCTCCACAATTAATTTACGCTCTTGTAATATCTTATTTTGCACAAAATATTGTTAGGCAATAAATTAACCAAAACTTTGATTACCTTATTCTTTGCCTCAAATTTTCTTAGTTGCTCCTCGGTCCATTTTTTTTTCTTGAGGAGCTTTCCTTTGCTATCTGTTGGAACTTGAAATTCTTCCATTAGAGCAAACCATTGCTCTATCTCCATCATGAAGAAATTTTCAACCTTTGATTTCCAAAGGTTGAAGCTTCCTATTCCAAATAGTGGGGGTGCTCGGATATCATATCTGAATCTATCTTGACACTCTATTTTTGAACTCGAGCTCCTTAAATGATAAATCTTTGACTTTTTGAAATTAGGGCTTCAAGCTTCTTCTTCTTCTTTTTCTTCTTCCTTTAGCTCTTTGCTCCTTCATTGATTAGTCCAAGAAGAACAACCTCACTTTGATACCACTTGTTAGAACATTTCAGGAGTTAGAGGGGGCGGGGTGAATAGCTTGGATCGCTTTGTGTTGATGATTTACAGCGAATATCTTGAAGCGAAGACTCACCAATGTGAACACTTGGATTTTACTTGGTCTCCACTTTCTTGAAGTAACTAATGCAAGTTTCAGCTCTCACGATCTCATCTAATATAAAATCGCTCATTCTCGAAAACTTTCTGGAGGTGGAAAAACCTTGTACAAGCTCAAATACAAGAAATATAGATAAGAACCACAAACTAGGTTACAAATAAATAGAAAACGACTTTACAACATTAACCTTGCTTTGCTTACTCTTTTCTTGCTTTGGATTGCCTCTTAGTGATGGAAAATACACTAGTACTTCTTCTAGGGTTCTTTGATCAAGAACTGGTATGAGAGATGTATGCGAGAGTTGCATCAAAATATCTATGAAAAGCCTTTTCTAGGGTTCTTTGATGCCTCCCAATCGATTCAGGTTTTCCCTAATAGATTGCCACATCATCTGATCGTTCATGCACCTGCAGAACATCTCTTTTTGAACCCTAATCGATTGGTGAGCCATCCCAATCAATTCAGAAGGCTTTAATTGATTACCCAATCGATTCAACAATCCTCTGCCCTCTCATGAAAATGCCTTAATCGATTAGCCCAATCGATTAAGATTTCTTAATTGATTGCCTCAATCGATTCTTCCTCATCACGACAAAACATTGCCTAATCGATTAGTAGTGGCTGAATTAATTGGGCCAATTGATTCAGCATTATTTTCGTGATTTCCTCTTCATGAAACTATTGACCCTAATCAATTGGTCCAATTGATTAGACTCGACTCAATCAATTGACCAATTAATTCAAGCTCTTTCTGTGTTCTTGCAAGAACCTCCAATTTAATTAGCTTAGGGCCAATTGATTGCCCCAATTGATTATCCAACCCTAACTTAATTAATTCAAGTCTACGGTTCCCTTGCCTAATATTCGATCAACCATGACCTGTTAGGACTTCGCTACCAAGTGTCCTGTAAGGTCTCACGAGCACTAGTTAAGAAATTAATTTATAAAAGATTTTCTACGAACTTTTCTTTGGAAATTTTCAGGAGTTAAGACGAACTAGTACAGTAAGTTAAAAGGGGAAAGGGCTATTAACCTGATGAAAGTCTACTTTAACACTCAATTAAATTAGGAGTTGATGTTAATTAATTAGCTTAAGTTGGGATCAATTAACCTAAATATAAATAGGTAGGTAAGTTCCGATTTCTCCTCACTGTTCACTCTAAAAATGCCGTCTCCACTTCGATTGCATCTCCGTGGGTTCCAGCCGAGCTGACCACCGGACTCTGAGATCTGGCCAGGCGGCACTTGTTGGATCGTGAAAGTTGCTAGAGGGGGGGGGGGGGGGGGGTGAATAACGATCGAAAAAATTCATAGTTAAGTGCACAACGGAAAAGAAAAAGAACAGTGCTAACAAGAGCCGACTTTACTTGGTTCGGAGCCTTTGTCGACTCCTACTCTAAGGCCCGCACTCGTTGAGTGCTTTCATTGGAAAATTCACTAGCAGTTCGCAAAAAGGGTATAAATGTAAGTACAAGAACTTTAAAGAAGAAATGCTGACAACAATAAAAGAAAGAAAACTTTTAGCAGCAGGTTGTTCGAGAAGCTTCGTAGTGTCGTAGGAGCACAGCGCAGTAGAGCAGACGTTGGAAGACGTTGGTATTCTCAGCTCTGGTGGAGGCCTTCTTTTATAGAAGTGCTCCGGACGCCTGGATCTCTTCCGGGCGCCCGGACCATGACGTACGCTCGGCCAATCAGCGCACTCCTCGTGACGACAGGATAGAGTTTTGCCTTCTGGGCGCCCATACCGATTCCGAGCACCTAGACTAATTCCGGGCGCCCGGACCGATTTCGAGCGCCCAGACCGATTCCGGGCGCCCAGACTGATTCCGTGCGCCCGGACCGATTCCGGGCGCCCAGACCGACTCCGAGCACCCAGACCACCATCTTCCAGAAAGTCCTTCTCCTGTAAGAAAATATTAGTCCGAGGTAAAATAAAAGTTATAATACCTTGCAAAACAGAAGTTAGCACAATTATAGTAAAAGAGTAGTAATTAGATTCCGTCTCACTGAGACCGGAATCTAGTCAATATCTTAACTTAAAATTTTGAAATGGTTCTAAGTTGGATTAGCGCCTAAGTTCCCTAACTGGGAACACGTCCTCACAAAGTCACTCCCCTCCAGTGACTTACCTTAACTTACCTGCCAGATGTCCGGTCAGCTCGTCGACCTGTTTGGACTTTGTGCCAGCTATCATGTCAGCCCGTCGACATAGCTGGTCTTCGTGCCAATTATCCGGTCGACCCGTCGACCTAGCTAGGCTTCGTGCCAGACATCCGGTCAACCCGTCGACCAGTCTGGGCTTCGTGCCAGCTATCTGGTCGGCCCGTCGGCCTAGCTGGGCTTCTCCTGCACACTTAGTAAAAGTGTTAGATCACAATGAAACTAACTTAACATACTTTGTTATTCATCAAAACTTGAGTTAGACCGTTAGTGCTAATCACACCAATAATCTTCTCCTTTTTGATACAATGACAACCTGAGTTAAGTTAGTGAAAAATATGCAAAAAGTAAGCAATCATAAGTAATAAGATGGTGTTTAGGTTCATCTTATTTTATGTTTAACTTAAACCACCTAACCCCCTCCCGCTTTGACATTCATAAAAAAAATGGCAAGCATAGATAATTTTCAGGTTGACAACAGAAAATAAGTTAGAAAAATAAGTTAACTTTGAAAATAAATTTTAACAGCTGAGAATTCTGATAAAAATTTCAAGTTAACCTGGGGGAGTTAACATAGAAAAATAAGTTAAAGGAAAATTTTGAAAAAGTTGTTTAAAAAAAATACGATCTTTAAGATCAGAAATAGTTTTCAACATCCTTTAACTTTTTCAAAATAGCTAAGTTTTTGAAAAATAGCTAACTTTTTATCGGAGATATTAAGGCAAAAACCTGCTAAATAAGTTTGCAAGATTAAGGTAATTTTCAGAGTACCTTTTAAAGACAAGTTTTGTAAACCTAAACTAATTTTCAAACATAAGTTTGTAAAATTAAGGAAAAATTTTTAAACCAATTTTCAAACATAAGTTTATGAAAGTCCTTTTCAAAAATAAGTTTTTGAATGCTATTTCAAAAATAAGTTTTTGAAGGTTATTTTGAAAGTTATTTTCAATAAGATTTTGAAAGCCATTTTTCAAAAATTAAATTTACAAAATTAAGGTAATTTTCAAAATAATTTTGCTAAAGTATTTTTAAGGAAATGAAAAATACTTTTCAAAAGTAATTTTGCAAAAATATTTTCAAAGAAGAGAAAATAATAAGTATGAAAATAATTAATCTTCCCCCTGAACCCGACATTAATAAAACTTCAACTGTCTAACCATAAGTTACTTACTGACTATCAGAAGATAGCAGCTTTCTGGTTAGTCAGGTTAAGTTGTTTGTATTCAGTTAGTGTTTTGACTAAGCTAAAATACTTAACCTAATCAATATTGGTTTGATTTTTAACGCCCAGACTTACGTTGATGCTTTGATATAAGTATCTTTAAGTCCATGCAATCTGCCTATACATCTCACCCCTTTCTAAGTTCAGAAATACACAAACAAGTTAGCCCTAATGTGTTGGTGAGATGTTCAAACCTTAGATCTATAGGAACATGCTTTCTAAGGAAGTGATCTAATCTAAGGTTAAAACTGATTTTTGAAATTCTAAAAATGAAAAATTTTGAAAACATAAAAGTTTTATCCTAGAATTTAAGAAAAACATTTTTGAAAACGATTTCTACAATTTAAGAATCTTAGTCTATTAATCAGAACAAGACAAGTCAATATCTGAGATGAAATATAAATAAGTCAATATATAAATACAATAGTCAAGATAAAGTACACGTAGACAGTAGTGATATCATCTAATCTATCAGGATGATGAGGAGGGTGGTCCGAACCCCAAGGAGCATAACATCTCTATCAGTTCAGTATGACGGGCCCGGTCATCCTCTCGAGAGCTGGATAGGTCACGTTGAAGGCCGGAGATCTCCTGTCGCACGTCCCGTCGCAAGTCGGAGACCTCCTGCCGTATCTCCCATCGTAAGTCGGAGACCTCCTGCCGCATACCTCGATGAAAATCGGAGACCTCCTGGCGGAGACTCGTCATAGATAGCTTGAGTCTAGCAACTCGGTTGCCTAGAGTGCGAGGAGTGGAACGTGGTGCTCGAGCTAGAGGTGGTGCTGGAGCAAGAGCAGCCTCATCGAATAGTGCGATCATAAACTCATCTTGACCTGTCTCCTCCTCTTGGGCATCTAGCTCTACATCTGGGCCGGGCTGGTGCTGTGCCCCCTCCGCCAGGATATGACACCCTCATCATCGGTATGGATACCTCCTAAAGAGAAGTTCCTAGATCCTACAACGTCAAACTCAGTCAGAACTCGGACATCAACTCTGGTGACGTCAATATCTAAAGTGGCAATATATGCCGTCAAAATGTAGCAGTACGACATATGGACCCGTCCGCTGGTGGTGACTCCGGCTGAGTAGATAATGGCATGAAAGATATGTAGGGTAATATCTATATCTAATATATGGCAAAAGGTATAAAGGAGAAAAGAGTGAAATGGACGCATCATCGCAATGTCGTGAGTGGTCAATGGCAAAATATAGGAGACTAAAACCCTATAGAGGACATAGTCCTGGACTTGAAGGGAGACGAACCTAAACATGGTAACAGTGGGTACTCGCTCTCCACCAAAAAATTATGAATAAATCGTATCAAGAGTAATATGCGAGTAAGGATCACCAAATGGTAGATCCCTAGGTGGATAGCATTGAAAAGTGCATGTAGATGGTCGTAAACTTAAAAAGGTCTGAATGATGGTAGGGGATAGCGTGATATCAATACCAGCTACCCTAGTAGTATATGTAAGGTTATCTACCTTGCCTAAGTTGTTGTACAGTTCAGCACATAAAGCTATGTTTACTGAATAGGTACAGTAAACAAGGCTCTGCAAGCTGTAGTAGTCAATGACCTCTACAGCTGGGATGTAAGAGCTCAAGAAAAACTGTCTATCTAAACACCTAGTCCAGATAGGCATATAAATGGTAGAGTCAAACCTAATCCTAAGTTCTTCAGTAGGGAACCTAGGGTCAGTACTAGCAGTAGAGGGCCCAACACTAGTATTAGGATGTTTCCTACTTTATCAAAGAAAAACTAGACTAAGCAATAAATTATAGGAAATATCTAAAAAACTTAGAAGAGGAACGAAAGTTTACAAATGCATCGTGAATAAAAATACTAGAAATAACGACCTCGGTTGACTCGCAGCAGCATAATAACCGAAAAAGAAAGTAAAAATTTTAATTTTAATCCCTCTCGCATTAAAGCTCGGTGAGAGCCTTGACAAGAGTGGAAGGAGGAGGTGCAAGGAATTGTGGGCGCCTCTGCTTCCCTATATAAAGGGTGCTCCGGGTGCCCGGACGGCTCGAGCGATTGGAGCAGAGTGCTCGGGTGGGGCGCCTAGAGCACCTTCCGGGCACTTGGAAGGTAATACCAAGGGCGGACACCCTTGGTTTCTGACAGGTATATGTATCAATAATTTTTTTAAAAAATTAATTTTTAAGTTAAAATGATTTTTAATTAAAATAATTATGAAATAATTTTTTAAGTAATTTTGAAATAATTTTTAAGTTAAATTAATTTTTCAGTTAAAATAATTTTTAAGTTAAATTAGTTTTCAAAGTAATTTTTAATTTAAAATAATTTTTAAGTTAAAATAATTTTTAAGTTAAATTAATTTTTAAAATAATTTTTTTAAGTTAAATTAATTTTTAAAATATTTTTTAAGTTAAAATAAATTTTAAAATAAATTTTAAAATAAATTTTAAGTTAAATTAATTATTAAAGTAATTTTTAAGTTAAATTAATTTTAAAAATATTTTTAAAGTTAAATTAATTTTTAAAATAATTTTTAAGTTAAATTAAAAAATAATTTTTAAGTTAAATTAAAAAATAATTTTTAAGTTAAATTAATTTTTAAAATATTTTTTTATAATAATTTGAAATTGAATTTGAAATTTAGTTTTAAATTTAATTTAATTTAATTTGATTTAATTTTACTTTATTTTAATTTATTTTACTTTAATTTAATTTGATTTGATTTGATTTAATTCGATTCGACTCGATTTGATTTGATTTGATTCGATCCGATCTGATTTGATTCAATTTGATTCGATTCAATTTGGTTCAATTCAATTCGATTTGATTTGATTTAAAGTCCTTAGTCATCTCACCCGATTTATGTTTTCAATCAGGGAAACCTATAATTTTTGTGAGATGAAGTTAAGTTCAATTTTTAAGTTTTGGTTTAACTTTGTGTTAGATTCAGGTTTAGCTTTGGGCTCAACAAATAGGTATTCTTTGGATAAACTTCTAGGTTATGTTGAGTCACTTGGACATCATTAGAGTAATCATGTCTTCGAGGTTTTCCAAATAGTCCTATCCACTGAACTTAGTATAAAACCATGATCTAACTAGTTAGGATCCATAAAGGGTAGCTTCAGTTAGTTCCACTTAACCAAATGCACCAGCTCAAAGTCATATCTTCCTAGACATGCATAGATCGATCTTCCCTAACCTACTATTATTCAAAACTTCACCAGTACCATAGGTCAAGTTAAACTGAGTCCCTTTTTAAATTAATCCTAATTATCCTGCCGGGTAGGTTAATTTTGGAGGTGCCAACTATTTTGGAGTCTCCCCCTGACTTATTAATCTGATTTAGGTTTTAATTTTGGATTTATGTCAATTACTTTTATAATTGTATTTAAGTTGATGATAATCTGATTTTTGGTAGCTTCTAAAATAGTTTGTTTTTGGTTTAGTTTGTCTAGGTTTGTATTTTGGTTTTTGATTTAGTTTATTTAATTTTACATAATATATTTTATCTTTGGGTATATAATATTGGTTAATTCCTACTTGCGTGGTTAAGCACGCTTTCGGGACCCAAGCTTTAATTTGTTGTTTGTGTTGAGTTATTAGAAATATAAACGAGTTATTTGAATTCGACTTGTATCCAAGCCCAGATTTATTGTAAACGACTTTTTGATTATTTAATATAAGATCTAAATTTTTAGATCTAGTTGTAAATTTCTCTAAAAGCCCTTTTAATTTATTAATAAAGCTTGAGTTGGATTAGAATTTGTGATTTGTTCCTTGTTTTGGTTTTCCTCAAGGAACATTTTATTTTCATTTTCAATTACAGTTAATTTTCTATCTAAACATGCAATAATTTAAAAAAAATTCTTATTTAAACTAAGGTATACCTCTTCGGGACATTCGGAAACGAGTACGGACTCGTGGCTCAATTCGGGTTCGGACCCATCTTCTGATTCATCCTTTGATTCGCGGGCCATTAGCGTAACGTGACTTTTGTGCTTCTGATCTTCGGCCTCCGATTCTTCTGAAGATGAGTCACCCCACGTCACTTTGAGTGCCTTCTTCTTGGTCGTACGTCTTTGACTTGTCGTTCTTCAGTTTTGGGCACACGCTCTTGTAGTGACCCTTCTTGTTGCACCCGAAGCAGGTCACGTTTCTTGGTTCAGTTGTGGAGTTGATCTTTTGCAGGTCTTTTCTGCTGAAGCTCTTATTTCTCCTAGTGAACATCTTTCTTACTAAGTTCACCAGGTACTCTTCGTCTTCTGAATCTGGGTCAAACTCATCTTCAGGTTCAGACTTGGTCTTTGTCTTTTCCTTGGAGGAACTTGCAAACAAGGCAATACCTTTCTCGGTCTTGGCATTAGTTTGCTCGTGTAGCTCAAGTTTGCAAAATAGCTCGTCTAATTTTAACTTAGAAATATTCTTCAAAATCTTGTAGGCATCCATGATGGATGTCCACAATGCATTTCGAGGAAATGCGTTTAGAGCGTACCTAATCAAATCGTGATTCTCCATTTGGTGGCCTATCGAGTGAAGTCCATTGAGGATGTCTTTGATCCTCGCGTGAAGCTGATTTGCTGTTTCTACTTCTTGCATTTTAATATTAAATAATCTATTTAGAAAAAGATCACGTTTAGTTACCTTGGCGTCGCTCGTTCCTTCGTGTAGTTCGACGAGCTTGTCTCATAGTTCCTTCACATTTTGGTGTGGGTCCACCCGGTTCAGCTCTTCCTTCGTTAACTCGCATTGCATAGTGTTGAGTGCTTTGAAATCCGTCTGGGCTTTCTTCTTCATGTCTGGATTCCACTGTTTCGGGTTTAGTGGATTTCTGGAGTTATCGACTGGCGCCTTGTATCCTCTGGTGACGCTAAACCACTGGTCGAAGTTGGTCTTCAGATAGACCTCCATTCGCTTCTTCCAATATGGGAAATCATCACCGTTGAATAGAGGGGGACGGACTGTGTTGAAACCTTCAATTTGAGATATTTTACCTTGCACACAAAAAAAATAAGAAAAAAGAAATTCCAAGACTTGGTCTTGGATTAACAGTGTGGGAGAAAGAAAGAAATTTTAAGACTGAATTGGTGTTGCACCAATTTAATTTAACTTTCTACTAAAAAAGGTCCAAAAAGCCAACACTACCAGTTTGGATTGTTTCGAAAAACTTAAAGTCGAAAAAGAAAAAAATCCACCCCTTTTGTTTGATTGGTGGTTGCACCAAATCAGAGTGGTACCTGCTTTGAGATCACTTGTTGGATCATGAAAGTCACTAGAGGGGAGGGGGGGGGGTGAATAACGATCGAAAAAATTCGTAGTTGAGTGCACAACGGAAAAGAAAAAGAACAATGCTAATAAGAGCCGGTTTTACTTGGTTCGGAGCCTTCGTCGACTTCTACTCCAAGGCCCGCACTCGTTGAGTGCTTTCGTTGGGCAATTCACTAGCAGTTCGCGAAAAGGGTACAAATGTAAGTACAAAAACTTTAAAGAAGAAATACCGACAACAATTAAAGAAAGAAAACTTTTAGCAGTAGGTTGTCGGAGATGCTTCGCAACATCGCAGCGTCACAGGAGCACAGCGTAGTAGAGCAGTCGTTGGAAGATGTTGGTATTCTCAGCTCTGGTGGAGGCCTTCTTTTATAGAAGTGCTTCGGGAGCCTGGATCCCTTCCAGGCGCTCAGACCATGACGTAGGCCCGACCAATCAGCGTGCTCCTTATGACGACAGGATAGAGTTTTGCCTTCCGGGCGCCCAGATCCCTTCTGGGTGCCCGGACCACCATCTTCCAGAAAGTCCTTCTCCTACAAGAAAATGTTAGTCCGAAGCAAAATAAAAGTTATACTACCCTGCAAAATAGAAGTTATCACAATTATAGTAAAAGAGTAGTAATTAGATTCCGTCTCACCGAGACCGGAATCTAGTCAAGATCTCAATTTAGATTTATAAAATGGTTCTAAGTTGGATTGGCGCCTAAGTTCCTTAATCGGGAACGCGCCCTCACAAAGTCACTCCCCTCCAGTGACTTATCTTAACTTACCTGCCAAACGTCCGGTCAGCCCGTCGACCAGTTTGGACTTCGTGCCAGCTATCAGGTCAGCTCGTCGACCTATCTGGTTTTCGTGCAACCTATCTGGTCGGCCTGTCGACCTAGCTGGGCTTCATGCCAGACATGCGGCCAGCCCGCCAACCAGTCTGGGGCTTCGTGCCAGCTATCTGGTCGGCCCGTCGACCTATCTGGGCTTCTCTTGCACACTTAGTAAAAGTGTTAGATCACAATGAAACTAACTTAACCTACTTTGTCATTCATCAAAATCTGAGTTAGACCGTTAGTGCTAACCGCACCAACACCACCCACATGCGGATGAGTCCCCGAGGATAACACAATCGATCGTGGAGTTCTTCAACTACCGTGTCAGCGGAACGATCATGGCTGGGCGAGGACTCTCGACGAAGGAGCACGGAAGGGAAGGCAAGTACTTTCCTTATAATGGTATGGGTCCTATGAAGTAAGGGCTAGGCAACTAGGAGGAGCCGTGATGTTGTTTATAGCGTCTGGAGGTTTGAATGGGCTGTGATGCAATTTTTTTGTGGTGTCCTTGCTCCATTGTGTGTTTTTTATAGATTTTCTACAAGGAATGTTCGACGTTGGTGATTGGAATGAGTTTTGTTCGATTCTTCTAGATGTTGTGCATGTGATTGGTTTGTGATTCGAGTTTCTGTGATGATTCTACTCCTTTGCGTGATTTCTATCGATTTCTAGCAATGGATTTAGGTGTTTTAGATTGAATCGAGTGTTGATTTGTTTCTTCTTGTCAGATTGAGTGTCGGGATAAATTCTTGGGGGTCTCAGCTAACTGTGAAGGTGTTCGGCTTCTCCTTAGTGCTTTGCGAGAGCTTTAGTTCGATGGTTGGTGATTTATGCCTTGATTGTTGATGTTTGAGTTCTTACCTATCGATTATGAAGTGTTGAATAAATTTGGATGACGGATTCTTTTCGAGGATGACTTGCTTCTCTACATTTTTGTGTTGTTGATTCGGATTCAATTCAATTTGCTGTTTCTTGTTTCTCCAAGGTGCTTTTGGACAGTTTGGATAGCTTGGAGGATTGATTCGGTGGTGTTCTTGTATTTAGAGTTAGTTATGATTTTTTTTCTTTTTTTTTTTTTGGGGAATGTGATTCTTGCCCCTAGTGTTGGTTTCATGCCGTCTCTATTTTTCTTGGGATTTTTGTCGGATCTTCTTTTCAGGACGGATTTGGGGTTGATAATTTGTTGTTCTCTGATGATGTGTTAGAACCTTTAAAATTATTTGAATGTTTAAGTGTGATTGGATTTTGGTTGTCTCATGCTCGGCAGGTTTTTAGAATGTATGGAGTCATGCTACATAATAAAAAATGATAGGAATGTGAATTGCTATTGTTATGGGGTAGCATGTGTCCACTTGTGGTGATAGTACAGGTTGGGTGTCGTGCAGTGAGCTCTAGAGAGAATCTTTCCAAATATGACTGATAATGCATTGAATGAGGCCCTTGGCCATATGACCATAGATGATCATGGTATGAATGAAATGTGCTCAAAAGATGATTACTATATGTGCGACATAAAATCCCCTATTAAAACTTATTAAAACTAAGTGAAGGTTTTTTTCCCGTCTATAATGTGTTATCTTTATTAGGCAATTAAGTTTATGTTTCATGTTATTTTAATGCTGTGCTACACTCCCTCTGATGCCATTTTAAGTTTTGGTTATATAATACTCTTAAGGCTGTGTTACACTTATGATGTCATTCATGCTTTGGTTCCGTATTACCCATATTGCTGTGTTAGTATTCCTGGTGTTGCAATTCAAACTTTTGTTTCATGTTATTCTTTATGCTGCGTTTACTTCCTCAATGTACAGTCAAGATTTCATCCATGGTAACCTTATGTTGTGATATTATTTCCTAACTGTGCAAATAAGTCTAAGTTCCATGCTATTTTTTATACTGTACCAACTTTATAATATACAAAAGGGGTTTATGTTCTATGCTACCTTGCTACCACTTTTGCTTCATGATGAATGTCATATACATTGTAGTGGATTGTTATTGCTGATCAGTTTTTGGATTCACAACGCATATGATGTAGGTGAGGATGACACCTTCAAGGATATGATAGAGGACATGGGGATGGAGTAGTTAAGGATGTGGGATGAATGACACATTTTTGTTTGTGATAGATATGTGGTTAAGAGTAGGAGACTAACTGTTTACTCATGTTGATTCGGGTTTATGAAACTTTTCATTCGAAGATATATATGTCGAGTTTTGATGTTCATATGCCATGGAATTTTCCCTTATGTGTGATAGAAATGTAGAGTTATGGATAGTTAGTCATGGGGTTTTTCATGTCCTATCAACTTTTGACCCTCTTAGATTTTTCATTAGATTTTTGATCACCAAGTGCAGTCTACCTTTATCCATTTGAATTTTCCTCTTGTCTAACTACAGTTAAGGCTTTCCTCTTGCCAACTGCAGTCTTCATTGATCCACTTGAACTTTCCTTTTTCCAATAACAAATAGGATTTTCCTTTGTCAATGTGCAATCCTTCTTGACCCACTTAGACTTTCCTTTGCCTAACCACAGTTAGGATTTTCTTTTCCCAACGTACAATCTTCCTTGACTCACTTGGACTATCCTTTGTCTAATCATAGTTAGGACTTTTCTTTGACAACATGTGATTCTCCTTGATCCACTTAGACTTTCCTTTGCTTAACCAAAATTACCTTACACACACACATACACACACACAAATTGTCTCCCTTTCAATCAGTCCTTTAGTCAAATTATTGCGGTTAGCTATAAGTTCTTTCTTTATAATGATGATTTACCTCCTTTCATATAATTTAGGGATGAACTATAAGGGGCACTTGAAATGAGCATAATTATCTTTTTTTTTATTATAATTAGTCAAATTATTACTTTTACTTTTCAAAATAAAAAATAATAAAAACCTCCGCAATTAACAAACTAAAAGAAGCAAATAAGTTGGAGACATATATTAGATTTAGTAAGCGCCCCCATCTTCGATTCCATGATGAGATGATGGAAGTTAAATCATGTATGGAGGACCTTTAGGTGGGAAGAATATTTTTTTTATTATTACATACGAGTGTATCACTTGAATACAAGCTCAGCTATGAAATATCTTGGTAATATTGAGAAAAAAAATGATAATATTAGTTAGTCTTATTGACTATCCCTGGATGATCGGTCCGGTGCCATAAAATTTTTTCACCGATCACTAGAGTAAATCAAGAAGTACATACTATGGACAGTCCAGAAGCTCAACATTCTTTAGTTACATGTCAAATTTGGAAAAAAAATTTCTATAAATATATCATACTTGAAGATCAAATCATAAATACCTGCAAGACTGCAAAATATCTTATCATCATGGCACCATAGAGAAAGTGGCAAAAGGCGATATCGCTCGCCCCCAGCGCCCCCGCCGTACCACGCCTAAGATCTTCACGAGGGAGGTAAATCACGGTAGCTGGAGAAATTAGTGCGCAGTGGGAAGAGGTGCACAGGGACCAGGGAATTACGCCCTGACTACCCCGCAGTTCGAACCCACGCTCTCAAGTGGCAAGCTTCTACGCACTAACTGCTCCAGATAACCCCGTGGGCCATCATGGCACCATAGAGAAAGAAATATATATATGGGGAGAGAGAGAGCAGAAGCCCTCTCCCCCTATCAATCAAAGCCCATGGTTTCTCGCCCTCTCTTCTATACCTTCTCCTTCCTCTCCTTTTCCTGTCTCTGCAGCTGCAAACAACTCCAGGAAATGGCCAGCCAGTTCAATCTCGAATCAGTGAGAGAGTTCTTGACTAGGGAGGAAGACAGCATCGTGTTCAGCCTCATCGAGAGGGCCAAATACCCCTCAAACCTTCCGGCTTATGATCCTTCTTACTCGACCGGAGGAGCCCTCCGTAACTATTCCCTGCTCGACCTCTTCGCCAGGGAAACAGAGGCAGTGCAGGCCAGGGTAAGGCGTTGACTTCCACTGCAATTGAATTTGTTCCTAAATTGTGTACGCAATTTGTCTCTATATATTTTCCTTCAACGTACTGTAGGCTGGAAGATATCGAAACCCAGAGGAGATTCCCTTCTTCCCAAAGGTTCTGGTCCTGCCATTAGTCCCTGCAGTGCACTCACAGGTGTTGCACCCTGCTTCTGCATCTGTGAATGCTAGCAACGCCATCTGGAAGATGTATTTTAATCGACTTCCACAATTCACTGCAAAAGGAGATGATGGCAGATACGCACTAACAGCAGCTGCAGATCTCGTGTGCCTGCAGGTAAACACAATCTCTAATGAATACTTTCTTTGATTTAGTTTAACATATGTGTGTTCTAAATTAAATGAAGGCACTTTCAAGAAGGATCAACTATGGACGATTTGTGGCAGAAGCCAAGTTCAGAGATGCCCCTAAAGACTACACTAGCGCTATCAGAGCTGAAGTAGATCTCAGCGACTCTCCATTTTTCTCCTTTCCCTCTTACTTTTTGATGTTTTTGCAGGATAGGGATGCTTTGATGAGATTGCTTACATCCGCGGCTCAAGAAGAAACAGTGAAGAGCAGAGTGAAGAAGAAGGCCAAAGTGTTTGGGCAAGATGTGACTGTAAATAACATTAGCAAAAACGAGAGCAGTCGTCCCAAATACAAAGTTGACCCTGATGTAGTCGTTCATCTTTATGGGGATTGGGTCATCCCTTTGACCAAGCTTGTGGAAGTGGAGTACCTTCTCCATCGCCTTGATTGATGATGATTTGGTGATGCAATGGTGCAATAAGTCTGATCTCATTCTTTGGGCTAGCTTATTTCCATATAACAGTTCCTTTAATAAATAATAACCAAGATGAAACATTTAGCTGCTCTTGTATGTTAAGTATCTTAGTGAGGAGAAAAAAAAATTTGGGCAGTGTATTGATTCTGATAGAGCTAAAACTATCTGTTTCCTGATTAAATAGTAAAAAGACATGACATTCAAACTCATCTCCAAGTGGTCATCGACCATTTCCAAACATAACTGAACGGAAACAAAACCAACCTAAAGTAATCGTCTCAAAACTATGAAACAGGAGCTCAAAAGAATGTGGATCATGAGTATAGAAATGCAAAGTGAAGCGCAAAATGTGGATGATATACGAGAAGAGGGGGAAAAAAATTAAAATTCCATTTAGTTCATATAATCTTTAGATTTTATTTTATCAAGTATCACAAAGTAATTCATCGTATTTACTCTTGTCTTTGAAGTGTAACTTAAAATCTCAAACAATCTCTTATAATACTCTTTTAAAGATCTTTAATGTTTTTTTAAATTAATTATTTTATTTTGTTTGAAAAATAACACAACAAAAGAACACCAAATAGCGACGGCATATTTTGGTCTCACCAATTTTGATCACCGATGTCATTTTAGTGACCGATATTTATTTCTAATGTTAATTAGCGACAATGTATACTTCTTGTCGCTATATTAGTGATAACATTAAAATTCGGTCGTTAAATTTAGCGATGAAAGTTAATCTCTATAGCTAACATAAGCGACGGAAATAAATTTTTTGTCACTATTTTGACAACTGGAATATGTTTCCATCGTATATTAGCGACAAAAATATAATTTTTGTCACTAATTTTTTGAAAATTTTTGGCAGCTTCTTCCTTTTTTGAGAGATTTCATCCTATTTATAAGATACATCATAAACAAATTAAACTAATACATATTCACATCCACAACATTAACATTCAAATTCAAATACATTCACATTCATGATACATTCAAATGTATCGTGTAAACATACTCAAATCCAAATACATTGACACTATCAAATCACAAACCACAAATTCAAACCACACATTCATAATATATTTTTGTACACACGATACATGCTACATCAAATCACAAACCACACTTCAAACCAACTACCAAATTCATGATACATTAACATTCATGATATATAAAATCTAAAGTGATACATAGTTCAAAAACAATATACTTCAAATTCATTACATCCTAACTCAAATCTAAAAAACTAATACATCACATCTCATCACCACAACTTATAGTAAATATAATATGATAGGCTATTAAAAAAATAAAGACATGATTTAGACTACACTACATTTGATATTTTGAAACAATCCTTCTTGTATATGAATCTAAAGTTAAACTACTTATCAAAAAATGTAAAAATTGATCAACACAAGTTTAACATGCTTTTAAAAGAATACATACCTCAATGATAGAAGATAGACTCAAATCCAGTTCTTCAAATATTGACCTTTTATCTACATTGTTTCTGAAATGATATAATACAATTAAAACTACAAAAATGTAATACAATTATAATTGCAAAGATGTAATACAATTAGAGTTACATATATATAATATCAAAATTAACATACCATTTTTCATGTTTTATGAGTGATAAATTAAAAAAAGTTGAAGGTAAACACACCTCAGAAGAACTACTCCTTAGGAGTGTTCGAGTCTTGAGTCTCACATTAGTTTTTTTTTTACATTTTTTAAAATAATAAATAAAAGATTAGATGAAATGAAATTACTAATAATATCAATAGTTACTAATCCTCCACAATCCTTAGAATAATCTAGCCATCATGTGCAGGAATATAAGACATGATGATATATGTAAAATTATGTTATAACACATACACATGCCAAATAATAATCAAATTAGAACAATAATATCTAACACGGTAGAACTAGTGAGATTTACATATAAAAAGTAATATCATACTTAAAATTTAATCATCATTACAATTTGCATCATTAACATTAATAGTCTGTAAGTCTTCATCGCCAGATTCAAGTACATCAAGCTCCTCACTGCTAGACATCTCTCCATATTCTATTTTTTGGTAAGTGACATTCACATCTACAAGTAAGTGGGATGTGGATTGAATTTGTGAATCAACTAAATGCATCTCCACTTCCTAATTTTAAAATGCATCATGGTTTTGGACTGTGAGGGAGTTCGATATTTCTATGGCTGAGCGAGTCTTCATTCAACAAATTACTAACCATTCACTAGATTTTCTTCTCTTCATCAGTTATTCAAGATAGAAAACTTGAAGAGCTTGTACCATGAAAATGAAGAGTTCAAACTTGTTAATTTTTTGTTTGCATGAACTTCAACTAAATTATAGTTTAAATGTATTTGGTACTTGTTCTTAGAGTCGAATCATACCATGAACATTTGAATAACACACACCTTTTTATGGGTAAAGCAAATATTCAACCTCAATAATTTCGTCAAGTCTACCATAGTAATCAAATTCAGTATAGTGTTGTTGATATATCCTTTTATGCAAACACTAAAATTATAGGTAAGTGTATGTGAATTGCATTGTGCCATGAAAAATTTGAAGTCATTGACATAGAAACTAGAGTAGACTCGTGTGTTACGAAGAGATCCTAATACAAGATCCATTATCCTTTGATCTTGCACATTTGAGAGTCTGCGGTCCTTTATCTAAAAAGTAGTTATGATATAAATTATCGATTATATAATACACTTGATTAGTCTCTAACTTACATAGATTTTAATTTGAATACAAATTTGTTTCTAACTTTTTCTCAACTTGACTTGCACTTATTGATAAATTTTCTATGTCAAGGAAGACAATTTTAAGAAATATGGTTTAATAATCAAACATAAGGGGATAAATGTTTGAATATAAAACTTAATTCACTTTATGTAGGGTTTAACTTTGTTACAATTCAGGAGTGTATATGTTTTTGCTGCATGGTATTCCTTTGGATTTAACCATCTACCAATAAATGCACCCATTGTCTTATTAAGAAACTTAAAAATAGAAAACATCTCTGCATCTATTGGTTGATTATTATTAGAATTTTGAGGGCACTTGCGATGTCTGATTTTTACATTATTAGCAAAATAATATAAGCATAAATAAGATATTTCTTTAACCATATAAACATTACATATTAACCCTTCAACTCTTACTTTGTTACAAATATTATTCTTTAATCTCCTGAAAAATTATTCAAATAGATACATCCATCTGTATTGCACAGGAATAGCTAGTTATGCCTCATAAGATAAACTAACTGGTAGATGTTTTATTGAATAAGAAAAATTACGTGGGAATATACGCTCAAGTTTACATAATATCAGAGGTATTTTTATTTCTAGATGAAGCATTTCCGCTGTCATAATAACTCTTGATATCAAATCTTTAAAATATATACTCAATTCTGTAAGTGTTTGCCAAACATTATTATGAAGTAGGTCATGAAAAGCTATTAGAATAAGTCTTTGCATGAACACATGATAGTCATGACTCTTCACTCCAAATATTTTTAATTTGGTCATATCCACACATCGAGTCATATTCAAGGCATATCTATAAGGAAATTTAATTTTTTTCAACCAACTACATAAAACCTACTTACCTTCTTTGTGTTGATGCAAGGTGCACCAGAATAGAACTTGAGTTTTGTCCAATGTATAACAAGACTTCAAAAATTTATTGGCTGTTTATGTTGATGCAACTCAAGTATGCTAACTAATTCTTTCAATTTATCATGTGATTTTACTGTGTCTTTAGTTTTTCTAGGAATATTTATCATAGTATTGAAGATATTATCAAAAAAATTTCTCAACTTCTAAATTTTTGTTGAATGAGTAGATATTTTTAATATGGAAGCTCCCACAATATGATTTTTTTTTCTTTCGACCATACTTGCACACCTTCACAATGTATTTATTTAAATCATCAAAACCCGTCTGAGTTATTGGCAAAAATTTATAGTTGTCTATTTCCTCTAGTATTTTCTCTTCCTTCTTGATTATAGGTGGAAGATTTTTTACCATGATCTTGTCTGAAGACTGAGGAGATGGCGCGTTGGCTCAAGTGGATTGCTTGTTGACAAATAGTTGACTCTTTGATCTGTGATGAAGCTCCTCAACGATCCTGCGGGTAACCAGACAATCCCACGAAGCGTTGGTGACCCAAGACCAGGGAAGGAGTCCCTGGCAAGGTCCTCCGACGCTTAATAGTACCAAGGAAGAAAAGTAGTGGATGCGAATGAATGTCTCAGATGCCAAAATTGCGTACCTTGCCAACAGAGAGGACTCCCCTTTTTATACCACCTCTCACAATCTCCATGATCATGAGGTGGCTTCATGCGTTAGAGTTTGTTAGGTTGTTTCTCAAAGAACTTCCGAGGAATCTTTTTTCTACACACAGATGTACCTCTTTTATCGTTTATAACTTAAACCTTCTCTGAAGTCGTTGTAGGAGGATGTCGTTATGGATGAATCACCCATGGAAAACAAGATAGCCTCCGAAGGAATATTTCCGGACAATTATGACAGGCTGTTAAAATATTATTTGTTGCTTGTTTACTAAATACATCTCGGTCGATCCACAAGGCCAGTCGTATTGCTTGCCATTGATCAATCTTCTCAGTCATATGTTAAATACTGCAGAGATTTGTTCAGAGACTAATATAGTACCCATAGTAGGCCAAAGCTTCACTCAAGAAGTCATATGATAGATTATGTATGTTAGAACTTTATTTTAGGTAACTTAAACTCGGTCGACCTGTGCTCGACTGAACGGATATGTAGAGTTTTCTAAGGATAAGTGTTTTTAAGCCCGTCCGATCTTTGCCCGGTAGGGCGTACACAAAGATCCTTATGCTCGATAGGCCCTTATCCGGTCGACCTTATACTAAGAACTTTATAAGGCCTAGTGTTCTTAAGCCCACCCGATCTTTACCCTGTCGAGCGTACACGGAGAACCTTATGTTCGATCAACCTTTGTCCGGTTAGTCTTGTACTAAGAGTCTTATAAGGCCAAGTGTCCTTAAGCCCACCTGGTCTTTACTCGGCCGGGCGTATACAGAGAGACTTATGTTCGACCAACCTTTATTCGGCCAGTCTTATACTAAGAGTTTTATAAGGTCAAATGTCCTTAAGCCCACTTGGTCTCTACTCGGCTGAGCATACACGGAGAACCTTATGTTCTGTTGGACTACGTCCGTCGGCTAGAAGGGGGGTTGAATAGCCCTGTAAAAACAAAACACAACCCTTCTCGATCTTTCAAAATAACACTTGCATAAAATAGATTAAATAAATAGAAAGAAACTAAAAGAAGAGGCACAAGTATTTTTACTTGGTTACAATCGGGGAGATTGTTAATCTAAGAAATGAATCATGCACTAGAATATCTCCTTCAGGCGGAGAAGCCTATTACAACATTTAAGCAGAGAAAATAAAGAAGCTAAACTATAAATGAAGCACACTGTTAGGACCAAAAGTAGCTAGAAGGGGGGGGGGGGGGGGAATAGCTCGTCGCGTGCTCGTCGCTCGGTGTTGCTTGTTTCTTCAAGAATGCGCAGCGGAAAATACATAAACAAACACAAACACGCTAACACTAGGAGTTTACTTGGTATCCACCTCCAACGGAGATGACTAATCCAAGGATCCACACCACGCACGCACCCTCCACTATGAAAACACTCATTTTCGGTAACTACCGAGGGCGGAGAAGCCCTACAAGACTCTCAGTACAAGAAGAAGAAAGGGTAGTAAAGAATAAGCAAAAGCTTACAAGAAATGCAGTAAAAACCCTAGCTTCTTCTTCTTCTCGTTGCAACTCGCCTCTTGACTTGGATGAACCTCCAAGAACCTTCAAGAACTGGCGGTGAGGAGGTTAGAGAGTGCTGGGGAGGAGCTGTGTTGAAACTGGAATGAATCGGTGAAGTTCTGCTGAAGAAATCGCACGCATGCGCAGCGGTCGAATCCCAATCGATTGGATTGCTCCCAATCGATTGGGAGGCTGGATCGATCCACGGATCGATCCAGAGCGCCTTCGCTCGGAAAAACTTGGATCGATCCACGGATCGATCCGGCACTTGGTATAGCGGCGTCCCAATCGATCCACCGATCGATTGGGACCTCTGATCGATCCACGGATCGGTTCTGGTCGTGGGGACTCACCGGATCGATCGATGGATCGATCCGGATTCCGATCGATCGACCGATCGATCAAACTACTGGATCAATCCACGGATCAATCCAAACTGCTGGATCAATCACGGATCAATCCAAACCTTGGTTTTGCCCAAAACCAAGCCCAAAGCCCCCTAAACCAACATCTAGTCAACCATGACTTGTTGGTACATAAGACCTAGCATCCGGTCACCCTTGGCCAGCTAGGACTCTCTCACCAAGTGTCTGGTCAATTCCTTTGACCCACTTGGACTTTTCTCTTCTTGCCAAGTATCCGGTCACTCCCTAAGACCTACTTGGACTTTTCTTCCTCGTGCCAAGTATCCGGTCAATCCCTTTGACCTACTTGGACTCTCACCAGATGTCTGGTCAACCTTGACCCATCTGGATTTCTCTTGCCTGGCTTCACTCACCAGGACTTTCCCAATTGCCTAGATTCACTCACTAGGTCTTTCACCTGGCTTCACTCACCAGGATTTTTCTCCTGCCTAGCTTCACTCACTAGGACTTCCCAATTGCCTAGCTTTACTCACTAGGCCTTTCACCTGGCTTCACTCACCAGGATTTTCCTCCTGCCTAACATCCCAGTTAGGACTTCCCAGTCAAGTATCCGGTCATCCTTGACCTACTTGACTCTTCTTCAATCAATATCTTATTGTAAAACATCTAAACCCAGACCAAGACTCAGCTTGGTCAACCAGGTCAACCTTGACCTGAGGGATGTTGCACCAACAATCTCCCCCTTTTTGATGTTTGACAATACCACAATAACACTTACAATGCCACATGTAAGTTAGGCTAATCTCATAGCCTCATTCTTCATGCCATTAGGTAATGAAAGCATAAGTTAAGCTTTTCATTCTCCCCCTAAGAGGGAAAACTCCCTCTTAGATAATGAAAGCCTAACTTACTCCCTTTCACACGTCCTTTCATTCTCCCCCTATTGGCACACATCAACCTATGCCCCCTCTTTGGGCACACTTCAACAAATCCATTTGTTGAAAACTCTCCCCCTGAAGAGTTGCTCATCATTGGTTACAACTTCACTCGTTGAACCAACATGATAATGAAGGTCCCATACCCTTCATTTATCCTTAACTTCTTCCTCAATGTAGACAAATACCCAACCTTGAGCATTTTCTAACATCTTGAGTTCCCACTTGAAATAATGAGGATATCCACTCCCCATTTCAAGTTCAAAAGCTCGTCCATGAGCATTTTCTTTAAAGAAGGTTAACCACCTTCCAAGGTTCATGAAAAATAATTTTCATGCCTTTAAAGAGTCCCTCCCCCTAAAGACATGGTGGTAACTTCTGTCATTGCACCAACAATGACTTGGAATCCCTAAACCTTTAGGAAACCCAGATTTAGAAGTTTTGAGGTTCAAATGTTCAAAATTTGAAACAAACCTCAACCTAAACTTCAATGAAGTCTTCCTTAACCATTCCATCCTTGTTTTCAACACGAAAACACCCTTTTTATGTATACAAATGTATTTTAAGGGTTTGGAATGGTTACATAGACTAACCATGGTTCAAAGATGCTGAAGTCAGGCCTTCCCAGCCAAAATCAGCAACTTGGATCGATTGGAGTTGGGATCCAATCGATTGAACCAACCGAATCGATCCACTGATCGATTCAGTATGTGTGGATCGATCCACTGATCGATCCAGCGAGCTTCTGCTTGCGAGATTTACCTTCTGAATCGATCCATGGATCGATTCAGGAACTCCAATCGATCCATGGATCGATCGGAGTTCTGATAGTTGCTGAAATTCCATTTCAGTCAACTTCAGAAACCCCTAGAAAATTCTACAAAAATCCAAAAATCATGAAATTTCGTGTAGACATTATTTAGGGCATACTTAATCATGGAAAAATAGCTTTCTATGAAAATACTTTATATTTTCAAAGATTGACACAAACTTAAAAACTTGCAAAAACTTTAGCGTTTTCTTCAAGTTTGTGTCTAACTATTCAATGGTGATTACTATCAAAAGATAGCCTTCACCAAAGTTTTCCAAAAACATTTTAAAAACATTTTCAAAACCAATACCCCATCATGTTCCTTGGGCATAATGCACATGACTTGTACATTAGCTTTCCCAATGGTGGGAAAACACATAACTATGTGTTTTGATGAACTTAAAACTCAAAAGAATGCACTAAATCAACATCTTGAGTTTTGTTCATCATCCTAACATCTCACTTGTATCTAATGTGCACTGAAACACATACAAGTCATCTTATAGGTCTTTGTGAGATGTAAGATTTTGGTTTTGCCCTATTCTAGGGATCATGCATATCTATCTAGGCATTTTGAGAGGTAGACATCCACAAAGGATGTTACTTGTTGATTTACTTGTTAAACAAATGTCACTTGTTTATTCCACTTGTTGTAAACAAATGCCACTTGTTTAACTAATGCCATATGTCCTTAATTTTTAAGGAAATAAACATAATGCATGATAATGTTATGGCATACATCAAAATAAAATAGCTTTCAAAAGAAAGATTTCTATAACTACATGATGTATGTATGGCATGACATGGTATTTTTGTATTTTTCATGATAAGTCATGAATGCAAAATACAAATAAGATAAAATATGATGTCATGGCATATTATGAGCAAACAATCATGGCAAGGTTTAGCATAAATAAAATATACCTAGATTACCTATCTAAGTATCGTTAATCTTAGCTAATCCTAAAACTTAAACCCTAGATTGCCCAAAGTGCTTCAAGAGAATGCCAAAACCTAAATGGGCATTTCTAATTCTCTTGATTAATTTATGCCAATTGAAATTAAGCTTATCCTCAAATGTTGGCATATTCCATTTTCCTCAAGAGTAATCACATAAATCAAGGCCCGGAGTGCCTTAAAATTTATAAGAGAATACCAAAATCCCAACTTGGTATTTCTCTAGGTTTTCCCAATTTATGCCTTTTTAAGATAAAATCAATTTTCCACCATTAGGCACATTTTACTCTTTCAAGGAGTAAATAATAATTCCATTTCATTTTCAAAGGTTAACAAAAACCTTGAAAATGCTCCTTGAGTGTCAATTTCCTCAAAGTTGGGTTAACTACCCTTCTAATCGGAGTTGACACTCTCTAACCCATCTATGGGGTAGAGAAGATGCTCCTAGGAACCCAACACCTATTGGTGCTCCTTGGATGCTCTAGGTACTCACTAGGGATAACTTCCCTAGATACCTTCCTAGTAACCTTGTTGAGCTTCTTAGAAGCCTTGGTCACATTTTCTAGGTCAACTCTAGGGATATCCTCTCTTGTGACCTTGTTAGTGACTTTCTTAGACTTCTTAGAAGTCTTAGTCACTTTGGTTGCAAAGATACTTCTAGGGATATCTTCCCTTGTATCTTGGACTTGACCTCTAGACTTAGGGTTTGTTCCATAGCTATATGGAACCCTATGATAACTAGGCACATCCTTTTTAGCTTTGGGTTTGTATCCCAAACCTCTATGACCATTGGATGACCTTTGTGCTCCTAGACCTAGGCTATGCTCATTTTGGCCTAATAAGATATTTTCCATCCTTCTTAGGGTCTTTTCCATTTTATCAAGTCTTGACCTCAAGACTTGATTTTCCATCACTAAGTCCTTAGTTTTTGGTTTTCCATTAAGTCCATGAGCATTTTTGTTTCTAGGCTTGTAGCTACAATCCTTAGAGTTCTTGCCTAGACTTTTACCTACATTCCTAGCCTTAGGTGTAGTAGTTTTGGCATGTAGGGCCACATGCTTTTCCTTAAAGCCCTCATGCTTCCTATTCTTATGGTAAATCGCATTAAAATGATAAAAATTAGAACTATCATGCTTTTTACCATAATGTAAAGGAGTAGGCTCAATAAATGTTACCTTCTTCTTTACCTTGGAGGCTCCCCCTTGACTAATGCCTCCTTGAGCCTTGACCATCTTCTTCCCCTTGAGGCATTGACTCCGGTAATGCCCCTTTTGATTGCAAGAGAAGCATATGATATGCTCCTTGCTCTTCTTTGTTCCGGGAATGGTCTCCTCGGGCTTCTCCTTGCCCTTTTGCGTCACTTGACCATTCTTCTTGGCCAAGTTGGGACACTTGCTCTTGTAGTGCCCACTTTCCCTACACTCAAAACATATTATATGATTTTTATTTTTAATTGAAACATTTATACCTTCTTGTGTAGGGATGACACTTGCTCCTCCATTTGCTATTTCTTGAATTTCGGAGGTGGCACCATCTTCTTCTTCTTCACTTGACCCGGATGTAGAAGCTTCTCCTTCTTCTTGATCCGGCGTCACCAAGGATTGCTCCCCCTCAATCCTAGAGGTGGAGGCTTCATCATCTTGAACATGAAACAAGGAGTATGCTCCCTCCTTGTTCCCTTCGTTGCATTCCCTTGAGGATGAAGCTTCTTGGATTTCCTCTTCTTCGGAGGTTGAGCATCTCTCAACCTCGGAGTCCTCCTCTTGGTCTTGCTCCAAAGAGTCACCCTCTCTGGATTCTTCATGATCTTGTACAGTGGAGGGGATCTCTTCATGAAGCTTGGCCAATTTGCTCCATAGCTCCTTTGCATCTTCAAACTCTCCAATTTTGCAAAGGATGGTGCTTGGCAATAAATTGACCAAAAGCTTGGTCACTTTGTCATTTGCCTCGCACCTTTGGACTTGCTCCGGGCTCCATTTGCTTTTCTTTAGAATTTTGCCCTTTGAATTTCTTGGAGCCTTGAAGTCTTCCATTAGAGCAAACCATTGCTCTATCTCCATCATAAGAAAATTTTCGATTCTTGATTTCCAAGAATCGAAACTCGTAGAAGTGTATGGTGGAGCCACCCTTGTGTCAAATCCAAGCCCATCTTGGAATTTCATCTTGAAGTTGAGCTTGATAAAGTCTTGAACTTGAAGAATTTGCTCCAACTTCTTCACCCTCTAGCTTTTCTTGATATGCTTGACCCTTCCGGCGATGATTCCGGTGAAGAGCGGCCTCGCTCTGATACCACTTGTTAGGACCAAAAGTAGCTAGAGGGGGGGTGAATAGCTCGTCGCGTGCTCGTTGCTCGGTGTTGCTTGTTTCTTCAAGAATGCGCAGCGGAAAATACATAAACAAACACAAACACGCTAACACTAGGAGTTTACTTGGTATCCACCTCCAACGGAGATGACTAATCCAAGGATCCACACCACGCACGCACCCTCCACTATGAAAACACTCCTTTTCGGTAACTACCGAGGGCGGAGAAGCCCTACAAGACTCTCAGTACAAGAAGAAGAAAGGGTAGTAAAGAATAAGCAAAAGCTTACAAGAAATGCAGTAAAAACCCTAGCTTCTTCTTCTTCTCGTTGCAACTTGCCTCTTGACTTGGATGAACCTCCAAGAACCTTCAAGAACTGGCGGTGAGGAGGTTAGAGAGTGCTGGGGAGGAGCTGTGTTGAAACTGGAATGAATCGGTGAAGTTCTGCTGAAGAAATCGCACGCCAACAGCTATAAACGACGCCAACGGTCGAATCCCAATCGATTGGATTGCTCCCAATCGATTGGGGAGGCTTTGGATCGATCCACGGATCGATCCAGAGCGCCTCTGTGCTCTGGAAAAACTTCTGGATCGATCCACGGATCGATCCAGCACTTATCGCGCGAAGCAGCAGCGTCCCAATCGATCCACCGATCGATTGGGACCTCTGGATCGATCCACGGATCAATCCAGAGAGGTTCTGTTCGTGGGGACTCACCGGATCGATTGGTGGATCGATCCAGATCTTCTGGATCGATCCACTGATCGATCCAAACCTGCTGGATCAATCCACGGATCAATCCAAACCTGCTGGATCAATCCACGGATCAATCCAAACCTGCTGGATCAATCCACGGATCAATCCAAACCTTGGTTTTTGCCCAAAACCAAGCCCAAAGCCCCCTAAACCAACATCTAGTCAACCATGACTTGTTGGTACATAAGACCTAGCATCCGGTCACCCTTGGCCAGCTAGGACTCTCTCACCAAGTGTCTGGTCAATCCCTTTGACCCACTTGGACTTTTCTCTTCTTGCCAAGTATCCGGTCACTCCCTAAGACCTACTTGGACTTTTCTTCCTCGTGCCAAGTATCCGGTCAATCCCTTTGACCTACTTGGACTCTCACCAGATGTCTGGTCAACCTTGACCCATCTGGATTTCTCTTGCCTGGCTTCACTCACCAGGACTTTCCCAATTGCCTAGATTCACTCACTAGGTCTTTCACCTGGCTTCACTCACCAGGATTTTTCTCCTGCCTAGCTTCACTCACTAGGACTTCCCAATTGCCTAGCTTTACTCACTAGGTCTTTCACCTGGCTTCACTCACCAGGATTTTCCTCCTGCCTAACATCCCAGTTAGGACTTCCCAGTCAAGTATCCGGTCATCCTTGACCTACTTGACTCTTCTTCAATCAATATCTTATTGTCAAACATCTAAACCCAGACCAAGACTCAGCTTGGTCAACCAGGTCAACCTTGACCTGAGGGATGTTGCACCAACACACACAAGTGTTGGAAATGCTAATTGCTTGTTTGTTTTCTAGCTTCTGGACCAAAGCTGTATTTATAGCCTTGGTCGGGGCGCTTGGAAGGGTTCCATGCGCCTGAGAGGGGATAAAACTTTATCCCCGACGCAATGGTCAGTGCCCACGTCATTCTGGATAGAATCAGTATTCCGGGCGCCCCGGACTGTTCCGGGCACCTCGGGTGGGGAAAGTCAACCTCGTTGACTTTTTCAACCCGAATCTTCTGCTCCAGCTCCATTCGCCTCGGTCTAGGTCTTTCGCTCGCTTGGGTGATCTCGACTATCCGGAATAGGGCTCACCTGAACCCAAATTCCGGTCTTCTTGAGCAGGCTTCCACTCCAGCTTTTCATCCCTCAGAATCATCGCGTGCTTCCTTCTCGTCCACCAGCGTACTCATTCACAGCTCTTCGACCCTCGGACGCACAGAGCCCGTCGACTCTCTCCCGTGCCGACCTTCTCGCTAGCTGCATCTCTTGCTCCCCGAGCAATCTTTCGCTCCGGCTTCTCGTCCCTCAGAACCAGCACACGCTTCCTTCTCATCCGCCGGGGTACTCTTCTGCGGCACCTCATCCCTAGGATGCACCGAGCCTGTCAGCTCTCTCCTTGTGCTGTCATTCTCGCTAGCCACATCTTCCGCTCGACTTCCTATGCTCCTAACTTTCTGCACACCTAGACACAGGGTTAAAATACCACAGAACCTAACTTAACTTGTTGATCACATTAAAAATGACCTTGGGGTTCCAACATGTTCGACCGACCTTTATTCGACCAGTTTTATATTAAGAGTTTTATAAGGCCAAGTGTCCTTAAGCTCGCCCGGTCTCAACCCGGCCGAGCATAAATGGAGAGTCTTATGTTCGATTGGCTTTTGTTCGACCAGTCTTATACTAAGAGTTTTATAAGGCTAAGTGTTTTTAAGCCCGCCCGGTCTCTACCTGGCCGGGCATACACAAAAAACCTTATGTTCAACCAGCCTTTATTTAGCCAATCTTATATTAAGAGTTTTATAAGGTTAAGTGTCTTTAAGCGCGCCCGGTCTCTACTCGGCCGGGTGTACATAGAGAGGCTTATGTTCGACCGATCTTACTCGGCTAGCCTTATACTAAGAGTTTTATAAGGCCAAGTTTCCTTAAGTCCGCCTGGTCTCTACTCGACTAGAAATACATGGAGAGCCTTATGTTTGATTGGCATTTATTCATCCAGTCTTATATTAAGAGTTTTATAAGGCTAAGTGTCTTTAAGCTTGCCCGGTCTCTACTCAACCGGGCGTACACAGAGAGCCTTATGTTCGACCGACCTTTGTTCGGCCAATCTTATACTAAGAGTTTTATAAGTGTCTTTAAGGCCACTTGATCTTTACCCAGCCGGGGTATACACGGAAAGCCCTATGTTCGACCGACCTTTATCCAGTTGATCTTATACTAAGGGGTCTTCAGAAGGCCTAAGCGCTTAGAGCTCGGCTAGGTTTTCACTTGGCCAGGCTCCCTTGCACTTGGTCGGCTACTTGAATAATCGTGTACAATATTTCCTAACTTCCAGAGTAAAACACTAGAGTCCTTATATCCGACCGAATTTACGACCAATCGGCTTTATTCGAGCATCCTACTTTGTAACCACTCGGGTAGGAACCTAGAGTTTTAACACTGGGTGATCTATAAAATCATATGGGAAGCACCCCAATTTTGACTTTGACCCTCACCTTACCTTGACTTTGACCACCACATCAACTTTGAGATCCGCTCTCTATAATCCGTATCACTAGCCTCGCCTTCAAGTCTAGTCGAAGGAGATGTAAATGATTGACTGGACTCAAGTTATATTTTTCGCGCATTTACCTTCTCACTAGGGTCGTCCGCCAATTCGTATTCTCACTCATACCGGAGACACTTGGTGATTTTTTCAAGAATCGCTTGCTGATAACTGACTATTTAGAAAGGAGGGAGTACTAAGGACCTACGAAAAGGTATTTTGTTTTAAAAAAATGTGTCACTTGTCATGTCCATCATAAATGCCCATTTATAGGTGAGTGTCATGCGATATCACTGCTCATTCTCTACAATATTTTCTGACATTCCCTACTTTGTATGATGCAACAACACTGAAGGGCGCAGGAATTTCGTTCTATTTAAATTTCCCGTACAAAAATTGTACAAGTACAGAACTATTCCTAGCAACCCACACGTTCGATGTAAAATACCGAAAAATAGGCAAATATTAATAAGGGAATTTTTCGGAATTTTTAGAAATTTTTCGGGAATTTTTCGGAGCCCGTACGGACAAGTTAACGGGGATAAAAATGGGGCCCGGAAAAGCCTGTTTAGGCTACCCCATTTAAGTGAGGAAATGTTTATAATTACATTTCCTTTTTCTTTTATTTTCCTTTATTTTTACATTTTTTTCTCCTCGTCGAAGCCTTGCGCCCGAGCCCCCTTCTCCTCCGCGCGCTCGACGCGATCTCCCTGAGTCCCTTCTCTCGCGCCGACGCTGCCCTAATCACCCACGGCGGTTCCTCCTCTCCCACGCGTGCATAAGGTCGGGACAAGGAGCAAGCGACATTTCTTATCTTCTCCCAAGCGCCAGCGACGCTTGCACCAGCCGTGCCCTAAATTCGTCGCCAGTCGAGCCTTCTTCCCGCACGAAACCAGCCGATCGCCGACCTCCTCCTCTGTGCGTGTGCCTAGCTAGTCATCGGCGCCCGTCACCCCTTGCCGTGGAGATCCCAGCGCCGCCGCGGCTCCTTCCTTTACCCTAGGTTCCCTCTTGCTGCCGGATCCGAACAAAACCACAATGATGGTATCCGGAAAGTGCCACGGTTCTGATTGTTTGGTGGTTTGCTAGGTTTCAGCAGCAACTATTCCAGTTGAGGTAAGATCAGGATGTTAGATAGGTTGTTGCTTGATATTGTGTTCTCCACTATTTGATCCTATCTTGAGCCGAGCAGTATACTGGAATTCAACAGGTTGTTGTTCTGTGAAGGTGATTTTGGTTTCCAACAGTGTTCCTATTCCTGCAGCAACTCCTTCCAGCATCAATGATAGCTAGGAATTGAGGTATTGTGTAGGGATTTGATTACATGATCATGTGTAGATTTGAATTAGGGTAATTGTTTCATGTTGTTGATGAATTAGGTATGGTGTAGGGTAATGGATCCTTGTTGTAGATTGGGTTGGTTTAAAATTAATCTAATGGAACGATTAGGGTTAAGATAATTAACCCTAGTCAATTGTTAGATTTAATTTAGGTAGGCAAATGGTTATGTGGATTAGAGTTTTCCCTAATTTAGTCTCGTGGATTTTATTTAGCTATTTAAATTCTTATGAATTTTTAGCTAAATAAAAATATACATTATCTGTTTGATAATACAGGACCTTGACGCGAGACGAGTATCTCGGAGTCAGATTGGACCTTTCTATTTTCGGAGGCGGGTACTTTTGACTTATTGTCTTTGATATGCTTAGTAATGAAATTAACATGTTTCATTAATTGTGTTTCTTATTTATTTCGGTTAATCACTGGCCAATACATGTTACCTGTTTGATTGGTTGTTTGTTTGCATCTCGTATTGATCTCGTACCTGATTTTTCATGCTCATGGGTAGTGATATAACCATGTTTCACATGTTCAGGACCTAGGTTTGATACCTTATTGATTAGTATATCTTGATATGATTTATTCACTATGGTGCCCATTGTTATATGTCCAGAGGTTGGTTTAGTATATTACCATGCTTAGTGACATGCACCATTTGCATGATCGCATGCTATGCGATACATTGCTCCATTATTGTTGAGCACATTGCCAGTTTCATCACTGTTCGGTGCTCCGTTGTGACGCTGATGGGTAGCATGACACAGCGTGGTAGCACGTTAGTTTGGCTCTTCCGGTGCTCCGTTGGTCCGCTCATGGGTAGTGTGACGCAGCGTGTAGCACGTTAGAGATCCCTCCCCGTCATAGCGTACCGGGAGATGAGAGCATTTCGCTCCCCCATTTATGATTTGGGGTAGGAGTACGTGTGTACTCCGACAGCATCCCGTCCACTCGGTCACTCATCAGGGGTAGTGATGCAGAGTGCACGGTTGTCACAGCTCTATCCACTCGGTCCCACTTTTGTTATGAGTTGGCTGACTGGCGTCAGGGGTGACCATGACATTGGCATCATATGCATGATGCATTTATTGTTTGTGATTGTGTTTGCTGCATTTATATGCTGCATATTGTTTGGATACCTATGATTGACATGCATACAGGTCTTCTATACCTTTCGGACTGTTTGTCCTTATACCGGGTCTTGGTTAGTACAGATTCTCTCCTGTCTACTTCGGTTTGCATTTATCTTTATTTTTATCAGGAGACTGTACGCATGATTAGTGCTAGGTGTTATTTCTTTACTTTGCATATCAATTGTACCTGCTGAGTGTTGGACTCACCCCGCCTCCATTGTTGATATTTTCAGGTTGATGCTGTCAGGAGAGAGTTCCAGTTGCTGGTCCCTGCAGACCTCGAGGATATGATTGGTTTTCTTTTGGTTTTTTTTTCTGTTCTAGACTGTTTTGAACTTGTTATGTTTTGGATTATTTTACTTATGGACATTGTATGGATTTTATTATATCGATGGATTTGGATTTGGATTTATTCTACTACATGCCTGCCTGGACGGCAGAAGAGGTGAGTTCATCGGATTTGAGCTTTACAAGTGTAGTGGAGTAGGGTTGATTTCGAGTCAGGGTATTATCTTTCTGTTTACTTGTTATATAAACTGCGTGGAATGTGTGGTTGTATTTTTATTGTTTTTATTATTCCAGCCGCCTGTGGCTAAGGTATGTGAGGATGTAGAAAAGTTTCAGATTGTCCACCGTACAGGGGAGATGCTGCCAAAATTTTCTGAGACAGGGACTCCTCTGGGGCGTGACATTCGATCAGACATGTGTTTGATCAATCATGCAAGTTCTTGAATGATCAAAGCACACATTGATTGAAGTACAAGATCGCTGGCCTCTTGTGTTGGTATTCAAAATCGATATCCAAAATCGATACGAAGAGAACAAACCTAGCTATGCAGCGGAATTAAAGAACTAGTTGTACATTTCTTCGTAGCTAAAGACCTCTTGATTTTCTTCAGTATTCCTCTCCTCTTCTTGGACGCCATGTGGGCGACGATCTACCAAGACGACACCACCCTTCTTTTCTTTTCTTCCAAAACACCGGCCACAAAAGGAGTCTCTAGGATGGGGCACCTTCTAATTTTCCTCCTTCTCTTCTTCTTCCTCTTCTTTCTCTTCTTCCTCTTCTTGCTTTTCTTCAAGGCGCTGGCCACCAAGATGAAGAAGTGGTGCCAGCCACCAAGGAGGAGGAGGGGATAAGGGCGCCGACCCTAAGCAAGGAGGAGGAGGGGGAAAGGGGCGCCAACCCTAAGCTAGGAGAGGGAAAGGGTGTCGGCCACAAGGAGGAGGAGATGGGGGTTATGCCGCCGGCCCTAGGAGGAGGAGATGGGAGGCAACCACAAGGAGAGAAGGGAGTTATGGAATAATAGAAAGGTAGGTTTTAGGGGCCACATCCTACTCCTTTTTATAGACTTGCCGTCGGTTACAAGGAAAGAAAAATTAACAAAATTTTGTTTAGAAAAA
Source organism: Zingiber officinale (assembly GCF_018446385.1). Classification (NCBI taxonomy): domain Eukaryota; kingdom Viridiplantae; phylum Streptophyta; class Magnoliopsida; order Zingiberales; family Zingiberaceae; genus Zingiber; species Zingiber officinale. The sequence goes on along the minus strand of NC_055993.1, from coordinate 110,792,966 downwards.
AAATCTAAACAAACTATGTTAAACCAAACCAAGTTAAGTTAGACCAAACCAAGTTAAGTTAAACCAAACCAAGTTAAGTTAAACCAAACCAAGTTAAGTTAAACCAAACCAAGTTAAACCAAACCCGGTTATGGATGGGTGGATGCGAGGCTTTATATAGAGGCTACAACAAGGACCTAGAGGAGGAATTGGTTTAGGTCTCCCGATGGGCTTGGGTTTCCTGTGTTCGCTCGGAACACTCAACTCAAGTCCATCAATAATAACTCATACCACTAAAGGGTTATTATTGAACTACCGCATCAATCCCATATTATAATATGGTCTCCTTCTTATTATGAGTGTGTTAATCTCCCCGTGTTTAAGATATCGTATGTCTGTTAATTAATTGAGTTACTGACAACCCAATTAATTAACATCTGATTCCAAAAGTAGTACTACTCAACTTTATTATCATGCCGGACTAAGCCCACCTACAGGGTTTACATGATAATCCTTATGAGCTTCTCAAGGGGACATCATCAACCTAAATAATTAGGACATCATCATCCTTTGATTCGAGACGGCGTCTCGACGTGAGGTCTATCTTGGATACGATCCTCTTATTGGAGGCGGGTACCTTGACTTATCTTTTAGATTTGTCATTTGATGTGCATAGTAGATTTTTAACAAATAATAATGATTATGTTTTTATATCTGTATCGGTATGTCATTATCCATTACCTGCGCATACTTTGATTGCTTCCTGTTTGCATTCATATTTATACCTTCAGATTACTTATGATCATAAAGGTAATGACATACCATGCCATAGGATATATCGGACTTATTTGATACCATATCTGACCTGTGTACCTAAATTTTCTGATTTGATCTATGTATATTTTTGGTACATATTTTATGGAGGTAGATATGGTCAGGACCAGGATATTTCCATGCTTAGTGTCATGCACAATCTCGCATGATTACATGCTGTGCGATAGTCGGCTCCATTATTATGGAGCACATCTCTAGTTACATAGATCTGCACACACCACCACTCATGGGTTAGTGGTATGTCAGGCAGGTGTGTGGCAGTTCTGCTGTTAGGCTCCGCTGGTCCGGTGAGTCAACATGGTAGCCGACAGACAGTTCTGCTCTGTTAGGCTGCGCTGGTCTGGAGATGCAGCGTGGTAGCCGACAAACAGTTTACTCTGTTTGGCTCCATTGGTCCGCTCATGGGTAGTGTGACGTAACGTGGTAGCCGAAAGGGATCCCTCCTCTGGACTTGCTCAGGGAGATAAGAGCATTGAGCTCCCCCACTTATGATTTGGGGTAGGAGGATAGGTATACTCCGACAGCATCCTGTCCACTCGGTCACTCATCAGGAGCAGTGATGGCAGAGTGCACGGTTGTCACAACCCTGCCCACTCGGTCTCACCATCGTGTGTGAGACGGCTGACTGGAGAGTAGAGGTGATCAGGACATGTCATTGGCATCATACGCATTGATGCATTTATTGATTGTGTTTGCTGCACTTGTATGCTGCATATTGGATGGATGCATTTGTTTGACATGTATACAGGATTCCTATACTTCTCGATTGATTATCCATACACCAGGTCCTGGTTAGTACAGTTTTCTCCTGTTTATTTTAGTTGTATTTATCATTCTTATATCAGGAGACTGTACGCATGATTAGTGCTAGTTGTTATTTTCTTACTATGCATGTAATATTACCCGTTGAGGAGTTTACTCACCCCGTGGATATTTACTATTTTCAGGTTGAGGTTGTCCGGAGGAGTTCCAGTCGCTAGTCCCCTGCAGGTCGCGAGGATGTGTTTTATCTTTTGGGTTTTCTTATTGTATTTTTTAGACTTGTTCTAGTTTTGACACTTGGATATTGTGTTATCTTTATTGTCGATGAGTTTTATTTGGATGTGTTTTTACTACATGCCTGCCTGGATGGCAGAAGAGGTGAGATCGTTGTGATTTGTGTTTTATGGGTGTAGTGGAGTAGGATATCGGTTTTGAGCTTTATGGGCGTAGTTGATTAGGATTTTTGACTTGATTTTCCTTATCGTTGCATTTGTTTAGTTTTACTGTTAAACTGCGTGGTGATTGCTTATATTTATATATATTGTTCCGACCATGTTGGCCGAGATATTTAGATGTTGTAGTAAGTTTCAGATTGTCACTCGTACAGGGGAGATGCTGTCGAAATTTCTTCTGGCAAGGACTCCTCCAGGGTGTGACAATTTATTTGGTATTAGAGCCAGGTTGGCGATACTTGTTTATTTTTTTGTGTTACAGATTTTTGAGAGTATTTGATACCAATTTATTTGGTATCAGAGTGGGTTACGAATACTTGCTTTTGGTATTATGGATTATAGGGTTAGCCCAAGTTTGCTAGTTAACTTGGGTATTTATTTTCGGATTTGTACGGTTTCCGTCAATTTTCTCGTCCGGAATTTTGAGGTAATATGGGGATTGGACAACGACGGAGCATCTCTAGACGACAAATAGGTATAAAGGTAATTTTATAATTTTTATACTTGTAGTGATATTTGTGTTATAACTTAACAGAAATGAGGAGATCTACTCGAGTAATTGCGAGACGTGATGCTGGACGACCACGTAAGAGGACTTTGAAATCTCTGGCAACAGACTCGCCAGAGATCCCTACTGGGTTTGAGCCTATCGGTCAGGGACAGACTCAGGATACTGTGGGTGCGTTGGGCTCTCAGACCCCTGACGTGCGTAGATTATATACACTTTTATATATACTTTGACGCACATCTACTTTTACTTCATGCGCATAATCTATGTTTATTACACCCTATTTCATTATAATGTCATACTTCCATTATATTTTGTTCGGAGATCTACTCTTTACTTGTTTTGATTGATAGGACATGATTTGGAGCAAAAACGGAGTTTAAATGAAGTCGAGAGCTTCCAGAGTGACACAGGCATGCAAAACTAAGTTTTCTTCATGTTTTGGCTGTGTGGCACCCACACGGCCGTGTCAAGGCCGTGTGGGGGGGGCGTGTTGAGGCCGTGTGAACATCACACGGTCGTGTGCAGGCCGTGTGAGTTTCCAACACTGCAGACCAAAAGTAAAATTGCCATAACTTTGTTCTCAGTTGGTGTTTTGGGCTGTTCTTTATACCAATTTGTAGATAACTTCAAGATCTACAACTTTGATGAAGACTTCAACCAGAGAAAACCCAATATTGATGGTGTAAAAGACACTGAACTAAAACATTTCCATTTAGAGCTATGACAACTCCATGACAAGGGGTGTGCAAGGGCCAAGACAAGGGGTGTGCAAGGGCCATGCAAGGGGGTGTGAGATCCACACGGCCGTGTGAGCTACATGACCCATGGCTGTGTGAGCCACATGGCCGTGTAATGTTTCCAGAGGAGAAGAATGACATGGCCGTGTGAATCCACACGGTCGTGTAACCTTGACAGAGCTGGAGGCAGTGTAGGCCGTGTAGATCTACACGGCCGTGCAGGAGTACCAGAGCAGGAGGCAGTGCAGGCTGTGCCCCATACATGGCCGTGCAGGAGTACCAGAACAGGAGGCAATGTAGGCCGTGTAGATCTACACGGTCGTGCAAAGGGGCAGTGGCAGAGCATGCCACGACCGTGTGAGCATCACACGACCGTGTCACCCTGGCAGAGAGGGGAGTAGGGCAGGCCGTGTGAGCTTCACACGACCATATCTCGGGGCCGTGTGGTGCCCAAACCCCTCTTCTATATAAAGCTCTCTTCATGATTTGAAAGAGGATCCTCTCTGTAACGACCCGACCCCTTGGGCGGCCCAATTGGCGGCCCATTTGGCGGTCCCTTGGGCGGCCCAACTGGCGGCCCCTTATGTCGTCGACTGACGACCCTCGGTCGTACCGTTACTCACTAGGTGTTCCCACCCCTGGCCAGTAGATTTTTGCCTTCCCCAAGATTCGAACTCTAGATCTCTAAGCTAAGTACTAGAGTTTATAAATCCTGATAGCCAACCAGGTTCAATTCTTCTTTGGTTAAGTCACACTATAGGGTATGGGTTGCCTTTGCATCAGCTTCAATCTTCTTACTGTTGGTGCGGTTAGCACTAACGGTCTAACTCGGGTTTTGATGAATGACAAATTAGGTTAAGTTAGTTTTGTTGTTGATCTAACACTCTGACCGAGTGTGCAGGCGAAGTCCAGACAGGTCGACGGGCTGACCGGATGTCTGGCACGAAGCCTAGCTAGGTTGACGGGCCGACCGGATAGCTGGCACGAAGTCCAAATGGGTCGAAGGGCTGACCAGACATTTGGCACAAAGTCCAGCTAGGTCGACGGGCTGACCGGATAGCTGGCATGAAGTCCATACGGGTCGAAAGGCTGACCGGACGTCTGGCAGGTAAGTAAAGGTAAGTTATTGGAGGGGAGTGACTGTGAGGGCGCGTTCCCGGGAAGGGAACTTAGGCGTCGATCCAACTTAGATCCATTTCAAAAATCTAAGTTGAGATCGTGACTAGATTCCGGTCTCGAAAAGACAGAATCTAAGTCATACTCTTTTCAAATTATAAACTGTGCTAACACTTTGTTTTGCAGGATATACATTGCCTCGGACTAATCTTGTCTTGCAGGAGAAGGAGTTTCTGGAGAAAGGTGGTCCGGGCGCCTGGAGGTAAAATTTATCCAATTCGCGACGTCGACAAGTGGAGCTCATTGGTTGGGTCGGAGACGTCACACCAGGGCGCCCCGAAGGGCTGCAGGCACCCCGAGCATCATATAAAAGAAGGGTCAGGGGTGGAGCTTAACACAACAAACTCAGAACGAACGATCTGCTCACTTGTGCTTCTGCGACGCTGCGAATCTTCGACAACACGCCATTCCTTTAGTTTCTTTTCTTGTCGGTATTGTTTTACGTTACTAATTAATTCCTATGCATCAATTTTGTAAACATTCTTCCGAATTATTAGTTATTGCCCAATGAAAGTACTCAACGAGTACGAGTCTTGGAGTAGGAGTCGACACAGGCTTCGAACCAAGTAAAAAGGTTCTGTGTTAGCTTGCATTTACTTTTCCGCTGTGCTCACTCTTATAGAAATTTTTTAAATCGATATTCACCCCCCCCCCCCCCCCCTCTATCAAAATTCCTCACGATCCAACAAGTGGTATCAGAGCAGGTACCGCTCTGATTTGGTGCAACCACCAGTCAGACAAGGGGGTGACAATTTTTTTTTCTCTCTTTCATTCATTTTTTTTGCTTTTCAGTTTTTCGCATAATTCCAAACTGGTATTATTACCTATTTGGAAATATTTTTTCTCGTTACAGTTAATCTAAATTGGTGCAACACCAATTTAGTTTTCTTTATTATTTCTATTTCTTCCCGTACTACTAAATCCAAGACCAAGTCTTGAGACTTTGTTTGTCTAGCTACTCTCTTGTGTGCAGGATGTCTCAGATCAAAGGTTTCAGTACGGTGCGTCCTCCCCTATTCAACGGGGATGATTTTTCGTACTGGAAGAAAAGGATGGAAGTCTATCTAAAGACAGACTTCGATCAATGGTTGAGCGTTACAAAAGCCTATCGAGCACCAGTTGACAGCTCCTGGAATCTACTGGATCTTGAACAATGGACGTCAGACATAAAGAAGAAGGCATCAACGGAGAACAAGGCGATCAACACATTACAATGTGGACTGACAAGGGAAGAGCTGAACCGGGTTGGACCGCATCAGAACGCGAAAGAGTTATGGGATAAATTGATCAAGCTGCACGAAGGAACTGGCGACGCGAAGGTAACAAAAAGGGATTTGTTGTTAAATAAAATATTTAATATTAAAATGAAGGAAGGAGAAACGGCGAGTCAGCTGCACGCGAGGATCAAGGATATCCTCAACAGGCTCCACGCGATAGGCCACCAGATGGAAAACAGAGATCTAATCAGGTATGCATTAAACGCGTTGCCACGCAACAATTTGTGGGCATCTATTGTGGATGCCTACAAAATTTCTAGGAATTTATCTAAACTTAAATTAGATGAGTTATTTTTTGAATTAAAGTTACATGAGCAGACTAACGCAGGAGCCGAGAAAGGTGTTGCCTTATTTACAGGTTCCTCCAAAGAAAAGAAGAACAAGCCTGAACCTGAAGAAGACTCTGACCAGAACTCTGAAGATGAAGAGCACCTGGTGAACCTGGTAAGGAAGATGTTCACCAGGAGGAAGAGAAGCTTCAGTAAGAAGGATCTACAAAATATCAGTTCTCTAACCAAACTGAGGAACGTGACTGTTGGAACCCCAAAGTTATTTTGGTGTGAACAACAAGTTAAGTTAGGTCCTGTGTGTTTCTAACCTTGTGTCTAAGTGTGCAGGAGCTTAGGAGGACATGTACTCGAGCGGAAGACGTAGCTAGCGAGAAGGACGGCACGCGGTGCGTCCGAGGGACGAGGTGCTGCGGAAGAGTACCCTGGTGGACGAGAGGGAAGCGTGTGGTGGTTCCGAGGGACGAAAGCCGGAGCGGAAGATTGCTCGGGGAGCAAGAGACGCAGCTAACGAGAAGGTTGGCACGGGGTCCGACCGAGGGACGAAGACTGCGGATGAGTACGCTGGTGGATGAGAAGGAAACACGCAGCGATTCCGAGGGACGAGAAGCCGGAGCGGAAGGCTGTTCGAGAAGACCGGAACTTGGGTTCGGGTGAGCCCTTTTTCGGATGGCAGAGATCACCTAAGCGAGCGGATCCGGAGGAGAAGAACCGGACCGAGGCGGTACTGAACCAGAGAAGAGGTCCCGGATGAAAAAGTCAACATCTGTTGACTTTGCCCTCCGGGGCGCCTGAAACCCTTCCGGGCGCCCGGACCAGACTTTTGACCAGGATTGAGATTTGACTCGATCGGATCGTTGGGGGATAAAGTTTATCCCCCCCAGGGCGCCCGGAACCCCTTCGGGGCACCCCGACCAAGGCTATAAATATAGCCTTGGTCCAGAAGCTTTTGAACGAACTCAGAACTGTAAATCCAATGCTTGTGAGCTTTAGAGTTTTAGTTGAGCTTCTTTCTTTTTGTACGTCAACGCTGTAAGAGGCTTCTTCGCCTGAAGGAGATTGATATTGGGCTTAATCTTCCTTGGATTAACAACCACATCGGTTGTAACCAAGTAAACACTCGTGCCTCTTATTTTATGCTTTTTAATTTTCTGCTTAATCTATTTATGCAAGTGTTAGCTTAAAGAGTTCGAGGAAGGTTGTTTTTGTTTTTATTCTACAGGACTATCCAACAACCCCCTCCTAGCTGGTCCAACTGTCACGCCCCAGAGGAGTCCATGTCCGAAGAAATTTCGGCAGCATCTCCCCTGTACGGCGGACAATCTGAAACTTTTCTACATCCTCATATACATCAGCCACAGGCGGCTGGAATAATAACAATAAGTAAAAGCAAACATCACGCAGTATTTATAATTTATTCAGCCTCTGGCTGTCACAACCACGCAGTTAAAATAATACTCTGACTCGAAATCCACCCTACTCCACTACACTCGTAAAGCTCAAATCCGACGAATCACCTCTTCTGCCGTCCAGGCAGGCATGTAGTAGAATAAAATCCAAATCATACCAAAATCCATCAACATCTCAAAATCCATACAAAGTCCAAGTATCCAAACAAACCAAGTCTATAACATAGTCAAAAAGGAAACAAACAAAACCAGTAGATCCGTAAGTCTTCGGGTCTTCAGGGGACCAACAACTAGAACTCTCTCCTGACAGCATCATCTTGAAATATAACAACAATGGAGGCGGGGTGAGTCCAACACTCAGCAGGTACAATTGATATGCAAAGTAAAGAAATAACACCTAGCACTAATCATGCGTACAGTCTCCTGATAAAAATACAGATAAATGCAAACCAAAATAGACAGGAGAGAATCTATACTAACCAGGACTCGGTATAAGGACAAACAGTCTGAAAGGTATAGAAGACCTGTATGCATGTCAAACATGGTATCCAAACAATATGCAGCATATAAATGCAGCAAACACAAACATAAGCAATAAATGCATCATGCATATGATGCCAATGTCATGGTCACCCCTGACGCCAGTCAGCCAACTCATAACATAAGTGGAACCGAGTGGGTAGAGCTGTGACAACCGTGCACTCTGCATCACTAGCCCTGATGAGTGACCGAGCGGACGGGATGCTGTCGGAGTACATACGTACTCCTACCCCAAATCATAAATGGGGGAGCACAATGCTCTCATCTCCCGGTACGCTATGACGGGGAGGAATCTCTAACGTGCTACACGCTGCGTCACACTACCCATGAGCGGATCAACGGAGCACCGGAAGAGTCAAACTGACGTGCTACCACACTGTGTCACGCTACCCATGAGCGTCACAACGGAGCACCGAACAGTGATGAAAACTGGCAAAGTGCTCGACAATAATGGAGCAATCTCTCACACAGCATGCAATCATGCGAATGGTGCATGTCACTAAGCATGGTAATATGCTAAATCAATCTCTAGACATATGATAATGTGCACCAAAGTAAATAAATCATATCAAGGTATACTGATCACATAAGGTATCAAACCTAGGTCCTGACATGGTAAAACATGGTTATATCACTACCCATGAGCATGTGAAATCAGATAGGTATCAACCCGAAATGCAAACAAACAATCAATCAAGCAGGTAACATGTATCGGGCAGTGATTAACCGAAACAAATAAGAAAACACAATTAATGCAAATTGTTAATTTCATTACTAAGCATATCAAAGACAATAAGTCAAAAGTACCCGCCTCTGAAAATAGAAAGGTCCAATCTGGCTCCGAGATACTCGTCTCGCGTCAAAGTCCTGTGTTAAATCGCACAGTTAAGCTAATTTAATTATAAACAAATAGCTAAACTAATTTCTAATCCACTTAAGAAATTCTAAATTGGATCCAACTAATCAAACCAATACCCTTAACAAACTGTAATTAAATAAAACCAGTGGATCCACTAGGGTTAGTTCCTTAACCCTAATCATTCTAGCTTAAGGATTAATCTAACAAACGAAATATCACTCACCTGAGTTGAATGTCTCAGTCGAATCTCACATCCACTAGTTTGTACTGATATCAAAGAGTTGTTGGCTGGAAATTTCTGCCGTTAAGGAATGTTAGCTGCTGGAAACAAAACAAACAAACCACATCAACCATTTTCCTTCCAAAACATAACCTAAACACTTTACCTCTTCCTTTACTGCCTGCAACGACCAAGGACCGGACAAGGCTGATGCTGGAAACCCTAATGCCCAAAAACTCAACTGAAGTAAGGCTACAACTAGGGTTGTACCACTGGGCGGCAATCGAAGGCAGAGACGACAGTCAGAAATCGGGCGGCGTCAGCACCCTATAGTCGAAGTCGATTGTTGGGGTCAGCGGCAGCACAGAGGAGAGGAAATCAGGAGTCAGCCCAACCTAGGGTAGAGGAAGTCGCGGTGCTGTTCTGCTGAGGATAAGCGGCCGGCGGCAACTCGTCGGACCAGAGGAAATCGCGGCTGTGTAGGCTGTGGCTAGGGCCCGAACACCAGAAGGGAGCTCGGACTGTCGGCAATGGTGCTCGGGTCAAGAGTCGGCGGCGGTGAACTCCACAGCGAGGGCTCGGCTAGGGCACAGGGTGGACATCAGTGGCGCCGGCTCTGTCCGGTGCGGCGACGACACTCTGCAAAGGAAGAGGCGTCGGCGGTGTGGCTCAGATCCACCGCACAGTGGTCGGCGCTCGTTCTAGGGCACGGCTGGACGGAGGAGAAGTGGGGTTCGGCTCGGTAGAGAAGAGAAGGAAGAGAAGAGGACTAGGGCTCGGCGACAAAGAGAAGAGGAAGAGAACCGCCGAGTGGTGGTTAGGGCGTGGGAGCGGCGTCGGGCGCACGGGGAGAGGGAAAAGAATCGACGAGGAGAAAAAGAAAAAAAAAGAATTTAAAAAGGAAAAGGAAAAATCAACTTTTCCTCACTTAAATGGGGTAGCCTAAACAGGCTTTTCCGGGCCCCATTTTGTCCCCATTAACTCGTCCATACGAGCTCCGAAAAATTCCCGAAAAATTTCCAAAAATTCCGGAATATTCCCTTATTAATATTCGTCTATTTTCCGGTATTTTACACCAACGGTCCTACAAGTGGTATCAGAGCCGAGGTGCTTCAGGAGGAGTAATAGCCGATCGAAGCAACGAGATGGCCGGAGCTAACATCTATCCACCAACATTCGAAGGGGAGTTCGCATTCTGGAAGTGACGAATGGAGGTTTACTTTAAAATTGATTTCAATATGTTATTAATAATGAAGTATGGTTTTGTAATGCCCAAAAGCAAAGAAGGAGAAGAACTAAAGGAGCATCAATGGACTGACGAGCAGCGCGATAAATTCATGGCAAACGGTAAGGCTGAATCCAATCTTTTGAGCGTGTTACTTGCTAAGGATCTCGACGGAGTCGGAACATACAAAAGCGCAAAAGAACTTTGGCTTGAAGCTTTATGAAGAACCACCTACAATCGAATCCAACTCCTCAATGGACATCGAGTCACCGACATAAGAGTCATAGATCAAGGAAATTGTCGAAACATCTCTCACCACCGAGCATCTACCAGAAGACGCAATCAGCTCTTCCTCAATAAACATCGAGAGCATCGATGAAGGGGGAGTAACTGTAACGACCCGACCCTTTGGCCTCTTAGGCGGCCCTTGTGGCGGCCCAACTGGCGGCCCTCATGTCATCAGCCCATTTGGCGACCTCTCATCTCGTCGACCGACGACCCTTTGGTCGTGATGTTACTCAATAGGACTTTCCACCCCTGGCCAGTGGATTTTTGCCTCCCCCAGGATTCGAACTCTAGACCTCCAGGCTTAAGTACTAGAGTTTATGAATCCTAGTAGCCAAGTGAGAGGCGCTCACTTGGCTACCAGGATTCATAAACTTTAGTACTTAAGCCTGGAGGTCTAGAGTTCAAATCCTGGGGGAGGAAAAAATCCACTGGTCAGGGGTGGAAAGTCCTAGTGAGTAACGGCACGGCCAAGGGTCGTCGGTCGATGACATTAGAGGTCGCCAAATGGGCCGACGACATAAGGGCCGCCACAAGGGCCGCCCAAGAGGCCAAAGGGCCGGGTCGTTACAGTAACGTCAGAAGAAAACAACTCAACAGGGGGAGAACCAACGGCTGAAAAGGTAAGTCAGGTATGACCTCCACCTTCTGAACAATTAGTTCAATCAATCGAAAAATCGCCTGAAGATTTTTGCGAATCAGAAATTGAATCGTCGAAAAAAATTTCCAGATTAAGAAATCTACTGTCAAAAGAATCATCAAAAGATTTTTGCAAATCAGAATTTTTGTTGTCAAAAAACTCTTGTGAATCACGAAGTATTTTTTCGAAAGAATTATGCAAATTAAAAATATTGTCGAAAACTTTCTTCGAATATTTTATCGAATTACAAATTACTTTCTCGAAAGATTTCTGTGATTTAGAAATTGAGTCATCAAAAAAGTGTTTCGGATTAAGAAATCTATTATTAATAGATTCCTGCAAATTAGAATTTTTGTTAAAAAATTCGTACAAATTATAAAATATTCTTTCAAACGAATTTTGCACATTGCCGAAAGAATTTTTACAAATTATATTGTCGAAAATTTTTATTAAGTTAGAATTTATACTATCAAAACATTTTTGCGAATTAGGAATTCAAAATACAATAGAAAATGATACGTTACAATTTGTACAAATTCTACATATTCAAATTTTCTTGCTTCAAAATTAAGAAATTATGAAAAATTAAAATGGAAATTTAAATTTTTCTTATAAAAGCATTAGAATAAAATAAATAAATAAATGCATAGAAAATTCTTTTTAATGTTATCATTTTTTTAAAATTTTCTTGCATAAAGTTTTGGGCTTAGAAAGATTTTTTCTTGATGGCGAAAACTAAGAAATTTTTCAAAAGTTATTTTTTAGAAACTTTTCCTTGACTTGGAAATATTTTTCCTGAAAATCATTGAAATAGACTTTCGTAATTTTTTCTAAGTTTTTAACCCTTAGATTTTTTACAAACTCCAATTTTTTTATGTGATCAAAGGGAGAGAAGAAAAATATAAGTCTAGGGGGAGGTAGACAAGGTAGACACTAAAATTTAACTTGTTTTATTTTTTGCACTTAATTGCAAATTTAGTTAAATTTATTTTATGTCTATTCTTACCCTAGTTTAACTTGGGTTGCTCACACCATAAAGAAGAGATTGTTGGAACCCCAAAGTTGTTTTGGTGTGAACAACAAGTTAAGTTAGGTCCTGTGTGTTTCTAACCTTGTGTCTAAGTGTGCAGGAGCTTAGGAGCACAGGTACTCGAGCGGAAGACGCAGCTAGCGAGAAGGACGGCACGCGGTGCGTCCGAGGGACGAGGTGCTGTGGAAGAGTACCCTGGTGGACGAGAAGGAAGCGTGCGGTGGTTCCGAGGGACGAAAGCCGGAGCGGAAGATTGCTCGGGGAGCAAGAGACGCAGCTAGCGAGAAGGTCGGCACGGGGTGCGACCGAGGGACGAAGACTGCGGATGAGTACGCTGGTGGTTGAGAAGGAAACACACAGCGATTCCGAGGGACGAGAAGCCAGAGCGGAAGGCTGCTCGAGAAGACCGGAACTTGGGTTCGGGTGAGCCTTTTTCCGGATGGCAGAGATCACCCAAGCGAGCCGATCCGGAGGAGAAGAACCGGACCGAGGCAGGACTGAACCAGAGAAGAGGTCCCGGACAAAAAAGTCAACATCTATTGACTTTGGGATCCGGGGCGCCCGGAGCCCTCCGGGGCTCCCAGAACCCTTCCGGGGGCACGGACCAGACTTTTGACTAGGATCAAGATTTGACTCGATCTGATCGTTGGGGGATAAAGTTTATCCCCCCCAAGGCGCCCGGAACCCCTTCGGGGCGCCCCGCCCAAGGCTATAAATATAGTCTTGGTCCAGAAGCTTTTGAACGAACTCAGAACTGTAAATCCAACGCTTGTGAGCTTTAGAGTTTTAGTTGAGCTTCTTTCTTTTTGTACGTCAACGCTGTAAGAGGCTTCTCCGCCTGAAGGAGATTGATATTGGGCTTAATCTTCCTTGGATTAACAACCACATCGGTTGTAACCAAGTAAATACTCGTGCCTCTTATTTTATGTTTTTTAATTTACTGCTTAATCTATTTATGCAAGTGTTAGCTTAAAGAGTTCGAGGAAGGTTGTTTTTGTTTTTATTCTACAGGACTATCCAACAACCCCCTCCTAGCCGGTCCAACGGTCCTACAGTGACATGCTACGGATGCAACAAGAAGGGGCACTATAAGAACGAGTGTCCGAGATTGAAGATCGACAAAACGAAGTCGACCAAAAAGAAGGCCCTCAAAGTGACGTGGGATGACTCCTCCTTGGACGAATCGGAGGCCGAAAATTAGAAGCACCAGAGCCATCTTGCGCTAATGGCCTACGAAGCTGAGTCGGAAGACGAATCGGAAGACGAGTCCGAACCCGAATCGAGCCACGAGTCCGTACTTGGTTTCGAAGGTTCCGAAGAGGTATACCTAACTTTAAATCGAAAGTTTTTAAAATTATTTATTGCTTAAATAGTAAATTAGTTAAATTAGAAAGTGAAAACAAATTACTCCTTGAGGAGAATCAAAACCTCAAGGAACAAATTTTAAATAATAATCCAACTCAAGATCTAACACTTGAGGAGGAGAATCTATCACTAAAATCAGAAGTTAAAAATTTAAAAGAAATGCTAGAAAAATTTACAACAAGATCTAAAAACTTAGATCTAATTTTAAATAATCAAAAAACATGTTATAACAAAACCGGACTTGGATATAAGTCAAACTCAAATAAAACTTTTAAATCATTAATAACCCAACACAAACCAACGAGTAAAGCCTGGGTTCCGAAAGCGTGTTTAATCACGCAAGTAGGACTTAACCAATACTACATACCTAAAGAAAAAATATATTATACAAATTCGAATAAACCAAATTAAAAACCAGAATACAAATCTAAACAAAAAAAATTCAAAATCTAAATATATTAAAACTCACCAAAACTTAGACTATCACCAAGTAAATTATAACTATAAAAGAAATAGACATAAACCTAGAACTAAAAATTAAATTAACGGCCAATAATTCAGGAGGAGGCTCCAGAATAGCTGACACCTCCAAAACTAACGTACCCGGAAGGGTAACTCAAACTAATCTACCCGGCAGGGTACTTAGGATTAGTTAGAAAAGGGTTCAAGTTTGACTTGAAAAATGGTACTGGTGAAGTTTTGGATGATAGTACATTAGGGAAGCTTAGTCTATGCATGTCTAGGAAGATATGGCTTCGCCCTGGTGCATTTTGCTAAGTGGAACTGACCGAAGCTACCCTTCATGGATCCTAACCAGTTAGACCAAGGTTTTGTATTAAGTTCAGTGGATAGGACTATTTGGAAAACCTCAAAGGCATGGTTACTCTAATGATGTCAAAGTGACTTACCATAGCCCAGAAGTTTATCCAGAGAATGTCTATCCGTTGAACCCAAAGCTAAATCTGAATCTAACACAAGTTAAAACCAAACCATAAAATTGAACCTAACTCACCTCACAAAATTATAGGATTCCCTGACTGAAAATTTAGATCGGGTGAGATAACTAAGGATCAAAATTAAATTTTGAATTAAAATTAAAATTAAAATTAAATTTAAATCATGAAATTTTAAAATTTATTTTAATCTAAAAAACTTATTTTAAAATTAACTTTAAAAATTTATTTTAAAATTAACTTTAAAAACTATTTTAACTTAAAAATTATTTTAACTTAAAAATTATTTTAACTTAAAAATTATCTTAAAAACTATTTTAACTTAAAAACTATTTTAACATAAAAATCATTTTAAAAATTATTTTAACTTAAAAATTATTTTAAATATGACTTTAACTTAAAAATCATTTTAAAAATTATTTAAACTTAAAAATTATCTTAAAAATTATTTTAACTTAAAAATTATCTTAAAAATTATTTTAACTCAAAAATTATCTTAAAAATTATTTTAACTCAAAAATTATTTTAACTCAAAAATTATCTAAAAAATTATTTTAACTAAAAAATTATCTTAAAAATTATTTTAACTAAAAAATTATTTTAAAAATGATTTTAACTTAAAAATTATCTTAAAAATTATTTTAACTAAAAAATTATCTTAAAAACTATTTTATCTTAAAAATTATTTTAAAAATTACATTAACTTAAAAATCATTTTAAAAATTATTTTAAAAAACTTTTAAAACTTATCTTAAAAAACTATTTTAAAAAACTTTTAAAACACATTTTAAAAATTCTTTTAAAAACTTTTAAAACTCATTTTAAAAATTCTTTTAAAAATTATTTTAGAAAACATTTAAAACTCATTTTAAAAATTATTTTAAAAACTTTTAAAAATCATTTTAAAAAATTCTTTTTAAAATTATTTTAAAAAATTCTTTTTAAAATTATTTTAAAAAATTCTTTTTAAAATTCTTTTAAAAAATTCTTTTTAAAATTATTTTAAAAACTTTTAAAAATCATTTTAAAAATTCTTTTAAAAATATTTTTAAAACTTTTAAAAATCATTTTTAAAATATTTTAAAAACTTTTAAAAATCATATTAAAAATTCTTTTAAAAATTCTTTTAAATCCTTTTAAAACTTATTTTAAAAATAATTTAAAAAAATTATTTTAAAACTTTAAAAACTCATTTTAAAAATTCTTTTAAAAACTTTTAAAACTCATTTTAAAAAAATTCTTTGAAAAATTATTTTAAACTTTTAAAATCATTTAAAAAAATTCTTTTAAAAACTTTTTAAAACTTATTTTAAAAATTCTTTCAAAAACTTACAAAACTCGTTTTAAAAATTCTTTTAAAAAACTTTTAAAACTGATTTTAAAAATTCTTCGAAAATTGTTTTAAAAACTTTTAAAAATCATTTTAAAATTTCATTTAAAAAGAAAAACTCTTTTTAAAATTATTTAATTATTTTTGAAAATAATTTTAAAAACTCTTTTAAAAAAATATTTAAAAATAATTTTAAAAATTCTTTTTGATCTTATTTAAAAATTATTTTAAAATTCTTTTAAAAAATTATTTAAAAATTATTTAAAAAATTATATAATTTTTTTTTAAAAAATTATTTTAAAATTCTTTTAAAAATTATTTAAAAAATTCTTTAAAAATTATACAAAAATCATTTGAAATTCTTTTTAAAATTATTTAAAAATTATTTTAAAAATCATTTGAGAAACTCTTATAAAAATTATTTAAAAATTATTTCTAAAATCATTTTAAAAACTCTTTTAAAAATTATTGTAAAAATTATTTAAAAATTATTGAAAAATTATTTTAAAATTATTTTAAAATTCTTTTAAAATCATTTGAGAAACTATTTTAAAAATTATTTCTTAAATCATTTTAAAAACTCTTTTAAAAATTATTTAAAAATTCTTTTAAAAATTATTTAAGAAATTATTTAAAAATTCTTTTTAAAATTATTTAAAAATTCTTTTTAAAATTACTTAAAAATTCTTTTTAAAATCATTTAAAAAACTCTTTTCAAAATTATTTAAAATTATTTTAAAAATTATTTTAAAAATTATTGAAAAACTATTTTTAAAATCATTTTAATAATTATTTTAAAAAAATTAATTAAAAAAATTCTTTTAAAAAAAATCATTTAAAAATGACTTTAAACATTATTGGGAACCTCTTTTAAAAATCATTTTAAAAATTATTTAAAAATTCATTTAAAAAATTATTTAATAAATTATTTTAAAAATCATCTAAAAAAGTCTTTTACAAAATTATTTAATAAATTATTTTAAAAATAATTTTAAATATTATTTAAAAAATCATTTAAAAATTCCTTTCAAAATTTAAAAATTTAACTTAAACTTAAAATTAAACTTAAACTGAAATTAACCACTAATATTAATTTAAATCTAAAATCAAATCTGAATTTAATCGTATGTTAATTGCCATTAAATATATTATAAATATCATTTTAAAATCTTTTTATTCACTGTTTTAGAAATCCCGTTAGGAATCACTTAAATTAATAATAATAATAATAATAATAATAAAATCTTTTAAATTCATTTAAAACTTAGTCACTTAACTTAAAAACTTAAATTCCATTAACTTAAACTTGAAACTTAATTATGTAATTAATAAGTAGAACTTAATTGTTGAAGTCTAACTTTATTTGAGAACTAAAATTGATTTGAATTAAACCCTTCTTAACTGTGTTTAATAACTTTAACTTCATGCTAACTTCAAACTAAATTAATCCTACTTAAAAGGAAGGAAATAAAAAATAATAATAATAATTATAACTAACACTTTCATTGACCAACTCAATCAATTAATACGAAATTTAAATTATTTTACTAAGTATTAAATTATTAAATCAAGTAAAAATTAATCAATAAATTATTGATAATAGTTAACTATTAATTAATAAAATCTTATCTTATTTAACCTTAAACTGAAGTTAAGCATCTGAATCTAAAATTAATTATTGATTAATCAAACTCAAATAAATAATTATACTAAGGATACAGAGATAATTATGTAAATAATATAAGTGTTATTAAATCCCCTAGAACATTTAGGTAGAAAAATGTGTTAGGGCTTTGAAATTTAACACACCCACACCTTAGCATTATATTAAGGGGGAGGAATAAAATAAGGAGGATTAATAAATTAAAGGAGAGTAATAAATTAAAGGAGTATCAAATTCAGGGGAGGTTTATTTTTTTATCTCCTTAAGTGTTATTTTTTTTTAATTTTCTCTTTAAAATCTCTTTAGAAAATTCTACCTCAATTTATTAAAAAAAAATTACTTTGAAAATCTTATATTCTTAGGAAATATTGTGAAAGATTTATTTTAATAATGTTAGGTTCAGGGGGAGCAATAATTATTTTCACATCTATTGTTTTATTAAAAATATTTTTGAAATTATGTTTTGGAAAATATTCTTCTAAAAATATTTTAGAAATGTGTTTATGAAACCTAACCTTTGTAAAACTAAGTTTTATGTTAAATTTTTTAAACTTGGTTTTGAAAATTGTATGGTATAAACTTGGTTTGAAAAACTGATTTGAAAATCAAATGTTACAAACTTAGTTTTGAAATTATGATTTTTTTCAAACTTAATGTTGAAAATTAATTTAAGAAAACATAAACTTAGTTTTGCAAATTAGATTTCACAAACTTAACTTTGAAAAATTAGATTTTGAATATTGAATTTACCTGATTTTTGAAAATTTTACTTTTGTAAAATTATCTTTATAGAATTTATGTTTGAAAAATGTTTAAGTTCAAGTTTATTTTGAAAAATTTTGGAACATATACACTTATGTTTGAAAATTGGCCTCTTTTGAAGTTAACTTGAAAATTAGCTTATAAATTTATGGTTGTAAAAATTATCTGTTGAAAATCTGCAAACCTATTACTAAGTTATTTTTCTAAAATTAGCTATTTTTCATAACTTAGCTATTTTTGAAAAGGTAAACAGATACGCTTTAAAACAAAAATTTAATTATCTTAACTCCCCCGAGTCAATCTGACTTGTTTCTTGCAATAGTCTATACTATTTATCACAATTTTTCTATATTTATAATGTGTTTGTGTTTGATGAATGCCAAAGGGGGAGGGTTAGGTGGTTAAGTTAGTTAAAACAAATTGACAATGAAAACTAACTTAAAAACATGTTAATGCTTGTTTTAACTTACATTTTACACTAACTTAACCAAGTTGTCATTCCATCAAAAAGGGGGAGATTGTTGGTGCAGTTAGCACTAACGGTCTAACTCGGGTTTTGATGAATGACAAATTAGGTTAAGTTAGTTTTGTTGTTGATCTAACACTCTGATCGAGTGTGCAGGCGAAGTCCAGACAGGTCGACGGCCTGATTGGATGTCTGGTACGAAGCCCAGCTAGGTCGACGGGCCGACCGGATAGCTAACACGAAATCCAAATGGGTCGAAGGGCTGACCGGAAATTTGGCACGAAGTCCAGCTAGGTCGACGGGCTGACCGGATAGCTGGCACGAAGTCCAAACGGGTCGAAGGGCTGACCGAACGTCTGGCAGGTAAGTAAAGGTAAGTCACTGGAGGGGAGTGACTGTGAGGATGCGTTCTCGGGAAGGGAACTTAGGCGTCGATCCAACTTAGATCCATTTCAGAAATCTAAGTTGAGATCGTGACTAGATTCCGGTCTCGGAAAGATGGAATCTAAGTTATACTCTTTTCAAATTATAAACTGTGCTAACACTTTATTTTGAAGGATATACATTGCCTCGGACTAACCTTGTCTTGCAGGAGAAGGAGTTTCTAGAGAAAGGTGGTCCGGCCGCTCGGAGGGGATTTGGGCGCCCGGAGGCAAAATTTATCCAGTTCGCAGCATCGACACGTGGAGCTCACTGGTTAGGTCGGCGACGTCACACCAGGGCGCCCCGAAGGGCTGCGGGCGCCCCGCGCATCATATAAAAGAAGGGTCAGGGGTGAAGCTTAACACAACAAACTCAGAACGAATGATCTGCTCACTTGTGCTCCTGCGACGCTGCGAATCTCCGACAACACGTCATTCCTTTAGTTTATTTTCTTGTCGGTATTGTTTTACTTTACTAATTAATTCCTATGTGTCAATTTTGTAAAAATTCTTCCGAATTATTAATGATTGTCCAACAAAAGTACTCAACAAGTACGGGCCTTGGAGTAGGAGTCAACACAGGCTCCGAACCAAGTAAAAAGGTTCTGTGTTAGCGTTGCATTTACTTTTCCGCTGTACTCACTCTTTTATAAAAATTTTTAAATCGATTTTCATCCCCCCCCTCTATCGAAATTCCTCACGATCCAACACTTACAGGTTCGTGCATCCCATTTGTCATAGGGGACGAGTACTCCATCTTCAGTGGGATATGTGAATCCCGTCTGAATAATTACCAACATTTCCACCTACATTTTGAGATGGTACTCCATTCGACTCTTCTAGTAGCTGAAATCCTCGCAAGAGAATAGTGTTAGCCGTGCAGTGCTATAGCCTTCTTGGTGGGCCATTTAGAAAAAGGCTCTTGCAAAGACAAAAATGATGAAATTTATTCCAAGACTTAGCCTTGGATTAGTAGTGTGGTAGGATTATAAGGCAGTAAATCAGCTCGAATGATGTTGCACCAATTTTGAGAAAAATTTGATGAATCGACAAATTTATCAAGAGAGGTTATTAGATCAATCCATACTTATAGTAAAAATTTGAAAATGGAAAAAAGGTAGGAATTTATATATAAAAAAAGGGACAAAAAAGCAATGAAAAAAAAATGCTCAAATGGTAGTATACCGATTCAGAGTGGCTCTGCTCTGATACCAATTGTAGGATCATTATGCTAGAGGGGGTGAATAGCGCTCATAGATTTCATGTTCATTTTAAAACAATCGAAGAACAATCGAGAGATAGGTAGCATAATAAGAAAAAACAAGAACAATACTAACACACCAAGATTTATTTGGTTCGGAGCCTGTGGTGACTCTTACTCCAAGGCCTGCACGTGAGAGTGCTTTCAATGGGAAATCACTAATCATCATAAAGAGTACAAGTACAATTTCAAATGGTTATAGGTAATTAGAAAAGTAAAGAATACCGACGACTTTGGAGAATGTAATCTTTAGCGTAGTCATTGTAACGACCCAAAATTTCCTTGTCTTAAGTTCTAAAAGTCCTTATTAATATTTAGAAATGCTTTAGAAATATTCTAGAGATTTTTAGAGATTTTTAGAGTATTTTTATGTAATTTTTGGAGTTCATTTGGTATTTTTACCAAAAGGAAGAAGTTTAAAAAAAATAAATAGGTTCGGCCGAGGTTCGAACCCGTGACCTCCGACACGAACCAAGTCTTAAGCAATGCGCGATAGCCAAGTGCCCAAGCAGGCCGTGCTAATTAAGGAAGGAGCGAAATATATTTATATGGTAGATAGTTAACAGAATATTGAAGTTATAAGAAGAGAACTTAGGTGTTGCCTTGACCGAAACCTAAAATCCTTTTCCCTCTTTCTCTTGTGCGGTGTCGGGCGGTGCTCAGGCAGAAAGAAAGGGGAGTTAGGGCACGTCTCCAGCGGCCGGCCAAGGCTCGATTCCGAGAGATTTCTTCATCCTCACAATCCTCTCGGCAAGGAGAACACGTAGGCGCAAGAAGAGGCCGAAAAACTCGAGTTATCCGAACCCTAAAAGCCCTCCTAGCTCGGCTGTGAGTCCAAGAAGCAAGGTAAGCGCTTTCTCACCTGCGGTAGGAGTAGTTTCGGATTTCTTGTTAGCTTCTTGTTTTTCCGGAGCTTGTTGAAAACCCTAGAGTGGTTCCGAGATTTGATTGCTCCTTTTGTTTCCGATTGAAGCATGCTTGAAGAATTTTGTTGCCATATAAAACCCCTAAGATCTGTTGCTATAAGAATGGGTGTTTAAGTAAATTCTATAGGTGTTTAAGAGTAGTTCAAGAAATTCTTCCTGCATTGCATTTCTGCTGCAGTATGTTTTGTTAAAAAAAATCGGTTGCTTTATGTAAGTTTAGGTTGTGAACATGTTTGCATGGATCTTTAGTTTCAGCAGGTTCTAGTATGTTCGTGCTAAGCATTTGAGGTGAAATTAAGCTCTACATAGGCTTTCATCCCAATAAGCTTTAAATTTTGTTTGTACTGTAAGAAGAGGGCACGTACAACCCCTTTAGAGCTACAAGTGTAGTTTTTAAAAAGATATTAGTGCAGATTTTCTTAAGTGTCTAGTTTCTTTAGAAGTGCAGAATTTTAGACTCCTTAAAGCATACCATCATCCTCACGTATCAGTTTCTTTTATAGCAGTAGCATTCTTTCCGTATGCATTGCTGTGCTGGAAACAATTCAGAATGTGTAGAGTTATTAAGTGCATGTTTAAGTATATCATCATTTTCATGTATCAACTCTTTGATAGCGGCATCATCCTTTTCTTTGATACCATCAATCTTCCTTTGCTATTTTTATTTTGTTGAGGGTGAATGATTTACTAAGTAGTACTGCTGGTGCCATTTTCCTTGAAGTTACTGGACCAAACAGCTCTATTGGAGCTTAGAATAGCCCCCTTTGGAGCTTATTCCAGCCCAATTTTCTGTGCATTTCTGCAGGCACCGAACAACTCTCTTTGGAGCTTAGAATAGCCCTTTCAATTTGCAATTTTTTTAGCATGTGCAGATTTAGTTTCGAGTTTCTTTTCCTTTTGTTCTCTTTGCTGCTGTACAGAGGCCGAAACTGCCTTTTATTCCAAGTATGTAGTTAGATTTCTTGATGATTAGAACTTTTTCTTTAAGTATCTAGTTTCTTCAGCAAGTTAGATCTTTTGTTCCTTTCAGCAATGCATATTTAGTTTAATTGCTATCTTCATTGAGCATGCATGGTTTTCCTTAAACTTCCAGTTTTAGTTCTTGAATACCCAATTTTAGTTTGTTATATATATATGCAAATTTTTAATTAAGCTTATAGTGCAGATTTTTATTTAAGCTTATAGTGCAGATTTTAATTAAGCTTATAGTGCAGATTTTTAATTAAGCTTATAGTGCAGATTTTAATGAAGCTTATAGTGCGGATTTTAATTAAGCTTATAGTGCAGATTTTTATTTAAGCTTATAGTGCAGATTTTAATTAAGCTTATAGTGCAGATTTTTAATTAAGCTTACAGTGCAGATTTTTATTTAAGCTTATAGTGCAGATTTTTAATTAAGCTTACAGTGCAGATCTTGTTAAGTATTACAGTATTTTGAGTTTAAGAAAAGTATAAGAAAGATAAAGAAAAGAAAGAAAAAGGTCAAGGCCTTAAGTAGATCCTAAAGTCAAGACTTTAGGGATTTTGGCACACAAGGTGCTTGTTAAAATGCCAAGGTATTTAAAGAAGAAGTAATTAAGATTTTTACTTTTTAAAAGGCTAGTACCCGACTTCCAAGGTTGTCGTTAAACAAATCCAGGTGACCAATTCCAAGGTCTTGGCCCTAGTAAGACCAAGGTCTTTACATTCGTAGGACTGGTGACTAGCTACCACAGTCTCTATTAGGGAGCGCGCATTGATACTAAGCCTGGGCCCAAGAGAAAGTTTATTATTATTTTGAAGTATTAAAGTATAAGTTTTTGAACAAGTAAAATAAGCTTCACGTAAGTTTAAAATTCAGCAAGTTTAGTTTTCTTGTATGCTGGCATGTTTGTTTAGATTTGCTTTACATGTTTAGCATTTCAGTAGCCTTATCTTCCAGCATGCAGTTTTATTCTTGTATATCATGAGTATGCAAATTTTAGTGCTTTGCTATTAGATGAGCATGAGTAGTTTTCTTCTTACAGATTCAGTTTTTAGCATTGCTGTATTTATATGCACATTCGAGTTTTTGTGAGTTAGACAGCGCTTACTAAGCATTCGCTTATAGTTTGCATTTCCTCTTACTGCAGATAAAGGAAAGAAAAAGCTATAGTAAAGGAAGGCGACAAGGAGGTGTTCGATGATGTGTGTGATGCCAGGACTATGGGAGAGACTTGGGACATTATTAAGTTTCCGTGTTTTAGTGGATAAGAAACATTTGAGATTGTACTTTACATTCCATGTCATTTGAGATTGTACTTTATATTCCATGTCATTTGAGATTATTCTTGCTTTAGATTGCATGCTAAGATGAGTTCAGTTTAGTAAGTAGGTACTTTTGTGTTTGCATTGAGATATAGTTTCATATGTTTTCTGCTATTATGAGTTATATGTGCATGTCAGTATTGTATTGTATTTTAGTCCTGCTGAACTGCATATACTCTGCCAAAATTTTAAGTTTTTTTAGAAAAATTTTAATGTACAGTTTGCTGTACTAGTCAAGTAAGAATATATAGTAGTTATGTAACGGACACCTTTAAAGAGTAGTAGTAAGAAGGGTGGTCGTTACAGTCATCGCCGGAGTAGTTTCTGAGAGTCATAGAGGTGTTTTCTGAGTAGTACGCAGAAGCGGAAGATGTTTGAAATGTTGTTGTCACGCCCCAGAGGAGTCCCTATCCGAAGAAATTTCGACAGCACCTCCCCTGTACGGGTGACAATCTGAAGCATTTCTACAGATATAATATACATCAGCCACAGGCGGCTGGAATATACACACAACCACGTAGTTATATATATATATATCATCAGCCCACTCGGCTGGAACAAAACCAACACAACGGAAAATGACAGAAACCAAATACAAACTAAACACAAAACTGCTAGCCGGCTAGGCTTACACAACCAACAACCAATACAAAATACACTCCAGAAAAACAAAACCGGAACACAAGCTAAATACACAAGTTCATATACCAAAATAAAAGTAAACAAAATGTGGAGACAGATTTTATGAGGTGACATGAGGACCAGCAGACAGGATACTCCAAGCGATACCATAAACAACCTGGTACCTGAAAAAGATAGTGTCCACGGGGGTGAGTTCAACAACTCAGCGAATACCAATAGACATGCCTAGTAAGATATATCTAACAGCAGTAAACATGGAATACAGCTCCCTAATCATATGTAGGAAATATGCAAAATTGGAAGGTAACTGAGGAAGCTGTACTCACCAGGAACTCCTATCTAGACAAAAAGGTCGTCAAACCAGATACACACTATGCCTCCTGTATGCATGTCAAACAATTACATCCACCAAAATGCAGCATATAAGTGCAGCAAACACAAACAAATAAATGCAATAAATGCATATGGTGCCAATGACATGCTCACCCCTGACGCCAATCAGTCATCTCACACACAATGGTGAGACCGAGTGGGTAGGGTTGTGACAACCGTGCACTCTGGTAGTGAGTGGACGGGATGCTGTCGGAGTACACATATACTCCTACCCCAAATCATAAATGGGGGAGCGCAATGCTCTCATCTCCCGGTACATTATGACAGAGAGAGATCCCTGACGTGCTACCACGCTGCATCACACTACCCATGAGCGGACCAACGGAGCACCGAACAGAGCAAAACTGACGTGCTACCACGCTGCGTCACGCTACCCATGCGCGGACCAACGGAGCACCGAACAGTGATGAAACTGGCGATATGCTCTACAATAATGGAGCAGCCTATGACGCAGCATGCAATCATGCGAATGGTGCATGAAACTAAGCATGACAATATCCTGAACCAAAATCCACATATATATATAAAAATGTGTACCCTAGTACAAGTAAGTCAAATCCTCATATCTAGGGTATACAAGTCCTCTATGGTATAACAACCTAGGTCCTGAACATATCCACCTCCATAAAATATGTACCAACAATATACATGAATCAAAACAGAAGGTCTAGGTACACAAATCAGGTATGATATAAAAATCTAGGTATCAGATAATCTAGATACACATGCTAGAAAATAGAATCCAGAACCTAGTCTTAACCTTAGTAAGGTATGGTATGTCACTTACTCTAGGAACTAAGGTACTCATTGCAATAATCACGAGGTATAAACATGTATACATAACAAGCGACAACACAGAACATGCTATGGGTATCAAACCGTGACATACCAAAGGCAAACATGATCATTGCTTGTAGCTATAAAATACTATGCATATCCAATTGACAATATCATAAAAGATAAGTCAAGAGGTACCCGCCTCCAATGTAGATCGAGCTAATCAACCTCTATATCGAAGTGCTCATCCCGAATCAACGTCCTGCAAATCACATGATTATAATTTAGCTAATTACATATGCAACAATTAGCTAAATTTCAACTCAACCTAATTAGGGAAAACCCTAATCAAATCATCCATGAATCCTTTAATCTTTCCAAGACACTCCACATTTTATAATCAATCCAATGATTATATCGTTCATAAACTCTGCTATTAATCACGATTGTTAATTTAATTAACAATCTATCATAACAAATCATGATACTAATCTCATAATCCTATAAATGATCATGTGACCTTCTACATCAACCAATCAATAAGATTTCCATCATGAATCAATTACCTCATAAGAATCAATCACTTAATATTCAACATATCATGAATCCAACTCACATAATTCCTCCAATAACTTAATCAATCCTCTAAACAACAATCCGCCATTTTAATCCTAGAAAAAGCTTCAACCTTAAAACTCACCCAAATCTGATGATAATCACTGATGCCTCGTGATCAGAGTATAACCCACGGCTGGAAATCACCGGAGTGTCTACTACTGCTGGAATTCAAGATCACCTTCACAGAACAGCAAGCAATTGGATCCAACCTCTCCCTGGAATTAATCGGATCAAAAAGAGATCAGAACTCAACACACAATCTATCACCAACTAAGTCCAAGAAACCATCTACTCATCTTACCTCCTTTCACAGCACACAAAATTTTAACTCCACAGGTCACAATACATATACCTCACAGCCGTGATTATTGCTCCACAGCCCTCAGCTAGTTGTTGTCCATCCACCAAACCAAGAAAAAATGATCACTAGTTCAACCAATCATTCAAGAAAACAATCAATTTCATCTTACCTCAAGCTCAACCGTTGTTGATCACAGAACAAGGTGAACTAATTTCTACTGGAAACAAGGTATACCACAGCAAGACCTCCTTGCTAAAGTCTTCCCCACAACGCACAATGCTTGGCTGGAAACTCTTCCTCACAGCCGTGATTTCTAATCCACAGTAGGAAAATCTTCACTGAACAGATCACGTACAAAGATCAATAATGGAGATCAAGAATTCAACAAGGCATTCAAATATAACCTACTTCCATAATCCATCTAATAACCTTATTGATCTCCAACACCTTCAATCCGCGACCTAGCCGCAAGGAAGGAGGAAGACAAGAATCTAATTAGGGAAAAAAAACCAGTAATGAGATGATCCGACACTTCCCCTAATCCAAACAGGAAGAAGATCAGGTTACTCACCCTCAGAGCCTTAACTATCCCATTCACTCCGGCGGTCGGAGGACTAGGGCACAAGGAAGGCAGCCAAGTCGGATCTGGTGGTCGGCGTGACTCTGTACGACGACAGCTCTCGGTTCCCATCGATCTAGGGTAGAGTGTCGTTGAAGAAAAACCTCGGCTGGATCAGAGAAGAAGAGAGGAGATCGGCGTGTTCCCTTGCGACCCTCGGCTGGTCTGAGAAGAGCTCAACGCCTGCTCTAGGGCAGAGGGGACGGCGGTCAGAAATCGGGCGGCGCCGGCACTCTTTAATCGGCGTCGGTTGTTGAGGTCGGCGGCAACACAGAGGAGAAGAGAAGAAGGGCGGTTAGGGCAGATCAGCGTCGGTTCGGCGGGGGAAGAGGAGAAGAATCGGGCGGAGAAACGGCGAGGAAAGAAATAGAAAAGGAAAGAAAAGAAAATAAAACTTTTCCTCGTTAAATGGGGTAGCCTAAACAGGTTTTCCCGGGGCTCCGTTTTTATCCCCGTAAACTCGTCCATACGAGCTCTGAAAAATTTTCAAAAAAATTTCTAAAAATTCCGAAAAATTCCCTTATGATTATCTTCCCTTTTTCGGTATTTTACAGTTGTTATGAACCCATTGGTTGAAGGCTGCTTTTATAGCCTGTTCCGGGCAACTAGATCCCCTCCCGGGTGTCTGGACCATGCTAACGTGGCGTGCTCTCGTTAAAAGTCGATCAACAAAAAGTATCCACTTTCGGGCGCCCAAACCCCTTCCTAGCGCCCGGATAGTGACGTAGGCCCGTCCAATCCTTGATCTCATGCTTAGCGAAGAGATGGATTTTGGTGATCCGGGCGCCTAGACTCCGGGAGCCAGGGCCACCATGTTTTAGCAACTTCAATTTTATACAAAACAACGTTAGTCTAAGCAAATAATATGTAAAGAATGACAAGATTTGATAGCCTTCGGACTATCCGGTCTTGACTTTAAGTTTTGTTGAAACTTTAGGTCGGACCGACGCCTACTGTTTCCTCTTTGGGAAACACGTCCTCACCTACTCCTCTCAGGAGAAATTACTTTTTGCCAGATCGGTCATCTAGACTGTCTGGACTTCTACTCAACATTCGAGGCTTCAAGACTTTTCAAATGGTTTAGTAAAGATATTTGCAATTTGAGTATGATAGCCTAAAGGTAGTAAAAATTTGACCTAATTGAATTCTTTCCTGAACCACATGACAATCTATTTCAATATATTTTGTTTGCCCATGGAAAATAAGATTTGCCACAATATGTAGTGTGCTTTGTTATCACAATGCAATATGGCAAGCCCCAAATTATTAATTTGTAAGTCATGTAAAAGTTTTCTCAGCTAAGCTAACACATATGTAATTGTTGTCATTGCTATACTCTGCCTCTATAGAAGAATGAGAAATAATTGTTTGTTTCTTTGTCTTCCAATAAACAAGAGAGGAACCAAAGAAAACACAAAATCTAGACACTGATCACCTTGTAGTAGGATAGCTTCCCCAATCAGAATCACAATAGCCAATTAAATTAAGGTCATTTTTGCTTGAATGGAAATTACCTTGTTCCTTTTAAATAGCTTAAACTTAAATAGATGCATCAAGATGTGGTTTGCTTGGATGATACATGAACTGACTAAGAAGATGCATTGAATAAGTGAAATATGGATGAATAATTGTTAAATAAATAAGTTTTCCAACAAGTCTTCTATATTGTGAAGGATCTTTAAGGATTTCTCCATCTGATGATGTGAGTTTGAAATTTTGTTCTATGGGACAACCGATTGGTGCAGCTCCAAGAAGGCCCATCTCATCAAGTAGATCTAATGTGTACTTCAGTTGTAATATAGAAATTCCTTGTTTTGATGTAGCCACTTCTATTCCCAAAAAGCATTTTAACTTTCCAAGGTCGTTTATTCGAAAGTGCTCATGGAGAAAGTTTTTAAGAGTCCTTATGGTGTTAGGATCATTTCCCATGTTATCATGTCGCCAACATAAATCAATATAACCTTAAATGAGACTCCATATGCTCATGTGAACAATGAGTAATCTATCATAGACGACTTAAAATTGGCCTTTTGAATGACTATAGAAAATTTTGAATATTAATTGCAAGAAGTTTGTTTTAATTCATAGAGTGATTTTTTAGTTGACAAATGATGTAATCCCCCTATTAACTATAACCAAGTGGTAGAAGCTTGTATACTTCTTCATCTAGATCACTAAGGAGAAAAGCATTTTGAATATCAAGTTGATGAAGAGTCCAACCACTCGTAGTAGCTATAACTAGTAGACAACGGATGGTGACTAACTTGGCAACTAATGGAAAAAGTCTCATAATAATCTAACCCTTCAACTTGTGTATAACATTTAGCAACAAGTCTCGCCTTGTAACCCTCAATGGATCCATCTGATTTGTACTTGATTTTGTATATCAACTTTCAACTGATTGGCTTCTTTCCTTTAGGTAAGGAAGTAAGGGTCCATGTACCATTTTCTTCTATAATGCTTTAATTTCCAAACTCTTGATTTTGCTCCACTTAGGGTCATTCTCAGCTTGGGCAAATGTATTAGGTTCCACAAGACTAGAGATACGAGTAGCAAAGGCACAATGAGAAGAAGACAAGTTTTTATAATATATAAAATTTTATAAAGTATAACAAGTACCTTTACATGACTTTGTCATTGAAGATGATGATGATTTTGGGGAAAGAACTTTGGTTTGGGCACAATGGAAATCACGTAACTAAATTGATGGTTGGGGAATACATTTTTGCAATATGGGTTCATTGGATTGAATTATGGGAGGTGATATATTGAAAGGTTCATCAATAATGTAGTCATTGTTTAAATTTTCTAAGTGTTTAGGAATAGGAGATGTTTCTTTTTCAAATGAAGTAGCATGATCATCAATTGGTAAAGGTAGTACCAAGGAGCTATCTTCATCATTTTCTTTTCTATGGTAAAAAGGAAATATGTGTTCATGAAAAATAACATCTCGACTTACAAAAATTTGTTTAGCCTCCGTATCATAGACTTTATATACCTTTTGACCAATAGGATATCCAACAAAATTACATCTTTGAGCTCGTTGATCGAATCTATGATTTGGCTTAACATTGGTGGGAAAGCACAAGCATCCAAATACTAGTAAATGATGATAATTGGACGGTTTATTGTAGAGAACCTCATATGATGTTTTTGTTAGATATTGGGGTCTTAAATGGATCAAAACAATTTTGAGGAAGGAAGCCATCAATTATTGAAAGTCGTAATTGACTTCAAAATTGAAATCTACGATTCGCGTAGATAGATTTAGACTATTAATTTGCTCAAAACCGATTAAGGGTGAATGAGAAATTAATGTTTAAAATCGGCTCAAAATAACATTTATTATTCATTAATAAAGTGCATGGGAGAATAGTTCCACATCGGAAATTCTCGATGTGTGTTCTCTACTTATTAATGAAGATGTATTAATGAAGTTAATACAAAAATAAAAGGACAGATGCTCCCTTAGCTCAGGGCAAGCAGGTGCTCGCACCTGTGAGCCCGCCACCCGCCACGTGCGCAATGGGCACTTTGCATCATCGCGAGGAGCATTGAGGAGCTTAAATTTATGCTCCAGGTGACATTGCAGTGCCTACGTGGCACTCGGGTGACGTGTCAGGCTCGTACCTGACGTGGTAGTACCTATGCGGCATCCTCGTGGGCAAAGGGAGATGACTGGACAGTTAACTTAGGGAATGGATGGCTACCGTTGATCAACGTTGATCAAATAGGTATGATGGATCGCTTGTGATGCGATCTAGAGCGTTGGATCGCAAAGAGTAATGATCTGACGGCTTGGGATGAGACTTGATCTGAAGCATCGAATCAATGGATCCAAATCCGATGGCCGATGACAATAGGCGGGATCTGAGGGTCACAACTCCTCAGATCTGATGGATGAGATTGAAGTGGGCTTGGTGAAGGGTTACAACCCTTCAGAATGGATGATCTAGATCGATCCAGCCCAAGGAACACATCCACTCACCCAAAGGACACTCAACCTCTTCTTTCAGTATAAATAGAACCCTCCAGATGATGGAATATTCACTCAATCCTCTCTTCTCTTCCTCAAGCATTCTTCTCATCTTGTGCATTCAAGAGTCCAAGAAGTCTACTAGAAGGTTCGCTGGTCTCGGAAGTCGGAGTGCTACGATTCCGAGACGTTCGTCGTCGTTATATCTTGGGAACGAATTGCAACAATCCGTTAAGCACCGTAGCGGAGCAATATCGTTTACGGAGATAGTGTCGAACACTAGCCTCGACGATCAGTTTGCATACTCCAGAAGCTACCCGGGATTAACAGTCGTAAACGATATTAAGTGCAAACTGATATCGCTACCAACGACATTCCGACGGCCGTACCGACCGTCGTTCCGACCGCCATTCCGCACGGAGAAAAGCCGGAGAAATTCACCGGAACCGACTTCAAAAGATGGCAGCAGAAGATGCTGTTTTATCTAACAACGCTAAACCTTGTACGATTTTTGCACGAAGACACGCCAGCCGCTACGGAAGGTAGTAAGGCTGCTAGCGATGCGTGGTCTCACGGAGATTTTCTGTGCCGCAATTATATACTCAACGCCTTGGACAACACGTTATATAACGTATATTGTTCTCTGGAGACGGCGAAATCTTTGTGGGAATCCCTTGAGAAGAAATACAAGACCGAAAATGCTGGATTGAAGAAATTCATCGTCGGTCGGTTTCTGGATTTCAAGATGGTGGACTCAAAAAGCGTCTCATCTCAAGTCCAAGATATGCAATTAATACTGCATGATCTGGACGCCAAAGGCATGAAGCTGAACGAAACATTCGCAGTTGCTGCGGTAATTGAGAAGCTCCCTCCGTCATGGAAGGATTTCAAGAATTACCTAAAGCACAAGCAAAGATCCTGAGGCTACGAATAGAGGAGGATAATCGAAAGTTATCCGACTCCAGAGGAACCAAGCGGACTATAGACGAAATGTCCAACCTGGTCGAGCCGAACGCTAAAAAGCCGAAGCAGTTCAAAAAGAAGGCTCAAGCAAAGAAGTTCAAAGGCTCCTGCTACAACTGTGGAAAGGCAGGACACCTGTCCAAGGACTGCAGACGCCCAAAGAAGCCAACCAAGGGGCCAAAGGATGCTGCGAATCATGTCGCAACCTCTCTTGAGGACTTGGATCTCACTGCGGTTGTATTTGAAGCCAACTTGGTGGATACCAACCCGAAGCAGTGGTTCATTGATATTGGAGCAACTCGTCATATCTGTTCCGATAAGGCGATGTTCTCCAAGTATACTCCGATAAATGGCAGGAAGCTCTATATGGGTAATTCCACGACGTCGCCAATTGTTGGACTCGGAAAGGTTGTTCTGAAGATGACGTCCGGAAAAGAGCTAACACTCATTGATGTACTCCATGTTCCCGACATCAGTAAGAACCTAGTTTCTGGAGCGGCATTGGTCAAGGCCGGATTTATGCTAGTGTTCCAGTCAGACAACTTTGTACTTACGAAGAATGGTGTCTTCGTAGGAAAGGGGTACCTAGAAAAGGGTCTATTCAAAATGGTTATAATGCCTGTACTCCGAAATTTTGATGGTAATAAAATAAATGCTTCCAGCTATGTTGTTGAGTGTTTTAATTTATGGCATGATCGACTCGGACATGTGCATAATAATACTCTCAAACGTCTCGTCAAATTAAATTTATTACCAAACGTCAATGTTGACGGAACACACAAATGTGAAGTGTGCGTGTAAGCGAAAATGACGAAACTACCTTTTCATTCGGTGGAAAGGACAACAACTCCTCTAGAGTTAATACATAGTGATCTATGTGACTTGAAATTTGTGCAAACTAGAGGAGGTAAAAAAATATTTTATTACTTTTATCGATGACTACACAAAGTTCTGTTATGTCTTTCTTTTAAGAAGTAAAGACGAAGCCCTAGAGGCGTTCAGAACCTATAAAACAGAAGTTGAAAACCAACTTGACAAACGAATTAAAATAATTCGAAGCGATAGAGGTGGAGAATATGGTGCACCGTTTGATGAATTTTGTACAGAATCTGGCATTATCCATCAAACAACGACGCCTTACTCACCTCAATCAAACGGTGTTGCTGAACGTAAAAATCGGACACTAAAAGAAATGATGAATGCCTTGTTGATAAATTCAGGCTTACCTCAAAACTTGTGGGGGGAAGCAATATTATCGGCAAATCACATTCTCAATAGAATCCCTCATAAGAAAAATGATAAAACCCCATATGAACTATGGAAAGGCCGTGAGCCATCGTACAAATACCTGAAAGTGTGGGGGTGCTTGGCAAAGGTCGAAGTACCTAAACCAAAACAAGTAAAGATCGGACCTAAAACGTTCGATGCGGTATTTGTCGGATATGCCCATAATAGTAGTGCATATCGTTTCCTAGTTCACAAATCAGACATTCCTGATATACATGTGGGAACAACCATAGAATCTCAGAATGCGATATTCTTTGAAAACGTATTCCCAAATAAAAAGGGAAACGTTGAAAGTGATAACAACGGAAGTTCAAACAAAAATGACGTTACCGAACTTAGCTGTTATAAAAGGACTATTGACGATCAAAGTGAAGAGCCACGTCGTAGCAAACGGGCTAGAGTTGAGAAATTGTTCGGGCCAGATTTCATGACTTTCATGTCAGAAATGGAACCAAGAACATTAAGTGAAGCTCTCTCTAGACCCGATGCTCCAATGTGGAAAGAAGCTGTCAATAGTGAAATTGAGTCTATCATGAATAATCATACTTGGGAATTAGTAGACCTTCCTTCTGGTAATAAACCATTAGGTTGTAAGTGGATACTAAAACGTAAGTATAAAGCTGATGGATCAATTGACAAGTATAAGGCCAGACTTGTAGCCAAGGGGTACAAGCAAGAGGAAGGCCTTAATTACTTCGATACATACTCACCGGTGACAAGGATTACGTCCATACGTGTAACGCCCGAAAATTCTCAAAACTATTTTAGGAATATTCTATGATTTTTTTGGAATTATTAGATATTTTTCCGGAATTTTCCGAGTAGCGGAAGTAGCAAAAACAATTAGACGCGTAAATAGCGTACGCGGGGGATCGAACCCGTGACCTTGGACCGAACCGGGACTTAAGTGCATCCGGCTAGCCAGGAGGCCCCAGCAGGGGTGTGCTGAAAGGAAAGAGAAACAATTATATTTATAATTGTTTTAGCTAAATTAATTCTCTAATAGAAATAGGAATTAATTAGGTGGATATTAAGTTTAGGTTTTATTTTTTTTGTTTCGGCAAAATCTTTTCCACCGAGACCCAACACCACCGCCGCCTCTCCCTTCTTCTCCTCTTCCTCACGCACGGCACACCAAGCCCAAGGGCCAAGGGAACTTCTTCCGGCGAGATCTTCGATACGAGGACGTTCCCCTTCGCGAGAAGAACACGTAGACGCGAGCGGATCGTCGAGAAGATCATCTCCACCGGAAACCTAGCGATCAGATTTGTAAGGAACTACGCGCAGGATGTAAGAAACCCCTCACCTATAGTATAAGGAGCTCTGTTTGGTTTTATACGCATTAGTTTCACTATATGCAGTTTTTATCGACGCATAGGGTGAATTTGACCCTCCTCGCAGATTTAGGGATTTAGTGAGTACTTCTAGATGGGCCGGACACGTATTCCCTCTTCAGTGGGGGTTCCTAGACGTTGTCAGGTGCCTAGAAGTGGTCTCCCTAATAGAGGGGGAGAGTTGGGGCACACTAGGTGTTCGATAAAATAGCTAGTTAAGTTAAAATGCAAATTAGACATTTTAATAGCTCAGTTAAATGCATTAGAAGCATTTAAATCAGTAAATCAGTTTATTTTAGCTTATATGGGACCACGGTCCAATGGGTGGGCTCCCACAGTCGCCTCTAGGTTCAGACAACCTAGCTCTAGGTTCAGATAACCTAGAAACAGCAAGTTAAACCATTTAGCTATATTCAGTATTTTATTTTCAGTGGCACTGTACTGGATCAGATATCCATTGGGTTGGACTCCCACAGTCGTCCCTAGGTTTAGATAACCTAGTTAACCCTACTAAATTCGGGACTTGCAAACTCGGGTCTAGTTAGGGATGCGCGCACAGCAAGTACAGTTGCCGGGCCCAAACAGCATGATTATGTATTTTCACTTATTATGAATTAGTTTTCAAAACTCAAATTAGTTATGTTAGTTGAGTTGGAATTCAGTATCAGTTTAGCTACAGTTTAGCTTATTATATGTTCAGTTCAGTTATCTTTATTGATTCATATGATTAGTTGTCATGCCATGATTGTATGCTTATATGCCATGCCATGTTTAGTTTATTCAGTATACTTAGCATATCCTTTCAAACAGCATGATTTAAAATCATATTTGCATCGTATGCATGTTTTAGTGAGGTAGATGGTTTCTTACTAAGCTTTTTAACTTACAGATACTATTTTCCTTATACTGCAGATACAGGTAAAAGGAAAATGGACTAGCAGTGGAGGCTGGAGGTCAATGCAGATCAAGATGTGTGTGGAAGGAACTGGAATAAAGATCCTAGGGATCTAGATTTATTTTATTATGCATTAGAACGTGTTCAGTATGCATTAGCACTTATAACAAACATTACCTTATGTTTCTGTTAGTTAGCGAGAGAACAGTTTAAAAACCTTGTTAGTTTTGGTTTCCATGTGTTTACATGCCATGAATTAGTATTCTATGCCTTAATCATGTTTAGTATGTTAGCCATTACCTAGTAGAATGTTCCTCTTAGCTTTTATAGTGTTGGGTAATGACTTTGGCACGCATCAGTGCTGATATCAGGGGTCTGATACGAAATCAGAAACCCCTCGGATCGATTCAACCATTCCGATCGATCGGTGACCGATCGGGAGGTCTGATAACGGTTGTCCTCCCCGATCGATCCGTGGATCGATCGAGTCGAAAAATGGCTCAGCGATCGGTCGGCCGATCGATGAAGCCACCGATCGGTCTCATTGACCGATCGAGACCCGGATCGGTCGGCGGACCGATCCAGGCCAGTATCGTAGTGTGGTTTATGGATCGGTCGGTTGAACGATCCGGAGTTTCCGTGCGCATCGGTAGATCGGTGCGTGGATCGATCGAAGTTTATTATCGATTGAGAACACCTCCCTAACGTGTGTACAACTCCTAGGTACACCGAACACTAAGTTAAACTTTACGACATTTAGTTCAGAAATTTTAAATTAGCCAGTTTCATTCCGCATTAATGGTCCAGACAGCATAATCGATCGGCCTCGCAACCTAGCTAGTAGGAGGCGGGTCGTTACTGAGTGTTATCAGAGCGGTGTTCCATACTTCCTACACACACATCAACATTGAACCAGCTTCCAAGTAAGAATACCTCTACTTTATTTATGCTTTCTGCTTCCTTGTTATAGATCATGTTTATAGATAAACATGATAGTATGTGATAGTATATAACATGATAACGATAGTTATACAATTATGATTGTAATAGTTATTCATGTTCATCCTCTATGTCTTTAGTAATGGCACGAGGCGCCTAGCTAGAAGGCACTAGCTCTGAGCTCAAAGAAGAGGTAGGCGATTTGCCTCCCGCACCTACGATTAGTGGCTCGAGAGCAATGACGAAATAGCCACCTTAAAGGCTAATCAGAGAGTACCCCCACAGTCGAACCTGACGACTCCCGAAGTCTTAGAGGTTCCACCACCAGCCTACAGCACCAGCAGCCCCAGCAGGTGAGCCAAGAAAGGAAGCCTATCCGATCCAGGTGGCAGTGAGTCAAGCAGAGAACTTCTCGGCACTAGTGAACCATGGGATGCACAAGCCTGGTTCAAAACACTGGAGAGCACGATGGAGCTCGGACTAGCCGTAACACGAGAAGGTGAAGTGTGCCTCCTTATGCCAGGAGACGACGCATGTGGTGGGAAAGAATCGAACGGCGCCCAGTGAAAGATGTCATGGGCCGACTTTGAGAAGGAATTCTTCGAGGAGTTCTTTCACATACGGGTTACAAACCGCCACTACGACGAGTTCACCGAGTTTCAGGGCAACCTTTCAGTTGAGGAAGCCGTGAAGAAATTCAACAGTTGGCTCGTCTATGCCCAGCTAGTCAGCACAGAGAAGGAACGAATCCGGTTGATGCTCAAGATGCCGAGGCCGAGATAGCGATGAACGTGGTTGGTGGCATACATAGCCACAAACCACGGAGGAGTTAGTGAGCGGTGCCTTGACCACAGAGCATTACCATCAGCATAAAGCAGAAGCAAGTCTCCTCGAGTCCAAGGGCCAAGGAAACTCTCACACTAAAAAACAGCAAGGCCACAGCTCTAATTGGAGGAACTCCAACAGAAAGCGCAAATCGTGGAGTGACCCAAAAGGAGGATCATCTAGCAAGCGACCCGTTATCCAAAGTGTGCTACTTGTGGGAAATTCCACCTGTCGTAAGGGCACACGAGGATGCTTGAATGTGGACAAGAAGGGCACATGGCAAAGGTGCCCAACAAGACCGGTCTTCCTCGACCACAGCAGATTCAGTATGCAAGCCCACCAGCTCAGTTATCAGATGCAGGCCGCTCTAGAAGGTCCACTTATCGGCCATGGCGATTAGAAGCCCCTCCAGCGATGGCGAATCGAGGATCTACTCACTCACGAGAGGCGTAGCAATGCCTCGGCCGGTTGTCACAGGTCGATTAGCATTTCAGATAGTGCTTGTTCTATTTGATCTTGGGCAACCCATTCATATATAGCGAGGATGTTCTCCGAAAATTAGAAATACCCCGGAGGTACTCAGTGGTCAATTTTTGACGACACTACCTTCAGAGAGATCATGGCATCCACGCACTGGCTCAGAGCAGTGCGGTCATTATAGCAGACAGAGAGCTCTTTTGTGATCCGATAGTGCTAGAGATGACCGACTATGACGTTATCTTTGGGATGGACTTTCTGATCGGATACGGTGCTACCATAGAGTGCCGTAAACAGAAAGTCATCTTCCAACGCAGTTCGAATACATCGGGGAACCAAAGAGAAAGGCCAAGAAGTTTCTCTAAGCTATGAAGGCACTGGATTCAGGATGTCAGATTCCTAGCACACGTAGTCAACGCCACCGGGACAAGAACCAACTAGCGAGAGGTTGAGTCGTATGTGACTACCATGGTCTTCCACGAGGAGTTACAGGCTTAACACTGCATGGAGATTGACTTTGAGATAGAGCTCATTCCGGTACAAATCCTATCCAAAGCGCCTTATCGCATGGCTCAAGCAGAACTGAAGGAACCTGGAGCAACTCAGGAGCTGCTTGACAAGGGTTTCATCGCCCAAGTCATTCACCATGGGGAGCGCTTTGTATTGTTCGTGAAGAAGAAGGATGGAAGCATGCATCATGCATACTACCGAGCACAGAACCAAGTCACGATCAAGAACAAGTATCCCTTCCCGGAATCGATGACTGTTCGACCAGGTGAGCAGCGGTGTTCTCTAAGATAGATCTCGGATCAGGTTATCATCGTGAAGGTTAAAGAAGAGGATATACCCAAGACAATATTCAGAACCAGATACGGACATTACGAGTTCGTAGTCATGCCCTTTAGCGTGACCAATGCTCCAGCACATTCATGGACCTCATGAGCAGAGTATTGAGTATTTAGATAAGTTTGTTATTGTGTTTATCGATGACATCCTTATCTACTCGAGAACTCGGGAAGAACACTTAGAGCACCTTAAACTAGTATTGCGGACCCTTCAGCAGAACCAGCTATACGCCAAGTTCACGAAATGTGAATTTTGGCTAGATCAGTGTCCTTCCTGGGTCACATCATCTCAAAGGATGGTATTATGGTAGATCCTAGCAAGATAGAAGCAGTAAATAACTGGAACGCCAACGAAATCAGGAGCTTTCGGGATTAGCAGGATATTACAGAAAGTTTGTAGAGGACTTCTCCAGGATAGCCTCCCCACTGACAGCTCTTACAAGAAAGAACAGGAAATTTCAGTGGACGGAGGACTGTGAGAACAGCTTCAGCGAGCTAAAAAGGAGATTGACCAGTGCTCCCATTTTGGCTCTACCAGACAACACCAGCAGCTTTAACATCTATAGTGATGCCTCTAAGTTGGGACTAGGAGCAGTATTGATGCAAAACGGCAAGGTGATCGCCTATACCTCTAGACAACTCAAGGATTATGAGAAGAATTACCCTACTCATGACCTTGAGCTTGCAGCAGTAGTGTTCGCTCTCAAAATTTGGAGACATTACTTATATGGAGCTCAGTGCAGAGTGTATACAGATCATCAGAGTCTGAAGTACTTCTTCACTCAGAAGGATCTGAACATGCGACAGCGCAGATGGCTTGAGCTGGTCAAAGACTACGATATAGACATCCTCTACCATCCAGGGAAAGCCAATAAGGTAGTCGACGCACTTAGCAGAAAATCCAGTGCTACCTTATTATCTCTTACAGCCGTGTCACCGCCCCTACAGAAGGAGATTGTAGATTTCGGTCTCGAACTCATCGTTGGACAGCTCTTTACTATGACCTTAGAGTCTACCTTGCTTGGTGATATTCAGTCAGCTCAGGAGCAGGACCCTGAAATTCAGAAAATCAAGCAAGGGCTAGCGGAATCAGAAAGTAGGGAATTCAGAGTGTCCGATAGCGGGGTGTTGTATTTTGGTGATAGACTCTGTGCTCCATATCAGGAGGAGCTACGGAGACAGATTTTAGATGAGGCTCACAAGACTCCCTATGCGATGCATCCAGGTTCCACCAAAATGTATCAAGACCTGAAGAACCATTTTTGGTGGCCCGGGATGAAGCGAGACATCGCCAGATATGTTAGCATCTGCCTCACCTGCCAGAGAGTCAAGGCAGAACATCAGCGACCAGGAGGAGTCCTGCAGCCTATACAGATTCCAGAATGGAAGTGGGAGGATATCTCTATGGATTTCATAGTGGGACTGCCCAGAACCACGAATGGTTTTGACGTCATCTGGGTAATAGTCGACAGGTTGACTAAATCAGCCCACTTCTTAGCTATCAAGATATCCTACTCCATGGAGAAGCTAGCTCAGTTGTACCTCCAGGAGATCGTCAGACTACATGGAGTCCCACGAACCATCATTTCAGACAGAGACAGCAGATTCACATCACACTTCTGGGAGTGTGTACAGTCAGCGTTGGGCACTAAGTTAAAGTTCAGCACAGCATTCCATCCTCAGACAGATGGTCAGACGGAGCGAGTGAATCAGGTACTCGAAGATATGCTCCGAGCGTGTGCCCTAGACTTCAAGGGAAGTTGGTGCAAATATCTGAGCTTGGTAGAATTTGCATACAACAATAGCTATCAGGCCACTATCGACATGGCACCTTACGAGGCTCTCTATGGGTAGAGGTGTAGATCTCCAATCTGCTGGTATGAGAGTAGTGAACAGAAAGAACTAGAACTTCAGACAGATCTAGTGGCAGATACCACAGCAGCTATACAGCAGATCCGCCAGAGGATAGAGACAGCTCAGAGCCGCTAGAAAAGCTATGCTGATACACGGCGCAGACCCTTAGAGTTTTCAGTCGGGGATACAGTATTCCTCAGAGTAGCTCCCATGAAGGGAGTGATGCGTTTTGGGAAGAAGGGAAAACTTAGTCCCAGATATATGGGACCATACCTTATCAGCAGGAGAGTGGGCAAGGTAACATATGAGCTAGAGCTACCCCAGGAAATGTCAGCTGTCCACAACGTATTTCATGTCTCTATGCTGAAGAAGCATATCCCAGATGCCACTCAGGTGATTGAGCCCCAGTCGGTACAGATCCGCGAAGAGCTCAGCTATGATAGTCGGCCTATTCAGATAATAGACCGAGCAGTTAAGAAATTGTGGAACAAGGAAGTACCATTAGTCAAAGTCATTTGGCACAGTCACACAGCAGAAGAGGCAACTTGGGAGACAGAAGTCAGCATGAGACAGAAGTACCCAGAATTATTCTAAGTTCGAGGATGAACTTTTTATAAGGTATGGGGGATTGTAACACCCAAAAATTCTCAAAACTATTTTAGGAATATTCTATGATTTTTCTGGAATTATTAGATATTTTTCCAGAATTTTCCGATTAGCGGAAGTAGCAAAAACAATTAGACGCGTAAATAGCGTACGCGGGGGATCGAACCCGTGACCTTGGACCGAACCGGGACTTAAGTGAATCCGGCTAGCCAGGAGGCTGCTGCTGAAAGGAAAGAGAAACAATTATATTTATAATTGTTTTGGCTAAATTAATTCTCTAATAGAAATAGGAATTAATTAGGTGGATATTAAGTTTAGGTTTTATTTTTTTTGTTTCGGCAAAATCTTTTCCACCGAGACCCAACACCACCGCCGCCTCTCCCTTCTTCTCCTCTTCCTCACGCAAGACACACCAAGCCCAAGGGCCAAGGGAACTTCTTCCGGCGAGATCTTCGATACGAGGACGTTCCCCTTCGCGAGAAGAACACGTAGACGCGAGCGGATCTTCGAGAAGATCATCTCCACCGGAAACCTAGCGATCAGATTTGTAAGGAACTATGCGCAGGATGTAAGAAACCCCTCACCTGCAGTATAAGCAGCTCCGTTTGGTTTTATACGCACTAGTTTCGCTATATGCAGTTTTTATCGACGCATAGG
The DNA here is from genome assembly GCF_018446385.1 of Zingiber officinale. NCBI lineage: Eukaryota > Viridiplantae > Streptophyta > Magnoliopsida > Zingiberales > Zingiberaceae > Zingiber > Zingiber officinale. Next base: position 110,751,301 of record NC_055993.1, on the reverse strand, counting down.
GTGAATTTGACCCTCCTCGCAGATTTAGGGATTTAGTGAGTACTTCTAGATGGGCCGGACACGTATTCCCTCTTCAGTGGGGGTTCCTAGACGTTGTCGGGTGCCTAGAAGTGGTCTCCCTAATAGAGGGGAGAGTTGGGACACACTAGGTGTTCGATAAAATAGCTAGTTAAGTTAAAATGCAAATTAGGCATTTTAATAGCTCAGTTAAATGCATTAGAAGCATTTAAATCAGTAAATCAGTTTATTTTAGCTTATATGGGACCACGGTCCAATGGGTGGGCTCCCACAGTCGCCTCTAGGTTCAGTTAACCTAGCTCTAGGTTCAGATAACCTAGAAACAGCAAGTTAAACCAGTTAGCTATATTCAGGATTTTATTTTCAGTGGCACTGTACTGGATCAGATATCCATTGGGTTGGACTCCCACAGTCGTCCCTAGGTTTAGATAACCTAGTTAACCCTACTAAATTTGGGACTTGCAAACCCGGGTCTAGTTAGGGATGCGCGCACAGCAAGTACAGTTGTCGGGCCCAAACAGCATGATTATGTATTTTCACTTATTATGAATTAGTTTTCAAAACTCAAATTAGTTATGTTAGTTGAGTTGGAATTCAGTATCAATTTAGCTACAGTTTAGCTTATTATATGTTTAGTTCAGTTATCTTTATTGATTCATATGATTAGTTGCCATGCCATGATTGTATGCTTATATGCCATGCCATGTTTAGTTTATTCAGTATACTTAGCATATCCTTTCAAACAACATGATTTAAAATCATATTTGCATTGTATGCATGTTTTAGTGAGGTAGATGGTTTCTTACTAAGCTTTTTAGCTTACAGATACTATTTTCCTTATACTGCAGATACAGGTAAAAGGAAAATGGACTAGCAGTGGAGGCTGGAGGTCAATGCAGATCAAGATGTGTGTGGAAGGAACTGGAATAAAGATCCTAGGGATCTAGATTTATTTTATTATGCATTAGAACGTGTTCAGTATGCATTAGCACTTATAACAAACATTACCTTATGTTTCTGTTAGTTAGCGAGAGAACAGTTTAAAAACCTTGTTAGTTTTGGTTTCCATGTGTTTACATGCCATGAATTAGTATTCTATGCCTTAATCATGTTTAGTATGTTAGCTATTACCTAGTAGAATGTTCCTCTTAGCTTTTATAGTGTTGGGTAATGACTTTGGCACGCATCAGTGCTGATATCAGGGGTCTGATACGAAATCAGAAACCCCTGATCGGTCAGCAAACCGATCAGGGAGTCTCTGATCGATCGGTAGACTGATTAGGGACCTGGGTTCTGCGAGTAGAACTTTCTGTTCGTTCCCTGATCGATCTGTGGATCGATCAGGAGCTGGGTCGTGAAAAATGTCTCACTGATCGGTCAGCAGACCGATCAGTAAGCCACTGATCGGTCTCATTGACCGATCAGGGACCAGCTGGATCGGTCGGCAGACCGATCCAGCAGCGTACAATATCGCAGTGTGGTTTATGGATCGGTCGGTTGAACGATCCGGAGTTTCCTACCGTGCCAGCATCAGTAGATCGGTCTGTGGATCGATCAGAAGTTTATTATCAGTTGAGAACACCTCCCCTAACGTGTGTACAACTCCTAGGTACACCCAGAACACTAAGTTAAACTTTACAGCATTTAGTTCAGTAAAATTTTAAATTAGCCAGTTTTCATTCCGCATTAATAGTCCAGCACAGCATAACTGTAGCGTCCGGCCTCGCAGCCTAGCTAGTAGGAGGCGGGTCGTTACAATACGAGTGCTAATTGTTGGGTTTTTCGGGCCGCGAAAACCGCTTTTTCGCGTCGCGGAAACCCTGAATCACCCTAGCCAACGGATCTCGTGCGAAGAAAAATTCGAAAACATACGAGTACAAGTTACAAAACTTCTAGATCTACATGATGAAGATCTTTACCCTTGTTGCGTGCCCTTTTTCGTATCCCGCTCGTCCTCGGTACGTCGGATCTCGAAGTTGTCAATGTAGACAACTCTCTACACGTATCCACACGAACACACTAGGTGGAGGTGACCAAAAACCAAGGTGTGCTAGCACCTATGGCGACCAAGGAAGGAGGAGGGAGAAGCTTGAGGAAGAAGATGCAATAATACCACCTAATCAATTGCCACAAAAAAATGAAACCTCCTTTCATTATGTGGCCGGCCACACATGGGTAACCCCCTCATTTAATGTGGCCGGCCACATTAAATGGAGGATTGTAACCTCCTTGACAACTAGGAGATGATGTGGCTGCCATGTATGATGAGTCATCCTCCATGAAGTGGCAATTCATCAAGTCAAACTTAATGTTTCAACTTCTCATTTTGGTCAAGTCAAAATTGACCAAATCTCTTCCATGTTGAGTTGAATTCATTCTTTGATTCAAGCCAATTTCAATCTAATGAATCTCAATTCATTAATATAAATTGACTTAATGAATCAAATTTAAATTAGACTCATTCAACAATTGAATCTAATTGAGTCTAACTCAATAAGTCTAATTTAAATCAATCTGAATCCAATTGGTTCATCATATGAACCTAATCCAATTGGTTCATTATATGAACCTAATCTCCATCCACTTGTTCTTTGTGTGTGACCCAATAGGTTCTTGTAACGTTGGCAATGTTTATAAACTCCTTTAAAAACATAAGCAATGAGCGGCATCTAGCAATACATCATTGCTACCCAAGTTACAAGAAATGTTGAGATCCAACATCACCTTGTGACTATTAATTGTGACTCCTCACAATATATGACAAGTGTCCTTCTATCCTAGACATCTAGATTGATCAATGTGAGGCATAGACCGTGTCATCCTCTGACCAATCTAAATCTTGAACTCCAAGTAGACTCACTAAATCAAATGAGCTCAATATCCTATATTGACTCATTTGGGCATGGCCATGCACTTCGTGGTCTCACTCTATCAAGAATACCGATGTCTCTCCCGTCATATAGGAGGGATAGATCCCATCTACATCACTCACATCCCTCCGCATAATTTGTTACATACCCAGTAATCGCCTTTATAGTCCACCCAGTTACGGGTGACGTTTGACGAAACCAAAGTACATAACTCCTTATGTAGGGAACCATGGTGACTTCAGGTCTAAGGACTAGTAGTCATACTAATAGCCACATGAGAAAGTATATGACACTCATATAACGATCCATGATACTTTCTCATGGCGGGTCATTCAGTATACATTCTCTAATGTATACCCATGTGTCAACTTGATATCTCTATATCCATGACTTGTGAGATCAAGTCATCGAGTTGACCTACATGCTAGTCTTATTACATTAACATTGTCCCTGAATGTTAATACTCAACTAGGAATGATTAAGAGTAGTGTTCCCTATATCATCTCACTATCGGTTCAACTAACCGATTAATATAGGTGAGAACCATCTACTCAAGGACATTATTATACTTAGTTTATTTGGCACCAATACAAGTAAGTATAATAACCAAAATCCAAATGCCTTTATTTATATAGAATATGATACAATAAGTCCAAAAATACAATCATCAAATGATTGGCTCTAGGGCTCTAGCTAACAATCTCCCACTAGCACTAGTGCCAATCAGTGTAGGCTCTAAGCCCAAATGACCTAGTGTGACCATCATGCTTCCTCTGTGCCAAAGTCTTGGTCAAGGGATCTGCGATGTTAGCCTCTGTAGGTACTCTGCAAATCTTCACATCTCCTCTCTCGATGATCTCTCGAATGAGATGGAAGCGCCGTAGTATATGTTTGGTCCGCTGGTGTGAGCGAGGTTCCTTCGCCTGTGCTATAGCTCCATTGTTGTCACAATAGAGCTCAATAGGGTCAGCAATGCTAGGAACCACCCCAAGTTCAGTGATGAACTTGCGAATCCAAACTGCCTCCTTTGCTGCCTCTGATGCAGCAATATACTCGGCCTCTGTCGTAGAATTAGCTACTGTGTCCTGCTTCGAACTCTTTCAGCTCACAGCACCACCATTAATGCAAAATACGAACCCCGACTGCGATCTATAGTTATCCTGATCGGTCTGGAAGCTAGCATCACTGTAACCCTTTACAGCTAGCTCATTATTGCCTCCATATATCAAGAAATATTCTTTAGTCCTTCTTAAGTACTTAAGAATATTCTTGACCGCTATCCAGTGACTTTCACCTGGATCTGACTGGTATCTGCTCGTCATGCTCAAAGCATACGAGACATCAGGTCGAGTACATAGCATGGCGTACATGATCAATCCTATGGCTGAGGCATAAGGGATCTGATCCATGCGGTCTCTCTCCTCTCTAGAAGAGGGACCTTGAGTCTTCGAAAGACTCACGCCATGTGACATCAACAGAAATCCCTTCTTGGAGTTCTGCATGGCAAACCGAAGGAGTACCTTGTCAATGTATGTACTCTGACTTAGGCCAAGCAATCTCTTAGATCTATCTCTATAGATCTGTATCCCTAGAATACGAGATGCCTCACCTAAGTCCTTCATTGAGAAGCAACTCCCTAGCCAGGTCTTGACAGACTGATGCATAGGGATGTCCTTCCCAATGAGTAGTATGTCATCCACATACAATATGAGGAAGACTGTTGGGATCTTAGATGGCTAGAGGGGGGTGAATAGCCTCTTTGAAAAACACTAAACAGAAATTTCTTCAAGAACTTTGTTAGCACAGCACAGCGGAAATAGAAAAACTAAAACGAAAGAAAACAAACACACAGCAGACACAAGGATATACGAGGTTCGGGGATAACTTGCCCCTACTCCTCGGCGTGTCCGTAAGGAGGACGACTCCTTGATCTTTCGGTAGATCACACCCCGGACAAGATCCGGCTAAAGATGTCTCCTTCTCGGTGGAGCAACCTCTCAACAAAGTCTCAGATGATTATAGATTTAAGCACAAGACTTACAGTGGCTGAGAAAAATACTAAGATGAGCTTACAGCCACGCGGAGAAGAGAACAGAGCAGAGAGCGCACAATCAACCTTCTCAGCAAAGAGCTCACAGCTCCACCAACTTGCTCTCTCGAAGGCTTGATCACAAAAGACAGAGAATTCAGAATTACCCTTTCTGAACTCCTCTTCTTCCTACTTATGTCTTTCTGCTCGTATCACCGCCGTCTGCAGAATCGCTGCTGCCAGCAAGGCGTAGCCAATCACCTCTCCTCCTCTTCTGATTCTCTGAACACATGTCAATGGAAATCACTGGCGTCTCTGGATACCAACCAATGGGTAGAAGTCAAACTGAGCAGCCCAATCGTAATCGGATTTCGCCAGTGAACGTTGATGCCCCAAACGTATCTGTTGTAGCAAATTACAGTGAAAAGGGTACTTGTCTCCTTCTATTAATGAAGCTTAATTTGAATCCAAACATGAGAATGTGACCTGCAACCTGCAAGCTAGAAAGACTACCAGCAGATGGTTAAAAACAGATGGTGAAGACAAATACGGCAATCAGAAAAAGTACATGCAACACAAACAATACGGTGGATCGGTGCACCGATCCATGCTCGATCATCTCGATCGGTCTACGGACCGATCGGTAGCGTGTTTGAAAATACGGCTCACGATCGGTGCGGACCGATCAGAACTAATCTGATCGGTCCCCCGATCGATAACGTTCTTCCCAAACGTTATAGCTTCGATCGGTCTCGACCGATCAATAATATCCCGATGAGCTATCGATCGATTTCGATCGGTTCGCAGGCCGTCGACGCTAGTAGCTCGATCAATTCTCGATCGGTCGGCGGCCGATCAGGTATAAAATTTCCGGATCGATGCGGCCGATCCGGTGTCCAGTTTCCTGGATCGGTCTGGCGCCGATCCGACTTCTTGACTCTCCGGTCGAGCCCTCTCGACCTAGTCGAGAAACGAGCTCCTAGCTCTCTCCGACTTCATCGGTCCTAGAGAACGAGCTACCGAGCCCTTTTCGACTTCGCATGCCAAGCTTCCTTCTTGGACTTTTCAACACGGATGTCCGATCACCTTTGATCCATCTGGATTTTCCTTGCCCGGCTTCACTCACGTGACTTGCACCTAGCTTCACTCACTAGGGTTTTCACCGCTTCACTCACCAGACCTTCCTGCCTTCACTCACCAGGACTTTCCAACCGCCTAACATCCCGTTAGGACTTTCTCAATCAGGTCAACCTAGTCAACCTAGATTAGTAATTAATCTGAGTTAAATATCTGATACAAACTTAAATCGGTGTCAACAAAAACAACATCCGTGTCGAGTATCAACAATCTCCCCCTTTTGTTGTTTGACAACACGATTTAAGTTTAGATCAATGCTCATTTACCCATAATTTTAGGGAAATCGATCCCCCTAAGACGGATATACCACCAAGTCAATGACGGGAATCAAGATCCTTCCCGTTATCCTCTCCCCTAAAATCAAGCTTCCATACATTTCTAAACTTAGGTATCCTCTCCCCCTTTGTCAAACACCGAAAAGGTGCAAATGAGGTGACAAAAACTCAAAAGGCTCCCCCTTAATCCATACCGCCTTCTTTTAACTGACCTAGAGTTCCCTCTAAGGTCACAATACGACAGTAAGAAAGACAAAAGATACAATCAAATCATGGCATAGGAACAGCATATTATTAAAAAAAAAACATAGAAAATGAAGCATAATAAGGAGCAAGCAAATATAAAACCGAGTAGCATAAATATATGAGTAGCATCAGAAGTGCAAACATCCAGATCAGACTAACAAATAACATCCAAAATACATACAGACAAGGTATATCAATCAACGTCCTCAACATGAGGAGCATCATCATCATCGACGGGAAGGGTGAAATCCTGAGGCGGCACGCTGGAGGATGAATAGCCTGGGTAAGACTGCGGAGGCGGGTAGCGTGCCATCCATCCGAGTAGCAACTGCTGTGTCACCACCTGATGACTACGCATATCATCGAAGCGCTGGTCAATATGCCCGCGCAGGTCATCGTAGCGCTGGTCTATCCGAATACGTAGTCCATCGAACTCAGCAGCCACCATCTCCTCGTGTCGATCAAAGCGACTCTCCAGCTCGGCGATCTGCCAGCGCAGATCCGCCTCGCCAATGTCGGCAGGAGGAGCAGCTGCAGCCTGTCGTGGTAACTCACCTAAAGCTCTCCCATCCTTCCACTGAACATCCCCATTTCGCCCTATGATTCCAGACTTGGAAAATGCCCGCTTCCCAAGTCGGCAATCTTGCCTGACCATTTTGATTATTCTACCCTTAGAGACATCAACCTGAAGAGTCTCAAGCCAATCAGTAATTATATGCCCATAAGGCATATAAATAGTGAAGCCGTTAGGCTGAGAATATGATATGATCGAGGAGTAGATGCTCGACATGATATCAAAATCGAGACGCCGACGCAAACCATAGAGCATAAGACAATGATATGATCGGATCTCAGATAAGGGTTTAGATGTGATAGGTAGAAGGCAGTTCGTGACAATTTTAAAAAGAATGTAATCTTGAGGAGATAATCTCAAGGCTGCAAAAGTAGGGAAGTCAACATCTAGCTCATCTAGCCCTTGTCTAGGCTGTCTGAAGAAGTACTCATATATGTCGTCAGATGAGATATCAAACGGTGGAAGTAATTGTTCTAGTAAGTCAGGAAATATCGAAAAAACATCACCGGAACACCTCCGACAATCGAGATACTCAAAGAAAGATGAGATACTGAAATCAAGAGTCCGCTTAGCAACTCTTGTTTTAAAACCTTGATCACTAGTCTCATGAAGGTTATTATAGAACTCAGAGACCAGGTCATAGTTGATATCTCGTTCCAAGTAGACTAGTGAATCGAGTTTGTAGTATGCTATGATTTCGGACACTTGTGGGCAAAATTCGTCCATGAATTTTCTATCCACGGACCTACAAGGGAGTAATTTGAATGCCCTTTGTTGAAAAGATTGCTCAGTCTGGCGGTTTGGGAATCTACTGGAACTAGCTGGTTGGGGTCGAGAGGGAGCAGGAGAAGTTTTGGATTTGGATTTCTTGGTTGATTCCTTAGAGGTTCCCTCACCATTAGTGGGTTTCTTCCTAAGGGGATACAATGTGGTAAAATGGGGCAATGAGTGAGCACCGGAGCCACCAACAAATAAGAACCGAGACAAACACAACAACAGAAGATGAGAAATGAAAACACAATGCCAAGTTCTATAGAGGTAGGAGTTACCTTGGAGCCATGGAACTCTCGGCTAGGGCTTCCGAGGGCTGGAGCTTCGGCGTGCAAGGAGAAGAGAAAGGGTGGGCTGGTGGGAAGAGTCGGCTAGGGTTCGCGTGAATGAGGGAAAGAGGGGATCGGGAGGTTTTAAGGGTTAAGATGGGTGTACAGTGAAGAAATGATCGGACGGTTGTCCGATCAGAAGGTATCCGACGCCCCTGATCGGTCACCAGACCGATCAGGGAACCTCCTGACCGGTCTGTGGACCGATCAGAAGGTGATCAGTAGCATTCAGCGAAGCCCTGATCGGTCACCGGACCGATCAGGAACTTCCTGATCGGTATGATCAGTAGCGGGCCCTGCGTGCCAGGCTGACCTGATCGGTCCCTGGACCGATCAGATAACCTTCCTAGCGTACAAAACGAACCTGACCGGTCCTGGACCGATCAGATTATACACAGAGGGTGGAGAGATCGGTCCGTGGACCGATTAGTTCTGATACTTAAATTTCCAGGAGTTCGTAATGAGATTCATCGAAGTTTTCACTGAAATTTTCAATGATTTCAGTAATCGAAATCCCTAGATATGTTTGATAGTTCGTAGAAGTTTCTCCAGTAAAACTTTCAAAATCAATATCTAGAACCCTGAGAATCTACAAGCATAACTATGTCCTAACGATGGGCTCTTATGGTGTGAATTTGTTTATAATTTGAGACTTTCAAATTCGATTACAAACACTGAGATTTCAGACAAGTTTCAAGTTTGTCAAAATAGACAACTCAAGGTTAAAAACTGAAATCTTCAACCTTGCTATGTCCAGTCCCAAGTTTGGCAAAATATGTCCAAATTCCTATCATTATTTCAATGACCTATCCTAGTGTCAATCAAAGTCACGAAAGGTCGATCAAAGGTATCAAACAGTCCAACAATCAAGGTTACATGATTTATAGGGAAAAGTCCAACCAAGTTTCCTTGGTTGGAATATATGAGTAAGATCTAGGAACCAAATACACATGAATTATGTAATGGTCTTCCCCATACTCAATTAATGTCTCTTCAACCTAATTATTCAAGGGATGCATGATACATTTTGAATAATTTGGTTGTTCCTAGCATCTCACCCCATTTCTAGCAAACAAAAGTATTTTGTTAAACTTTATAGTTTGTGTGAGATGTTCCCAAGTTGCCCAAAATATTGTCCCAATTACTCTTGACATTTTAATAGTCCTTATTGATCATGGTGAAGTTCTAATGACCTAAAGAGCCAAACACATTCCCAACTCCCTCCTTAAATGACTAAATTCATTCTCCGGAAGGGGTTTGGTGAAAATGTCGGCTAGGTTTGACTTTGACTCCACATATGTGAGCACAATGTCACCCCTAGCTACGTGATCTCTAATGAAGTGATGACGCACTTCAATGTGCTTGGTCCTTGAATGATGGACTGGATTTTTAGTTAGATTGATCGTGCTAATGTTGTCACATAGCACTTGTACACCCTTATAAGAAAGTCCATAATCCTCTAGGGTGTGAATCATCCACAACAATTGTGATACACTCTCTCCCATGGCAATATATTCGGTCTCGGTCGTGGAGAGAGCAACACAATGTTGCTTCCGACTTGACCAACTAACTAATGATGAACCTAAGAATTGGCAACCCCCACTAGTGCTTTTCCGATCCAATTTGCACCCAGCATAATCGGAATCGGTATAGCCTATGAAGTCAAAAGACTCTGTACGAGGGTACCATAGACCAACTCGAATTGTGCCCTTAAGGTATCTCAATATTCTCTTAACTGCAATTAAATGAGATTCCTTGGCACAGACTTGATACCTAGCGCACATGCCCACAGCAAAGAGTATGTCTGGTCGACTAGCTGTGAGATATAGAAGACTACCAATCATGCTTCTATATTGCGTTAGATCAATTGGTTTTCCACTCTCATCATTGTCAAGGCGAGTGCTTGTCGCCATTGGAGTGGACACTTCCTTAGAGTCACTCATTTTGAATTTTCTAAGCATCTCTTGAGTGTATTTTGCCTGATGGACATAAATCCCATCTCGAGTTTGTTTGATTTCAAGTCCAAGGAAGAATGTCAATTCTCCTACTAGACTCATCTCAAACTCACTTTCCATGTGAGAAATAAATTCATTCAAATAGCCCTTGTTATTTGAGCCACAAATTATGTCATCGACATATACTTGGGCTACAAAAATATTTTCACCATCTCTACGCAGAAATAGTGTTGGGTCTATTTGGCCTCTCACAAAACCCTTTTCTAGTAAATATGTTGACAACCTTTCGTACCAAGCTCGTGGTGCTTGTTTAAGCCCATAAAGTGCTTTCTTGAGCTTTTATACGTGGTTTGGAGCTTCGGTACTCACAAACCCCGGTGGTTGTTCAACGTAGACCTCTTCTTTAATGAAACCATTTAAGAAGGCAGATTTAACATCCATTTGATAGAGCTTGAAACCTCTATGTGCAGCAAAAGCTAGCATCAAACGAATGGACTCTAATCGGCCACGGAGCATAAGTCTCATCATAATCGAGACCTTCGACTTGACTATAGCCCTTGGCTACAAGTCTTGCCTTGTTTCTTACAACTTCTCCCTTTTGATTTAACTTATTTTTGAAGACCCATTTAGTTCCAATAATGGTGGTCTTCTTAGGTCTAGGAACTAAGTCCCACACTTGGCTCCTTTCAAATTGACCTAATTCGTCTTGCATAGCTATGATCCAATCAGGATCGTGCAATGCTTCATCAACTAGTCTTGGTTCAATCTCTGAAATCAATGCAACTTCATTAGACTCATTTCTAAAGAATGACCTAGTCCTAACCCCTTGTTGGATATCTCCCACAATTTGGTCTTGGGGATGACTAGTGGTTATCCTAGATTGTCTTGGTGTTGGTGGTGCCTCATGAATGGTCTCACTAGGCACAGGCAAGGACTCAATATCAGGCAAGGGATCAACCGGAGCCCTTTGTTGCCTTTGCTCATCGTCATCAGAGTCAACCTCGACTCTTTCTTCATTTTGATCATTCAAACTTAGATTTCTAAGTTCAAGTTGAATTTCTCCTACATCCCTTGATTGTTCATTTGATTTAGGGATTTCTTCAAAAGCTACATCAGAGGACTCTTCAATCAATTTAGTCCTATTGTTGTAGACTCGATAGGCTTTCCTGGTGAGCGAGTACCCGATCCCTTCATCAGCCCTGGCCGAAACTTTTCCAAGATGGTCCTTGGTATTTAAAATAAACACCTTACAACCAAACATCCTAAGATGTTTAATTGTAGGTGGTTTCCCAAACCAAAGTTCATGGGGAGTCTTTCCTAAAAACCTATGTATTCGTTTTGCACATAGCAAGTGTATTCACACTTCACCACAAGTAACTCGGTAGTGAGTACTCATTGAGCATGCTTCATCTCTTGTAAGACTCGGTTCTTTCTCTCCACAACCCCATTTTGCTGTGGGGTCCTTGGAGTTGAGAACTCATGTCTATACCCTTTTGCTTGACAAAATTCTAAGAACCTATGGTTTTGAAATTCACCACCATGATCACTTCTAATGGTTTTAATTGTTGTTGATTTTTCATTTTCAGTTCTTCTACAAAAGGAAATAAAAATATCTATAGTTTGGTCCTTATGTTTCAAAAAGAAAGTCCATGTGTATCTAGTAAAATCATCAACGATTACCAAGCAATATCTACTTCCATTCAATGATATTACACTATTGCAATCAAATAGGTCCATGTGCAATAAATCTAAAGCAGTAGATGTACTTACAATGCTTTTACCTTTATGAACACCTTTTGTTTGCTTACCCTTTTGACATGCATCACATAGTTTGGTCTTGTGGTACTTGATGCTGGGTAAGTCTCGCACTAATCCTTGGTTGGCCAACTTCCGGATGTTCTTCATATTGACATGTGCCAACCTTCTATGCCATAGCCAAGACTCTTCTTCTTTTGACATGAAACACTTAATCAAAGCATTAGTAGCACTTTTAAATGATACTTGATAAATATTATCAACCCTTGTGCCTACTAGTACCGTGTCAAGTGTGTCAATGTGTTTAACCAAACATTGACTTGAATGAAATTCAATTGTGTAACCCGTATCACACAATTGACTGACACTTAGGAGATTAAAAGTCATCCCCTTGACTAGAAGGACATTCTTGATATGGAGATATTCGGATATATGAATGTCTCCAACTCCTACAACCTTAAGGCTACCATTATTACCAAAAGACACATTACCTCTACTTTTGTTTTGAATGGTTGTAAACAGTGATTTGTCCCCGGTCATGTGCTTGGAGCATCCACTATCAACAAACCAAGTTGATAGATGCTCCCCCTCGACCAATGCCTACAAGACACGGAAGATAGAGGTTTTAGGTACCCAAATCTTGGGACCTAATGCTTCTACAACGAAAGACCTAGGAACCCATGCCTTGGTCATACCTTTCCTAGTTCCATGAGCTCTAGAAACATGTGATCTACTATTTTGAGTTCTAGACATTAGGGAAATGAAACTCGACTCCTTGGGTTGATACCCTAGCCCGGCCTTGTTGTAGACTGCCCTTTGGGCCTTTAGAATCATGTCTAGAGTCTTAGAGCTAGTTGAGAACTTCTCAAGCATTTTCTTGAGTTTCTCAACCTCACCCTTTAAAGCCTTGTTCTCATCCTCAAGGACTTCTAGATGTAGGTCATCGACCTCATCTTCCCTAAGGGTCCTTAAGGTTTTTACTTCTTCTTTTAACAATTTATTTTCTGTTTTTGACTTTTTAAGCAATGTAGATAATTGAGTGATAGTCTTATAACACTTTTCTATATGAGAGGAGGTTACCTCTTCATCATCCGACGATGATGAAGCCGCGGTTGAAGCGTCACTCGAATCTCCCTCACTTTCGGAGTCCGAAACCTCCCTTGCCATGAGTGCTAGTTGTCGTGTGCTCTTTTCCATCTTCTCTTCTTCCTCCGATGAGCTTGATGAGGACTCATCCCAAGTGGCCTTGAGAGCCTTCTTCTTCTTGGCTCTTTCCTCCTTCTTTTTGGTTCGTTCCTCCTTCCTCTTTAACTTCGGACACTCGCTCCGAATGTGTCCTTTCTTGCTACACTCATAACATGTAACATTAGATTTATCAAAATTTTGATCATTAGTTTTACCTTTTCCTTTGTATCTTCGGCTTCTTCTCATAATCCTTCTTACGAAGTTCGCCATCTCACTTGACGATGACCCACTTTCATCATCAGATTCAGAAGAAGAGGTGGATGAGGAAATCTCCTTTTCCTTCTTCTTTTCCTTCTTCCTTCTTCCATCCTTGCTCTTTGGTCCTGCAAATAAAGCAATACCCTTCTCTTTTTGACCTTTGTTAGCAAGCTCATGAAGTTCCATCTCACAGAAAAATTCATCTAATTTAACAATGGAAAGATCCTTGGATACCTTGTAGGCATCTACCATAGATGACCACAAGGCATTCCTAGGAAAAGATTTAAGAGCGTACCTTATTAGATCGCGATTCTCCACTCGTTCGTCCACAGAGTGTAGACCGTTGATGATTTCCTTGAATCTCCCATGAAGTTCACTTACCGTTTCATTGTCCTTCATGGTTAGATTTTGGAGCTGATTCAAGAATAGATCCCTCTTGGCAATCCGAGAATCTCGAGTTCCCTCTTGGAGCTCGATGAGTTTGTTCCATAGGTCTCTTGCACTCGAGAATGGACCTACCTTGATGAGTTGGTCCTTGGCGATTCCACATTGCAAGGTGACCATAGCCTTGGCATCGGCTTGTGCTTTGCGGAGTTGTTCGGTAGACCACCTTGATGAGTCGAGTTCCTTACCTTCTTCATCTTTTGGTGGTGTGAAACCTTCCTTGACTGAGAACCACATGGCAATGTCGGTCTTGAGGTAATACTCCATGCGGCCCTTCCAATATTGAAAATCTGCTCCTTCGAAGTAGGGTGGTCGATTTGTGCTAAAGCCTTCCTTCATAGCCATCCTTGTTTGCTCTTTTGGGTGTTAATCCGAATCAAAGAGCCCCTTGCTCTGATACCACTTGTTGGGATCTTAGATGGCTAGAGGGGGGTGAATAGCCTCTTTGAAAAACACTAAACAGAAATTTCTTCAAGAACTTTGTTAGCACAGCACAGCGGAAGTAGAAAAACTAAAACGAAAGAAAACAAACACACAGCAGACACAAGGATATACGAGGTTCGGGGATAACTTGCCCCTACTCCTCGGCGTGTCCGTAAGGAGGACGACTCCTTGATCTTTCGGTAGATCACACCCCGGACAAGATCCGGCTAAAGATGTCTCCTTCTCGGTGGAGCAACCTCTCAACAAAGTCTCAGATGATTATAGATTTAAGCACAAGACTTACAGTGGCTGAGAAAAATACTAAGATGAGCTTACAGCCACGCGGAGAAGAGAACAGAGCAGAGAGCGCACAATCAACCTTCTCAGCAAAGAGCTCACAGCTCCACCAACTTGCTCTCTCGAAGGCTTGATCACAAAAGACAGAGAATTCAGAATTACCCTTTCTGAACTCCTCTTCTTCCTACTTATGTCTTTCTGCTCGTATCACCGCCGTCTGCAGAATCGCTGCTGCCAGCAAGGCGTAGCCAATCACCTCTCCTCCTCTTCTGATTCTCTGAACACATGCCAATGGAAATCACTGGCGTCTCTGGATACCAACCAATGGGTAGAAGTCAAACTGAGCAGCCCAATCGTAATCGGATTTCGCCAGTGAACGTTGATGCCCCAAACGTATCTGTTGCAGCAAATTACAGTGAAAAGGGTACTTGTCTCCTTCTATTAATGAAGCTTAATTTTAGACCTGACCACGGTTCGGAACCGACGGTTCGACGGTTCGGAACCGCCGGTTCGACGGTTCCAGGCAGGTCGACCCTTAACCTTAACCGCCCAAGACGGTTACGGTTCACGGTTCAGAACCGCCGGTTCACGGTTCGGTTCACGGTTCGTCACGGTTCGTCACGGTTCAAGATTAATATGTTAATAAAAATTAAAAATTAAAAATTAAACATTAAACATTAAAAATTAGAAATTAAAATTTATTAAAAAAAGGGCTTGCACTTATTTAAGTTGCCTACGTATCCCTTTAGGGGAATCAAAGCCCACGTAGTTCTTTTACATTTTTATCCTTTTACATTTTCATTCACTTCCATTTCCTGTTCCTGTCGTATTTGTTCCTTCAGTATCAAAATCTTCAACTTCGTCATCTGAAAGTTGCATTCCTTGGATTCTTTTCTCCGCTCTGGTCCAATCGTCCAGTAATGCTTGGGCTTCCAATGAGTCGGGAGACAAAGTTGATCGTCGTTCATCTAATATGTTGCCGCCGACACTGAACGTCTGCTCCACAGCAACAGTTGACACTGGACAAGCTAAAATTTCTTTTGCGATCACGGAGAGAACGGGAAAGCTTTGAGCCTTCTGTGACCACCACTTTAAGATATCGAAGTTTTCGCTATCTGCTTCATTAAAATCAAAAGAAGTCGTAAAATAATTCTCAAGTTCCTGTGTGGAACTTGAGGATCCCCGTGGACGTTTTGTCCGTTCTTTTAATAAGAGTTGTGCTTTTGTAAGTTTTAAATTACTACTAGTAGTTTGTTGAATTTTGAAATATTAATTTGTGTTCCATATTTTGCATAATATTGATTATAAATATCATATAAATAAATTCTAACATTATATATAATATTAGCTGGATCAGGGAAGAAGAATCTTTAATTGGAATTAAAGCATCATAATATAAAGTTAACATTTCTTGTAAAACTTCTAATTTAAATCTAGGATCTAAAGCAAATGCAATTAAATAAATTTCAGGAATTAAATAAAAATATTTTTCCCATTTAGTTTTCATAGCTAAGATGCAAGGAGATAAAGATTCATTATTAATATGTTCATTTAAAACTAATACTATATTAGAAAATTTTTTAAAACTAATTGAGCAGTGGGATAATAAACACCGGAAAGTTGTTCGGTTGCATCATTAAATACTTTTAAAATTTCACAAATACTACTACAAATATTCCATTGTTGTGAAAATAAATA
Organism: Zingiber officinale; assembly: GCF_018446385.1. Classification (NCBI taxonomy): domain Eukaryota; kingdom Viridiplantae; phylum Streptophyta; class Magnoliopsida; order Zingiberales; family Zingiberaceae; genus Zingiber; species Zingiber officinale. Next base: position 110,735,037 of record NC_055993.1, on the reverse strand, counting down.
TATATTAGCATTAGTGTTTTGTGCAAAAATGAACATAATAATTCTTTATATTGAAATGAATCTTGTAATAATTGGTATGTTGAATTCCAACGTGTTGGTACATCACGTGAAATTTTTAGGTCTCATTCCATTAATTTTACAAAACCTACCCCATTGTTTCATTATAGATGGATGAGACCATAAATAAGAAATTGCAATTCTAATTGGTTTAATATAACTTTCTAAAATTTTTAAACCATCTTGAACACATAAATTTAAAACATGGCATACACAACGAATATGAAAAATAAACCTCCAATAATAGGTTGACAAACAAATTTTAGATCATCTATACAAGCGGTATTAGAACTAGCATTATCTAATGATATTGAAAATATTTTATGAGTTAAACCATATTCTTCTAAAATTAAACATAATAATTGTGCGATATTATGAGCATTATGTGATTCATCAAAAACTCTATAAGCTAATAATCTTTTTTGGAGATTCCAAGAGTTATCGATCCAATGGCAAGTCACACCCATATACGAATGTGTTTGCCAATGATCACTCCAAATATCGGAACATAAAGAAACTTTATTATCTAATTTACTAAATTCATCAATTAAATTCTTTTTTCCTTGTTTTACTAATTTTTTAATTGTACGAGTAAGTGTAGTCCTAGGAACACGTTTAGCACATGGATTAAGAGATTCTTTACAAAAATCTTCAAATGTGCATTTAGATCCAAAACTAAAAGAAAGATGTTCTACGGAAACAAATTTAGCTAATGATTCTCTTAATTTATTATCCGAATATAAAAATAAACCGGAATCGGTACTACCGCTAGTTGAACAAAATCTTGATAATTGTGTTTGAGAACGGTCGAGTCCATATTCCGTCGGGTGCTTCGTTTCTACATGTCGTTTCAACGACCCATAGCCGCCGCCGGCTTGGAATTTGTAGGAAGCATTGCAGTGCTTACATTTTGCACGCATTTCTCCCGACGGAAGAGTGACCTTCTCAAAATGTTTAGTAAAAATAGAAGATTTTAGAGGAGGAAGTTCCCGAACCTTAGAAGTAATTGCATCGGTACTTCCTTGTGTTTCGGGTGTCGGATTCGGAAGGTGTTCAATCTCATCATCGGTGGATTCATCGAGTGTCGGATTCGGAAGGTTCTCCTCCCGCGAATTCATTATTTCCTTTCTCTTCCGATCTCGAGATGATGCAGCTCCACGGTCTCCTTCCATTGCAATTGAAAATTGGAAACGAAAATGCATAGAAATGAAGATGAAAACGTATAGAGAATACGAAATTGAGATTAAGAATAGAGAAGATGCGTGTGAAAATAATAAATGAGGTCTTTATTTATAGAGTTTGGATAGTAACAGACACTAAATCATAGTCATTGATAAAAAAAACGGTTAAATAATTCTAACCGTTGAAAAATATACCCCCCCCCCCCCCCCCCCCCCCACTCTCTCCGAACGGCTATGAACCGTCGGTTAACTAGCGGTTCAAGCTGGTAAAAAAAAATGTTGAACCGGTGGACTGAACCAGCGATTCGTCGGTTTTGCACCAACGGAACCGGCAACTTGCCGGGCCGGTTCCAGTTCGACCCGGCGAACCGGGTCAATGGGCAACCGGCCCGTTGACCCGGTTACGGGCCCGGGCCGGGTCCGGGCCAGACCCGGCCCGGGGTCGGGTCTACTTAATTTGAATCCAAACATGAGAATGTGACCTGCAACCTGCAAGCTAGAAAGACTCACAGCAGATGGTTAAAAACAGATGGTGAAGACAAATACGGCAATCAGAAAAAGTACATGCAACACAAACAATACGGTGGATCGGTCTGCAGACCGATCCATGCTTTCTGGATCATCTCTGATCGGTCTGCGAACCGATCAGGTAGCGTTGTTTGAAAATACGCACAGCTCCTGATCGGTCTGCGGACCGATCAGGAACTAATCTGATCGGTCCCCAGACCGATCAGATAACGTTCTTCCCAAACGTTTACAGCTTCCTGATCGGTCTCCTGACCGATCAGTAACATCACAGTAGGCTACTGATCAATTCCTGATCGGTCGGCAGACCGATCAGGTATAAAGGTTTCACTGGATCGGTCTGCCGACCGATCCAGGTGTCCACGGTTTCACTGGATCGGTCTGCCGACCGATCCAGCTTCTTGACTCAGTCCGGGTCGAGCCCTCTCTGACCTAGTCCGGAGAAACGAGCTCCCTAGCTCTCTCCGACTTCATCTGGTCCTAGAGAACGAGCTACCGAGCCCTTTCTGACTTCGCATGCCAAGCTTCATTCTTGGACTTTTCAACACCAGATGTCCGATCACCTTTGATCCATCTAGATTTTCCCTTGCCTGGCTTCACTCACCAGGACTTGCACCTAGCTTCACTCACTAGGGTTTTCACCTGGCTTCACTCACCAGGATTCCCAATCTGCCTGTCTTCACTCACCAGGACTTTCCAACTGCCTAACATCCCAGTTAGGACTTTCTCAATCAGGTCAACCTAGTCAACCTAGATTAGTAATTAATCTGAGTTAAATATCTGATACAAACTTAAATCAGTGTCAACAGCAAAACAACATCCAGGTCAGACTGTATCAACAGAAGACAACTATATCCCCTACAACTTTCTTGTAGACACAAGGTTCATCTTCATTCTTGATGAAACCAAACTGTTTGATTGCATCATCGAATCGAAGATTCCAGCTCCAAGAAGCTTGCTTTAGTCCATAAATGGACCTATGCAGCTTGCATACTCTACTAGTATGCTGTGGATCTACAAAACCCTCAGGTTGTGTCATGTACACATCCTCGAGTAGGTTTCCATTCAGAAACGCGGTTTTGACATCCATCTGCCATATCTCATAGTCATGGTAGGCTGCAATAGCAAGCATGATCTGAATGGACTTAAACATCGCTACTGGAGAAAAGGTTTCATCATAGTCAATACCATGAATCTTCTTGAAACCTTTAGCTACCAAGCGATCATTATAAATAAGTCCATCCATGTCAGTCTTTCTCTTAAAGACCCACTTACACCCAATGGGTTTTACCCCTTCAGGTGGATCAACCAAAGTCCAAACTTGGTTGGTGTACATGGATTCCATCTCGGATCTCATGGCCTCTAGCCATTTCTCGGAATCTGGTCTCATCACAGCTTCCTGATAGGTGGTAGGCTCATCCTCTATGAGCACAACGTCATCATGGTCAGACAAGAGAAATGAGTATCTCTCAGGCTGACGACGTACCCTATCAGACCTGCGAAGAGGAATGTCTACTTGAACTGGTTGTTGTTCCTCAACTCCTTGTGGAATATCATCCACAACACTTTGTGGTTCCAGTTCAATTTCCATTGAGGCATCAGTGCTATTGTTCGCATCTTGAACTTCTTAAAGATCGAACGCGCTCCCACTAGTCTTTCTAGAAACAAAGTCCCTTTCTAGAAAGACCCCAGTCTTTGCCACAACTACCTTGTGCTGACTGGGAATGTAGAAGTAATATCCCTTAGTTTCCTTGGGATATCCAATGAAATAGCACTTGTCGGTTTTGATTCCTAATTTGTCTGAGACTTGACGTCGTACGTAAGCCTCACAACCCCAAATCCTCATGAAAGACACCTGGGCATCTCTCCCAGTCCATATCCTATATGGTGTCTTTATCACGGCCTTGGATGGAACTCGGTTGAGTATAAAAGCTGCCGTGTCTAGAGCATAGCCTCAAAGGTATGTCGGAAGATCTGTGTGACTCATCATCGATCGTACCATATCTAATAGGGTACGATTCCTCCTTTCGGATACACCATTCCACTGTGGTGTTCCAGGAGGAGTGAGTTGGGATAGAATCCCACACTCAGCTAGATAGTCACGGAACTCATGGCTAAGGTATTCTCCACCTCGATCGGATCGAAGTATCTTAATACTCTTGCCAAGCTGGTTCTGTACTTCATTCTTGAATTCTTTGAACTTTTCAAAGGATTCATACTTATGTGTCATCAAGTACACATAACCATATCTACTGAAATCATCAGTAAATGTGATGAAGTACCTGTAACCGCCTCTAGCAGCAACATTGAAAGGGCCACATACATCACTATGTATGAGTCCTAACAAATCAGTTGCTCTCTCGCTGTGCCCACTAAAGGGAGTCTTGGTCATCTTGCCTCGTAGGCATGACTCGCATACCTCATATGATTCAAAATCAAATGAGTCCAGCAAACCATCCTTATGGAGCTGGGATAAGCGCTTGTCATTTATATGACCTAAGCGACAGTGCCAGAGATAGGTTTGGTTCAGGTCATTTGACTTGAACCTCTTGGTATTTATGTTATAGATAGGGCTCTCAAGGTCTAGAATATAGAGTCCGTTTATCAGAGGTGCACTACAATAGAACATATCGTTTAAATAGACGGAACAACATTTGTTCTTTATAGTAAACGAGAAACCTTTCTTGTCCAAACAAGAAACTGATATAATGTTCTTAGTTAATGCAGGCACATAACAACAATCGACTAACTCTAGTACAAGCCCAGAGGGCAGAGATAGAAAGTAAGTCCCTACAGCAACAGCAGCAACCCGTGCTCCATTGCCTACTCGTAGGTCCACCTCGCCCTTTGTCAATGCCCTGCTATTTCTCAGCGCATCAGTACAAATGTGAGAAGCACATCCAGTATCTAATACCCATGATGTAGAAATAGATAGATTGACTTCTATAACATATATACCTGAAGTGGAAGTCTCACTTCGCTTCTTCTTAAGATCCTCCAAGTATACCTTGCAGTTCCTCTTCCAGTGCCCGGTCTGACCGCAGTGGAAGCAGGTAGCATCCTTGGCGACCCCTCCTTTCGGCTTCAGTGCCTTGCCTTTGCCCTTGGCTTGGGACTTTCCCTTGCCTTTGGGCTTGCCCTTGCCCTTATGTTTCTGAACCATCAGAACAGTGTTGGGCTTAGCCTTCTTAAGGTTTAGCTCAGCAGTTCTTAACATGCTGAGCAGCTCGGGCAGTGGCTTGTCAATCTCGTTCATATTGTAGTTTAGAACGAACTGACTATAGCTATCCGACAAGGATTGCAAGATCAGATCAGTGCCAGCTCTTGGCCAAGTGGGAACCCCAACCTTTGTAGGTTCTCTATGTACCCAATCATTTTGAGTACATATGGGCCTACAGGAGCCCCGTCTGACATCTTGCACTGAAACAGTGCCCTTGAGATCTCAAATCTCTCATGCCTCGCTTGTCCTTAATATAGTTGACGAAGATGTTCAACCATATCGTAAGCGCCCATTAACTTGTGTTGCTTCTGAAGCTCAGAGTTCATGGTCGCGAGCATTAGACAAGACACATCTAATGCGTCATCTTGATGCTTCTTGAAAGCATCTCGGTCAGCTCGTGGGGCAGTGACAAGAGGAGCCTCCGGAATGGGCTGCTCCAGAACGTACAGTTTACGTTCCTGAGTGAGAACTATTCTCAGGTTCCTGTACCAGTGCAGGAAGTTTGCTCCGTTGAGCTTATCCTTCTCAAGGACAGATCGCAGGGAGAAGGTGTTCGTATTTGACGTCATGGTTATCTACAACAGAATAAAAGCAGAAATAAATATCATATTCTTAATCATTTAATTAGGCCTTTAACTAAATGATGCTCCCACTGAATTCTATAATTCATGTGGGACAAGATCCACATCATACTAACCCTTGAGTTAGGTTTGGCTAATACGCCCAAGACTTAGTATGATCGGTAGGTAACGATTACCAATTACATCTCTATGCAACTCTTGTTTATAGGATGAAATCCGCATTTATATTAAAACTCGAGTTATCTTTGGCTAATACGCCCGAGAATTAATATAAACGTGATTTTGTCCTACCTTTCCAACCATTGGAAGAATGCCTATAGTTGTAATCGATCCAACCGAGTAAACTAGGAATACTCAATCTAATTGAGTTTGTACTCGCCCATGCGTTGATAGGTGGGACCAAGATTGTCCCTCCGTACCCTACCAAGATAGTATGTGTTGCTCTGCTTTGGCAGATTCAACAACATCATGCGATCGAGGTAGTGGTAGGTATCACGGCATGGTAGGCATTTTGAGTTGTCGTGATTTAGATCTAATCTAAATGATGTTGTATCATATACACGAAATAGATCTAATCTAATCGATAGAGTGCATCTTGTACACGATGTAGATCTAATCTAATCGTAAGGGTGCATCTTGTGCATGATTTAGATCTAATCTTAATCGCTAGGCACTAATTAATTACTTAATTAAACATGCATCATATACACAAGTAATTAACTAAGTTTTGTGATTAGTCATGGCCCTACTACGATCTTCTCAAGCCAATGAGAAGATCGGATGGTCAACCTAAGGTCAACTTCTCAAGCGCCTTCCTTTTGACCACCTTGTGTTGCTCGCGCCCTCCTCGTAACTCCGTCTCGTGTGGACCTTCCACCGCTTCAAAATTACATTACAATTTTGAAACTCGAGTTACATTCGAGTCTAAATCTAATTACAACCAGAATAAAAGAAAGGCACAACGCGCAGGTCGCGAAAAATAAAATAAAATACAAGCACGCACATCACATAACGGCACGCAGGCCGTATTATGAATTACAACACAATTGTCCAATCGAATTGGGTCTTTGGGCCATGACTATCACAAAATTAATATATAATTCAAAATTATATATTTAAGTAATTTTTCATAATTTTTCAGATTTTATGAGTAAATTTTTCCCGGCGGTCCCGATTAGCGATTTCGGGCGCAATCGCGGAGCAAGGGGCAGTACCCCTACCCGCGATCTAACCATCGCGAGTTGCTCCTAAGAGATCCAAGAGCACCTTATCCCGCTGTCCCAAAAAGATTTGGGTCGAAACGATGCCGTTTTGGGAAAAACTTCTGGGTAGTCGAAGCCTACAAGTGTATAAACACTTGTGCTTCGCTTCTACGAGAAATATTACTCTTAAAACTATAAAAATCATAAATTTACAGAAATGTACAGAAGCTTTAATTTTTCATAAAAATCAAATTAAACTCGTACAAGCTTCGCACGTGGCTCTGATACCACTGTTGGATTTTTCGGGCCGCGAAAACCGCTTTTTCGCGTCGCGGAAACCCCGAATCACCCTAGCCAACGGATCTCGTGCGAAGAAAAATTCGAAAACATACGAGTACGAGTTACAAAACTTCTAGATCTACATGATGAAGATCTTTACCCTTGTTGCGTGCCCTTTTTCGTATCTCGCTCGTTCTCGGTACGCCGGATCTCGAAGTTGTCAATGTAGACAACTCTCTACACGTATCCACACGAACACACTAGGTGGAGGTGACCAAAAACCAAGGTGTGCTAGCACCTATGTGGTTCGGCCAAGGAAGGAGGAGAGGGAGAGCTTGAGAGGAAGAAGATGCAATAATACCACCTAATCAATTGCCACAAAAAAATGAAACCTCCTTTCATTATGTGGCCGGCCACACATGGGTAACCCCCTCATTTAATGTGGCCGGCCACATTAAATGGAGGATTGTAACCTCCTTGACAACTAGGAGATGATGTGGCTGCCATGTAGGATGAGTCATCCTCCATGAAGTGGCAATTCATCAAGTCAAACTTAATGTTTCAACTTCTCATTTTGGTCAAGTCAAAATTGACCAAATCTCTTCCATGTTGAGTTGAATTCATTCTTTGATTCAAGCCAATTTCAATCTAATGAATCTCAATTCATTAATATAAATTGACTTAATGAATCAAATTTAAATTAGACTCATTCAATAATTGAATCTAATTGAGTCTAACTCAATAAGTATAATTTAAATCAATCTGAATCCAATTGGTTCATCATATGAACCTAATCCAATTGGTTCATCATATGAACCTAATCCAATTGGTTCATCATATGAACCTAATCTCCATCCACTTGTTCTTTGTGTGTGACCCAATAGGTTCTTGTAACGTTGGCAATGTTTATAAACTCCTTTAAAAACATAAGCAATGAGCGGCATCTAGCAATACATCATTGCTACCCAAGTTACAAGAAATGTTGAGATCCAACATCACCTTATGACTATTAATTGTGACTCCTCACAATATATGACAAGTGTCCTTCTATCCTAGACATCTAGATTGATCAATGTGAGGCATAGACCGTGTCATCCTCTGACCAATCTAAATCTTGAACTCCAAGTAGACTCACTAAATCAAATGAGTTCAATATCCTATATTGACTCATTTGGGTATGACCATGTACTTCGTGGTCTCACTCTATCAAGAATACCGATATCTCTCCCGTCATATAGGAGGGATAGATCCCTTCTACATCACTCACATCCCTCTGCATAATTCGTTACATACCCAGTAATCGCCTTTATAGTCCACCCAGTTACGGGTGACGTTTGACGAAACCAAAGTACATAACTCCTTATGTAGGGAACACTACAACAAAAACCTTCATAGACATCGGTTTTCAACCGGTGTCTATTTCATTTTCGATCGATGTCTATGAAGCCGATGTTAAAAGTCTGTCATTTTAGACATCAGGTTAAAACCGGTGTAGTATCACTTAACGACACCGGTCTTCAAATCGGTTATTAACCGGTGTAGTATCACTTAATGACACCGTTTCATCAATGGTGTAAAACCGATGTAATATTGTATGTTAATAACACCAGTTTTGGCAGCAGTAAATGACCGATGTAATATTAGTTAATAACGCCGGTTTTGCAGCGATGGAAAACCGATGTAATATGTATATTTTTTAACAGCACAAATTTGATTTTAAAACTGACAATAACAAAAAAAAATACACAAATATTTACAAATTATACAAATATTCTTCATTCAATAATATCCATAAAATACACAAATATTCACAAATTATATAAATAATCTTCTTACAACAGTATCCATAAAATACCCAAACATTCTTTTTACATCAAAAGCTAGCTAATAGATATCAAAATCAAGATAGAACATTCTTTTAACAACACATCAAGGTAGAACCGCACTTCAAATGTAATCTAGCATGCATTCCGCCCAATCGAACCGCACTTCATCAATTTCAACTCTAGAGTAGTTGAGATTTGTAAACTGTAAAAACACATAAATAATATATTAGTAAAGATGTAATTTTGAAAGCTGGAAATGGTAAAGATGCAATAATGTAACCTCACTCCAAGTGCCTTCTCCACTGCCGGCCCCAAGAGTCCTCATAGGATTCAAATTTTACTCTAATGATACAATTCTACCGCTTTCTGCCTCCCTCTCTCTCTCTCGAGCCCTCACCACGCTAGCAGAGGGCGGGAGGTGTGGCAGCAAAATTTCTTGATTCAGAGCCACAAGGAACAGGTGGTGGAGGTGGGTCACACAAAATCATATTAATATTTACTCATTAATTATGTGTAATAAACAATACATCATCAACATACAAGCCACTCGAGAGAAACTTAGCAGTGAAATAAGATTGATTACCTGAAAGATCATTTAAGTGCTTTAGATTAGCAACAAACTTATAGAACGATGGACTCAATCAGCTCCTGCAGCGGGGCGATTTCCTTCTTGTCGATCAACCCAAACTCCTGCGTCACAATAACACGAACATGTCGATTCTCAAATGGGTATGAAAGGTTGACGAAAGCAATGAAATTTTAAGCGGAGGTAGGCACTTACATAAGTGAAAAGAATGAAATGCTTGAAGCAGGTGTTGAGATGTGCTTCTTCCTTGAGGCTCACAATCTTCTGGAAATGAGAGTGATAAATGTGTCAGTAAACACGGAACAACCGCTTGAATATTGTCTTCATGACGTCATTGAAGTTTGCGGGAAAAGGTGTTCCTACAAAAAAAAACATCAGATAATGAAGATCAGCAATTTAAGCTCCCTTAGTTGTTGTTGTATTAGAAGAATGATTAATTGAACACTTGGATCGACAGGCTCTACCGAGCTTTTGAGGGAAAATAGATTCATCGTCGAGCTGAACTTCAATCCACTCCATCAGGTACTCAACATACTTTGGCGCTGAGACTTCAATAGGTTTCTTTATTTGCACACCATCCGCCCATCTATATTCGTACCTACAAGTACAAATCTGCAAATAAACATATGATACAAATACAACTCATTGCGGGATCACAGAAGTAAATTATCTGCAAAATTTGATATTTTGTTTCCCTATGATGATATTGGATGAAATATCGTGCAATTCTTCTAAGAAATATATATGGATCATGACCCACAAAGGTAACTCTGCTAATGATGATTCCTAAGGGAGGTAAAGTATCAGCAACTTTCAATCTGGTTATGACAAAATGGAAAAATTATAACAAGTTAGATTCACTGAAACTAGTATCTTGCAATAAGGAGGCATTAATGGAATTTACTCAAGAGTATTAGAAATATACACTGAAAATTTATGAATCAAGAAATATATGCAACAAAAGTTTCAATACAAGGTAAACCTCTTGATGCTAAAGAACCATAAAAGAAGCTTTAATAAAATAATAATTGAATTAAAGTAAAAACTCGACCAACAAACCATATCCGAACTAATTGAGACCAACTGCATACTGAATCTTTACCATTTCCAACTTTCAAAATTGCATCTTTACCATTTCCAGCTTTCAAAATTGCATATAACTATCTGAAACAACACCCTTGAACAAGTTTAAGTAAGCATATGACTATTCCTACTGCCAGTGACTATATATTTATGTATGAGCACTGATGAGCTTACATTGCACTAGACGTGCAATTTTGAGATACAAGATCATGCACTGTAGCCATGGATAAAGGGACTCCACTTAGCTGAGTTGTAGCTTCCACAGACATTACCACAAGCTTCTTCCATCCCATCCTTCGAGACACCCTCGTTACATATGTTTGCGAAAGCTCGCATATACTTCATGCCATATTGAGTGAGCGATCCACAATGCAACTCGAATGCTTGGACCTAAGGTTTTTTGTTAACACATGGTCATGTTTAATAAAATAGATTGTGAAGATGAATACGCTAGAGCACAATATTTACCACTGTTTTCAAGCAAACCCAATCATCAACCAGAGCCTGACCAGATGGCCTCATGGTTTTGAGGACTAAAGGTGCAACATCCGATCCAAAAATTAGATTGTCGATGAGTTCGATCCTTTAGATTGTGATTCTCACTGCCATAAATATAATTAGAAGGTTAGCAATGCCATTATATTGAAAAGGCTCCTATGTTTGGAGGATTTCTACCCTTAAAAACAGGAATACCATTACAAATGGAAGTTCTGGCTCCTTTTTATCTTTTAAATGAGTTAGCACACCAGGCTGTGTCAAAATTAAGAACCAAGATATGACTTTTGCAGCAGTAAAATTTACATTCTGTTATTGTGACAACAGTAACCACACGCTAATTTCTTGACAAAGTTTTTCAAGAAAGACCAAGTTATGGCTTTGAGAAGAGTAAAAGGTAAAAAGCATTTAATGTCCGAAGCAAAATTTTCTTGGGGAAATTTTAAACAAATAAAGCTATGTCATTAGCAAGACTTAAAAGTGTAGCTATTCTGTAATGCACTAACATCTTGTAATTAAAACTAAGTTACTAATCAGAAAATTCAATAATTGAACTTGGATTCGATGCTCTAATCCAATTTGTTGTACTTCAGTGCCTCTTTGTTGTTTCATCTCAAAAGAAACAAAATCACTAAAGAAGGAAATACATTTAAAAAAAAATTCCTTAGCGGAACCAAACAATCTAATGTCAGCCCATTAACATGAAAATAAATAAATAAAATGCAATAAAATGTTTAGACCTTTTGAACTTGACAACGGATATGACTTGTTTAGGTATAAAACTCAAACCTGTCTTCCATCCATGCAACGCTGTACAAGTCACCAAGGCAAGTCATATATTCCGGTGGTGGTGGTGGAGGATCCATCCCAGGACAGTAAGTTCCCTAGCTGCTTTCAACAGCATTGGATGCTGTTGTCACATATACATTAAGGTCTTCTGGCATTAAACCTTCAAAGATACTGCCACTCTCACATGCTTCCACATAAATAATCTAATGATCGATATATTAACATTTGCATTCAGCTAAACAAACCAAACGTTTTATTATGGAATGAGCACTCTCTGTCGATAACATATATAGTGCATATTGAGGAACAATTAGAGAATAATAACAACAATAGAGAATAACACTGGCTGCCAAACTCATAATGTTTCAATAGCTTCCAAGTGATCAGAAGGTTACTGCAACCAATACATAGCTTGACTAAGGCCCAATTTCACCAGAAAAAACAGTAGCGCAATGGTTTTTGGACAAGCATTTTGATGCTTTTTTCAAGATTTACAAATTAGCATCTAGATTTGAAAGTCATGCTTCTCAAGGTTAATGCAAGCAAGTGTAACGCATATGAAGTAATGAAATCCAATTATCATGCTTGCGAAATAATTTGATAGGAAAATAATCTCTATAAGTAGAGAAAAGAATCCATTTAGCAGATGGATAAACTACCAGGTGATATAAGTATTAATATAGAAAAAAGGATAAAAGCACAAAAGATAAATGCCACCATGAGACGTGCAGACTTATCTTGCCAGTGAAAAATCCTATTACCGGCCAATCCAAGCCACATCGGTGCTCTGTCAACTGACTATTCTGTATTTGGTGGCAGATCGTTGAGTATCTAAGATCCTACAAACCGTCTTCGTAATCCAGATTATGATAATCCAACGCTTTCTAAGTAGCGCCAGTTGCATCCATTTCTAACGGAATAATGCCGCCTCAAGCATATGTGGTTCAGAACTTTCAACAAACACAACCTGTTCAAGACCAGGCTGAGGACACGGATGACCTTGTCTTCTTTCTTCAGATACTTGTACCTGTTGCATTACTTTAGAATATGGCACTTATAGCTTCTCAATAACTGCATTAATTATGGATTTAAGAGTGTTCGAACGAATATAAAAATAGGAAAAAGGATGCGTGGGCAATTTAGAAATCTGGATATGGCGTTCAGCTTCAGAGATCATGTGGAAATACTCCTTGACCTCTAGATTCCATGTAACTATAGCGGCGAAAGAAGAGGTGCGATTGGCACCCAACGACAATGTTAGTCCATCCTCCCACGGATCTTCGGGACGCTTCAGGGCGTCACATAACTGACTCATCCTCCCACATGAAAAGATGTTTATTGGGCAAGCGACTGAATCTTCACCGGCGCTTGAGGGAGGGAGGCAACGCGAGTTGGAAGAGGTTTAGTGCCTCCATGAACTCCTTGGTGCCAGACCGTGCGACAAGGTGCGGCATTCAGCTTGCTCTTGTCGGTGAGACCCTCGAACCGGATCTTATCGAGTGCCTGCAGTCACACGATTTGCTTCAGCAACGACAACACAGGGGAAAAAAACGGGAGCAGCAACATGAAAGCAGCGATGTCTCACATCCGAGGCGTTGCTAATCAGCTCGCGCAGGAAGATCTCCTTGTTGGAGTAGAAGGTGTTGATGATGAGACTCAACAACTGGTTGATCTCCGCTTGGAACGCGAAGGTCTCCGTCTCCCCATCTGCACGTCCGCCATCACCTCGATCGAAAGAAACTGGTTTCGCGAACGGGAACCGGAATCGAATGAATCAAGTGCTTCGATGTGATCTCGTCGGCCCCTACCTTAGCCGGGAAGAGCGAAGAGAGGAAGGAGGAGGAGGAAGAGAGGATTGGACGAGGAGGCAGGAACGATTTATGCTGCGATTTTGTTTAGGACCGAAGCAGGTGATTTTGATCCTAATCGAGAGAGGAAGGGAGAGGAAGGGGCATCGATCCAGGAAGGGGAAGAGATCCAAGTAGGGGAAGAGGGAGATGAGGTTGAGAGATGGTCGGAGGTTTAGGTTTAGATTTAGGGTGAGAGAAGGGGCGCGATATTGGTTTAAGTTTGGAGGGAATTTTGCGAAATATTGTAAATTTTGGCTGGTGGAAAAATTAAATTTTTTTTTTTTTGGGTTCATTAACACCGGGTTTTAAAAACCGCTGTTAAAACCGGTGTCTATTAACAAAAAAAAAGGCGCTCATAGACATCGGCTAAAAAACCGATGTTTATGAGCGAAAATCTGTGCTCATAGACACCGGTTTTTGAAAAAATCGGTGTAAAATACTCAAAGACATCGGTTTTTGCTTAAAACTGTTGTTGTTCCACCGATGTCTATGAGGGTTTTTCTTGTAGTGGAACCATGGTGACTTTAGGTCTAAGGACTAGTAGTCATACTAATAGCCACATGAGAAAGTATATGACACTCATATAACGATCCATGATACTTTCTCATGGCGGGTCATTCAGTATACATTCTCTAATGTATACCCATGTGTCAACTTGATATCTCTATATCCATGACTTGTGAGATCAAGTCATCGAGTTGACCTACATGCTAGTCTTATTGCATTAACATTGTCCCTGAATGTTAATACTCGACTAGGAATGATTAAGAGTAGTGTTCCCTATATCATCTCACTATCAGTTCAACTAACCGATTAATATAGGTGAGAACCATCTACTCAAGGACATTATTATACTTAGTTTATTTGACACCAATACAAGTAAGTATAATAACCAAAATCCAAATGCCTTTATTTATATAGAATATGATACAATAAGTCCAAAAATACAATCATCAAATGATTGGCTCTAGGGCTCTAGCTAACACTAATAGCCATTGCAGCACTGTATGACCTTGAAATACATCAAATGGATGTTAAGACTGCGTTCTTAAATGGTGAGTTGGAAGAAGAAATTTATATGGAGCAACCCGAAGGGTTCATGGCTCCTGAAAATGAGAAAAAGGTGTGTCGACTTGTTAAGTCATTGTACGGACTTAAGCAAGCGCCTAAACAATGGCACGAAAAATTTGACAAAGTAATGCTGTCAAACGAATTCAAAATAAATGAATGTGACAAATACATTTATGTCAAAAACACACCTGAAGGCTATGTAATTGTCTGTCTATACGTAGACGACATGCTAATAATGGGCAGTAATCATGATGTAATCATGACTACAAAGAAAATGTTGACCAGAAATTTTGATATGAAAGATATGGGTCAAGCAGATGTTATATTGGGAATTAAAATTCTCAGGACATCAGAAGGGATAGTTTTAACATAATCCCATTATGTAGAATCTGTATTGAAAAAATTCAATGCGTACGATCTCTCTACAGTGAAAACACCTATGGATCTAAGTCAACACTTAGCGAAAAATCATGGTGAGACCATATCGCAGTTGGAATATTCTCGGATAATAGGCAGTTTGATGTATCTCACAAACTGCATACGTCCAGATATTGCCTGTACGGTCAACAAACTGAGTTATTTTACGAGTAATCCAAACGACACCCATTGGAAAGCATTGATGCGAGTTCTCAGATATTTGAAATATACTATGAACTATGGATTACATTATGAAAAATATCCCGCTGTGTTGGAAGGATATTATTGTTGGATCGAGACCACGCTAGAGGGGGGTGAATAGCGTTCGTGGCTATTTCTTTCGATTCATAAAACAAATGAGTAAAAGCGCAGCGGAAATGAAAGAAACACAAGCAGATGAACACAATGGATTTACTTCATTCGGAGCCTAAGGCGACTCCTACTCGAAGGCCCGCGATCCTTGATCGCTTTCCGTGGGCAACAACTATAAGCACGATAAAAATATTACAGACTAATTACAATTCAAAGCAGTAAACAGATTATACCGACAACAAAAACTAAATCTGAAGCTCCGGGTTGTCGGGGTGTCGTTGTAGCACTTTCTGGATCGAGTCGTTAGCAGCTTGTCGTAGAGAGATTGCTTAGAAGATTGTTATTCTGAAGCTGCACCTCGACCCTTCTTTTATATGAAGTTCCGGGCGCCTGGAGTGTGACGTGGCCAACCAACCAGGATGCTCCACGTGGCGAAGTCGCGGCAGGGATAAAGTTTGGTCCCGGGCGCCCGGACCTGTTCCGAGCGCCCGGACCTCCGGGCGCCCGGATCCATCCCGGGCGCCCGGACAGCCTTTTTCCAGCAGGTTCCTCACCTACAAATAAAGGTTAGTCCGAGCAAAATCTCCTGCAAGACAGTGTTAGAATAAGATAAAACATTGTAAACAAGAATTGACAGTCTTCGGACTGTCCGAGTCTGACTTCGGATTTCCAACCGGAAATCCTAGGTCGACCCGACGCCTACTGTTCCCTCTACGGGGAACGCGTCCTCACCTACTCCACTCAGGAGATTTACCTGTTGCCAGTCGATCCTCCAGATTGACTGGACTTTTGCTTAGCACTCGACGCTTCCGGACTTCCTGCTTGACAGTCCAGTCTTTCACCTGGTTCGCGACACCAGGACTTTCCACCTAGGGTTACCACCCCCTAGGATTTTTGCCTGAAGCCATCGACCTGCCAAGACTTTCCGCATAGGGTTACCACCCCCTATGACCTAGGGTTACCACCCCCTAGGGTTTTCCACCTGCCTAACCGCAGCTAGGACTTTCCTGAAATACTCATTCAAACATGTTAGATCACACACTAACTTAACTTTGAATCCTTTGCCATTATCAAAACTAAGGTTCGATCGTCGGATGCTTCTGCACCAACAATCTCCCCCTATTTGATAATGGCAACCGAAATTCAATGTTAAGTAAAAATTATGTAGTTATATATAAGCACAAGAAGCGTGATATAAAAAATAAGCATAAACATAGCTCCCCCTTAATACAGGCTCCCTTTAAAATATTTTCTTTGAATTTCTATTTTATTTCTTTCTTTGAATTTCTCTACTCTCCCCATTTGTCATATATCAAAAATGAGCTAGTTTTGAAAAACCTAATTTTTCAAGACAGAATTTTAGCAGAAAACCTTTTAACTTAGGCAAGGAGCGAGGTAATATAGTAATATTTTTCAAAATTTTCAACCTCAGAAATTTAACAAAGTTTTCAACTTCAGAAATTTAACAAAGTTTTCAACTTCAGAAATTTTAAGCAAAAAAAATATTTTTAACTTCAGAAATTTTCTTATAAAAATATTCAACTTCAAAAATTTGCTAACAAGATTTTCAACTTCAGAAATTTTCAAACAAAATTTTCAGCTTTAAAGATTTTCAAGCAGAATTTTCAAAAAAAAATTCTTGAAAGAAAATATTCAGGTTTTTAAAGAAAATTTCCAAAGGAAAAAAAAAATTCAAAGCTTTAAATAATTTTCAAAAACATTGACGAATTTTCGAAGAGGTTTCAGCTTAAATAACTTTTTAAGAAAACAATTCAGAATAGAAGATACTAGAAAATTTGGAGAAAGGTTTTGAAAGGACTGCTTTGACATGTGTTTCAAAATTCTTAAGGCAAAGAAGAAGTGATAACCTTTCTTGTTGATAGAATGTCATTTTGTTTTAGTAAGGTATCAGAGCCGTACAGTCCCAGCATGAGTAAAGATTTATTTTGATCAGGTATCAGATTCCTTAAGTACAGACATGCTAAAACTTAATATTTCCTTCACCAATTGTCTAACCGTTTAGCTACTTGCTGATTGCCTAGAGGGCAACAGTGTTCACTTGGTTAGTCAAGTCAAGTCAATTGATCCAGTTAGATTGTACTAAGGCTGGAAGACTTGATTTGATTACTGTTAATCATGTATTTAACGCCCAGACTCATATTGATGCACAGAAATAAGCATTCTTGAGTCCAGGCTGTACCCTATGCATCTCACACCGTTCTATTTTTTACAAACACAATCAAGGTAAACCTAGGTGTTTGTGAGATGCTCTGGCTGAGTCCTGGGGGAACATGATTTCTAGGGTGAAATCCTAGACTAAATCCAACTTTTGAAAGTCTAGCAAAGTGGGGATTTTGGAAAATCAGTTTTCCTAGAAGTTATAAAAAATATGTGACTAAAAGACTAATCTATTAGATTATAGTCAATCAAGCCTGAAGAGAAACCGTCTATTAGACTAAAAAGTCGACATAGATAAAAGAGTCATAATAGAGCTGCTACAAGCTGTACTAGAGTCATAATAGAGCAACAGTAGGAGCTACTGAGATGATGAGGGAGGTGGTCCGGAACCCAGTGACCGGAGTAGTGTCAGGAGCTCAGTGTGACGAGTCCGGTCGTCCTCTCGTAGATCTCGGCGCAAGTCGGAGAGCTCCTGTCGTACGTCTCGTCGTAAGTCGGAGACCTCCTGTCGGACCTCTCGTCGAAGATCGGAGACCTTTCGCCGCATGGACTGATGAAACTCGGAGTTCTCGTGCTGGAGACTCGACATAGCCCTCTCTAGTCCGGAAACGGTTTTTTTTTTTAATGTTTTAATTAACTTAAAGATGCTTAAGTAAACTAAAACATGTTTAATTGAGAATTAATTCAAATTTTTGAAATTGAGAGTAATTTTGAAATTGAGTTTAAAAGTAATTTTAAAATGAGTAATTTTGAAATTGAGTTTAATATAATTTTGAAATTGAGTGTAAAATAATTTTAAAATTGAGTAATTTTGAAATTGAGTTTAAAATAATTTTGAAATTGAGTAATTTTGAAATTGAGTTTAAAATAATTTTGAAATTGAGTTTAAAATAATTTTGAAAATTGAGTTTAAAATAGTTTTGAAATTGAGTTTTAAGATAATTTTGAAAATGAGTTTAAAATAATTTTGAAATTGAGTTTAAAATAATTTTGAAATTGAGTTTTAAAGTAATTTTGAAATTGAGTTTAAAATAATTTTGAAATTGAGTTTAAAATAGTTTTGAAATTGAGTTTTAAGATAAATTTGAAAATGAGTAATTTTGAAATTGAGTTTAAAATAATTTTGAAATTGAGTTTAAAATAATTTTGAAATTGAGTAATTTTGAAATTGAGTTTAAAATAATTTTGAAATTGAGTTTAAAATAATTTTGAAATTGAATAATTTTGAAATTGAGTTTAAAATAATTTTGAAATTGAGTTTAAAATAATTTTGAAAAATGAGTTTTAATTGCTTAGTCATCTCACCCGATCTAAATTTTCGATCAGGTAATCCTATAATTGTTATGAGATGAATTGAGGTTCAGTTTAAGGATTTGGTTTAACTTTGTGTTAGATTCAGGTTTAGCTTTGGGTTTAACAAGTAAGCATTCTTTGGATAAACTTCTGGGCTATGGTGAGTCACAAGGAACTCATTAAAGTAACCATGCCTTCGAGGTTTTCCAAATAGTCCTACTCATTGAGCTTAATACTAAACCTTGGTCTAACTAGTTAGGATCCATTTAAGGGTAGCTTCGGTCAGTTCCACTTGGCCAAATGCACCAGGTCGAAGCCATATCTTCCTAGACATGCGATGGCCAAGCTTCCCTAACGTACTATCATCCAAAAACTTCATCAGTACCGTGGGTCAAGTTAAACCTAGCCTATTTTATCTAACCTTAATTACCTTGCCGGGTAGTCTGCTCTTGGTTACCCTTATCGGGTGGATTAAGTTCGGAGGTGCCAGATAATCTGGAGCCTTCCTTTGGATTTTAATTTGATTTAATTAACTTCGAATTTAACTTGATTTTAATTTGATTTAATTTAATTTGCATTTTAATTATTTAATTTCGATATTTTGAATTTCTGAATTTAATTTTGAATTTTGTATTTTTGAATTTATTATTATTATTATTTTTTTATATAATTTAAATTTTTAATATCGTTTTTCTTTTTGCTCCCCCTGGATCATGGCCTTGATATGGTATATCGAGGTAGTGTATTTGATCCTTCGGGACCCAGTATTGACCAAGTCCAACTTGATTGATCAATTTGGACTTGGGGACCCATGCTTGGATTGAGTTACTACTTTGTTTGTATATTAAGGATAAGTAAGATTTATATTTATTTTTATATCCCAGCCCAGTTCTATTGTAAATGGCCCTTTGTGTCCCAAGAATTAAATCCAAGTTCTTGGAGCCCAAAGAAAACCGTTCTAAGGTAGTTTTTAAATCTTTAACCTGATTTTTTAGACTTGAATTTTCTTCCTCAAGTTTTTGAACTTGAGTTGGAAATTCAGTCTGACTCTGGTCAGGTAAGGGTTTAGTGTCAGCCACTTCTTTAAGGACAGTTATTTCCTTTAGAAGTGACTTAACTTTCAGGTTTGACTTAGCTAATTTGCGCAATAAATAACTAACTAAAATGTTTAACCGGGAGATGCTTACAGCGGGGTCTGGTCCTTCGGAACCGGATACGGATCCGTGGCTTTGCTCAGACTCCGCCTCAGACTCGCTCTCGCTTCCGGATTCGACGATTTGGTCCCGGGCCATTAATGCGAGTAGACTCATCTGCTCGAGCTCGTCGTCGTCGTCCTCCGATGAAGATTCGTCCCATGTTGCCTTAAGGACCTTTTTCTTTCTTTGCTTTTTGACCTCCTTCAGGTTAGGGCAGTTGGATTTGATGTGCCCTTTTTGGTTGCACCCGTAGCATGTAACTTCAAACTTCATCTTTGAGTTCTGTGACCCTTCCTTCGTTTTCACTGCCTTCTTTAGATCTCTTTTGTTGAAGCCCTTCGTCTTGTAGAGCTTCTTTACGAGGTTTATCAGCTCGGTTGTAATTTCAATGTCTTCATCGTCTGAGTCTGGTTCATCTTCCGACTCCGGTTCCGTTCTTCGTCGTGATCTCGGTTCCCGTGTTCGACTTGTACCTGCAACCAACGCAATACCTTTCTCGGTTGGCTGTGCATTAGTCTGCTCATGAAGTTCAAATTCACAAAATAGTTCGTCTAATTTTAATGAAGACAAGTCCTTGGAAACTTTATAGGCATCTACCATTGATGCCCACAATGTATTCCTTGGAAATGAGTTTAAAGCATACCTTATGACGTCCCGATTCTCTATCTTCTGCCCGATTCCGTGAAGAGAATTGAGGATGTCTTGGATTCTCGCATGTAGGGAATTTGCCATCTCGCTTTCCTACATCTTTAGATTATATAATTTATTAAGTAAAAGATCTCTTTTACTTACCTTGGCGTCGTTAGTGCCTTCGTGGAGTTCGACTAGTTTTTCCCAGAGCTCCTTTGCGGAAGAGAACGGGCCGACCCTATTGAGTTCTTCTTTGGAAAGGCCGCACTGGAGGGTGCAGGTAGCTTTGGCGTCGGCTTCCACCTTTTTGATTAGAGGGGCGTCCCACTTCTCGCAGGGAGTTGGTTTGCCGTCATCATCGGAAGGTAGCTGAAGTCCCGTCTTAATGATCATCCATGCTTCGAACTGGATCTTCAGATACGTCTCCATTCTTCCCTTCCAGTAACCGAAATCATCTCCGGAGAATAGTGGGGGACGAACAGTACTGAACCCCTCTTGTTGAGCCATTTGTATTATGCAACAAGAACAACAAAAATATATGTTCCAAGACTAAGTCTTGGATTAGTAGTGCGGGAATAAAAAATAGTAATAGTAACGAGCTCGAGTGGTGTTGTACCAACTTCGAGCAAAAGCTGATTCGATAAAAGAATTAGAATAAAGCTATAAGGCTAGATTCTAATTGACTCCGAAAAATATAAAATACCACGAAAAATTTGTTTTGAAAGGTGGTTGCACCAATTCAAAACGTCCCCGCTCCGATACCAATTGTTGGATCGAGACCACGCTAGAGGGGTGGTGAATAGCGTTCGTGGCTATTTCTTTCGATTCGTAAAACAAATGAGTAAAAGCGCAGCGGAAATGAAAGAAACACAAGCAGATGAACACAGTGGATTTACTTCGTTCGGAGCCTAAGGCGACTCCTACTCGAAGGCCCGCGATCCTTGATCGCTTTCCATAAGCATGATAAAAATATTACAGACTAATTACAATTCAAAGCAGTAAACAGATTATACCGACAACAAAAACTAAATCTGAAGCTCCGGGTTGTCGGGGTGTCGTTGCAACACTTTCTGGATCGAGTCGTTAGCAGCTTATCGCAGAGAGATTGCTTAGAAGATTGTTATTCTGAAGCTGCGCCTCGACCCTTCTTTTATATGAAGTTCCGGGCGCTTGGAGTGTGACGTGGCCAACCAACCAGGATGCTCCACGTGGCGAAGTCGCGGCAGGGATAAAGTTTGGTCCCGGGCGCCCGGACAGCCTTTTTCCAGCAGGTTCCTCACCTGCAAACAAAGGTTAGTCCGAGCAAAATCATCTGCAAGACAGTGTTAGAATAAGATAAAACATTGTAAAGAAGAATTGACAGTCTTCGGACTGTCCGAGTCTGACTTCGGATTTCCAACCGGAAATCCTAGGTCGACCCGACGCCTACTGTTCCCTCTACGGGGAACGCGTCCTCACCTACTCCACTCAGGAGATTTACCTGTTGCCAGTCGATCCTCCAGATTGACTGGACTTTTGCTTAGCACTCGACGCTTCCGGACTTCCTGCTGGACATCCGCTTCCCGGCTAGTCCAGTCTTTCACCTGGTTCGCGACACCAGGACTTTCCACCTAGGGTTACCACCCCCTAGGATTTTTGCCTGAAGCCATCGACCTGCCAAGACTTTCCGCATAGGGTTACCACCCCCTATGACCTAGGGTTACCACCCCCTAGGGTTTTCCACCTGCCTAACCGTAGCTAGGACTTTCCTGAAATACTCATTCAAACATGTTAGATCACACACTAACTTAACTTTGAATCCTTTGCCATTATCAAAACTAAGGTTCGATCGTCGGATGCTTCTGCACCAACAATTGTGATGCTAATTGGATATCAGATACAAAAGACTCCAAATTCACTAGTGAATATGCATTCACGATCGGTGGGGGAGCAGTATCTTGGAAATCCACTAAGCAGACTTGCATTGCTCGGTCAACTATGGAATCTGAGTTTATAGCACTAGACAAAGCAGCTGAGGAAGCTGAATGGCTGCGAAATTTCTTGGAAGATATTCCGAGCTGGATGAAACTTGTGCCTGCCGTACTAATCCACTGTGATAGTCAATCGGCGATTGGAAGGGCACAGAGTAATATGTATAATGGGAAGTCACGACATATACGTCGTAGACATAATACCATTAGGCAGTTGATCTCGAATGGAGTGATTGCAATCGACTATGTTAAGTCCAAAGATAATTTGGCAGATCCTCTAACGAAGGGGTTGAGTCGAGATCAAGTATACTACTCATCAAGAGGAATGAGATTCAAAATCTACAACTGAAAACGACTATAGTGGTAACCCAACCTTGTTGACTGGAGATCCCAAGATCTTGGTTCAATGGGACAACGAAGTTACAGAAGTTGTGGTCCAGCACATTAGATAGTTTATCTCTATCCCAATCCTAGGATGAATTTGTGCTGTCCTACCTCATGTAGTGAGGTTAAGCTTATGCTTTTAGTGACTTCTATACCTGATAAGGTGGAGTATGGTAGGATACTCTTGATAGAAGTATCACCTATGTGAGTGTGAAGACAGGTCGCTTCAATGAAACACTCATGAATCCAAGATGGTATCCATGGCCGAAACGGAACCAACCATGAGAACCTAAAGTAGGTGAGATAGATCTCTGTGTGGGTGTTATTGTCTAAGTATACACCAACAGCTGAGCAGTTCAAGACATCACGTTCACTGCGCAGCCTAGTATACTCGATAGCATTACACTACGGAAGGTTCAAAGTCACAAGCTACCTCTCCCGATGCAGTGACTTATCGATTGGACTCTTGTAAAGTGTCAGCATGCATACACGCATTGCATTAATTTCCATTCATGTGGGGGATTGTTGGATATTGGGGCCTTAAATGGACCAAAATAATTTTGAGGAAGGAAGCCATCAATTGTTGAAAGTCGTAATTGACTTCAAAATTGAAATCTACGATTCGCGTAGATAGATTTAGACTATTAAATTGCTCAAAACCGATTAAGGGTGAATGAGAAATTAATGTTTAAAATCAGCCCAAAATAACATTTATTATTCATTAATAAAGTGCATGGGAGAATAGTCCCACATCGAAAATTCTCGATGTGTGTTCTCTACTTATTAATGAAGATGTGTTAATGGAGTTAACACAAAAATAAAAGGGCAGGTGCTCCCTTAGACCAGGGCAAGCAGGTGCTCGCACCTGTGAGCCCGCCACCCGCCACGTGCGCACGTGCGCAATGGGCGTTTTGTAGGCGCACTTTGCACTTCGCATCGTGAGGAGCATTGAGGAGCTTAAATTTATGCTCCAGATGACATTGCAGTGCCTACGTGGCACTCGGGTGACATGTCAGGCTCGTACCTGACGTGGCAGTACCTATGCGGCATCCTCGTGGGCAAAGGGAGATGACTGGATAGTTGACTTAGGGAATTGATGGCTACCGTTGATCAACGTTGATCAAATAGGTATGATGGATCGCTTGTGATGCGATCTAGAGCGTTGGATCACAAAGAGTAATGATCTGACGGCTTGAGATGAGACTTGATCTGAAGCATCGAATCAATGGATCCAGATCCGATGGCCGATGACAATAGGCGGGATCTGAGGGTCACAACTCCTCAGATCTGATGGATGAGATTGAAGTGGGCTTGGTGAAGGGTTACAACCCTTCAGAATGGATGATCTAGATCGATCCAGCCCAAGGAACACATCCACTCACCCAAAGGACACTCAACCTCTTCTTTCAGTATAAATAGAACCCTCCAGATGATGGAATATTCACTCAATCCTCTCTTCTCTTCCTCAAGCATTCATCTCATCTTGTGCATTCAAGAGTCCAAGAAGTCTACTAGAAGGTTCGCTGGTCTCGGAAGTCGGAGTGCTACGATTCCGAGACGTTCATCGTCGTTGTATCTTGGGAACGAATTGCAACAATCCGTTAAGCACCGTAGCGGAGCAATATCGTTTACGGAGATAGTGTCGAACACTAGCCTCGGTGATCAGTTTGCATACTCCAGAAGCTACCCTGGATTAACAGTTTTCTTAGAGAGTAGAGGTGTAGGTACATGATTGATAAGATAAACAAAAGTAATCACCCCTCCACCCCCCAAAAAAAAGGTTAGTGGTAAGTGAGATTGAAATCCCAAGGCTCTAGCTACACTCAAGATATGATGATGTTTTCGTTGAACAACATCATTTTATTGGGGTGTAAAATTCATAGTAGTTTCATACATTATCCCATGTTAATAAAGAAAATTGTATTAAATAACTCACCCCCTCTATCTACTTGAAATATTTTAACCTTTCTTTT
This sequence comes from Zingiber officinale, assembly GCF_018446385.1. Taxonomy (NCBI): domain Eukaryota; kingdom Viridiplantae; phylum Streptophyta; class Magnoliopsida; order Zingiberales; family Zingiberaceae; genus Zingiber; species Zingiber officinale. The sequence goes on along the minus strand of NC_055993.1, from coordinate 110,709,939 downwards.
AAATTGAGTTTCAATAAAGCCAAAGAAAGATTTTAGCAAAGATTGTGTCTTAGACTTATAACTCATAAGTAAAATCCATGTATATCTAGAAAACTCATCCACAATGGTTAAGACATAATGAGCTCCCACTTGGAAGTAACTTGAAAAGGTCCTCAAATGTCAAAGTGTACATTAATTCAAAACATTCACTAGTAGAAATGGAACTCATACCAAAAGGTAGTCTTTTTGCTTGGCTAAAAGACAAATTTTATAAACTTTATCTAAACAAATAGAAATTTCACTAACCGATTATGCAAGATGCTTAATAAAAATGTAGATCCTCTATCTTAACGACACTCCTAGTATCAACCCTACAGATATGGAGGGAGGTAAATATAAGTACACAAACGTTAAACTCATGATGAAGTAAATCTCATATTGTCAATTCTCAAGAATCGACCCCTAAATGCAAGATGCTTCATAGGTTGTATGGATGGATGACCGAGTCGTTTATGCCAAAGATTTGCGTGTAACATTTGCCTTTGGTTGAGTTTCATCATTATCTAAGAGATTCAAGAGTTGTTGACATTGTTCGTGTGGGAAGCTTAGAGTCTCTGAGAGATAATTATTTGTAAAAGATTCCTTCTTCCCTTTATTCTTCTTATATCCCTGAGGAAAACCATGCAAGTGGTAGCATCTATCAATGGTATGATTATTCTCATTCCAGTTGCTATAATATAACTTTTTTTTTCTTTTATTTGATGAATGATTCCCATAATGAGTCTTACGTGTGTCTACTAGCATGACTTCCTTGGAGACAATTAAGTCTCTTTGTTCTGTTCATTTAAAACCATGGAATAAACTCTCCCAATGGTAGAAAGAGGTTGCATAAAAGTATTTGACCTTGAATAATATAATAAGATTCATTCAAGCCCATAAGGACTTGCATTACCTTTCTCTTTGTTCTCGCTCCTCTACTTTCTTCATGACACCATAAGTGCAAACTTGCAGATCATTATAAGAAGAAAGTTCATCTCACATGCCTTTTAATTTAGTAAAATAAACTGCAATAGACATAGAACCATATTGTAGCGAGGCGATGTATCTCTTGAATTGAAATATTTTAGGCACGTTATTTTGGGAGAATCTTTCCTTCAAATCAGTCCAAACTTTAGTAGCTGACTCAGCATAAATCACGCTATTGGCAAGACTAGATTCAATAGAATTGAGGATATATCCATGATAAAACCATGACATTGTACCTTTTCCATAGAGAAAAGTTTCACCGTCAATGATGGTTTCTTCATGCTTCCGCTGATAAAACTCGTCTAATTTTTAGCACTGAGAGCTATATTCATTGACAACTCCAAGTGTCATTATGGTCACCATTCAAATGTTTGGTGACCAAAATGATACCTGGATGATCCAAGTGTTGAAGAATAAATGGATCATAAATATCAACAACATTTCCTCTAACTTTCTTTAATAAATAAGAAGTCAAATCCATCATATTGGACAAATAAGCTTCCTAGAAACAAATTTCTCTGATATCATGTAAAGAAAGATACAGAGACACACAGAAATAATGTCACGCCCTGGAGGAGTCCCTGTCTGAAGAAATTTCGGCAGCATTTTCCCTGTACGACGGACAATTTGAAACTTTCTACATCTTCATATACCTCAGTCACATGCGGCTAGAATAATAACAGAAATAAAATACAACCCACAGACATTCCATGCAATTTAATAAGCAATGATAAGAAGACTCAAAATCCACCCTACTCAACTACACTCATAAAACACAAATCCGACGATAAGTTCAATTTACCTCTTCTGCCGTTTAGGCAGGCATGTAGTAAAAGCAAAACCAAACCAAATCCATTGGCATCACAAAATTCATACCATATCCATACCATCGAACAAAACAAATTTAGCATAGTCTATGTAAGAAAACCAAAAGACCAATAATATCCTCGAGGTCTGCAGGGACTAGTAACTGGAACTCTCTCCTGACAGCATCAACCTGAAAAATAACAACAATGGAGGCGGGGTGAGTCCAACACTCAGCAGATACAACTGATATACAAAGTAGGGAAATAACACCTAGCACTAATCATGCGTACAGTCTCCTGATATAAGAAAGATAAAAATGCATCTGAAGTAAACAGGAGAGAAACTGTACTAACCAGGACCTGAGTATAAGGACAAACAGTCCGAGTGGTATAGAAATCCTGTATGCATGACAAACATAGGCATTCAAACAATATGCAGCATATAAATGCAGCAAACACAAACACAAGCAATAAATACATCATGCATATGATGCAAATGATGCGTCCTGGTCACCCCTTGACGCTAGTCGATCATCTCACACAATAGTGAGTCCGAGTTGGTAGGGCTGTGACAACCGTGCACTCTGTCGTCACTACTCCTGATGAGTGACCGAGTGGACGGGATGCTGTCGGAGTACACCTATCCTCCTACCCCAAATCATAAATAGGGGAAGCGCAATGCTCTCAACTCCCAGTACACGATGACGGGGAGGAATCCCTGCCGGCTAAGACGTTGCATCACGCTACCCATGAGCGGACCAACGGAGCCAAACAAAGTCCCTGCTGCAACACACACTGCCTAAATCGATCACTAACCCATGAGTGGTAGTGTGTGTAGATCCATGTAACTTGCGATGTGCTCAACAATAATGGAGCGGACTATCGTACAGCATGCAATCATGCAAATGGTGCATGACACTAACCATAAAATATCCTGAGCTAAACCATGTATATATATAGAAAGTGCACCATAAGTCAATGAAGCAAAACAACGATACACAGATCAGGTAAGGTATACAATCTAGGTCCTGAATATGGTGAATCATGGTATATCACTACCACTACAAGCATGTATAAACAGGTAAAGTATACATGAGATGCAAACCAAGCAATCAATCAAGCATGTAACAAGTTTTGGGTAATGATTAACCGAAACAGAATGAGGAACATAATTAATGCAATTTGTTAAATTCACTACTATGTATATCAAACGACATAAAGTCAAAAGTACCCGCCTCCAATAGGAATGTCCAATTCCGACATCGAGATGCTCGTCTCGCGTCAAAGTCCTGTGTCAAACAATATAAATATATTTTATTTAGCTACAATTTACATAAATAACTAAAAAAAATTCCTCAGAACTATTTAGGGCAAAAACCCCAAACCAACTTCCTCAACCTGCCTAAATTAAATCCAAATCATACCTAATTCAAATACAAACATAACCCTAGTTCAAATCTACACATGATCATGTACCAATTCCCTGTTCCTTACCTCTATCTCAGCTACTATAATTACTTAAATCAGAAAAGCTATTAGATGAAGTGGCTGTCGTAACCAAGGTAAGCTGCTGCTGGAGCCAAAGAAAATTCACAGAACACAATCCTACTGAAATCCTTCCCTATTCAATCGGATCAAGTAATGAATCAAGCAAGAAGATTATCCTAAGGAGGAAGAATTCATCAAAGTCACTGAATCCACATAATTACCAATGTTACCTCAATAGATTGCTTCCAGAAAGTTCTCTCGATCCGATCTAATCTGCGAAGCAGCGTACCAGGGTTAACAAGAATGAAGAAAGGATCCAAGACCTGACCTAGGATTGCCGACAATCAGAGAGGAAGAGTAAGAACTGAGGAAGAAGACACAATCTAGGGCACCAATCATAGATCAAAAAAGAGGAAGGATCGGTAGCTTACCCTCGGAGTCCTAATTGTCCCTTCCACGCCGGCGATCTAAGGCACAGCAAGAACAGCAACACCCCTACTCCGGCGTCGGCACTACTCCATGCGGGGGAGAGGGCGATCGATGCGAAGATCAGAGGGGAAGGAAGGTAGAGGCTTCCGGTGGTCGGCGCTAGGGCTCGGCTGTGGCCGGCAGATTGGGGTTGGCGTCGCGCGAGGGAGATGAGGAGAAGAAGAAGGCTTCGGGTGTGCGGCTCGGGAGGAAGAAAATAAAGGAGAAGGTGGAGGAAACCGTCGTGCGGTTAGGGCTCGGGTTCGCGCGGGGAAGAAGGCTCGGGCGTCGGGTGAGAGCACGGCACGAGGAAGGAAAAGAAATAGAAATAAGAAAAATAAAATAAAATAAAACTTTTCCTCACTTAAATGGGGTAGCCTAAACAGGCTTTCCCGGGACCCCGTTTAATCCCTGTAAACTCATCCGTACGAGCTCCAAAAAATTCTCGAAAAATATCCAAAAATTCCGGAGAATTCCCTTATTAATATTCGTCTATTTTCGGTATTTTACATTCTCCCCCACTAATAAAAATTTGGTCCCCAAATTTCGTTATCTACCATCAGCAAGTACTAACAACAGATATAGAGTATAAATGCTGAACGGTAAATAAATCACATACCTCAAGTGAAAAGATGGGGATATCGAGCTTGGATCGTATCCTCGAGCTCCCAAGTAGCCTCCTCGTCGGAATGATGCTGCCATCCGACTTTAACCAGCCGGATAGTATTATTCCGCAACTGACGCTCTTTCCGGTCCATAATCCGTACCAGAATCTCCTCATAAGTAATGTCAGGCTGAACTGGAACTAGAATATCTGCCAACACATGTGTCGGGTCAGGTACGTATCTCCTCAGCATAGATACGTGAAATACATCGTGCACGCCTGACAGGGACAGTGGTAGTGCCAGTCGGTAAGCTACCTCTCTGATCCTCTCCAAGATCTCGAAAGGGCCAATGTACCGCAGAGCTAGCTTACCTCTGAGGCCAAATCTCTTCACCCCTTTCGTGGGTGAAACTCGCAGAAATACATGGCCGCCAACAGAGAACTCTAGTGGTCTGCGTCTCCGATCAGCATAACTCTTCTGGTGGTCCTACGCCTCTGACATCCTCCGTCTGATAGTACGGACCAACTCTGCATCCTGCTGAACTCTATGAGGTCCCAACATCTGGGCCTCTTCAACCTCATCCCAGAGAACTGGTGTCCGACAAGGCCTACCATACAACGCCTCAAACGGTGCCATCTTGATAGCCGAATGAAAGCTATTATTGTAGGCAAACTCTACCAACAGCAGATGGTCCTCCCAACTGCCTCCGAAATCCATAACACATGACCTCAGCAGATCCTCTAAAGTCTGAATGGTCCGCTCTAACGGTCCATCTGTCTGCGGATGGAAAGTTGTACTGAAACAGAGTTGTGTGCCCAAGGCCTGCTGCAGACTCTGTCAAAAACAAGACGTGACCGGGGTCTCTATCCGAAATAATAGTCAAAGGGACACCACGTGATCTGATGATCTCCCGGCAAAACAGATCTACTAATCGATCTAGGAAATCAATCTTTCGGATTCGCTAACAAGTGCGCGGATTTGGTTAATCGATCAACGACTACCCAAATCGTGTCATGGCCTCGTCGTGTCCTCGGCAAACCCACCACAAAGTCCATAGTAATATGTTCCCATTTCCACTCGGAAATAGGAATCCGCTGAAGTAATTCAGCAGGTCCCTGGTGCTCAGCCTTCACCTGCTGACAGACAAGACATCTAGCTACAAATTCCGCGATGTCTTTCTTCATACCGTTCCACCAGTAGGAACGCCTCAAATCTCGATACATGCAGGTCCCGCCTGGGTAGAACGTAAATCGAGAGCGATGAGCTTCCTGAAGTAGCTCCTGTAAGACCGGATGAGACTGAGGTACGCATAATCTGTCTCGAAAGTATATAATACCCTCCTTGTCTCGTGTGAACTCGGTCTGTTGCCCGGAAGCTATCTGGCTACAAATAAACTGCAAATACTGATCAGCAGCCTAGGGCTCTCGTATCCTCGTCCTGATCAATGACTGAGCAACCATGGTAACCAGAGTACCCTACTCTGTCTGTCCTTACCCCTCAAGGCTCAAATCGGAGGAACCTTAAATCAAGTCTGTGACCACAACTCGGTGGCAAGCTAAAGTCCCGCCGGACTTCCTGCTAAGTGCATCGGCAACCACATTAGCTCTCCCCGGGTGATAGCTAATGGTACCATCAAAATCCTTCAGGAACTCCATCCATCTCCTCTGTCGGAGATTAAGTTCCTTCTAAGTAAACAGATATTTGAGACTCTTATGGTCAGTGAGAATCTCAAATGTAACGCCATATAAATAATGTCGCCAAATCTTCATGGCAAAAATAATGGCGACTTGCTCCAGATCATGTACAGGGTAGTTCTCCTCATGCTCCTTCAACTGTCGAAAAGTAGGAGACTACCCTACCGTGCTGCATCAAAACAGCGCCAACCCTGTAGAGATGCGTCGGTATAGAGCGCGAATCCGTCCTCTACAGAAGGTAAAACCAAAACTGGAGCCGACACTAATCTCCGCTTCGATCAGCTCCTGAAAGCTGGTCTCACAATCCTCTGTCCACGTAAACTTCACGCCCTTTCTGGTAAGGCGTGTCAGCGGCATAGCAATACGCGAGAAACCCTCGACGAACCGTTTGTAATATCCTGCTAGTCCCAGAAAACTGCGGATCTCCTGAACAGATTTCGGTTGCTCCCAACTGGTGACAGCCTCGATCTTCTGAGGATCAACTAAAATACCTCTGCTAAAAACCACGTGTCCCAGAAAACTGACTGAGGTTAACCAGAATGCACACTTGCTAAATTTTGCGTACAGCTGATGCCGTCTAAGAGTCTCCAAGACTATCCGAAGATGCTGTGCATGCTCCTCCTCGGAATGCGAGTAGACCAATATGTCATCAATGAAAACGATAACAAACTGATCCAGATACTCCAGAAAAATGTGGTTCATCAAGTCCATAAACACCGCTGGAGCATTGGTAAGCCCAATTGGCATTACCAAAAACTCATAATGACCGTATCTCGTACGGAAAGCTGTCTTCTGGATATCTGAGTCTCTGACCGTATCTTGTACAGAAAGCGTGGTGGGCCCATAACCCACAGGTCTCAGGATCGAAACCTGGCTCTGATACCAAATAAATTGTCACGCCCCGGAGGAGTCCCTGTCCGAAGAAATTTCGGCAGCATCCCCCCTGTACGACGGACAATCTGAAACTTTCTACATCTCCATATACCTCAGCCACATGCGGCTGAAATAATAACAGAAATAAAATACAACCCACAGACATTCCACGCAATTTAATAAGCAATGATAAGAAGACTCAAAATCCACCCTACTCAACTACACTCATAAAACACAAATCCGACGATAAGATCAATTTACCTCTTCTGCCGTCTAGGCAGACATGTAGTAAAAGAAAAACCAAACCAAATCCATTGGCATCACAAAATCCATACCATATCCATACCATCAAACAAAACAAATTTAGCATAGTTTATATAAGAAAACCAAAAGACAAATAATATCCTCGAGGTCTGCAGGGACTAGCAACTGGAACTCTCTCCTGACAGCATCAACCTGAAAAATAACAACAATGGAGGCGGGGTGAGTCCAACACTCAGCAGGTACAACTGATATACAAAGTAGGGAAATAACACCTAGCACTAATCATGCGTACAGTCTCCTGATATAAGAAAGATAAAAATGCATCTGAAGTAAACAGGAGAGAAACTGTACTAACTAGGACCTGGGTATAAGGACAAACAGTCCGAGTGGTATAGAAATCCTGTATGCATAACAAACATAGACATTCAAACAATATGCAACATATAAATGCAGCAAACAAAAATACAAGCAATAAATGCATCATGCATATGATGCCAATGATGCGTCCTGGTCACCCCTGACGCCAGTCGATCATCTCACACAATAGTGAGGCCGAGTGGGTAGGGCTGTGACAACCGTGCACTCTGTCGTCACTACTCCTGATGAGTGACCGAGTAGACGGGATGTTGTCGGAGTACACCTATCCTCCTACCCCAAATCATAAATAGGGGAAGTGCAATGCTCTCAACTCCTGGTACACGATGACGGGGAGGAATCCCTGCCGGCTAACACGTTGCATCACGCTACCCATGAGCAGACCAACGGAGCCAAACAAAGTCTCTGCTGCAACACACACTATCTAAATCGACCACTAACCCATGAGTGGTGGTGTGTGCAGATCCATGTAACTGGCGATGTGCTCAACAATAATGGAGCGGACTATCGCACAACATGCAATCATGCAAATGGTGCATGACACTAACCACAAAATATCCTGAGCTAAACCATGTATATATATAGAAAGTGCACCATAAGTCAATGAAGCAAAACAACGGTACACAGATCAGATAAGGTATACAATCTAGGTCCTGAACATGGTGACGCATGGTATATCACGACCCCTACAAGCATGTATAAACAGGTAAAGTATACATGAGATGCAAACCAAGCAATCAATCAAGCATGTAACAAGTTTTGGGTAGTGATTCACCGAAACAGAATGAGGAATATAATTAATGCAATTTGTTAAATTTACTACTATGTATATCGAACGACATAAAGTTAAAAGTACCCGCCTCCGATAGGAATGTCCAATTCCGACATCGAGATGCTCGTCTCGCGTCAAAGTCCTGTGTCAAACAATATAAATATATTTTATTTAGCTACAATTTACATAAATAACTAAATAAAATTCCTTAGAACTATTTAGGGCAAAAACCCCAAACCAACTTCCTCAACCTGCCTAAATTAAATCCAAATCATACCTAATTCAAATACAAACATAACCCTAGTTCAAATCTACACATGATCATGTACCAATTCCCTGTTCCTTACCTCTATCTCAGCTACTATAATTACTGAAATCAGAAAAGCTACTAGATGAAGTGGCTGTCGTAACCAAGGTAAGCTGCTGTTGGAGCCAAAGAAAATTCACAGAACACAATCCTACTGAAATCCTTCCCTATTCAATCGGATCAAGTAATGAATCAAGCAAGAAGATTATCCTAAGGAGGAAGAATTCATCAAAGTCCCTGAATCCACATAATTACCAATGTTACCTCAATAGATTGCTTCCAGAAAGGTCTCCCGATCCGATCTAATCCGTGAAGCAGCGTACCAGGGTTAACAAGAATGAAGAAAGGATCCAAGACGTGACCTAGGATTGCCGACAATCAGAGAGGAAGAGTAAGAACCGAGGAAGAAGACACACTCTAGGGCACCAATCTTAGATCAGAAAAGAGGAAGGATCGGTAGCTTACCCTCGGAGTCCTAATTGTCCCTTCCACGCCGGCGATCTAGGGCACAGCAAGAACAGCAACCCCCCTACTCCGGCGTCGGCACTGCTCCGTGCGTGGGAGAGGGCGATCGACGCGAAGATCAGAGGGGAAGGAAGGTAGAGGCTTCATGTGGTCGGCGCTAGGGCTCGGCTGTGGCCGGCAGATTGGGGTTGGCGTCGCGCGAGGGAGATGAGGAGAAGAAGAAGGCTTCGGGTGTGCGGCTCGGGAGGAAGAAAATGAAGGAGAAGGTGGAGGGAGGAAACCGCCGTGCGGTTAGGGCTCGGGTTCGCGCGGGGAAGAAGGCTCGGGCGTCGGGTGAGAGCACAACACGAGGAAGGAAAAGAAATAGAAATAAGAAAAATAAAATAGAATAAAATAAAACTTTTTCTCACTTAAATGGGGTAGCCTAAACAGGCTTTCCTGGGACCCCGTTTAATCCCCGTAAACTCGTCCGTACGAGCTCCAAAAAATTCCCGAAAAATATCCAAAAATTTCGGAAAATGTCCTTATTAATATTCGCCTATTTTCGGTATTTTACAAATAATATAAATCGAGAAAATATTTTTGTAATAAGAATCAATCTTTTCCTAATTAGCATATTCTAGCATATTTCAATATGTTTCCGAAATAGCATATTTCAACAGTATGATAAAACTTAAATACAATGACAAAAAGTTCTTAGAGCGTTGCATAGACGGTGGGTGCATGGTATCTCTGGCGTAATGATCAGGGGTCAATTCTAAGAAACTGACTACTTAAGATTTATCCCACCATGCACCTAACGCTTGTGTACCTATATGTACCTCCCTCGATATCCGTGAGACCGACATTAAGTATACCGTTAATATAACGGATCTACACTTAAATACAATGACAAAAAATAATACTAGTAAGTATATTTAAGATGTTTTGAAAAACTCTCCTACATCAATTCTCACATTATTAGTATTCATCACTTTCTTGAAAGGGATAAAGCTTATTATGACAAATTTATCAAACAAGATTGCTCTTTGAAGATGTAGAAAAATAAACCTTGATATTTAGTTACAAAACTCTTAAATTTATCTAAGAGAATTAAATCTCAAGAGCACAACTCTCTTAAAATTTTAATAATTAATGAGGTAGACAAATGATTATACATAATATAATAATATGCATCTCAAAAGAGATTTAATAATTTGGTATCACTTTTACTTTGACAAATGTGGCACTAAATAACTAGTATATAAATTGCTTAATTACAAATGAAGAATACAATTGGATGGTTTAAGAGAACTTCAAAGGATAGTAGTAGCAAAATTAGAAGTCTAAGTATTTGACATAACTTTTAATATATTTACCTTAATAAATTTACATTAATTTAAGATATTTAAATATTTATAATTAAAAAAGGCATATGAAATAATATAAGTCTTATAAGTAGAAATAGAAAAGGAAAAATTAATGAATGAAAATGGTGAAGAGTCTCACGTAGATTTTACTTACCAATCCAATTAATAATTAAATATGATTAGGTGTGAGTAAAAGATCGGTTAAAATACATTAATTGACTTAATCGATAGAATTTAGAAGTTCGGTATGGTTAATTCACAATTTCATTTTTTTAAAAATGTTGATTATTTTGGTTTATTCTATTGGCTCTCGATTTTAAAATTTAAAAATCAATGAAACTAATCAAATCAAATCAATATAAGTCAATTGCAATATTATAAACAACTAACTGATGTTGATAGATCAGTGTTAAAAAAAAATCCTAAAATCTTGATTTCTGACCTAATTGTCTCATAGTAGTCAATTAATGTTACACATCAGTCAAGTGGCAAAATAATTGGTTAATTCAGTATAACAATTAATCAATTTTTTATTAGTTCTATTTATTCAATTTTTGTGGTAAAGTTTGGTCTATTTGGTTTATACAAAAAAAGTTTAATTTATTCGATTTTAATTTAATCGGCTTAGTCGGTTTGATTATTAACCGATTGCTTACCCTTAAAAATGACAATCATAAATGGGTGATTGAATACACAACAAATATTTAATTGGCAATTTTCAAAAACCATATAAATCCTAGTTGGCATTAAAAATAAAATCATTATTTGACATGATGAAAAGTAATTATAATACTTGTTTACGATCTATTTTAATCTACGTGGTAGATAAATATTGGAAGTTTATGGCTAACAAAACAATCTAAAAATGTCTAGAAAAACTTGTCAATAGCTAAAGAAACGGACAATAATGACAACACATAAACCATGCCAAGGACTTATCCAAAATAATTCCTCTATATAAATCTCCAAGAGGGTGGAAGGATGATCGTGTGTGATGTTAATTATCACAATGGTGACAACAACAAGTACTTTATTGTTACTGCTCATTGTTTGTTTTTTAATTTCATCATCCTTAGCAACAAATGTTACCTATGATGGGAGAGCAATTATCATTAATGGAGAAAGACGAGTTCTCATCTCAGGTTCAATTCATTATCCACGCAGCACTCCTGACGTAAGTCCTATTACATTGTCTCACATGCAAACTTTTATTTTAAGTATTTTGATTACAATATGCTTTGTCTCATGTATAGTGCATATCTTTTTAATATTTATGGAACAATTTTTATGTATAAAATATTTTTTAAAATTCTACATAAAAGTTTAACCATTTAACTTCGTAAATATGGTGAAATATTATACATAGAATAGTTTCTTAAATAATTATACTATTAAAATAAGCATTTAAACTAAATAGTTATTAAGGTAATATAATTATTTTAAGATGTCATATTACTTCCTTTTTAGTCACGAACAAAGATATAATTTTTTTCATTGTTTGTATTTATGTTTGATATTCCCATTCCATATCAACTCGATTATCAATATAAGCAAACAAATTGAAGATAAGCATCTTCCTTCCCACCAGCCTTATCCTTTCAATCCAACAAATTTTGCATATGCTAAAGTGACAAGTTTTGATAGATTTTGGTTTCTTTCAGATGTGGCCAGGCCTCATTCAAAAAGCAAAGGAAGGAGGACTCGATGCCATTGAGACATATATCTTTTGGAATGCTCATGAGCCTACCAAAAGAGAGGTTTAATTTCTAACTACCCCTATTGTGATGCATCATGTGCCTATATTGCAACTGTGATAACCTTCCTAACCTTTATCTATTTTTCTCTACTCCCAACAGTACAATTTTAATGAAAACTTGGACTTTATCAAGTTCATCAAGATTGTGCAAGATGCAGGCCTTTTTGCAATTCTTAGAATCGGACCATATGTTTGTGCTGAATGGAATTATGGGTAACCTAAACAACTTCATTTGCATAATATTGTTTCCATGTATGATGCTAGCTAGAATATATGAAGATTGTTTTGGCTCCTCTCAGTGGATTTCCTGTGTGGCTACACCAAATTCCAGGAGTTGAAATGAGAACTGATAATGAAATATTTAAGGTACTATCATATGCACTTAGCTTGACTCTTGAATTCAACTCTTAATTTTTCAGATTACTTTTTTATGTTACCATCTGATATTGTGTAGGCTGAAATGCAAAATTTCACCACTTTGATTGTTAACATGGTCAAGAATGAACGTCTCTTTGCATCACAAGGTGGACCGATCATCATAGCCCAAGTATGCTCTAAGAAAATAAAAGAAGACACTTCCAAATGTTAATTCTTCTTTCAATTCCATGCATGCCTTCTTCAAACTTCTACATATATTTTTAATTATGTAGTTAACTTAGAATAGTAGCTATCATAGACAAAATTTGAATAGATACCATAAAATTATGTAGTTAATTTGATTATTAATTACTTTGTCATCTTTTATACCTTGTGTACCAAAGTTGCAATGCCCTCTAACCATTTTCATTATCATTGAAAAACCAACTAAACTTGTGACATGTACTCCTCAGATTGAAAATGAGTATGGCAATATCATGGACAAGTATGGATCGGCTGGGAAACGATATATCCAATGGTGTGCAAACTTGGCAGAAACACTTAATATAGGTGTGCCATGGATAATGTGCCAACAAGCGGATGCCCCACCTCCTATGGTAAATGCATAATTCTTAAATATTTTATTTCGAAAGCATCAAGGTAACATGACTAAAATTTTATTATGAATTATATTGGCTAACTTCCCTCTTGCAAGTATTTTTATAATAAGGTAAATGATAAAATTGTTAATCAAATGAGCCTATGTACAATCATGAAATCAAGATCATTTTGAACAATCTATAGGTGCATTTATCATGACAAAAAAAATTAATTCATTTGGTGTAAATTGCATATATTTTTTCTCCTTCTTAACAGATAAACACTTGTAATGGGTTCTATTGTGACAAATTTACACCAAATCGTCCAACTAGCCCTAAAATGTGGACAGAGAATTGGACGGGATGGTAAGTTCAGTTTTTTTTTATTATTATAATGAGTATTACACTTTTTAAATAAAATATGAAATAACTAAATGGTGAATTGCTCAGGTTTCAAGATTGGGGGCAAAGTAAACCACATAGGCCTGTCGAGGACATAGCTTATGCCGTTGCAAACTTTTTTGCATCCGGAGGAACTTTGCAAAACTATTATATGGTTTGAAATCTATAACTAATGTTTCATTGTTACTTACTAACTTACATTAGCTCCTTGCAGCTCATTATTTCTTTTCAATATTTTCTGAAATTCATGTGGTAATAGCATAATTATTTCCAGTATCATGGAGGAACAAACTTTGGTCGGACATCGGGAGGCCCATATATAGTAACGTCGTACGATTATGACGCTCCTCTAGATGAATATGGTATAAATTTCATTAATCCATTTTACAACATTTATTATCCAAAAGATAAATTATTTTTACTTAATCCAAGACATTGTTAAAAATTAGTGACTTGCATGATTCTTTTCTTATCCTAAATATAGGGAATATAAGGCAACCCAAGTGGGGACACTTAGAGCAATTGCATAATGCCATAAAAGTAATGGAAAAGGTTCTCGTATATGGAGTTGCCAATACTACAAACTTAGGAGCTGGATTAACAGTAAGTCTACTGCTTACTTCATATATAAGATAATATTTCGTCTTGTTCATAGAAAATAATGCTATACTACTAAATTGCAGGTGACGAAATACATTGCAAATGGGATTAGTGATGGTTGTTTTTTGATAAATGCTAATCAATCAACTGATACCAACCTGACATACAATGGAAAGATATACTTTGTCCCTTCCAAATCTATCAGTGTCCTTCCTAATTGTGAGAAAGAAGTGTATAACACTGCTAAGGTAATATTTAGGCATCTTTTGAAAAGCTAACATGTTTGTAATTGATGATATACATTTTACATTTGTAACAAAATATATGAGAAAAATTCTTGAGAAGTGAAATTATTATTTATAAATAAATCAAACTTAGTCACCTTGTTCCATGTTGAGATAATTAGTTTTTTATTCTTAAATACTACACTCCATGAAAGCAGGTGAATGCTCCAACCACTTTAATAGTCACAAAGCCTACTGAATCAATTTTCAATTGGCAATGGCGGCCTGAGACACTGACAACTATTCATGAAAAGGGATCATTTTCTAACAACTCTCTATTAGAGCAGATCCTGACTACTGGTGATACTAGTGATTTCCTATGGTACATGACTAGGTAATTGGTTTTTACATCAATTAAATCAATTTTTGTAGGTTTCCACATAGGATTGAAAAATATGATAATTTACTTGTGCAAAAGAGAATAAAGAACTCACTTTTGATTTGTCCCTTTCGGAGCAATTGTAGGTGACATAACTATGATTTATTCTTCCACATGTTACAGAATTGATTTGAACAAGTTCCGCCAATATTGGAGCAAGAAAATGAAGCTTCATGTTAATACAAAAGGGCATATTATTCATGCTTTTGTTAACAAGCACTTTATAGGTGATCATTCTTTGCTAGTTTATTCTCAATGTTATATGGTGTTCTACTAATAATCTCCATCATTGAAGTTCCATCTATACCTTTTTGATTAATTATTGAATCTAATTGGCCATTATTTCTAGTTGTCTAAATTTTAGATTAGTAAAATGATGCAAAAAGTTTTTGATTAAATATTTATTTATTTTCAAATTATTGATGATTACTAGCTAGGGTGAAAATTTTAGAGAAGAATCTAATGAAGTTTATCAACCAGGTTCACAATATGCTGTGAATGGAGTGTATGAGTTTGTCTTTGAGCATACAACAAAAATGCGAAAAGGGCACAATTACATAGCCCTTCTTAGTTCTACAAACGGACTTGCGGTTTGTATTTCCTTCTATTGAACATGTTTTTATTCTATATCATTTCTTATAGTCAACAAGATATTTTATTAATATTTGTCAAAATATATGAAAAGATGAAAATTTCCTTTTTTTTTCAAACAATTGTGATCATACATCCAACAATTAAGGAAATTGTGAATTAAAATAGTATAGCGTGAAAATTAAAAATGTTATGAACATATTTGAAAGATCATAATTTGATATGAAGGGGAAAATATTCTACTATTTTTCTTTCTCTCATGACACTAAGCACAAAAGTTTTTTCTTGTATATCTTAGAATAACACATTTTAAGATAAAGATTGTATCTCAATATTACTTTTTACATAAAGTTACTTGTTTTGGTTTTACAATATCTTTGTTTTAATGGAAAAAACATGTTTTTAAAACCAATAATCTAATTTATTTTATTTTTCTTCCAACTGGTTCTTGGAATTAAAACCTTGCTAACAATATTGTATTATGTTTGTTGCACTGGTTAGAATTATGGAGCATATTTTGATTTACAAAGGGCCGGAATTGATGGTGGTCCAGTCAACCTTATTGGATACGGAAATGCAACAATCAACTTGACATCAAACACATGGACATATAAGGTACCATCAAGTACATATTTTAGAAGATTCATTTAAAAATTATACTGTGTGTTACAAAAATTCTTGAAACCATTCTATAATTGTTCTAAGATTGGGTTGAATGGAGAGGATGAGAAATTGTACTTGCCATCACAACAACATAGTATCAAATGGTTTTCTGGTCATCTACCTATTAATAGACCGCTTATATGGTATAAGGTAAGACATTTTTAGTCTTTCTATTATAAACACAAATTCACATTGTAATATTAAATTGTCTTTGTTGAACTACTATAGTCATATACTTAATTTGTTCATATTTTTTTTTAATTACAATTATGAAATAGTTGTTGTTTTATTATCACAGACTATATTTGAGGTTCCTGAGGGAAATGATGCTTTGGTACTCGATTTGCAAGGCATGGGAAAAGGGTATGCTTGGGTGAATGGACATAGCATTGGTCGATATTGGCCATCCTTCATAGCTGATGATGAAGGATGCGGACCTTGTGATTACAGGCATGAGTATGACTCAAACAGATGTAGAACTGATTGTGGAAAGCCTTCTCAACGATGGTAAGTGTCTCAATCATTTTAATTTTGGATACTTAAGTTCTATAATACGTTTAAATATTATAAAATTATGGTAAAAAGTCATATTTTTTCCGTAAAACTTCATTGTGATTTTATATAGGTTTGCAAGATAGTAAACTCTAGTAAATGAGAATTCAGACAAGTTTTCTTAAGTACAAACTACTGCAACTTTTTAGTTAGCTAAATTTTGATCATGTCAAATATTGTATTCACCCCTCCATAAGGCTACACAATATAATATTAAAAGAACATCAACTAAATGTTTATATATCAAATATTCCATCTTAAATTAGCTTGCATGTGAGAACTTGCTTTATTTTTTTTATTTCTCATTATATTTTCTTTCAGTTAATATTGATATGAATTGTTTAAGGAATTTTATAAAGAATCTCAGGAAGAAAATGTGGATATTAATTCGAGATGCATATCTCTTCTTGTGCAATGATTTTACATTGGTCCTAAGAGCATAATTTTAAACAGGTACCATGTTCCCAGATACTTCACAATCAAAGGGCCCAATACATTGATCTTATTTGAAGAATTTGGAGGAGATATATCCAAAATAAGTCTCCAAAAAGTGTCGTCCGTTGCGACTACATTTTGAGGCTTATTTGCGACAGGATATTGTGATGCTCTTGATGCCATGTCAATAACACATAAGGTAAGAAAGATCTTAGTAGTAAGACAATTATAATTTGAATATAATCACAAAATTAAGTAATATATGATCAACATTTTCTGATTGCAGGCATGTACTTCCCAAGCTCGATGCTCAATCGATTTACAAAGAGTGCTTTTAAATTTAGTACGTGGATGTAATAATCTTAGCAAAGGAGTAGTGGTGCAAGCATGATATTGATTAGTTGTTTAATTTTCTTTGGTTTTCGATATGAGGATACTAAATTCTGAGTCCTATTGTACATTGCCCAACCATATTGAATTCCTTGAATAAAATTTCTTATTACTAAATTTGAGATGGATGTCTAAGCTAAATGTAATCGTCTAAACTCTTTGAATAATATAAAGTGTTGTACATCACTATATCTACTAATATATATATTAATTGAGAACTTAGCAAGTTAAAGGTATGCCATAATCCATCTTGATTTGGTTAAATTGTATAAGTGCAATGGTTATCACGAGTTGTTAAGATTATTTCACCTATTTCAATGTATTTGGGCCATTAATCGGTTAATATGATTTAATATATATGAAATAGCTTGATGGTTGTCGTCATTTTCTAACCTTATTAATTATTACTTTAAATTTACACTGCATCACTATCTTTTTGTTATTGTTAGGGGCACCACATTAAACTTAAATTTTAAAGTATGACTAAGTTTAAAGTTATGTGTTGTACTGATAAATATTGTCAAGTGTGTAGGTACATATTACTTGACAAGAGGTGAAGTCCTGATTAGAAATTAGATAATGACTAAATCTTAGTGAGATTAGACAAATGAAGGTCTGGTTGGACCATTGCAGAGGTAACGTACTAGCAGTTTAGGCTGTAGAGAACCTACTTAGGAATTAGACAAGGAAACTATAAATGGAAACTAGGTGAATTCAAGTCCAAGATGAGTTGGTTGGAGCTGAGATCTTGGCACTTATGTCCAACCAAGTGCATTGCAAATGGGATTAGTGCAGGTTGTTTTTTTTTTTCATTTTTTTGATAAATGCTAATGAATCAAGTGATACCAACCTTACATACAATGGAAAGACATATTTCGTCCCTTCCAAGTCTATCAGTGTCCTTCTTAATTGTGAAAAAGAAGTGTATAACACTGCTAAGGTAATATTTTGGCATCTTTTGAAAACCTAACATGTTTGTAATTGATGATACATTTAACATTTATAACAAAATATGCAAGAGATGTTCATGAGAAGTGAAATTATTATTTATAAATGAATCAAACTTAATCTCCTTTTTCAATGTTGAGAGATAATTAGATTTTTATTCCTAAAGTCTACTCTCCGTGAAAGCAGGTGAATGTGTAGGATTGTTACACATATAATGTCACGCCCCGGGGAAGTCCTTGTCCAAAGAAATTTTGGCAGCACCTCCCCTGTACGGATAATAATCTGAAACATTTCTACAGACACAGTATACATCAGCCACAGGTGGCTGGAACATACACACAACTACACAGTTTATATGTAGATCTAAGAGCCCACTCGGCTGTACCAAACCAAACACAGCGGAATACAATAGAAAACCAAATACAAACCAAAATACAAGACTGCTAGCCGGCTAGTTTTACACAACACAACAAAATAATACTCCAGAAACAAAACCAGAACACAAGTTAAATACACAAATTCCATATACCAAAATAAAAAAATAAACAAAAGCGGAGACAGGTCTTCTGATGTGACATGGGGACCAGCAGGCAGGATACTCCAAGCGACTTCATAAACAACCTGGTACCTGAAAAAGATAGTGTCCACGGGGGTGAGTTCAACAACTCAGCAGATACCTAGTTGACATGTATAGTAAACTATAACAAATGGTAATAACTATGGAGTACAGTCTCCTGGACAAAAGCTGGAAGATGCACAATAGAAAAGGTTGAAGAGAACTGTACTCACCAGGGCCTCCTATCAGAATAGTCAGGTCGTTAGACCAAGAGTATCATAAATCATGTATGCATGTCAAACATATGCATCCATCCAAATGGAGCATATAAATGCAACATACACAATCAGTAAATGCATAAATGCATATGATGCCAATGACATGGTCACCCCTGATGTCAGTCAGCCATCTCACACAAAATGGTGAGACCGAGTGGGTAGGGCTGTGATAACCGTGCACTCTGCCGTCACTACTCCTGATGAGTGACCGAGTGGACGGGGTGCTGTCGGAGTACACTTATCCTCCTACCCCAAATCATAAGTGGGGGAGCACAATGCTCTTATTTCCCGGTACACGATGACGGGGAGGAATCTCTGCCGGCTACCACGCTGCATCACACTACCCATGAGCGGACCAACGGAGCTAAACAAAATCCAACCGCCTGCCGGCTACCACGTTGCTACACTAAACCAGCGGAGCCAAATAGAGCAGAACTATCTGCCGGCTACCACGCTGAGTCACCAGACCGACGGAGCCAAACAGCAGAACTGTCACACACCTGTCTGATATACCACTAACCCATGAGTGGTGGTGTGTGCAGATACATATAACTGGCGATGTGCTCAACAATAATGGAGCTGACTATCGCACAGCATGCAATCATGCGAGATGACGCATGCCACTAAGCACGGCAATATCCAGAACAGCATAGTAATATCCATATATATATATATAAAATGTGTATCATAGGGAATGAACCAAATCAAAGGTACACAAATCAGATAAGGTATAAAACCTAGATCCTGAACACAATAAACACATGGTCGTGTCACTACCCCAATAAGCATGTATAATCAGGTAAGTACTATCATGAAGTGCATAATAAGTAAACGAAACAAGCATATAACAGGTATTAGGTAGTGACCAACCGAAGCAAAGACGAGCATAATCATTACTAAAGGTTATAACCTACTAAACATATCAACATTGTGAGATCTCGGAAAATTTAAATAAATAGGGTTATTTCAGAAATAGCCTTATAAAATTTTTTCGGAATTTTAGAAATTTTCTGGGAATTTTTCGGAGCTCGTACGATGGGTTTTGAGGGGATCAATTACGGGTACGGATAAAGCCTGTTTAGAATACCCGTTTAAGTGAGGAAAAGTTTTAATATAAATACTTTTCTTTTCTTATTTCTTTTCCCTAAACCTATCGCCGAACCCGAGCTTCTCTTCTTCCCCGTTCCCTTTCTCTGTTCTCTCTCGCGGATGAGCAACGACGACGGGAGCAGGGCTCCAGCTCCGGCGATCCTTCCTCTGCCGGCTTCGACACCTCAAGCTCAGATCCAATCGGTGTTTCTCCTCTCTAGACTGTAATCGGCCGAGGAGTTGCTGTTCGGCGGATCTTGCGGCCGATCACCAAAGGTGCTGCAGTTAGGGCACGGTGAAGGACCAGATCTCGCGTTGACTCCCATCCAATCGTCCACCGAAGCTTGGAGAGGTGCCCTAGTCGGATTTGTTCCACTCGATTCGCCGGCGTGGGTAAGCTAGCCCTAACGGAATCTCCCTGTTCTCTGGATTGTGCCCTAGATCGAGTCTTCTTTCCTGATTCTTGCTCGTTGCCTCCCTGATTGTTGGCGATCCTAGGTCAGGTCTTGGATTCCCTTCCTTATTGATTGTTGATTTGAGGATCAGAGGAATCTTTGGTACGCTGCTTCACGGATTCGATCGGGTTGTGCGACATCTTCTGGAGACTCGAGGTAAGACTTCATCGGGAAATTTGAGGGGGATCAAGGAGGATCTTGTAATCGATTTTCCTCCGATCAGATCATGGACTTGTTCATTGTTGCCGAATGAAGTCTCAAATTGGAGGTAAGATTTGGTTCCGGAATTAGGTTATTGTTTGACTAGTGATGTTTATTCCTTGATCTGATCAGTGATCTCACCTTGAACTTTATAGTATACTGGAATCTAGCAGAGAGATGCTTGCTCTGTGGTGTTCTCTGGTTCAGCAACTTCCCTTGTTGCCAGCAGCAAGTTTGACCCGAACAGAGGAGTAGATTCCAGTAGGTTGTTCTGTTCTGTTGTGTGTTCCTGTTTTGACAGCAACCCCATTCCAGGAGCTTGATCGAGGTAAGGTGTAGGGATTTTGTTACATGTTGAGGAATTAGGTTTATGTATTGCATTAGGGATAATTTGATTACATGATTAGTGTGATTAGATTTAATTATTTAAATTAATCTAATGGAATGATTAGGGTTAAGACAATTAACCCTAGTCAATTATTAGATTTAATTTAAGTTTATGTTTCTAATCTAACTGGTGATTAGGGATTAGGTAACTAACCCTAATTGACCGTTAGATTTTATTTAGGTAGGATGCGATTGACTTGATTAGGGTTTTACCCTAATTTGGTTTTATGGATTTTATTTAACTATTCATTTGGATTTAGCTAAATAAAATATATATTGTTTGATTGACACAGGACTCTGATTCGAGACAGGCGACTCGACCTTGGATTGCTTGATCGTACCTTCTATTTGAGGCGGGTACCCTCTGACTTATCTTTTGATAATGTCTTATGATATGTGTAGCTTATATATACTTACTAGTGGTAGATAGTAGATTATTCTCTCTCTTGGCCTTAGCTAGTTGATACCTATCACATGCTTCATCTGCTAGTTGCGTTACTTCAGGATGGGATATTTTATCTCTTGCCATGTGTATATATGTTCATAGAGATGCATATATATAGTGCTCTACTCTACTGGATTAGTTGCTTTATATGTGTGATACATGCTCTTGGATTCATGATACTTACATCATTGTTATATGTGATGTCTTTAGATTTATGCTGTTTATATCATGGTTATATATACGCTTTTTGGCACACACATATACGGAGGAGGCTATGTTCGGTATGACATACTGTAGCATCACGCACCATCCTACATGATTGCGGGCGATTGACGACTCCATTATTGTTGAGCTCGTCCGGCTACATAGGCCCGCACACAACGTGTTTCACCGCATGGGTAGTGGCACAACACGAGGGGTATGTATGGCAAGAGCTCAGAGTGCTCACCGGGTCCGCCACGGGTAGTGGATGCAGCTGGTAGTAGACAGGATCCCTCCCGCCATCACACGGAGTCGAGAGCGCTACGCCCTCACTATGCTGAGGTAGGAGGATAGGTGTACTCCGACAAAGACCCCGTCCATTCGGTCACCATCGGGGTAGTGACGACAGAGTACACGTGTCACTTCTACCTACTCTGGCCTCGCCATCGCAGGAGACTACCGACTAGCCGGGGTGACCATGTCATATCGCATCATACGCATATTGCATTTATCGTGATTGTTGCATATGGACGACGCACTGGGTGATCAGATACGATCGATACGCATACGTGATACATGCTATTTTGCTCTCGACTATCTTTGTCTGTATGTCCACGCCATTCGCTCAAGCCTCGCAGTGAGTACAGCTTTATTACGCTTATGTATTTCTTATTATTCTTGCTATAGATTGTGCTTTATGCCTATTGTTGGTTATTACAATATATTTCAGCTATATCTGTTGAATCGTTAGGAGACTATACCGTAGGTTATATGGTTGAGAACTGCATTATTGATCCTATGGTTTAGAGACTGCACTTAGGTTTTACCGGTGGATATATATCACGATATGTCTATTGGTTTACCTCGCCGAGTTCGAACTCACCCGTTGTTACTATTTTTCAGGTCGAGGCCGTCGCCAGCCCCTTGGTCGCGAGGATTTCTAGATATCATTTTCTCAGATTCGCTTTTATACGATACTTATGATGTGGGTTTTATCAGACTTTATGACGCATACTGGGTTTACTACTTTGTTTTCTCCGCGAATATTTCATTACTTCGTGATTTCGCTTTCTTCGTTGGATGTGTACGTATATCTTTGTTGATTTCTATATCATCTTTTCTTTATATAACTGCGTGGATTGTTCATATTATATCTGTGTAGAAATGTTGAATATAACTGCGGGGGTTGTTTACTATTTGTATGTATTGTTCCGGCCGAGTGTGGCCGAGGTATAGATATATGTATACTGAGCTTCATATTGTCACCCGTACAGGGGAGATGTTGCCGAAATTTCTTCGGACAGGGACTACCTGGGGTGTGACAAACATGACATTATCAAAGATAAGTCAAGGTACTCGTCTCAAATAGCAGGTCCAATCCAGTCAAATCCAACGTCGAGATGCTCGTCTCGCGTCAAGGTCCTGTGTCACCAATATACATACATTTTTATTTATCTACAACTCAAATGCATAACCAAATAAAATCCTTAAAGCTAAATTAGGGTAAAACCCTAATAAATCTAACCATCTAGTAATCCATATCATCTCTAATTCAACGCATACCTATTTTCATCAACAATACAAACCAATTACCCTACTTCTTACCATAATCCACGGCCCAAAAAGGTTGCTACCGGAAAGGAGATGCTGCTGGAATCTACTTCTCTGCCTTGATCAAAATTTCTGTCCACCAAACCAAATATCCCTAAATTAGCAGCAATCCTAGATCAATCACAACAATCAAATTTAGTTAGGGTTTACCCTAATCAACCACCTCTTCTTTGGTGGCAATCTCACTGCAGACGGCGGTGCTCGGCTAGAGACGACGACAACCCTAAATCAGAGAGGACTCTGGCAGATCAAATGACGATCGGACGAACCTGAGTAGCGCTGATCAGAAAAGGGCAAGTGATGTTCTGATCAAATCGGGGGAAGAAGAATTGGACACTCAATGGCAAGGTCAAGTCCGGGTCGGATCCGCGGCTGGGGAGGGAAAAAAACCCACGCGATGCCGACAGAAGAGCTCGCGGCTGCTTGGATGCCGACGGTGGTGGCATCAGCGACAGGCGACGGGCTGAGGTGAAGACCTTGACACAAGGGAGAGAAGAAGGCGTCGGGTTGTTGGCTGGTGCGAGGCTGAGAGAGTGTTGTCCTCCTCTCTCGACGCGGTGATTCTAGGGCTAGGGCACAGGTTGAAGTAAGGGAGGCTCGTGAGGGAGAGGTTGGGGCAAAGATCCGGGAGAGAAGAGAAATAAAAGGAGGAAAACCGTCGCTGGTTAGGGCAAGGATCGGGATAAGGAGGCTTGGCGTCGGGGGCGTGAGTTCGGCGAGGAAGAAAGGAAATAAGAAAAAGGAAATAGGAAAAGAAATACAACTTTTCCTCATTCAGTGAGGTAGCCTAAACAGGCTTTCCCGGGGCCCAGTTTTCATCCCCGTGAACTCGTCCATACAGTTTCCGAAAAATTCCTGGAAAATTTATGAAAATTCTGGAAAATTCCTTATTATTATTCGTCATTTTTCGGTATTTTACATTCTCCCCCACTAATAAAAATTTGGTCCCCAAATTTCATTATCTACCACCAGCAAATACTAACAACAGGTAAAGAGTATAAATACTGAACAGTAAATTAAATCACATATCTCACGTGAAAAGTTAGGGGTATCGAGCTCGGATAGTATCCTCGAGCTCCCAGGTAGCCTTCTTATCCGAATGATGTTTTCATCCGAGTTTAAACCAGCTGAATAGTCTTGTTCCGCAACTGACGCTCCCAGATAGTCTTGTTCCGCAACTGACGCTCTTTCCGGTCCAGAATCCGTACTGGAACCTCCTCATAAGTGACGTCAGGATGAAGGGGAACTAGTATATCTATCAGCACATGTGTCGGGTCAGGTACGTATCTCCTCAGCATAGATACATGGAATACGTCGTAAACGCCTACCAGGGACGGTGGTAATGTCAGACGGTAGTAAGCTACTGCTCTAATACTCTCCAAGATTTGGAAAGGTCCATCGAATCGCGGAGCTAGCTTACTTCTGAGGCCAAATCCCTTCACCCCTTTCATGGGTGAAACTTGCAGAAATACATGATCGCCTGTAGAGAACTCCAGGGGTCTGTGTCTCCGGTCAGCATAACTCTTCTGGCGGTCCTACATCTCTGACATCCTCCGTTTGATAGTACGGACCAACTCTGCCTCATGCTGAGCTCTATGAGGTCCCAACAACTGAGCCTCCCCAACCTCATCCCAGAGGATGGGTGTCCGACAAGGCCTATCATACAACACTTCAAACAGTGCCATCTGGTTAGCCGAATGAAAGCTGTTGTTGTAGGCGAACTTTACCAATGGCAAATGGTCCTCCCAACTGCCTCCCAAAAATTCAATACACAAGATCTTAGCAAGTCCTCTAGAGTCTGACTGGTCCGCTCTGACTGTCCATCTGTCTGCGGATGGAAAGCGGTATTGAAACGGAGCTGAGTGCCCAAGGTCTGCTGCAGACTCTGCTAGAATTGAGACGTGAACCGGGGGTCTCTATCCGAAAATATAGTCAAGGGACACCATGTAATCTGATGATCTCCCGGCAATACCGATCTGCCAATCGATCCAGGGAATCAGTCTTCCGGATCGCTAAGAAGTGCCCGGATTTGGTTAATCGATCAACGATTACCCAAATTGCGTCATGGTCTTGTCGTGTCCTAGGCAAACCCACCACAAAGTCCATGGTAATATGTTCCCATTCCCACTCAGGAATAGGAATCCGCTGAAGTAATCCTGCAGGTCTCTGTTGCTCAGCCTTCACCTGCTAACAAACAAGACATCTAGCTACAAATTTCGCGATGTTTTTCTTCATGTCGTTCACCAATAGGAACGTCTCAAAGCTCGATACATGCGGGTCCCACCTGGGTGGATAGCAAATCGAGAGCGATGAGCCTCTTGAAGTAACTCCTCCCTGACCAGGTGAGACTGAGGTACAATCTGCCTCGGAAGTATATCATACCCTCCTCATCTCGTGTAAACTCGGCTCGGAAGCTATCTGGCTGCCAATGAACTGCAATTGTGGATCACCAGCCTGGGTCTCTCGGATCCTCGTCCTGATCGACGACTGAGCAACCATGGTAACTAGAATACCCTGCTCTGTCTGTCCCTGCCCTTGAAGGCCCAACTCGAAGAAACCTTGAACCAAGTCTGTAACTGAAACTCAGTGGCAAGCCAAAATCCCTCTGGACTTCCTGCTGAGTGCATCGGCAACCACATTAGCTTTTCCCGGGTGTAGCTAATGGTACAATCATAATCCTTCAGGAACTCTATCCATCTCCTCTATCGGAGATTAAGTTCCTTCTGAGTAAAAAGTTATTTGAGACTCTGATGATCAGTGAGAATCTCAACTGTAATACCATAAAGGTGATGCCACCAAATCTTCAAGGCAAAAATAATAGCGGCCAGTTATAAATCATGTACTGGGTAGTTCTTCTCATACTCCTTCAACTGTCAAGAAGCATAGGAGACTACCCTGTCGTGCTGCATCAGAACAGTGCCCAAACCCTGTAGAGACGCGTCGGTGTAGAGCACAAATCCGTCCTCTCCAGCGGCAAAACCAAAACTGGAGCCGACACTAATCTCCGTTTCAGCTTCTGAAAGCTGGTCTCACAGGCTTCTGACCAAGTGAACTTCACGCCTTTTCTGGTCAAGCGTGTCAGTGGCATAGCTAGACGGAAGAAACTCTCGACGAAAGGTCTGTAATATCCTGCCAGTCCTAAGAACTGCAGATCTCCTGCACTGATTTCGGCTGCTCCCAACTGGTGACAACCTCGATCTTCTGAGGGTCTACTGAAATACCTTGGAAAGAGATCACATGACCTAGAAAACCGACTGAAGATAATCAGAAAGCACACTTACTGAACTTTGCGTATAATTGATGTCGTCCAAGAGTCTCTAAGACTATGTGAAGATGTTGTGCATGTTTCTCCTCGCAACGCGAGTAGATCAATATTTCGTCAATGAAAACGACAACGACCTGATCTAGATACTCCATAAAGATGCGGTTCATTGAATCCATAACTACCGCTGGAGCATCGTTAAGCCCAAATGGCATTACCAAAAACTCATAATGTTTGTACAACAAACATTCTCAACCATAGGTCCCCGATAACAAGTCCGAAATCTGATCACTAACTACAAATCACCAAAGAATAGATCATCTAATGTGAGAGCTACGCTCCATCACAAGAAATACTACATATGTGGGAGCAACGCTCTAACACCAACAACCCATAATATGTGGGAGCAACGCTCCACCACAAACAACCCATAATATGTGGGAGCAACGCTCCACCACAAACAATCCAAAATATGTGACCAAGACATCTTACCATCCAACTAGTGACTGCACGAATCACTCTACCACATATCACTGTGAGCAACCAAGGATATCACAATCCAGTAAGAAAATCGAATCCATCGTCAACTCTATCAACATCGTAGTGGGTCACCCACTAATAGGAGAATTAGTTAATAGGGTAATACAATAAATGACATAATGTAAACACTCAACATAGGTAGAATCATCATGATGCTACCAACAAGACACCTGGCACATGTGCCACACAACATAGGTATGATCAACATAATCCTCCAATTAGTACACACTAAACATACTCATCACATAGGTATAAGTCAGTGTGATACCTCCAAAAAATACATTCCGAACCCATGTGCATATATCAACGTGGGTATAATCGACAATACACCTCAAACAACATATATATATATATATATATACCTATGCCAAGATTATAAACAACGTAATACTTCCAACAAATTTTAATAGACACGAGTGTACACACAGCACAAATATAATCAACAAGATACCTCGCATAATACCAAGCACATGTACACATACCATAACACAGATTTAATCGACATGATACCTTCAATAATAAAAATCAGACACGTACACCTAACTACATAGCTATAATTCACAAGGAACCTCCAATCACCATATCGGAACATGTACACAAATACCTGCAAATGAACAGTCCACTACAAGACTCCTACAACACATAACAATCATATATACATGCAACATAGCTATGAATAATCAACATATTTTACCCAATCAACCTGACATTCTCTATGCTACCTTCTAAATTATCCAACTAGGTACATACAATCTAAAATGAAAGTCCACATGGAATATGATACATCGATCCTCTATAAACTGATCAAACTGACAATGGTATACGGCTAATTCAGTCCTTTCCCATGTCAGTACAAGTCATGTACCCAATGTGCTTAAGATATCCAACTAAGCACGAATAACCCAAAGATCAGCATTTTTATAAAATAGAGTAAGTCGCTCCCCTGCTGATCGGACCAACCAAAACAATGAATCGGTGATCGACTATCTAAATCTAACAAATATACGTTAATCCTCCGCAATCACTAAGGTATATCGATCTACGACTATCCAAGTCGACAAACGTAAATCAGTCTTCTACTGACCGATCTAACAAGAGTAAATCAATTATCTACTGATGAAATTAACTAAGATAAAATGGTATTCTACTGGCTAAGTCAACATGAATATGTAAATACCATCCACTACCCAGCTAATAATAGCAAAGGCTGGTATCTGTCTCCATCTCCTAACCAACTAGTAAAGAAAATAAATGAACTTTCTCTCATTTTCATGAAATAAGCATGCATCCAAAAATTTCATACATTTAACATAAAACCTTGCAACTTATAAAACTTTTCATATAATTGTTCAAGTATTTATTATGGTTATGATTACTCTTGACACTGCTAAGACTTCTATTTTCCCCCTCAAACATAACTTTTATATTTTACCCTTTATCATACTCATAAACTCCTAAACTTTACCCTTTCAACACTTTACCATAAGCTTCGACTCGAGCCCTTTCTAAACCATTCCTTATACAAATTCCCTCAAACATGTTGTCGAGCCTCTCAACTCGTTTAACATGACTTAACTACCCATGCAAACCCTAGGCCCATTTTTGACCCCAATCGACTCAAACCTTAAAAATTTTCTTCCCAACTTGAACCACGACTCAACTAGACCCCAATCCTAAGACCCTCCTGGACCACAACAAACTAACAACCAACCTACACACTGTCCATGCGCAGTCCTAGCCCTTTTTCTCTCAAATTGTGCACCCTAGGTGGAGAACAAGCCAATAGCCAAGCCCTCCATGGTTCCCTCAACTCCATACCATGCCCCCTCTCCTTCCTTCCCTTAACCTATGACCTCATGGAAAAAAAACCCTAGCCATGGGTTCAGTCACTTCCCTCTCTGTCCAGACCCCTCCAGCATACATAAAACACTTCTAGGACCACTAGACATCGTCCCCTTATTCCTTAATGGCAGCCTTGTCTTTAGCAATCTACAACAAATCTCAAACTTTGATAAAAACATCAAAACATTGTAAAAATACATCAAACGCTTATAAAACTTTAACATAATCATTTTGCATGCATAATTACATAAAACATACATAATATGGATTGAATGGTGAAAAAGAAAGATTTTTAAAAAAAATATCCATTTGCGTTTAAAATGCTCAAATTTCAAATACTGGTGAGAGGAGTCAGAGTGCACGATCGAGGGACGACTTAGTTTCACTTTGTTGGTCTCCGGTTGGCCGGCTAGAAGGGGGGTTGAATAGCCCTGCACAAATTACAAAAGAAACCCTTCTCGGACAATTAACTTAAATAATGAACACTTACGAAAAATAATTAAATGAATAGAAAAGAAAGATACTCCAGAATTTTTACTTGGTTATAACCGGAGAGGTTGTTAATCCAAGGAAATAAATCACACTACTTTCTCCTTCAGGCAGAGAAACCTCTTTACAGCAATTTACGCACAAAAATGAAGAAGCTAAACAAAGTGGAAAGTGTATACAAGTGTTGCTCAGTAATTCTTGTTGTTGTTTAGCTTCTTGACCAAAATTATATTTACAGCCTTAGTCGGGGCGCCTGAAAGGGTTCCAGACGCCTGGAACGGAATAAAACTTTATCTCCTTTGTAACGGTCAACATCCATGTCGACCGTGGATAAAAAGAGGTTCCAGGCATCCGGAATCGCTCTGGACGCTCAGACTGGTGTCGGTCCAAGCGCCCAGACCCTTAAAGTCAACAAGGTTGACTTTTTTCGGTCTGGGCTCTCTGCTCCGATGCTGCTCTCCTCGATACTGTAACGACCCGCCTTCTACTAACTAGGCTGTGAGGCCGATCATTACATTAGGCTAACTAATTCATGTGCGGAAAGCTGATCTGATGAAAATTTTTCTGAACTAATGAATATGCTTCTGTTAATCGCTAAACTATCTGAACTTAATGTTTAAACTACCCCTTGAATTGTTGTGGCCATTCTAGAAGGGGTGTTCTAGGTCTTGGCTATCACCTGGAGCTGAACTAAAGTGTTTTCAGCTAGTACTAGGCCTCTGATCGATCCACGGATCGATCCAGCGTGCTACTGTGCACGGAGACTAATTTGGATCGATCGGTTGATCGATCTAGGTTGGGCAATCGATCTAGTGATCGATTCAGGACCCTACTGTACGCGGAAACTAGCGTCTGGATCGATCGACTGATCGATCCAGACTGGCCAATCGATCCAGTGATCGATTCAAGAGCTCTCTGTTCTCGGGAGCGATTTCCCGATCGATCGAACGATCGATTCCCAAACTCTCTGTTCGCGACAGAATACGACTGGATCAATCGACTGATCGATCCAGAAGTTTACTGTTCACGGAACCAGACTCCCCAATCGATCCGCTGATCGATTGAAGTTTCTGATTTCGCAGCAAAGCTCTGATTTCAGCACTGTTTCGTGCCTAAATCACATATATAAGTTCTAAAATGGCTGGGAAACATTCTAACAACAAATATTTAGTATTCTAAGCATAGCCTAATGCATAGTTCACTAGTTCATGGCATTTAAACATACTAAAATGCGAAAACTAAACATAACAAGGTTCTAATAGTTAGACTTGCTAAATCCCTAAGATCTTCATTCCAAACTCCTTTTCCACACACACATCTTCGTTGCATTGTCCTCCAGCCTCCGCTAATCCATCTTTCCTTTACCTTTATCTACAGTATAAGGAAAAGAGTATCTGTAAGCTTGAGAGCTCAGTAAGAAACCATCTACCTCACTAAAACATGCATACGATGCAATTTATGTTTTTAAAGCATGCTATTTGAAATATATGCTGAACAGGTAAAAGCATAGCATGGCATACAAACAAACTAGTCATGGCAACAAGTGTTAACATAAGCTATCATATGGTATCAATAGAAAACTGAACTGATACAAACAAACTGAACTGAGCTAATTCTAAGCTAATGCTAAAGCTATACTGAATTCACATAACTATTTGTGAAGTTTTGAAAACTATTTTCATAAATAGATTAAAATAATAATCATGTTGTTGTTTGGGCCCGGCAACTGTACTTGCTATGTGCGCATCCCTAACTAGACCCGGGTTTGCAAGTCCCGAATTTAGTAGGGTTTACTAGGTTATCTAAACCTAAGGACAACTGTGGGAGCCCAACCCAATGGACATCTAGTCCAGTACAGTGCCACTGCTAAAATAAAATACTGGTTATAGCTAAATTTTCTTATCTTGTTATTTCTAGGTTATCTGAACCTAGAGCTAGGTTATCTGAACCTAGAGGCGACTGTGGGAGCCCACCCATTGGACCGTAGTCCCATATAAGATGTAGTAAAACTGCATATACTAAATAAATACTTCTATCGCATTTAGCTAACTATTAAAATGCCTAAGTCGCATTTTAATGGTGCTGAACATACTATCGGGCACTTGGCGTGCGCTGTTGCACACCCTATGTGCCACAAATCCATATACTACTAAACTAAAGCATGCAATCACACGAGAACTACTTATACTGCAGGTGAGGGGTTTCTTACATCCTGCGCTAGATTTCCTTACGATCTGATTGCTAGTTTTCCGGTGGAGACGATTCCCTCGACAATCCTCTTGCGTCTACGTGCTCTTCTCACGGAGAGGAACGCCCTCGTGCTAGAATTATCGCCGGAAGGTGTTCTTGGAGCCTTTGGAACGGAACCCTAGGTTCCTTGTGGTTGGCGCTGAGAGATGAGGGAGAAGGGAGGTTCGGTGGGATTAGGGTGAGGAGAAGAGGTAAGTCACGATAAAAATAAAACTCCTCACTTAATTCCCTATTTATATTAAGTGATAAATTCGGTCCAACTAAAATATAAATATAACTGATTCCCTTTCTTTTCAGCACGGCCCTGCTGGGTTCACTTGGTTACTAAAGCTATCTATAAGACATAGGCCCTCCTAGGTCTCGGGTTCAATTCCTGCGTAGGCTATTTTCTCTTCTATTTGTTTTTGCTACTTTCGCTACTCTAAAAATTTCATAAAAATATTCTAAAATTCCAAGAAATTCATAGAATATTTCTAAAATAATTTTGAGAATTTTTCGGGAGTTACAGGTACGGGTCTTCTGCTCCGGCTTCGCTCGCTTGGGTGATTTCGGCCAACCGAAATAAGGCTCACCCGAACCTAATTTCGGCCTTCTCCTCGAGCAGGCTCCCGCTCCAGCTTCTCATCCCTCGAATGTCGTGCATGTTCTTCTCGTCCACCGATGTACTCTTCCGCAGCTCTTCCCTCCCTTGGATGCACCGAGCCCGTTGGCTTCCTTCCCGTGTCATCCTTCTCGCTAGCCGTGTCTTCCGCTCGACTTCTTATGCTCCTAAGCTCCTGCACACTTAGACACAGGGATCAAAAACCAACAGGACCTAACTTAACTTGTTTGATCACATCAAAACAACTTTGGGGTTCCAACAATCTCCCCCGTTTTGATGTGAGCAACCTAAGTTAAGATAGGGTAAACATACATAAAGTTAAAACAATAAAGTGTAAAAATAAAAAATAATAATAATTTGAAAATCTATCTCCCCCTAAACTTAATCTTTTCCTTCTCCTCCTTTGATCACACGAAAATTGGGTACCAAGAAAAATCTAAGGGTAATAATATTTGAAAACTTTGAAAAAAATTGAAAATTATTTTGATATAAAAAAAATTTTGCAATAATTTTAGAAACTTAAAGTTTTGTAAGAAAAATTTTCTAAGTAAAAAAAAATCAAGAAAAAAAAATTCTAAGTTAAAAAAAAAAACTCTAAGTTAGACAACTTTGCAAAAAAAAAAATTTGAGAAATTTCCAAGTAAAAAAAATGTTTAAAAAACTTTTTAAAGCATGATCTAATTTTGATTTAATATTTTATCAGTTAGTCAATTAAATATTTTATTTCAATATTTGGCTTCCTGGCTGTGGCGAAGCACTAGGCCTTCTTGGTTATTGAATCATCAACCACAAAGCCTCAAAAAGAAATCAAATATTCAATGCACTTTCTAAAAGCCCTAAGTCTAATTAACTTTAATTTAGACAAGTTTTTGGAACCCAATATAGGTTCCTTCCAACTGAGTTAATTAGAAATTTCTTTCGTATATATTTCTTGAAAATTTTTCTAATTTATCCCTTGTGGTAATAAAAATACCAATTTAAACTATTAAATTTCCTACTACTTGTATTATATGAGCATACATGATTTTTCAAGTTCATTATTTCTTTTTACAAAATCTCATTTTCTAACTTTATTTTGTCAAATTCCTCTAATGGGTAAGATTTTGCTAGAATTAATTTTAAATTTTTAATTTCTTTTTCAAGTTTGCAACAATCTTGGGTTAATTATAATTTTACAAACTTAAACAACTTGTCAGGTGGGAGAGATCGTACCTGACTTACCTTGTCGATCTCACTGTCTGTAGCTCCCCCAGAACTGCTGTTGTCTTCCGATGTTGCTCCCCCTTCATCGATGCTCTCGATGCTCATTTCGGAAGAGCTTTCTTCATATTCCTCTTAATGACTTGCCATCAATGCAAGCCCAGAGAATGCCTCAACTTCCGATTCGGGCGACGTTTCATCCCACGTCGCCTTTAAAATCTTGTACTTGTTCGTTTGGACAGACTTCTTTACTTTGTCCTTATCCTTGTTCCTTAGCTTAGGCCAATTGTCCTTAACATGTCCTTCTTCGTTGCAGTGGTAACATCTGATCGTTCTTTTATTTCTACCCTGTGAATGATTAGTTTTTCTAGATTTAATTAATTTCTTAAATCGCCTTACCATCATTGTCGTTTCTTCGTCCTCAAGGATTCCGAGTCTTGTTCATCCAACCTTGCCTTAAAGGCAATATTGTGCATTGACTCCTTCGTATCTGCACATCTTGACTCATGGACTTCAAAAGTCGAAAATAATTCTTCTAAGGTAACAATTTCTAGATCCTTAGAGATATAGAAGGCATCTACTAGTGATGCCCATTTTGTATTCCTAGGGAATGCATTAAGAGCGTACTTTAGCGAATCTCGGTTGCTTACCATTTATCCGAGATTCGAAAGTCCGGTGATGAGCTCCTTAATCCTCGAGTAAAGGTGTGCAATCATTTCGCCTTCTTCAAATTGGAGGTTGTTGATCTGGTTACGAAGTAAATCCCATCTCGTAAGTTTCGCCTCCGAGGTTCCTTCATGAAGTTCCAGGAATTTTTCCCAGAGCTCCTTGGAGGACCCGTAAGCTCCGATCCGGTTGACTTCTTGTGACTGGAGGACGCTTAGCAGATGAAACTCTGCTTTGCCGTTTGCCACGAAGTCAACTTGTTCCTTCTTCGTCCATTGATATTTTTACTTGCCTTCAGGTGCTTCAAAACTGAATTCCATTATTAATAATAAATCAAAGTCTATTTTGAAAAATACCTCCATTTTCTTCTTCTAGCTGGTGAATTCCCCCTCGAACTTTGGTGGGAAGATGCTTGATTCAGCCATTTCGTGTGCTTCGTTTAACGGTTAGTCCTTCTGAAGCATCCTGGCTCTGATATCACTTATTGGTCCCCGGTTGGACAGCTAGAAAGGGGTTGAATAGCCCTACATAAATTAAAAAAGAAACCCTTCTCGGACAATTAACTTAAATAACGAGCATTTGCAAAAAATAATTAAATGAACAAAAAAGAAAGAGACTCCAGAATTTTTACTTGGTTACAACCGGGGAGGTTGTTAATCCAAGGAAATGAATCGCACTATTTTCTTCTTCAGGCGGAGAAGCCTCTTTACAACAATTTACGTACAAAAATGAAGAAGCTAAACAAAGTGAAAAGCATATACAAGTGTTACCTAGTAATTCTTGTTGTTGTTTAGCTTCTAGACCAAGACTGTATTTATAGCCTTGGTCGAAATGCCTAGAAGGGTTCCAGACACCTGGAAGGGGATAAAACTTTATCTCCTTCGCAACGGTCAACATCCACGTCGACCGTGGATAAAAGAGGTTCCGGGCACCCGGAATCGCTCCGGGCGCTTGGGCGCCCGGACTCTGCTCCAGTGCTACTCGCCTCAGTCTGGGTCTTCTGCTCTGGCTTCGCTTGCTTAGGTGATTTCGGCCAACCGAAATAAGGCTCACCCGAACCCAATTTCGGCCTTCTCCTCGAGCAGGCTTTCACTCTGGCTTCTCATCCCTCGAACGCCGCACACGTTCTTCTTGTCCACTAGTGTACTCTTCCACAGCTCTTCCGTCCCTTGGATGCACCGAGCTCATCGGCTCCCTTCCCGTGCTATCCTTCTCACTACCTACATTTTCTGCTCAACTTCCTATGCTCCTAAGCTGTAAAATACCGGAAGTAGGCGAATATTAATAAGGGAATTTTTCGGAATTTTTGGAAATTTTTCGGGAATTTTTCGGAGCTCGTACGGACGAGTTGACGGGGATAAAAACAGGGTCCGGAAAAGCCTGTTTAGGCTACCCCATTTAAGCGAGGAAAAGATTATATTTATATATATTTTCCTTTTATTTCCTTTATTTCTTTTTATTCACTTGTGTCGCCGAATTCCCTCATCTCATCCTCGCCGAGACCCCCGCGCGCCCCTCTTCTCTCTCCCGACGCCGCCCGATTCTCCTCCGAGCCCTAACCGCCGGGCCGGCGGTTTCTTCCTCGCCGCCCTTCCTTTTCTTCTCCACAGCAGCGACGTCGAGCACAGCCCAACGCCGACCACTGCGTGCCACAGCCGAGCCCTCTTCGCCGGGAGATCGGGTGTCAAGCCATGCCCTAGTTCCGGTCAACGCCTCCTCACCGGCAACTGAGTCCCTTTCACTTTCGGCTGCTACTTTTGCTGCCCTAGCCGAGGCCTTCTCACTTCTGTGTTGCCACCGCCCGAAGCCAGGCCGGCCGGCCAACGGCCAACGCCACTGCTTCTCCTACGAGGCTTCTTCCAGATTCAACGAGGGACGAACCTTTGAGACACCTCTCCTCTTCGGTATCAAGAGGAAGAGTTTTGTGTTCACCAAAACAGTACTTGGATCTAGTTCATTCTGGAGAAATTTCAGATTAGGGTAAGTTGTTTGAATTATGGGTGTGATCCTTGAGGAATTGGGTCTGATATTAATTTTGGTCGTGTTAATTGTGATTTAGGTTTATCTGTTTGGGATATTGGCAATTTAACTTTGCTCCGACTGTTGATTTACAGAAGCAACGTTTCCAATCAGATTTGGACAAGTTGTAGAGGTAATTTTTGTATATGTACTATATTTCATTTTTTGTTGTGGACTGGTTAGGGTGCCCTAATTCTACATAATCGTGATATGTGGTTTGAGTGAATTTGGGTTTTTATCATTTGTTGATGATTGATAGATAGGTTAATAACTAATGTTAACCTAGGTATACGTGTTGAATTAAGGAATGGATAAGATTATTAAATAGGTTTGGAGATTTTTATTTAGCTATATAGTTAAATACCTTATCTGTTTGATATCACAGGACTTTGACTCAAGACGGTGTCTCGACGAGGGATCTATTTTGGATACGACCTTTCTATTTTATCGGAGGCGGGTACTTTTGACTTTTTGTCTTTGATATGCTTAGTAATGGAATTAACATGTTGCATTAATTGTGTTTCTTATCTGTTTCGGTTAATCACTACCCAAATCTTGGTACGTGCTTGATTGATTGATTGATTTGCATCTCATGTATATTTTACCTATTTATACATGCTTATAGGGGGTAGTGATATACCATGCTTGACCATGTTCAGGACCTAAGTTTTTATACCTTCTGTGTACCTTTGATTCAATATGATTCGTTGACCTAGGGTGCACTTTTCTATATATATGGATTAGGTCAGGATGTTTATATGGTTATTGCCATGCATCATTTGCATGATTGCATGCTGTGCGATAGTCCGCTCCATTATTGCTGAGCACATCGCCAGTTACATGGATCTGCACACACCGCCACTCATGGGTTAGTGGTCGATTCAGGTAGAGTGTGTTGCAGCAGGGACTCGCTGGTCCGCTCATGGGTAGTGTGACACAACGTGTTATCCTACAGGATTCCTCCCGTCATCGTGTACCGGGAGTTGAGCATTGTGCTCCCCATCTATGATTTGGGGTAGGAGGATAGGTGTACTCCGACAGCATCCCGTCCACTCGGTCACTCATCGGGAGTAGTGACGACAGAGTGTGCGGTTGTCACCCTACCCACTCGGCCTCACTTTTGTATGAGATGATCGACCGGCGTCGGGGTGAGACGCATCATTGGCATCATATGCATGATGCATTTATTGCTTGTGTTTGTGGTTGCTGCATTTATATGCCGCATATTGTTTGGATACCTATGTTTGACATGCATACAGTGATTCCTATACCACTCGGACTGCTTGACCTTATACTCGGGACCTGGTTAGTACAACATTCTCCTGTTTACTTCGGATGCATTTTATCTTTCTTATCGTGAGACCGCATGATTAGTGCTAGGTGTTGTTTCTTTACTTTGCATATCAATTGTACCTGCCGAGTGTTGGACTCACCCCGCTCCATTGTTGTTATTTTCAGGTTGATGCTGTGGAGGGAGTTCCATCGCTAGTCCCCACCGCACGTAGTGCTACCTCCTGGGTTTTGAGTTGTTGTTTCATTCTAGCTTTTCGCCATCGGACTTTGTGTTAGTTTTGTTTTGGACTTACATATGGATATTGTATGGAATCTTTCCGTTGGATGGACTTTTAGTATGATTTGGATTTACTCTACTACATACCTGGACGGCTAAGAGGTAAGAAAAATCGGATTTGGGCTTTACGAGTGTAGTTGAGTAGGGTTGATTTTAGTCGAGTATTACTATGTTGTTTATTTTATTAATTGCGGGTGTGAAATGAGGTCAATACATATATAAACTGCGTGGAGATTGATTTTATTTATCGTTGTTATTCCAGCCGGGTCGAGGTATTTGTGAGATGTAGAAAGTTTCGATTGTCCACCGACAGGAGATGTCAAATTTTCTGACAGGACTCCTCCGGGCGTGACAATTTAGTGGTATCGAGCACGCTTTACGATCTTTTGTTTCAGATTTTGATTTTCGGATTTATCCGATACAATTTATTTGGTATCGGAGCGGTTATGATACCGCTTTGGGTGTTCTCGAGATTTATCGGATACCTGTTGTTATTCGGGATATTTGGGTTAGCCAGTTTGCGAAACGGGCATTTTCGATTTCGATATGGTTATGTTTCGATTTCCGTTTTGATTTATTTGGATTTCCGCGATATGTATGTTCGGAATTTTGAGGTCAAATTGGGACCTGGACAGCGAACATCTCCGACAGCAAATACGTATGTTGTTATTTTATGGTTGTTATATTGGTATTGATATCGTAATTTAATTTAATGAGCGATCACTCGTATTGCTGCGAGACGTGGTGCTGGACGACCACGTACGAGGACCACAGGATCTCTGGATATGCCAGAGATGCCCACTGTTAGTGAGCGCAGACTCGGGATGCAGCGGGAACATCGGGCTCTCAAATCCCGATAGCTCCTGTAGAGATACCTACTTTGGCCACACCGACGGTATCCACGCCTACCCCTGCTTACTGCACCATCGGGGTACCATTGGTGTACCCGACATCCGCCTCCAACACAGCCTCACGACGATTCAAGGCCACCACCACTTGGATCTACAAAGTATCCTATACCGGGCACCCCAAAGGCCTCACAGAAAGCAATGCACACATCCTACTTTTTCCCACTGCACTCCATTGCCACCACTTTTGTTCCCTGTGCAAGACCACCGACGCTTATGCTCCGTATATACAGAGCATCGGAGTTCCTACTCCGGTTTATTCCGCAGTACCACCAGTATCGCCCAAGAGCTCGCCAGCCTCGCACCGGTCCCACGCTTCATCGATATTGCCGCACGAGCTAGGATTCCAGCCTGCCGAGTCGATGAAGACTCGCTTCACTCTTTTCCGCAGAGATCTCGATCCGAGTATGGCTCTGTCATGGATAGAGACTATGGAGCGACTTTCTTCTATATGGCTTGCTCCGAGTGGGAAGAGCTGGCCGCCTATCATTTACGGGATGAAGCTAATGCCCGGTGGGTTACTCAGCGTTCTAGTATTGGTGAGCGCAACGTCACATGGACCAGGTTTAGAGAGGCTTTTGAGAGCCGCTTTTCCACCGCCTTATCGATGGCTCGCCGATGTGATTTTATGAGTCCGAGGCATAATCGCCGATGATCGAGTATAATATCAATTCCTCCGGTTGGCTTTTGTCCAGAGTTAGTCATGAGGACGGAACTCGCATGATGCGCTTTATACAAGGATTGGATGGTTATCTGCATGTACACCTTGCCGGATTAGGGATTACATCTTACTCGATGCATTGAATCGAGCTTTGATGATAGAGTTAACTCGGCAGACAGCATCCGGACAGAAAAGAAAGCATACGGGTCGACATCGTAGGTGTCCAGCAGACACGAGCGATGTGACAACCTCGAGTAGTCGCAGACGGTCGTGGTACTGGGCGCCTGTAGGCCTCGTAAATCGTGGCGGTCTTCTTCGTGACGCCCCGATTTTCTCAGCAGAACCGGCAACCACCTTCCGGTGATACTCATTGTTTCAGATGTGGATCCAGAGATCACCTCACCCCAGCTTGCTCTCTGGGACAGTCAGTTTGCTTTTATTGCAAACTGCCGGGGCACCAGAGCCGAGATTGTCAGCTGAAGGCTCAGCACACGGCTTCCAGAGGGTCAGGTCAGAGGGGACAGTCTAGTCAGTCAGGGGCATATCGAGGAGGGCAGAAAGCCCAATCTTCACAGCGTCAGCAGGGAGCAGCTCCCTCCGCAGCAGCATTTGGCATGCTTGGACAGGAGTACTCCAGTGCTTCTGTAGCACCCCAGAGTTTTGCTCCAGGACCTTATTATCCGACTCAGGGGCAGTATCAGACTCAGTCCCAGCCAGCTGCACAGTATCAGTCACCATCCTCTCAGTCTTATCTGGCACATAGTCCAGCAGCGCCTCAGTGGCAGGCTTCTACCCAGCCGCAGCAGCCGCTGGCAGTGTTACCACCTCCTCCTCCGCCAGAGACTGGTCGTGTTCATGCGATTACCAGAGAGGATGCTCAGCGGGCCGACGGATCCGTTTTCCGCGGTACGATTTCTATTTATGCATTTACTGCTGATATTTTGATTGATACTGGTAGTTCACATTCTTTTATATCCCGTACCTTTATGCGGGAGATTGGTAGATTACCTACTGTTAGGTTACGGCGATTGACTGTCTCCCTACCGTCCGGTGATACTTTAGAAGTCACCCAGGAGATCAGAGGTTGCCCGTTAGACTTTGGCAACATGATACTTACGGTAGATCTTCTAGTATTGGAGATGATCGAGTTTGATGTCATACTTGGCATGGATTGGCTGTCAGTTTATCATGCTACCGTTGATTGCCAGACGAGGGTGGTCACCTTCCCGAACCAACCTCGTGGAGTTTCACCGCATCGAGACGACGCATCTCGATTATTTCGCGATGCACGTCGCACGCCCTCATGGCCGCCATGGTGTCGTTGATCGATTGAGGATGAGTAGTTCGCAGCCTCCGACGCTCTGCTGTCCGGAATACCGGATGTATTTCCGAGGAGTGCCAGTTTGCCTCCCGAAGGCCGGAGTTCGCTATTGAGTCGATTCCGGAACCGCGACATCGAAAGCTCCGTATCGTATGGCACCAAAAGAGTTGAACGAGCTGAAGGTTCAACCCAGGAGCTTTTAGACAGAGGATTCATTCGCCCTAGTGTTTCACCATGGGGTTCTCCAGTTCTATTTGTCAAGAAGAAAGATGGCACCATGAGGTTATGTATTGACTACAGGCAGCTGAATGCAATGACCGTCAGAAATAAATATCCATTACCACGGATTGAGGATTTGTTTGATCAGCTCAGAGGTACATCAGTGTATTCTAAGATTGATCTGCGATTCGGATATCATCATCTGAGGGTCAGAGACTCAGATATTCAGAAGATAGCTTTCCGTACCAGATACGGTCATTATGAGTTTTTGGTAATGCCATTTGGGCTTACCAATGCTCCAGCGGTGTTTATGGACTTGATGAACCGCATATTTCTGGAGTATCTGGATCAGTTTGTTATCATTTTCGTTGATGACATATTGGTCTACTCTCGTTCTGAGGAGGAGCATGCACAGCATCTTCGCACAGTCTTGGAGATTCTTCGACGACATCAGCTGTACGCAAAGTTCAGCAAGTGTGCATTCTAGCTATCCTCAGTCGGTTTTCTGGAACATATGGTCTCTAACAGAGGTATTTCAGTAGACCCTCAGAAGATCGAGGCTGTCACCAGTTGGGAGCAGCCGAAGTCAGTTCAGGAGATCCGCAGTTTTCTGGGATTGGCCGGATATTACCGACGTTTTGTCGAGGGCTTCTCGCGTATTGCTATGCCACTGACACGTCTTACCCGGAAAGGCATGAAGTTCGTATGGTCCGAGGATTGCAAGACCAGCTTCCAGGAGCTGAAGCAGAGATTAGTGTCGGCTCCAGTTTTGGTTTTACCTTCTGGAGATGATGGATTTGTACTTTACACCGACGCATCTCTACAGGGTTTGGGCGTTGTTCTGATGCAGCACGGCAGAGTAGTCTCTTATGCTTCTCGTCAGTTGAAGGAGCATGAGAAGAACTACCCAGTTCATGACTTGGAGTTAGCTGCCATCATCTTTGCTCTGAAGCTTTGGCGTCATCATTTATACGGTGTCACATTTGAGATTCTCACTGATCATAAGAGTCTCAAATATATTTTCACTCAGAAGGAGCTAAATCTCCGACAGAGGAGATGGATGGAGTTCCTGAAGGACTACGATTGTACCATTAGCTACCACCCAGGGAAAGCTAATGTGGTTGCAGATGCACTCAGCAGGAAGTCCAAAGGGACTTTGGCTTGCCACCGATTCAACGGACTTGATTCTGAGTTTCTGGAGTTAGATCTTGAGGACGGACAGAGCAAGGTATTCTTGTTACCATGGTTGCTCAGCCGATCGGGACAAGGATCCGAGAGGCACAGGCCGATGATCAAGATTTGTAGTCAGATAGCTTCCGGACAGCACACCGAGTTTACACGAGACGAGGAGGGTATCATATACTTCCGAGGCAGATTATGCGCACCTCGGTCTCATCCGGTCTTACAGGAGTTACTTCAGGCACACCGTTTTCGATTTGCGATCCATCCAGCGGAACCCGTATCGAGACTTGAGGCGTTCCTATTGGTGGAACGGCATGAAGAAAGACATCGCGGATTTCATAGCTAGGTGTCTTGTTTGTCAGCAGGTGAAGGCTGAGCACCAGAGACCTGCAGGGTTACTTCAGCGGATTCCTATTCCTGAGTGGAAGTGGGATCACATTACCATGGACTTTGTGGTAGGGTTGCCGAGGACACGACGAGGTCATGACGCGATTTGGGTAATCGTTGATCGATTAACCAAATCCGCGCACTTTTTAGCGATTCGGAGGACTGATCCCCTGGATCGATTAGCAGATTTGTATTGTCGAGAGATTATCAGACTACATGGTGTTCCGTTGAGTATCATTTCGGATAGAGATCCACGGTTTACGTCTCGTTTCTGGCAGAGTCTGCAGCAGGCCTTGGGCACACAGCTCCGTTTCAGTACAGCTTTCCATCCGCAGACATATGGATAGTCAGAGCGGACCATTCAGACTTTGGAGGACCTGCTGAGGTCGTGTGTTATGGATTTCGGAGGCAGTTGGGAGGACCATCTGTCGTTGGTAGAGTTTGCCTACAACAACAGCTTCCATTCGGCTATCCAGATGGCACCGTTTGAGGCGTTGTATGGTAGACCTTGTCGGACACCCGTCCTCTAGGATGAGGTTGGAGAGGCCCAACTGTTGGGACCTCATAGAGTTCAGCAGGATGCAGAGTTGGTCCGTACTATCAGACGGAGGATGTCAGAGGCGCACGACCGTCAGAAGAGCTATGCTGATCGAAGACGCAAACCACTAGAGTTCTCTGTTGGCGACCATGTATTTCTACGAGTTTCACCCACGAAAGGGGTGAAGAGATTTGGCCTCAGAGGTAAGCTAGCTCCGAGGTATATTGGTCCTTTCGAGATCTTGGAGAGGATCGGAGTAGTAGCTTACCGATTGGCACTACCACCGTCCCTGTCAGGCGTCCATGATGTATTTCACGTATCTATGCTGAGAAGATACGTACCTGACCCGACACATGTGCTGGCAGATATTCCAGTTCCAATTCAGCCTGACATTACGTATGAGGAGGTTCCGGTACGGATTCTCGACCGGAAAGAGCATCAATTGCGGAACAAGACTATCTGGCTGGTTAAAGTCGGATGGCAGCATCACACAGACGAGGAGGCTACTTGGGAGCTCGAGGACACTATCCGAGCTCGATATCCCCATCTTTTCACTTGAGGTATGTGATTTATTTACCGTTCAGCATTTATACTCTATAACTGTTGTTAGTACTTGCTGATGGTAGATAATGAAATTTGGGGACCAAATTTTTATTAGAGGGGGAGAATGTAAAATACCGGAAGTAGGCGAATATTAATAAGGGAATTTTCCGGAATTTTTGGAAATTTTTCGGGAATTTTTCGGAGCTCGTACGGACGAGTTGACGGGGATAAAAACGGGGTCCGGAAAAGCCTGTTTAGGCTACCCAATTTAAGCGAGGAAAAGATTATATTTATATATATTTTCCTTTTATTTCCTTTATTTCTTTTTATTCACTTGTGTCGCCGAATTCCCTCATCTCATCCTCGCCGAGACCCCCGCGCGCCCCTCTTCTCTCTCCCGACGCCGCCCGATTCTCCTCCGAGCCCTAACCGCCGGGCCGGCGGTTTCTTCCTCGCTGCCCTTCCTTTTCTTCTCCACAGCAGCGACGTCGAGCACAGCCCAACGCCGACCACTGCGTGCCACAGCCGAGCCCTCTTCGCCGGGAGATCGGGTGTCAAGCCATGCCCTAGTTCCGGTCAACGCCTCCTCACCGGCAACTGAGTCCCTTTCACTTTCGGCTGCTACTTTTGCTGCCCTAGCCGACGCCTTCTCACTTCTGTGTTGCCACCGCCCGAAGCCAGGCCGGCCGGCCAACGGCCAACGCCACTGCTTCTCCTACGAGGCTTCTTCCAGATTCAACGAGGGACGAACCTTTGAGACACCTCTCCTCTTCGGTATCAAGAGGAAGAGTTTTGTGTTCACCAAAACAGTACTTGGATCTGGTTCATTCTGGAGAAATTTCAGATTAGGGTAAGTTGTTTGAATTATGGGTGTGATCCTTGAGGAATTGGGTCTGATATTAATTTTGGTCGTGTTAATTGTGATTTAGGTTTATCTGTTTGGGATATTGGCAATTTAACTTTGCTCCGACTGTTGATTTACAGAAGCAACGTTTCCAATCAGATTTGGACAAGTTGTAGAGGTAATTTTTGTATATGTACTATATTTCATTTTTTGTTGTGGACTGGTTAGGGTGCCCTAATTCTACATAATCGTGATATGTGGTTTGAGTGAATTTGGGTTT
Source organism: Zingiber officinale (assembly GCF_018446385.1). Classification (NCBI taxonomy): domain Eukaryota; kingdom Viridiplantae; phylum Streptophyta; class Magnoliopsida; order Zingiberales; family Zingiberaceae; genus Zingiber; species Zingiber officinale. The sequence continues at coordinate 110,664,967 of NC_055993.1, read as the reverse complement.
TTATCATTTGTTGATGATTGATAGATAGGTTAATAACTAATGTTAACCTAGGTATACGTGTTGAATTAAGGAATGGATAAGATTATTAAATAGGTTTGGAGATTTTTATTTAGCTATATAGCTAAATACCTTATCTGTTTGATATCACAGGACTTTGACTCGAGACGGTGTCTCGACGAGGGATCTATTTTGGATACGACCTTTCTATTTTATCGGAGGCGGGTACTTTTGACTTTTTATCTTTGATATGCTTAATAATGGAATTAACATGTTGCATTAATTGTGTTTCTTATCTGTTTCGGTTAATCACTACCCAAATCTTGGTACGTGCTTGATTGATTGATTGATTTGCATCTCATGTATATTTTACCTATTTATACATGCTTATAGGGGGTAGTGATATACCATGCTTGACCATGTTCAGGACCTAAGTTTTTATATCTTCTGTGTACCTTTGATTCAATATGATTCGTTGACCTAGGGTGCACTTTTCTATATATATGGATTAGGTCAGGATGTTTATATGGTTATTGCCATGCATCATTTGCATGCTGAGCGATTGACAACTCCATTATTGTTGAGCTCATTGCCAGTTACATGGATCTGCACACACAACCACTCATGCGTTAGTGGTATATCAGGCAGGGTGTGTGGCAGTTTGCTCTATCAGTGCTCCGCTGGTCCACTCATGGGTAACATGACGTAGCGTGGTAGCACGACAGGGGTCCCTCCTCTGGATTGTCTCAAGGAGATGAGAGCATTGAGCTCCCCCACTTATGATTTGGGGTAGAAGGATAGGTGTACTCCGACAGCATCCTATCCACTCGGTCACTTATCAGGAGTAGTGATGGTAGAGTGCACAGTTGTCATAGCCCTACCCACTCGGTCTCACCATCGTGTGTGAGATGGCTGACTGGCGTCATGGATGACCATGTCATTTGCATCATATGTATGATGCATTTATTGCTTGTGTTTGTGGTTGCTGCATTTATATGCTGCATATTGTTTGGATACCTATGTTTGACATGCATACAGGATTCCTATACCACTCGGACTGTTTGACCTTATACTCAGGACCTGGTTAGTACAACATTCTCCTGTTTACTTCAGATGCATTTTTATCTTTCTTATCAGGAGACTGTACGCATGATTAGTGCTAGGTGTTGTTTCTTTACTTTGCATATCAATTGTACCTGCTGAGTGTTGGACTCACCCCGCCTCCATTGTTGTTATTTTCAGGTTGATGCTGTCAGGAGGGAGTTCCAGTCGCTAGTCCCCACTGCACGTAGTGCTACTCCGCTGCTGGTTTTTGAGTTGTTGTTTCATTCTAGCTTTTCGCTATCAGACTTTGTGTTAGTTTTGTTTTGGACTTACATATGGATATTGTATGGAATCTTTCCGTTGGATGGACTTTTAGTATGATTTGGATTTACTCTACTACATGCCTGCCTGGACGGCAGAAGAGGTAAGAAAAATCGGATTTGGGCTTTACGAGTGTAGTTGAGTAGGGTTGATTTCGAGTCAGAGTATTACTATGTTGTTTATTTTTATTAACTGCGTGGTTGTGACAGCCAGAGGCTGAATACATATATAAACTGCGTGGAGATTGATTTTATTTACTGTTGTTATTCCAGCCGCCTGTGGCTGAGGTATTTGTGAGATGTAGAAAAGTTTCAGATTGTCCACCGTACAGGGGAGATGCTGCCGAAATTTTCTCGGATAGGGACTCCTCTAGGGCGTGACATAAGCTCCTGCACACTTAGACATAGGGATCAAAAACCAACAGGACCTAACTTAACTTATTTGATCACATCAAAACAACCTTAGGGTTCCAACACACTTTTCCTCTTCTAAAAATCACATTTTTCTCACTTATTTGCTGCTATATTCCACGACTGTAGGCTCTTTAGGAACCCTAGGTATGATGGTGAGATTTTCAAAAATAATACCAAAAGGAGACTAGAGTTTTGGGTATTTGAACTTAGGGTTAATTAAGCCTACTAATCTTAGTTAATTAGACTCAATTAAAGTCAAATACAACCTGCATAAAATGTTAATAATATTAAAGTTTTCAAAACTATTTGACTAGTCTACGAGAAGTCACTTAATTTGTCGAAAATTGGTTCTTAAAATAAAATAAGCATTGATTCGTAATTAAATAGAAAACCTATACATTTTTAGAAAATTTCATACCTAAATAAACATATTTTTGAGCATTAAAATAAATATTTATTTAAATTAGTTAAGCACATTTAAATTTTTCATGCATATGGTTTACGTAGACTTCTTTTTAAAAAAAAATGTTGGCGGCGGTACATTTGTTAGCTAGAGCCCTAGAGCCAATCATTTGATGATTGTATTTTGGACTTGTTGTATCATATTCTATATAAATAAAGGCATTTGGTTTTTGGTTATTATACTTACTTGTATTGGTGCCAAATAAACTAAGTATAATAACGTCCTTGAGTAGACGGTTCTCACTTATATCAATCGGTTAGTTGAACCGATAGTGAGATGATATAGGGAACACTACTCTTAATCATTCCTAGTCGAGTATTAACATTCAGGGACAATGTTAATGCAATAAGACTAGCATGTAGGTTAACTCGATGACTTGATCTCACAAGTCATGGATATGGAGATATCAAGTTGACACATGGGTATGCATTGGAGAATGTATACTGAATGACCCGCCATGAGAAAGTATCATGGATCGTTATATGAGTGTCATATACTTTCTCATGTGACTATTAGTATGACTATTGGTCCTTAGACCTGAAGTCACCATGGTTCCCTACATAAGGAGTTATGTACTTTGGTTTCGTCAAACGTCACCCGTAACTGGGTGGACTATAAAGGCGATTACTGGGTATATAACGAATTATGCAGAGGAATGTGAGTGATGTAGATGGGATCTATCCCTCCCATATGACGGGAGTGACATCGGTATTCTTGATAGAGTTAGACCACGAAGTGCATGGCCATGCCCAAATGAGTCAACATGAGATGTTGAGCTCATTTGATCGAGTGAGTCTACTTGGAGTTCAAGATTTAGATTGATTAGAGGATGACATGGTCTATGCCTCACATTGATCAATCTAGATGTCTAGGATAGAAGGACAATGTCACATATTGTGAGGAGTCACAATTAGTAGTCACAAGGTGATGTTGGATCTCAACATTCTTGTAACTTGGGTAGCAATGATTTATTGCTAGATGCCGCTCATTGCTTATGTTTCTAAAGGAGTTTAGAAACATTGGCAACGTTACAAGAACCTATTGGGTCACACACAAAGAACAAGTGGATGGAGATTGAGTTCATATGATGAACCAATTGGATTAGGTTCATATGATGCACCAAAGATTGGATTTGGATTAATTCAAATTAGAATATTGAGTTAGACTCAATTAGATTCAATTGTTGAATGAGTCTAATTTAAATTTGATTCATTGAGTCAATTTATATTAATGAATTGAGATTCATTAAATTAAAATTGACTTGAACCAAATGTTGGTTTTAACTCAATAAGGAAGAGAATTGGTCAATTTTGACTTGACCAAATGGAAGTTGAAACATCAAGTTTGACTTGATGTATTGCCACATCATGAAGGTTGACTCATCCTACATGGCATGACTAACCTTGCCACATCATCTCCACCTCATCATGGTGTGCCACCTCATCATGGTGTGCCACCTCATGGAGGTTACACACCATTCCATTTAATGTGGCCGGCCACATTAATGAGGGGAGTTACATGTGTGTGGCCGGCCACACTAATGTGTGTGGAGGTTTTCATTTTGTGAAATTCAAGTGGTGTTGAATGCATCTTCTTCCTTAGCTCTCTTCCTCCTCCTTCTCCTCTTCTTGGCCGAGAGTTTCAAGCAAGGTGAAGAGGAATATGTTGAGTTCCAAGAGAAAGGGTGAAGTGAAGGTCACAAAGGAGGGTACCTAGAGGAGTATGTGAGATTTCTTTTTCTTTCTCTCCTTTCTCCCCTTTTAAATCCTAGCCGAGAGCCCTAGAAAGTGCTAACACACTTGTGGTGCTCTTCTTCTCCATCCTTGAGTGTTAGAGAACACTTCTTGTTCGTGTGGATATCACTAGAGAGTTGTCTACGTTGACAACTTCAAGATCCGGCGTACCTTGGACTTGCGGGATTTGCGAGGGCACGCTTCAAAGGTATAAAATATTTTTCCCTTTGTAGATCTACTGTAGATCAAAGTTTAAAACTCATACTCGTATTTTCGAAAGTTTTTCTTCGCACAAGATCCAGTGGTATGGGTGATTCGGGGTTTCCGCGACGCGAAAAGCGATTTTCGCGGCCCGAAAAACCCAACAACATTGATACTTGGTACAAGGTTGTTGTAGAAGGTGAGGAAGATCTAATGGGAGAAATCTCGTGGAGCTTTATGCATCTGATGGACTAGAGGCCTAATCTAATGTAGAATCTAGGGTTGAATGAAAGATGGACTTAGAGGCAAGGAGGATTAGATGGCATGGAACAAGCTTGGGGAGCTTGGTGTATTTGATAGACTCTATGGTGAGAAAGACTCTGGTGAGGCGAATTGTAGAGGTTGAAGACCTATATATAGGTATGAAAGCATGAGATATCACATAAAAAATTTAATCATAGAGGGTTGTTTTTTGAGGCAACATCATTGGGGATGATATCTTTATTTAGGTAGGGATACATTACCTAGTTGCCTGGTTTAAAGAATTTGATTGGAGCACTATTTGTTCCTAGTTGTAGTATACTACTTAGCTTGGTCCTTCAGTTTTATGTTTACTTATAAAGAGGTATGATGAGCAAAGGAAAAAAACCATCAATCGGATTAAGTCGACTTAAAGGTGAACCTATCCAATTAGAGTAGTTCAATTGACAAGTGAGTCGAGTAAATGCAGGGGTTTAATGAAAAAAATGGCTATGTTCAATCAACACTTGACTAGAGGTTCAATCAAGTTATATTGAGTCTTAACTAGTCAATTGGATAGGTTTGTCAATCAACAACCAATATAGACATTAGTTGTTCAATAGCTGTATATATTTGTATCCATTGATTGGGGGTTATTCACCCCTCCTTTAGCCTCACTATAAACAATAAGGGTATCAAATATCAGATACTCCCGAAGGGCTAACTACTAAAGAGTATATTCTTACATTCAAGCAATGCTGATGCAAGAGGGATATAGCATTATACGACCATCATTTTCTAACAAGGCAAACTTTTTCTATTAGAAAGGTAAGATGGAATAATATTTGATGACATAAAAAATTGGTTCATCATGAAGGAAGGATTCGAGATGCCTATGGATAAATTCGAAGAAATACCAAGTCTAACAAGTGGACTAATGAGATGAAAAAGAATGCAAAAGCTTCAATGATTCTAATCTGGACTATCGTCGGAGCAACTTAATAAGGTTGGTATTTTCAAGAGCACAAAGGAGTTCTAGAAGAAGTTCATAGAGCTTCAAGAAAGTGCATATGGCTCTTGTATTGCAAAATATGATTTACTAATGAACTAGATGTGGAATTTTGCAATGAGAGAAGGTAAATCCATAAGCCAAATGCATGGGGCATTTAAGGAGACTCTCAATGGCTTACACGCAATAGGAGAAAGAACCAAGAATCAAGACCTTCTAAGGTGTGCATTAACAACCTTCCCTCAAACATCACTTTAGTCATCCATGGTGAATGTATACAAAGTAGCTTGGGACCTCTCAATTGTTAGGTTAGATATGTTGGTACTCCAAAATAATTTTGATGTGATCAAACAAGTTAAATTAGATCCTGTTGTGTTTAACCCTATGTCTAAGTGTGCAGGAACTTAGGAGCACAGGACGTTAAGCAAAAGACACAGCTAGCGAGAAGGACGACACGGGAGAGAGCCGACGGATTCGGTGCGTGATGTGCGTAGATTATATATACTTGTTTAGCATGTTTTGACGCACATTACTATATTTTACGCATGTTTTATCTATGAATTTCCATACTCCTTGCTTGCTTTTAGCATATTTACTCTTCTTTATTCGGAGATCTGCTCTTGTGTATTTTTCTTCTACAGGAGTCAAATTTGGAGAAGAAATGAACAAACGGAGGAAAACGACACCAGTCATGAGTGCCACACGGCCATGCCAAAGGAAAATGGCCTTGGCCGTGTGGAGCTGACAAGGTCGTGTAGCTTCAGCAAAGGAGGAGAACGACATGGCCGTGTGAGAGACACACGACCATGTAACTTTTGAAGCCAACCAGAACAGGCCAAGCATGACATGGCCGTGTGTGCCACACGACCGTGTGACACTTCCAGAGACAGAGACTGGCTAGGCCGTGTGGATCTACACAGTCATGCAAGCTAGCCAAGACAAGGCATGGCACGGCCGTGTGAGAGTCACATGGTCATGTGGCCCTGGCCGAGAAGGAAGTAGGCAAGGTCATGTGAGATTCACATGGCCGTGCCACGAGTCGTGTGGCGCCCAAACACCCTCTTCTATATAAAGGGGCCTTCTCCTCTTTGAAAGGGGGAGGCTCTCCCTTTGGGGAGATCCAATTCTTGAGGCTTTCCTCCACATCTTGCCAGTGATCAAGAGACGTTTCCATCCAAGATTCAACTCCGGTAGCAAGGATTGGTTCTGAAGATCACTCGTCGTTTTTAGATAAGCATTTTTTTTCTATCATCTTGATTTGGATCGAAATATTTACGATCTTCTTGTCTTCGATTCTTTTCTTTTGTATCATGGAGTAAATCTCCTTGTTCTAGGATGGAGGGAGTATTTGTGATGTGAACTGATGTAAGATTTCAAGGATTTGTCATCTTCTTGTTTCAATGACATTGTTATGTTTTGTATCAATTCAATATTGAGTGGATTGTTGTGTTTTGAATCTAATTACCATTCTTGATTGATTGTTTGTGTTTCTTGTGGAATTTTGTAGAGTAATTCTCTAGATTATATGACCAAGGGGCGTCGTGACAGGGTTGCCCCGTTAACGGACATTTAAGGGATCATCTTGAAGGGTGAAGCAAGAACCTACAAAGAAGTGGGATAGATAGATGAACTGAATTCTATATCTTGATGTAAATTGATTAGCGAAGCATTTCTATGTTGTATGATCGAGGGGTGTCGTGATAGGGCTACCCCGCTAACGGACTTCATAGGAGTCATAACTATTTGATTGCTTTAGGTGTAGATAAGAGTCCCTTGACCGGTGTTTTCTGCAGGAAATAACCGGTGATTTCTTACAAATACATTACAATTGAGGATAAGGATTGGTAGATCGTATTACATTGATGAGTATCACAAAGAAACCAAAACTCCTAGAACCTTCATTAAACCTAGTTTTCTGCATTTACCTTTTATTTTTATTTTCTAATTGGTACTTAGATCATATAATTCTTTGATCGATTATTTAGCTAATTTGCTTTGAGACATCTTTAGTGGTTATAACCAGTCCCTGTGGATTCGATATTCTTTTATTACTGACAATGTAACCGTACACTTACGGTGACGTAACAGTACGTCTAACAGACGAGGTGCTGCGGAAGAGTATGTGAGCGGACGAGAAGGAGGCGCGCGACGTTTCCGAGGGACAAGAAGCTGGAGCGGAAACTTACTCGAGAAGGCTGGAAGTTGGGTTCGGGTGAGCCCTATTCCAGATGGTTAAATCACCCAAGCGAGCGAAGCCGGAGTGGAAGACCGGGACCGAAGCAAGCGAAGCCAAAGCTGGAGGCCCGGAGAGAAAGTCAACAAAAGGTTGGAATTCACCTTCGGGGTGCTAGGAACTATTCCGGGCGCCCGGAGCCGTCCAAAGCGCCCGAAACCATTCCGGGAGCCCGTAGCAGTCCAGGGCGCTCGGAACCATTCTGGGCGCCCGGAACCTAAGTTTTATCACTTTCGACGTGACCTTTGATCGGCGCATCGAGGATAAGATTTTATCCCATTCTAGGCGCCTGGAACACTTCCAGGCACCCCGAGTAGGGCTATATAAGCAGTCATGTTCCCAGAAGCTCAGTACAATGAGAAATACAAAGAAACAACACTTGTATGCTCTTAGTTTTTTGTTTAGCTTCTTTTCTATGCGTTCATTGCTGTAAGAGGTTTTTCCGCCTAGAGGAAATTTTTTAGTGCACTTTTTCACCTTGGATTAACAACATCCCCAGTTGTAACCAAGTAATTCGCGATGCCTCTTTCTTTTCAGTTTCTTTATTATTCTTTTATGCAAGTGTTTATTTTATTTAAGTTATAAGCTGAGAATGGTTTTTTGTCTTGATTTATGCAGGGGCTATTCACCCCCCTTCTAGCCACCCGCCAAAGGTCCTAATAAGTAGTATCGGAGCAAGGACGCTTCAGGAGGACTAACCGTCGAATGAAGCACACGAGATGACCGGACCGAGCATCTACCCACCAAAGTTCGAGTGGCAGTTCGCGAGCTAGAAAAATAAGGTGGAGGTATTCTTTAAAATATTTTTGAATTGTTTTTAATAATGAAATTTAGTTTTGTAGCACCTAAAGGTAAGGTAGAATAGTAGTGGACGAAGAAGGAGTAGGTCGACTTCGTGGCAAACGGTAAAGTAGAGTTCTATCTACTGAGTGCCCTACCGTCACAAGAAGTCAACCGAATCGATGCCTACAACTCAGCAAAGGAGCTTTGGGAGAAGTTTCTTGAGCTACACGAAGGGATGTTCGAATCTAAGCTCGCTAGATGAGATTTGCTAAGGAATCAACTGAGTAACATAAAATTGGAAGCAGAAGAAACCATCGCACATCTTCACTCAAGAATGAAGGAACTAATCACCAGACTCACGAATCTCAGAGAAAAGATAAGCAACCGAGATTCATTAAGGTACGCGCTTAATGCATTTCCTAGATCTACTGAGTGGGCATCATTAGTAGATGCTTAGTATATATCTGAAGATTTAGAATCTGTAACCTTAGAAGAAATATTTTTAACATTTGAAGTCTATGAAACGAGATGCGCCTATTCGAAGAAGGAGCCAAAGCACAACGTAGCTTTTAAGGCAAGGGTGAACGAACAAGATTCAGAATCCTCTCTCAATGACAACGAAATGGCATTAATGGTAAAACAATTTAAAAAATTATTTAAAACTAGAAAATCTAACCATCTGCAGGGTAGAAAGAAAAGAACAATCAGATGCTACCACTGCAATGAAGAAGGACATGTTAAAGACAATTGTCCTAAGTTAAAAATCAAGGAAAAGGACAAAGGAAAGAATAAGAAGCTTGTCCAATCTAACAAGTACAAGACACTAAAGACAATGTGGGACGAAACATCATCCGAATCAGAAGTTGAAGCTATTGCCGGACTTGCGTTAATGGCAAGTCATCAAGACGACGAAAACGAAGCAAGCTCGTCTGAAATGAGCATCGAGAGCATCGATGAAGGGGGGGCAACATCGGAAGAAAGCAGCAGTTCAGGGGGAGCTACGGATAATGAGATCGACAAGGTAAGTCAGGTATAATCTCTTCCTCCCAATAAGTTATTTAAATTTGTTAAATTATTATCTAAAGACTTTTGTAAACTAGAAAAAGAAAATAAAAAATTAAAGTTAATTCTAGCCAAATCTTGTCTATTAGAATATTTTGAAAATTTTAAATTAGAAAATGATAAATTGAAAATATAAGTAGAAGACTTAAAAAATCGTTCATGCTTAAATGTTAAAAATCAAAATATTAGAAAATATAATAATTTAAACTACTATTTTAATTATCACAAGGGACAAATTAGGAAAATTTCTCAGAAATATATTCCTAAAAGATTATTAATTAACCCAGCTGGCTGGAACCTATATTGTGTTCCAAAGTCTTGTCTAAATTGAACTTTAATTAGACTTAGGGCTTTTAGCGAGAAAATTAAATGTTTGATTTCCTTAAGAGTCTTTCTCTAGAAAGTGGTTGTTACTCCAATAACCAAGAAGGCATAGTGCATCGCCACAGCTTGGAAGCCAATTAATGAAATAAAATATTTAATTGACTAACTGATAAAGCATTTAATTGTAATTAAATAATACTTTAAATATTTACTCAAACATTTTTTCGATGTTTTTAACTTAGAAATTTTATTTAACTTAAAGTTTTTTAAAATTATTTGTCTATCAAAGTTTTTTTTTTTGGAAGTATCAGATTTACTTTACCAAAATTATTTCTCCAAAATTACTCAAATATTTTTTTTTTTGCAAATTTGTTTAGTATTTGCAAAACTTAAAGTTTCTAAAATTATTTACGTTGCAAATTTTTTTCAATATTTTTCAAAACTTTCAAAAACTTGATAAGTTTTTTATTGGAAAAATAGAGTTTTTTTATATAACTAAAAAAAATTATTTTTGAAACCTTAGATTATTTTTTGGTACCCCGTTTTTTATGTGATCAAAGGAGGAGAAGGGAAGATTAAGTCTAGGGGGAGGTAGCTTCTTAATTATTTTTTTTTTCATTTTTTGCACTTTAATTGCATGCAATTTATTGCTTTACCTTATGTTGGTTTACCCTAACTTGATTTGGGTTGCTCACATCAAAAAGGGAGAGATTGTTGGTATCCCAACGTAGTTTTGATGTGATCAAATAAGTTAAGTTAGGTCCTATTGTGTTTAACTCTGTGTCCAAGTGTGCAGGAACTTAGAAGCACAGTACGTCGAGCAAAAGACGCAGCTAGCGAGAAGGATGGCACGGGAGAGAGCCGACTGGCTCGGTACATCTGAGGGACAAGGTGCTGCAGAAGAGTACGCGGGCGGACGAGAAGGAAACACGCGATGTTTCCAAGGGACAAGAAGCCGGAGCGGAAGCTTACTCGAGAAGGCCGGAAGTTGGGTTTGGGTGAGTCCTATTCCAGATGACCGAAATCACCCAAGCGAGTAGAGCTAGAGCGGAAGACCCGGACCGAAGCAAGAGGAGCCGAAGCGGGAGGCCCGAAGAGAAAGTCAACAAAAGGTTGACTTTCACCTTTGGGGCGCCCGGAACCCAAGTTTTATCACTTTCGACATGGCCTTTGACTGACGCATTGGGGATAAGATTTTATCGCATTCCAAGCGCTTGGAACGTTTCCAGGCGCCCCGAGCAGGGCTATATAAACAGCCCTGCTCCCAGAAGCTCACCACAACGAGAAATACAAATAAACAACACTTGTGCGCTCTTAGTTTTTTGTTTAGCTTCTTTTCTATGTGTTTATTGCTGTAAGAGGCTTCTTCGCCCAAAGAAGATTTTTTAGTACGTTTTTTCGCCTTGGATTAACAATCTCTCCGGTTGTAACTAAGTAATTCGTTGTGCCTCTTTCTTTTTAGTTTCTTTATTATTCTTTTATGCAAGTGTTTATTTTATTTAAGTTATAAGTCTGAGAAAGGTTTTTGTCTTGATTTGTGCAGGAGCTATTCCCCCCCCCCCCCCCCCCACCCCCCTCCTCCTCCTCCTCCTCCTCCTCCCTCTAGCCGGCCGCCAAGGGTCCTAACAAGATAAATTATTTTGTGAATTAGAATTGTATGAGCAAGCTAACTTTGAGTTAGAAGAGAAGGGTGTAGCCTTGGTTATAGGAAAGAAGAAGAAGAAAAAGAAGAAAGGGAATGCATCTCCATCAAAATAGGAGCATGAGCCCAAGAGCGAGGTTGGAGACTCCGCAAGTGAGATGGCTCGCTTTGTAAAGAAGATGATGAGGAGAAGCAAGCAACTTAACAATAGGGATGTTAAGAAGATGTTTCAGGACCCAAAGAAGTCATCAAAGAATAAAGGCATAACTAAATCAAAATCTAGTGTGATATGCTTTGAATGCAATTGGAAGGGGCACCATAAAAGTGAGTGTTTAGAGTTAAACAAGCAAAGGGAGAAGCTAAAAGAAGGAAGGTTCTTAAAGCAACATGGGATAACTTATCATCCGAATCCTCAAAGGATGAAGGGCAAAGCAAGATGAATCACATTGCCTTCATGACATTAGATGATGAAGTAGAGAACTCCCGTGGAGAAAAGCTAGAGCTCAAGTAGCTGTGGTGGATTCTTATCAAGTGATAATGAGGTATACTCTCCCAAAATGGAATAATTATATGATAAAATTGCATGTTTAACAATTCATGGTGTAATGCTAAGGATATAGCAAAAGTCCCTTCAAAAGGAGCTTAAGGCTCTGAGAGAAGATACTATTTCAACTTCCACTTGCAAGGGTTGACAGCAAGACTCTCCATAAGTTGAGAAACTTAAGGAAGAGAATGAATCCCTAAAATTGCAAGTAGAGAAATTGAAGAGGTGTCTATAGAAAAATTCATGTCGGAATCCATATATTTAGATATGATATTTGGACACCAACACTCTGTCTATAATAAGGTGGCTTTATGATACAAACCTAAATAAAAAGAAACATCTTTTGTATCATTAACTTGTAGAAATGATTTTGTATTGTTTTGAACTTTACTAATGTATTTGGTGACAACCAAATTATTACGGTGATCTAGAAAATGTGAGGGGCCTGTATAGTTTTTTATAATATTGTATTCAATAATTTAAGAATCCCTACTAAAATTTATTTTAAAAAACAATTCAAATAAAAGGAAATGAATTCCCTCCTCCGAAGGAGAGTCAACCTTGGAGTGTTATAGTTGCTGACCAAACATCCAAAGTTTTATATATGACTGAATCAAGATGCGTTAAGCAAGATCTTGAATGGTTTGGTTTTGATCCTAGTTAGTTGTTTAATTAAATAGATTATTTAGGCTACCTTTAAGATAAAATTTGTTTGATTGGTTTAAACATTGATTGTTCGATGTTGATCCAATGGTTTCCTTCAAATCATCAATTACATTAGTGTGATAGCCAAGGCAAAGCGACAACTATTAGGTGCTACAATTCAAGTGCCAATGCTTGCTGATGGAGGTGATGACTTGATAGTCAAGGGTTGAAAATCCTGAGAATCTATAATATACTTCATTTAGCATGATGAGTTTTCTATTAGTAGGCCAATCTCCTACTCTTTGAGTTCTCATTAAGTCCTTCGTCGATTGGTTTGCCTCCCTTTATTTTTTTTCTTTGTCAAAAGTGTACACACTCAACCATCACAGCCACACTCTAGTTTACAGCATCCGCGAAACCTCATGCAACTAAAATTGAAACATGAGAAGTACATGACCAAAGACCACATGTGCGTTGTAAGATCATGGTTGTAATGCAAGAAGGATGCTTACTTGAAGTTTTAAACTGTAGTGCATATCGTTCTCCGATAATCATCAATCCTTGACACTCATCCCACCAGCATTGTGATGGAAACATTGGTGTGAAGTGAAAATACATGGCAAAAGAAAAAAAGGTGAGCTTTGCTTGATTTCAGGTAGACAATGTGTCAACTTTTGGATCTCCAAGCCACTCTGTGAAGATTCATATTAAGTTTAAGGTTAGCAGAGGCATTAATCTCCCAACCTATAAGACAAACTAAAGAATCCACAGAAATCAGCTAGGAGTACCAAGCTGAGTTTAACAGTACACAATCGATACAAAGTGATCACCATCTTTAATTACTACATTCAGTGTCACCTCATCTCCTCAAATGTTGGGTATTCATTGTTCTTTGAACTACACAATCTTGTTAGTACTTCTCAATCCCAAACACAATATTACAATTTGCCACACATCATTAAACTAAAGCTCAAAAAATGACGACGATGAAGATGCAAAGCACACAACACTAACCCTTTGGTGTCTGTTTGCTTCTCTTCTTCATTTTCTTCCTTACCATCATTGTATCTAAACAAACTGTTTCAGCTGTTTCATACCTGTGATATCTAGCTAATAATTTGCAAATGCATGTACCAGGCACACTGCCACTTTTTTCTTTGTTTCTGTACAATGTATAGAAAAGAAACACGGCATGAGAACCCTTTTGTTACGATATAGAGTGTTTTGTGTTCCTTGAAGATCCAGTAGTTTTGTCTTCACCACGTTTGACAAAGGTCGGCGTACTTTGTGAGCTCCTAGATGTTTCAGATTTTTTACCAGTCTCGCGTTGCCCTTTATCTATCCACAACTTGTCAAATATCCTTGTGGATCTAGTTTTAACTATCTTTTTTCCTTCACCGTTTTGGTACTCATCGGCCTTTATGCTCAAGTTCTCCATTTGATGCTTTAGAATGTTATGGTGATCCACAATTCTCCCCTCGCAATCTCCATCCATGGTTGCTTGACACATTGAAATGTCATCAGTTGTGGTTGGCATGACCCCTGATATCTTCAAATGTTCAAAGAAGAGCACCTGGACAACAATGCGGAGAGGCAGTTGCTCGTTTTGTGCTGCATGGATGCTGGCTTCGGATGAGAATTTCTTGACGTCCATCAAAGCACAGATCATTTTCTTTTCCTCTTTCGTCAAGTCTGGATGATCCTGAAAAATAGGCAATATCACAAATTTCTCAAGTGATTTCCATAACATCAATAAAAAGTATTGAATCTTGACAATCTCCCACAATGCACAAGTTCAACTTGAATCACACTCGATATATATTTGAACAGTTGATTCTTAAAATAAAAAAGGAAATTGAAGTATATTTTTCAATTTTTTCCCCCAAACATCTACAAATTAACAGAAAACACACCTTCAAATAGATATCGATGGCCGTGTATAATCCATCATGACTAGGTCTAGCTTCTTCGGGAACTGACTTAGCGATATCAATGAAGCTAGAAATGTACAGATTTGGATCATGGGCTATTTCGGCAAGATAACCATCAACTAGCCTTCCTAAGGCCAGTAAAACTTTGTTCCGGGAAGCAATTTCAACAAACGCATTGTCACTCTTATCAAAGCTTATGTCATTTTCAGTATTCACTTGCATCAGAGATTTACTCACTAGGCATTGTACCAGATTCACATCGTATATCGTATTACCATCAGACTTTGCTGGAACAAGTAGATCCTTTACGGAAGCTTTGTGCAGCTGCATGCTAATCCGATCAATCAATTCTTCCTTCATTGGACCGTTGCCTCCAACCAAAATGACAACTTTCAATAATTTCAGAAGGAACCTGCACAATGACCCCCCACATTTATCTGAAGGCAGCAGAGAGATGATGGTCTCCACCAGAATCCTGTTTTTTCTCATATAATCATCAGCAACCAAGGCATCATAAGAATCTGGCAACCATCGAAATGTGTAGAACTTTAGTGCCTCTCCTATAATCTTCGACGACATCCTCCCCTTGGATTTCACAGCGATCATCACTCGCTTGTAAAGCTCAACATCCAACTCACATATATCTTCAATCCACCAATCAGGTGGAATTTCATGTGTCCCTTGTTCAATCTCAACTAAGCTATCAGATGCAGTCCACTTCCGGTTGCAGGTATAAGACCAACTAACATTACTTGGGTCTGTAGATGTCTTAGAAGCAATGCATTTGATACATCTTTCAACCAAGTTCAGTTCCTCAGACCATGGTAATAAAAGCTTTGTGGTCTGTAGAGCAATAATAGAATCTTTCCAACTCTGTAAGATGCTCGTGTTGAGGAAAACCTCAATCTTGTATATCAGGTTTCCTTTATCAACATCCTCAGTCATCTCAAGGTACTCGGCTGCACATCTAGCAGCAGCAACATTGTGGGCACTGAGAGTCACAACCATGCCATAGCAAAATTTAGCACATACTTCAAAGGCTTTTGATCCTCCCGGAAAATCATGCAAGAATATTTCATCTTTGTTGTTGTCACAGGCCTGAGTCATTAACCCTAGTAGTCGTCTACTCTTCGATAATAGAGGAAACTGCATTGAGAAATTTGAAATATGCAATCATAAGAACAAATGAACAGGATAACTTAACAGCCAGATTGAGATCCAAAAAGATGTCACAGTGAAGTTACTGCTACTGCTCCAGAACCACTTCTAACATTAACATGCAATCTAAACTCAATATCTAGAAGAATGTTATCTTGAAGAAAACAACCCAAATAGAGTATGATTGCAAATAGCTTTTTAGGCCGGTAAACGCATATCCTATAGAAAATTCTTATGTATGTTTAAACAAGCAGTTGGACATCCTTATTTCAGTGTAATTTGTGGATTCAAGGATAGAGCTCTACCTTGTGTAAATGGAATCTCACTTCATCCACATGCACAAAGACATCTGCTGGTAGCTCAGACACGAAAAATCTGCATGGGTTGATCATCAATAGCTAACCTTAAACAATCTTATATTCGAAATACATAAAAAAATACAAGTAGGTAATCAGTAACTCTTCAAGCTTATGGCAACCAACTTTTGGAAGTACAAGCACAAGCAACCATTGACTTCAGCTCAGTTGATTAAATAACTGTCTCCCTCTTTGCTTCCTCCATTTTTTGTTATCACTGTTGTTAAACTCACATTAGCGCAACGGTAAAGTTGTTGCCGTGTGACCTAGAGTTCATGAGTTCGAATCTACTCTTGCAAAGCAGAGAAGACCGCATACAATAGACTCTTCTCCAGAACTCCGGGAGTGAGCTTCATGCACCAAACTGCCCTTTCTTTACTCTTACGTCAAGGCTCCCCTTTCTTTACTAGTGTCAGACTACCGGCCAAATGATGAAATAACTACTGTTTGAAACGTACCAAAGAGGAAAAGTAAAGGTCATCTAATTTCTAATGGAGATAGTCCTTGCTAAGCTGAAAGGAAGGCCTGAAAACACCAGACCAGCAACCTAAACAGGCGTGCAGTGGTCCAACTATTACAGGAAGGAAGTCTCATTCAGATAGGGAAATGACAAACTGTAAGCATGGGAGTCTTCGGCACCTTGCATCGAAGAGTGGGACGATGTTGCAATAATGCAATGCCTCTATTTCAATCATTCAAAAGCATATCCTCCACCCTGGAATCGAAGTCAAAGAAAGGGGTATCTACTCATCATACTCCTAATCCAAGAAATCCTCTTGTTCACCTTCTTCGATTTTAGCAAGCACCAGTTTTTATCATCACCAACAAGAAGACCAAACAATTTGCACCCAAAAAACTTGACACTCACGCAAAGACAAAGCGAAAGAAGAAGAAATCACAGGATGCATCGCAAGAGAGGATTTTGAGAGGATGAGAAATCAAGAAACAAGGGAAAGGGTAAACCTGATGTTACGGCCGTCCGATTGGAAGGCGTCCGGCTTCGATCCCAGCTTCATATACTTCATCTCTCTTATACGAGCAGAAACACCCTCTCTCCTCTCTCTCTCGCGCGCGCGCTCTCTCTCTCTCTCTCTCTCGCGGAGAGAGTGTGGGGGCTGAGACGAGGAGAAAACGGCGCGTCGAGCAATGGCGATACGTTAGAGTATTAATTTAGCTGCGTCTTTTGCTTCTTTCTATTGGCTCTTCTTTCTCCCCCTTCACTTTCTTTTGGCAGGCACGCACTCACTCTCTCTTCGCTGGTGGTGCTGTATTATTCTTTATACAAATACAACTGCAGCCGCCCTTGCTTCCTCTTTGCCGCCCCCGCTTGCTTTATCACTTCGAGCTGACCTTCCATTCCAAAAGGCAAGAACAAGGCTTCGGCCGCTGCGCCGCCGCCTCCGGACCAGTTTAAGCGTCGCTTTCGGTGCTGTGGTTCCGCACTCCTAACAAAGCATCGTGAACGATCTCTCACTCTCTCTTTCTCTCTCTCTCTCTCCAACTTTCTCTGCCACAATAGATATTTATATATAATAAAAAGAGAAGAGAGATGGCGTAAAGCAGCAGTGAGGACCAAGGATTAAGGTGTTGATCATGACGATGGTTGAGATGGGAAACTATGACTTCTTACTCGCTGGCTGCGGCAGGCAGATGAATAATCAATCAAACAAAACAGTCTTGGCATGCCAATCATGCATTGAATGCTTGCTGAATTCTCTTTGCCATAAAAATCTCGCCAGGCCTGATTCTGCGTCGATTTGGACATTGGATGCTTTCTGAAGCTTAGTCTTCAGACAAATGACCGGTCAAAGCTTAATGGCGGATGGTGAGTTGAGCTGGAGGAAGCCAATCCAACCGAAGCTTTTATGTAAATGGCAAGATCAAAACTTTATTTTATTTTATCTTTTGGAGTTTCTTAGAATTCGTTTTGTCGGATCTTGCAAGATATTTATAGATTTGGTTGAGAATTTACAAATATTCAATTTGCCGTATCTATCTTGATGATGCCAGATCTTTTATTTTTTATTCTCTTCTTGGTAAACAAACCCCCAAAAAAATATAATCAATATCAGATTCTGAAATATATTGAATGGATAAATTCACTTCTTTTTTTTTAATGTCTTTCGTTTTTTTTTAAATTATTATTTGACTTAATCTTTATTAAAATGTTGATTGGCAGGCAATAGTTTTGTACAGTGAACAAAAATATACTGCAAGCAAATTTATAAATCAATTTATGTTGAATTTTTTTATCATAAATAAGTATTTAAAATTTTAAGCTCTTTTGTATTACTGATAAACTCAAAATAATATATTTTTATATTTATTTTTAGGCTGCAAGTTAATTTTCAAACTATTTTGAATCATTAGAAACTTTATAAGGTTTATTTATAAATCAACTTGTGCAATAATTTTTTTATAAAAAATCATAATTTATTCTCTCAAGTTAAGTAGTGTTAACTAATTTAAGAATTAATTTTTATTATTAAAATTGGCACATAAACCTTTAAATCACCTCGCCATGAATTTTTTAATTAAAATCAGTTTCTCGTAAAGGAATTTATTTATTAAATTAATTTTTTTTAGAGGAATGTAGAACAACCTAGTAATGACATTTTCAGAAAAGTAAGTAAACTATATATCTAGGAAAAATAAAATTTTCTAAATTTTCAGTATCACATTCTAAGTTTAATTTTGGGCAAAAATTAAAAGGCCACTTTTAATTATCGTGTTCATCAGAGATTTTATTTTTTTAAAAAAATATCAAAAATAGCAGCTTACTATATTTAAGACCGTAAATCAAGTAATCCAAATCAAGTTTTATGTTGTTTAAATTTATTTGATAAGATAATTGAATCATGACTTGATTTACTTTTTTTATCGACTTAAATTTGATTTGTTTGAATGTTATCAAGCTCTCAATTAGAATTTATTTGATTTTTTTAAACTATTAAATTTTAAGCTCATTTGGTTGGTTAGTAAGTTTGATATTACAAACTTATTTATTAATTTTGAGAGTTTCTTTGTCTATGTACAAGTTTGATAAAAGGTTTGTTAATGAACATGATTTACAAACTTTATTTGTGGATATTATTCATAAATATTATTTATGAATAACTTATTGGTTTTATTCATAAACATTAACGATTTTAACATATGTATTAAAATTTATTAATTTAGTTTAATTAGTTCTTCAATGAAGCAACTTTTAATTAGTTATTTAAACTTATTCATTTAATTGATCTTATATATACTGAGAAAATATAAATAAATTTTTACTGAGCAGAATAATAAATTTATCTACTAACATTTGGTTCCTTAATTATATTTATCATCCCAAAAATAACTTTATTCCAACATTGTCCTAACAACTACAAAGGAGCTGCTAGATGAATAGTAGTTATGTTGTAGTTATTATAATATATTAAATTAAATTATTTTTCTTTTTAATTTAATTACTTATAACTCAATTAAAATTATTTAAATATAGAGGTATAATCGAGCCGAGCCGAGTCGAGTCGAACTCTTGAATGTTTGAGCTTGGCTCGTTTATAATCGAGACGAGCTCAAGCTTTATTTAACGAATATATTCATGGCTCACGAGCTTATTCGAGCTTTTATCCAGTCTAAACGAGCTTAATAAGTATAAATTATAAATTATAAATTTAAATATTCATTAAAAATTAAATTATATATTTAGAAAAAATTATAATATTCTTATTAAAATTTATAATTTTATTCTAATAAATAAATTTAATATATTTGTCTATATTTTTCATAAGTAGAATGTAAAATCTATAAATTTAATATCAAAATTATTATTTTTTTTAAATTTAAAAGTTGATTCATGAACTTAACGGACGTGTTCACGAGCTAACGAGCCGAGTATTGTAAAGTTTGAGCTTGGTTTATTTATCTTAACGAGCCTCATTAAATGAGCTTTTATCGAATCGAGCTTCAAATAACTCACGAGCGGCTTGGTTCATTTACATCCATATTTAAACATGGTAAAAAAATTACTAAAATTATTGTAGCCATTGCTATAAAAGTGTAGTGGCTATTAATAGCTGTTATGATAATTTTAAATGATTTTTTTACCATATTTAAGTGATTGTAATTAAGTTTTAAAAATTTTAAACAGGTTAGTAAAAAAATTATATAAAATGTTCTATATATAATATTTTTTATTAATTTAAATTGATTTATTTTAATAGTCATAGTAACTATAGAATAGTTGTTATAACCATGCGGAAATAAGAAATTTTTTAGATGAAAAAAATAATAAGACTCTATTTAATATATATTTTTTAAATATATATATATATATATCCTTTTAACTATTCTGATAATTAACTGCACCCTTTTAATTTTTCCCCCTTTTATTTTTACACTCTCACAAAAAAACACCTTATTTGTAAATAATCTAAAGTTAGGCATTGTCACCTTCCTCAGAATGCCTTCGTAGTGTTTTTGACTCAAAACAAACCAGACCAAATAATTTCAAATCACAAAACTAAGAAAATGTTTAAACTCCTTAGTCACACTGTTAGAGATATAATCTGATTTTTAGAATTTGATATTTGAAGTTGTCCAATGTATTAAAGGTTTTTTTAACTCAAACTGTTGGTAGTATCAAACTCGAGATTATGGTTAACTAGACAGTTAGAAATTTAATAGGGAATTGATAATAGTAAAATTCAAGTGGCTCACGATTGATCGAACATTTGACAGCTAGAAGTCTAATAATGTTGGACGTTGAGGAGATGAAGGGGTGGCCCTTCGTCTTCCTCATTTGATAAATCTTAAGTTAAGGAGACGAATGGGTGCCCTTTCTCTTTCGTCTTCCTCAAACCTCATATAAAAGAGCATTCAAGTGCATCAATGAAGAACAACGGTTGGGAAAGAGGAATTTAGTTTATGGAATTTCTGAGAAGGTTCCAAGGCGATGATCTTCTCAGCGATAGTGAGCTTCACAACAACAACATCTTATCCGAGTTCTCTAAAAGATCAATCTTTATTGTTTCATACAATAGAGTAACAAGTCTTTATTATTTAGTACAATAAAATAACAATGGTATCAAAGCCAATGACCACATCCTAGGTGGCTAGTGACTTGCTTCAGGCTAGCGAACACGAGAAATCATCGTGGTTTCGACACATCACGGGCGTCGGCGACCATGTCAAGCCATTGTCGACCGACATCTGACGTCGAAAAGTGCTTGATGGTTGGCAATCGGCCAGCAAGGCCGTCAAATTGTGTTTGTCACGATGGATAGGTTGCGATAGAGAAGAAGAACAGTATTTGTTCTGTTGGTCTCGGTGTGGCTGGCTAGTGTTCAACACTTTCTCGTTCTTTTGACTTTGATTAGTAAGCATAATTAATTAACTAAAATAATTAGCATAAAAGAAATAAAAACTTATAAAATAAATGCGTAAGAAGACCATAATTTACTTAGTTACAACATAGATGGTTGTTAATCCAAGACAAATGAAAGCATTAGAAAGATTTCCTTCGTTGAAGGCGAAAAAACCTCTTACACGCTTTGATAGCTTAGACAGTTTCTAGGAAATTAATGAATACAGAATTTGTTACCTATTTCCTAACTCCATAGGTCTTTTTATAGCACCTGCAAAACTCTATCCGAGTTGGATGGCGCTTTCAATTGGGTTCAATGCATAAGGCATATCAGCTTCTTAGCTAATCTTCTTCATGATGCTCCGGTCAACCGAAGTTGAGTTCACTCAAATCCAACTCCGACCTTCTCCTCGAGCAGACTTTCTTCCTGACTTCTCATCCCTCAAACGTCGTGCACGTCCTTCTCGCCCACCGATGTACTCTTCTGCAGCACCTCGTCCCTCGGATGCACCAAGCTCGTCAGCTCCTTTCCCGTGACATCCTTCTCACTAGCTGCGTCTTCCGCTCGACTTCTTGTGTTCCTAAGCTCCTGCACACTTAGACACAAGGATCAAACACAACATGACTTAACTTAATTAAGTTGGTCACACTAAAACTACCATAAAGTACTTACAATCTTCCCTATTTTTATGTGATCAACCCAAATTAAGTTAGGGAAAAAACAAACATAGTAAAGTAAATTTAAGCATTAAAAATGCAAATAAAACAATTAATGTACAAAATGTTACCTCTCCATATACTTAATATATAAATCTCCCCCTTTGATTATATTAAAAATATGAGTAAATATTCTAAGGGATACACAGATAGTGACTAACAAAAAAAATATGAAAATTGTTTTTCAAAAAATTGAATTTTTGTTATTTAAAAACAAGTTTTAGAAGAAATAATTTTAAAATTATTTTTAAATGCCAAAAAACTTTGAAAATTTTTGTAACTATTAAATATACTTATTTTAAATAGTAATAAAATTTTCACGAATTAATAAAATTAATCTAAGTAGTAATAAATTATTATATATAGAGAGATTTATTTTGAAAAGAAATTAAACAAAAAATAGATTTTGAGCTCAAAAATTCTTACAACTTTTTCTCAGTAGGTAAAACTAAAATTATATCTTTAGGAAAATTAATTTTTTGAAGATTGAATTTTTTAAGAATTTTTAATATTAAAAATTAATAGTTTGGTAAAAAATTCATAGAAAATTAAATAATAGTAACAAATTTTCAAACAAATTTCTTATAATAGAGAACATGATGTTTTATCACAAAAAAAAAATTTACAAAAATAACTCTGTAAAATAATTTTAATTTCACAAATACGATTTTTGTTTAAAAATTATAAAAAATAATACAATAGTCAAAGAATTTTAAAATTTTTCCTGTAGATAATTAATGAAATTTTTTTCTTGGAAAAATCATGATCTAATTAATTTTGAACTAAAATAATATGAAATAATTTATTTAAAAAAGTTAGACAAATTAAAAAAAATAAATAAAACATGCATAAAGATTTAATCTAGGCATGATTTTAGAACCCAATATAAGTTTCTATCTACTGGATTAATCAAAAATTTTCTTGAAATATACTTTTTTATTACTCTTCTTATTTGACCCTAATGGAATCTATAATGTCAATTTAGTTCTTGATAATTTCTAAAATTTGAAGTAGTAAAATTTGAACATGTAGAATTTTTCAAAATTTCTGTTTGTTCTTTCAATTTTTCATTTTCATCATTTGGTTTATCATACATTTCTAAAGGGCATGCATTAGCTAAGATTACTTTCAATTCTAAAATTTCCTTTTTCAAATTAGTATTTTTAGACTTAAGCTTATAAAACAATCTAGTCATAGATTTAATACCTTAATATAATTTATCAAGAGGTAGTAGACATACCTCATTTACTAGATCCGCTCTGAAGCTTGTCTCTTCCTCCTCGCTGTAGGTTTCTTCTTAGGAGCCTCCCTCTTTATTTGTGCTCTCCTCCTAGTGATTCGCCATCAGTGCAAGTCCAGCGTACTCCTCTAAATCAGATTTTGATGATGACTCGTTCCAAATCGCCTTCAGGATTTTGAGTTTTGTTGTGCTCAGTCCTTTCTTGTTGTCCTTCTTATTCAATCTTGGGCAATCATCCTTGATGTGCCTTCTTCATTACAGTAATAACATCTCACTTTTCTTTTTTTTTTCTTGGCCCTCACTTCATTGAATTTATTAGATCTAAAAAATTTCTTAAATTTTCTTACCATAAATGTCATTTCATCATCGTCAAGGGAAGTGTCGGCATTTGATTCGTCCTTTTTAGCTTTTAGAGTAATGTTGTTTGATTTTTCTATGTCCTGAGTATCTACACAATGAGAGTCATGAAGTTCAAAAGTAGAGAATAAACTTTCAAGCGTACTTACCTTGAGGGCCTTAGAGATGTAGTAAGCATCTACTAAGGCTAACCACTCTGGAGTTTTAGAAAAAGTGTTAAGTGCGTACCTTAAAGAGTCATAATTTGTTACCTTTTCTTCGAAGTTGTTGAACTGGGTGATCAGATCTTTAATCTTAGCATGGAGTTGAGCTACCTTCTCTCCCTTGTTTATCTAGAGATTCGTTAGTTGACTTCGGAGGATGTTCCATCTCACTAATTTTGCTTCCAAAGTGCCCTCATGAAGTTCTAGAAATTTCTCCCAGAGCTCTTTTGAGGAGTTGTAGCTTTTGATCCGACTGACCTCCTAGGGTGGAAGGACGCTAAGAAGATGGAATTTCACTTTGCCATTAGCCATGAAGTCGACTTGTTCCTTCTTTGTCCACATGTACTCTTTGTTGACTCCTTGTTGATCCTTAGGTGCTACAAAACCGTATTTTATAATTAACAAAATTTCAAAATCAGTCTTGAAGAATACCTCCATGTATTTTTTCACGTTGTGAAGTCTCCCTCAAATTTTGGTGGATAGATACTGGATTCGACCATCGTCTTTATGCTTCAGTCGGCGGTTAGTCCTTCTGAAGTGATTGGGCTCTGATACGACTTGTTGGTCCTGGTGCGGTCGGCCAGAGGGGTGAATAGCCTGAAATCAAATTCAACCCTTTCTCGTTCTTTTGACTTTGCTTTGTAAGCACAATTAATTAACCAAAATAATTAACATAAAATAAATAACAACTTATAAAAGAAATGGGTAAGAAGACCAAAATTACTTAGTTACAATTTACATAGTTGTTAATCCAAGATAGATGAAAGCACTAGAAAGATCTCCTTCATTGAAGGTGGAGAAGCCTTTTACACTCTTTAATAGCTTAAAAAGTTGCTAGAAAATGAATATATAAGTTGTTGTCTATGTTCTAACTCTAGGGGTCTTTTTATAGCCCCTGAAAAATTTTATCCGAAGCTGGAAGGCACCTTCAATTGGGTTCAAGGTGCCTTTAATTAGAAAAATTTTATCACTTAGGATAAAGCTTTATCTTCGGCCAATGGTCATCTAAAGGCGCCTTCAACAAGCTGGAAAGTACCTTCCAAGCCATTGAAGGTGTCTTCCCTAAGGTAGATTAGTTCCTTAGCTGATCTTCTTCGCGATGCTCCGGTCAACAGGAGTTGAGCTCACCCGAACCTAACTCTGACCTTCTCCTCGAGCAGACTTCCTTCCCGGCTTCTCGTCCCTCAAACGTCACGCACATCCTTCTCATCCACCGGTGTACTCTTCCACAACACCTTGTCCCTCGAATACATTAAGTCCGTCGATTTCTTTCACATGTCATCCTTCTCACTAACTACATCTTCCGCTCAACTTTTATGTTCCTAAGCTCCTGCACATTTAGACACAAGGATCAAATACAACAGGACTTAACTTGACTTGGTTAATCAAACTAAAACTACCACAGGGTACTTACATGTTCACTGTTCCTTCATCAAAAAATTTTGAGAAAAAGTTTAATTTTAAAAAATCAAAAAGAACAAAAAAAATGAGAAAACGTGAGACGTTTTCTCATATGAAGAGAGAGAAGACTTCTATTATTGGAGGAAGCGTTTGGAGACTTGATTCCAAATGAATTGGGACCATTGTACCATGTTGAAAGTTCCTTTTGTTGGATCGAGCAGCAAAGGGATCAATCAGAGGCTATAAGAAGGTAATTAGAATTGCATTAAATTTATTACCTTTTAATATTATGTCACATGTAGGTGAGTATAAGTGTGCTCATGAGCTATGAAACAAAGTGATTGCCTTCATGAAGATCATGCACAAGCACATGAAGTGGAGGAGCTCAAGGAGAATGGCTCATTGGTCAAAGAGAAGGAGAAGAATCAATCAGATGTTGATATGTGTTCAACATCCGATAAGGAGGAGGAAGTAGAATCAGCCACATCTACGAAGGAGGAAAAAGTGGAATCGTCCACGTCTTTGAAAGAGGAAGAAGAATCCAAGACGGATGAAGAAGAAGTCTTGAAAGTTCAACCCTCAACCTCATCAGCGGGAAGAAACACATCAAGTGCTTTGAGTGTGGGAAAATAGGGCACTACAAGAGTAGGTGTCCTTCACTCAAGAAGGTAAAAGAGATAAACCCTAAATCAGCTAAAATTCATTTAGAATCTAATGTGGATTATAGGATGGATGGTGCCAAGAAGAAGAAGTGACACATCATTTGCTTCACATGTGTTGAAAGGGGGCATTACCACACAAAATGCCTAAGGAAGGGAGCGCTCATGAAGATAGAGCAATTGAAGCAATGGAGGAGAATGAAGCCATGTGGATGCTTGTGTCAAGGGAGAGCTCCAATGGTAGGTAAGAAGGTAATCCCTAAGTTGATCTTTAATTCTAATATTAATTCAAGTTTTAGGGACATGCATGCTAGAAATAATAATGTAGGCTAATTACCCATGCATAATTATGGATTTAGGTATAACGATAAGAATAAGGTTAACATGGTTGATAATCCTAAAAAATTGAAGTTAAATGTTAGACCTAAAAATATAAAACCTATCTCGATTAAGGGAAAGGAGGTAGGAAATGATCAAGTCATTAATCCCAATAAGGGGAAACACATGCCTAGGAAGGGTAGGTCTATGAGTGTCTAAGCTGGACATGTTGATTCTAGGGTTAAGAACCTAGAAGTGGAGAATCAAGTTTTAAGGGAAAAGCTTGATAGGTTAGAGAAATCCCTTGAGAAATTTAATGTTGGATCTAAGAAATTAAGTATGATGTTGGGTAGTCAAAGATCTAATGATGATAGATCTGAGTTGGGATACCAGTCTTCATCAAATAGGGTAAGGGGAAGTTACGCCTGGAGCACTTTGGCGGGTATGTCATAGAAGCATTCCTTAAGACCAAAAGAAGGTCACATGCGATGATTGCAAGTGCAAATGTCAAGGGAAATCCTCCAAGGCTAGAGAAAAGTCATATGCTAGGGTGGCATCTGACTATAGCAAAGAGAGATCAAGAAATGGAAAGGGAAAGTCATTTAAGGACAATGAGAGATCAATCAAAGACAAGGGAAAGTCTAAAGTTGAGAAGAAGAAGAAGAAGAAGGTCAAATGGGTTGACCAATCATCACCCGAGGTGCCCTGTTGTGGTCTCGTATTTTTAAATGAGTCACCTAAGGAGGTGGGTAAGGTTAAGAGCTTTAGGGGGAGCTCAAAGAGTTAAATTGAGACCCATAGTCAATAGATCTCAAGTGAACCTTGCTTGGGATTCTAGAAGGGTCATGAAGTATGCCAAGTAGTTTGGATACGGAATTGAGTCTCAAATCCAAGGAATTGACACAATTGAAATAAGTTGTCATGCAAGAAATATGAAATGGGATTCATATTGCATGAAAATTAGTTTTAAATGTATAGATGTCATATAAACTAATTCTAGGGAGGTATTATAGTTTAGTATGGGCAGATACATCAAAAGGAAGTCAAAACTAGAACTTTAGGTCAAATTCAATTGAACTATTTAGATAGTTTTAGATTTTATGTAAATCTTGATATCTGTGATAAATATATTTTTAAATATATTTTTTTCAAGTAGATAATGGTAAAATAGACCTCTCCATAAATTTTAAAATTTTTTGGAGATTTGTAAAACTTCTGGTGTATTTATGAAATTAGGTTCAAAAATATATTTTGGGCTAAAATTTAATCCAATCGATTGCTACAGTTACCAGTCAACTGGTAATACTGTTCATCAAACACAGAATATTTTTATGAGATTTTTTTGATAAGATCAGTCGACTGATACAGTCTAATATTATTTTCAATACTAGGAAATGATTAAAAAGGGTGGTATATACATGTATGCAATTTTATGTGGAATTAAAACATGATGATTAATAGTCATTAGAGGTTAAAAGAGTCTAATAATTGGGATATTATTAAAGCTTTTTTTTATGTATGCTAAAGGAAGAGAAGTTTATGTTTAAGTGGGATATCTAAATACTTTTACAAGAAATCCTAGCTCAAGGGGAAGCTTAGCTGAAGGGGGAGTCTAGGATTAGGTTCCATGATATATGCATGAGTAGATTGTATATTTAGTTACATGTTATAGTTTCCTAACATAAGCGGGTTGCCAAACATCAAAAAGAAAAAGATTATTGGAGCAATCAGTGTGACCCTAAGTTTTGATGTTTGGGCAAAGGTTTAAGTTAGGCTATTTGTTGTATTTGATATGCGTTTGTGAGTGTGCAGGATGCTTGTACAATAAGGCAAAGTCCAAGTGTGATCTTTGCAAAGGCAAAGTCCAAATGTGGAGGCTTGGCGGTGTAAGTCCAAGTATGTAGTCTTGGCCAAAAGAAGTTCTTGAAGGCAAGGCGTAAATAATGGGGAAGAATCCGAGCGACGCAAGGCTGATGGAGGAGGCTAGAAGGAAAAGTCAAGGTTGTGTGGGTGAGGATAAGTGCATGAGAGATTGTAATCGGGGTAAAACCCTAAATTTAAGGTTTACCAATTGACTGGTGACTTTACTAGTCGACTAGTGGAAGTGAACAGAATATTTATGTTCTCTCAACTAAAGTGGACTAGTTGACTGGTCCTAGCACCAGTCAATTGGTATCGAGCTGTCAAGGGTGTAATGATCGATTTTCCACAGAGGTCAGTTGACCGATGACTTTACCAGTCGATTGATAATGGAAGAACAACTTGGATATTTTCCTCTAAGCTCTATATAATGGAGCTTGGGATGACTGGCTTGGGTGAAAACAATTAGAGGTGGTTAACCCCTAATTAGAGTCTATAAGCTCTCATGATCTAAGTACGCATGGTTGAGTTTGTGGTGAAGTTTCTACACCGAAAAGGAGTCATTCACTAGTCAGAGTTTGTCGGGGATTGATCCACCGAAGGATCGCTCAAATCGTTCACCTTACGAACAAGCCGTGGAGTAAGAGCCCTAATCTCCAAACCACATTAAATCAGCGTATTAGGTTTGCTCTCTTATTTTAGTTTAGCTTTGTATTTGCATTTTCGCTGTGAGCCAATGAGTGTAGGAAAGCAAATGAATGATTTGGGGTGGGTCATTTATTCACTCCCCTCATGATGGGCATCAAAGTCCTAACACCGGTTTTGTTACTGGTTTGTCGATTTTGTAATAACATTATTATTTTCAATTCCAAATGCCTAAGATGATATACACGATGACCCATCGTGACGGAATGAGCTACGGAAGGAGATTGAGTATGATCCATTTTATAGAGTCAGAGGACACATTGGACGGCTCGATCGACTATTCTGGAAGCTTGAGCAGGAAGAGTTTTCCGTCCTAGACAATTACAGAATTTGGGCTTTGTTTCGTTCACTACTGGGGAATCCAAAGGTGGTAGCACACCATATATGGGAGCGCTTTGAAGGGTGTATCTCATATGTAGAATTGTGTGTGGAACTACTTCACCATGAGCTCCCTTAAGAAGATCCTGAAAAGTCTAAAGAGGATCTAAACGAGTTTGAGGAGGATCCCGAAGAGTCTAAGGATGATCTAAAGGAGGATTCTAATATAGACCAATTAGAGAATCCCGAAATCGATTTGTTTGAGATTGCCTGAGATGAACCTAGAAAGATAGAACTTGTGTTGATTACTACTGCTCTAGTGTCTTTCCTAGTGGGGGTAATAAGATCCTATCAAATACAATCACTAGTGTTAGTCCTAGCGAGAGTGATATTGGCTTATCTAGCAAAGTAGAGTTCAATTGTTATTATTGTCACTATGTATGGACAGTATTAAGCTCATATTAATAAATCATGTAATAAAAATTGTTGTTATGTACAAACAGTGCTATTTTAATGAAAAGTTATGTTATGTGTTAACGAACTTGAAAAAAGAATGTTATATGTTAATAGTCTTAACATAATGATTAGTTCATTTTATGATATGTTCATTGCATGATTAGTTCATTTGATTGGATGTATGTAATATAATTAATCAATGTTGATTATATTGGATCATAAGAATGATAAGTGGAAACATAGTTACGACTTGATTTTGTAAATCAATTCTAATTTATATTGAGTCAATCATTAATTACATGCATATGAATTACACTGAAATAATAAATTATGTGTTTATTTATTGTAGATTATGGTAACTAGGAACATTATAGATGAACTCAATAAGGGAGAGAAACTATATGAGGATACTATAAAATATGACACCTCAAGATATAATATGTTCTTAAGGAACAAAAAGTTCTAGAGGTCATAAATCAGATTATGGATGAACCTACTGATGGTTCTACAACACAACATAGATGTAATCTTGATGTTTATAAGGCATGAAAGAAAAAAGGGCTCCATTGCTAAGGGTATATTGATTAGTTCAATGGTAGATGACCTAGTATTTGAATATGAGTTATTACCATCGGCTCATGCTATTTGGGTAGCCCTTAGAGAAAGTACAGTGGAGTAAGTCTGAGTAAGCTTTATCAGCTGACAATTAAGTTTGACAGCTATTAAAAGCTCTCGAATGTTACTATGGCCCAACATCTGAGACAAATAGCAAATATGATTCGGGACTTAAAGGTTGTTGGTCATGAGTTGACCGATGAACAATAGGTTCAAACAGTAATCCATTCCCTTCCTGATTCTTGGAAAATGATGAAATATAACCTTACACACATTGAAAGTTGTTAGAATGTATACTAAAAGCCTAGCTTTTTGTATGAACATTTATATTTTGAAATAAGAATCACTTTGGTCAAATGTTGCATTTTATATTTATATGTTAATATAGTTGTCCATTTAATTTATATTGTAGATAACATGGTGTGTGGTGCCACACAGAATATCATGTTATCAGTTCCTTATAAATTATAAATAGTAGCTCACGACCGAAATGGATAGGGACAAACCATTGGAACGGTTGTAGTGTAATTTGGTATTAGTCTATCTTGACTATAAAATTACACTAATACACTATGTGTGTATTGAGTAGGACCATTTGAGGTTGTTCGATTTATACTAACTGCATAAAAGAACAGAACCTCTGTTATTATGGATGTGTGTTCTCTTAATCCCAATATAATAACAAGCGCGTACACTTAGTATTTATTTCTTTGACTTATCAATGGGTGAGATTTATTCGTTAAATCAATAGGCCCGATGAGTTGGGAGATAGTGTTATTTATACGGTGTATTGTTGATTATAAAAGGAAATAGTGTCATATTTATTTTGGTTGATGATGTCCCCTTGAGGAGCTCATAAAGTTTATCATGTAAACCCTGGAGGTGGACTTAGTCCGACATGATAATAAAGTTGAGTGGTACTACTCTTGGAGTCAGATGTTAATTAAGTGAGTTGTTAGTAACTCATTTAATTAACTGACATACGATATCTTAAACACAGGGAGATTAATGCACTCATGATAAGTAGGAGCCCATATTATAATATGGGATTAGTGCTGTAGTTCAATAATAACTCTTTAGTGGTATGAGTTATTATTGATGAACTTGAGTTGGGTGTTCGGGTCGAACACAGGAAACTCAAGTCCATCAAGAGGCCAAAACCAATTCCTCCTCTCGGTCCATGTTGTAGCCTCTACATAGCCTCGCATTCACTCGTTTGATTTTGTTTCCTACCTAAGAAAGGGGTCGGCCAAGCCTTGCTTGGTGCCCAAGCAAGGGGCCGGCCAAACCAAAAGAAAAGAAAAGGAAAAGAAAAGAAAAGGAAGAAAAAAAGAGGTGTAAAAGGGAGATTTTTTCTCAACAGAATTAGAGATTTTTCTAAAAAGAATTATGTTAATTCTTTCTTATAAATTTTCTAAAAAGAATTATATTAATTCTTTCCTAAGAAATTTTTCTAAAAAGAGTTATGTTAATTCTTTTCTAGAGATTTTTTCTAAATAAAAATTCTGTAAATATTTCTTCTCTTTTATCTGGTGTCAAAGGTTATAAAAAGGGAGGAGGTCATGCCACCATAACCTAATCTCTCTTGAGTTGTTTCCCTTGCTTGTGGCTGGCACCTCATCTCTTCTTTTCTCTCTTTTCTTTTCCCCTAGAGCCAGCGCCCACCTCCTCTCTTCCTCCTAGGGTCGGCGCTCCACCTTCTCATCTCTTCCTCCCTTTCCTCCCTCTAGGGCCAGGGCATATCTCCTTTGGTGACCGGAGCTTGGAGGAGAAGAAGAAGAAGAGAAGAACCACCCTAGGTGGTAGGTGGTTTGGAGGAGAAGAAGGAGGAGGAGGCACCCCTTTTCTTTGCATATTTTGGTTTGGTGGTAGGTGGCTTGGAAACAAAAGAAGATTCGGGTGGTTTGTCTTGGTAGATCGTCACCCACACGACGTCCAAGAAGAGGAGAGGAATACAGCAGAAAATCAAGAGGTCTTTATCTACAAAGAAAGGTACAACTTGTTCTTTATTCCACAGTGCAATTAGTTTATTTTTCTTTGTATGGATCCTGAAATACCAACACAAGAGGCTACGATCTTGTGCTTCGATCAAGGTGTGTTTTGATCAATCAAGAATTTGTTTGATTGATTAAACACATGTATGATCAAGCATATGGTTTGCTAGGAATAGTTCCGTCCTTGTACAAATTTTTGTATAGGGGGTTTATATAGAATGAAATTCCGAGCGCCAACAAAAGTATCAAGACTTTTGCTGATGTCTCACGCCATGTACAACTTGAGGCGGAGAGGATTGAATCCGTAGGGATTTCTGGACAAGCTTTTATAGCTGAAGTTTCTGCATCCAAGAATAAGAAAGATGGTTTAAGAAAGGAACGGAAAAGGGAAAAGAAGCTGGTGCTGCTGTTGGGCAAGTCCCAATCAAGAAGAAAGAAGATAAGTATGGACAAAAACCTAAAAGAAAGATGACTTGCTATAACTGTGGCAAGAAAGGACACTTTGCTTGGGAATGTGTTGAGCAGAAAAAGATACATCCATGTTTATTTCCTTTTCATGAGTATTATATTGCTAGTTCAGTGTTGTTAGTTGATTCTTATCCTTTGTGAATTATAGATTCAGTAGCAACAAATCATGTATCCTGTGATTGAGCTATATATATGGAGTACCGTCAGATACCAGCTGACAACAAATACATATATGTGGAAAACAATGCAAAGATTGAAGTCAAAGGAATTAACATTTGCAAACTCAATATACGTGGTGGGCATACATTGTTTCTACATGATGTCATGTATACTCCTGAGATTCGACGGAATTTGATTTTCATTACTAGTCTTCTTGATTTAGGTTATTGTGTAAACTTTTATAATTATTGTGTGGAACTTCGGATTAACTCTGTGTTAATTAGGTATGGTTATGTAACAAATGGTTTCATGATTCTTGATATAAAACCAAATAATAATTATGGAAATGAGAGTTGGTTTTCAAATATTACTCTTATTAGTGATGCTGATATTAATGATGAAGTTTGGCATGCTAGACTAGGATATATAGGACAAGAACGAATGAATAGATTAGCTAAAGAGGGTCTGTTAGGCATTCATACTAAAATTAATTTGTCTATATGTAAGCATTGTCTTGTTGGAAAAATAACTAGCAAACCATTTGGTAAGGCTATTAAGGTTGAATCACTATTACAATTAATTCATTTGGATATTTATGGTCTAATGAATGTGAATGTTAGAAATGAGAGTTCTTATTTTATTACATTATGAAATAACTATAGACTTAAGAAGTCTCTATATAGGTTAAAGCAAACGTCAAGCCAATGGAATATAAGATTTAATGAACTCATTTTGTCTTATGGTTTCAAAATGATTAATGAGGACCATTGTTTTACCTAAGAAAGGAAAAAAAAAGGAAAGATTGTCATCTTATTATTATATGTTGATGTTATGCTAATAGATGGAAGTGACATAAAGTGTGTGTTGGAACCCCAAGGTTATTTTTGGTTTGATCAACCAAGTTAGGTTATTTTTGGTCTTGTTATATTTTGATCCCTGTGTCTAAGTGTGCAGGAGCTTAGGAGCACAGGAAGTCGAGCGGAAGACGCAGCTAGCGAGAAGGACGACACGGGAGAGAGCCGACAGGCTCGGTACATCCAAGGGACGAGACGTTGTGGAAGAGTACACCAGTGGAAAAGAAGAACGTACGCGACGTTTGAGGGATAAGAAACCAGGGAGGAAGGTTTCTCGAGGAAAAGGCTGAAATTGGGTTCGGGTGAGCCTTATTTCGATTGGTCGAAATCACCCAAGCAGAAGAGCGAGAGGAAGAAGAAAGGGAGCTAAAGTCTTCTGCTGGAAGGCGTCTTCATTGTTCATGGAGGGCGCCTTCAACCAAGCATGGAAGGCGACTTCCAAGACTATGGAAGGCGCCTTCGACCAGGCAATCTAGCCGTTGGCAGAAAGGATAAAGTTTTATCCTGTGCCACGCTAGAGGTGTCTTCCAGCCCTATGGAAGGTGCCTTCAGCCTAAGGATAAGTTTTTCCAAGGGCTATAAAAGGACCTCTGGACCTAGGAAAAAAACAACTTCTGTATTGATTTCTTAGCAATAGTCTGAGCTATTAACGAGTATAAGAGGCTTCTCCGCCTTCATCGAAGGAGATTCTTAAGAGCTTTCATTTGGCTTAGATTAACAATCACCTAGGTTGTAACCAAGTAAATTCTGGTGCCTCTTCCTTTAGTTTTTTTATTGATTTATTTTATTTGCTATTGCTGCTAACCTGAGTTGAAAAGTTCGAGAATGTATTGGTTTAAGTGTTTCAAGTGACTCAACCCTCTCCAGCTGACCGACCCGGACCAACAAGTGGTATCAGAGCCCAACCGTCTCAGAAGGACTAACTGCCGACTGAAGCATAAAGATCAAGACGATGGTCGAAGCTAACATCTACCCACCAACGTTCGAGGGGGAGTTCGCATTTTGGAAGCGACGAATGGAGATATTTTTAAAATAGATTTTAATATTTTATTAATAATGGAATATGGTTATGAAGTACCAAAGAACACAAACTGAGAAGAAATTGAAAAACATCTTTGGACCAAAAAGCAGTGCGACGACTTTACGTTAAACGGTAAGGCTGAATATCATTTAATAAGCATACTACTGGTGGAATATCTTGACAAAATCGACAACTACCAAAGTGCGAAAGAACTTTGGGAAAAGTTCTTAAAACTCTACGAAGAACTAATTGAAGCTGAAACTAACTCCTCGATGCACACCAAGTCGTCGTCAGAAGAATCTGAGACTAGAGAAATTACCGAGACAACCCTTATAGCCTAATTCTTTCCTGAGGATGCAGAAAGTTCATCCCAGATGAGCATCGATGTAGGGAGAGAGTCTTTGGAAGAAAGCAGCAGTTCAGGGGGAGCTACGGACAATGAGATCGACAAGGTAAGTCAGGTACGATCTCTTCCAACTAATGAGTTATTTAAATTTATGAAATTCTTATCAAAAAATTGTTGCAAGTTAGAAAAAGAAAACATAAATTTGAAAATACAATTATCCAAAGCATGCCCAGTAGATTTATATGATAATTTAAAAATAGAAAATGACAAATTGAAAACAGAGATAGAATATTTGAAAAATCATGTATACTCATATAATATAAGTAGGAGAAAATTTAATGGTCTAAATTGGTATTTTTATTACCATAAAGGACAAGTTAGAAAAATTTCTCAGAAATACATACCAAAGAAATTTTTAATTAACCCAGTTGGAAGGAACCTATATTGGGTTCCAAAGACTTGTCTTAATTAAAAGTTTAATTAGACTTGGGTCTTTCAGATAATACATTAAATATTTGATTTCATTATGAGGCTTTGTCTAGAAAGTGGTTGTTGCTCTAATAACCAAGAAGACCTAGTGCCTCGCCACAGCCGGGAAGCCAAGTATTGAAATAAAATGTTTAATTGATTAACTGATAGAACACTAAATTAAAATTAGATAATGCTTTAATTAGCTATTCAACTATTTTTTTGGAAATTTTTCAAAAATATTTTTGCTCGCAAATTGTTTAACTTAGAATTTGTTTTTTTTTTAACTTGCAAAACTTAGAAAAATTTCTCATTTTTTTTTCAAATCTGTTTAACTTAGAGTTTTTTTTCGGCTTTCCTTTACAAAAACTTGTAAAACTTTCAAAATATTTTAAGAGTTAAACTTTATTAATTTTGGAAAAGTACCCTTAGACATTTTAAGGAACCCCATTTTTTTATATAATCAAAGGGGGAGAAGGGAATATTAAGTCTAGGGGGAGGTAGCTTTAAATTTTTATTCTTTTGCACTAAGCTTTAAATTTTTTATTTTTTGCACTTTATTACAAAATTTATTGTTTTTACTTTATATTACTTTATGTTTTGTTTACCCTAACTTAACTTGGGTTGCTCACATCAAAAAGGGGGAGATTGTTGGAACCCCAAGGTTATTTTTGGTGTGATCAACCAAGTTAGGTTAGGTCATGTTATGTTCTAATCCCTGTGTCTAAGTGTCCAGGAGCTTAGGAGCACAGGAAGTTGAGCGAAAGACGCGACTAGCGAGAAGGATGGCACGGGAGAGAGCCGACGGGCTCGGTACATCCAAGGGACGAGATGCTGTGGAAGAGTACACTGATGGATGAGAAGAATGTACACGACGTTTGAGGGACGATAAACCAGGGAGGAAGGCTGCTCGAGGAAAAGGTCGAAATTGGATTCGAGTGAGCCTTATTTCAGTTGGTCGAAATCACCCAAGCAGAAGAGCAAGAGGAAGAAGAAAGGGAGCTAAAGTCTTCTGCTGGAAGGCGCCTTCACTGTTCATGGAGGGTGCCTTCAAGTCTTCATGGAAGGCACCTTCCATACGCATGGAAGGCGCCTTCAACCCAGCATGGAAGGCGCCTTCCAAGGCTATGGAAGGCTCCTTCGACCAGGCAATCTAGCCGTTGGCAGAAAGGATAAAGTTTTGTCTTGTGCCACGCTGGAGGCGCATTCCAACCCTATGGAAGGCGCCTTCAGCCTAAGGATAAGTTTTTCCAGGGACTATAAAAGGACCCCTGGACCTAAGAAAGAAACTACAACTTCTGTACTAATTTCCTAGTAATAGTCTGAGCTATTAACGAGTATAAGAGGCTTCTCCGCCTTGACCAAAGGAGATTCTTAAGAGCTTTCATTTGGCTTGGATTAACAACCACCTAGGTTGTAACCAAGT
This sequence comes from Zingiber officinale, assembly GCF_018446385.1. Lineage (NCBI taxonomy): Eukaryota > Viridiplantae > Streptophyta > Magnoliopsida > Zingiberales > Zingiberaceae > Zingiber > Zingiber officinale. Next base: position 110,627,927 of record NC_055993.1, on the reverse strand, counting down.
AAATTATGGTGCCTCTTCCTTTTATTTTTTTTATTATTTTATTTTATTTACTATTGCTGCTAACCTGAGTTGAAAAGTTTGAGAAGGTATTGATTTAAGTGTTTCAGGTGACTCAACCCTCTCCAGCCGGCCAACCTGGACCAACAATGTGTGATAGAAGTTAAATCATAACTTTCATCACAATTTGGCATAATAGATATGGGAGAAGCTGAGTACATCTTAGGAGTAAAGATCATAAAAGATCGATCAAAAAGGGTTTTGGGTTTGTCTCAAGAGACTTATATCATTAAGATGCTACAATACTTCAATATGTCAGCTTGCAACATTGAACAAACACTTGTAGAAAAAGGTATTGTTCTGAGTAAAAGTATATATCCTAAGACTTCTGAAGAAATAGCTGAAATGAAGAAAAAAATCATATATCAATGTCATTGGTATTTAATATACACTATATTGTGTACTCGCCCTGATATAAGGTATACTGTTGGCTTAGTTAGTTTTTCCAGTCAAATCTAGGATCGAGACATTGAAAAGTGATGAAGATAATATTCAAATATCTCACAGGGGCAGTGGATTATTGTCTCTATTTCCAAAGATCAAATGTGAGTCTAAGGACCTACATAGATGCAAATTGGGCGAGAGACCTTAATGATAGAAAATCAACATCTGGCTATATTTTCTTGCTAAAATGGTGGTGTCATCTCATGGAACAACAAGAAACATGCTTATGTAGCACTGTCGATAATGGAAGCTCAATATACGGCTTATGCAGCGACTGTGCAAGAAGCTGTCTGGTTGAGAATATTCCTAAAGCATCTGAAAATTACTGAGGACAGTGGGAGTCTTGTTACAGTGTACTGTAACAATCAAGCTGATATAGCTTTTTCTAAGGATCCCAAATATCACAGCAAATGTAAGTATATAGAAATTAAGTATAATTTTGTAAGAAATATTGTGGACAAGGAAAAGATAATTCTTGAGTATAGTGTTATGCTTGTAAATCCTTTTACTAGGTTATTGACTAAAGAGTCATTTTAAGGACATATGAAGTCTTTGGGACTTCAAAGAATGTAACATATTGTAAAGATAATTAGATATATGAAAATGTCATGATATATTCAATATATATGTCTTTGTTACATTTGAATAAAGTCTCAAAAGCATGTTGGCAAATTGAGATTGGTCCATTCACATGGATAATCATTTCTATTTGTTAAGTATAAATAAAGGTAAGACCGTTATTTATGGGATAGTTTATGTAGTTATGAATAGAGACATACTCATAAGTTAAGGTCACCTCGATAATTGTGTCAAGATGAGATCATTTATATAATGATCAGAGTAAATAGACCCACCATTTACTGAATATGCTAGACCATATTAGAATTCATATGTTAAATTTAAGATTAGACAATAGATATGTTTAGATCAAAATTTGTACGATGTTCAATTTTAGAAAAAAAATATGCACTCTTTTTGGTAAAGAGAAAAATATCATAGCATATGATTCATACTACATGTGCTATAACGACAATAAGGGTAGTAAGAGAATGGATCTTTGATTCTCTACTATGTGAGACCTTTGAGATTACAAGTTAATCTCAATCTTACCCTCAATGACTATTTAACTGTCTACTTGAAGTTCTAATCAATGTCTGCTACTTTAGCAAGTTTCTTATTGGCTATGGGTGATTCGATCTATGGAGCATAACTAGGAATGCGACTGATTAGAATGAATAGATTCTAACTAAAAAGGAAGATTAAGATGAATTTACATCTTTAGCATTTATTCACTGGTACCAGTTACATTCTCTGTTAAGTACATAAAATGTAATTGTGAATAATTGTATTGATTGGAGATATTGAACATGCTCTCGACATAATAGTCATTATGAGGGAATAGAAATATTTATAATGATGTACATGATTTAATCTTGGGTAAAAGTAAGATATTGATGTCTTAAATTCATTCTATATAGTAGCTAAGTTAAGTGTAACAACTTTCTTAGTACTAATTGCTCATTATGCTTGCTATTGCATGAATCATTTTTCCTGACATATAAATTGAATGTTCTTCATAGTCTTTGTGACTAGATGCCCTTTTTAAGGATTGACTTAGACGAGTGGGAGATGTTGGACATTGAGGAGATGAAGGGACGCCCCTTCCCCTTTGTCTTCCTTATTTAATGCATCAGTTAAGGAGATGAAGGGGCTCCCCTTCCCTTTCTTCTTCCTCAAGCCTCCTAGAAAGAGTGTCCAAGTGCATCAGTGAAGAACAACAGTTGGGAAAGAGGGATTTGGTTTATGAAATTTTTGAGAAGGTTCCAAGGCAGTGATCTTCTTGGTGACAGTGAGCTTTATAGCAGCAGTGTCTTATCCGAATTCTCCTCCAAAAGATCACTATAAGTCTTTATTGTTTCGTACAATAGAGTAACAAGTCTTTATTGTTTAGTACAATAGAATAACAAGCAGATAGTTGGCAAGGGTAAGGTCTAAGTGGATCACGGTTGACTAAACACATAACAATAATGGAAGTCCTAACAGGTCATGAAGGATTGAATGTTAAGTATGTGAGTGAAGTTCTGATAAGTCATGAAAGATTGAATGTTAAGCATGAAAATGAAAATCCAAATAGGTTAAGAGACAACTAGATGCTTGACAATGAAGTTCTTACAAGACAAGGTTAATAAGATGTTAGGCAAAGAAATTTCTAATAGATTGAAATCAACCATATACTAGGCAGGTGAGTATTCAGCCTCGGTATGGTTGGAACTTAGGTATCACTCGACTAATATAGGAGTACCAATCAATTGATAAATATGAAACTACAAATTTGGGATTTGAATATATTTGTGATATAGGCAGTCGGTTGCTATAGGATTACTAATTAACTGATGTCACAGTCAATTAGTGAACTCTTGATTGGTTCAGTTGTGAATGATAACTTAAGGTCTTAGAGTCGATTATGAAAATCGAATGATAACTAGCATATTGAGAATACAATCAAAATCCCATATTGAAAATACATGGAAAATATCATAGGTTTATAAGATGAAGATATCTCTATTGGTATGAGGCATTTTGGGTAAAATCCAAAAATAAATTCATGAAGGCTTAGGTCCAAAGTGGACAATATCATACTATTGTGGAGATATCTGAAATCTTTTGGTCCTAACAATTGGTATCAGAGCAAGGTCGCTCTTCACCGGACTAACCGCTAGAAGAAGCACGAGCCAGAGCCATGATCTAGATCGAACTATGTAGGTGAAACCTTGAACGAAATAGGGAAGGTCCTAAGTAGGTAAATATTGACCCGATACTTGAGGTGAGGTCCTTAGCAGGTCAAGAGTGACTCGATACTCGAGGGGAGTCCCTCAGCAAGTCAAGATTGACCTGATGCTTGAGGGGAGGCCCTGAATAGGTCAAGAGTGACCTAATACTTGAGGGGAGGCCCTGAGCAGGTCAAGAGTAACCCGATACTTGAGGGGAGGCTCAAACTATGAGAATAATGATGGTCCTTTGTTTGAGGGGAAGATTGTTGGGAATACAATTAAAGTCTCACATAAAAAATACATGGAAAAGATCATGGGTTTATAAGATGAAGATATCTCTATTGGTATGAGACCTTTTGGGTACAACCCAAAAATAAATCCATGGGCTTAGGCCAAAAGTGAACAATATCATGTCATTGTGAAGATATCTGAAATCTTTTGGATCCTAACAAGCAGTTAACTGGTTAAGTGCAGAGTAATCGACTGATGACCTTAATGTTGAGCTAGAAGGAGTCATTGAATAGATAATGCCGGAGCAATATTCGAATTCCAATAGAATAGCCGACTGCAGAGGCGCAAGTAGTCGATTGATGGTAAGTAGTCAACTAGGAAGGTTCAAGTAGTTGATTAATAGGTGGATTGTAGTCATGATTGAAAACCCTATAAAAGAGAGTTTCATGGATATCTTGATAGATTGGTTCTTGGAAGGTTCATGGGAGAATGCTGCTACGTTCTAGATCTTCATAGAGCAATCTAAAGCAATTACAAAGTGTGCAAAGCATAGATTAATATGGTAAAGTTGTTTCATTTACTTTGTATCTATTTTTTATTATATCTTTGGATTATTGTTTGTATTGCTTGTAAGAATAGGTTTTGTAAGTGATTTCTTCACCTCCAAAAGGTGTCTAATAAAGAGATAAATAGTAGTACTATTGCTAGAACTTTAAATTATGGAATAAGAATGGGATATTTTGAATCATGTAAAATCTAGGTATTGTGTATTTGTACCTTATTTTGTGCTTGTTTCATTTATATTTTTTCTATGCTAACAACTTATAGACGAGCACATAATGAACAATGTAAATCAATATTCACGTTCCCTCTAGTTATTGTCAGCATAGCGATGCCGGCAAGAGAGGGGGTGAATTGCCTATATAACAAAAATTAACTTTTCCCGATCTTCCAACTTGGATTAGTAGCACAATTATAACAAAAGAAATTGAACAACTAAAAATAAAAAAAGCTAAGAAATTATTTGGTTACAACTTAGGTAGTTGTTAATCCAAGGTAAATGAAAGTACTAAAAAAATCTCCTTCGTTGAAGGTGGAGAAGTCTCTTACACTTTTTGAATGCTCAGAAATAAGTTAGGAAATGAATATAGGAGTTGTTAATTATTTCCTAGGTCCAGGAATCTTTTTATGGCCCCTGGAAAACTCTATCTGTAGCTTGAAGGTGCCTCCAATGAGGTCAAAGGAGCTTTTTATCGAATAAGTTTTATCCGCTGCAGATAAAACTGTATCTGCGGCTAACGGCTATCGGAAGGTGCCTTCAAAGGCTGAAAGGCGCCTTCATACTATTCATGAAAGGTGCCCACAGGGTAACTCAACTCAACATTTATCTCTTCATGTAGTTCTTCGCGTAGGTGATTCTCCGGCTAACCGGAGTTAAGCTCACCCGAACCCAACTCTGACATTCTCCTCGAGCAGCCTTCCTCCCCAGCTTCTCGTCCCTCGAACCACCACGCGCATCCTTCTCATCCATCGGTGTACTCTTCCACAGTATCTCCTCCTTCGGATGCACCGAGCCCGTCGACTCCCTTTCTATGTCATCCTTCTCACTAGCTGCATCTTCCCCTTTGATCACATCAAAACTATCTAGAGATACTAACAATTTCTTTCTTTTTGATATGCATCAACTTAAGTTCAAGTTAGGGTTAAAAATGCAATAATATAGTAAACCAATGAATTAAACAAGTTAATTACAAAAAATAAATACAAGGATAAAAATTATAGGAATTAAGTGAGTTAATAAAAATTGCAAACTTCATAAAAAATAAAAGAATGTCCTTACTCCCCCTTAACTTACATATTTCTTTCCCTTTGATCACATAAAAAAAAAAGAAAAAATAACATAAACCTATTTCTAGGGGTACATAATAAGAATTTTCAGTGATCCAATATTTTTCAGAAATAATAATTAATCTTTTGTTTTGAAAGAATTAATTTGGAAGCTAGTTTTTTAAGATATGGAAAACACATAGTTTTCTAAGTTTTCAAATTTCTATTTACTATGAAATAAGATTTTCACAAAGTAATTAGTAATAATTCAGATAATATTCAAAAAAATTTTAAAAAAAATTGTAAGGATAGAGAATATCATACTTCATCACAGAAGAATAAAAAATTTTAAAAATAAATCTGAAATTATTGTTAATTTTTAATATACCGTTTTCATTAATAAATTCATAGAAAATAATTTAACGGTAAACAAATTTCAAATATTTTTCTTTTAACAGATAATATTATATTTTATCCTAGAAAAATAAGATTTTTAAGTCTGCAAAAATAATTTTAAATTTTAAAGTATACTTTTCGTTAATTAAAAAAATTGCTCAACAGTCAAAAAAATTTTTAAAAAAATTCTGTTTATAGATTCAATCATCAAATAGTATAGAAAAAATTTTCATTTGAAATACAAACAGAAAAATATTTTCCAATTGAGACAATTTCTATTAAAAAAAATAAAATTTAATCAAAAAAGATTTTGGAACCCAATATAGGTTCCTACTTACTATATTTATTAAAAATTTTGGAGGTACATAACTTTTAGGAATTTTCCTGATCTGCCCTTGGTGATTTCTAATATACAAGTTGATTCTACCATAATCTCTAAATTTTGATTTTTGACAACTATTCGAATTCAAACATGCATAGTCATTTTCTAATTTTTCTATTTGTGCTTTCAATTTATCATTTTCTATTCTTAGATTATCATATATTATTATGGGGCATGAATCAGCTAAGGTTAGTTTTATCTTACCATTTTCTCTTTCTAGTTTTACTAAATCCTTGGTGAATACCTTAATAAATTGAAATGACCTTTAAGGAGGTAAGGCGCGTACCTTACTTACCTCATATTCTGATGCTCTCCCTTTATCACAGCTTTCTTTTGAAGATCCTCCCCCTTCATCGATGCTCATCTCTGAACTGCTTTTATCTTCTTCTTGGTGGTCGGCCAGTAGGGATAGTCTGATGTAGGCCTCGATCTCAAACTCGAAGGATGCATATTCATTCCATGTTGCCTTTAAATTCTTGAGCTTCGATCTGGTTGGTCCTTTGCCCTTGTCTTTCTCCTTTTTCAATTTGGGGCAGTCGTCCTTAATGTGACCTTCTTCTTGGCAATTGTAGCATCTAATTTTCCTTTTGCTCCGAAAGTCCTTTTTCGTCTATGACTTGAATTTATTAGATTTATTAAATCTATTAAATTTCCTTACCAATAATGTTGCTTCATCTACTTTGATGGATGTTTCGGAGTCTGAATCTGGTCCGCCCTTCTGGGCTTGCAGTGCTAGGTTCTGACTTGGTTTCTTTCTTTATCTTGCTCACTGAGACTCATGTAATTCAAAAGTGGGAAAAAAGATTTTCTAATGTACTTACCTCGAGATATTTGGAGATATAGTAGGAGTCTGCTATAGATGTCCATTCCGGTGTTCTTGGGAACGCATTTAAATCATACCTTTGTGCATCCCGATTAGTTACTGTTTCTCTGAGGTGCATTAATCTGGTGATTAGCTCCTTGATTATTCCGTGTAGATGAGCAACCGATTTGCCTTCTACCATCCGGAGGTTGCTGATTTGGTTTCGGAGTAGGTCCCGTCTCACGATGTTCCTTCGTGTAACTCCAGGAACTTCTCCCAAAGATCCTTTGCTAATTTATAAGTGTCGATTCTGCTGACTTCCTGTGGAGGTAGCATGCTCAGCAGATGGAATTCAGCTCGTCTATTAGCTACGAAGTCCGCTTGTTCTTTCTTTGTCCATGAATACTCCTCTTTCTCAACTCCTTGTTAGTTTATGGGGGCTACAAAATCATATTTCATAATTAAGAGAATTTCAAAATCCATTTTAAAAAATACCTCCATCCGACGTTTCCATTACGGGAAGTCTCCCTCGAACTTCAGTGAATAAATGCTCGGTCCAGCCATCGTCTTTGTACTTCAGTCGGCGGTTAATCCTTCTAAGGTGGTTGGACTCTGATACCAATTGTTAGCGCAGTTGTGCTGACAAGAGGGGATGAATTGCCAATATAACAAAAATTAACCTTTCCCGATCTTCCAACTTGGATTGGTAGCACAATTATAACAAAAGAAATTGAACAACTAAAAATAAAAGAGGCTAAGAAATTACTTTATTATAACCTAGGTGGTTGTTAATCCAAAGCAAATGAAAATACTAAAATTCATTAAAAGTGAAGAAGCCTCTTATACTCTTTGAACGCTTAGAAATAAGCTAGGAAATGAATAATTATTTCCTAGGTCCAAAGGTCATTTTATGACCCCTAGAAAACTCTATCGGCAGCTTGAATGCGCCTCCAATGAGGTCCAAGGCGCCTTTCATCGGATAAGTTTTATCTGTTACGGATAAAACTCTATCCGTAGCTAACGGCTATCGGAAGGCACCTTTGTACTATTCATCAAGGCACCTTCCATGGAAGGCGCCTTCTACAAAGCAACTCAGCTCAATGCTTATCTCTTTGTGTAATTCTTCGCGTAGGTGATTCTCCGGCTAATCGAAGTTGAGCTCAACCGAATCCAACTCCAACCTTCTCCTCGAGCAGCGTTTCTCCCCGGCTTCTCATCCCTCGGACCGTCGCGCGCGTCCTTCTCGTCTGCCAATATACTCTTCCACAGCATCTCGTCTTTCGGATGTACCGAGCCATCGACTCCCTTTCCGTGCCATCCTTCTCGCTAGCTGCGTCTTCCATTCGACTTCTTATGTTCCTAAGCTCCTGTACATTTAAACATAGGGATCAAACACAATAAGATCTAACTGAACTTAGTTAACCATATCAAAACTATTCCGAGACACCAACAGTTATTACAATGATTTAATAAAAGCATCTTCAACCAAATAGGTGCATTCTCTCATCTTATCCATTTTACATACCCAGAGCACAAGCATTATCAACTTTACTGGATTTGTGAAAGTAAATTTATTGAAAGTGCAAATCATTTTGATGGATGCGGGAATATTAATATTGGGATGAAAACCCATCAATGGGTTCATAAAGCTCCTAGGAATCCAATCATATCCTTACTTCAATCACTTGACCTTCTTAGGTTCAGTATGCTAATTCGACTCAAACCACATTACTAGTCCAAAATAACTTAGGTAAAAAAAATGAAAAAGAAGATTGATCTCACTCCTAGGAACCCAATTTGATCCTTATTTGTTAGAAATAAAAATTTTTGGGAGTTTTAAAGAAAATCTTAAAGTCTTTATTAAAGTATTTTAGAACCACACAATGAAAGTGAAGGCTAACTATAGAGTAGAATAGAAATTGAGGCAACCTTCATCACATGCCTATGCCCGTACGAATAAACGTAATTGATTGAGAGAGCAACATGAAGAAGGACGAAGACTAAAAGCTTAAATTATACTAGGAACAAACCCGAGTGTTGCGGTAATATGCGTATGTTTTGGAGGCATTACACAAAGTGTGAAGTCGAAATCTCAAGAGGATAAAAAAAATAGAAGGAAAGAGTGTCTTGATGCTTGTTAACATAAAAAAGACAAGGAGTTCATGCCAACAATCGTTAACAATTCCTAGCTAGTCAAAAGAGGTGCATGTGAAGCTGCAGATCTGCTGAATAAAATATGGTTCTCATGTGCTAGCTCAAGGCAACCTGCACATCTCAAAATGGCATTTGCCCACCTTCTCTTTCAGCTGCAAAGCTAGCTATATTTTGTAAAACAATGTCTCATTTACAATCATGGCTACTGATTGAAGGAATCAATGCCTCATCATCTCTGCCTTCATAACAATAACAATACGTACTGACCTCTCTTCAATATGATTTAATTTGCATAGTGGTGCAATAAGATATCTCATCACCTAGGTTTTGAAAAAGGACTTGTTCTATCAACATGGATAGCAAAGGAAATATATATATATAAACAATCACATTTTAACACTAATAATTTAGTTAATAAATAATTTTCAGATGTATAGATATTGTTACATATATGTTGCAAGTATAAGTGCCCTATGAGTATCTACTTAATTAAGCGAGTATGTATGAATCTTAATTTTTAGATATTATACAAGTATTCAGTGGGTTAGATAATTAATTAACACAAACACCTCTACCTTAGATTGGTTTGGAGTCAAGTAGTCCCTAAACGATTCTAACCAACAAAATGGACTCATGATTAATGACTTGGGATTGCGTCACACATTCAAGTCAAGTAATGGAGGGTCATTTTTATTTATTTATTTATTTTTATAATTCATGTATCAAAGTTTCGTCTGACCAATCCTGAAGGTAGATGGTCGTCCTCTTGATTCATCTATCGGATAAATTAAAAGCACAACTTATGCACACTTAGAGATTAACCTCTAAAATTCATCTCTATTAGAATTTGAACTTTGATCCTCTTATTTATCCTTCTAAATGTTTTACTACTACATTATACCCGTAAGTGGGTGAAGTGGAGGACCATTTAATTTTCATGCATACGCATAGGTGGTGATGAGCCATCCTTTGGTGCCTTGGGTCATGAGAGAACCATCATCCTTTTGGAGTGTATAGTACTGTGTCAAGGAAATGGACAATCCTAATTTGGTCCATCTATGGAACCAACTTTATAGATTTGCTCTTAGAAGAAGGGAAAAGCATGGCTTGATGAGCTTGCTCTTCTTCTGAATTATTGGGTTTCTTGTTTTCCTCAGAGATTAGAAATGAAATTGTTGCTTTCAACCGATAGCAATGGCCAATTTGATCACTTATTCTTTGGGGGATTTCCGAGTTAATGATCTATGCTCCTTTCAAACTAGGAACACACTGTGGTCCACCATGTCTATAGAGATTGTGAGATTCTCGCAATTAGATGATCGGTCACGTCAATTAAGCCTCTCCCTTTCATCTCTAACTTGGATGAGGTCTTCTCTGTGTGCTCTACTTTAACCATATTTATCTTCGGACTCGCATTGTCAATCATGTGTCTTATGTGACTATTAGCTCCTTTTCACATGGGCAAATTTGATCTTCCACACCAAAACAAGCTGAGCTTGGTAAATTTGAGAAGGCGGAGTTGTGACATGAAAACAACATGGAAAGATCTTGAGACAATGTCAACATCAGAAGATTTAGAGGTCATACAAGGTTCACCCTCATCTCTGCATTTCATGTACAGGAAACCTCATCGACAACTTTGCAAGATGCAATCCAGGCATTCAGTTAAGTGCTCACTGGAGGATAGATCACAAGTTTTGATGATATGAATTTTTTATTCGAGAGGATTTCTATTTTGAAGTCTTTCAATTCAAGTGTTTAGGCTTCGCCTGATTAAGTGTGGTCCTTTGCATGTGCACAGAACTTTTAGCACGGAACTTTGAGACGAGCATTCATGAGAAACTAGTTCAACATAAAGCAAAGCTGAATATCAATATTCTCCATTGCCAAATCTATAATTTATTCAAAAGCCTTTTGTTTCCAGCATGATGCTAGAATTTAATATACACGTAACAAAATAATTAGGGGGGGGAGAGAGGGGGGGTTGGGGGGGTTGAAGGATGCGCATGGGCGCAGCTAAAGCACAATATTTGGTAGAAGAGCCTCTCGTCTCTTCAAACGGCTAATTACAAGGGCATTAGTCTTCTGTACTTGAAATACCAAAGGAACAAACAGAAAACAATCACGCCGCTCACGCCAGTGATCACAAGGGTCCACTGGAATGCAGATGGTACGTCAAATAAAGCGATCTCGAAGTTCATACCGAATATCCCAGCAACAACACCAAAAATGGCGACAATGAATGTGGCAGTAGTTAGTACAAGCTCAAACTGGATCAGCTGATTCCGCACATTGTCCTAAAGATGAGGCAAAGATGTCAAGTATGCAATAAGATATTGTGAATGTGTCAGATCAATAATGATACAACAACAACAATCAAGTTTTATCCTACTAAATGGGATCGGCTATATGAATCATTTTACGTCATTGAGCTTTATCCCCTACTATATCATTATTTATACTTAAATAAATTTTATTTTATTATTATTAACCAAGTTTTTTTGATCCTCTTCCTCGTTTGATGTGAGTATTTTTCATAGTTTCACATCACCAAACTATAGTATTTATGGGTTGTTTAAGTACATGTCAAAACTATTGACGGAACATTACATGATCAATAATGATGACGAAGAAAAAAAGTATTCAAGGAACAAAAGTAATGACGGAACATTACATGATCAAAACTAGGGTAACGAATTGAGCCTATTCGCGAACTTTTTGAGCCAGCTCAAAAAATATTTGATTTGTATCGAAACTATCGAATTCCAGCCGAATTTGAACATGGATAATTTTTTTGAGTCGAATTCAAACCCCTTAATATTTTGATTGATTGTTCATGAGCCGCTTCATAGCCGAAACTCGATTATTTTCACACAATTTTTATCTAAATATGCTCAAATTAAGGTCCGAATAACTCGAACGGAACTCAAATTTAAATCATTTCGAACTATAGTTCCATTCTACTCGAATCAAGGTTCGGACAATTTAAACCGAACTTGAATTTTATTTCTAAATGAGCTCGAGCCAAAATTATTTGTATTTTCGACGTTCGAATCGAATTCGAATATCTCATATCTTTTTCAAGATCGAACTCAAATATCAATATTTTCATACTATTCAACTCGATTCAGTTCGTTTGCACCTTTAATCAAAATGCATCTTCCCATAAGCTACATTTCATGACCTATTTACTAACTTTTACGTACATATTCCTCATATTTATATTGTTAATGGCTCTCACATCCTTATTTGTGATACTTCTTTTCAAACTTCTATCTTTTATTGATAAATCCGCTATATTCCACAATGTATCCACAAGGTCTAGTTTGTTCACATATAAAACCCTACTATGTTTTTTTTATCTATTTTGTGACTTTTTTTCTTATTCATTATATCTTTTGCAATATATGCAAGAAAGCGATGGAATAAGCATCATGATTCCGAAAGTGTTTATATCTTGTGAATTGGTGTACAGCAACTCAACACCTATGCACAAGGTTTAAAGTATCATTCTATGAAAGAATTTTGATCATTGGCCAGAGTAATACAATTCTAAAGTTGGGTTGGACTCGCATATCTAGAATTGTAACAAGCATAGGGTAAAAGATATGCATATACAAAATCCACATCTAAATAAACTGATAAATGTGTTACACTAATATTAGTTTCTACTATAACTGGATTTAGATATTTGGTTACCATAATTAGGGTTGTAAATGAACCAAGCGTTCGTGAACAAACTTGGTGTTCGGCTTGATAAGAGCTTGTTTATGTTCGTTCAATATAAATAAGATTAATTAAATAAATAAGCTCGAACAGCTCGTTAAGCTAAACAAACAAGCTTAAACACATATGTGTTCAGCTCGTTAACGTTCGTGAACAACGCTCGTGAACAACGTTCGTGAACAACGCTCGTGAACAATGTTCGTGAACAACATTCGTGAACAACGTTCATGAACAATGTTCATGAACCATATTCATTAATAAAACTCTTTTTAATATGCTAAATAAATAAATAAATAAACAAACAAATTTAAATTATCAAGCTCAATAACCAATCAAACAATTAAAAGTTTCAAACAATCAAACAAGCTTGAATTGAAAACTTGATAACATCTAAACGAACCAAGCTCGAACCAAGCTTGAATTGAGAGCTTCGAGCTTGATAACATCTAAACGAATCAAGCTCGAATCAAACTCAAGTCAAGCTTGAATTGAGAGCTTGATAACATCTAAACGAACCAAGCTCAAGCTCATAAAAAATAAACCAAGCCAAGCTTAAACACTCATTTCAAAAGCTTGATTCATTTTAATCTCGGCTCGGCTCGGCTTGGTTACGTTATCAAACAAGCTTGAACACCCCAAAGCTCGGCTCGGCTTGTTTACAGCCCTAACCATAATAGAGGATTATTCTTACATGACATACTTTGTCTCCTAAGAAGATCTCCTATAATTCCCAAGTCTTTTATCATGAAATAGAAAAGCAATTTGGTGGTGATATTTTGGATTTTGATAATGCCATAAACATGGTATTTGGTTACATATATAATCATGTTACCGTACTCGTCCATTTATAGGAAACCCATGGGCACCAGCTGATGTGGCAAATTGACTCAACATCCAAAAAAAAAGATTTAGGGTTTAGAGTCTAGAGATGAGATTTTGCCCAAATCTGATTTCCAATTCTCACGTAAAGGAAGTGAGAATTTTTTTATAAAAAATTAACAACAGGTGCCCATGGGTTTCCTATAGATGGATGAGTACGGTAACAGGATTATATATATAACCAAATACTATATTTATGACGATATCAATGAGGCTAACTGAGATTATATATATATATATATATATATATATATATATATATATATATATATATATATATGTTGCCCGATCCCCGTGCCCGACTGAGTGGGTGGGGCGCCCGAAGTGTGGGTGAGTCGCGGACGGAGTCGCACGGGGGAGTTGGGCAGCATATATATATATATATATATATATAATCTTGATATGTTGTGCGCCTCCTGCGCGCAGCAGCGTCCACCACGTGGGTGCACACCCCTTTATTGTGAGTCATATTAGTTCTCATTGATCATTTTCTCTGTTTGTTCACTCTATACATATCATGTTAATCCCCAATTTAGTTTGATGTCTCTTCCTTACTAAAACTCAAGGATTATGGGTTACTATCCTCCCTCATTGCAGTTTTGTTTCAGTTGATTCTATCCTTTAAAGGACAATACATACTATTTTGTTCCTCCTATGATTCCCATCACTAAGCTCGCTGCCACTATCCTCATTTTCTTTACACCTTAGTAGGTGTATAATTGGCAAGCACCCTCCTTTTAAGGTATTTAGGATGTATGGACATCTAGTTCTATGGAAAAAAATAGATTCTTGATGCTTCGTTCCAGAACCAAAGAAAGATAAAGGGCTATTATGGTGCACACACAATAATATACGAATTTATAGCTAATTTTGGTCTTGTAAGAGTTTCGGATAAATTATACATATTATTTAATCATATATGCTCCATGGCAAACATTTTGAGCAGCATAAGATCAACAACTTGCTAAGTTCTTTACTAAACAACTAGCACATTTTCTACTTTTGAGTTTAAAGTTGTGTGGTAATATTAATGCTCTAGCAAGAGAGGAGTATTAAAATAACATGTAATAGGAATCCCATGTAAGCTATTTTCTTTTCTTTTCGTGCATTTCTAGACCCATAATGAGCACTATAATGCCTCTTATTTATTGCATAATTTTATTTCTTCCTCCACTTCTACTGGTTGTTGTATAAAGTTATGCAAGATATTCAAATACAAGTTAAAGGAAATGAGCACAACCTTGACAAAGGAGGAATTTGTGCCATATACCACTAAAAGGAATTTCAGAATATTGAAAAGATTCAGAATTGATTAACCCTTACAAATTGTTGCCAAGTATGCATTCGCTCTTTGGAGAAATTTCAATTCAATTATACAGAACCTGTGATCATGAATGTAATCTCCAAGTTGTTATGTTCATTATTGGCATTCCGGTCTTCAATGAGATAGCACAACCTATTGAAACTGATTGTTCACAGAGATGTTCTGATGGATAAGAAAATTCCACTTCTTTCACCGAGTATGAAGATCTATGTTGCTCTTACTCGAACATTCGACACAGATACAAGATTTAGGCGGCTGGCAGTGTCAATGGGAATATTGGTGCTCGACTCACAGTGTTAGTTTTAACCAACATGGGTAGGTGAGAATTAGATGAAATAAAATGAGGATCGTAATTGAAGATCCACAACTTGCAAAGTTGTTCACTAAACAATTAGTGTAGCATATCTATTCTCTAGCTTAAGGGATGTTAAAATAGCATAGAATAACAATACCACATGAATTGTTTTTGTTCCTTTTCATGTGTTTTGAAACTGTATAAGATGCACCCTTACACCTCTTATATATTGAGTGACATTGACTGATTGTATCAAGTTATATCCTTCACAAAGGAAGAATTTATGCCATAGGCCAATAGGGAGTAATTCTAAAATGTGAAAAGGCTTCTTTTTGTCATTATTTGTGATTGATTATTGATCAAATCTTACAAGTTATGACAAATATAATTAGCCGTGTTACCTTTGACTAAAATATATATATGTATTCATAAATAAATGAGCAATTATCATTTACTGTCTTAAATATCAAGAGGACAGAACATACCAGCTGAATGTTAATGAAATCCTCAGTGTCATCAATATACTCTTTTAACTGAAAATGCGCAAGAGACCAAATGCTCAGTTTCGCAAATTTATACCAAAGAGATCACTGTAGAATAACAGCTTACCGAAGTCAGTTTGTTCAGGGTGCTATCAATGACCACAAAATAAGCTTCCAATAACATTTCCAACTCCTCTATGTTCTCTGTGATGGTGCTGGAACTTTTCATACTGTCAAGTCTGCTCCTTGCAAGACTTAATGTCTTCTCAAGCTTTCGAGATCCAGGTGGTGAAGAAACAGGTGAAACTGGAGCAGAAGCAGATACAGCACCACCAGCTGAATTGAACCCATGTATTGATTGATCACCAAAATATGATGTTTCCATATGTATTTTCTTCTCTGTGAGATACATTTCGGCCATATCACCATCATCATCCATCAACTGTTCTATTTCATCTCTGACCTACATAAAGTTCAGTGTAAAGTCAGGAGTGGGATGATCCTATAGAATTAGCACGAAACTAGTAGCTTGTGGTATACCTTTTGAACTCTCCGAGTTAAGGCAACAAGCCTGCTCTTCAAGCGACGAACCCGTTCCAGGTTTAGGGTACTAATCTGAGATGTCAACTCATCCAACAATGGATAGGCCTCAATTTCTAATTCTGCAGCCTAAAAATTTGCAATTTTCATTCACACCATTAGTATTTATTTAATCACGAAAATGAAATATTATCTAATTACAACATTAAGCTATGTTTGTTTAGTTGAGCAAATTTATAATTTAGATGCTTACAAGCTACAAGAGCCTAAGAAACTGAAAGTAATTAGTAAAACAAAAAGGTACACCAACTGATTTTCCTATGACTGACTTTGAATAACTTAACATATACTTTATGGATTAAAATATATCACGTTATCATTTCTCTGAAAATCTGTAAAAGACTGATGGAAAAGGAGTGTCCAAAACACAAAATCAACAAGTTCATATGTGTTCATTTTATCACGAGGGATTCATCAAATCTAATGGTAGATGGAAGTTGAGAAGAATGAACCAACCATTTTCAGATATAGGTGCACTATAGAAGTTATGCGATTTGAAGTTAGATTGCATATAAGAGATTCAGGGTATCTGTAAAATATGAACATGGATTAGTAGACAGATTTTGGAGGCAGTTGCCAGTTAGTACTTCCTCCATATAGAGATTCAACATAGAGATACATAACCATTAGAAAATACAGAATCAAATGCTTCTTCTGAAAAGGGGTAAGTCATGGATATTACATGCTTCACTCTTTGTGAAGAATGTCAAATTGAGGATATCCATATTCATGCACAAACCAAGTTCTTGTTTGTTTAATAGTGTATTTCAAAAACAGGGTATAAAGACCATCCTTTCTGTTCTCTTGTGAATACTTAGTATATTTAGTGTTTTTGTTTTGTGAGATGGTACACATTATGTCATTTGCAAAAATGAGTATAGTTTGTATAGTATGCCGTCAATCCACGTGTGCAGCAGACCCACAGAAAACACCTTACCCACATTCACATCGGAATACAAATATGTTTCTTCTCCCAGCTGAACTACTTTTCTTACTGGCAGATGAGTCCCTTTTAGGTCTTGATCTGATGCCATTCTTTACTTAATCAATCAACTACTTGAATTTATTGCTTGCACGAAAAATATTATAAAAATACCACCAGAACTAAATGCTATATCAAAGAACCATATTTGTCCCCCATAAGGTGTCAATTTTGTTTCCAAACTCCAAATCAATGGTAACATAAAGAAAAACATAATTTGTATATAATATTAGTTGAACTAATTTTTTTTTAGCATCAAATATGTGAACTTTGTGAAAACAATCTCAATCCTAATTTTAGATTTTCATTTCTGCTACTTCCATGTCGTCTAACCAAGACGGAGAAAATGTAAAACAGAGAACAAAATTGAAGCCCTAAATTGGCTTATCGGAATCCTAACGCCATAGTCAGGATACAAGCAAGGGAATCGAATCATAAAAGAAGCAGAAAGAAAAGGGAAAGGACCTGAGTACCAGAGAAAGTACAGAACCTGCGCATCAAGAAAGGTGCAGGCGGCGTCGAGGGCGACCTCGAGGGCCCTGAACTCGAAGGGCAGATCATCAGGCGAAGGCGTCCCGCCGGAGAGTGCTTCGCCATTGCTGGCTGCGAGACGGCGCTGGAGTTCGACCACGTACTGGAGGACATAACTGTCTAGGGAATTGAGTAGGAGCACCTCGTCAGCGGTGATGATGCATCGGATCTGTTCAAGGTTTACCACGATGGCTTTCTCGCGGCCGAGGATTGTTGACGGGTAGACGAAGAGGGGGTCGAGGAGGCGGAGGTCGCGGGCGGGGAGGTCGCAGCGGCGCATCATGGTGAACTTGTCGACCTCGATGACCTGGGAGTTACCGGTGGCGGCGTCGACGCGGATCCAGGAGCGGAGGCTCTGTCCGCGCTTCTTGAGGCCGGAGAAATCGACGCCCTGGAAGAGAGGGCGGCGGCCGTGGGTGGGCTCGTGAGATCCGGAGGTGGAAGAGGGCTTCCGAGGGAGTAGCCGTTCGCGGAGCTCCGCCATTCGAGGGGAAGGAGAAGACGGAGAAGGCTTTGGATTTTTGTGGCGACGGTAGGGGATTTAATTAAATGCGAAACGTGACAGTGGCGTCAGCGACTGAGCGTCGCATCCCTATTCATGGGGAAATGTAGATGCACTCTCCGATCGTAACTTAAATTTACCTACAATCTCCTAAAAATTTTATTTCCACTCTCAATCAAAATAATTAAAATTAATTTATCTAATTATTCATTATATTTTTTAATAAAAAAATTAAAAAATAAATATAATTCCTCTTAACTTCAACCTATTAAATTAGAATTTAATATATTTTTTATAATACAATTTTTTTCTACCTCAATGGAATAAAAACACATATTAAATTCTCTTTCCAAAATAAATATTAATTAATGGATAAAAATTAAAATAATCGAATTTTCTAAGAGTTGAATACATGAATCCATTATTAATGGAGGATTGATCAAGTGATCAATTGCTTTCCGGAGGTTAACGATGAGTACAAGTCACAAATTAGGAATTTAAAATTTATAGTGATTAGTTACTTAAAAATTTATGTCTGATATAACAATAAAATTTAAATCTAAATTAGTGACTAAGTTTATTATCAATTTCATTGCTAATTAATGACTCATAATTAAATTGATCTCTAATTTAATGACGAATTTAAATTTCATCTCTAAATAGGTGCTAATCGGCAATTATTCTATATTTGAGCTATGGAATATTAATTTTGTCGCTTAATAGTGAAGGCAGTGGCGACGGAATAATTTCATCCCTAATTAATCTCATTTGGCTAGGGTTAGGGCACAATTTCACATCTCTTCCTATTGACTTCTCTCCCCGTCTTCTTCCCTCTTTAGCAATTTCGACTACTTTCAACGTGACTGTTTCTCTCGGTCTCCCCCCTTAAGTAATCTTCTCTTCCATCTCCCCTCTCCCCTCTCCCCCTAATTAAGCCGACCATTTGGCAGGGGCCTCACGACAAGAATGTGGCTTGGCAACGGCCTAGTGGCAAGGTTGCGGCTTGGCGGCAAGGTTGTGGCTTGGCGGCGAGGTCGTGACTTGGCGGTGAGGTCGCAACTTGGCAGGGCATGCCCTAGCCACGCGTGCCTTGACAATGTGTGCCTTGGCTATGTGTGCCCTAGCCTTGTGTTCCCTAGCTAGGCTGTCAAGCCCCGATCAGATTGTCGGACTTGGCCAAGCTGTCGGGCAACTGAGTGCACATGCAGATCTAGCCTAGCGACGTATACGCACATAGCGTTGCTGGCCAAGCATGCCTGGGTCAATTTGTTGGGTGTTACAGGAGACGAAGGGGGTCGTCTCTTTTGTTGCTGCAAACGTCTCGTTGCTGCAAACGCCAAGGAGACGAAGGCGTGTCCTTTCCACTTCGTCTTCCTCGACCTTCCTATAAAACGAGCGTCCAAGCAATCGGAGGAAAGGAGCAGAAGGTTTGCGAAGGTGATCAGAGAGTGCAAGCGAAGTTGTGAGGTGATCAGAGAGCGCTAGAGAACGTCCAGAGGTTGGGATTTGGTTCGTGGAAAAGTTCGAGGAGGTTCCGAGTGGTGATCTTCTTGGCGACAACAGCAGCGACTTCTTCGGCGATTCTTTGACGATTCTTCGACGATTTCTTCAGGAGATCACTGTAAGTGGTTACCACTTTGATTTCGTTTCTGTTTCATACTCTCAAAAGAACCTACGATGGTATTAGAGCATAAATTTGAAAGCATGAAAATCGACGCGGAAAAGCTCGCGTTTTTTCTTCTTCTGTCGCGAAGAAGAATATGAACAGTGAGCACTGTTCATCAATTGAATCGATTAACCAATCGATTCAATTGAATTAAATCGATTGAAATTTCGTTTCAATCGATTCAAAATCGTGCACACACTACAAAAAAACTTGCAAATACCGACGACATTACCGACTGAATTTAATTCAGTCGGGAAATACCGACTGAAATTTAATTCAGTCGGTGTTTACCGACTGAATATAATTCAGTCGGTGTTTACCGACTGAATATAATTCAGTCGGTGTTTACCGACTGAATATAATTCAGTCAGGATTTACCGACTGAATTAAATTCAGTCGGTAATATTCCGACTGAATATATATTTCAGTCGGTATTTACCGACTGAATATAATATTCAGTCGGCAAATCCTTTAACGGGTTCGGGTATTGATGTTTACCGACGAAATGTTAATTCCGTCGGTAAATACCAGCATTCGGCCGCTCCGATTAGTGTTAGGGGTTACCGACGGATTGTAACATTCCTTCGGTAATTACCGACGGAATTGAATTCCGTCGGTAAAACAGAGTAAAAATTAGGGCACGGTGCGACTTTCCTCTCCGCGCGAACTCAATCTCCTCTCCTCTTCGCATCATCGGCGTTCGGCAACTAGCAATCTCGGCGTCCAGCCTCATGTCCTCTCCCGTTCTCAGTGATTCCGTCGGTAAATACCAGCATTCGGCCGCTCCGATTAGTGTTAGGGGTTACCGACGGATTGTAACATTCCTTCGGTAATTACCGACGGAATTGAATTCCGTCGGTAAAACAGAGTAAAAATTAGGGCACGGTGCGACTTTCCTCTCCGCGCGAACTCAATCTCCTCTCCTCTTCGCATCATCGGCGTTCGGCAACTAGCAATCTCGGCGTCCAGCCTCATGTCCTCTCCCGTTCTCAGTGATCAGCAACAGGCGACTCTGGTAAGCTCCTCTCCTCCCTCTTCTCTTCTGTTTGACGCGCACGCCGCTTGCTACGCCGGCGCCTTCTCCCCAGGTGTGTGCTCCGCCGGTGGCTGCTCCCCAGGCGCCTACTCGCAGCAGCCGTCCGTCGTTGGCGCTTGCTTGATGCAGGCCGGCACCGCAGGGCCCTGTTCACTGTAGGCCGACGGCGCCGCAGGGCCCTATTTTCATTGGGCATAAATCAGACGATATGCTATTACAATTGATGTTTGCACAAAGAAGATGCCAGTTCATGGATGCAACAGTTATCTACTTATTACACAAGCAAGGATCATCAACTACTTACACATCTAAGTCAATTTTTTTGTAATAAAAAACCAGATCTGCCAATAATAACAATGTAAATTTGGTCCTATAATGAGTTCATATGGATCATTCTCTATGCTATATAACATAAGCAAACCTAAGTTGAGTATATGGCAATTGAATGTATACATTTATCATCATCCACCTACAAAAAAAATCCAAGAAACCTCCAAAAATATAAAAACCAAACTTAATATTGCAAGCAATAATCAAAAAGTTCTTGGAATCACAATGTAGATAGGGAAACAAAATTTTAGACAGAAACATATAATTGAACATACTGTTGCTGTGCAGCCAAGTCAATCTGAACTTCAGGAGGTGCCAGTGTAGGTGATTCGACAAAGTGAAGGTTAGGGTCCTTGGAACCACATTTATCATTACTTCTAATTCTTGATTAGATAATCTTTAATTGATATCAGAACCAAATCATACTAACCCTGCAAGTTTTCTGGCAAGATAAAGGAATGACTTCTCAAAATTATAATTGCTCTTTGCTGAAATCTCATAGTACTAGAGATTCTTCTTCCTGTGAAATGTAACTTGTTTTGCATTATCATGTTTGTAAACTTTATTATGATGTGTTGTAATGCTATTTTGTAGATAATATATCTCATGGCAGATCATCCAGCACCACCACTTCGTGGATCTACAGTTCTTAGGATTGTTGGAGAGTCGTAAGTATTTTTTCATTATTAGTAATTCATGTTCTTTTTTTAAACATATAGTTTATGTTTTAAAATTGTTTATATGCAGATTTACTCCTGACGACCATCGAGTATCTGCATACATTACAAATAAATTTAAAGAAAGAGTCTGCATTGCTGGTACTACATCTGGTTTACTTTCTCCATCATAAAATTTCTCATAACCATTTGGATTAATTGTTTATATTTTTAAATTATAGTATTAACTATTAAGAATGAGCATTTCTGTAAAAGCACTTCTCACAACTTTTGCTTAGTCTCTTTCTCTTGTTCTTCTCTAATATGTTTGATTTTTTTCTTATTAATTCACTAGACTTTTTCATCCTTTATTTTAATTATTTTTGTGTTGCTTTTGTTATAATTTTTTTTTTATTTTTTTTTATCATCTACCTTATTTTTTTAATGTTTTTTCTAGTCCTCTATTTTTTACTTGTTCAAGTTTATTTTTAATTTCATTCTTATTTACTTTATTATTTTTTTTCTGTCATTTGTCTTATTCTAATGTTTCTTTATTGTATTTTTAATTTTTCTTCTCATGTTTTACTCATGTGCAGTGTACAACTTAAGTTTCGTTTTTAGATAAAGCATGAGTTGTGCATTCCATCTACTTCTCATCTTTTTTCACAGTGCACTTTCAACTTTCAGTTTGTTGCTATATTGCTCTCTTCTCATCATTTGTTCCTGCACTATTTTATGTCTGCTGGGCACTTCTAAGTTTTTGTTTCGTCTAGTGTATTTTCAAATTCCAAATACCAAATGCATGCTGAAAATAAAGCTCATACTACCATGAGCATGTTGCATCCATCTTGCTTTCCACTATGCTTGAATGTGATTCATTGATTCCTTATCTCTTATAAGGTAGAGTAGCCATTATAATTTCATATTCTTATTAGGTTTCAGATTCTTAACAAATTTAGATATTTATCTTAAATTGTATTACATTTTGCAGGAGTCCATATTGATACATTCACCACCGTACTATCATTGGATATCTACAATATAATTCAGGTATTTTATTACAAGCAAAATTAGTTATATATTACAATTCTTGAGTTATATATTACATTTATATCGATTTAGTCTGATTATAATATCTTATATTTGACTTTTACAGGATTATATTTGGATATATGTGTAGGTGATGTATCATGGTAAGTTTGGATATTTTGTATTTGACGTTGACTTGTCAGTACTTTTGGATGTTTATGATTATCATTACTTGATATTTGGTTATGTTTTATTTTGTATTGAATTTTGGAGATATGGCCAAATGTTAATATGTTTTGTATTGTTTTTTAGACAGTTTTATCATTTGTTTGTGAGCATATTGTATGCTGTGTTGGTTGTTGATTGTGTGTATTGTGATTATATATGATTTGTGTTTGTGTTACCATCGTTTGTGATGATTTTTATTGTATAAAAATTGTATATATGATAAGAGGGAAATGCAGAGCAGACATTTCAAAATTTTTACTGGAAATTACTGACGGAATTTTTCATTCCGTCGGTAATCTATCGAACTGCACCAGGATATTTACGATACATTGCCGACGGAAATGTTAATTCCGTCGGGAATCACCGACGGAAATTTAAATTTCGTCGGTGCTCACCGACGGAATCCAATATTCCGTCGGGAATCACCGACGGAATCCAATATTTAGTCGGTAAATCACCAACGGAATCCAATATTCTGTCGGTGATTACCGACGGAATATTGGATTCCGTCGGTGATTTACCGACGGAATATGGTTTAGTCGGTAATCTCCGTTACACGCCGTTTGTCCTTTGCCGACGGGTAAGTTTTCTGTCGTTAATGTATACCGACGGAATTCATACATTCCGTCGGTAAATTCCGACTGAATATATTTTCCGTCGGTAAATTGAGCCCCGACCCAATTCTTCCCGATATCAAAAATTCCGTCGGTATTCCGTCGGAAAACTCATTTACCGACGGAATGCCGACGGAATATTCAGTCGTTATTCGCGACTATTTTTGTAGTGACAGTAGTTTAATCAATTCTTGAATCGATTGAAGAGAAAAAAGGATGAACTGTGCCATTTTGACGAAGCACAGTGCACTTGAATCGATTCAAGAGTGAAAAAAAACATGAAAGTAGTTTTTATAATAACGAAGCACAGTGTATGTATATTTTTTTCTCTCTTCATGTATATTATATACAGTGATGTTTAAATTTTAATTAAATATATTTATTAATTAATTAAATACATAAGGAAATGTATTATTAATTAATTAATAAATATTTAATTAATTTATGATTCAATTTACTGAAAATGGAATCATACCAACTTGTCCAATCAAACTAGATTATTGGTAATCTAGTTTTCGACGGTAATAAATTCCATCGATCAGTATGTTTGAAATCATCGACGGAATTCATATTTCCGTCGGTAAATTGTGCACATTATCGATGGGATGAACTTTTTTCATCGAAAATTTGAAATATACTGATGGAAAATTATTTCTGTTGTTGATTACCGATGGAATTCAAATTTCGTCGTAATACTATTTTTTTTTGTGGTGCTAGCTGCAATAACAATATCGAAAATAAAGATATTCTTGAAATAAAATATGGTGAGACTTCCACTACTAGAAACAACAAATGATGATGGAACTAACTCTACATGATCCAAACATCTTAGACTTCAAGGTAACTAAATATTCATTAATACTTTTTTGCTTGTTCGAATGATATTTAGAAACGTCATATACTTTTGATATGCTTAATTGTGATAGTAAAGGCGAATACGTTCGTCCCAGCGTCCCCGCCAATCCATCCCAACTTAATTATGATCCATACTTAAGGCGTGTGATTGTTTCAATTATCTCTAATGCAAATGCTTAAGATACTAACTCATTCTACATAATCCAAACATCTTATGCTTCCCGACAACTAAATTCTCTGTTGCATTTTTATTTATTCAAATGGCATTTAGAAGATAATTTAGAAACATCATGTGTGCACTTTTGATGTACATAATTCTAGTCCTTCAATAATGAGAAAAAGTAGTTTTGTTCATTTTGACTTGTCAATGCTTCATATGCACACAAACAAGTTGTTTCAATCAATTAGATTTAGCCAAGAAATATTTGTGTTAAATATTGTTTAATATTTACTACTCATCTCTTATTTTTATTATTATATATCTCTCTTTTTAGTTGAAATTAAATTATAGATTTAATATTTCGCATATTAAGATTTCTTTATTATTTTAAAAATCTCATTGTTATATTTATTTTTGTATATTTATTATAGATATTAGAGGTTTGATGTGAAATAAACTTTTTAGTGCTTTTGAGAATATCAATATTTTGCATATGGAGACTTTAGAGAAATAAA
The DNA here is from genome assembly GCF_018446385.1 of Zingiber officinale. Taxonomy (NCBI): domain Eukaryota; kingdom Viridiplantae; phylum Streptophyta; class Magnoliopsida; order Zingiberales; family Zingiberaceae; genus Zingiber; species Zingiber officinale. The sequence goes on along the minus strand of NC_055993.1, from coordinate 110,602,453 downwards.
TACTTTTGATGTAGATAGATGTGAATTTTATAAGCTAAACTATTCGCAGGAGTGGAAACTGCAGTGGTTAAGAAATTGCAACCTTCCAAATAGAAACTTGTCAATCCATGAGTATACCATGAAGTTACAAAAGTTGTACCTGTAAACCAACCTCCTAAAGCAAAATAAGCACAAGGAAAGAGCAATAGGCCGGACCAACCTACAAAAACGAAACGGTCTCTGCATAACCAATCATCCATAATATCAAATAGATCATTTTCTTCTTTGGTAAATTTACCAATGGCTATAGTAATGTGATGGGTTTTCACGAATTACCTTGTTATTTCTTCTTCCTTCCTCATTGATCTTCTCTTCTTGTAGTCGTGCAAAGGATAAGGCAGCCTTCATGGTGCGGGGTTGATTCATTTTTACTTCTCGTCGTATATCAAGGCGAAGTCCTTCAATAAAAGTGCCCAGTAGTTGCTTTTCTGACCAATCACGAGTTCGATTAGAGTGTCGCTCGAATCGCCCTTGGTACTCTAGTACGGTTGAAGTCTGTCGAATTTTGGCCAATTCTCCATCAACATTCTCATAACCGGAGGGACCAAATCGATTTATGAGTTCTTCCTTGAATTCCTCCCATTTTGGAGGCCCATGGCATGCTTCAAGCTAGTCATACCATTGGATGGCATCACCTTCTAGATTTATAGATGCTAGTTCTACCTTTGCATTGTCCGACGTGCCGTGGAAGCGAAAATATTTTTCAGCCCATGAAATCCATCCAATCGGATCGTTGTTCTCCCAGCGAGGAAATTCCACCTTCATACGTAGATGGTTGTGCTCTCGATCTTTATTTGAGTTTGCTCCTTGGTCATAATGTTGTTGTCGAGATTGTTGATTTATTCCCTTTTTGATTAGTATGCTTGAGCTGGAATCTGCTTCTAAACGATCCTTCAATTCTTGCACTATTGTGACCAATGATACCATAGTTTTTTCGAGTTTATCCATCCTTGTCTCGTGCTTAGCTTCAAATTCCAGAGCCCATTTGGCGTCAGGATGAGATCCTCCGGTCGTCATGACAGAGTGAATTTTATTTTCTTGAAGTGGGGTTAAGACCATGCGCTTGTTGAAGTTACTGCGAGATACTATAGGACGAAGATGAAATGAACTCGCTCTGATACCGGGGAGTGCACCAGCAAATGTTAGACCTTATCGCTATCCTTACATACAGAAGGAGGTAATTGAGAAAATTGTACAAGAGATGCTTCAAGCTGGTATTGTTCGCCCAAGTGTAAGCCCATATTCATCTCCAGTACTGCTTGTGCGAAAGAAAGACGGAAGTTGGCGAATGTGTGTAGATTATCAGGCACTCAATAAAATTACGGTGAAAGATAAGTATCCCATTGTTAGAGTGTATACTAAAAGCCTAGCTTTTGGTATAAACAAGAATCGCATTGGTCAAATGTCTACATTTATGATAAATGTAGTTGTTCAATTAATTTATATTGTAGATAACATGGTGTGTGGTGTCACACACAGAGGATCATGTTATCAGTACCTTATAATTTATAAACAGTAGCTCACGACCATAATGGAAAGGAACAAACCATTGGAAGGTCGTAGTGTAATTAGGTATTAGTTTATCTTAATTATATAATTACACTAGTACACTTAGAGTGTATTGAGTAGGACCATTAGAGGTCATTTCTTTTATACTGACTTTATAAAGAAACAAAGACCTCAGTTATTATGGAAGTGTGTGCTCTTAATCCTAATATAATAACAAGCACATATATTTGATATTTATTTCTTTAATTTATCAATGGGTGAGATTTAGTTCGATGAATCAATAAGCCCGATAAGTTGGGAAATGATATCACTTATAGTGTGTGTTGTTGATTATAGAAGGAAACTGTGTCCTAGTGATCTAGGTTGAGAATGTCCCCAAGAGGAGCTCATAAGGATTGTCATGTTAAACCCTGCAGGTGGACTTAGTCCGACATGACGATGAAGTTGAGTGGTACTACTCTTGGAGCTAGATATTAATTAAGTGAGTTGTCAGTAACTTACTTAATTAGTGGACATTTGTTATCTTAAACACGTGGAGACTAACACACTCATAATAAGAAGGAGCCCAAAATGTAATTTGGGATTGGTGCGGTAGTTCAATAATAGTTCTTTAGTGGAATGAATTATTATTGATGAAATTAAGTTGTGTGTTCGGGGCGAACACGGGATGCTTAATTTCATCGGGAGACCAAAACCAATTCCTCCTCTCGGTCCCTATCGTAGCCTCTAGTATATTGAGATTTATACCCACCGCATACCCACCTTCTTACCCATCCAATGGGGCCGGCCAAGCTAGCTTGGAACCCAAGCTAGGGCCGGCCAAGTCCAAGTGGATGAGCCATGTAGGTGGCCGGCCAAAGCATGGGTCCCAAGCTTAGGTGGCCGGCCACTAGAATATTAAAAAGGATTTTTATTAAAATTATTTCTTATGTGGATATCATGATTTTAAAAGAGAGTTTAAAAATTAAAAATTTCCTTTTATAGCTTTCTACAAAAGATTAAGAGAAGAGATTAATCTCTTTCCTTATTTGTAGTTTAAAAGGATGATTTTAATTTTTTGGTAAAAACTTTCCTTATTTGTAAATCATCTACATGTTTAAAAGAGAGTTTAAAATTTGAAATATTTCCTTATTTGTTGATTAAAGGCGGATTTTAAATTTTAAGAAAACTTTCCTTTTTAACCATGTTCATGATTTAAAAGAGAGTTTAAAATTAAATATTCTCTTTTATAAGTTTCTACAAAAGATTAAGAAAAGATTTGATATCTTTCCTTATTTGTAGATTAAAAGAGATTTTAATTTTTAGAGATAACTTTCTTTTTATCCACATGTTTAAAAGAAAGATTTTAATTTATTAAATTTCTTTTTTATAAACCAATCATGAAGGGATAAAATTGTTGAAGAAATTTTTATAAATTTCCGGAAGCAAATAAGGAAGTTTTAATTGGTGTTTAAAATTTTATTTGCTTGGAGAATTTATTTGTTGTGGCCGGCCATTAAAATTTGAAAAGAGAAAATTGTTTTAATTAAATAAATTTTCCTTTTCAATGGCAAAAAAATTAAGGAAGTTTTTATTAAATTTTCCTTATTTGCCAAGACCAAGGATTATAAAAGAGGGGGTAGAGGAGGCTTCAAGGCTAACGACTCTATTCTATTTTTCTTTCTCTTTTCCTTGGTGTTGTGGCTGGCCAACCTCTCTTCCTCTCTTCCTCTTGGTGGTGGCCGAACCTTCTCTATTGGCTTGGAGCTCTTGTGGTGGTCGGATACTACTTGGAGAAGAAGAAGAAGAAGGAGAGAAAGCTTGTATCCCTTGGAGCTTGGTTGATGTTTTGTTCTTCGTCCTTGGTGAAGCTTCTTTGTGTTGGCCGAACCTAGCTAGGAGGAGAAGAAGGTGCTTGGTGGTTTCTCATCTCGGAAGATCGTTGCCCACACAACGTCCGAGGTTAGAAGAGGAATACGGTAGAAGATCAAGAGGTCTTTCTAGAAGGTATAACTAGTAATTTTTCTTTCCGCATCATGCTAGTTATTTATGGAAATAATACCAAATACAAGAGGCTTACGATTCTAGTATTTCGAATATGTTTTTCGAAGTTGTGTTCTTTTGTTTCTTTCTTTTCCTTGTGATTTGATTGTTCTCTTTGGTTAACCTAAAGTTATTTTAGGAAATTAAATATTAGCTTTCTATTAAAGGTTTTGTCTAGTCGGTGGTGGTTGCTCCCATATCCAAGAAGGCCATGTGCCTCGCCACGTCAGTACTGGGAACCTTTTATGGAAATTAATATTTAATGGAATTAATAACTTAAGGAGACTTGGGTCGAACGTGTTAAGTTCCGCAGGAGATCCAAGTCAAAACCTAAAAGAACAAATAGATTAAGTTTTGGATCAAACGTGTTAAGTTCCGCAGGCGATCCAAAATTTAATTTAAAAGAACACATGCTAGCTAGGAAAAGGTTCAGACCTTTGTACAAAATTTTTGTACAGTGGAACCTCTAGGTTTTCCGAGTAGCAACCAACACCCATCCCCATCATTGATGAATTACTTGATGAATTAGGAGGTTCCTCATTCTTCTCAAAATTGGATCTTCGCTCAGGCTTCCATCAGATAAGGATCTATCAGCCGGACATTCCAAAAATAGCCTTTCGGACTCATGATGGTCATTATGAATTTTTAGTCATGCCTTTCGGTTTAACTAATGCACCTTCTACATTCCAAACTTTGATGAACGTTATTTTCAGGCCTTATCTCCGCAAGTTTGTTTTGATTTTCTTTGATGATATCCTTATTTATAGTTCATCATTCGAAGATCATTTGCATCACCTTTATAAAGTACTCATTCTTTTACGTGAGCATTCTCTTTTTGTGAAAAGATCTAAGTGCAGCTTTGGGACAACTAAGGTGGAATACCTTGGTCATATTGTAAGTAAAAAAGGAGTAGCTACTGATCCCTCAAATGTGCTAGTTATGAAGGAGTGGCCCACCCCAAAGAATATCAAGGCATTACGTGGTTTTCTGGGTCTCACAGGTTATTATCGTAAATTTGTAAAAAATTATGGAAAGATTAGTGCTCCACTAACAGCTTTGTTAAAGAAAGATGCATTTAGATGGTGTCCTGAAGCAGAAAACTCATTTCAAAATTTAAAGGAGACTATGACGACAACACCAGTTCTTGCACTACCTAATTTCAATAAGCAATTTGTCATTGAAGTCAATGCATCTGGAGTTGGAATCGGAGCAGTACTTATGCAAGAAGGACAACCATTAGCTTTTACTAGCAAGGCACTATCTCCTCTACATCAACAGATGTCAATTTATGACAAGGAAATGTTGGCTATCATACATGCCGTTACAAAATGGAGACCCTATCTTCTTGGCCGACGCTTTCAAATACGAACTGATCATAAGAGTCTTAAGTTCATCTTGGATCAACGTATCTCAAATATGGATCAACAAAAATGGATCAAGAGACTTTTAGGATATGATTATGAAATCGTTTACAAGAAGGGAACGGAAAATACAGTAGCTGATGCTTTATCTCGCCTTCCTAACCAAATAGAGTTCACTGCTATATCCTTAGTAACTTGCAAAAACTTGGAGAACATAAAAAAAGAGCAAAAGGAAAATTCAGCGGCACAGGCTCTCATCCAAAACATATTACAAAATTCATCGCCATAACCCCACTATTCTTGGGATGGAGAAATTTTATGATATAAAAATAGAATCTTCCTTCCAGCAAACTCAGCTGAAAAGGAAGTAATACTGGAGGAATTTCATTGTTCACCAATTGCAGGGCATTCTGGCTTCCTACGCACGTATAAATGGATTTCAAGAGCTTTCTATTGGAAGGGAATGAAGTAGGATACCAAAAACTTTGTTGCTGAATGTGATATATGTCAAAGAAACAAAGGAGAAAATGTAGCAAGACCAGGTCTTCTTCAACCCCTTCCTATACCTGAACAAATTTGGACAGACATCTCCATGGATTTCATAGATGGGTTACCCACTTCACAAGGACAAAGTACTATCATGGTGGTCGTTGATCGTCTGACAAAGTATGCCCATTTTTGTACATTATCGCATCCTTATACTGCTGCCCGTATTGCTCAAGCATTTGTTGACCATATAATCAAACTACATGGTCTACCAAGATCTATTGTCACTGATAGAGATCCGGTTTTCACAAGTAAATTTTGGAGAGAATTATTCCAGTTGCAAGGTACTAAACTTAATTTTAGCACATCCTACCACCCACAGTCTGATGGACAAACAGATGTTGTTAATCGATGTTTAGAGAATTATTTACGTTGCTTAACTAGGGATAGACCCAAGGAGTGGGTTCGTTGGCTTCCAAGGGCAGAATGGTGGTACAATACGACCTACCACTCAGCTACTAAGATTACCCCATTTGAGGCCGTTTATGGATGTATACTACCCTCAGTTAGCTCATACACACGTGGATCAACAAATGTGCATCAAGTCGACCAAAATCTACGCACAAGGGACCAAATATTATAACTTTTGAAAAACAACTTATGCGATGCACAAGCAAGAATGAAGCAATTGGCCGACATGCATCATTCCGAAAGAGAATTTACAATAGGAGATTGGGTTTTTCTAAAACTACAACCATACAAACAAGTTTCAATTCATCGTTCAAACTCTATGAAGTTGTCATCGAAATTTTATGGCCCTTATAAAGTGATGGAACGTATTGGACCTGTTGCTTATCGCTTGGAGCTTCCACAAGATTCTAAAATACACCCTGTATTTCACGTGTCTTGTTTAAAGAAGAAACTAGGCGATAAATTTACTCCTCAACAACATCTTCCTGAAGTGAATTCAGATGGTGAAGTTAAATTTCAACCTTATGCTATTTTAGAAAGGAGACTTGTGAAGAAGAACAATCAAGCAACGGTTGAGCTATTAATTCAATGAGACAATTTATCTATCGATGATGCAACATGGGAATTATATGATACCATTTAAGAAAAATTTCCAGAATTTATTGATAAACAACCTTGAGGACAAGGTTATTTTGAAGGGCGGTGGAATGATAAGATCTTTTAATGGATCTTTTTAAATAAATCTATTAACTTTATTTCCTTTTTAAAATAAGTTTTAGACTTTTTCTTTTTTATTTTAGATAAGTTTTAATCTGACATTTTCTCATAAAAATGTATTTTTAAAATAAGTTTTAGACTTTTTCTTTTTTCTTCTATATAAGTTTTAATAAGACATTTTCTTTTGAAAATGTATTTTTATTTTATTTTTCTTTTATACCTTTTCTTTTGAAAAGGTAGTTTAGGTCTCTATTTAAAGAGACGTTATGTAATTATGGAAGACAAGCAATTTCCCTTTTAATTAATCTATTTCGTTTGATTATTGTGTTAGGACCGAAAAGTAGCTAGAGGGGGGGTGAATAGCTCTTCGCTCTTGTCGTGTGCTTGTCGTTGCTTGTTTCTTCAAGAATGCGCAGCGGAAATACAAAGAAACAACATACAACGCTAACACGGTTGGTTTACTTGGTATCCACCTCACAAGAGATGACTAGTCCAAGGATCCACACCTACACACACACCCTCCACTAATAAAACTCTCCTTTATGGTAACTACCAAGGGCGGAGAAGCCCTACAAGACTCAATACAAGAAGAAAGGGAAAGGTAATGAAATACAAGCTTACAATGAGTGCAAAAACCCTAACCCTAGTTTCTTCTCCTTGCTTTGATCCGCCTCTTGACTTGGAAGAACCTCCAAGAACCTTCAAGAACTGGCGATCTCGAGCTTGAGAGGAGCTGTGGAGGAGCTGGTGAAGATCTGAAATGAATCGGTGAAGAAGTGCCGAAGATAACGCTCGCCTGCGGCTCAAATACGACGCAACGGTCGGATCCCAATCGATTTGATTATTCTCAATCGATCGGGGAGGCTTTGGATCGATCCACGGATCGATCCAGAGCGTCTCTGTGCTATGGAAAAACGCCTGGATCGATCCACGGATCGATCCAGCGCTTATTGCGCGAAGCAGCAGCGTCCCAATCGATCCACTGATCGATTGGGACCTCTGGATCGATCCACTGATCGATCCAGAGGCTTTCTGTTCGCTGGGAAAGGCCTGGATCGATCCACTGATCGATCCAGCTCTTGGTTTTTGCCTAAAACCAAGTCCCAAGCCTCTCAAACCAACATCCGGTCAACCTTGACCTGTTGGTACATCATGCCTAGCATCTGGTCACTCCCTTGACCTACCAGGACTCCCCACAAAGTGTCCGGTCAATCCCTTTGACCCACTTGGACTTTTCTCTTCGTGTCAAGTATCCAGTCACTCCCTTGACCTACTTGAACTTCCACCAGATGTCTGGTCAACCTTGACCCATCTGGATTTTCTCGTGCCAAGTATCCAGTCAACCCTTTGACCTACTTGGACTTCCCAACACCAGATGTCCGATCTGTAGGATCGAAAAGAATTTAGATATCTCACCAATGACATGATATTGTCCACTTTGGGCCTAAGCCCTCATGGTTTTGCTCTTGGGCTCTACCCAAAAGGCCTCATGTCAATGGAGATATTTTTCTCTTATAAACCCATGATCTTTTCCATGTGTTTTCAATATGGGACTATGTTTGCAACCTTGCAACCCCAACAATCCCCCCCTCAAACAAAGGACCATGGGCTTCCCACGTCCGATCCTTGACCCACCAGGTCTTCCTGCCCCTCAGTCTACCCGACCTACTAGGACTTCCTGCCCCTCGGTCTACCCAACCTACTAGGACTTCCTTGCCTAGCCGCAACTAGGACTTCCTGCCCCTCGGTCCACCCGACCTACTAGGACTTCCTGCCTGGTGTCTGGTCCTCTTGATCCGAACATAGGAGCCCCCACTTTCTTTGTTCGAGATCAATATTGTACTCACATGGTTCAATTAGACCATAACTCTTGTGCACAGTCGGCGGTTAAACCTTCTGGCAGTCCGGGCTCTGATACCAATTGTAGGATCGAAAATAATTTAGATATCTCACCAATGACATGATATTGTCCACTTTGGGCCTAAGCCCTCATGGTTTTGCTCTTGGGCTCTACCCAAAAGGCCTCATGTCAATGGAGATATTTTTCTCTTATAAACCCATGATCTTTTCCATGTGTTTTCAATATGGGACTATGTTTGCAACCTTGCAACCCCAACACGATCATCCTTGATCCATCTGGATTTTCCCTTGCCTGACTTCACTCACCAGGACTTTCACCTAGCTTCACTCACCAGGACTTTCACCTAGCTTCACTCACTAGGGTTTTCCATCTGCCTAACTTCACTCACTAGGACTTCCACCTGGCTTCACTCACCAGGATTTTCCATCTGCCTAGCTTCCAGTTAGGACTTCCACCTGGCTTCACTCACCAGGATTTTCCATCTGCCTAGCTTCTAGTTAGGACTTCCCAGTCAGGTATTCGATCATCCTTGATCTACTTGACTCTTCTTCATCCACACTGATCAGTCCCTGATCAAAATCTCCCCACATGAACAACTGCACCTGCATTGTCCATATGTCTACATGTATTGTCAAACATCGAAACTATGACCAAGACTCAAACTTGGTCAACCTTGACCTAAGGGATATTGCACCAACAATCTCCCCCTTTTTGATGTTTAACAATACCTTTAAGTTAGGTCCACTCTGAGTTAAGCTAATCTCATAGCCTTAACTCTCTTCATGCCAAAGTATGAATGTTGGTTCCCTTCATTCTCCCCCTATGACCTCTCCCATAGGTAATGAAGGCCTAACTTAAATCATACATTCTCCCCCTATTGGCACACATCAAACAAACACTATCTCGCCCCCTGAAGAGATACTCATCATTGGTTACAACTACACTCGTTGAACCTTTATCCCTTTTTAAAACTCTCCCCCTGAAGAGTTTCTCAAGGTTGTAATCAACATCATAATGAAGGTCTCATACCCTTCATTTCCCCTACATTCTCCCGCAATGTAGACAAATGCCCAACCTTGAGCATTTTTCAACCACTTGAAATACCACTTGAAATAATGAGGATATCCACTCCCCATTTCAAGTTCAAATGCTCATTCATGAGCATTTTCTCTAAAGAAGGTTAACCACCCTCCAAGGTTCATGAAAAAAATAATGTTTCATGTCTTTAACGAGTCCCTCCCCCTAAAGACATGGTGATAACTTCTGTCATTGCACCAACAATGACTTGGAGTCCCTAAACCTTTAGGAACCCAAATTTAGAAGTTTTGAGATTCAAATGTTCAAAAATTGAAACAAACCTCAACCTAAACTTCAATTTAGTCTTCCTTAACCAATCCATCCTTATTTTCAACATGAGAACACCCTTTTTATGTATACAAATGTATTTTGAGGGGTTTGGAATGGTTACATTGACTAAACAAGGTTCAAAATGCTGAAATCAGACTTTCTCAGCCAAAATCAGCATCCTGGATCGATTGGAGTTGGGTTCCAATCGATTGAACCTGTCTGAATTGATCCACTGATCGATTCAGAATGTGTAGATCGATCGGCTGATCGATCCAACGAGCTTCTGCTCGCTAGAATTGTTTTCTGAATCGATCCGCTGATCGATTCAGGCACTCCAATCGATCCATGGATCGATCGGAGCTCTGATAGTTGCTGAATTTCAAATTCAGCCAACTTCAGAAACCCCTAGAAAATTCTACAAAAATCTAAAAATCGTAAAAATTTGTGTAGACATTATTTAGGGTATTTACTATCATGGAAAAATAGTTTTCTATGAAAATACATCATATTTTCAAAGATTGACATAAGCTTGAAAACTTGCTAAAATTTTAGCGTTTTCTCCAAGTTTGTGTCTAACTATTCAGTGGTGATTACTATCAAAAGATAGCCTTCACCAAGGTTTTCCAAAAGCATTTTAAAATAATTTTCAAAACCAATATCCCATCACATTCCTTGGGCTTAATGCACATGACTTGTACATTCGCTTTCCCAATGATGGGAACACACATACCTATGTGTTTTGATGAATTTAAAACTCAAAAGAATGCACTAAATCATCATCTTGAGTTTTGTTCATCATCCTAACATCTCACTTGTATCCAATGTGCACTACAACACATACAAGTCATCTTATTTATCTTTGTGAGATGTAAAGTTTGGTTTTGCCCTAATCTAGGGATCATGCATATCTATCTAGGCATTTTGCGGATATTGAACATCCACTTAGGATGTTACTTGTTAATAAGTGTTGTTAAATGTCATTTGTCCTTAATTTACTAGGAATTAAACTTAATGCATGATTATGTTATGGCATACATCAAAAGGAAATAATCTTCAAAAGAAAATATCCTATAACTACATGATGTATGAATGTCATGACATGGTATTTTTGGATTTTTCATAATAAAACATGAATGCAAAAATAGACATTATGTCATGGCATATGATGGGCAACCAATCATGGCAAGGTTTAGCATAGATAAAATATACCTAGATTACCTATCTAAGTATCCTTAACTACTTAGCTAAATCAAAATACACCACTTGTTTTAACTTAAAACGTTAAACCTAGATTGCCCTAAATGCTTCAAAGAAATGCCAAAACCTAAATTGGCATTTCTATTTCTCTTGATTTGTTTATGCCATTTAAAAATTAAGCATATCCTCAAATGTTGGCACATTCCATTTTTCCTCAAGAGTAATCACATAAATCAAGGCCCGGATTGCCTTAAATTTCTAAGAGAATACCAAAATCCCAACTTGGTATTTCTCTAGGTTTTCCCAATTTATGTCATTTTAAGATAAAATTAATTTTTTCGCCATTAGGCACATTTTACTCTTTCAAGGAGTAAATAATAATTCCATTTCATTTTCAAAGGTTAATAATAACCTTGAAAATGCTCCTTGAGTGTCAATTTCTTCAAAGTTGGGTTAACTACCCTTCTTCTTAGAGTTGACACTCTCTAGCCCATCTATGGGGTAGAGAAGATGCTCCTAGGAACCCAAAACCTATTGGTGCTCCTTGGATGCTCTAGGTACTCACTAGGGATAACTTCCCTAGATACCTTCCTAGTGACCTTGTTTGGCTTCTTAGAAGCCTTGGTCACCTTTTCTAGGTCAACTCTAGGGATTCCTTTCCTTGTGACCTTGTTTGTGACTTTCTTAGACTTCTTAGAAGCCCTAGTCACATTTATTACAAAAATACTCTTAGGGATGACCTCCCTAGTATTTTTGGCTTGCCCACTAGACCTAAGATTGGTTCCATAACTATATGGAACTCTATGATAGGAAATTACATCCTTCTTGGCCTTTGGTTTGTATCCCAAACCTCTATGGCAATTGGATGACCTTTGTACTCCTAGACCTAGGCTATGCTCATTTTATCCTTTTAGGATATTTTCCATCCTTTTTAGGGTCTTTTCCATTTTATCAAGCCTTGACCTCAAGACTTGATTTTCCCTCACTAAGTCCTTAGTATTTGATTTTTCATTTGATCCATGAGCATTTTTATTCTTGGGCTTGTATCTATTATCCTTAGTGTTCGTGCCCAAATGTCTATCTACCTTCCTAACCTTAGGTTGGGTAGTCTTGGCATGTAGGACCACATGTTTTTCCTTAATGCCCTCATGCTTTCTATTCTTATGGTAAATTGCGTTAAGATGATAGAAATTAGAACTATCATGCTTTTTACCATAACGTAAAGGGGTAGGCTCAATAAATGTTACCTTCTTCCTTACCTTGGAGGCTCCCCCTTGACTAGTGCCTCCTTGAGCCTTGACCATCTTCTTCCCCTTGGAGCATTGACTTCGGTAATGCCCTTTTTGTTGACACAAGAAGCACACAATGTGCTCCTTGCTCTTCTTTGTCCCGGGGATGGTCTCCTTGGGCTTCTCCTTGCCCTTTTGTGTCACTTGACCCTTTTTCTTGGCCAAGTTGGGACACTTGCTCTTATAGTGCCCACTTTCCCTACACTCAAAACATATTATATGATCTTTATTTTTAATTGAAACATTTATACCTTCTTGTGTATGGATGACACTTGCTCCTCCATTTGATATTTCTTGAATTTTGGAGGTGGCACCATCTTCTTCTTCTTCACTTGACCCGGATGTGGAGGCCTCTTCTTGCTCCGGGTTCATTGATCTACACTCCCCCTCAATGCTAGAGGTGGAGGCTTCATCATCTTGTACATGGAACAAGGAGTATGCTCCCTCCTTATTCTCTTCATTGCACTCCCTTGAAGATGAAGCTTCTTCTTGGACTTCTTCTTCGGAGGTTGAGCATCTCTCAACCTCGGAGTCCTCCTCTTTGTCTTGCTTTAAAGAGTCACCCTCTCTGGATTCTTCTTGCTCTTGTACAGTGGAGGGGATCTCTTCATGAAGCTTGGCCAATTTAATCCATAATTCCTTTGCATCTTCAAATTCTCCAATTTTGCAAAGGATGGTATTCGGCAATAAATTGACCAAAAGCTTGGTCACTTTGTCATTTGCCTCGCATCTTTGGACTTGCTCTTGGATCCATTTGCTCCTCTTGAGAACTTTGCCATTTGAGTTTGTTGGAGTCTTGAAGCCTTCCATAAGAGCAAACCATTGCTCTATCTCCATCATAAGAAAATTTTCGATTCTTGATTTCCAAGAATCGAAACTTGTGGATGTGTAAGGTGGAGCCACCCTTGTGTCAAATCCAAGTCCATCTTGGAATTGCATCTTGAAGGTGAGCTTCTTGAAATCTTTTGTTGGTTGCTACTCGGAAAACCTATAGGTTCCACTGTACAAAAATTTTGTACAAAGGTCTGAACCTTTTCCTAGCTACCATGTGTTCTTTTAAATTAAATTTTGGATCGCCTGCGGAACTTAACACGTTTGATCCAAAACTTAATCTATTTGTTCTTTTAGGTTTTGACTTGGATCTCCTGCGGAACTTAACACGTTCGACCCAAGTCACCTTAAGTTATTAATTCCATTAAATATTAATTTCCATAAAAGGTTCCCAGTACTGACGTGGCGAGGCACATGGCCTTCTTGGATATGGGAGCAACCACCACCGACTAGACAAAACCTTTAATAGAAAGCCAATATTTAATTTCCTAAAATAACTTTAGGTTAACCAAAAGGAACAATCAAATCACAAGGAAAAGAAAGAAACAAAAGAACACAACTTCGAAAAACATATTCGAAATTCTAGAACGTAAGCCTCTTGTATTTGGTATTATTTCCATAAATAACTAGCATGATGCGGAAATAGAAATTACTAGTTATACCTTGTAGAAAACCTCTTGATCTTCTACCGTATTCCTCTTCTAACCTCGGACGTTGTGTGGGCAACGATCTTCCGAGACGAGAAACCACCAATCACCTTCTTCTCCTCCTAGCTAGGTTCGGCCAACAAAGAGGAAGCTTCACCAAGGAAGAAAAACAAAATACTAACCAAGCTCCAAGAGATGCTAGCTTTCTCTCCTTCTTCTTCTTCTTCTTCGAGTAGTATCCGGCCACCACAAGAGCTCCAATAGAAGGGTAGGGTTCGGCCACCACAAGAGGAAGAGAGGGAGAGGTTGGCCGGCCACACCAAGGAACAAAAGAGGGAGAGGAATAATAGATGTTGTGTCTTGTGAAGGCACCCTCACCCTTTCTTTTATATTCCTTGACCTAGGCAAATTAGGAAATTTAATTACAATAAATTTTTCTTAATTTCCTTGACATGATTTAATTGAGAGAAATAAAATAAAATTTCCCCAATTAATTTCAAGTGGCCGGCCATCATTGGATAACAAAAGAGGACAAGTTTTAATCAACAATTAAAACTTCCTAATTTGTTTCCGGAAATTTTAAAAAATAAAATTTCTCTTTAAAATCTCTTCATGGTTGATAAAAGGAAATTTCTATAATTTTAATTTTATCAACATGTGAATAATTTTTAAAGAAAAAATAAAACATCTCTCCAATCTACAAATAAGGAAAGAGATCTAATCTCTTTCTTTAATCTTTTGTAGATCTTTTACAAGAGAGATATTTTAATTTTAATTCTCTTTAAAATATATCTTCCACATAATAATAAAATTTAAAATTAAATTTCTTTTTTAATTTATTTTGGCCGGCCCTACTAGCTTGGGTTCAAGCTAGGGCCGGCCACCCAATCTCATACCTAGGCCGGCCCTAGCTTGATCCCAAGCTAGCTTGGCCGGCCCCTATTGGGTGGGTATAGAAGGTGGGTATAGGTGGGTATAGAACTCTATAAATAAGAGGCTACGATAGGGACCGAGAGGAGGAATTGGTTTTGGTCTCCCGATAAAATTAAGCATCCCGTGTTCGCCCCGAACACACAACTTAATTTTATCAATGATAATTCATTTCACTAGAGAACTATCATTGAACTACCGCACCAATCCCAAATTACATTTTTGGGCTCCTTCTTATTATGAGTGTGTTAGTCTCCCTGTGTTTAAGATATCGAATGTCCACTAATTAAGTGAGTTACTGACAACTCATTTAATTAATGTCTAAGTCCAAGAGTAGTACCACTCAACCTTATCGTCATGTCGGACTAAGTCCACCTGCAGGGTTTAACATGACAATCCATATGAGCTCCTCTTGGGGACATTATCAACCTAGTATCTCTAGGACACAGTTTCCTTCTATAATCAACAACACACACTATAAGTGATATCATTTCCCAATTTATCGGGCTTATTGATTCATCGAACTAAATCTCACCCATTGATAAATTAAAGAAATAAATATCAAATATATGTGCTTGTTATTATATTAGGATTAAGAGCACACACTTCCATAATAACCGAGGTCTTTGTTCCTTTATAAAGTCAATATAAAAGAAACGACCTCAAATGGTCCTACTCAATACACTCGAGTGTACTAGTGTAATTATATAGTCAAGATAAACTAATACCTAATTACACTACGACCTTCTAATGGTTTGTTCCTTTCCATTCCGGTCGTGAGTTATTTATAAGGTACTGATAACATCATCTTCTTATGTGACACCACATACTATGTTATCTACAATATAAATTAAATGAACAACTACAAACAAATGTAGATAATTAGACCAAATTTGATTCTTTATTCATAATGAATGTTTACAAATCTTAGGCTTTCAGATACACCCAACAATCTCCCACTTATACTAATGACTAAGTCGCCATATCTTCTACCATACATCCGATTCCCATTCCTCCACATGCCGATCGAAAGCTTTGGAAGGGCCTTAGTGAAAGGATCCGGGTTATCCACCGATGCAATCTTGGCGATGACAACTTCTCCTCGCCTGATATCTCGTATCGGTGGTACTTGCGCCTATATGTTTACTTGCCTTATGAGCTCGTGGTTCCTTCGAGTTTGCAATCCGCTATTATCACAATAAATTGTGATGATTTTGGGCAATACCAGAATCACATCTAAGTCCATTAGAAAGTTCCGAGCCATACTGCTTCTTTAGCTGCCTCGGAGGCTACATACTCAGCTTCCATGGTTGAGTCCAAACGCATTCGCTTAACACTCCTCCATGAAATGGCTCCTCCTCCTAAAGTAAACACATAGCCTGATGTAGACTTCATGTTATCCCTATCGATTGGAAATCCGAATCAGTGTAACCCACAGGAAGCAGATCGTGCTTGGTAAACTAGCATATAATCTCTAGTCCTTCTCGGGTACTTTAATATATGCTTTACAGCTATCCAATGTCCTTGTCGAGGTTACTCGATATCTGCGACCATGCCCACGGCAAAACAGATATCGGGTCTCGTATATAGCATTGCATACATTAGGCTTCCTACAACCGAAGCATAAGGAACTGCTTTCATGTCCTCTATCTCTTTCGATGTCTTTGGAGACATCTCTTTAGATAGAGCTACTCCATGCCTAAAAGGTAAGAAACCTTTCTTGGAATTCTACATACTAAAATAAGCAAGGATTGTATCTATATATGAAGCTTGGGACAGACACAACATTCTTTTCTTGCGATCCCTTATAACTTTGATCCCAAGAATATGTGCACAATCTCCTAAGTCCTTCATATCAAATTGTTTGGACAACCATACCCTTACGTCCGATAGTACCTTGACATTGTTGCTAATTAACAAAATATCATCTACGTATAGTACAAGAAATACCACCACGTTTCCATTACACTTCTTGTATACACAAGACTCATCCGGACACTGAATAAATCCATATGACTGGATTACTTCATTAAACTGGATGTTCCAAGATCTTGAAGCTTGTTTCAGTCCATAAATGGACCGATTAAGCTTGCACACTAAATGCTCTTTGCCTTTTTCAATGAACCCTTCTAGTTGCTTCATATGGATGTTCTCTTCAAGACTTCCATTAAGGAAAGCCGTCTTGACATCCATTTGCCAAATCTCATAATCCATATGAGCAGCAATGGATAAGAGTATCTGGATAGACTTAAGCATGGCTACCGGCGAAAAAGTCTCCTCATAATCGATTCCCTCTTTCTGATTGTACCCTTTCGCAACAAGCCTTACTTTGAAGGTTTCTATCTTCCCATCTGTCCCTCTTTTCCTTTTGTAGATCTACTTGCATCCAACGACTTTTACACCATCAGGTGGTTCTACAAGCTCCTAGACCTTATTAGAGTAGATAGACTCTATTTCAGAATTCATTATCTTTTGTCAAGATACTGCATCTATATCTTGGAGTGCTTCATCATATGTCCGGGGGATCAGGTTCACCAGGGATCAAGTCGAAGACTCTCCCAAAACATGAATCTTTCAGTGCCTCACAACCCTCCCACTCGACGAGACTCATCTGTGGTTGTGCATCATGTGTGACACGTGTTGCGTCTCTTGTGGTACTTCATCTTGTCTTTGTTGGTACTGAGTAGACATGTCCTCTCTAAGTTCTTCTAAAACAACTTTACTCTGGGCTTGTGATCCATTATATAGTCTTCTTCTAAAAGCGGGCATTGGTGCTAACAATGACCTTCCGGTCTTTAGGACTATAAAATAAACCACCTTCGTTCCTTTAGGATATCCTACAAACACGCGAACTTCTGTACGAGATTCTAACTTATCAACATCTGGTTTCAGCACATGTGTTGGACTACCCTAAATCCGAATATGTCTTAGACGGGTTTTCGCCATTCCACAATTCTATGGAAGTAGAAGAAACGATTTAGAAGGTACTAAGTTCGAGCGTATCTTCTGTTTCAGAGCATATCCCCAAACGAATTTGGTAATTCTGAATAACTCATCATCGATCTAACCATCTCCATGAGAGTCCTATTTCTTCGTTCTGCTACACCATTCTGTTGGGGTGTTCCAGGTGCAGACAATTGGGATTGAATCCCAGCCTCTGATAAGTAATTCCTAAACTCTCCTAAGAGGTATTCGCCACCACGATCAGATCGTAGTGTCTTGATACTTTTACCTAATCGTTTCTCCACATCAGCCTTGTATTCTTTGAACTTATCAAAGCATTCGGACTTGCGGCGCATTAGGTAAATGTATCCATATCTTGAATAATCGTCTATGAAAGAGACAAAATATTCAAAACCTCCTCTTGCCTGGACAGACATAGGACCACACAAATCAGAGTGAACCAACTCTAACACTTCTTTGGCTCTATACCCCTTGGCCTTGAACGACCTCTTGGTCATTTTACCTTCTAAGCAAGATTCACAAGTTGGAAAATTTTTCAACTCTAATGAACTCAAAAGTCCATCGGCTATAAGCCTCTGAATCCTACTTAAATTAATATGACCAAGTCTTAGATGCCAAAGATATGCTTGGTTCATTTCTGAAGGTTCTTTTCTCTTATTAGAATTAGAAGATGAGTTATAAATTTTCATGTTTTGCTTTGTGGAAGAAATTGGATTTAAAATATACAAATTGCCAACTAATGCACCAGAACAGATAATCACTTTATTTCTTTTAATAACTACATCGTTACTGAAAGAAACTGAATATCCATCTAAAAACATTTTAGAAACTGAAATTAAATTCTTTCTAAAACTGGGTACATAAAGACAATTTCTTAAAACCAAATTTCTATTTCTACTAAAAGACAAGTAGACGTCTCCCACTGCAACAGCTGCCACCTTAGTAGCATTGCCCATGTAGACGGTAATCTCCCCTTCAGATAGTCGTCGGGTTTCCTGGAACCCCTGCAAGGAATTGCAGACATGATCAGTGGCTCCCGTATCTACACACCAGGTGCTGGTAGATAACACCGCTAAATATGTTTCAACAACTAGAGTATGAGATATACCTTTGTTTTAGTTCTTACGAGGACAGTCCGCCTTCCAATGTCCTGCCTGCTTGCAGATGAAGCACTTGCCCTTCGGCTTCTTCATTCCAGCTTTAAATCCTGTACTCTGATATTTATTCACTTTCTTTGCTGAACCAGTTTGTTTCTTCTTCTTCTTTCCTTTCGGTTTAGAAGTAGAACCATTTTCAGCATAGTGAATTTGAGCATTGTGACGAAATAATCCTTCGCTTGAAGTCTGTCAGTAGTTTCCCTAATGAATAAATCCTCTTATTCATATTATAGTTCAGTGAACCGCTCAAAACTTCTAGGTAGCGTTTGGAGGATCATATTGATCCGGGTTTCCCCATCAATTTCTCCTCCAAGGATCTGTATCTCGTTCGGATAAGCCATCATGTTTAGGATATGATCCCTTACAGAGTACCCTCTTGAATGGTGGTGTCATTATCTTTCTCATAGCTTCTTGTCTAGAAGCCCTATCACGATGACCAAAGAGTTCCTTAAGATTGTTCATTATATCATAAGTGTTGGTAAATCTTTATCTTGATGTTGCAATACATTTGACATTGAAGCCAAAATGTAACACGCGCCATCTCATGCCTTTACCCATCTCTTATGATATTCAATCTCCTCTTGGGTAGATTCACCAAGGTGCATCAGACAAGGTTCGATCGATCAAATTTATAGCTTTCGTGATCGGACCAATATCCAGGTTTCTTTTCCAATCTATGTAATTTGGTCCAGTAAGTCTATTTTGTTGAAGTATGATGGACAGTGGGTTGAAAGTCATCCTCAGAATCACAAATAACTTTTGGTCAGAACTCTAAATTTAGAATAATATTGATTCATCAAACAATACTATTTTAAATTAACCAACACCTCATAACACCGTGAATTTTGTATGCCACGTTAGTGTGGACGTATACAATTTCAACATTTGTAAAAGGAGGGTTTTAACCCATTAATTTTATTATCTTGTCAACCTAACTTTTTGACAAATAAAATTAATAGTTGGTATTATTTGGTCGAACAAATAATAACAGTGACTCCGTTGGGGAGGATACTATTAGATGTGTCTAAGTGTTCACCATTACTTGACACTAAGTCCATTAATAAGATTATGCCCCTTCCGTTGGGGAAGATCACACGCTCTTGATTAACTTCCTATAGTCATCCAAAAATGGAAGTCTGTTCTAGTGATCCGCAAGCAAGCTCATCCGTTATGGAGGAAGGCACTCAGAGCCAACGCGCAAGCTTGTTTGCATCACTTACAAACCAGTAATGGAGACCATGTGATTTACTTAAAAATCCCTCTCCCACTTAGTTATTTATAAATGAGGAATTTTAACTATGCTAGCCTACTAAACTTGTAAACTAATATGCACACACAGCACAATATAAAAGTAATAAATAGAAAATCTAATTTTCAACTATTATGGCTTTTATCTTTAATTGTCTTCCGTGTGTTGTCATCCGAAGCTGCTGCCATATTTGGCCACCGCCACTGGGTCTAACTGTCGCATCCATCTTGCTCCTAGTTCCGCTGCGCCTCTGGTCCTTAGAAGGTTCCACGCTTTGTAAGATTCGATCCGCGACATAAATAGAATTTTACATTTTGATCCTATATTCCATAAAAGGAATGTACATGTATCTAGATCAAAATAAAATCCTAATAAAACTAAATACGACTCCTGCTGTATTTTAATACAATCATGCACACACATCATATAAATCGCCTTCACATGTCCAGCAATCACACATATTAAAAGCCAAAATAGTTGGATCCAACTGAACCCCGAGGCCCCTACTGCTGCTCTATTGTATGACCAGCATAACTAAATACCAAATCCAGAGGCAAAACCCCTAGAGCGATACTTGTTGGTTGCTACTCGGAAAACCTATAGGTTCCACTGCATAAAAATTTTGTAAAAAGGTCTGAACCTTTTCCTAGCTACCATGTGTTCTTTTAAATTAAATTTTGGATCGCCTGCGGAACTTAACACGTTTGATCCAAAACTTAATCTATTTGTTCTTTTAGGTTTTGACTTGGATCTCCTGTGGAACTTAACACGTTCGACCCAAGTCACCTTAAGTTATTAATTCCATTAAATATTAATTTCCATAAAAGGTTCCCAGTACTGACGTGGCGAGGCACATGGCCTTCTTGAATATGGGAGCAACCACCACCGACTAGACAAAACCTTTAATAGAAAGCCAATATTTAATTTCCTAAAATAACTTTAGGTTAACCAAAAGGAACAATCAAATCACAAGGAAAAGAAAGAAACAAAAGAACACAACTTCGAAAAACATATTCGAAATTCTAGAACGTAAGCCTCTTGTATTTGGTATTATTTCCATAAATAACTAGCATGATGCGGAAATAGAAATTACTAGTTATACCTTGTAGAAAAACCTCTTGATCTTCTACCGTATTCCTCTTCTAACCTCGGACGTTGTGTGGGCAACGATCTTCCGAGACGAGAAACCACCAATCACCTTCTTCTCCTCCTAGCTAGGTTCGGCCAACAAAGAGGAAGCTTCACCAAGGAAGAAAAACAAAATACTAACCAAGCTCCAAGAGATGCTAGCTTTCTCTCCTTCTTCTTCTTCTTCTCCGAGTAGTATCCGGCCACCACAAGAGCTCCAATAGAAGGGTAGGGTTCGGCCACCACAAGAGGAAGAGAGGGAGAGGTTGGCCGGCCACACCAAGGAACAAAAGAAGGAGAGGAATAATAGATGTTGTGTCTTGTGAAGGCACCCTCACCCCTTCTTTTATATTCCTTGGCCTAGGCAAATTAGGAAATTTAATTACAATAAATTTTCCTTAATTTCCTTGACATGATTTAATTGAGAGAAATAAAATAAAATTTCTCCAATTAATTTCAAGTGGCCGACCATCATTGGATAACAAAGAGGACAAGTTTTAATCAACAATTAAAACTTCCTAATTTGTTTCGGAAATTTTAAAAATAAAATTTCTCTTTAAAATCTCTTCATGGTTGATAAAGAGAATTTCTATAATTTTAATTTTATCAACATGTGAATAATTTTAAAGAAAAATAAAACATCTCTCAATCTACAAATAAGGAAAGAGATCTAATCTCTTTCTTTAATCTTTGTAGATCTTTTACAAGAGAGATATTTTAATTTTAATTCTCTTTAAAATATATCTTCCACATAATAATAAAAATTAAAATTAAATTTCTTTTTAATTTATTTTGGCCGGCCCTACTAGCTTGGAAGCTAGGGCCGGCCACCCAATCATACCTAGGCCGGCCCTAGCTTGATCCCAAGCTAGCTTGGCGGCCCCTATTGGGTGGGTATAGAAGGTGGGTATAGGTGGGTATAGAACTCTATAAATAAGAGGCTACGATAGGGACCGAGAGGAGGAATTGGTTTTGGTCTCCGATAAAATTAAGCATCCCGTGCCCGATCACACAACTTAATTTTATCAATGATAATTCATTTCACTAGAGAACTATCATTGAACTACCGCACCAATCCCAAATTATATTTTTGGGCTCCTTCTTATTATGAATGTGTTAGTCTCCCTGTGTTTAAGATATCGAATGTCCACTAATTAAGTGAGTTACTGACAACTCATTTAATTAATGTTTAAGTCCAAGAGTAGTACCACTCAACCTTATCGTCATGTCAGACTAAGTCCACCTGCAGGGTTTAACATGACAATCCATATGAGCTCCTCTTGGGGACATTATCAACCTAGTATCTCTAGGACACAGTTTCCTTCTATAATCAACAACACACACTATAAGTGATATCATTTCCCAATTTATCGGGCTTATTGATTCATCGAACTAAATCTCACCCATTGATAAATTAAAGAAATAAATATCAAATATATGTGCTTGTTATTATATTAGGATTAAGAGCACACACTTCCATAATAAC
Organism: Zingiber officinale; assembly: GCF_018446385.1. Lineage (NCBI taxonomy): Eukaryota > Viridiplantae > Streptophyta > Magnoliopsida > Zingiberales > Zingiberaceae > Zingiber > Zingiber officinale. Next base: position 110,579,762 of record NC_055993.1, on the reverse strand, counting down.
CGAAGTCTTTGTTCCTTTATAAAGTCAGTATAAAAGAAACGACCTCAAATGGTCCTACTCAATACACTCTGAGTGTACTAGTGTAATTATATAGTCAAGATAAACTAATACCTAATTACACTACGACCTTATAATGGTTTGTTCCTTTCCATTCTGGTCGTGAGTTACTGTTTATAATTTATAAGGTACTGATAACATCATCTTCTGTATGTGACACCACATACTATGTTATCTACAATATAAATTAAATGAACAACTACAAACAAATGTAGATAATTAGACCAAATTTGATTCTTTATTCATAATGAATGTTTACAAAACTTAGGCTTTCAGTATACACTCCAACATCTTTGACTTTTGATGAATTTGCTTCAACTTCTTCACCCTCTAGCTTTGCTTGTTTTGTTTGCCCCTTCCGGCGATGATTCCGGTGAAGAGTGACCTCGCTCTGATACCACTTATTAGGACCGAAAAGTAGCTAGAGGGGGGTGAATAGCTCTTCGCTCTTGTCGTGTGCTTGTCGTTGCTTGTTTCTTCAAGAATGCACAGTGGAAATACAAAGAAACAACATACAACACTAACACGGTTGGTTTACTTGGTATCCACCTCACAAGAGGTGACTAGTCAAAGGATCCACACCTACACACACACCCTCCCTAATAAAACTCTCCTTTATGGTAACTACCAAGGGCGGAGAAGCCCTACAAGACTCAATACAAGAAGAAAGGGAAAGGTAATGAAATACAAGCTTACAAGCTTACAATGAGTGCAAAAACCCTAACCCTAATTTCTTCTCCTTGCTTTGATCTGCCTCTTGACTTGGAAGAACCTCCAAGAACCTTCAAGAAATGGCGATCTCGAGCTTGAGAGGAGCTGTGGAGGAGCTGGTGAAGATCTGAAATGAATCGGTGAAGAAGTGCCGAAGACAACGCTCGCCTGCGGCTCAATTACGACGCAACGGTCGGATCCCAATCGATTCGATTATTCCCAGTCGATCGGGGAGGCTTTGGATCGATCCACGGATCGATCCAGAGCGCCTCTGTGCTCTGGAAAAACGCCTGGATCGATCCACAGATCGATCCAGCGCTTATTGCGCGAAGCAGCAGCGTCCCAATCGATCCACTGATCGATTGGGACCTCTGGATCGATCCACTGATCGATCCAGAGGCTTTCTGTTCGCTGGGAAAGGCCTGGATCGATCCACTGATCGATCCATCTCTTGGTTTTTGCCCAAAACCAAGTCCCAAGCCTCTCAAACTAACATCCGGTCAACCTTGACCTGTTGGTACATCATGCCTAGCATCTGGTCACTCCCTTGACCTGCCAGGACTCCCCACCAAGTGTCCGGTCAATCCCTTTGACCCACTTGGACTTTTCTCTTCGTGTCAAGTATCCGGTCACTCCCTTGACCTACTTGAACTTCCACCAGATGTCTGGTCAACCTTGACCCATCTGGATTTTCTAGTGCCAAGTATCCAGTCAACCCTTTGACCTACTTGGACTTCCCAACACCAGATGTCCGATCATCCTTGATCCATCTGGATTTTCCCTTGCCTGGCTTCACTCACCAGGACTTTCACCTAGCTTCACTCACTAGGGTTTTCCATCTGCCTAGCTTCACTCACTAGGACTTCCACCTGGCTTCACTCACCAGGATTTTCCATCTGCCTAGCTTCCAGTTAGGACTTCCACCTGGCTTCACTCACCAGGATTTTCCATCTGCCTAGCTTCCAGTTAGGACTTCCCAGTCAGGTATCCGATCATTCTTGATCTACTTGACTCTTCTTCATCCACACTGATCAGTCCCTGATCAGAATCTCCTCACATGAACAACTGCACCTGCATGGTCCATATGTCTACATGTATTGTCAAACATCGAAACTATGACCAAGACTCAAGCTTGGTCAACTTAGTCAACCTTGACCTAAGGGATATTGCACCAACATATTGGAGGTCGATCCCCTCGAAGCGATCACCCTATCCCCTTTTCCCTTCTTTTTTCGATTTTTTCACGTGATAGGCCCCGAGGTTCCTATCAACTTGGTATCAGAGCAGTTCACTTCATCTTCGCCCTATAGTATCTTGCAGCAACTTCAACAAGTGCATGGTCTTAACCCGACTTCAAGAGAAGAAAATTCACTCTGACATGACGATCGGAGGATCTCATCCTGACGCCAAATGGGCTTTCGAATTTGAAGCTAAGCACGAGACAAGGATGGATAAACTCGAAAAAACTATGGCATCATTGGTCACGATAGTGCAAGAATTGAAGGATCATTTAGAAGTAGATTCCAGCTCAAGCATACTAATCAAAAGGGGAAAAAATCAGCAGTCTCGACAACAACAATATGACCAAGGTGCAAACTCAAATGAAGATCGAGAGCACAACTATCCACGTATGAAGGTGGAATTTCCTCGCTGGGAGAACAACGATCCGATTGGATGGATTTCAAGGGCTGAAATATTTTTGCTTCCACAGCACATCGGACAATGCAAAGGTAGAACTAGCATCTATAAACCTCGAAGGCGATGTCATCCAATGGTATGACTAGCTTGAAGCATGCCATGGACCTCCAAAATGGGAGGAATTCAAAGAAGAACTCATCAATCGATTTGGTCCCTCCGGTTATGAGAATGTTGATGGAGAATTGGCCAAAATTCGACAGACTTCAACCGTACTAGAGTACCAAGGACGATTCGAGAGACTCTCTAATCGAACTCGTGATTGGTCAGAAAAGAAACTATTGGGCACTTTTATTGAAGGACTTCGCCTTGATATACGACAAAAAGTAAAAATGAATCAACCCCGCACCATGAAGGCTGCCTTATCCTTTGCATGACTACAAGAAGAGAATATCAATGAAGAAGGAAGAAGAAATAACAAGGTAATTCATGAAAACCCATCACATTATTCAACACCTCGTAGATTGACAAAAGAAGAGATCAAGGAAAGGATGGCAAAGGGATTATGCTGGCATTGCGATGAAAAGTGGCACCGTGGTCATCAATGTAAGCAAAAAAGGATACTGATGATTGAACCAATAGAGAACTCTGAGGAAGAAGATGATTTCGATGAAGGTGAAACACAAGATAATATCAACGAAGTACAGTATGATTCTATGGCAATATCAGTTCATGCCTTAGAAGGACTACAAACTCCACAAACGATGAAGGTAAAAGGATTCATTAAAAAACAACCAGTAATGATACTTATAGATTCAGGAAGCACCAACAATTTTCTAGACTCAACCTTGGCAAGCAGGCTTAAACAAAAAATAGAGCAAGCATCTACATTTGATGTTAAGGTGGCGGATGGAAGATCACTTACAAGTCCAGGAAAGTGCAATAGTATTAAAATTCTCTTACCCAATTATGAATTAATAACAGATCTCTTTCTTCTTCCCCTAGATGGATGTGATGTTGTACTTGGAGCACAATGGTTGAAAACATTAGGAGATATAATATGGAATTTCTCTCAACTAACAATGCGCTTCCAAGATCAAGGAAAAGAAATTTGCATCAGAGGCAAGAAACAAGATACTATCACACCAATCAGTAGTTATCAGGCAGAGCAGTTATTAAAGAAAGATTGCTCTATTTTTCTCATGCAACTCTCTATCAAAAAAGATCCTAAAGCAAATGTTAGGCCTTATCGCTACCCTTACATACAGGAGGAAATTGAGAAGATTGTACAAGAGATGCTTCAGGCTAGTATCGTTCGCCCAAGTATAATTCCATATTCTTCTCTAGTACTGCTTGTACAAAAGAAAGACAAAAATTGGTGAATATGTATAGATTACCCGGCACTCAATAAAATTATAATGAAAGATAAGTACCACATCCCCATCATTGATGAACTACTTGATGAATTAGGAGGTTCCTCATTATTCTCAAAGTTGAATCTTCGCTCAGGCTTCCATTAGATAAGAATCCATCAACCAAACATTCCAAAAACAACCTTTCAGACTCATGATGTTCATTATGAATTTTTAGTCATGCCTTTCGGTTTAATTAATGCACCTTCTACATTCCAAAGTTTGCTGAATGATATCTTCAGGTTTTACTTCCATCAGTTTGTTTTGAATTTCTTTGATGACAACCTTGTTTATAGTTCATCATTCGAAGATCATTTGCATCACCTTTATAAAGTACTCACTCTTTTGTGTGAGCATTCTCTTTATGTGAAAAGAGTTAAATGCAGCTTTGGGACAACTAATGTAGAATACCTTGGTCATATTGTAAGCCAAAACAGAGTAGCTACTGATCCCTCAAAGGTGCTAGTTTCAAAGAGTATCAAGGCATTACGTGATGTTCTGGATCTCACAGATGCATTTAGATGGTGTCTTGAAGCAAAAAAGATATTCCAGAATTTAAAGGAGGCTATGATGACAACACTAGTTCTTGCACTACCTAATAAGCAATTTGTTATTGAACCTAATGCATCCGAAGTTAGAATCGGAGCAGTACTTATGAATTATATGATACCATTTAAGAAAATGTTCCAGAGTTTATTGCTAAACAACCTTGAGGACAAGGTTGTTTTGAAGGGCGGTGGAATGATAAGATCCTTTAATGGATCTATTCAAATAAATCCTTTAACTTTATTTCCTTTTTAAAATAAGTTTTAGACTTTTTCTTTTTTCTTCTATATAAGTTTTAATAAGACATTTTCTTTTGAAAATGTATTTTTATTTTATTTTTCTTTTATACATTTTCTTTTGAAAAGGTAGTTTAGGTCTCTATTTAAAGAGACGTTATGTAATTATGGAAGACAAGCAATTTCCCTTTTAATTAATCAATTTCGTTTGATTATTGGAGGTCGATCCCCTCGAAGCGATCACCCTATCCCCTTTTCCCTTCTTTTCCCTTCTATTTTTGATTCTCCCATAAAACACAATAGCATTTGTTGGTGAACGCACAAATAAACCAGCTTGGCATGCTCAACTTGGTCATCCTTCCCTTCGTATTGTTCAGTCAATCATCAATAGGTATGGTTTACCTACTTCTATTACCTTCTCTCCATCTTATTCATGTAGGGCTTGCATGGAATCTAAAAGTCATAAGCTACCTTTCTCTTTATCTGATCATGTTTCTAATTTTTCACTTGAAATAATCCATTCTGATGTTTGGGGCCCTGCACCTATTTTGTCTAATCAAGGTTTCCAATATTATGTTACATTCATTGATCATTTTAGTAAATATACTTGGCTTTATCCTATGAGAAGGAAATCTGATTTATTTGATATATTTTGTAATTTTCAAATTCAAGTTGAACGATCTTTTAATCGTAAAATACTCTCTTTTCATTCTGATTGGGGAGGCGAATATTAAGCTCTCCATCGTCATTTTGTCTCTTGTGGAATTGTTCATCGAGTTTCTTGTCCTCACACTCCAGAACAAAATGGCTCTGCTGAGAGAAAACATAGACATATAATTGAAACTGCCTTAGCTCTTCTTCATCATGCATCAGTTCCGCGCAAATTTTGGGATGAAGTTGTTAGCACTGCAGTATATCTCATAAATCGACTTCCTACACCATTGCTCAATCATAAATGTCCTTTTGAAAAACTTTATAATCAAACCCCTGATTACACTTTCCTTCGAATTTTTGGTTGCGCATGTTATCCATGGTTACGTCCCTATTCTAAACACAAACTTGACTCTCGTTCACTACAATGTGTTTTTCTTGGTTATAGCAATTTGCACCATGGTTATCGTTGCTTGCATATACCAACAGGACGAATTTATATTTCACGACATGTTACTTTTGATGAGTCTTTATTCCCTTTTTCGGTAGCTTCTTCAATCTCTCCTCCAGATACAAGTGGCACCTTCTTAATGCCACCTAATATTATCAGAAGTGATGGAATTCTAGGTCCTGCTCCGGAGCTCTCTAATAACTCTCCTATACCATCAGAATCACCTCCGGTTGCTGCTCCAATCTTAGAAGTCTCGCCGATCGAAGATAATATGCTCTCTGGTTCCTCGAATAATGCAAGTCCGTCATCTACATCACCATGTCAGCCTACTTCCTCGTCGTCATCAACAAGTGATTCAGATGATAATGCTCCTCGTCGCATGCTTCCCATTAGTGATATTTATTAGCGTTGCCCACCAAATGCAACTCGATATCCCCTTCCACGAGCTCTAGTGGTTTCTTCCAAATCTATTGAACCAATCTGTTTTACACAAGCAAACAAGGATCCAAACTGGCGTAGTGCAATGGCTACAGAATTTGATGCACTTCTTCGCAATGGAACATAGACTCTAGTTCCGCGCACTCCCTCAATGAATGTTGTGGGCTCTAAATGGGTATTCCGTCTTAAGCATCGAGCTGATGGTTCTCTTGAAAGATACAAAACTCGACTTGTAGCTAAAGGATTTAGTCAACAGCCAGGTATTGACTTTAATGACACTTTTAGCCCAGTCATCAAAATTACATCTGTCAGACTATTATTATCAATAGCTGTTAGTTCTAATTGGCTTGTACGACAATTGGATATTTCAAATGCATTTCTCCATGGTCATCTTGAGGAAACTATATTTATGGAGCAACCACCTGGTTTCATTCATCCACAATTTCCATCTCATGTTTGCCAACTTAAGAAATCCTTATATGGTCTTCGACAAGCTCCTCGTGCATGGTTTCATCGACTATATAATTGGTTACAAGCTCAAGGATTTTCTGGATCAAAGACTGACTCGTCTCTATTTCACAAATATAATGATGAAAATATGATATTTTTTCTTATTTATGTGGATGACATTCTGATAACCGGCAATGATCACAAGGATATCACAACTTTATTAAGTCTTCTCAATCAAGAATTTCCTACTAGAGATTTGGGTATTGCTCGTTTTTTTTCTTGGTATTGAGCTTATTTCACATGAGGATGGCTATCTTCTCTCTCAGAGAAAATACATTACTGGACTTCTTCAAAAAGCCAAAATGGATGGAGCACGTCCGGTCTCTACACCAATTACTATAAACAACTCTCCAACTTCATCCTCTCCTGCTCTATCTGATCCACAAATTTATCGAAGTATTGTTGGGGCCTTACAATATGTCACTATCACACGTCCTGATATTACTTTTGCTGTAAATCGTGTTTGCCAATTCATGCATGCTCCAACCGAACAAAATTGGGATAATGTAAAAAGAATACTTCGCTATCTCAAAGGCACTATTCTACATGGTCTTCTTTTATATCGCCAATCATCTCGAGATTTACATGCATATAGTGATGCGGATTGGGCAAGTTCTCCTGAAGATAGACGCTCTACTAGTGGATATGCAATATTTCTTGGACGAAATCTTATCTCATGGAATTCGAAAAAGCAACCTACAGTATCTCGTTCAAGCACTGAGGCAGAATATAAAGCTATAGCAAATACAACGTCAGAAATTATTTGGCTTCAATCACTTCTCTCTGAACTTCATCTTGCATCAAATATTGCACCAAAAATTTGGTGCGACAATATTGGAGCAACATATCTTACAGCAAATCCAATCTTTCATGCTCGTACAAAACATGTGGAAATTGAGTTTCATTTTGTTTGTGAACGTGTGGAAACTCAGCAGTTATCCGTCTCTTATATTTCTGCTAAAGATCAAATCGCTGACATCTTTACTAAGTCACTATCCAGACAACGTTTCAACAAGTTAGCAAGCAAACTCAACGTCAGAGATCTCCCGCTGAGTTTGTCGGGGGGTAAAAGAGATATAACAGAATTATCCAAATTGACCGGATCAAATTACCAAATCAAATCATATTAGTGTTTAGATTATTCTAATAATTCTGTTATAATTATTCTCAGAATTATTCTTAAAATAATTCTGTTATTTATTAATTAGTTATTTGACCAAGTACTTTTGAACATTATATATTGTATTGTCCTTAGGGCAAATATCAATAAACAATAGATTTTATTATTCTCATCTTATTCTTTCCTCTCTCCCTATTCTTCTTCTTACATGGTATCAGAGCAACCTGTTTTACACAAGCAAACAAGGATCCAAACTAGCGTAGTGCAATGGCTACAGAATTTGATGCACTTCTTCGCAATGGAACATTGACTCTAGTTCCGCGCACTCCCTCAATGAATATTGTGGGCTCTAAATGGGTATTCCGTCTTAAGCATCGAGCTGATGGTTCTCTTGAAAGATACAAAGCTCGACTTGTAGCTAAAGGATTTAGTCAACAGCCAGGTATTGACTTTAATGACACTTTTAGCCCAGTCATCAAAATTACATCTGTCAGACTATTATTATCAATAGCTGTTAGTTCTAATTGGCTTGTACGACAATTGGATATTTCAAATGCATTTCTCCATGGTCATCTTGAGGAAACTATATTTATGGAGCAACCACCTGGTTTCATTCATCCACAATTTCCATCTCATGTTTGCCAACTTAAGAAATCCTTATATGGTCTTCGACAAGCTCCTCGTGCATGGTTTCATCGACTATCTAATTGGTTACAAGCTCAAGGATTTTCTGGATCAAAGACTGACTCGTCTCTATTTCACAAATATAATGATGAAAATATGATATTTTTTCTTATTTATGTGGATGACATTCTGATAACCGGCAATGATCACAAGGGTATCACAACTTTATTAAGTCTTCTCAATCAAGAATTTCCTACTAGAGATTTGGGTATTGCTCGTTTTTTTCTTGGTATTGAGCTTATTCCACATGAGGATGGCTATCTTCTCTCTTAGAGCAATATATATCCTCATATATATATATATATATATATATATATATAATCTTTAATTAATACTAGTGATCGTGCACACACGTCGCGTGTGTAATATAATACATTGAAATCACATTGACTGCACACACGTCGCGTGTGTAATATAATACATTGAAATCACATTGACCCTTTATAATGAAATTATATTAATTAAAGTATTTTAGCATTTAAATACTAAAGTAGAATCATTAGGGTAAAGTACCTGACTTTTGAAAATCTGAATTATTTGGGTCTTTAAAAATCCGTATTGTTTGGATTTTCGAGTGTCACCCTTATGGATTCCCTATGAAAAAATTAATTTAATTTAATATTATATTTATCTTAGTAAAAAAAAACTAAGAAAAGTATATTTTTTTAACATTATCGGCCTAAAATATTTATAGAAGCTTTTTTGATCATAGTGTTGTCAATTCTAAGATGTGGGACTAAAGAGAACTATATTTTTTTATATAAAACAATCAGAGAAAATTAATGATGAAAAAAATTTATAATAATATATCGCAGCTGAGTCTCGAACTCTAGATCACTGATTGTTTCGCTTGTGGAATTACTAATAAACCTTGAAATTATTTTTAGTGTGAATAGAAAAAATGATATTAACGTAAATTCATTTTAGGCTTCACCAAAATTAGTTAGTAAAGGAGGAAGATTTTTAATAAAATAGTAAGATTTTGACAGGTGCGTATAAGTAATAATGATAAAAAAAAAATGCATATATAACGATGAAATAAACACCTATAACGACGGTGCCAATTGTTAACCTTCGTTCTTGTCATTGACAACGGTACATATAACTGTCGTTGTTGTCATTGACAACGGTACCTATGACCGTCATTTTTACCATTAACGATAATATTTTAATCCATCATTACTATCACTAACGACGGAAGTACATACCATTATTAAGAGCCATTAACGATAATATTTTATTTCTCGTCGTTAATCAATTTCTGACGGATACTTTTAGCCATAACTTCTATAATATTTAATTTCATCATTAATAAATTTTAACTATGAGAATTGCCTCTTGACAAAAAAATCCCATCGTCAAGGGTTTTTTTATTAGTGTTCATTTAACAATTTTTATTTTAAAAAAATCATTTAATTATTCATTCATTAAATGTGGGATAGTTTTTTAAATTTCCCCCCATTAATAAATAAAATGCGCTTTTAAATATTTTGATAAAATATATATTATTAATAAATAAAATAAATAAATAAATAATATATCTTCCAATTGTCAGTATCCTCTGTTCCATATGAAGAGAGGTTTTCCATCGCCAAAGAGAGCATCAAGCTGCTCTCTCTTCTATATAAGGTGAAAATGAATAAAATACAACATCAATTGCCTTTTATTCAAGAAAGCGAATCCCTTCCTTCCTAATCAACCATTCTAATTAAACTCTTAATAATTATTTAATTTGTTAATTATATCATAAATAAATAAAAAATATATTTTATTAATAAATAAATAAATAAATAAATAGATTTTTTTCCAGAAAATAAAGTTCTAAGGCGGCAACCTTCCACAGTGCTCACAATCTCCTCTTGTATATAAAGGAGGCCTTTCCATGGCCAAACAGAGCATCAAGCTTCTCTCTTCTCATTCTGCTCATGGCTTCCCCCTTCGCCATTGCCCTCTTCCTCCTCTTTTCCTCCGTCTTCGCTGTCGTCTCCTCCGTTCCTTGTCAGGACGTCCTGACCCTCTCCAAGCAAGGCGGGGCCGTCCCCGTTCGCAGCGACGAGGAGGTGAGAATGCTCTACCTGGAGTGGAGGGCTAAGAATCACCCCGCCGAAAAGTACCTAGATCTGAACGAATACCGGCTCGAGGTCTTCAAGGAGAACCTTCAGTTCGTGGACGAGCACAATGCAGCGGCCGACCGCGGGGAGCAATCCTTTCGCCTCGGGATGAACCGGTTCGCTGACCTCACCAACGAGGAGTACAGGGCTAGGTTCCTCGGGAACTTCTCCCAGATGAGATCCACCTCCAGAAAGATCAGCAGCAGGTACCTGCTGAGAGAAGGGGACAATCTGCTCGATTCTATAGATTGGAGGGAGAACGGCGCCGTCGTCCAAGTAAAGAATCAGGCTGATTGTGGTCAGTGATAGTTCCACCTCTTCTTTAGCCCCCATTTTGTGCATGCGAATTTTGTTAGATTTATAAATTCATCTACTGCTAGCTAGTATCGAAATCTAAAAATCCATATCAATGAACTCACCTAACCGAATGAAGAATTTTCACTTGCTACAAGTAGTGTTAATTAAAAATAAGTAAATGATAGGATTGAAAACAACGAGCCAAACCAGATTAGTGTTCAAGCTTGTTTGCTACAAGTAGTGTTCAAGCTTGTTTATCTATTTGATCTTGATCATATTAAATGAATATAAACAAACTCTCATCAATTTTGCTCACAAGTGCATGATGAGATGTAAAGTACTACTTTGTTTCAATGATCTCAACAGGTATGCTAATTATACCCTCGATGGTATTTGTAGGAAGTTGTTGGGCATTCTCTGCAGTTGCTGCCATCGAAGGTATCAACCAAATCGTCACCGGTAATCTGATTTCACTGTCGGAACAAGAATTAGTGGACTGTGATGCCGGCAACCATGCCTGCAATGGTGGACTCATGGACGCTGCATTCAGGTTCATCATCAACAATGGTGGCATCAACAGCGAGGAGAACTACCCATACATAGGCCAAAAGGGGACTTGCAATACCAACAAGGTAATCTATTGATTAACCATTTGCAACCAGAGATACTTTATGTTTAGATTGTCGATGGCTTTATAAATTTTGTTTGGCGCTTGCCTTTCTCATGCATGCAGAGAAATGTCCATATTGCATCAATCGATTGGTATGAAAATGTTCCTCGCAACAACGAGAAGTCTCTCCAAAAAGCCGTGGCAAACCAACCAGTTAGTGTTGCTATCGAGTCTGCTGGAAGAGCTTTCCAACTTTATCATTCGGTAAGATTCATCCGGATGATTAACTTTTGGTAATTGCATCGGTCTGAATCATCCAATCTAGTGTTTTCCTCACAAAAGCTTGTTTGTGTATCTCATCATCCTTAATGAGTATTTCCACATATTCGTTCATTTGTGAATCTTTAGGTGGCCCGATTGAATTGGTTTTATAGAACACATCTCTTGCAAACCACTTTGATGTTTTTTATATCATTGCCAAAGGCAATAGTTTTACTAAGCGGTGAAGTGTTTTCCTCCTAAACTTTAGTTTGTTGTATTATGAGTGCTCCAAACAATTAGTTTCTCTGCCTATCTGCTTTCATAATTAATATAATTTTTACAGGGAATATTCACTGGAACCTGTGGAACTGCACTAGATCATGGTGTTACCATAGTAGGTTATGGTACTGAAAATGGCAAAGACTACTGGATCGTAAAAAATTCATGGGGTGAGAACTGGGGAGAATTTGGCTACATACGAATGGAACGGAACATTGCAGACTCTGCTGGCAAATGTGGTATTGCAACATATGCTACTTACCCAATAAAATTAAAAAGGACTAATCTGTTCAACTCTGCTTTCGTAATATAAACCGTGACTCGCTATGATATGTATTATCGAATGAGAACTTGTATGTCTATTCTGTGAGCTCCGAGATCATGTACTAGCTAGATCTTGGATATATTTGGTTGAATGATAATAATATTACATCCATTGTGATGTAATTATTTGTGTGAATTGAATGTCTCATTAATCAAGTATCAACTTCGCGTTATGTGGCAACCATTGTTCCTCGGCCATACAATGCACTTTTGTTCCTTTGATGATTTGTTCGACACATCATAATGTAAGGTAAGCTATTCATATGCTCCTTGTAATGTAAAAGGAAAAAAAAGAAAACCCATCCTTTTGGTATGCAATATTAGTAATCCATTCTAACTTACACATCATTTTAATTATAACAAACTAATTTGTAATATAAACTTGCTAGAAAAATTCCATAAGATATAATATCACAAAAAAAAAAAACAAAAGAGTAGCAGACAAGCATTGAAGATTAAATTACCTTGCAGTGCTCCACGTAAAACCCTATGTACAATATTACGATTAGAATAGTATATATAAATATTGATTTTGAAAAATATATGTGATTTAAATTAGATTTGAAGTTTAAAAATATAAATAATTTTGGTTCATGCTCGGTTCGAAATAAATTTTCAAACTCGAGTTTGGTTTAAATTGTTCGAACCGAACTATAGCTTGAAATGATTTAAATTCTAGTTCGGTTTGAGTTATTTGGACCTTATTTTAATAATATTTAAATTAAAATTATGTAAAAATAACATAATTCATGAGTTTGGCTTATTGGATTCGGTTCTTAGATGTAGACTTTGTATGTATAAAATCTATAGTCCCGCATCTATTATTATCTATATGCTGATAATAGATATTCACTATATATAGATGGACGTATAATAGATGTCTACTATATATAGAGTTGATCCCCAAGAGTTTAGAGAATTATCTTGATATAGTTTCTGGTTCCCCATTGAGCTTTTCAGCGTCGTCATCCCCTAAGTCTCTTGGAAGATCCACCCTGTTTGCTTCCATATCTTCTTCATCAGGATTTTCGAGATGACGCTAGATGACAAAGACATGACTCTTCAATCAGGTTCTTTGTCATTATGATTATATATTTACTTTCTTATATCATGTTCTTGAGGAAACTAGATCTTTTTGTTCTTGTATTTCCTATATATGAGTTCTTTGTGTTTTAGAATTCATACGACTTAGGTTTTACAATAAGTATCAATTGGTATCAGAGCCACAAGTTTGTTTCATTGTTTTCATTGGCAATAAAATTTAAGTTTTTTTGTCAATTTATCGTTTGTATGATAGATCAAGTTTTTCTAGTTAATATAAATTTTTGATCATCGAAAATCATATAAGAAAAAACTAGGATAGACTTAATTTTTGAGTTTTTTGTGTTTCTGCAAAGAATATGTAGAATGAAGAAAATCATCACTGTTTAATCTAATTTTAGGTAAAATTATGATGGTTCAACCGATCAAACAATCGATTATCGAGTCTAAAATTTTGAACAGAAACGAGATTTAATTGGAATCGATTAACTAATCGATTGGTACCTTTAATCGATTAGGATTTTAAAGTCCAATCGATTAACAGCCTTAAACTCACGGCTATGTTAATTTTAATCAAGTTTATTTTTAATTGAAACAGTATTTTATAATTTTTCGATTAAAGTTATTGTCATGTGACCAAAAGGCTACGGGTTCGAATCCTGAAAATAATCTCTTGTAAAAAATATGATAAGACTGCGTATAATGGATCTTTCCTCGGGACCTCGCATGACGGGAGTTTTGTACATTTTTTTTTAGTTTATTTTTAATCGTTTGAGATTAATTTTTATTCGGTTATTTCTTTGAATAAAAAAAAAAGTGAAATAATATGTTTTCTATAACAATATACTACTGTGTTCATTAAAAAAAACATTTCGTAAATACTGTTTCAATTGAAACACTAATTTATAATTTTTTTAATGAATGTATATCTATAGTATTTTAACGTCAACAGCATAAGGAAAACAAACTGTTTCAAAAAATATTGCATTAAATAAATTTTTTAATGCATGAATAATTAAGGGTTTAAATCGTATTAAATAATACTATTTAACTATAGAATGTAAAAATAATTTTAGCTGTCTTTATGGTCTTTATGGTTATGATGGCACGATAGGATATTCAGGTTATCATTCAGGTACCCGGGACTCGATCCCTAGTTATGACGTATTTGTAGTCAATGAAGCTAATTGGGATTATCATTTTTTTTAAAAGGAGTTTTAGATTTTAAAGGAGGGTTCTATATATGGTCATGTAGTCGCATCCAGTAGAATGTCAATCGATTGTGATAATCAATTGGATAAATACAATCGATTGTCATATGTGATCAATCGATTGATAAGTCTAATTTGGATAATTAAGTTCCTAGAGTTTTCTTGTGTCTATCAACACAACGTGCTATTAAGTTGAACTAATGTATTGCTCCAAAGGAAGACATCTTAGATAGGTTTAGTGTATTTTGTATTGGTAGACGTATATCTATGCTAAAAGGAATCGATCCAAAGGAAGGTTACTTTATACAGATATATTAGCAAGGTAGCTTACAACTATGAAACAAAATATTATTTTGTTCAGATCATGCACAAAATATATCGGCCCAAAGGAAGACATATTATGTTGCTGATTAAGGTTGTTGTGAGTTATGAACCAAAATATAACTCATATAAAGTATCATATTATGCTCACAATGGGTCGACTTAAATGAATACATATTGTGTGACTAATTAAAATTTGAGTTATATTAGAGAATATAACAAATAGTGTGTCAGCCCAAAGGAAGACATATTATATTGTACTTGGTATCTCATTTATATGTATTTAAAATTTTATTTTATTTGCATAATTTTATATTACTTATTTATTCTTGATTTTAATTAAACCATGAGTTTAAATAAAATTTTCTCTTTAAATTTCAATGTAATTTATAATTGCTAATATTAATAACATCCCAATATTAACTAGTATTAATAACATCCTAACATTAACTAATTCGAATTTCAGTTCAATCAACTACGATTCTTCACCCTTAAGAGTTATTAAATCAATATAAGGCCAGAGATCAGCTAGCGATTGGCTTCACGTACTTCTTTATTTTGTTGTACTTTGTACTTACGTGCTTACTCTTTGTTTTTTACCTGACTTCAGAATTCACAGACTTAAGATGATTTCGAGGTTTTGACAATATTATAGTATGATCTTTCTCAAAGGTGCTTAGTGATAATATTAGAAATTGTTTTAATTAGGGTCCATTTTTTTTATTCTATATGAATTGCTACTTTATGCATTGGTGTGGTTATGTATTATTTTCATTTATCGATATGATGTTAAATTTAATATCCCTTAAGATGAGCTCATATGTGATTTAAAAAATTTGTGATATTGAAACTCGTTAAATGATCTAACTTCAGGTTTTTGGCTTTTGGGTTATTAGATGTGTGCTTAATATGTAGAATCTTTTAGCCTAATCCATTATTTTCTATGGACTGATAACGGATTGAATTCCTATAAAAAAGGGAAGTACCCAAGGGTTTAGGAAAAAATCTTGATAAAACTTTTGATTCCCCATTAACCTGGAGCTTTCGATGCCGTCATCCCCTAAACCCCTTGGAAGACCTTATTTTCTGTTGCATATTTTTCCGTAGGGATCAAGCCAACGACGCTAAAGATAAGGACATGGATCTTCAATAAAGTTCCTTGTCATTATGTTTATGTATTTACTTTTTTATGCCATGTTTGTTGGACCAGGTGGGCCGGCAAAAAGGGGTTGAATTGCCTATTAAAAATAAAACAAACCTTTCTCGTTCTTTGGACTTGGATTAGTAGCACAATTCTAATTTAGCAATAACAGTAAAAAAATAACAACTTAAAAGGGAAATAAGTAAGAGACTAGACTTTTACTTAGTTACAACCAAGGTGGTTGTTAATACAAGACGGTTGTAAAGCTCCATTCAAAATATCTCCTTTGATGAAGGAGGAGAAACCTCTTACACTCTTTGAAAAGCTCAAAAAGTTGCTAGGAAGTTAATACAGAAGTTGTTATCTATTTTCTAACTCCAAGGGTCTTTTTATAGCTCCTGAGAAACTTTATTCGTAAGTGGAAGGCGCCTCCAACAGGCTGGAAGGCGCCTCCAACGAGGCGCCAAAGGATAAAGCTTTATCCCTTGGCAACGGTAAGATTAGCCTAGTCGAAGGAGCCTTCCATAGCGTTGGAAGATGTCTTCCACAGTGAAGGTGCGAAGGCACCTTCCATAGCGTTGGAAGGTGCCTTCCACAGTGAAGGTGCGAAGGCGCCTTCAATTCACTTTGAAGGCACCTCTAGCAGCAATTCCAGCCTTTTTTCACTCTTCTGTTGCTCCGATCACCTGGGTGATTGCGACTATCTGGGATAGGACTCACCCGGACCCTGCATTTCCCATCCTTCTTCTCGAGTAGGCTTCCACTCTGACTTCTTGTCCCTCGAACGTCTTCCACATCCTTCTCGTTCACTAGTGTACTCTTCCGCAACACTTTGTTGCTCGGATGCCCCGAGCCGGTCGGCTCCCTTCCTGTGTCATCCTTCTCACTAGCTGCATCTTCCGCTCGACTTCTCGTGTTTCTAAGCTCCTGCACACTTAGACACAAGAATCAAACACAATAGGACCTAACTTAACCTGGTTGATCACATCAAAACCATCACGAGGTTCCAACAATATTCTCGATGAAATGAACATCCATGCTCATATGTTCTTATCTTTTCTCTATTTGAGTTCTTATTTCGTTCCTAGAATTCATAAGGTTAGGAGAAAACTTAAATTTTTATTAATTGGTATCAGAGCCTTGGCTTTGTTTCATCGATTTTATGGTTTAAAATTAGAGTTTTTGTCGATCTTTTGGGTTTTATGCTGGATTAGGTTTTACTAGTACAAATTATATTTGATCATCAAAATGTTTTGTATAGGAAACCTAGGAAAAGTTTGTTCTTTCATGTAGTTCATGTATTTCATGAAGAACACCTGTCAACAACCGTCATTTTTGGAAGAACCGTCACGTGTAACCTAATTTTAGGTCAAATAGCAATGGTTTAATCGATTGGTTTGGTTGGTTAATCGATTACCACACCTAAAATAACGAACAGAATCAATGGGACTTGATTAAGAATTTTTCTTAATCGATTCCTAGCCTAAACTTGTGATGGGATCAATTGGTAATCAATTAATTTTATTTTTAATCGATAAAATTTTTTTGTTAATCGATTGAATCTTACTTTTAATTGATTAAGTTTTGATTTTAATTGATTAAGTTTTTTTAATCGATTAATCCATGTCGTCTACGTGAAACATCGAAGGAAAAACGAAAAAAAATACGTTAAATAATCTAATTATTTAATGCAGGAAGGATCATGTCAAGAATATTAAATGGTTATTTAATAATAATTAAATTATAAAACGTAAAAGAAACTTTAGCTTGTTAAGAGTGGATTATATATATATATATATAGTCACATACGATAAACCTTCAAATCAATTATGGTAATTAATTGTAAAATCAAACTATTAATATATATAATATCAATTGTTTGATAAATCTAATTTAGAGTTATTAAAGTTGATTAAGTAATTATCTGTTCGATTAAAGTTCCTATTATTTTCTTAGGTTTATTTACACAACGTGCTACTAAGTTGAATGATTATGTCAACCCAAAAGAAGTCACCGTAGGTAAGTTTAGTACATTTTATGTTGATAGACATATATTTATGTTAAGAGTAATAGACCCAAAGGAAGGTTATTTTTATGCCAGATATATGCTCAATGTAACTTACAACTATAGAACAAAATTTTATTTTGTTCAGATCATGTAGAAAATATGTCGACTCAAAAGAATGCATATTATGTAGTGATTAAGGTTGTTTAAGCAATGGACTAAATGATAACTCATATAAAGTGTCAAATTATGCATAGAGAGTATCGTTAACAAATTATATTTTAGTCCACAAAGTAAAATACAATATTGTATTTGATATCTCATAAAAAAACTCATATATATGTGTTTAAACTTTTATTTTATTTACATAATTTTATATTATACATGTTCTTGACTTTAGTTAAATCGTGAGCTTAAATAAATTTCTCTCTTTAATTTCAGTATAATTTGTAACTGCCAGTATTAATAACATCCAAACATTAACTAGTTTGAATTTTGTTGAATGGAAAAAAATACATGATCGTAATCTTAGGCTGCATGGACTTAGACTATATATTAAGGAATGATCGCACTGCACCTCTGACCAGTATTAGCACTATAGATTAGAGGGCTGAATTTTAGCTGTGGAAGAAATCAAATCGCATGTATTTGAATATCATAAAACTTTCCATACCGGCACCAATAAAAGGCTCAATAATAGTGGGAGGAGATGCTAGGAGTTTTTTAGACCAATTGACAGACCTATTCACCTCGAGAGTACCACACTTCTTACGAAGTTGGTAACCATGTGGTACGTGGTAAAGGAAATATAAGGGAGTACATTATGGAGATGTCCAATATAGCGACAAATCTAAAAGTACTAAAATTCGATATGTTTGAGGGTATATTAGTGCATTTCATCTTGATGTCTCTACCGGCAGGGTTCACTCCTTTTAAGATATTGTATAAATATCAAAAGGAAAAGTGGGCATTGAATGAGCTCATTGTTCAATGCATGCAAGAGGAGGGGAGACTAAAGATTGAGACATATTAGAGTGTTTACTTAGTATCTGGTTCTCAAAGTGCGAGCAAGAAGTGAAAAAGGATCAATAACAAAGGAAAAGTAAAGCAAACTGTAAATTCTGGAGGCAATGGTCATACGGAGCACAAGAAGTAGGACAAGGAATCAACTTGTTCCTTTTGTAAGAAGAAAGACCATATGAAGAAAAACTGCCTAAAGTATGCCAATTGACATGTAAAAAGGGATAAACTTCCCAACTTTGTTAGTTTGGAAGTCAATTTAGCAATTATACCCATTGACACTTGGTGGATAGATACTAGTGCTATTATTCACATAAGTGTCACTATGCAGGATTATCTCAGGAGTCAACTTTCGCTTGATGGTGAAAGATACATCTATATAGAAAATGAAAAGAAGGCTAAAGTCAAGTTGATTGGTTTTTATAGCTTTTGTTTAGGAACCAATGTCTTTCTGGATTTAGAAAATATATTTATTGTACCATTTTTTTTTGATAAAATTTAATTTCAATTTTTTGTTTGGACTAATCAGGTTATTTTTATTCATTTAGAAATAAAATTTTCAGTATTTTCTTTAATTCAGTGTTGGTTGATAAGCTTTATAAATTGTACACCTTTACTCCTACGGTTGATAACGTAATAATGCATAGTATAGGTACGAAACATAAATTGACCAATGAGAATACTTCCATGTTGTGGCATAGGCATTTGGGACATGTATATTCAAACAACACCTAGAAAGGTTAATGTCACATGAAATTCTCGATTCCCTTTATATATCAGACTTTAATGTCTACATAGAGTATGTTAAAGGGAAGACCACTAACAAAAGAAATAAGAGGGCTAGTCGTTGTACTGATGTTTTGGAGTTAATGCTTATGGATATTTGTGGACCATTCCTTAAGGTATCTTGGAATAGACATACATATTATATTAGCTTCATAGACGACTATTTCATATTTGACTTTCTGTACCTTATTCATGAAAAGTCGCAATCTTTGGACATATTTAAAATTTTCAAAGCTGAAGTTGAACTTCAACTAGGTAAGAAATTTAAAGTAATCTAATTCGACCGTGGAGGTGAATATTATGGTCGATATGATAGATTAGGTGAACAACGTCCAAGACCTTTTGTGAATTACCTTATTTTGTGTGAGATTGTGTCTCAGTATACTATGCTTGGTACTCCCATTCAGAATGATTTAGTTGAACATCGTAATCATACCTTAAAAGATATGGTAAGAATTATGATGATTTTTACGTCTCTACCGGAGTCTTTGTAGGTGTGAAACACTCAAAATTACAGTTTACCTACTCAATAGAGTACCTAGTAAGGTAGAAACTAAAATCTCATTCAAAATGTGGATGGATAGGAAGCCTAACATTAAGTATTTACACGTCTAGGATTGTCCAACTGAAGCTAGGTCTTACAGGTCTAATGAAAAGAAATTGGACTCAAGAACAATTATCTGTAATTTTATATGTTATTCTGAGAAGTCAAGAGGGTATAAATTTTATGATTCCTCTAATAGATCCTTTTACAAAATGAGAAATGCCAAATTCAGTGAGGACAGTGGGAGTGATAAGGTTAGGGAAGTATCTTTTTAATGAATGTGTTTGCAATCCTCCTATGGTCACTACTAGTGAGATTAGTAGCGGTGTGGATATCATACCGCACGTTATGGGTATCACACATCTAGTAAGTGTAATGAACAAAAATATTCCTATGACATGTCCAATGCAATTGGAGGAACCAGCAATTGAAACTGAAATATTGCCTCATATTGATGAGCAAGTACCTCAACAATGTCAAACGCAAGTGCCTTTAAGGTTATCCACAAGGGAACAAAGAACCACGAATTCTCGTGATTATGTTTATCTCAAAGAGCATGATTTTAACCTAGGGTTAGAAGGTGATCCTACATCTTTCCAAGAAGTCAAACAATGATCTAACCCTAAAACGTGGATTAACACCATGCAAGAAGAGTTGAAGTCTATGGTAGACAATGAATTTTGGGAACTTGTCGAATTTCCTAAAGGAAAGAAGCCCATTGGTTGTAAATGGATATTTAAAACCAAGTGAGATTCAATGACAATGTCGAAAAATATACAACTCATCTTGTTGTCAAGAGATTCACTCTGAAAGAAGATATTGATTACTAGGAGTCTTTCTTATCTGTGTCGATGAAAGACACTCTTAGGGTAATTATGACACTAATAACTCATTATGATTTGGAGCTACATCAAATGAACGTAAAGATTGCATTCCTCAATGGAGACATAGAGAAATCTATATATATGGTGCAACTAGAGAACTTTGAGTCTAAGGACTCAAAGCACCTAATATGAAGATTAAAGAAGTCTATTTATAGTTTGAAACAGGCGTCCCATCAATGACATCGGAAATCTAATCCCGTGGTTATCTCAATTGGATTTAAAGAGAACCCCGTTGATCAATGCATATATATCAAGTTCAGTGAGAGTAAGTTTGTTATACTTGTTTTGTACGTGGATGATATATTGCTTGCGATAATAATAAAGGATTGCTCCGTGAAACTAAGTCATTTTTATCTGATAATTTTAAAATGAAAGATCTTGATGAAATGTCTTTTATTTTAGGCATATAGATCTATCGTGATTGCTCAAGAGACATTCTTGGACTTTCATAAACACTTGGTGACACACCTGTGTTAAGAGGTGACAAATTTAGATTGCAGCAGTGTCCACGGCTTGAACTTGAAATAAAGGATACAAAACAATTCTCATATGCATCAGTAGTGGGAAGTGTTATGTATGCACAAGTTTGTACTTGACCAAATATAACATTTATAGTGGGGATGTTAGGCAGAAATGTTAGTAACCCAGAACCGTTACACTAGAAAGCGATAAAGAGAGTGATGCGATATTTGCAAAGAATTAAAGAACACATGCTCACATATTGGAGCTCAAATCATCTGGAGGCGATTGGATATTCAGACTCCGATTTTATTTGCTGCTTGGATAGCAGGAGGTCAACTTCAGGCTATATTTTCATGCTTGCTGGAGGGGTTATATCTTGGAAGAGCATTAAGTAAATGCTAGTAGCCACTTCTATATGAAGGCAGAGTTGGTAGCATGCTATGAAGCATCCAATCACATGATTTGGTTGTGGAACTTCATTATAATATTATAGATCGTTGATGATATTAACAAACCACTGATGATCTATTGTGATAATAAAGTCACATAACTTTATGTCACGAACAACCGTAGTTCGTTGACGTCCAAGCACATCGACATTAAGTTTCTAGCGGTTAAAGAAAGAGTTCAGAGTTGTCAGATCATGGTAGAGCATATTAGCACAGATTCCATGTTGGTCGATCCGCTCACTAAAAGCTTGGTGCTTAAAGTGTTTCTTGCTTATGTAGTGGATATGAGATTCCTTCTTATAGAAGAAGAACTCATCTAGTGAGAGTCTGTATTTATTTCTTTATATTTGATAATAAAAAATAAACATTTTGCTTTGATTATTGTACATATTTAAAGTTTAAAATATTAATAGGAATTTATATGTTTATTTGACACTCCGACTATGATATCATCATTTACAGCTGTTGTTTAACTTTTGGTGTTTATAAATATGATACAGATTCCTTTTGGGTATGGTTGGCCGCTCGACGCTCTTGAGTTAGGTTCAGGAGGCGGATGACTGGCCTCTCGACGCCTTTAACTTCTTGACTTCCTCCTCCAAAAATGTGAGCCTCTGACACATGGCTAGACTCTCTACCCAATACTACGAATAACCCAGAAAATATAAGCACTGAGCGGAGATAGATTAAAAAGAATACAACACTTACCCCAGTCAACATCTATGGCTGTTCGCGAGTGCCTTCAGAGGCATCATCGCTGCACGGGCTCGGACGTCAGCCCATATATGTGCAAACGACCCCTGAATAATTATTTAGTGCTCGGGGGCTCGGGATTCAACACTAGCCGACTCGCGCCATTCTTTAGTCGCGAGGTGGAGAACCGCTGTTATATGACGTTGGCCGCTCTGGGCTGACTGGGTTGAGGTCGCTCGTCCAGACGGCCGAGACGAGGATGCAGGATGGATGCCGGATTTTTTTACCTTCGATGGTGGTGGCATGAAGGCCACTGGCGGTGCGTAGAGAGTCTCTTGTGGCAAACCGGATAACGAGGGCGTCCGATCAGATGACGTGGGGCCGTAGTTTCTTGAACTGGAGCGGGGGTTGAAGTTTCATCCCGTTCGATGGACCGCACCACCGAGAATGCGGAGCATGATGAAGCCTCCGCCTGATGCCTCTTACGCCTGATCAACGACTCTCCTGAGGAGGCCAAGCCTGACTCTCCCTCAACTTGAACGACCGGAAGCCATTTGGAGAGAGGTTGTGATCCACCAACCGCTCCACCACTAGGGGTCCGGCTGGCTGATCCTCCGCTCACCAAGATGAGAGCCGCTTCGCTCTCGTCTTGTGGGTCTTCTTGAGAGCCGACCGGTTGCAGACCGCGATTCTCCAACTCCTCCACAGCGACCTCATTGATTGTGGCATCCACAAGCTTAGCCTTGCCGGTTAGACACTTACACCAGTCGCCTAGATCAATTCCAAGCGCTTCAGTCAAAATCAAAAAAGGAAAAAAAAATAAAATTTACAATTGAGACGCTTATATATATATATATATATATATATATATATATATATATATATATATAATAGAAAAATGATTTGCAGAGAAAAAAATCTTAACGAAAAGCTAAAGATAGACATATAAAATAATGAGCCCACAAAAGTGAAAATGGTGGGCTGTGTAATATATATATATATATAGCGGAACCATTCCTGTGGAATGGTGCGGAGTACTGATCTGGTGACATCCACGTCATCTTGCGGAACAAAATTTTTGACGCGTTAAAGCAAAATACCACGTTCTTCTTTGCCAAAACCCTAGCCACTCCTCCCTCTCTCGCCATTTGCCACCCCTCCTTCGCCGAAGCAAAGGGACCTGCGACTCTCTCGCACTGAGCTATCTCTCGCCGGCGATCTCCTCTCCACCGCGAGATCTCTCTTGTCGCGACGAGCTCTCCGTCCAACCTAGGGTTTCCCCGGCGCGACGAGCTCTCTATCCAAGCTAGTGTTTCCCCGCCGCGAGATCTCTCTTGCCGCGACGAGCTCTTCGTCCAACCTAGGGTTTCCCCGCCGCGACGAGCTCTCCGTCCAAGCTAGCGTTTCCCCATCGCGAGATCTCTCTCTCACCACGACGAGCTCTGTTCCCTGCCGCGCCTTTATCTCTCGCCGACAAGGTCCTTTCCCTTCTTTTATCAGGCCGCCAGATTCTTTCTGCACGAGGTCCTTTCCCTGCTCTTATAGTCTTAACCTTCTCTTTTAGCTTGATTTCTTTGATAATGTTTACTTCCATTCTTTTATTTGAGGGGGAAAAAAGCAGAATGGCATATTGAATCCTTAGAAAATATAAATGGTTGATAAGTAAGGTGAGAACTGAAAGATTAGAAATTTGGAAATAAAAATTCAATAGGTCCGCTTAGGTGTTTCTTGAAGGCAGCAGATAAGCTTGATATAATTTGTTAAGTATTTGCTATGGCTTTGTAAATTTCAATATGTCCTGCTTTAGATTGTTTGTAATTTTGCTCTAGAAAACTGTTAGTTTCCTTCTGTTATTTTGCTTTAGAAATTGCATAATTTGTGTTGCTTTAGAAATTGCATGATTTTTTCAATCAAGTTTAGAGTTTAGTGTCTCTGTCAAGTTAATTAGAAAACTTGAGTTTGTTGTTTATTCTAAAATAAGATATAATATTTATTTATTTATCAATTGTCAAATATAATGCGAGGGCGCCCAGAAATGGAAGACAATAGAATTGATGATCAGGAATTCATTCCCCAAGTTGCAAATGATTGAAAACCAAAAATTGGAATGAAATTCGCATCACTAGAGGATGCATATTCATTCTATAACCAATATGCACGAGAAGCCAGATTTAGTTCAAGGAATAACACGAGCAGGAAAAATAAGATAACAAATGAAGTGACGTGGAAACAAATTGTATGCTTTAAAGAAGGGTATACAGATCTAATGCGGAACAATAAACATGCAAATGTTGATCAACTAACAAGGGAAAGAGTGTGTGACATAGTTAGAACGGGTTGTAAGTCAAATATTGCATTTGTCAAGAAACAGATGGGACCTAATTGGGTTGTCAATAACTTCATAGAAATCCATAATAATCCACTGTCGACTCCATCAAAGGTGCATTTGTTACGCTCACATCTTAATATTTCGGTAGCAAAGAAAACATTAACAAAACAATTTTCAGAGGCCAATGTACCAACTTGTCACCAAATACAGTTATTGGAGATAGAGTATGGAGGCCCTGAGGGAGTTGGTTGCACAGAACAAGATATTAGAAACTTTGAGAGGAATCTAAGGGATGAACAAAAGGGTATTGATGCCGAAACACTGATTGAGTTATTTACATCTGAACAAGAGAAGAATTCTACTTTTTTTCTTTGATTACGAGACAGATTCAGATAATAAATTTAGTAGGTGTTTTTGGGTTGATCATGTATCAAGAAGGGCATACAGTGTATTTGGTAATGCAGTTGTATTTGATACTACATATAACACCAACAAATATGTCTTGATTTTTGCACCATTTGTAGCAGTTAATCATCATCATCAGACAATTCTTTTTAGTTACAGGTTCCTAAGTGATGAAAAAATTGAGTCTTTTGTTTAGTTGCTTACAAAGTTCTTAGAAGCCATGCCTAAAGGTGCACCAATTATTATCATCACTGATCAGGATCCTGCTATGACAAAAGCCATTGCACAAGTTTTTCCTCAAATAGTACATCGATATTGTTTGTGACATATATTGAACAAATTCCCAGATAAATTAGACCCTTTGACTTTCCGAAACCACTATCACAGCATAAAGAATGTCATTACAAATTCTACAACACCTGATGATTTTGAGAAGTCATGGGAAGAGACTATCAAGTGTGCTAACTTAGAGAAAAATGATTGGTTGTCCTTGATATATGAATTGCGACACAGATGGGTGTCGACATATTTTAGTCATGTATTTTCTGTAGGAATGTCAAGTAGTCAAAAATCTGAAAGCTCACATGCATTTTTCAAGAAATATGTCTCAAATAAGAACTGATTAATGGATTTTATCACACGTTTTAATAGAGCACTGAGACACCAAAGACACAATGAGTTAGTTACGGACCATATTGATATGAATGAGCATCCCATGGTTAAGACAACCTAGTCAATGGAAACCCAAATGGTTAAGTTGTACACAAAAAAGAAATGACTAGAGTTTCAAAGTGAAATGACCGAGAGTCATAGTTATTATATGCAATAAACATTTATAGGAGTTGCCTCAGTGGTTTACCATGTGATGAAATTTCAAAGTCCTTCTTCCTTAAAATCAAGAGTGCTCACACATGACAAACAAAGGGACTACATATCGTGTAGCTGCACGAAATTTGAGTTTGAGGGCATTCCATGCAGACATATGTTAGTTTTTTTTCGTATCAACCAAGTGTTTCTATTGCCTGATACGTGTATACTCAAACGATGGACACGAGATGCAAAAGTTGGAGCAATATATGCTTTAGGAGAGTAAAATGTCATTGATGATCCAGATTCAGAAAGGTATTTGATGTCGAGGCACTTGAGGTTGTCCTATAAAGCTTGCATCTATGAGTAATGAGAAGGCAACCTTCTTGGATGAACAATTCGATTGTATTTACAACAAAATGAAAGAGATGTCCATTAGTACAACATGCAATGATAGAAGTAAAAAAAAGAAATCCATTGATGAGGGCCATGGTAGGATCCAAACTCCAAGTCCTTGTTTGATATGCATGATACTGAATTTTCCAATCTGTGCATGTTTACTATGCATCCATAGCAATTCATACTTTTATCTTGCTGTTACTGCAGACTGTCTTCTTTTGTTGGTTTGCATTGTCTGGATGGCTGTTCAGATCAATTTTGCTATTCAGGTAATTTCCAATTGCATTAAATGTTTGAGTTTCTTTTATATGTTTGATGTCAGTATGCTTGCATACTGTATTTTGAATTGTGAGATATTGGCTTGATCAAGTATGTCAGCAAACTGCAGAAGAATGGGTAGTGGATGAGACTCTAAAACGATAACTTCTATATGCTCTAGGATTAGTTTTCACTGTATACAGTATACTTGCATATATTATTGCTTCTTGTTTACATCCAATACTGCTTCTTGTTTGCATACATGTTGCTAATTTAAATTTCATAAATAATGTTGTAGGAACCAACAGTGCAAGCTGGAAATTAAGCTGGAAATGCAGTTCTTGGATATAGCAGTGCAAGCTGGAAATGCAATTCTTGGATATAGCAGTGCAAGCTGAAAATGTAGTTCTTGCAAGCTGTGCAAGTGGAGAAACAACAAGAGTCACAGGATCAACATTATTATCATTCTGTGAAAGTTAGAATGCAGTGGTGTATGTATAGTAATATTATACTAATGTTCTTGATAAGAATCAAGTGTTGTAGGCCATTAAAATTTGAATGTAGTGGTGTTATATTAATATCATTTTGTAAAAGCTTAAGGTTGCTCATGTTGGTCTCACAAGATCATCATTAATATCATTTTGTTCAAAGTGTTCCATCTTTTGTAGACAGTGTTCCATCTTTCTTTTACTTGATGTGGATGTAAGCTAATCTATTTGGTTGACAATCCTTGTGTAGGCAAAACTTGCCTATTACTTGTTTGTTCCTTTTCTGCAATGAATTTTTTTTTAAAAAAAAAAAAAAAACCATGCACAACAAGGAATCACTTATTGAAATTTCAATTTATAAGTGCAACGAGCGTGCATTCTTCAGGAGGCTCAATTGCAGTCCTTGCAGCCTTCTGGCTTCTCGAACAAAACCGAAAATTCAACAACTCGCATGATCAGGTTGATCTTTTCTGTGTCACATTTGGGATTCCTCTGGTCGGAAATGGTGGTTTTGTTCATGCTCTCCAGCATGAAGAATGGACTTGCTTCTTCTATCATTTTGCCATGTTAGGTGGTATCGTTCAATGCTGTTTGATTTCACCTCCGTCCAATTTGAATGAAGAATTCCAGAGAATTCTGCAATTCCAATTTGAAACTTTCTACTTGTTTACTTCCTATGTGAATTACCTAACCGATGTGATTCGTGGAGTTTTAGAGAAAATCGATTCCAACTACAATAAAAATATAAAATACAAGAATCTCTGAAGTTACTTAAAGAAAACCAATCCATATGCGAGCTTTGAGGATGAGGTTACTATGATACCTTCAAACTTCATACAGATGTGGAAGAAGGTGCTTCAATGAGTAAATGAAGGCCAATTACGTATGTTAAAATATAGGGAGGGTATATTAAAATGCTTAATTGATTTCTTGTATACTTACTAAAAAACGCTAAATGCATAACTATATTCAACAAGGTGATTCTTCTCTCTATTTTGTCAGTAATAGGATAATCTTAAAGTTGTAAGCACAAAACAAAACAAGTTACATCATAAAACAATTTACACCGCTTAGAATCACAATGTCAAGTTACATCAAAACATTACATCAACCACATCCCCATCATCACAATCCAACTACATACAACTACAGTCATAGCAATTTTAAATTTTCTATTCAATGAACATATTTCATCACTCAACTGCATAGTTACATGATTGTTGTTCCCATCATCCATAACATCATTGTATTCAACTGTACGCTCGTAACTAGTACATTTCTTCAATTCACTAATATCTAACATTAATTTTTTGTTATTCCTCTTCAACTCGTTAATAATTGTCTTACTTCTCTCTGACGATTCTGGGTCATGTCATAAGAAGAAGTCACATCCCCTTTGCTGAATGTTAAATCAACTTAATCAAAACTCAATAATTTAAAAACTCACAATACTGTATTGATATAACGAAAACTTACTCTATATTTTGGACATGAAAAAAATCGTCTTCTTGGATTGGATTCCGTCCATGATATCTGGAGAGTAGCTCGTAACCCACAATAACATAATATGTGGGAAGCTTCACATTGCTCGTCGTTCATACGTCGTGAGTGAAAGATGATGCTGATGAAGACCCAGCTGCCATGATTTTTCTTTCCTTGTACCTGAATAGCACCAAATATGCGAAAAGACATAAAATCGATTAAAGCATGTAATTTTCAACAAAAAAAAAAAACTAACAATAACCCCCAATGTGCATAAAATTCAGTCCAAGAATACGACACTCAACATTACCTGTTCGTCATGTAAAACCTACTCCATAGACCATTAAGTTATATAGGCCGGAGATATTCAGCCTAATTTGATCAAATTAGGTCCCAAAAAACACTTAAAAACAAATCTCATATTAGTTCTCTCACAATTCAAGAGCATCGAACAAATTTCACATGAAAATAGATCTACATGTTAGTAAAAACTAAAATCAATTGCATAGAGTATTCTCAAACATGTTTATCTCATGTAACAAAAACAAATTTGAAACACAAATTATGCCTACTACAATGCTACTTGCATCTCTCTAGGCCAGCAATTGTTCAAAAGACTTGTGATGGAAGACATTTACTTATCATTTGTTCCCAAGTATTTTTACAAAATATTCTTTGCCCATATGAGAAACTTTGCATGGAATGAACTTGCGGAATGGTGGGGGTTAAGAATGATGAAAGAACAAAAACACAAATTATGGTAAATAATCCCCGTGCAGAAAGATTTTGGCGGCCTGATAAAGGAAGGGAAAGGACCTCGTCGGCGAGAGAGGAAGGCGCAGCAGGGAACAGAGCTTGTCGCGGCGAGAGAGAGATCTCCGGCGGGGAAACCCTAGCTTGGACGGAGAGCTCGTCGCGACGAGAGAGATCTCGCGGCGGAGAGGAGATCGCCGGCGAGAGAGAGCTCAGTGCGAGAGAGTCGCAGGTCCCTTTGCTTCGGCGAAGGAGGGGCGACAAATGGCGAGAGAGGGAGGAGTGGCTAGGGTTTTGGCAAAGAGGAACGCGGTATTTTGCTTTAACGCGTCAAAAATTTTGTTCCGCATCGTTCCGCAGGAATGGTTCCGTGTGTGTGTGTATATATATATATATAGAGAGAGAGAGAGAGAGAGAGAGAGAGAGAGAGAATTGTTATGCTACGGACTTTATTTTACGGATTGATGTGGACTAAAATTCATGTAATTTTTTTTAAAATTTTTTTAATACCGCTTCTTATTTTTCGTTCGCCACAGTGTTCGTTCTCGTGTTCTCGCCGCATGCTCACCGTGCGCCTGCCACCCGCCGGCCACCTGCCCACCGCCGGCGGCCTCCGACCGCCTGGACCCACCCACACTATAGCCCAGAGGGTGAACCCGTCGGGGATCGCGGCATGGATTCCTGCTGCCGCCGCTTGCCCACCGCCGAGCTGCGATCGCGCCAGATTCTGGACACGATCGCGACCAAAAGCGGTCGCACCAGATTCCGGCTAGATTGCGGCCAGATTCCAGCTCCATCGCGGCCGGAATCCAGTCGCTTCCAGACCCCAACCGGTTCGCAGCTTGATTTCAACCGGAATCTGGCTGAAATCCGGTCGCGAACTGGCCACCATGCTAGCGGCCACAATCGTGGCCAGATTTCGGTTGGGATTCTGGCTGCCGGCGGGTGGTGGCGGGTGGCCGGCAGGTGGGCGGCCGGAGGCGGGGTGACTGGTTGGTGCCGGCCGGCTGGCCAGAAGCGATGCTGGCACGATTGGCACACGACGAACAGAGAGGAGAACGAGGAAAAAAATATAAAAAATATATAAAAATCAAAATTCTGTGGGTTGCGGACGAGTCCGCATGCTTGTGTCCGTATTTTAACAAATCTGTATATACATATAAATTCACCACCTATCATTTTCACTTTTGTGAGTTCATTATTTTATATGTTTATCTTTGAGTTTTTCCTTAATATTTTTTTGCACTGTAAATCATTTTTCTAATATATATATATATATATAATTTTCTTTTTCCTAATCAGAAAAATCCATGGAAAAGAAAGGAAAAAGTTTTTTGTGATAAAAAAATTCATTCATTTAACTTATTTTACAAGAAGAAAAGAGAGGTTATGTACTTCACATTTGAAATTGCAAAAAAAAGATTTTTTTTAATCAAAAAGAGGTCTAAAAAAAATTCTCTAAAAATGTCGACATATGCGGGCCTATATTTGTTAAAGAAAAATAGAGTCCATTATAAGAAATAATGAGAGACTATTTAAGAATTAAAAATCAGAGTCGATCCTCCGAACTTGAATTACTCGTCCTAGAAAAAAAAATAGACATACTTCTCAATTGACTCCAAATTCTAATTGTAATTCAAGCTCAAATGTGTTCTTTGTTCGAAAAGCCCTAGAATCTAGAAGAGTGAGTTCTAGTGTTAAAAGGAAAAAATTCCCATCGATATTTTAGTGTCCTAAGCGTAGAGGAACCACACCAATCCTTCCGAAACTTGGTGGTTAAACTCTACTGTAGTGACAATATTGTAGGGGAGGTCTTGTGGAAAAATAGTTCAATGCCAGAATGATAAAAAACTTAACACCCCTTATTTGATTTGAAAAATATGAAATAGATAAAAATCCAAAGTGCAAAGGTCGTCGTGTGTGTCTATATATATATATATATATATATATATATATATATATATATATATATATATATATATTATAATAATAATTTTGAACTATCTCGGACCATGAACCGAATTGTAACTAACAATTCTGAAGTGGAAATTATAACTGTCTTGAACAATTAAGGTTAACTGATTAGGATCGATATTCCGAGACTCGTCGAACTAAAAAGTTTGAACCGCTCTCCCTCTATCTAATTCTCTTTCCTCCAACTCTCTCAAGTTAACACGCTTAAAAGTTAGAATAATTGATGGAAAAAATTGCTAGAGAAAAAAACAATTAACTTTGTTGTTTTTTTTTAAATTATTTGAGAGGTGATGATAAGCGATTGCAACACATCAATCAAATCTATGTAGATTGTTTTTTTTAAGTTGGTATCAAGTATTCAACTTATATCGATTAATTGTGACATAATCAATTTGATTCATGAAAATTTTTCATTGATTTTCAAGATAAATCGAGAAGTACTCACAGCGGACAATCCATTAGATCAAGGCTCTTAGATTAATCATCCATTAAGAAAAATCATCTATTAATCCTTTGAAACTACCTGAGAAAGATTAATCATCCATTACGAAAAATCATCTATTAATTCGTTGAAACTACCTGAGAATGAGTTCTTAGATACCTGAAAAATTAAAAAGGCACTCTATCGCTGCATCATTATCCCGGAGGCTAAATCTATCTAGATTGTTGCATCTGAGCTCACAAGTCACTCTGTTAAACGTTGCATCAGTTGCAACGTCAGGAAGATGAAGGGGTGCCCATTCACCTTCATTTTCCTCCATTGAAAGCAGGCATCAAGCTATCGGTTGGTAAGCGATGTCTTGCTTGCTATATATGATGGCGTCCAAGGTAATTTGATTAGAGGAGAGCAGCGGAGATGATCAGAGAGCTTTGCGAGGTGATCAGCGAGCAGAGGAGAACACCCAGTGGTTGGGATTTGGCTCGTGAACTTTGGAGCACTTTCCGATTGCCCCGTGATTGTGCTTCCGACAGCGGCTGCCCTCTTCGACCATCGGCATCTTCAGTTGCGACTTCGGGAGATCACTATGAGTGATTATAATTATCACATTATTTTATTTTTGTTTAGTTTCAATTTTCATGCTGTCAAAAAAAAAGTTACCAACATTGATATCAGAGCATAGTTTTTAAAGCATGAAAATCGACGCGAAAAAGCTCGCGTTTTTCTTCTTCTGTCGCGAAGAAGATGATACTGTTCATCAATTGAATCGATTGAAATTATATTCCAATCGATTCAAAATCGCGAGATGAACCTTACTTTTGACGAAGCACAGTGAGAAAAGAAACTGCTTCAATCGATTCTTCAATCGATTGAAGAAAAGAAAAAGTGGAATGAACAGTGATTTTAACGAAGCACTGTAAAGAAAAAAAAGGAAAAACGTACAAAACCATGCATGCGTTTTTTAAATTTTTTTTTTCTTTTCACATATATGAACAGTATGGTTAAAGTTTAATTAAATATATTTATTAATTAATTAAATACATATAGATATGTATTATTAATTAATAAATAAATATTTAATTAATTTATGGTTCAATTTATTATAAATGAAACCAAACCAACTTGGTCGAACAAACTCAGGTCTGGTTTAAATTATTAATTGATTTAAGCATACCAGTTTGATTCAATGATACCTAGATATGGTTCAAATTATTTGTTGGTTTAACCAGTTCGGTTTATTATTAAATTAATTGGGTGATCTTAATTACAGAAGTTGGGCTAATCAAATATTACCAGATTAGTTATGTTGTATCATATTTGATCAAAAAGATTAGATTTGCTCTAATGGGTCAGACTTGGATGAACCAAACGGACCTAAGTTTGATCAATAAGTCTGAGATTGACTCAAATGAGCTTAAACAATAACATAACATATGTCAGAAATCCCTGTCCAATTAGATTAGTTCTAACGAGGACAATAGATTAAGCTTAAGATCCGGACTCCTGATTGACCGGTCCAATGGGCTAGCCGACTTAAACTCCTGAAAATTGAGAAGATTTGTTTTTCTTGATTTGTAATGATGATTTTATGCCTGTATAAATTGAATTAAACTGGTTTTGTACTGGTTAGTCGTTTTGTACTAACTTATTTAAATTTAATTTTTCAGATGGAATGAACTATTACCACATTGGCTCATCGCGAAGTGCGGCAATACCAGCTCAGAGAGGAGATTCAGGAGATAGAGTATAAGTCTGCTTATGGAGTTGACAGACATGTTAGACGGCTTGATAGACTATTTTGGAAACTTGAGCAAGAAGAGTTTCCAGTCCTAGACAGTTATAGGATATGGGCATTAATGCAATCATTGCTAGAGTATCCTAGGGTAATAGCAGATTATGTATGGGGACGTTATGAAGGGCGCATCACATATTCAGAACTATGTGGGGAATTGCTTCACCATATGGGTGAAGAAGAGCCTGAAGAGTCTTAAGAGGACCAGGAAATATTCAAGGAAGATCCAGAAATGGATCTGATAGAGAATCCTGAAGCTGCCCCATCTGAGATTATCCCAAATGAGTCCAGGTTAATAGGGATAATGTTGGCTGCTGCACTAATGTTTGTCCTAGTGGGAGCAGTGCTGGCCTATCTAGTTTATTAGTGTTCTGTTTACTGTCATTATGTACGAACAATGTTAGCTCATCTAGTTTTTGAGTCATGTAATAATTTCTGTCGTTATGTACGAACGGAATTATATATATGAAAAGTTATGTTATATGTTAACAAACTTGTAAATGATTAGTTCATTTCATGATATGATTAGTTTATATATCCATATGATTAGTTCATATGAAAAATGATTAGTTTATTTTAATAATAATTTGTTCATTAGATGGGATATGTGTAATATGATTGATCAATGTTGATTAGATTAGAACATACAAATGATGGGTGGAAACAATGTTATCACTTGATTTTGTAAACTAACTCTAATTTACACCGAGTCAATGAATAATTGCACATATATGAATTACACTGAAATAATAAATAATGTGTTTATTTATGTAAATCATGACAACTAAAAACATCATAGATGAACTCAATAAGGGTGAGAAATTATATAGGGATAACTACAAAATCTGGTACCTCAAGATACAATACGTTCTTGAGGAACAAGAAGTTCTAGAGGCTGTAAATCAATTCATGGAGGAACCGGTTGATGGTTCTACAGCTCAGCACAGACGTGACCTTGATGCCTATAAGACATGGAAAAGGAAGGACTCCATTGCTAAGGGTATATTGATTAGTTCAATGGTGGATAACCTGGTATTTGAGTATGAGCCATCTGCTCATGCTGTTTGGGTAACCCTCAGAGAGAAGTATAGTGGAGTCAGTTTGAGTTAGCTCCGTCAGCTAACTATCAAGTTTGATAGTTGTAAAAAGCGCTTGAATGTTACCATGGCCCAAGATCTCAAGGAGATGTGTAACATGATTCGAGAGCTTAAGACTGCTGGTTATGCATTGACCGATGAACAACAGGCTCAAGCAGTTATCCGTTCCCTTCCTGATTCTTGGGAAACGATGAAACAGAATCTGACCCACAGTGAGAGTATCAAGACTTTCACTGATGTCTCACGCCATGTTGAACTTGAGGCGGAGAGGATTGAATCCGCAAGGATTTCTGATCAAGCTTTTGTAGCTGAAGGTTCTGGTTCTAAGAATAAGAAAAGATGGTTTAAGAAAGGAAAGGGAAAAGGAAAGGAGGCTAGTGTTGTTGCTGTTAAAAACCAAATCAAGAATAAATGAAAGAGATATGGACAAAGACCTATGAGCAAGTTGACCTGCTTCAACTGTGGCAAGAAGGGCCATTTTGCTCGGGATTGTACTGAGCCTAAAAAGGTAGGTCCATTGTTATATTCTTTCCACGAGCAATATGTTGCAAGTATAGTGTTGTTAGCTGATTCGTATCCTTTATGGATTGTAGATTCAGGAGCAAACGAACCACGTAGCACGTGATCGAGCTACATATGTGGAGTACCGTCGGGTACCAGCTGGCAACAAATGGATATATGTAGGAAACAATGCAAGAATTGAAGTCAAAGGAATTGGCACTTGCAAGCTCAACCTACGTGGTGGTCGTACCTTGTTTCTGCATGAAGTTCTGTATGCTCTTGAGATTCGACAGAATCTGGTTTTCATCATTTGTCTTCTTGATTTAGGTTATAATATAAATTTTTATAGCCATTGTATGGAACTTCGAATTAACTCTGTGTTAATTGGGTATGATTATGTAACAACTGGTTTTATGATTCTTGATGTAGAACCAAATAATAATGATGGTTGCTTTTCAAACATTTCTCTTACTAGTAATATTGATGTTAATGATAATATTTGGCATGCTAGGCTAGGACATATAGGACAAGAACGAATGAATAAATTAGCCAAGGAGGGCCTTTTAGGCACTCATGCTAAGATTAACTTGTCTATATGTTGTTGGATCGAGACGCGCTAGAGGGGGGGGGGTGAATAGCGCTCGTGGCTATTTCGTTAGATTATCGGAAAACTATTGGAGTAATTAAAACGCAGCGGAATAAAATAAACACAGAGACACAAGGGGATTTACTTCGTTCGGAGCCTAAGGCGACTCCTACTCGAAGGCCCGCGATCCTTGATCGCTTCCGGTGGGCAACAACTATAAGCTCGATAAGAATTACAAATTACAATGAAAGTATTAAAATAACTTTGTACCGATAACTTAAAAGAAGAAGAAAACAGAGCTCCGGGTCGTCGGAATGTCGCAACAGCACTTCGGAATGATTTTGTTAGCAGCACGCTGAAGAAAGAAAGCCTGGAACTTGATGTTCTGAAGTGCTGGTCAAAACTCCCTTATAAAGGGTGTTCAAGGTGCCTCCATGCTGCCGAGTCCTCCGCGTGGATCAAGCTTGAACTGGTCGAACTTCATCTGCTTAAGGCGCCTTATACCCTACTCAAGGCGCCTTCCAAGGCGCCTTATACTCCCTTCAAGGTGCCTCCATTGATGCTTCGCAGCCAGGTCAGCTTTTGCACCTGAGGCGCCTCCAAGCTCCATGGAGGCGCCTCGGACACTGTTCATCCGAGGGAAAACTTCATTATTTTGTACCTGCAAGACATGTTAGTCCCAAACAATATCTTGCAACACAAAGTTAGCATAAATAACAACATGAATATGAAAAAGAAAATTATGACAGTCTCCGGACTGTCCGGGTCTGACTTTGGATTTCCTACTGGAAACCCTAGGTCGACCCGACGCCTACTGTTCCCTCTACGGGGAACGCGTCCTCACCTACTCCACTCAGGAGATTTACCTGTTGCCAGTGCGATCCTCCAGATCGACTGGACTTTTGCTCAGCACTCGACGCTTCCGGACTTTCTGCTGGACATCCGCTTCCGGCTAGTCCAGTCTTTCACCTGGTTCGCGACACCAGGACTTTCCACCTAGGGTTACCACCCCATAGGACTTTTGCCTGAAGCCATCGACCTGCCAAGACTTTCCGCATAGGGTTACCACCCTCTAGGGTTTTTCCTTTGCCTAACCGCAGCTAGGACTTTCCTGAAATACTCAAACAGACTTGTTAGATTACAAAACACCTTAACTTTGAATCCTTTGCCATTATCAAAACACGAGTTCGATCGTCGGATGCTTCCCGCACCAACAATCTCCCCCTTTTTGATTATGGCAACTCGAATTCAAAGTCAAGTAAACAGATTTCACACACGAATAGATTAACACAATAGTTTAACACATTTAGCACACGCTTAGCAATTTTGCTAAATTAAATTCTATGAATTTAAAGTATAGGCTCCCCCTTAACTGTTGCTCCCCCTTTAATATTCATTAAGTATTTTGAATTTTCTATTTCTACTATATAGGCTCCCCCTTTAATATTCATTGAATTTGCTACTTTTGAATTTGCTATTCTCCCCCTTTGCAATATATAAAAAAAAACAAGAATAGACATATGATTAAATAAGATTTTGAAAGCACTTAATAGTTTATAACTCTTACCTTTTTGAAAGCAATGAGTTAAATTTTGCAAAACTATGCTTTACTTAAGAATTTTAAAAAGTTAGAACTCAAAGTGAGCTAAGTTTTAAAATTTTGAAAGTAAAGATTGGCCCTTAATTTTAAACAATACTTATAAAATTGTATGGCTAGGAGGGAGCAAAGTAAAACAAATTTGGTTTAGGAAGTTAGTTGGTCCTTGAGTCCAAGCATGAGTCAAGTATAATAGATTGACTTTAAGAGGTATCAGAGCCCTAAAGATCAAAAACATGCTTAACCAGAAAACTGAGTATCCTTCACCAACTGTCTAACCTTAAGCTACTTGCTGATTACCTACAGGGCAACAACTTTCACATGGTTAGTCAAGTTAAGTCACTTTGGTCCAGATAGATTTGATTAGAGCTGGAAGACTTAACTTGATTGATGTATATTGCGTGTTTAACGCCCAGACTCATATTAATGCACAGATATAAGCATTCTTGAGTCCAGGCTGTACCCTATGCATCTCACGTCGTTCTATATTTTTCAACCACAATCAAGGTATACCTAGGTGTTTGTGAGATGCTCTGGCTTAATTTTAGGGGAACATGATTTCTAGGGGGAGATCCTAGGCTAAGTAAAATCCAATTTTTGAAACTTCTAATAAATTGGGATTTTGAAAATTGTTTTTCCTAGAATTTGAAAAACAATAATTAAAACAAAATGAGATACCTACTCTACCCAACACATTCCTATTTGCCTTCTAAGTACACTGAACTCAAGTTCAGGTAAGGGTTTTGTAAAAATGTCAGCTAGGTTTGATTTGGACTCAACATGGTTGAGTGCAATTTCACCCTTAGCTACGTGATCCCTTACAAAATGATGTTTTACCTCTATGTGTTTGGTTCTAGAGTGGTGAATATGATTTTTGGTCAAATTAATTGAGCTGATATTATCAATAAATATTTTTGTATTTTTATATTCTAGTTGATAGTCTTTTAATGTATGCATCATCCACAACAGTTGAGATGCACATTCTCCTAGAGCTATATATTCAGCTTCTGTAGTGGATAGAGCAACACAATGTTGCTTTCTGCTTGACCAACTTACTAGGCACTGACCTAGAATCTGGCAGCTACCACTTGTACTTTTTCTGTCTAATTTGTACCTGGCATAGTCCGAATCAGAATAGCCATAAAGGTCAAAGGTGCAAGTTCTTGGGTACCAAAGTCCTACATTTAGTGTTCCTTTAATATACCTAAGTATTCTTTTAACATATGTTAGGTGTGACTCTTTTGCACAGGATTGGTATCTTGTGCACATACCTACTGCAAACAATATGTCGGGTCGACTTGCAGTTAGGTAAAGTAAGCTACCTATGGCACTCCTATAGTACTTTGGATCTACTGGTTTTCCTTCAGGGTCAGAGTCAATGTTAATGTTGGTTGCCATTGGAGTATTTATAATTTTTGAATTTTCCATGTAGAATTTTTTAATTAACTCCTTAGCATATTTAGTTTGATAAATGTAGATTCCATCTTTGGTTTGTTTTATTTGTAAGCCTAAGAAAAAGTTGAGTTCCCCAACCATACTCATTTCAAATTCACTTTCCATTAATTTAACAAATTCTTTTAAAAATTTTGAGTTAGTTGAGCCAAAAATTATGTCGTCAACATAGATTTGGGCTATAAAAATGTCTTTTTCTATAGTTTTTACGAACAAGGTCGGATCTATTTTTCCTTGGTTAAAGTCTTTGGATACTAAGTAATTAGATAATCTTTCATACCATGCTCTAGGGGCTTGTTTTAGTCCATATAACGCCTATTTTAGTCTAAATACATGGTTTGGGTAGTCTAAGTCTTCAAATCCTGGAGGTTGGCTTACGTAGACCTCTTCCTTGATAAACCCATTTAAGAAGGCTGACTTAACGTCCATTTGGTATAACTTAAACCCTTTATTTGCTGCATAGGCTAATAACATCCTAATGGACTCGAGTCTAGCTACCGGAGCATAGGTTTCATCATAGTCTAAGCCTTCGACTTGACTGAACCCTTTGGCTACTAGCCTAGCTTTGTTTCTTATTATATCACCGTGATCATCCAACTTGTTCCTAAAAACCCATTTGGTGTCTATTATTGATTTATCTATGGGTTTAAGTACAAGGTCCCAGACTTGGTTTCTCTCAAATTGTGCTAATTCTTCCTGCATTGTAATGATCCAGTCTGGGTCAGGTAGGGCTTCTTCTATAGTCTTAGGTTCAATTTTAGAAATAAGGGCAATCTGACTAAGGTTTCTATAGGATGATCTAGTTCTGACTCCTAGGTTTGGGTCACCCAAAATTTGGTCAGGTGGGTGTGAGGTACTTACTCTAGTTGGTCTCAGCTGTGGGTCAGAACCTGGTTCTGCTGACTCATTAAGGTTACGTTGGATTTCATCATCTTCTATAGCTCTTGGGGTGATGTCAATATTTTCATTTATATTGGATAGGTTATTTTCTTCATCAAATATTACATTAGTTGTTTCTTCAACTTTCAAGGTATTTTGATTATATACTCTAAAGGCCCTACTTGTAGAGGAGTACCCTAAAAATATTCCTTGGTTAGACTTGGGTGTAAATTTTCCTAAGTAATCTTTAGTATTTAAAATGTGAACTTTACACCCAAATACTTTTAGATAGTTTAGATTGGGAATTTTATGGTAGTAAAGTTCATAAGGTGTTTTATTGTGAAGTTTGTTAATTAAAATTCTGTTTTGAATATAATTTGCAGTATTTATTACTTCAGCCCAAAATTGATGATTCAAATTATATTCGTTTAGCATAGTCCTAGCGGCTTCTTGTAGTGTTCTATTTTTACGTTCCACTAGACCATTTTGTTGGGGGGTTCTAGGACATGAAAATTCATGTTGGTATCCATTTATTTTACAAAATTGGGTAAACCTATGATTTTTAAATTCCCCCCGTGATCACTTCTTATTCTTTTTATTTTAGTATTTTTTTCATTTTCCATTAATTTGCAAAAATTACTAAATATTTCATAGGTTTCATCTTTTGTTTTTAGGAATTTTACCCATGTATACCTAGAGTAGTCATCAATTATTACTAAGCAATATTGGTTCTTGCTTAGTGATTTGGCTCCATGTGAATCAAATAGATCAAGGTGAAGGAGCTCAAGTACTGAGTTAGTTCTTTCTAGGTTGGTTGATTTGTGGGTTGACTTGGTTTGTTTTCCTGTTTGACACGCATCACAGATTGAGTTTTCAATAAATTTTAATTTGGGCAAACCTCTAACTAGACCATTTTGACTCATTTTTGAAATGAGTCTAGTGTGCGTGTGACCCAGTCTTCTGTGCCACAGTTGGGTTTCCTCTTGTTGTGTCAAGAGACACTTTATTGAGGATATTGATAAGTCAATTGTGTAGATGTTATTCTTCCTAAGTCCCTTAAGTCTAATCTCAGGGTTTTCGACGTTTTTAACTAGACATCCAGATTTATCAAAATTGACTAGATATCCGCTGTCACATAATTGACTTATACTTAGTAAATTAAAGTTAAAATTTTCAACCAATAAAATATTTCGAATAATGAAATCGGAATTAAGTTCACTATTACCTTTTCTGATTACTTTAGTTTTACCGTCAGTTTTAAAATAATTTTGAAATTGAGTTTTAAAATAATTTTGAAATTGAGTTTTAAAATAATTTTGAAATTTAAGTTTAAAATAATTTTGAAATTGAGTTTTAAAATAATTTTGAAATTGAGTTTTAAAATAATTTTGAAATTAAGTTTTAAAATAACTTTGAAATTGAGTTTTAAAATAATTTTGAAATTTAAGTTTAAAATAATTTTGAAATTTGTTTTTAAAATAATTTTTGAAATTGAGTTTTAAAATAATTTTGAAATTTAAGTTTAAAATAATTTTGAAATTTAAGTTTAAAATAATTTTGAAATTGAGTTTTAAAATAATTTTTTAAAATGATTTAAAATTTAGTTTTGAAAAGATTTTGATTGGTTTAATTAACTTGATTTAAGTCAATTTTAGTTCTAATTTCTTAGTCATCTCACCCGATCTAAATTTTCAATTAGGTAATCTTAT
The DNA here is from genome assembly GCF_018446385.1 of Zingiber officinale. Classification (NCBI taxonomy): domain Eukaryota; kingdom Viridiplantae; phylum Streptophyta; class Magnoliopsida; order Zingiberales; family Zingiberaceae; genus Zingiber; species Zingiber officinale. Next base: position 110,537,925 of record NC_055993.1, on the reverse strand, counting down.
AATTGTTGTGAGATGAATTGAGGTTCAATTTAAGGGTTTGACTTAACTTTGTGTTAGATTCAGGTTTAGCTTTGGGTTCAACAAGTAAACATTCTTTGGATAAACTTCTTGGCTATGGTGAGTCACAAGGAACTCATTAAAGTAACCATGCCTTCGAGGTTTTCCAAATAGTCCTACCCATTGAACTTAATACTAAACCTTGGTCTAACTAGTTAGGATCCATTTAAGGGTAGGTTCGGTCAGTTCCACTTGGCCAAATGCACCAGGTCGAAGCCATATCTTCCTAGACATGCGATGCCCAAGCTTCCTTAACGTACTATCATCCAAAAACTTCACCAGTACCGTGGGTCAAGTTAAACCTAGCCCATTTTATATAACCTTAATTACCCTGCCGGGTAGTCTACTCTTGTTTACCCATTTCGAGTAGATTAAGTTCGGAGGTGCCAGCTATTCTGGAGTCTTCCTTTGGATTTTAATTTGATTTGATTTTTGAATTTTGAATTTATAATTTGAATTTTGAATTTTGAATTTTGAATTTATAAGTTAATTTTGATTTTTTTTAAATTTAATTTCGAATTTTTAATTTGATTTTGAATTTATAAGTTAATTTTGAATTTTTAATTTAATTTCAAATTTTTAATTTGATTTTGAATTTTGAGTTTTAAATTTATAAGTTAATTTTGAATTTTTAATTTAATTTCGAATTTTAAATTTGATTTTGAATTTATAATTCGAATTTTGAATTTGAATTTATAATTTGAATTTTTAATTTGTAATTTTGAATTTGATTTTGAATTTGTAATTTTTAATTTGATTTTGAATTTTGAATTTTAAAATTTTAAGATCGTTTTTCTTTTTGCTCTCCCTAGATCATGGCCTCGATATGATCTATCGAGGTAGTGTATTTGATCCTTCGGAACCCAGTATTGGCCAAGTCCAACTTGATTGATCAATTTATACTTGAGGACCCATGCTTGGACTGATTTACTACTTTGTTCGTTTATTAAGGATAAATAAGATCTATATTTACTTTTATATCCTAGCCCAGTTCTATTGTAAACGGCTCTTTGTGTCCCAAGAATTAGGTCCAAATTCTTGGAGCCCAAAGAAAATCGTTCTAAGGTATTTTTTAAATCATTTATAAAATACCGAAAAAATAGGCGAATATTAAAAAGGGAATTTTTCGGAATTTTTGGAAATTTTTCGGGAATTTTTCGGAGCTCGTACGGACGAGTTGACGGGGATAAAAAAACGGGATCCGGAAAAGCCTGTTTAGGCTACCCTGTTTTAATGAGGAAAAGATTTATTTTTTTCTTTTCCTTTTTCTTTTTCTCTTATTTCTTTCCCGTGCACCCGACGCCGAAACCACCCGCACGCCCGACTTCTTCCCTTGCCCTAACCGGCGCCGACGCCTCACTTCTCCTCTCCTTTGCCTTTCTTTTCTTCCCTTCACCACAGCGCCGATGCCTCCTTCCTCTTGTGTCTCCCGATCGTCACGGCCGACGCCGGCAGATGAGAGCCGCCATCCGAGCCCTAGCCTCTCCGATCTCCTCACGGCGCCACCTTTCCTCTGTGCCCTAGCCAGCCCCGGCCGACCAGCGACTTCTCCTCCCTTTCTCTGATCCGACGAACCACCGTCGACCGAAGTCTTCTTCCTCTTCCTCCCTGTCCAAGCGGCGGCGACGCACGGAGCACCGCCCTTTTTCCTGCGCCCTAGCGTCGGCTCGCCGCCAAGCCTAGCATCTCCACCGACGTCGAGCAGTGCCGGCGACTCACCCCGTGCCCTAGCCGAGCCCTTGCTGGGGAGTTCATAGCCGCCAGCCACCGAGCACCTTTGATTACTGCCATCGTGCCCTAGCTACCCACCGGCGTCGCACGGAGCAGCGTCGCCTCTCGCTGTGCCGCCTCTCCGCTGTTCTTGATCATTCCTTCTTTGTGGTGAAGTTAGGTCATAGTTGGGGTAAGTTGGATTCTTGGTAAGGAATTTTGTGTTATGTAATTGGATATCTTGATTTGGTGATGTTCACATCTTATTAATCTGACAGTGGGGAAAAGATTTTCCGTAGGGTTGCTTTACTGTGGATTTATTCTAATTCCAGCAGCAACTATCTCTTGGCGTTGGATCAGTGATTACAGCTGTGGAATTTAAGGTAAGGTTTAGGGTTGTGATCTTCGTTGTAGGTGATTTCTAGTTGTGTTAGCAATACTTGTTAACTTAAGTTTAGAAATAAATCTAAAGGTGTAATTAGGGTTAATGAAGCTAACCCTAGTTGGTCGATGGAATAGAATTTAGTTTGGCTAATAATTGTATGATAAATTAGCTAAACTAGACATTACGTTTGATGCCACAGGACTTTGACGCGAGACGAGTATCTCGGAGTCAGATTGGACCTTTCTATTTTCGGAGGTGGGTACTTTTGACTTATTGTCTTTGATATGCTTAGTAATGAAAATAATATGTTGCATTAATTGTGTTTCCTATTTGTTTCGGTTAATCACTGCCCAATACATGTTACATGTTTAATTGATTGTTTGTTTGCATCTCGTATTGATCTTGTACCTGATCTATCATGCTCATGGGTAGTGATATAACCATGTTTCACATGTTCAGGACCTAGGTTTGATACCTTATTGATCAGTATATCTTGATATGATTTATTCACTATGGTGGCCATTGTTATATGTCCAGAGGTTGGCTTAGAATATTACCATGCTTAGTGACATGCACTATTTGCATGATCGCATGCTGTGCGATAGATTGCTCCATTATTGTCGAGCACTTTGCCAGTTTTCATCACTGTTCGGTGCTCCGTTGTGACGCTCATGGGTAGCGTGACACAGCGTGGTAGCACGTCAGTTTGACTCTTCCGGTGCTTCGTTGATCCGCTCAGGGGTAGTGTGACGCAGCGTGTAGCACGTTAGAGATTCCTCTCCGTCATAGTGTACCAGGAGATGAGAGCATTGCGCTCCCCCATTTATGATTTGGGGTAGGAGTATGTTTGTACTCCGACAGCATCACGTCCACTCGATCACTCATCAGGAGTAGTGTTGCAGAGTGCACGGTTGTCACAGCCCTACCCACTTGGTCCCACTTTTGTTGTGAGTTGGCTGACTGGCGTCAGGGGTGACCATGACATTGACATCATATGCATGATGCATTTATTGCTTGTGTTTGTGTTTGCTGCATTTATATGCTGCATATTGTTTGGATACCTATGTTTGACATGCATACATGTCTTCTATACTTTCGGACTGTTTGTCCTTATACCGGGTCCTGGTTAGTACAGATTCTCTCCTGTCTTCTTCGGTTTGCATTTACCTTTATCTTTATCAGGAGACTGTACGCATGATTAGTGCTAGGTGTTATTTCTTTACTTTGCATATCAATTGTACCTGCTGAGTGTTGGACTCACCCCGCCTCCATTGTTGATATTTTCAGGTTGATGCTGTCCGGAGGGAGTTCCAGTCGCTAGTCCCCACTGCACGTAGTGCTAGATCCCCTGCAGACCTCGAGGATTGATTGACTTTTGAGTTTTCTTCTCGTTTGTCTATGTTTAGACTTGATTTGTTTGATACTTGGACGTTGTATTTATTTTTGTGATGTCGATGGATTTTATTTGGTCTTATTCTACTACATGCCTGCCGGGTCGGCATAAGAGGTGAGTTTCGTCGGATTTGAGTTTTACGAGTGTAGTTGAGTAGGGTGGTTTTCGAGTCAGAGTATTACTGCTTTGTTTGATTATATATAACTGCGTGGATGTTTGTGTGGTTGTGTTATATTTATTGTTATTATTCCAGCCGCATGTGGCTGAGGTATGGAGATATGTAGAAAGTTTCAGATTGTCCGCCGTACAGGGGAGATGCTGCCGGAATTTCTTCGGACGGGGACTCCTCTGGGGCGTGACAATTTAGTGGTATCAGAGCACAGTTTTACGATCTTTTGCTATGTGTTTTGGATTTTCGAGATTTATTCTGATACCAATTTATTTGGTATCAGAGCGGGTTATGATACCTGCTTTTGGTGTTCACGAGATTTATCGGATACCTGTTGTTGGTATTCTGGATATTTGGGTTAGCCAGGTTTGCGAGTCAAACTGGGCATTATCGGATTTTCGATATGGTTATGTTTCGGATTTCCGTTTCAGATTTATTTGGATTTCCGGCGATATGTACGTTCGGAATTTTGAGGTCAAATTGGGGACTGGACAGCGACGGAACATCTCCAGACGGCAAATAGGTATGTTGTTATTTTATGTTTGTTATATTGGTATTGATATCTGTAATTTAATTTAACAGATATGAGACGATCTACTCAGATTCTGCGAGACGCGTGGCCGGGCGACCACGCATGCAGGACCACGGATCTATGGATATGCCGAGATGCCCATGTTAGTGAGCCCGCCACCGTGATGCACTCAGATGCGGAGCATCGGGCCTCAAACCCGATAGCTCTGTAGAGATACCTACTTTGGCCACACCGACCGGTATCCACTCCTACCGTATTTACAGTACCATCAGGTGTACCATTAGCGTATCCGACATTTGCTCCAGCTCAGACTATCGCGTACTCGGCACCACCGCCACCTGGACCTACAGTACCCGACACCGGCACCCGTGCCCCTGGCAAGGCTCAAGAGCAATGCACCATATCCCAGACCATTACCTCACCTGCACTCCACTGCCACCACTTTTGTTCCCAGGCAAGTACCACCGACGGCTTATGCTCCCGTATATACAGCAAGACCGGGAGTTCCTCCTCCGGTTTATTCCGCGGTACCACCGTAGTATCACTCCAAGAGCCCGCCAGCCTCGCACCGTCCCGACATACCATCGATATTGCCGACGAGCTAGGATTCCGACCGGCCGAGTCGATGAAGACTCATTTCACTCTTTTCCGCGAAGATCTCGATCCGAGTATGGCTCTGCATGGATAGAGACTATGGAGCGGACTTTCTTCTATATGGCTTGCTCCGAGTGGGAGAAAGCGGTGGTCGCTTACCATTTACTGGATGAAGCTAATGCCGGTGGGTTACTCAATGCTCTATTATTGGTGAGCGAACGTCATGGACGAGTTCGTAGAGGCTTTTGAGAGCCGCTTTTCCACTGCCCTATCGATGGCTCACGAGATTTTATGAGTCCGAGGCGTAATAATCGCAGCGACCGAGTATATATCTGAATTCCTCGGTTGGCTCGTTTTGTCCAGAGTTAGTTGCGGAGGACGAACTCGCATGATGCAGCTTTATATGAGGATTGGATGGTTATCCATGTACTTGCGGATTAGGGATTACATCTTACTCGATGCATTGAATCGAGCTTTGATGATAGAGTTAGCTCGGCAGAAAGCATATCGGACAGAAAAGAAAGCATACGGGTCGACATCGTGGCAGTCCAGACACAAAGCATGTGACAAGATCGAGTAGTTGCACGATCCGTCCGAGTTCTTCCGGGTTTCTCGAGGCCTCGTAAGTCGTGATGCTTCCTCAAGACGCGTTTCCAGTCTCCTCGGCAGATCGAAACACCCACCGATATACAGTGTTTCCGATGTGGTTCCAGAGACCACATCACTTCAGCCTGCACTCTGGAACAGTCAGTTTGCTTTTATTGCAAACTGCCTGGGCACCAGAGCCGAGATTGTCAGCTGAAGGCTCAGCACACGGCTTCCGGAGGGTCAGGTCAGAGGGGACAGTCTAGTCAGTCAGTGTCTCGACGAGGAGGGCGGAGATTCTCACCCTCACAGCGTCAGTAGGGAGCAGCTCCCTCAGCAGCAGCATTTGGCATGCTTGGACAGGAGTACTCCAGTGCTTCTGTAGCACCCCAGAGTTTTGTTCCAGGACCTTATCATCCGACTCAGGGGCAGTACCAGACTCAGTCGCAGCCAGCTGCACAGTATCAGTCACCATCCTCTCAGTCTTCTCTGGCTCATTATCCAGCAGTGCCTCAGTGGCAGGCTTCTGCCCAACAGCAGCAGCCGCTGGCAGCGTTACCTCCTCCTCCTCCGCCGGAGACTGGTCGTGTTCATGCGATTACCAGAGAGGATGCTCAGCGGGCCGACGGATCCTTTTTCCACGGTACGATTTCCATTTATGCATTTACTGCTGATATTTTGATTGATACTGGTAGTTCACACTCTTTTATATCCCGTACCTTTATGCGGGAGATTAGTAGATTACCTATTGTTAGATTACAGCGGTTGACCGTCTCCCTACCGTCCGGTGATACTTTAGACGTCACCCAAGAGGTCAGAGGTTGCCCGTTAGACTTTGGCAACATGACACTTACGGTAGATCTTCTAGTATTGGAGATGATCGAGTTTGATATCATACTTGGCATGGATTGGCTGTCAGTATATCATGCTACCGTTGATTGCCAGACGAGGGTGGTCACCTTCCAGCCTCCGAACCAACCCTCGTGGAGTTTCACTGGCATTAGAGACGACGACATCTCGATTATTTCGGCGATTCAGGCTCAGAAGCTGTTGTCACATGGCTGTCAGGGTTTCCTATTATCTTTGATTAGTACAGACGACAGCAGCAGTTCGCAGCTCTCCGACATTTCTGTAGTCCGAGAGTATCCAGATGTATTCCCTGAGGAGCTTCCTGGTTTGCCTCATAGAAGGCCAGTGGAGTTCACTATTGAGCTGATTCCGGGAACCTCACCGACATCGAAAGCTCCGTATCGTATGGCACCGAAAGAGTTGAACGAGCTGAAGGTTCAACTCCAGGAGCTTTTAGATAGAGGATTTATACGCCCTAGTGTTTCACCATGGGGTTCTCCAGTATTATTTGTCAAGAAGAAAGACGGTACCATAAGGTTATGTATTGACTACAGGCAGCTGAATTCAGTGACCGTCAGAAATAAATATCCATTACCACGGATTGAGTATTTGTTTGATCAGCTCAGAGGTACTTCAGTGTATTCTAAGATTGATCTGCGATCCGGATATCATCAGCTGAGAGTCAGAGACTCAGATATTCAGAAGACAGCGTTCCGTACCAGATACGGTCATTATGAGTTTTTGGTAATGCCATTTGGGCTTACCAATGCTCCAGCGGTGTTTATGGACTTGATGAACCGCATCTTTCTGGAGTATCTGGACCAGTTTGTTATCGTTTTCATTGATGACATATTGGTCTACTCTCGTTCCGAGGAGGAGCATGCACAGCATCTTCGCACAGTCTTGGAGATTCTTCGACGACATCAGCTGTACGTGAAGTTCAGCAAGTGTGCATTCTGGTTATCCTCAGTCGGTTTTCTGGTCTCTAGCCGAGGTATTTCATTGATCCTCGAAGATCGAGGTGTCACCGGTTGGGAGCAGCCAATCCAGAGATCCTTGGGATTGGCGGATATTACCGACGCTTTGTCGAGGGTTTCTCGCGTATTGCTATGCTGACACGCCTTACCGTGAAAGGCGTGAAGTTCATGTGACAGAGGATTGCGAGACCCTTTCGTGAGCGGAGATTAGTGTCACCCAGCTTTGGTTTTACCTTCCGGAGAGGATGGATTGTACTTTACACCGACGCATCTCTTCAGGGTTTGGGCGCTGTTCTGATGCAAGACGGCAGAGTAGTCTCTTATGCTTCTCGTCACCGAAGGAGCATGAGAAGAACTACCAGTTCATGACTTGGAGTTATCATGTCATCTTTGCTCAAGCTTTGGCTTCATCATTTATACGGTATCACATTTGATATTCTCACCGATCATAAGAGTCTCAAATATATTTTCACTCGGAAGGAGCTTAATCTCCGGCGGAGGAGATGGATGGAGTTGAAGGACTACGATTGTACCATTAGCTATCACCCGGGAAAGCTAATGTGGTTGCAGATGCACTCAGCAGAAGTCCAGAGGACTTTGGCTTGCCACCGGACTTCATCACTGATTCAGTGTTTTTCGAGTTAGATCTTGAGGAGCAGGAACCGCAGGGTATTCTCGTTACCATGGTTGCTCATCGTCGATCAAGACGAGGATCCGAGAGCAAGCCGGTGATCAGCATTTGCAGTTCATCGGCAGCCAGATAGCTTCCGGGCACCGAGTTCACACGAGACGAGGAGGTGTTATATACTTCCGAGGCGGATTGTGTAGTCTCATCCGGGCTTACAGGAGCTACTACAGGAGGCACATCGTTCTCGATTTGCGATCCATCCAGGCGGAACCCGTATGTATCTAGACTTGAGGCGTTCCTACTGGTGGAACGGCATGAAGAAAGACATCGCGGATTTCGTAGCTAGATGTCTTGTCTGTCAGCAGGTGAAGGCTGAACACCAGAGACCTGCAGGATTACTTCAGCGGATTCCTATTCCTGAGTGGAAGTGGGATCACATTGCCATGGACTTTGTGGTAGGATTGCCGAGGACACGACGAGGCCATGACGCGATTTGGGTAATCGTTGATTGATTAACCAAATCCGCGCACTTCTTAGCGATCCGGAGGACTGATCCCCTGGATCGATTGGCAGATCTGTATTGCCGAGAGATCATCCGACTACATGGTGTTCCGTTGAGTATCATTTCAGATAGAGATCCACGGTTCACGTCTCGATTCTGGCAGAGTCTGCAGCAGGCCATGGGCACACAGCTCCGTTTGAGTACAGCTTTCCATCCACAGACAGATGGACAGTCAGAGCGGACCATTCAGACTTTAGAGGACCTGCTGAGGTCGTGTGTTATGGATTTTGGAGGCAGTTGGGAGGACCATCTGCCGTTAGTAGAGTTTGCTTACAACAACAGCTTTCATTCGGCTATCCAGATGGCACCGTTTGAGGCGTTGTATGGTAGACCTTGTCGGACACCTGTCCTCTGGGATGAGGTTGGAGAGGCCCAGTTGTTGGGACCTCAGAGAGTTCAGCAGGATGCAGAGTTGGTCCGTACTATCAGACGGAGGATGTCAGAGGCGCAGGACCGCCAGAAGAGTTATGATGATCGGAGAGTCAGACCACTGGAGTTCTCTGTTGGCGACCATGTGTTTCTGCGAGTTTCACCCACGAAAGGGGTGAAGAGATTTGGCCTCAGAGGTAAGCTAGCTCCGCGGTACATTGGCCCTTTCGAGATCTTGGAGAGGATTGGAGCGGTAGCTTACCGATTGGCTCTACCACCGTCCCTGTTAGGCGTTCACGATGTATTCCACGTATCGATGCTGAGGAGATACATATCTGACCCGACACATGTGCTGGCAGATAATCCAGTTCCAGTTCAGCCTGACATTACCTATGAGGAGGTTCCGGTTCGGATTCTCGACCGGAAAGAGCGTCAGTTGCGGAACAAGACTATCCGGCTGGTTAAAGTCGGATGGCAGCATCATTCGGACGAGGAGGCTACTTGGGAGCTCGAGGATACTATCCGAGCTCGATATCCCCATCTTTTCACTTGAGGTATGTGATTTTGTTTACCGTTCAGCATTTATACTTTCTGTCTGTTGTTAGTACTTGCTGATGGTAGATAACGAAATTTAGGGACCAAATTTTTATTAGTGGGGGAGAATGTAAAATACCGGAAAAATAGGCGAATATTAAAAAGGGAATTTTTCGGAATTTTTGGAAATTTTTCGGGAATTTTTCGGAGCTCGTACGGACGAGTTGACGGGGATAAAAAAACGGGATCCGGAAAAACCTGTTTAGGCTACCCTGTTTTAATGAGGAAAAGATTTATTTTTTCTTTTTCTTTTTCTCTTGTTTCTTTCCCGTGCACCCGACGCCGAAACCACCCGCGCGCCCGACTTCTTCCCTTGCCCTAACCGGCGCCGACACCTCACTTCTCCTCTCCTTTGCCTTTCTTTTCTTCCCTTCACCACATCGCCGACGCCTCCTTCCTCTTGTGTCTCCCGATCGTCACGGCCGACGCCGGCAGATGAGAGCCGCCATCCGAGCCCTAGCCTCTCCGATCTCCTCACGGCGCCACCTTTCCTCTGTGCCCTAGCCAGCCCCGGCCGACCAGCGACTTCTCCTCCCTTTCTCTAATTCGACGAACCACCGTCGACCGAAGTCTTCTTCCTCTTCCTCCCTGTCCAAGCGGCGGCGACGCATGGAGCACCGCCCTTTTCCCTGTGCCCTAGCGTCGGCTCGCTGCCAAGCCTAGCATCTCCACCGACGTCGAGCAGTGCCTGCGACTCACCCCGTGCCCTAGCCGAGCCCTTGCTGGGGAGTTCACAGCCGCCAGCCACCGAGCACCTTCGATTACTGCCATCGTGCCCTAGCTACCCACTGGCGTCGCACGGAGCAGCGTCGCCTCTCGCTGTGCCGCCTCTCCGCTGTTCTTGATCATTCCTTCTTTGTGGTGAAGTTAGGTCACAGTTGGGGTAAGTTGGATTCTTGGTAAGGAATTTGTGTTATGTAATTGGATATCTTGATTTGGTGATGTTCACATCTTATTAATCTGATAGTGGGGAAAAGATTTTCAGTAGGGTTGCTTTACTGTGGATTTATTCTAATTCCAGCAGCAACTATCTCTTGGCGTTGGATCAGTGATTACAGCTGTGGAATTTAAGGTAAGGTTTAGGGTTGTGATCTTCGTTGTAGGTGATTTCTAGTTGTGTTAGCAATACTTGTTAACTTAAGTTTAGAAATAAATCTAAAGGTGTAATTAGGGTTAATGAAGCTAACCCTAGTTGGTCGATGGAATAGAATTTAGTTTGGCTAATAGTTGTATGATAAATTAGCTAAACTAGACATTACGTTTGATGCCACAGGACTTTGACGCGAGACGAGTATCTCGGAGTCAGATTGGACCTTTCTATTTTCGGAGGCGGGTACTTTTGACTTATTGTCTTTGATATGCTTAGTAATGAAAATAATATGTTGCATTAATTGTGTTTCCTATTTGTTTCGGTTAATCACTGCCCAATACATGTTACCTGTTTGATTGATTGTTTGTTTGCATCTCGTATTGATCTTGTACCTGATCTATCATGCTCATGGGTAGTGATATAACCATGTTTCACATGTTCAGGACCTAGGTTTGATACCTTATTGATCAGTATATCTTGATATGATTTATTCACTATGGTGGCCATTGTTATATGTCCAGAGGTTGGCTTAGAATATTACCATGCTTAGTGACATGCACCATTTGCATGATCGCATGCTGTGCGATAGATTGCTCCATTATTGTCGAGCACTTTGCCAGTTTTCATCACTGTTCGGTGCTCCATTGTGACGCTCATGGGTAGCGTGACACAGCGTGGTAGCACGTCAGTTTGACTCTTCCGGTGCTCCGTTGATCCGCTCAGGGGTAGTGTGACGCAGCGTGTAGCACGTTAGAGATTCCTCTCCATCATAGTGTACTGGGAGATGAGAGCATTGCGCTCCCCCATTTATGATTTGGGGTAGGAGTATGTTTGTACTCCGACAGCATCCCGTCCACTCGATCACTCATCAGGAGTAGTGTTGCATAGTGCACGGTTGTCACAGCCCTACCCACTTGGTCCCACTTTTGTTGTGAGTTGGCTGACTGGCGTCAGGGGTGACCATGACATTGGCATCATATGCATGATGCATTTATTGCTTGTGTTTGTGTTTGCTGCATTTATATGCTGCATATTGTTTGGATACCTATGTTTGACATGCATACATGTCTTCTATACTTTCGGACTGTTTGTCCTTATACCGGGTCCTGGTTAGTACAGATTCTCTCCTGTCTTCTTCGGTTTGCATTTACCTTTATCTTTATCAGGAGACTGTACGCATGATTAGTGCTAGGTGTTATTTCTTTACTTTGCATATCAATTGTACCTGCTGAGTGTTGGACTCACCCCGCCTCCATTGTTGATATTTTCAGGTTGATGCTGTCCGGAGGGAGTTCCAGTCGCTAGTCCCCACTGCACGTAGTGCTAGATCCCCTGCAGACCTCGAGGATTGATTGACTTTTGAGTTTTCTTCTCGTTTGTCTATGTTTAGACTTGATTTGTTTGATACTTGGACGTTGTATTTATTTTTGTGATGTCGATGGATTTTATTTGGTCTTATTCTACTACATGCTTGCCGGGTCGGCATAAGAGGTGAGTTTCGTTGGATTTGAGTTTTACGAGTGTAGTTGAGTAGGGTGGTTTTCGAGTCAGAGTATTACTGCTTTGTTTGATTATATATAACTGCGTGGATGTTTGTGTGGTTGTGTTATATTTATTGTTATTATTCCAGCCGCATGTGGCTGAGGTATGGAGATATGTAGAAAGTTTCAGATTATCCGCCGTACAGGGGAGATGCTGCCGGAATTTCTTCGGACGGGGACTCCTCTGGGGCGTGACATCATTTACCTGATTTTTCAAACTAGAATTTTCTTCCTCAAGTTTTTGAACTTGAGTTGAATTTCCAATCTGAACTTGATCAGGTAAGGATTTAGTGTTAGTCACTTCTTTAAGGACAACTACTTCCTTTAGAAGTGATTTAATCCTAAGGTTTGACTTAGCTAACTTGCGTAATAAATAATTGACTAAATTATTAAGCCTCGGAATACTTACAGTGGAGTCTGGCCCTTCGGAAACGGATGCGGATCCGTGGCTTTGCTCGGACTCGGCCTCTGACTCGCTCTCGCTCTCGATGATCTGGTCCCGGGCCATCAGTTAGAGTTGTCAAACGGGCCAACCCGTGGCGGGGCGGGTCGGCCCGTGGCGGGCTAACCATTTGGCGGGGCGGGGCGGGCCAACCCGCCAACTTGGCGGGTTGGGAAATTTCCAACCCAACCCATTCTAAGGCGGGTTGCGGGTTTGGCGGGCCAACCCGCGGGCCCATCAAAAATTTTTAAAAAAATTATAAAATATTTCATATCTTTAACATTTTATTTTGAAAAAGTTTTCTACAATTAAATGTATACACAAACATGTATTTTAAATATAAATGAACACAAACGAGTACTTATGTTGGATGAAAAGTACTATTTTTATTTCAAAATTATAACAAAGAAAGATAATAAATTGGCCTAAAACTTAGCTTATATGTGTTTTTCAACCCGCGGGCCAACCCAAGCCCGAGCGGGCCAACCCGCGCGGGTCGCGGGCCTAGGCGGGTCGGCCCACTGCGGACTTGGGTTGATAAAATTCCAACCCAACCCGCTTAAATTGATTGGCGGGGCGGGTCAACCCGACGGGCTCAACCCAAATTGACGGCTCTACCATCAGTGCGAGTAAACTCGTTTGATCGAGTTCGTTGTCGTCGTCCTCCAAAGAAGATTCGTCCCAGGTTGCCTTCAGGGCCTTCTTTCTTCTTTGCTTTTTGGCTTCCTTTTGGTTGGGGCAATTGGCTTTGATGTGCCCCTTCTGGTTGCACCCGTAGCATGTAACTTCAAATTTTACCTTCAAACTCGGTTGGGCCTCCTTGGATTGTATTGCCTTCTTTAGATCTTTTTTGTTGAATCCATTCTTCTTCTTGAAGAGCTTCTTCACGAGGTTCACGAGTTCACTGGTCAGTTCATCTTCTGAATCTTCTGAGTCGGGTTCGTCTTCTGATTCCGGTTTAATTTTTCGTCGGGATCTTGGTTCGCGTGTTCGACTAGTACCTGCCACCAAAGCAATACCTTTCTCAGTCGGCTGTGCATTAGTTTGTTCATGAAGTTCAAATTCACAAAATAATTCATCTAATTTTAAGGAAGACAAATCCTTGGAGACTTTGTAGGCATCTACCATTGATGCCCACAATGTGCTCCTAGGAAATGAATTAAGAGCATACCTTATGATATCCCTATTTTCTACCTTCTGTCCGATTCCATGAAGGGAGTTAAGGATATCTTGGATTCTTGCGTGTAGTGAACTCGCCGTCTCGCCTTCCTGTATTTTTAAATTGTATAGTTTATTAAGTAACAAATCACGCTTACTTACCTTGGTTTCCGAGGTGCCCTCGTGAAGTTCGATCAGTTTCTCCCACAGCTCCTTTGCGGAAGAGAACGGACCGACTCTGTTGAGCTCTTCCTTGGTAAGACCGCACTGGAGGGTGCAGGTGGCTTTGGCGTCGGCTTCCACCTTTTTGATGAGAGATGGTTCCCATTTTTCGTAAGATGTAGGCTTGCCGTCTTCATCAGTTGGTAATTGTAGTCCCGTCTTGACTATCATCCAGGTGTCGAACTGGGTTTTAAGATATATCTCCATTCGCCCCTTCCAATACCCGAAGTCTTCTCCGGAGAATAGTGGGGGACGAACAGTGCTATATCCTTCTTGTTGGGCCATTTAGATCTGGAAAAACAAAAACAAGAAGATCTATTCCAAGATTGAGTCTTGGATTAGTAGTGCGGGAAGAAGGGAAAATAAACGAGCTCAAGTGGTATTGACCAACTTTGAGCAACATCGATTTTGAAAAGAGTTAGAATTTAGCTATTAAGCTAATTTCTAATTGACTCCGAAAAACAAATGCCACGAAAAAAATGTTTTGAATGGTGGTTGCACCAATTCAAAACAACCCCGCTCTGATACCAATTGTTGGATCGAGACGCGCTAGAGGGGGGTGAATAGAGCCCGTGGCTATTTCGTTCGATTATCGGAAAACTATCGGAGTAATTAAAATGCAGCGGAATAAAATAAACACAGAGACACAAGGGGATTTACTTTGTTCGGAGCCTAAGGCGACTCCTACTCGAAGGCCCACGATCCTTGATTGTAACACCCCAAATTTCCTCAATTAGAGTTCTAAAAGTAATTTAAAAATATTTAAAAATGCTATAGAAACATTCTAGGGATTTTAAGAAATTTTTAGAGTATTTTTATGGAATTTTTGGATGTCGTTTGGTATTTTTACCAAAAGAAAGAAGTTTTGACAAAAAAAAATGTCCAAGCCGAGGCTTGAACCGGCAACCCCTGACCCGAGCAAAACCCGGCTAACCAACTGGGCTAGCAGTTGTTATTTAATCAAATAAAGGGAGAATTTTATTTAAGTAGTAGAAGTTAATAACAAGAAATAATAGGGAGAAAAATGGTTGCAGCCGGGATTCGAACCCGCGACTCCAACCATGAGCCAAGCCGCGGCTGACCAAGTGCTCCAGCCGTCGGTTCTGCTTAGAAAAGGTAGGAAATTTATTTAAAGTAGTTAACAGAATATTAAGGTTATAAGAGGAGAACTTAGGGCTTGATTATTTCCCCGTGACCTAGTCTTTTTCCCTTTCTTCCTCTCTCGTGCGCGGCGTCGGAGGCTTCTGCTCGAGCGAAACCAAAGCCTAGGTTAGGGTTTCTTTCTTCTTCTCCGGCGTCGGCATAAGGTGTTCATCGAGGAGAGATTGAGGACACGAAGGGGGATTGGAAGTTCGAGTTCCCCCGAAGCCCTAGTTGTCTTCCTTCGGCTGTGAATCCAAGAACCCCGGTAAGTCGCTTACTCACCTGCGGTAAGAGGGGTTCCGGATCCGGTTCTCTTGAAATGCGATGTATATCGTAAATTTTGGTCTTGAGATTTCTGCCGTGTGCTTCAATGAAAGGAAATAGGGTTTGCTTGTTTGTTTGTTTAGCTTATAGTTTGCTTGCTTCGGATTTTTGCTGTTCTTGGCAGTGAGCATGAGAAACAATGCAGATTTTGGGTTCCAGTAGCAATTCCCTTTGTTTCTGCCGTGTATTAACAGTGGTCCTTTAGGGCTGCTATATTTTCAGTAGAGCAATATATAGAAATTCAAGTTGTGAATCCGTTTTGTAAAGGTTTATGTTTTAAGCTTTCAGCAAGTTTAATTTGGTGTTAACAGCAAGTTTAAATTTGAATTGTGCCACAAAAAGGGGCGTGATTAGAGGAGCTTACTGCCAGTCATGCTGTGCAGTCTTCATATGTTTTTGTTTACAGTGCACGAGTAGCTATTTTCCTGCTGTTTAGACCTTCATATGTTATGAATCTGCATGAGCAGATTTTTCTGTTCTTTCCTTGCTTGGAGATGCACATGAATAGATTTCTAATTTTGTTTCCCTTTTGCTTTTAGATGTGGATGAGCAGAAATAGCATACATATATACATGTAGGAACTTAGTTTTGGTTGTCCTCTTCTTTGCTGCCATGTGTAGGAATAGGCCTTTTAACGAGCATGCAGTAGAGTGGTTTTGTGCTGTTGGCATTTCCATTGCTTAGTTTTGATATAGATCCTTCCTTATTAGTTTTTATGCATGCAGATTTCAAGTTTATGTAGCTCCAATGAGTAGGAACAGCTATGTCAGTTCACGTTGCAGTTTTGGGTTTCCTTTGCATTATAACAAATCTGAACATCTTTCATTTGTGCATGCTTAAAGATTTCAGAATTGTTTTCCTTTGTTTTAAATCTGTTGTAGCATGTTTGAAGAAGTTAGATATGCTTTCTTTTGATTTGTGTCTGATATAGCATGCTTATAGAAGTCATATTTTCTTTCCTTTGATTTAATTCTGTTGTAGCATGCCTATATTCTTTTTAAGAGTTTAAGAAAAATATAAGAAAGATAAAGAAAAGAAAGAAAAAGGCCAAGGCCTTAAGTAGATCCCAAAGTCAAGACTTTAGGGATTTTGGCACACAAGGTGCTAAAGAAAATGCCAAGGCATTATATAGAAATATTAAAAGATAACAAGTATTTTACTTTTATCAGTGGCACTGTGCTGGACTCTCAGTTGTCCTTGGGTTGGGCTCCCATAGTCGTCCCTAGGTTTAGATAACCTATTAGTAACGGCACGGCCGACGGTCGATGGTCGACGACCCGAGGGTCGCCAAATGGGCCGCCGAATGGGTCGGGTCGTTACAAAAGTAAAAGCACAGTTGCCGGGCCCAAGAGAAGTTGATTATTATTTTGAAGTATTATAAGTATAAGTTTTTAAACAAGTAAAATAAGTTTTACATAAGTATAAAATATTAAAGAATAAGTTTAGAACAAATGAAATAAGTTTCATATAGTTCTAAAAATCAGCAAGTTTAATTCTTTATTCTACCATGTTTATCTAGTAGATGAGCAGTTTTTCATGTTTACCTATTAGATGAGCAGCTTTCATATGTTTAGCTTTATTCCTAGCATGCAGTTTTATCCTTGTATATCATGAGTATACAATTTGTAGTGCTTTGCTATTGATTATGCATGAGCAGTTTTATTTCTAGTTTCAGTACTTTTGACATGAGCAGCTTTATATGTCTTCTTTTAAGGCATTCAGTTTCTAGTTCTTTTCGTATACATGCACATTCGTGTTTTGTGAGTTAGATAGCGCTTACTAAGTATTTTGCTTATAGATTGCATTTCCTCTTACTGCAGATACAGGAAAGGAAAAGATATAGAAAGGAAGGCGACAAGGAGGTGTTCGAAGGATGTGTGATGCCAGGACTATGGAAGCCTTGGGACTTAGTTAAGGACTTGTCAAGATTAATTCTTTTTTTAGGATAATAAGAAAATTAGGAAGTAAGAAGTTGTATTTCATTATTAAGTTTCCGCATTTTAGTAATTGGGATGATATATGTTATTTTGATGTTACTAGGACATAGTAGATGATTTGGGATCTTGAGTAATATAGTTCTCTTTTGTTTTGGATTATTTACTGCGTGAGTTGTTGATATATGTTCCAGCCGCCTGTGGCTGATGTATACTTTGTATGTATATCAGTTTAAGGTCACCGGTACAGGGGAGATTCTATCGAAATTTTTCGGTAGGGTTTCCATTTGGACTTAATCATACCGGTTAAGTAGAGTTAGTAGTTAAGTAACGGTCACTCTTAGAGAGTAGTAGTAGTAGTAAAAAGGGTAGTCGTTACACTGATCGCTTCCGGTGGGCAACAACTATAAGCTCGATAAGAATTACAAATTACAATGAAAGTATTAAAATAACTTTGTACCGACAACTTAAAGAAGAAGAAAATAGAGCTTCGGGTCATCGGAATGTCGCAACAGCACTTCGGAATGATTTTGTTAGCAACACGCTGAAGAAAGAAAGCCTGGAACTTGATGTTCTGAAGTGCTGGTCGAAACCCCCTTATAAAGGGTGTTCAAGGCGCCTCCATGCTGCCGAGTCCTTCGCGTGGATCAAGCTTGAACTGGTCGAACTTCATCTACTTAAGGTGCCTTATACCCTACTCAAGGCGCTTTCCAAGGCGCCTTATACTCCCTTCAAGGCGCCTCCATTGATGCTTCGCAGCCAGGTCAGCTTTTGCACCCAAGGTGCCTCCAAGCTCCATGGAGGCGCCTCGGACACTGTTCATCCGAGGGAAAACTTCATTATTTTGTACCTGCAAGACATGTTAGTCCCAAACAATATCCTGCAACACAAAGTTAGCATAAATAACAGCATGAATATGAAAAAGAATATTATGACAGTCTCCGGACTGTCCGGGTCTGACTTTGGATTTCCTACCGGAAACCCTAGGTCGACCCGACACCTACTGTTCCCTCTACGGGGAACGCGTCCTCACCTACTCCACTCAGGAGATTTACCTGTTGCCAGTGCGATCCTCCAGATCGACTGGACTTTTGCTCAGCACTCGACACTTCCGGACTTTTGCTCAGCACTCGACACTTCCGGACTTTTGCTGGACATCCGCTTCCCGGCTAGTCCAGTCTTTCACCTGGTTCGCGACACCAGGACTTTCCACCTAGGGTTACCACCCCCTAGGACTTTTTCCTGAAGCTATCGACCTGCCAAGACTTTCCCCATAGGGTTACCACCCCCTATGACCTAGGGTTACCACCCCCTAGGATTTTTCCTTTGCCTAACCGCAGCTAGGACTTTCTTGAAATACTCAAACAGACTTGTTAGATTACAAAACACCTTAACTTTGAATCCTTTGCCATTATCAAAACACGAGTTCGATCGTCGGATGCTTCCCGCACCAACATATGTAAGCATTGTCTTGCTGGAAAGACGACTAGAAAACCATTTGGTAAGGCTATTAGGGCTGAATCACCATTGCAATTAATACATTCGGATATTTGTGGTCCAATGAATATGAAGACTAGAAATGGGAGTTCTTATTTCATTACATTTATTGATGACTTCACACGTTTTGGTCATGTGTATTTGATTTCTCACAAATCTGAAGCATTGGATTGCTTTATTCGTTACTTGAATGAAGTTGATAATCAATTGGAACGTAAGGTTAAAACCTTGTGCACTTACTGTGGAGGTGAATATTTGTCTGATCAGTTCAAGACAATGTGTAATGAGAAAATGATTATTAGACAACTAACTATCCCTGGAACTCCACATCAAAATAGGGTTGCTGAAAGAAGAAATAAGACTCTTCTTGAAATGGTTAGGTCTATAATGGCGCAGGCTAATTTGCCAATCTTCTATTGGGAAAATGCATTATTAGCTGCGACCTATATACTTAACAAAGTGCCTTCAAAGTTAGTTCCATCTACCCCACATGAACGTTGAACAGGCAGAAAGCTGGATTTAAGTAATCTGAGACCTTGGGGGTCAGCTGCCTACGTTCATGATAAGACTCATGAACATGAAAAATTAGGACCTAGAGGTAAGAAGTGTATCTTTATA
Organism: Zingiber officinale; assembly: GCF_018446385.1. NCBI lineage: Eukaryota > Viridiplantae > Streptophyta > Magnoliopsida > Zingiberales > Zingiberaceae > Zingiber > Zingiber officinale. Next base: position 110,518,552 of record NC_055993.1, on the reverse strand, counting down.
AGGTACTCTGAGACTTCTAAGGGATATGTTTTTATTGGTGAGCGACAAGATGGAACCATCTCTGAAATAGAGTCAAGAGATGCTACTTTTCTTGAAACTGAGTTCCCAACATGAGGTGAAATTGATAAGACAATTCCTCTATATGAGATAGAGGAAAAGGATAATGTTCCTTTATCAACAGATCAGGAGATGCCTGAATCTAGTCAACCAGGTGAGAGTAATTTGCCACTGAATAAGTCAGTTTCTCAACAGTTTAACCTTCGAAGAAGTAGTTGTCAGATTATTCCTCGGAGAATGTTTGATATTGAGAATGATGCATTGATGGTTCTCCCAGTTGATGATTAGGAACCTCGAACAGTTGAGGAAGCTTTGAGAAGCTCAGTTAGAAAAGAATGGAAAATTGCAATGGATGAAGAAATGGAGTCAATGAGAAAGAATCAAGTTTGGGATTTAGTCGATCTTCCTCTGAGCCGAAATACAAAGCTTGATTAGTTGCAAAAGGATATACCCAAATGGAGGGTATTGACTTTGAAGAGACATTCTCCCCAGTTGTGGAGTTTGTGTCAATACGTATCATCCTAGCTGTAGTAGTACAATATGACATGGAATTACATCAGATGGATGTAAAAATAGCTTTCCTTAATGGTAATCTTGACGAAGAAATCTATATGGTACAACCAGAAGGTTATGTTGCTGAAGGCCAAGAAAAAAGAGTATATAGACTTAGAAAGTCTATATATAGGCTAAAGAAAGCGTCAAGACAATGGAACATAAGATTTAATGAAGTAATATTGTCTTATGGTTTCGAAATGGTCAATGAGGATCATTGTGTTTACCTAAGAAAGGAGAAAGAAAAGTTTGTTATTTTATCATTATATGTTGATGGTATGCTAATAGCTTGAAGAGACATAAAGTGTGTGATAGAAGTCAAAAGTTGGCTTTCATCACAATTTGACATAATAGATATAGGAGAAGCAGAGTACATCTTAGGAGTGAAGATCGTTAGAGACCAATCAAAAAGACTTTTGGGTTTGTCTCAAGAAGCTTATATCACTAAGATGCTACAACACTTCAATATGTCAGATTGCAACATTGAACAGATGCCTATAGTGAAAGGTATTATTTTGAGCAAAAGTATGTATCCCAAGACTCCTGAGGAAATAGCCGAAATGAAGAAGAAACCATATGTCAGTGCTATTGGTAGTTTGATGTACACTATGTTGTGTACTCATCCTGATATAAGCTATGTTGTTGGCTTAGTTAATCGTTTCCAATCAAACCCAGGATCGAGACACTAGAAAGCGGTGAAGAGGATATTCAGATATCTCAAAGGAATAGCGAATTATTGTCTCTGATTCCAAGGATCAGATATGAGCCTAAGTGGCTACACAGATGCAGATTGGGAAGGAGACCTTGATGACAGGAAATTCACATCTGGCTATGTCTTCTTGCTGAATGGTGACCCCATCTCATGGAACAGCAAGAAGCAGGCTTGTGTAGCCTTGTCGATAATGGAAGCTGAGTATGTGGCTTGTGCAATGACTGTGCAAGAGGCTATCTGGCTAAGAAGGTTCCTGAAGCATCTGAAGATTGCTGAGGATAGTGGAAGTCCTTCTACTGTGTATTATGACAGTCAAGCTGCGATAGCTTTTTCCAAGGATCCCAAATATCACAGCAAAGACAAGCATATAGAAATTAAGTATAATTTTGTAAGAGATATTGTTGACAAGAAAAAGATAATTCTTGAGTACATCCCTACACGAAATATGTTTGCTGATCCTTTTACTAAGTCATTGACTAAAGAGTCATTTCATGGACATGTGAAGTCTTTGGGACTTCGAAGAATGTAACTAATTGTAAAGACATTTTGATAAATGAAAAATGCAATGATCTATTCAGTGTATATATCTTTGTTACATTCGAATAAAAGTCTCAATAAGCATGTTGGCAGATTGAGATTGGTCCACTCACATGGACAATCATCTCTATTTGTTAAGTACGAATAGAGGTAAGACCGTTGCTTATGGGATAGCTTATGTAGCTATGAATAGAGACATACCCATAAGTTAAGGTCGCCTTGATAATTGTGTCAAGATGAGATCATTTGTGTAATAATTGGATTAAATGCATCCACTATTTACTGAATCTGCCTAAAGGCCAGATTAGAATTCATATATTGAATTCAGGATTAGATATTAGGTATGCCTAGATCAAAATCTGTACGATGTTAAATTTGAGAAAAACATGCGCTCTTTTTAGTAAAAAGAATAACATTGTAGTATGTGATTCATACTACATGTGTTATGGCGACAAGAAGGGTAGTAGGAGAATGAATCCCTGCTTCTCTACTATGTGAGACCCTTGAGATTATAAGTTAATCTCAATCTTACCCTAAGTAACTATTTAGCTGTCTACTTGAAGTTTTGATCAGTGTCTACTACTTTAGCATGTTTTCTATTAGCTATGAATGATTCGGTCTATGGAGTATAACTAGGAAAGTGACTGATTAGAATGAATAGGTTCTAGCTAAAAAAGAAGATTAAGATTGATTTACATCTTGACATTTATTCACGGGTACCAGTTACATTTTTAGTTCAGTACATAAAATGCAATTGTGAATAATTTATTTGATTGGAGATGTTGAACATGCTCTTGACATATAGTCAATATGAGGGATTAGAGATGTTCATAATGATATAAATAATTTAATCTAGGGTAAAGGCAAGTCATTTATGTCTCTGATTCGTTCTATGGAGCAGCTAAGTAAGGTGTGACAATCTTCTTAGTAGTTGAATGCTCAATGTGCTTGCTGTCGCACGAGCCATTTTCCTTAATGTATGGAATGGATGTTCTTATTTGATCTTTGTGACTAATTAATTTTGCTCTGGTCTTCGTGACTTGATCCTCATAAAGTCTATGTGACTTATTTGGTCTTTGAGACTAATTAATTTTGCTCTGGTCTCTGTGACTTGATCCTCATAAAGTCTATGTGACTTATTTGGTCTTTGTGACTAATTTTGCTTTGGTATTCGTGACATGATCACCTTGTATTCTATGTGGCTAACATGGTCTATGTGACCATATAACCTTATAGATTAACTTGGATGAGTGGGAGATGTTGGGTGTTACAGGAGACGAAGGGGGTCATCTCTTTTGTTGTTGCAAACGTCTCGTTGCTGCAAATGCCAAGGAGACGAAGGGGCGTCCTTTCCCCTTTGTCTTCCTTGACCTTCCTATAAAAGGAGCGTCCAAGCAATCAGAGGAAAGGAGCAGAAGGTTTGTGAAGGTGATCAGAGAGTGAAAGCGAAGTTGTGAGGTGATCAGAGAGCGCTAGAGAACGTCCAGAGGCAGGGATTTGGTTCGTGGAAAAGTTCGAGGAGGTTCCGAGGGGTGATCTTCTCGGCGACAGCAGCAATGACTTCTTCGGCGGTTCTTCGGCGATTTCTTCAGGAGATCACTGTGAATGATTACCGCTTTGATTTCATTTCTATTTCATGCTCTCAAAAGAACCTACACAATTGAGTTTTGTTGCCTATTTTTTTGTTAATGTATAAGTGATTCATTTGGATTCATGTCTATTTGAATGCAGAGGCTAGTTCAACAAGGCCTCATAGGTGATTCGTTTGGATCCTACATCGGAGGAGTTGAGCATTGGGCAGTCATTAGATATGGTGAGGTAAGGATTACTACACTAAGGTCATTTGTCTTCTCCCAATTTTGTCGTATGTAAGGTATTCTGTTATGTGATTGATTTTAGCTAATTTTTTGTAGCTCTTTGTTATATTCAGGGATATACATCAGCTGAGCTCTTATCTCCACTTGTTTGTTATCTTCTCTCTCAGTGCTATTGTGCTTCTTCTAAGGTTCAATTTAGTTTTAATTTTAGTTTAAGTTATTATTCACCTATTATATTTTAATGATTTAATTTTTATTAAGTTTAAACTATATGCATGTTTAGTTTTACATGTTTAATAATGTTGCAAATTTACTTCTTATTATGTTACAATGTATATGAATAAAGGTTGGATGTACAATAGGTTAGAAAATAAATTTATCATATGAGAATATTTATAAGGAGTTAAAGAGTTTGTAAACTTTTCTAAGTATTACCTGAAGTATATGAATGGTGATGAATTACGTTGTCTATGTAATCATTACAAATGTAGAAATACAAGTTTTTATAATGAGGATACCATGAAAGTACATCTAGATAGAAATGGATTTGTTCTAAATTACTACAACTAGTACTGTCATGGAGAGCCCTATTTATTTGAGTCAATTGGACCTTCTGTTGCGTCGTCATTCGACCCTTCAATTTTGTGGGAGGAATCATCAACTAATGATAATGCAATGTAATATCAATGGTTTACGACGTGATAAATATGATTGATCATTCAAATAGATGAAATACCAACATCTAAATTCAGAAACTATATAACATTTTAAAGGCTAGTTTAATAGAAGTGTGAGAAGACATTCTTTCTATTCATTCTCAACTATCAGTTACTACAAGGTTATTGAACATAATGACAGAACATCATTTCTCAAAATGATATTACAATGATATTTGTCAATTGATGTCAAAGTTGTTTCATAGCTTCTAAAGTACCAAGAAATTTGTTAAGGGTTTAGATTTGCCTGTGGGGAAAAAAATTGATTGTTGTATAAATAATTGCATGATATTTTGAAATGAAGACAATGAACTACTTGAATACAGAATGTATAATCACCCTTGTTATAAGCAACACAGTCGCATTTCAGGGAAGAAGAATAAAAAGTTACTATGGAAAGTTATGTAATACTTCTCGTTAACTGCTAGACTGCAACACTTGTATGCATCTACCGCAATAGCAAGGCACATGAAGTGGCATCATGAGCATGCACATGAAGGAGATATAATATGTCATCCTTCTAACTTACCTGTATGGAAACGTCTTGATATAATATTTCTCTCTTTGCATTGGAACTATGATGTGCGTAGATTATATATATTTTTAAGCACTGTTTGACGCACATCTACTTGTATTTCATACATATAATCTATGTTTAGTGTACTTTATTCCATTTCTATGTTATACTTCCATACTATTTGTTTGAAGATCTACTCTTTGCTTGTTTTGATTGACATGACATAATTTGGAATGAAGAATGGAGCTAAAAAAGACTCAACACAAGCTAGCCAAACACACGAAACCTATATGAAGGCAAAGACTTTCAAATTGGAGTTTTAATCAAGGAGTACACTCTGCTATGTTCCCTAACATGTGCATATTCCTATGGAAGAAATTTGATAGAAAATGGAGTTAAAATAGAGTATAGAGTCTCCAAAATGTCTAGGCCGTGTGAAAATCTAGTCTTTCACACAACTTAGCCATGCCTCTTAGGCGCGTCCTTGTCTTTTTTCAAACACGACCGTGTCGAATTCTAGATTTTTTGTATTGCAAACCAAAAGTAAAATGACCATAATTTTTTGGTTATTTAGAGTTATGGGATGTTTCAAATACCAAAATGTAAATAACTTCAAGATTTGTAACTTTTCTTCAGATCTCAACTAGAGAAAATCACGTTTAGATGTGATAAATGTCATTTTTGTGAGGCATGACCTTGAGGTACTGTCGTGTCAAATTCTCTGCATTGCACTAAAAGTAAAATAGTCATAACTTTTTGCTCGATTGAATTTTTAGGTTGTTCAAAATATCAAAATGCAGCAAACTTCAAGATCTACAACTTTGTTTCAGACTTAAACTTGAGAAAACAACCTTAAGTTATGCTAAAAGGCTCAACAAGTGAGATATGGTCTTGAGGGATGGCTGTGTGAAACCACATGACCGTGCCTCTCTACCTGAGCTCATTCACAGCTCGATTGTGCCTTCGGGTATGGCTGTGCCTCTCTACCCGAGCCCATTCACACCCCGGTTGTGCCTCCAGGCACGATCGTGTGGCAAAGAAGTCAAGGGGGTGTGTTCCCTTGCTATAAAAGGGGATTTTCTCCCCTTTTCACTTATCTTGGGGGTTTGGGACTTTGCCCCTCTCCTTAGAGAAGGGTTTTACTTTAGGGGAAATCCTAGAGCTCTTCTTTTTCATGACATGTCCACCTCCGGAGCAAGAGAACACCTTCAAAGATATCGGACTTCAAGGATAAGCATTCTCCTCTCTCTATTTCCATATATTAAGTCATAGTTTACTATTTTCATTATCTTTTGTTTGTATTCTTTTATAATGGAGTAGATCCTCCCCTTTCTAGGAGGTAGGAGTAATTGTGATGTTTTGATTGATGTATGAACTATGTATATGTCATTTCCTTATTCAATGAAGTATTTATGCTATGTTCTATATGTGTTGTGTCTTATATGTATTTGATGAAATGTATGTGAGGTCAATTCATGTAGATGTAGAGTTTTGTTCATCGTGTAGAGGAGATACTCTAGTTTATTTAACTGAGGACCCTGTGACAAAGGGTATCCCTTACATTCTAGGGTATCACCCATGAAACGGAAAACAATTCTCTAAAAGGAAAGCTAATTAGAGTTTAGAGGATTTTTCCCAAGTTAATGTTAGGAAGTGATTTGTATAATCTAGCGATTGTATGACCGAGGGTCCTATGACAGATGATATCCATTTAACTGGACTTTCTAGGTTACCTCTTATACTTAATTATATTAATCTACCGTTAAGAAGTAAATCAGTTAACTCTAGATATTGTATGACCGGAGGGGCCTAGGGTATCCCTTTAACCGGACTTTCTAGAGTTGCTTCTTTTCTTAATGACATTAGAACTTGGATAAACTCTCTAGTGCGACCTGTGCGGGATTATGTCAGACTTTAGTTAGAAGCCCTACAAGAATATAAGTATGGAGTTAGGTATATGAACAATGCATAGGGACATTAACTAGCATCATAATGAAACCGAAATCCTAGCATCTCTCACCCCCAAAACCAACCTCTCCATTGCTCCTCACTCACTTGCTCTCTCTTTTTCCCTCTCTCTATCTTCTCTCAATCTCTCTCTTTCTAATGTTTGATAACCACCTTTCACTTGTCTAGATAATTTATTGTGCGAAGTTAACTAGTGTTTAATCAATAGTCCCTATGGGATCTATATTTTATTACTTGAAGACAACCGTGCACTTGTGGGAGCATAACAAACTATATAATGTAAGATTGAGACTTTCAATAGATGGATTTCGTCTGGTCAATCTGAACAACAATATTCATCTTGGTCAATCATATTAATATCATATAACTTGCCGTTATGGATATTCATGAAAGACGAATTCATATTTCTTACCATGCTTATTCCACGTCTAAAGAATCTAAAAGAGAAGATAGAAGTTTTTTTACAATCTCTAATTGTCGAACTAAATGAATTATAGAATATAGAGTCAGAGACTTATGATATTGCAAGTAAAACTAATTTTACCCAGTATGTTGCTTTATTATGGATGATTAGTAATTTTTCAGCATACTCAATGTCATCAGGATGGAGTATCACTGGTAAATTAGTATGTCCACACTGTATGATAGAGTTTGATGCAATTTCATTACTTGATGGGTAGTCTCGAATATGACTCGCTATGTGGATATGAAAAAATTAAAAATGTTTGGAATGAATAGTTATGATGACCATCACATGTTCATGCAAAGACTTATTCCAATAACTTTCCATAACTTACTTTTTAATCATGTTTAGCAAACACTCACATAATTGAGTCATTTTTTTTATAAATTTGACATCGAGGGTTATTATGACAACGAAAATGCTTTGGCAAGAAATAAAAATACCTTTGATACTATGTAAACTTGTGTAAATATTTTCACCTAGCTTTTTTGATTAAATGGAACATCTACCAGTTCATTTACCTTATGACGCACAACTAGCTGGTCATATGTAATCCAGATGGATGTATCCATTTGAACGATTTTTGAGGAGATTAAAGAATAATGTCCATAACAAAGAAAAAGTTAAGAGGTCAATATGTAATGCTTATTTGGTTAAAGAAACATCTTTTTTCGGCTCATATTATTTTATTGATAATGTTAAAATCAGATATCACAATTGTCCTCGAAATTTTGATAACAATCAGTCGATAGACCCAGGGATGCCTTTTATTTTCAAGTTTCCTAGTAAATCAGTGGATGCATCTGTTTGTAGATGGTTAAATGAAAATAACATCATGCTACAAGGACATACATACTCCTCAACTGTGATGAGGTCAAACCTTACATAAAGTTAGTTAACTTCTATATTCAAACATTTATCCCCTTGTGTTTGTTTGTTATAACGTATTGTTGGTTACTACTCGGAATACCATTCTAGTTCCCCTGTACAAAAATTTTGTACAAGTATAGAACTATCCTAGCTAGCCATGTGCTCCACTGAAGTTAAATTTGGATTGCAAACGATGTTTAACATTATTAATCCAAATTGTCCTTTAGAAGTTAAACTTGGATTGGAAATGATACTTAACATTTTTACTTCAAGTTTAACCGATGTGATCTTCCTAAGTTAAACCATATTACAGAAGTCAATCAAATATCTATTTCAAAGATCGACTTCTAGGTTAAACATGGCGAGGCACTAGGCCTTCTTGGGTATGGGATTATCCACCACTTCCTAGACAAAGCCTTTCAAAGAAATTGGATATTTAACTTCTTACGGTAAATTAGGTTTAACTACAGAGACCTCAATAGAAACACAATATTGAAATATGAAATCGAAAAATAAAATCGATAACAAAATAATAACCTAAAACCGATAGCATCTTGTGTTTGATGTTTCAAGATCTATACAAATGATGAACTAGTTATGATGCGGAAACTAATAACTAGTTATACCTTTTGTAGCTTATAGACCTCTTGATCTTCTGCTGTATTCCTCTCCTTCTCTTGGACGTCGTGTGGCTGACGATCTTCCAAGATGAAATTCACCCAAGCTTCTTCCTTTGCTTCCAATATTCGGCCACCAACTAACCTCCAAGGGTTGCTAGACAAGAGAACTTCCTTCTCTCCTTCTTCTCCTTCAAGCAACCGGCCACCAAGAGAAAACAATGCTTGATGCCACCGGCCTCCAAGAGAGAAAACAAAAAGAGAAGAGAAAAGGATAAGGGTCGACCACCAAAGAATTGGAAGAGAGAAATAGAAGATGTGTTTTTTCATTAGGCACCCCCTCCATCTCTTTTATAATCCTTGGTCTTGCCAAAAAATGAAAGTTTTAAACATAATTAAAACTTCCTTATTTTCCTTGCCAATGACTAAAAAGGAAAGTTTTAAAACAAAAAAAATTAAAACTTCATTTTAATGCTTGCATGGCCGGCCTTACACATGCGCTCCAAACAAGGAAAGTTTTAAACATAAAATTATAACTTCCTTATTTATTTCCGATAAGAATTTTTTAATAAAAAATTTCTCTTTTAAACCCTTGTTGGTTATAAAGGGAAAATTTTATAAATTAAAATCTCTCTTTTAAAAACATATGGATGGTTACAAAAAAAGAAAATTTTATCAAAAATTAAAATCTTTCTTTTAACTACAAATAAGGAAAGATATCAAACCTCTCTCTTAATCCTATGTAGAAGCTATAAAAGGAAAAATTTTAAAATTTAAAAACTCTCTTTTAAAACCATGGCTTCCACAAAAGGAAATATTTTAAAATTTAAAATACCCTTTTATATTTTATGTGGTCGACCACCTAGCTTGGGCTCCAAGCTTGGCCGGCCACAACTTGGCTCCATCCTTTGGCTTAGCCGGCCCTAGCTTGGGCTCCAAGCTTGGCTTGGTCGGCCACAACAAGATGGACAAAAAGCTTGGCTTTAAGTGAACATAAGGCTTTATAAATAAGAGGCTACAATAGGGACCAAGAAGAGAAATTGGTTTTGGTCTCCCGATGAGCTTGAACTTCCCGTGTTCGCCCCGAACACCCAACTCAAGTTCATCAATAATAACTCATACCACTTGATATGAGTTAGGTTTAGTAGGTCCCCGGTGAAAAGGGGAAAGGAGATAGTAGAATTAAGTAGACATAAATATCGGCTGGGATAGTATGCCTAAGGAAAGTAGGTCAATATCGGCCGGGGAAATATGCCTAAAGAAAATAGGCCAATATCGACCGGGCTAATATGCTTAAAGAAAGATGGGCCAAATGTCGGGCGGGCTAATATGCTTAAAAAAAGATAGACCAATATCGGCTGGAATAATATGCTTAAAGAAAGATAGGCCAATATCGGCCGGGATAATATGCTTAAAGAAAGATGGGCCAAATATCAGCCGGGTTTACACGTTTAAGATAGATAAACCAAGATTGTTTAGATTAGTACATCTAGATGTATATTAGCATTGGGAGGGCTTCTATGATCGCCTGGGTGTGAAAAGATACAAGGCCTTACAAGATCTATAGTATATTATCGAACGATTAGGACATATGTTGAACAATAGTAGTAACTCACCTAGATATAATTTAGGTTCAATTCCGTCCGATACAAATCATATTATAAGATCGGACTGTCTATAGCATAATAAAAACAGGGTAAGTAGGTAGGGACGATAAATATATCTCCATATAGCTTATAAGACAGGGTGAGAACAAATATTTCAAGAATATTCATAAATAGCATAATGAAGATATCTGTAGTATGTGATTGTATAACAGGTTTGCTAATTTGGTGGGAAGAATGTTTCTAGACTCTTCTACAGGCACTAGGTGACAAAGAAGGTACATCTGGGGTACAAAAAAAATTCCTTAAAAGTTATTTTCTACAAGTACATGGCTTACGTCATCTCATAATAAACTCTAACAAACCGGGGTTCACTTCATGACTACGGAGGTTAAATGAAGTGGTATAAAAAGGAGAATCCTCTCCGTTGGCCAGGTATGCTTACACTCACCACACTCACAACTATCCATTACAAACCCTAATTTCAATCACTGTTCATCTTCGTTTCTTCCTTCTACACTAAGAGAGATCACTGACTTGAGCGTCGGAGGGCCTAGCCAGGGATTCCCACCCTGGTCTTAGGTCACTGACAATAGTATTAGTTGGTCTCTTGTGCGCAGGAAGCCGGGGAAGCTCTAGATCTTGGTGTTTTTCAATAGATCCCTCCTTTCGTCCTTGGGTCTTCATATAAGGAGGGTGTTCGGTGACTTTATCCCTCTGGATCCACTTTGGTTTTCTCAGATCGGGAGTTCTCAGGTGTTCTTCTTTATCAACAGTAAGTTTTCTCCCCAGCTTTCCATTTTGTCAAGATTCTCAGACAGGATCAAATTTGGCGCCGTCTGTGGGAATCTCACCTGAATCTGAGATTGCAAGATGGAAGACGCTGGAAAAACGAACCTACTCACTATTAGTCGAGAAGATCAGGATTTCCTTATTAACACTCATGTTCAGAAGGCTCTACAACAACAACAACAACAACAACAACAACAACAACAAACTCATACTGGAGCTACTCTGCCAGTAGCTCATAATCCGGTGATCTCGACTACGGATCATCGGAAGGAAAGGGAGTTGGGAGAAGAAGATCGTGTGTATATTACTCCGGCCAATGCTTCTCCAACTAGACGCCCTCACGCCTTCCTTCGTACCCCTTTCGAGCAGGGAGGACGAAGGCATGTATTTCAGGAATCCTCTAGCGAGGCACCGGACAAAGGGAAGCGCAAAGCTAAGATGATGGTAGCTAGTGATAGCTCACCAGAAAGAATTATTTCTCCATTTTCTCAAGGTGTACTAGATGATCCACTTCCTAAGCGATATCAAAATCTTTAGATCGGCAAATACACTGGAACCACATATCCAGAGGATCATTTATTAAAATTTGATAATGTAGCATTATTACAATAATTTTCTGATGGAGTAAAGTGTCAGATGTTCCTTACAACACTCGGAGGAGCTGCTCAACGCTGGTTCAAAAGATTACCTGAAAATTCTATTCGAAGGTTTAAGGATTTCAAGAAGGTTTTCTTGCATCATTTTTCCATCAACAAGAGGTATCATAAAACTCCCTGGAGCTTATTTTCAATTAAACAAGGATCTAAAGAGTCCATTAGAGCCTGTATTAAGAGATTCAATCAGGTAGCCATTGATGTACCCAATGCTACTACTGAAATATTAGTAAGTGCTTTTTCTCAAGGCTTGAATGATAATGATTTCTTTAAAGATCTGGTGAGAAATCCTCCTGCTAATTTTGACTCATTAATTGAATGTGCTACTGAATTCATTAATGTTGAAGAAGCTCAGGCTGCACGCAGAAAAGAAGATACTACCTCTTCTCCTGCTCCTATTAAGGAGAAAGCTCCCGCTCCGGTTCATCCACCGAGGGGGCCTCGAGTAATCCCTCCACCCCCATCGTCATACAGAGTATCGTCCACAAGTCGTACAACATGTGGAGATGCAACAAGAAGCACCAAGAAGATGGTGCACTTATCACAAGACCAACAGTCATCATACAGAAGACTGTTTTGTTTTGAAAAATAAGAAAGAAAATAGGGATCGTTATCAAAGGTGAAACTACTATCAACAGCAATATCCCAGGCAGCAAAGTTCACTTAAGATAGAATACCGCCCGGTAGAACCTCAACAAGGTGTATTATCAAACCCGGTCGGTATAAATCAGGTGCCTGAGAAAACTCAGCCTAAGGCATGACAGCCCGACAAGAAGAGAACAGAAGCAATGCCGCTCGAGGTAGCATTAATATGATTGTGGGTGGGCCCACTGATGGAGACTCCAACAGGACCAGGAAGGCACACATAAGAAGACTTGAGATTCATGCTGTGGGATGCAGCATGGAAAGAGCAGCAGGGCCGGAAATCAGTCTTGGGCCCAAAGATCTCGAAGGGGTAGAAATACCCCATGATGATGTGTTAATAATTAAGGCTGTGATAGCCAATTACACTATTTCTCGTACCTTTATAGACACTGGTAGTTTCGTAAATATTATTTTCAAAAAAGCTTTTGATCAACTGCAGATTGACCCAAGTGAACTTCAACAGATGGTGACTCCTTTGTATGGATTCACTGGTAATGAGGTACAACCGCTCGGCCAAATAAAGTTGGTCATATCCTTGGGAGAGGAGCCTTTAATGAGAACAAGGAAATCTCATTTCATGGTGGTGGATGCCCCGTCCGCCTATAATGTGATACTGGGTCGACCGACCTTGAATGAGTTTAGGGCGGTTATTTCTACTTTTTGCCAGAAAATTAAATTTTCTGTTGATGACCAAGTCGGGGAAGTACGTGGTGATCAAAAGATAGCTCATAAGTGTTATGTGGAGATTGTCAGAACTGAAGCTAGTGAAACCCGAAAAATGCAAAGAATGGAGGTCAATGCCATTCCAGAGAGGTCACCTGTCCTGGTTTATGAGGAGAAGGAAGAAGTCCAGATACAAACCGGTCGACCTGAAGCCGTCACTTATGTCGCGACCCATCTTGATCCTACCCTGAAAACAGAGCTGGTTCAATGCTTGAAGAAAACCAATGATGTCTTTGCTTGGACGACCAAGGAAGTCACGGGCGTTTCTCCTTCAGTAATGGAACATTCTTTACATGTCTTTTCATACGCTCAGCCTGTCATGCAAAGAAAGAGGAATTTCAGTACGAAGCAAAATCAAATCATTAAAGAAGAAGTGGCTAAACTGATGGAGGCCGGTTACATCAGGGAAGTACAATTTGTTAGTTAGAGCCCTAGAGCCAATCATTTGATGATTGTATGGACTCATGTATATCATATTCTTGTATATTAATAAAGGCATTTGTTTGGTTATTATACTTATTTGTATTAGTGCCAAATAGACTAAGTATAATAGCGTCCTTGAGTAGAGGGTTCATACCTATATCAATCGATTAGTTGAATCGATAGTGAGATGATATAGGGAACACTACTCTAAATCATTCCTAGTCGAGTATTAACATTCAGGGACAATGTTAATGCAATAAGACTAGCATGTAGGTCAGTTCGATGACTTGATCTCACAAGTCATGGATATAGAGATATCAAGCTGACACATGGGTATACATTGGAGAATGTATACTGAATGACCCGCCATGAGAAAGTATCATGGATCGTTATATGAGTGTCATATACTTTCTCATGTGGCTATTAGTATGACTATTAGTCCTTAGACCTGAAGTCACCATAGATCCCTACTTAAGGAGTTATGTACTTTAGTTTCGTCAAACGTCACCCGTAACTGGGTGGACTATAAAGGCGATTACTGGGTATGTAACGAATTATGCAGAGGGATATGAGTGATGTAGATGGGATCTATCCCTCCCATATGACGGGAGCGACATCGCTATTCTTGATAGAGTGAGACCACTAAGTGCATGGCCATGCCCAAATGAGTCAACATTAGATGTTGAGCTCATTTGATCAAGTGAGTCTACTTGGAGTTTAAGATTTAGATTGATTAGAGGATGACACGGTCTATGCCTCACATTGATCAATCTAGATGTCTAGGATAGAAGGACAATGTCACATATTGTGAGGAGTCACAATTAGTAGTCACAAGGTAATGTCGGATCTTGACATTCTTGTAACTTGGGTAGTAATGATGTGTTGCTAGATACCGCTCATTACTTATCCTCCTAAATGGGTTTAGGGCATTGCCAACGTTATAAGAACCTATAGGGTCACACACTTAGGATAATTAGATGGAGATTAGGTTCATATGATGAACCAAGAAGATTAGATTCATTTGATGAATCAAATTGGATTAAGAGTAATCCTAATTGGGTTAACTTGAGTTCGACTCAAGTTGATTCATGTATTTAATGAGTCTAATTTAGATTATGACTTATTAAATCAATTTAATTTAATGAATTAGATTCATTATATTAATTTGGCTCGAATCAAATGGTTGGATTAGATCAACCATGGTAGAGATTGGGTCAAGTTGGACTTGACTAGAGAAGGAAGACCAAAGGTCAATTTTGACTTGACCTTTTGCCACCTCATTGGTGAGTTGGCATTAGGTGGACCAATGATGATGTTCCAAATCATCATGGTGTGACACCTCATGGAAGTTACAAAGCCATTTTCTTATTAACTCCACATTAATTGCATTTAATGGGAGTTACTCTTGTGGAGAAAGTGGCCGGCCACTTTGTGAATGGATGTGAATTCATTTTCATTCAAGTGTGGTGTATCTTCCTCCTCCTTCCTCTCAAGCTCTCCCTCTCCCTCTCCTCCTTGCTTAGCCGAATCTCACCAAGGTGCTAGCACACCTTTGTGTGAGGTTTTCTCCACCTACGTGTCCGTGTGGATACTTCTAGAGGACCGGCGCTTGACGGTCTAGAGATCCGGCAACTCCTTGGACGAGCGGGATAAGCGAAAGGCACGCTTCGAAGGTATAACCCTTATCTAGTGTAGATCTAAAGGTTTTACAAACTCGTACAAGAAAAGGTTTTCAAAAAGTTTTGTTTACGAATCTTTGCACAGATCTACGGCTTTGGGTGACTCGGGGTTTCCGCGACGTGAAAAAGCAGTTTTCGCGGCCCGAAGAACCCAACAGAATCATGTGGTTTTCAAAACTCCTTTTGTAATTTTTAAAATCATAAGTATTTGCAGTTTAAAGTATTTATGAGTAATTGAAGCACAAGTGTAGGCTTCGGCTACCGGAAAGTTTTCTTTTAAACGGCTTCGTTTTGCCCCAAATCCATTTGGGACAGCGGGGTCGGGTGCCATTAGATCGCAAAGGAGCAACTCACGATGGTTAGATTGTGGGTAGGGGCATAGCCCCTAATCCCGCAAGGGAATTTGCTTCGCGATTGCACCCGAAATCGCTAAAAACGAACCCGCCGGGAAGATTTTTCCGAAACGGCAATGTCTTAACCAAATCGTTTTGGGACAGCGGGTTTAGGCGCTGTTGGATCGCAAAGGAACCCTCGCGATGGTTAGATCGCGGGTAGGGGCGCTGCCCCTGGGCCCCGCAAGGGGATCCGTTCCGCGATTGCGCCCGAAACCGCTAAACGGGACCGCCGGGAAATTTTATTTATAAAAATTGTAAAAATTATTTTAAAATTATAGAAAATTATGAAAAAATATATAATTTTGAATTATATATAAATTTTTGATAGTCATGGCCCAAAACCCAATATGATTGGTTGTGTTGTAATTCATAATACGGCCTGCGTGCCGTTATGTGTTTGCGAGTGATGTATTATATTCGCGACCTGCGCGTCTTGCCTTCTCTTATTTTCTTGTTGTAAATTAGATTTAGACTCGAATGTAACTCGAGTTTCAAATTGTAATGTACAAATTGGAGCGGTGGAGGGTCCACACGAGACGGAGTTCCGAGGCGGGCACGAGCAACACAAGGTGGTCAAAGGGAGGAGCTTGAAGAAGCTGTTGACCCTAGGTTGACCAATCGATCTTCTCATTGGCTTGAGAAGATCGTAGTAGGGCCATGACTAAATCACAAATAGATTAATTAATTGCTTGTGTATGTGATGCATATTTAATAAGTAGTTAATTAATTAGTGCCTTACGATTAGATTAGATCTAAGTCGTGCACATGATGCACCCTTGCGATTAGATTAGATCTAAGTCGTGCACAAGATGCATCCCTTTCGATTAGATTAGATCTCAATCGACTCAACTCTAATGCCTAACGTGCCGTGATACCTATCACTACCTCGATCACATGTATTGTTGAATCGCCAGCCGAGCAATACATATTATCTTGGTAAGTGCGGAGGGACAATCTTGGTCCCGCTATCACGCATGGGTGAATACAAACTCAATTAGATTGGTATTCATAGTTACTCGGTTGGATCGAGTCAACTATAGACATTCTTCCAATAGTTGGAAAGATAGGTCAATATCACATCTATATTAACTCTCGCGTAGCCAAAGCTAACTCGAGTTTTAATATAAATGCGGATATTGATTCTATAAACAAGAGTTGCATAGAGATGTAATTGGTAATCGTTACCTACCGATCATACTAAGCCTTGGGCGTATTAGCCAAAGCTAACTCAAGGGTTAGTATGATGTGGATCTTGTCCCACAAGAATTATAGAATTCAGTGGGAGCATCATTTAATTAAAAGGCCTAATTAAATAATTTTTTTAAAGAATATGATATTTATTTCTGCAAATTTTTCTGTTGTAGATAACCATGACGTCGAACACGAATTCCTTCTCCCTGCGATCTGTCCTTGAGAAGGACAAGCTCAACAGAGCGAATTTCTGGATACAAGAACTTGAGAATAGTTCTCACCGAGGAGCATAAGCTGCTGGAGCAGCCCATTCTGGAGGCTCCTCCCGCCAATGCCCCATGAAGCCGACAAAGATGCTTACAAGAAGCATCAAGACGACGCATTAGATGTGTCCTGTCTAATGCTCGCAACCATGAACTCGAGCTTGAAGCAACATGAGTTGATGGGCGCTTTGATATGGTTGAGCATCTTCGCCAACTATATCGGGGACAAGCGAGGCATGAGAGATTTGAGATCTCAAAGGCACTGTTTCAGATGTCGATGCGAGGTCCTTATGTACTCAAGATGATTGGGTACATAGAGAACCTACAAAGAGGGGTTCCCACTTGGCCAAGAGCGACCACTCTTGCGGTCCTTGCCGGATAGCTATAGTCAATTCGTTCTCAACTATAACATGAACGAGATTGACAAGCCACCGAGTTACTTAGTATGTTACGAACTCGAGATTAACCTTAAGAAGGTTAAGCCCATTCGATGGTCCGAAGCACAAGGGCAAGGCAAGCCCAAAGGTAAGGAAAGTCCCAAACCAAGGGCAAAGGCAAGGCACCAAGCCAAAGGAGGGGTCACCAAGGATGCTACCTGCTTCCACTAAGAGGAACCGCAAGGTATACTTGGAGGATCTTAAGAAGAAGCGAGTGAGACTTCCTCATGTATATATGTTATAGAAGTCAATCTATCTATTTCTACATCATGGGTATTAGATCTGGATGTGCTTCTCACATTTGTCCTGATGTGCACTGAGAAATAGCAGAGCATTGGCAAAGGGCGAGGTGGACCTACGGTAGGAAATGGAGCACGGTTCTGTCTTATTCTTGTAGGAACTTATCACTATCTCGCCTCGGGCTTGTACTAGATTTAGATGATTGTTGTTATGTGCCTTACTAAGAACATAGTTTCAGTTTCTTGTTTAGACAAGAAAGGATACTCTTTTATAATAAAAGACAAATGTTGTTCTGTTTATTTGAAAGATATGTTCTATTGTAGTGCACCACTAATAAACGGACTCTATATTCTAGACCTTGAGAGCCCTATCTATAACATTAGTACCAAGAGGTCCAAGTCAAATGACATGAACCAAACATACCTCTGGCACTGTCGCTTAGGTCATATAAATGACAAGCGCTTATCCCAGCTCCATAAGGATGGTTTGCTGGACTCATTTGATTTTGAATCATATGAGATATGCAAGTCATGCCTACGAGGCAAGATGACCAAGACGCCCTTTAGTGGGCATAGCGAGAGAGCAACTGATTTGTTAGGACTCATACATAGTGATGTCCTTTCAATGAAGGCGCTTATAGCTTCATATGGTTTGCTTGATCATTTGATTTTGAATCATATGACATATGGAGTCATGCAATCCTTTGAAAAGTTCAAAGAATTCAAGAATGAAGTACAGAACCAGCTTGGCAAGAGTATTAAGGTACTTCGATTAGATCGAGGTGGTGAATACTTAAGCCATGAGTTTCGTGACTACTTAAGTGAGTGTGGGATTTTATCTCAACTCACTCCTCCTGGAACACCACAATGGAATGGTGTGTCCGAAAGGAGGAATCGTACCTTATTAGATATGGTACGATCTATGATGAGTCACACAGATCTTCCAACATATCTATGGGGATATGCTCTAGACACGGCAGCTTTCATACTCAACCGAGTTCCATCAAAGGCCGTGATAAAGACACCATATAGGATATGGACTGGGAGAGATGCCCAGTTGTCTTTCATGAGGATTTGGGGTTGTGAGGTTTACGTATGACGTCAAGTCTCAAACAAATTAGGACCCAAATCCGACAAGTGCTATTTCATCGGATATCCCAAGGAAACTAAGGGATATTACTTCTACATTCCCAGTCAGCACAAGGTAGTTGTGGCAAAGACTGGGGTCTTTCTAGAAAGGGACTTTGTTTCTAGAAAGACTAGTGGGAGCGCGTTCGATCTTGAAGAAGTTCAAGATGCGAACAATAGCACTAATGCCACGATGGAAATTGAACTGGAACCACAAAGTGTTGTGGATGATGTTGTTCCACAAGGAGTTGAGGAACAACAACCGGTTCATGTAGACATACCTCTTCGCAGTCCGATAGGGTACGTCGTCACCGAGAGATACTCATTTCTCTTGTCCGACCATGATGACATTGTGCTCATAGAGGATGAGCCTACCACCTATCAAGAAGCTGTGATGAGACCAGATTAGAAATGGCTAGAAGCCATGAGATCCGAGATAGAATCCATGTACACCAACCAAGTATGGACTTTGGTTGATCCACCTGAAGGGGTAAAACCCATTGGGTGCAAGTGGGTCTTTAAGAGAAAGACTGACATGGATGGACTTATCTATAAGGGTCGCTTGGTAGCTAAAGGTTTCAAGCAGATTCATGGTATTGACTATGATGAAACCTTTTCTCCAGTGGCGATGTTTAAGTCCATTCGGATCATGCTTGCTATTGCAGCCTACCATGACTATGAGATATGGCACATGGATGTCAAAACCATGTTTCTGAATGGAAACCTACTCGAGGATGTGTACATGACACAACCTGAGGGTTTTGTAGATCCACAGCATACTAGCAGAGTATGCAAGCTGCATAGGTCCATTTATGGACTAAAGCAAGCTTCTCGGAGCTGGAATCTTCGATTTGATGATGCGATCAAACAGTTTGGTTTCATCAAGAACGAAGATGAGCCTTGTGTCTACAAGAAGGTTGTAGGGGACATAGTTGTCTTTCTCATATTATATGTGGATGACATACTACTCATTGGGAAGGACATCCCTATGCTTCAGTCTGTCAAGACCTGGCTAGGGAGTTGCTTCTCAATGAAGGACTTAGGTGAGGCATCCCGCATTCTAGGGATACAGATCTATAGAGATAGATCTAAGAGATTGCTTGGCCTAAGTCCGAGTACATATATTGACAAGGTACTCCTTGGTTTGCCATGCAGAACTCCAAGAAGGATTTCGATGTCACATGGCGTGAGTCTTTCGAAGACTCAAGGTCCCTCTTCTAGAGAGAGAGAGACCGCATGGATCGGATCCCTTATGCCTCAGCCATAGGATCGATCATGTACACCATGCTTTGTACTCAACCGATGTCTCGTATGCTTTGAGCATGATAAGCAGATACCGGTGAAAGTCACTGGATAGCGGTCAAGAATATTCTTAAGTACTTACGAAGGACTAAAGAATATTTCTTGATATATGGAGGCAATGATGAGCTAGCGTAAAGGGTTACGATGCCACTTTCAGACCGATCGGGATGATTACCGATCGCAGGATTCGTATTTTGCATTAATGGTGGTGTCACCGTGGAAGAGTTCGAGCGGTGATCAGCTGATTCTACAAAGCCGAGTATATTCTTTGCATCGAGGCAAAGGAGGCGCTGGATCCGCAAGTTCATCATCGAACTTGGGGTGGTTCCTAACATCGCGACCCAGTTGAGCTCTATTGTGACAACAATGGAGCTATAGCACGAGCGAAGGTCACACCAGCGGACCAAGCACATACTACGGCGCTTCCATCTCATTCGAGAGATTATCGATAGAGGAGATGTGAAGATTTGCAGAGTACCCACAGAGGCTAACATCGCAGATCTCTTGACCAAGGCTTTGGTGGAGGGAAGCAGATGTATGGCAGTGTTTAGGAGCATAGTCTTTTAGTGTTAGTGGAGATTATTAGTTAGAGCCCTAGAGCCAATCATTTGATGATTGTATGGACTCATGTATATCATATTCTTGTATATTAATAAAGGCATTTGTTTGGTTATTATACTTATTTGTATTAGTGCCAAATAGACTAAGTATAATAGCGTCCTTGAGTAGAGGGTTCATACCTATATCAATCGATTAGTTGAATCGATAGTGAGATGATATTGGGAACACTACTCTAAATCATTCCTAGTCGAGTATTAACATTCAGGGACAATGTTAATGCAATAAGACTAGCATGTAGGTCAGTTCGATGACTTGATCTCACAAGTCATGGATATAGAGATATCAAGCTGACACATGGGTATACATTGGAGAATGTATACTGAATGACCCGCCATGAGAAAGTATCATGAATCGTTATATGAGTGCCATATACTTTCTCATGTGGCTATTAGTATGACTATTAGTCCTTAGACCTGAAGTCACCATGGATCCCTACATAAGGAGTTATGTACTTTAGTTTCGTCAAACGTCACCCGTAACTGGGTGGACTATAAAGGTGATTACTGGGTATGTAACGAATTATGCAGAGGGATGTGAGTGATGTAGATGGGATCTATCCCTCCCATATAACGGGAGCGACATCGCTATTCTTGATAGAGTGAGACCACTAAGTGCATGACCATGCCCAAATGAGTCAACATTAGATGTTGAGCTCATTTGATCAAGTGAGTCTACTTGGAGTTTAAGATTTAGATTGATTAGAGGATGACACGGTCTATGCCTCACATTGATCAATCTAGATGTCTAGGATAGAAGGACAATGTCACATATTGTGAGGAGTCACAATTAGTAGTCACAAGGTAATGTCGGATCTTGACATTCTTGTAACTTGGGTAGTAATGATGTGTTGCTAGATACCGCTCATTACTTATGCTCCTAAATGGGTTTAGGGCATTGCCAACGTTATAAGAACCTATAGGGTCACACACTTAGAACAATTAGATGGAGATTAGGTTCATATGATGAACCAAGAGGATTATATTCATTTGATGAATCAAATTGGATTAAGAGTAATCCTAATTGGGCTAACTTGAGTTCGACTCAAGTTGATTCATGTATTTAATGAGTCTAATTTAGATTATGACTTATTAAATCAATTTAATTTAATGAATTAGATTCATTATATTAAGTTGGCTCGAATCAAATGGTTGGATTAGATCAACCATGGTAGAGATTGGGTCAAGTTGGACTTGACTAGAGAAGGAAGACCAAAGGTCAATTTTGACTTGACCTTTTACCACCTCATTGGTGAGTTGGCATTAGGTGGACCAATGATGATGTTCCACATCATCATGGTGTGCCACCTCATGGAAGTTACAAAGCCATTTTCTTATTAACTCCACATTAATTGCATTTAATGGGGAGTTACTCTTGTGGAGAAAGTGGCCGGCCACTTTGTGAATGGATGTGAATTCATTTTCATTCAAGTGTGGTGTATCTTCCTCCTCCTTCCTCTCAAGCTCTCCCTCTCCCTCTCCTCCTTGCTTAGCCGAATCTCACCAAGGTGCTAGCACACCTTTGTGTGAGGTTTTCTCCACCTACATGTCCGTGTGGATACTTCTAGAGGACCGGCGCTTGACGGTCTAGAGATCCGGCAACTCCTTGGACGAGCGGGATAAGCGAAAGGCACGCTTCGAAGGTATAACCCTTATCTAGTGTAGATCTAAAGGTTTTACAAACTCGTACAAGAAAAGGTTTTTCGAAAAGTTTTTGTTTACGAATCTTTGCACGGATCTACGGCTTTGGGTGACTCGGGGTTTCCGCGACGCGAAAAAGCGATTTTCGCGGCCCGAAGAACCCAACACAATTCCCTAGCTGGTTAGCTAATGTCGTCCTGGTCTCTAAACCAGGAAATAAATGGAGGGTATGTATTGATTTCCGTGATCTTAATACGGCCTGCCCAAAAGATTATTATCCTTTGCCCCGGATCGATCAATTAGTAGATTCCACGGCCGGGTGTGAATATATTTCTATGCTGGACGCTTATCAAGGCTATCATCAAGTCCCTCTTGCTAAGGAGGATCAAGAGAAGGTCAGTTTTGTGACATCTGAAGGTAGTTATTGTTATAATGTTATGTCTTTCGGACTAAAAAATGCAGGAGCAACTTATCAAAGACTTATGAATAAGGTCTTCCAGAAACAAATTGGAAGGAATATGGAAGTATATGTCGATGATATTTTAATTAAGTCTCTTCAGACTACTGATCTCTACAGGGATATAGAAGAAACTTGCGGAACATTGAGGCAATATGGTCTCAAGTTGAACCTAGGAAAATGTTTGTTTTGAGCAAAAGGTAGAAAGTTCCTGGGCTATATGGTGTCCGAACAGGGAATAGAGGCCAACCCGAGCAAAATCAAAGCACTCCAAAACATGGAGCCACCATGCAATATGAGGGAAGCTCAAAGACTCACCGGCTGGATCACAGCCTTGTCCAGATTTATTTCAAGATCGGCCGATCGTAGCTTCCATTTCTTCAAAATACTCCGGAAGGCTAACAAATTTCAATGGGATGAAGAATGTGACAAAGCCTTCCAGGAATTGAAAGATTACTTGTCCACCCTTCCCATGTTGGGTAAGCCTGTAGTAGGAGAAACCCTATGGGTATATTTGTCAGCCAATGAAAATATTATAGGCTCTGTGTTAGTTAAACAGGAATGGAAAGAGCAACAACCTGTATATTTTTCTAGCCATTTATTAAAAGGAGACGAGTGTAGATATACTACACTCGAAAAGTTGGCCTATGCATTAGTGTTAACTGCTCGGAGGTTGCGTCCATATTTTTTAGTACATGCAATTATTGTATTGACCAACAGTACTCTCGGGTGGGTGTTGCTTAACCCAGAGGCATCTAGTCGGTTGATCAAATGGACGATCGAACTTAGTGAGTATGACATACAATACCAACCTCGCTCAACCATCATAGCACAAGCACTAGCAGATTTCATTATAGAAGTTCAAGGTCCTGAAGAAGAGTGTACTTGGAAAGTTTATGTGGATGGATCTTCAACCAGACAAGGTAGTGGAATTGGTATTCTCCTTATATCTCCAAGGGAAGATAAGCTTCAACTTTCTGTCAGGCTGAATTATAGGGCCACTAATAATGAAGCGGAATATGAAGCATTAATAGCAGGGTTACAGGCCGCTCGGCATATGGGAGCATCCCGGGTTTATATTTATTCTGACTCTCAGTTAGCAGCCCAACAATTATCAGGTAACTTCGAAATCAATAATGATAGACTCAGGTTATATGCTGAGGCATTTGATAAATTGAAGGCTCAGTTTCAAGAAGTAAATATAAAAAAAATTCCTCGATCTGAGAATCAGGTAGCGGATGAATTAGTTAAATTGGCCTCTGCTATAACACCATGGAACTTAGATCGACCAGTTGAGCAGTCATTATTAGTATCTTGTATTGAGAGACAGGCTGAAATAGAGATACAAGGTGATTGGAGAGCACAAATCATATTATATTTGCAGCAGGGCATTCTTCCGATTGATGTAGAACAAGCAAGAATATTTAAGAAGAGAGTTTCCCAAACACTATGATAGGGGAACAGTTATATAAAAAGGATTTCTCTAGACCTTTGCTTAAATGTATTGGAACAGAAGATATACAATTTATCTTGCAAGAGGTTCATCAGGGCTCATGTGGCAGTCATATAGGAGGAAGATTCTTAGCTCACAGAATTTTATTAGCAGGATATTTCTGGCCTACTTTACATGAAGATGCTGCCAAATTTGTAAGAACTTGCATTTCTTGTCAGAAACATCAGAATATTCCACATCATCCTACACAATTATTAAGAACCTCTATAGTTTCCTGCCCCTTTGATTAATGGGGCATGGATATAGTTGGTCCATTTCCTATGGCAACTGCACAGAGAAGATTTTTATTAGTAGCAATAGACTATTTATCTAAATGGGTAGAAGCAGAACCACTTGCTCGGATTACTGAAGATGCGGTTATTAAATTCTTGTGGAAAAATATTGTTTGCAGATTTAGTATTCCCCATAAATTAGTCTCTGATAATGGAAGGTAATTTCAAAGAGACAGAATTTTAGATTAGTGTAAAAGCTACGGAATTACTCAAGCATTCACCTCTGTGGCGTATCCATAGAGTAACGGTCAAGCAGAAGTAACCAATAGAGAGATTATAAGAGGTCTAAAAACCAAATTGGATCATGTCGGAGGTAGCTGGGTAGATGAATTGCCCAGTGTTCTTTGGGTATATCATACTACACCCCGAGAAGCTACAGGGATTACTCCCTTCCAACTAGTTTATGGAGGAGAAGCTGTAATTCCTATCGAGGTGGGAGTAGAATCCGACAGAAGACAACTATATGACGATGACAATGCAGGTAGATGACTTATGGAGCTAGATCTAATAGAAGAAATTTGAGACAAAGCTACAACTCGTCTTATATCATACCGACAACAAATGAGACAAAATTATAATAGGAGAGTCATCCCGAGATTCTTTCAAGTGGGAGATCTAGTATGGAAGTGTACCAAGCTCGCTGGGGAGGTTAACAAATTAGCACCACAATGGGAAGGACCCTACAAGGTGGTAGAAAAACTGGCCTTATACTCATATTATCTCCAAGACACAGAAAGAAGAATTCTCGAGCGGCCATGAAGTGCAAATCATTTACAGCCCTACCGAACTTAACAAAATTATATCGCCTAAGAAATATAGATATCCCTGAACGAGCGGACTAATGCCTCCTCAGTATATTCCAATCACCCAATCGCGTGAAACTTATCACGTCCAAAAGAACAAATCAAGTTTACTTTAAGCAATTTCCCTCCGTTCGGCCCTGCGAACAGATAACAAGTATGCTTATAATTTATGTACTTCATTTAATTTGGTAAATACAATGCAGGCCAAGTATCACCCAAAAATTAGATACGGTTTAAACAACATGGTAATTACCGGGCAAACATTTTTATTCTGCTCAAGCGGCCGTCAATTGGGAGCTTTAAGGAGCGACCGATCAGGTTTCCTTAAGGAATCTCGAAGACGTTAAACCATCACAAGGTTAGTGAAAACATTTTTAGTTCCACTCAAATCATAGCCGATCAGGAAATCTCTTGAAGAAACCCGGACGGGCTTTCTTGAGAGGAACCGGAGACTTTAAATCAGTATAAACATAGTGGATTAGGAAATCTCCTGAAGTAACCCGGACGGGTCTTCTTGAGAGGAACCGGAGACTTTAAACTAGCATAAACATAGTCGATCGGGAAATCTCCTAAAGTAACTCGGACGGGTCTTCTTGAGAGGAACCAGAGACTTTAAACTAGCATAAACATAGTTGATCGGGAAATCTCCTGAAGTAACCCGGACGGGTTTTCTTGAGAGGAATCGGAGACTTTAAACTAGCATAAACACAGTCGATAAGGAAATCTCTTGAAGAAACCCGGACGGGCCTTCTTGAGAGGAAGCGGAGACTTTAAACTAGCATAAACACAGTCAATCAGGAAATCTCTTGAAGAAACCTAGACGGGCCTTCTTGAGGGGAACTGAAGACTTTAAACCAACATAAACATAGTTGATCGGGAAATCTCTTGAAGTAACCCAGACGGGCCTTCCTTGGAGGAGCCGGAGACTTTAAACTATCATTAGAAAAGTCATGCAGGATTGAGTACCTAATTAAAATATGATAGAGCACAAGACTCTATTGACTCAAATTAATCGGGATTATACGCCCGACCGAAAACTCAATGGTTGATGAAATTCTTCATATTAAATCGATCGGGATTACACGCTCGATAGAAAACTCAAAGGTTGATGAAATTCTTTATATTAAATCGATCGAGATTACACGCTCGACCGAAAACTCAAAGGTTGATGAAATTCTTCATATTAAATCGATCGGGATTACACGCTCGACCGAAAACTCAAAGGTTGAAGAAATTCTTCATATTAAATTGTTCGGGATTATACATCTGGCCTAGACTCAAAGTCATATGGATTTCTTTATAAAGATCACTCGGTATTACACTCCTAACCAGGATTCAAAGTTCAGAGGGAATTCTTTATATATATAATCCTTTAAAATTGCATTCCCCATCAGAAGTCACATTTATATAAAGTTTTCTATTTAAAATCGCTCGGGATTGTATGCCCGACCAAGAACTTATAAATCCTATGAAGTTCTTCATATAAAGTTGCTCGGGATTACACGTCCCTCGGAAGCATTGAGGTCTTTGAAATTCTTTATATACAGTCATGCCTGAATAAAGATCAAGGAGTTTATGGAAAGCCTTATTGTTCAAAGCCATATGATTAATTAAGATATCACAACAAGAAAAGCTTTTGAGCAAGATAGTACTTATTCTCCGGAAGTAGCAGCCAAATAATAAAGGTCGAACAAACAGGTAAGTACAAATTTTTACAAAAATTGCAAGCATTTGATTACAAGTCTTTTACAAATACACAATCATGTTCACTTATGTACTCGAAGTATATCATCAGTTAAATAAAAAACAAATAATTTTTGCATATACTCAATAGGCAAAGCTTGATCGAGCACATAATATTGCCCAAGCTATGTAACTCAACTAAATATAAACTCATGTCTAGTCAGTCGGCTGACACCTCCTTCGACTAGACTTGAAGGGAAGGCTAGTGATATGAGTTAGGTTTAGTAGGTCCCCGGTGAAAAGGGGAAAGGAGATAGCAGAATTAAGTAGACATAAATATCGGCTGGGATAGTATACCTAAGGAAAGTAGGTCAATATCGATTGGGGAAATATGCTTAAAGAAAATAGGCCAATATCGGTCAGGCTAATATGCTTAAAGAAAGATAGGCCAATATCGGTCGGGATAATATGCTTAAAGAAAGATGGACCAAATATCGGCCGGGCTAATATGCTTAAAGAAAGATAGGCCAATATCAGCCGGGATAATATGCTTAAAGAAAGATAGACCAATATCGGCCAGGATAATATGCTTAAAGAAAGATAGGCCAATATCGGCGGGATAATATGCTTAAAGAAAGATAGGCCAATATCGACCGGGATAATATGCTTAAAGAAAGATGGGCCAAATATCGGTCGGGTTTACACGTTTAAGATAGATAAACCAAGATTGTTTAGATTAGTACATCTAGATGTATATTAGCATTGGGCGGGCTTATATGATCGCCTGGGTGTGAAAAGATACAAGGCCTTACAAGATCTATAGTATATTATTGAACGATTAGGACATATGTTGAACAATAGTAGTAACTCGCCCAGATATAATTTAGGTTCAATTCCGTCCGATACAAATCATAGTATAAGATCGGACTGTCTATAGCATAATAAAAACAGGGTAAGCAGGTAGGGACGATAAATATATCTCCATATAGCTTATAAGACAGGGCGAGAACAAATATTTCAAGAATATTCATAAATAGCTTAATGAAGATATCTGTAGTATGTGATTGTATAGCAGGTTTGCTAATTTGGCCGGAAGAATGCTTCTAGACTCTTCTACAGGCACTAGGTGACAAAGAAGGTACATCTGGGGTACAAAAAAGATTCCTTAAAAGTTATTTTCTGCAAGTACATGGTTTACGTCATCTCATAACAAACTCTAACAAACCAGGGTCCACTTCATGACTACGGAGGTTAAATGAAGTGATATAAAAAGGGGAATCCTCTCCGTTGGCCAAGTATTCTTACGCTCACCACACTCACAACTATCCATTACAAACCCTAATTTCAATCACTGTTCATCTTCTTTTCTTCCTTCCACACTAAGAGAGATCACTGCCTTGAGCGTCGGAGGGCCTAGTTAGGGATTCCCACCCCGGTCTTAGGTCACTGACAATAGTATTAGTTGGTCTCTTATGCGTAGGAAGCCGGGGAAGCTCCAGATCTTGGTGTTTTTCAGTAGATCCCTCCTTTTGTCCTTGGGTCTTCATATAAGAAGGGTGTTCGGTGACTTTATTCCTCCGGATCCGCTTTGGTTTTCTCGGATCGGGAGTTCTCAGGTGTTCGTCTTCATCAACAGTAAGTTTTCTCCCCAGCTTTCCATTTTGTCAAGCTTCTCATACAGGATCACCACTAAAGAGTTATTATTACACTACCGCACCAATCCCATATTACAATATGGGCTCCTTCTTATCATGAGTGCGTTAGTCTCCCTGTGTTTAAGATATTGAATGCTCACTAATTAAATGAGTTACTAACAACTTACTTAATTAATATCTAACTCCAAGAGTAGTACCACTCAACCTTATTATCATGTCGGACTAAGTCCACCTACAGGGTTTACATGAAAATCCTTATGAGCACCTCAAGGGGACATCACCAACCTAGATTACTAGGACAAAGTTTCATTCTATAATCAACAACACACCATATAAATAATATCACTTCCCAACTTATCGGACCTATTGATTTAACGAACTAAATCTCACCTTTGATAAATTAAAGAAATAAATATTAAGTATACGTGCTTGTTATTATATCATGATTAAGAGTACGCACTTCCATAATAACAGAGGTTTTGTTCTTTTATATAGTCAGTATAAAAAGAAACTACCTCAAATGATCTTGCTCAATACACTCATAGTGTACTAGTGTAATTTTATAGTCAAGATAAACTAATACCAAATTACACTACAACCACTCCAATGGTTTGTTCCATTCCATCTTGGTTGTGAGGTACTATTTATAATTTATAAGGAACTGATAACATAATCTTCTATGTGACACCACACACCATGTTATCTGCAATATAAATTAAATGGGCAACTACACTTAACATAAATGTAGACATTTGACCAATGTGATTCTTATTTCAAAATAAATGTTTATACAAAAATCTAGACTTTTAGTATACACTCTAACAATCTCCCACTTATACTAAAAGACTATGTTGTCATAAACGCTGTCATACATCTGATTCTCATCCCATCAACATGCCAATCAAAAGCTTTCGCTGGAAGGGCCTTAGTGAAAGGATCTGCCAGGTTATCTTCTGATGCAATCTTGGCAATAACAACTTCTCCTCGCATTACGATGTCTCGTATCAGGTGATACTTGTGCTCAATGTGTTTACTCACCTTATGGGCTCGTGGTTCCTTTGAGTTTGCTACTGCATCGCTATTATCATAATAAATTGTGATGATTTTGGGCAAACCAATAATCACATCTAAGTCCATCAAAAAGTTCCTGAGCCATACAACTTCTTTGGCTGCCTCAGAGGCTGCCACATACTCAGCTTCCATGGTTGAATCTGAAACGCATTTCTGCGTAACACTCCTCCATACTATGGCTCCACCTCCTAAAGTAAACACATAACCTGAGGTAGACTTACTATTGTCTCTATCTGATTGGAAGTCAGAATCTGTGTAACTCACAGGGAACAAATCATCTGCTTGGTAAACTAGCATATAATCTCTAGTCCTTCTCAGGTACTTTAATATATGCTTTACGGCAATCCAATGTCTCTATCCTGGATTACTTTGATATCTACTAACCATGCACACAGCAAAATAGATATCTGGTCTCGTGTATAACATTCCATTCATTAGGCTTCCTACAGCTGAAGCATAAGAAACTGCCTTCATTTACTCTATATCTTTTGATGTCTTAGGAGACATCTCTTTAGATAAAGATACTCCATGCCGAAAAAGTAGAAAACCTTTCTTGGAGTTTTGCATGCTAAAACGAGCTAGGATAGTATCAATATATGAAGCTTGGGATAAGCACAATATTCTTTTCTTGCGATCTCTTATTACTTTGATCCCTAGAATATGTCCACATTCTCCCAAGTTCTTCATATAGAATTGCTTGGACAACTATACCCTTACTTCTGACAACACTTTGACATTGTTGCCAACTATCAAAATGTCATCTACGTATAGTACAAGAAATATCACCACGTTTTCATCACACTTCTTGTATACACAAGACTCATCTGGACACTGAATAAATCCATAAGACTGGATTACTTCATTAAAACGGATGTTCCAAGATCTTGAAGCTTGCTTCAGCCCATAAATAGACTGATTGAGCTTACATATAAGATACTTTTTGCCCTTTGCAATAAACCCCTCTGGTTGTTTCATATGGATATTTTCTTCAAGACTTCCGTTAAGGAAAACTATC
The DNA here is from genome assembly GCF_018446385.1 of Zingiber officinale. Classification (NCBI taxonomy): domain Eukaryota; kingdom Viridiplantae; phylum Streptophyta; class Magnoliopsida; order Zingiberales; family Zingiberaceae; genus Zingiber; species Zingiber officinale. Next base: position 110,487,525 of record NC_055993.1, on the reverse strand, counting down.
TTGACATCCATTTGCCAAACCTCATAATCCATATGAGCAGCAATAGATAAGAGTATCCAGATAGACTTAAGCATAGCTACTGGTAAAAAAGTTTCCTCATAATTGATTCCCTCTTTCTGAGTATACCCCTTCGCAACAAGTCTTGCTTTGAAGGTTTCTACCTTCCCGTCTATCCCTCTTTTTCTTTTGTAGATCCATTTATATCCAATAGCTTTTACACCATTTGATGGTTCTACTAGCTCCCAGACTTTATTAGAATACATAGATTCTATTTCTGAATTCATTGCTCTTTGCCAAGATGCTCCATCTTTATCTTGGAGTGCTTCGTCATATGTTCAGGGATCAGGTTCATGTTTACCTAGGAACAAGTCCGAAGACTCTCCAAAAAATATGAATATTTCAGGTTGCCTAACAACCCTTCCACTGCGACGAGGTACTATCTGTAGTTGTGTATCATTTGTGATACGTGTTGCAGTTTCTTGTGATATTTCATCTTGCACTGTTGGTACTAAAGTAGATGTGTTCTCTCTCATTTCTTCTAGAACAACTTCACTCATGGGCTTGTGGTTCATTACATAGTTATCTTCTAAAAATCAGGCATTAGTGCTAACAATGACGTTATGATCTTTAGGACTATAAAACAAACCATCTTTCGTTCCTTTAGGATAACCTATAAACAGGTGAACTTCTGTACGAGATTCCAACTTATCAGCATCTCCCTTCAGCACACGTATTGGACTACCCCAAATTCGAACATGACTCAAACTAGGCTTACGCCCATTCCATAATTCCGTAGGAGTAGAGGGTACTGATTTAGAAGGTACCAAGTTCAGAATGTACACTGTCGTTTCTAAAGCATATCCCCAGAACGATTTTGGTAATTCTGAATAACTCATCATCGATCTAACAATTTCCATAAGAGTCCTATTCCTTCGTTCTGCCACACCATTCTGTTGGGGTGTACCAGGTGAAGATAATTGGGATTGAATCCCAACCTCTGATAAGTAATTCCTAAACTCTCCTGAGAGGTACTCGCCACCACGATCAGACCGTAGTGTCTTGATACTTTTACCATGACGTTTCTCCACATCAGCCTTGTACTCTTTGAACTTATCAAAGCACTCAGACTTGCGGCACATCAAGTAAATGTACCCATATCTCGAATAGTCATCTATAAAAGAGACAAAATATTCGAAATCACCTCTCGCCTGAATAGTCATAGGTCCACACAAATCAGAATGAACCAATTCCAACACATATTTTTCTCTATACCCCTTGGCCTTAAAAGGCCTTGGTCATTTTACCTTCCAAGCAAGATTCGCAGGTTAGAAAGTTTTCCAACACTAATGAACCCAAGAGTTCATCGGCTATTAGCCTTTGAATCCTACTCAAGTTAATATGACCAAGTCTTAGATGCCAAATATATGTTTGGTTCATTTTCGAAGGTTCTTTTCTCTTATTAGAATTAGAGGATGTGTTATTAATTTATATTTGTTGCTTTGTGGGAGTTATTGGATTTAGAGTATACAAATTGCCAACTAATGTACCAGAACAGATAACTACCCTATTTTTCTTGACAACCACTTTGTCATCAAAAGAAACAGTATATCCATCCAAAAATAGTTTAGAAACTAAAATTAAATTCTTTCTAAAACTTGGTATATAAAGACAATTTCAAAATCAAAGTTCTATTCCTATCAAATGATAAGTAAACATCTCCCACTGCAACATCTACCACTTTCGTAGCATTGCCCATGTAGACAGTTATCTCTCCTTCATATAGTTGTCGGGTTTCCTGTAACCCCTATAATGTATTGTAGACATTATCAGTGGCTCCTGTATCTACACACTAGGTACTGGTAGATAACACCGCTAAACATGTTTCAACTACTAGAGAATAAGATATACCTTTATTGTTCTCTTTCCTACGAGGGCAGCCCGCCTTCCAATGTCCAGACTGCTTGCAAATAAAGCACTTGCCCTTCGGCTTCTTTACTCCTGCTTTTAGTCCAGTACCTAGAGATTGATTCACTTTCTTTGCCGAGCTAGCTTGTTTCTTCTTCTTCTTCTTGCCTTTCGACTTAGAAGTAGAAACATTTTCAATAAAGTGGATTTGAGAACTATGACGAAATAGCCCTTTTATAGCCTGAAGTTCTGTCAGTAGTTCTGCCAATGAATAAATCCTTTTATTCATATTGTAGTTCAGGCGGAACTGCTCAAAACTTTTGGATAGCGTTTGGAGAATAATATTGACCTGGGGTTCCCCATCGATTTCAGCTCCAAGGATTTGTATCTCGTTCAAGTAAGCCATCATTTTGAGGATATGATCTCTTACGGGTGTCCCCTCTAACATGGTGGCGGTCATTAAGTTTCTCATAGCCTCTTGCCTAGCATCCCGATTCTAGTGTCCGAAGAGTTCCTTGAGATTGTACATCATGTTATAGGCAGTAGGCATGGACTGATGCTGATGTTGCAGCACATTTGACATAGAAGCCAAAATGTAACACTGCGTCATCTCATCTACCTTTACCCATTTCTTATGATACTCAATCTCCTCTTCACTAGAATCACTATTAGGCTCATTAGGGTAGACCTCTAATAGTACAAACTTATAGCCTTCGGCAGTTAGAACAATGCCCAGGTTTCTTTTCCAATCTATATAATTGGGACCAGTAAATTTGTTCTCTTTCAGAATAATAGCAAGTGGGTTGAAAGTCATCCTAAGAATAACAAAATAAGTTTTGGTCAAAACTTAAGAATTTAGAATAATATTGATTCCTCAAACAATATCATTTAAATTCACCAACACCTTAAAACACCGTGAATTTTGTATGTCATGATAGTGTGGACGTATACAAATTCAAACATTTGTAAGAGGAGGTTTTACCCATTGATTTTATTCTTGTCAATCTAACTTTATGACAAATAAAAATAATAGTTGGTATTCCTTCAGTCACACAAATAATAGCAGTGACTCTGATGGGGAGGATACTATTAAATGCGCCTAAGTGCATACCATTACTTGATACTTAGTCTATTAAATAGGATTGTGCCCCTTCAGATGGAGAAGATCACACGCTCCTAAATAATTTCCTATAATCATCCATAAAGGAAGTTTGATCTAGTGATCCGTAAACAAACTCATCCGATGTGGAGGAAGGCACTCAGAGCTAACGCGTAGGTTTGTTTGCATCACTTACAAACCAGTAATGGAGATCGTGGAATTTATTTATAAATTCCTCTCCCACTTAGTTATTTAAGATGAGGATTTTAACATGCACACACACATCACAGCAAATAAAAGAAATAAATATAGAAAAATAATTTTCCAACTATTATGGCCTCTTCCATCACTGTCCTCCATGTGCTGCCAGCCCTAGCAGTCGTCAAAACTAGCGGCCAGTCCTAGGGCTCATGTCATCACGCCCATTGAGCTTCCTTTTTTGCTGCTCCTCTGGTCCTCAAATAGCACCACGCCTCGCAAGGATATGATCCACGACAAAAATAAAATTTTACATATATCGATCCTATATTCCATAAAGGAATGTATATAAAGTCTAGATCGAACAAAATGTAAAATCCTAAAACTAATACAGCTCCTGCTGTATTTAATAAATACAATCATGCAGACACATAAAATGCCCTCGACATGTCCGAGGGTTCAATTATACACAATCACAATAGGCCATAATAGTTGGAGCTTGCAACCACAGAGTTAATCTATTTGCACTTCCTACTATTATCCTGCCTAAAATATGTATGACATGTGCAAAATTAAACTAAAAACCAAACACACAGAGGTAAAACCTAGCTCTGATATCAATTGTTGGCTGCTACTCGGAATACCGTTCTAGTTCCCCTGTACAAAAATTTTGTACAAGCATAGAACTATCCTAGCTACCCATGTACTCTACTGAAGTTAAATTTGGATTGCAAACGATGCTTAACATTATTAATCCAAATTGTCCTTCAAAAGTTAAACTTGGATTGGAAATGATACTTAATATTTTTACTCCAAGTTTAACTGATGTGATCTTCCTAAGTTAAACCATATTACAGAAATCAATCAAATATATATTTCAAAGATCAACTTCCAGGTTAAACATGGCGAGGCACTAGGCCTTCTTGGGTATGGGATCATCCACCACTTCCTAAACAAAACCTTTCAAAGAAATCAGATATTTAACTTCTTACAGTAAACTAGGTTTAACTACAGAGACCTCAATAGAAACACAATATCGAAAAATAAAATCGATAACAAAATGATAACCTAAAACAGATAACCTCTTGTGTTTGGTTTTTCAAGATCTATACAAAAGATGAACTAATTATGATGCGGAAACTAATAACTAGTTATACATTTTGTAGCTTATAGACCTCTTGATCTTCTGCTGTATTCCTCTCCTTCTCTTGGACGTCGTGTGGGTGATGATCTTCCAAGATGAAATCCACCCAAGCTTCTTCCTTTGCTTCCAATATTCGGCCACCAACTAACCTCCAAGGGATTCTAGACAAGAGAGCTTCCTTCTCTCCTTCTTTTCCTTCAAGCAACCGACCACCAAGAGAAAACAATGCTTGATGCCACCGACCTCCAAGAGAGAAAATAAAAGGAGAATAGAAAAGGATAAGGGTCGACCACCAAAGGATTGGAAGAGAGGAATAGAAGATGTGTTTTTTCATGAGGCACCCCCTCCATCTCTTTTATAATCCTTGGTCTTGGCAAAAAAGAAAAGTTTTAAACATAATTAAAATTTCCTTATTTTCCTTGCCAATGACTAAAAAGGAAAGTTTTAAAATAAAAAAAAATTAAAACTTCCTTTTAATGCTTGTCATGGTCGGCGCTACACATGTGCTCCAAACAAGAAAAATTTTAAACATAAAATTAAAACTTCCTTATTTATTTTCGGTAAGAAATTTTTTTTAAAAAAATTCTCTTTTAAATCCCTTATTGGTTATAAAAGGAATTTTTTTAAAATTAAAATATCTCTTTTAAAAACATGTGGATGGTTACAAAAAAAGAAAATTTTATCAAAAATTAAAATCTTTCTTTTAACTACAAATAAGGAAAGATATCAAACCTGTCTCTTAATCCTTTGTAGAAAGCTATAAAAGGAAAGATTTTAAAATTTAAAACTCTCTTTTAAAACCATGGCTTCCACAAAAGAAAAGATTTTAAAATTTAAAATACCCTTTTATATTTTATGTGGCCGGCCACCTAGCTTGGCCTCCAAGCTTGGCCGACCACAACTTGGCTCCATCCTTTGGCTTGGTCGACCCTAGCTTGGGCTCCAAGCTTGGCTTGGCCAGCCACAACAAGATGGGTAAGAAGCTTGGCTTTAAGTGGACATAAGGCTTTATAAATAAGAGGCTACAATAGGGATCGAGAGGAGGAATTGGTTTTGGTCTCCCGATGAGCTTGAGCTTCCCGTGTTCGCCCCGAACACCCAATTCAAGTTCATCAATAATAACTCATACCACTAAAGAGTTATTATTGCACTACTGCACCAATCCCATATTACAACATGAGCTCCTTCTTATCATGAGTGCGTTAGTCTCCCTGTGGTTAAGATATTGAATGCCTACTAATTAAATGAGTTACTGACAACTTATTTAATTAATATCTAGCTCCAAGAGTAGTACCACTCAACCTTATTGTCATGTCGGACTAAGTCCACCTGCATAGTTTACATGACAATGCTTATGAGCTCCTCAAGGGGACATCACCAACCTAGATTACTAGGACACGATTTCATTCTATAATCAACAACACACCATATAAATAATATTACTTCCCAACTTATCAGGTCTATCGATTTAACGAACTAAATCTCACCCTTTGATAAATTAAAGAAATAAATATTAAGTATACATGTTTGTTATTATATCATGATTAAGAGTACGTACTTCCATAATAATAGAGGTTTTGTTCTTTTATATAGTCAGTATAAAAAGAAACTACCTCAAATGGTCTTGCTCAATACACTCATAGTGTACTAGTGTAATTTTATAGTCAAGATAAACTAATACCAAATTACACTACAACCACTCCAATGGTGTGTTCCATTCCATCTTGGTTGTGAGCTACTATTTATAATTTATAAGGAACTGATAACATAATCTTCTGTGTGACACCACACACCATGTTATCTACAATATAAATTAAATGGACAACTACACTTAACATAAATATAAACATTTGACCAATATGATTCTTATTTTAAAATAAATGTTTATACAAAAAGCTAGACTTTTAGTATAGACTCTAACACGTATATCTTAAAATTACCTTCCTTGATAGCTTTTATGAACAACAACTACAAGTATAAAATTCATCAATATGTGCAAGTGAGGTAGAGGAAAAGTTAGAGATAGAATTTTCATTTTGGTTTTAAATCTCTATAAGTTAGAGACTAAATTATTTTTTATGTTGGTGTATTATATAATATCTAATTTATATTATAACTACTTTATAGGTGAAGGGTTATAGAATATCAAATGTGTAAGATGAAAGAATAATGAATATTGCAGCAAAACTTCTCCGTAATATAAGAGTCTACTCTGGTTACTATGTTAATGGACTCAATGTAAAATACCAAAAAAATGGCAAATCATGATAAGGGAATTTTTCGAAATTTTTAGAAATTTTTCGGAGCTCGTATGGGCGAGTTTACAGGGATAGAAACGGAGCCGGGGAAAAGCCTGTTTAGGCTACCCCATTTAAGCGAGGAAAAGTTGGATTTATTTATTTTCTTTTTCTATTTTATTTTCCTTATTTTTTCTTTTCCCCCCGCTGTTTCCTTCCCTCGACGCCGAACCCGTGCTGACTTCTCCCCCTCCGTGCGCCCGACGCGATTTCTCTGTGCCCTAACCGGCGCCCACGGCGATTTTCCTCTTCTCCTCCCGCGTGCATAAATTTGAGACGAGAGAGCCGGCTGTTCTCTTCTTCCCTTTCCCTGTGCCCTAGCCGCGAGCCACCGAGACCTTCTTCTTCCTCTTTCCACAAGTGCCGGCGACGAATCTGCCATCGCCGATCCACTGTCACCCTTGTGTGCCGACGCCGCCGCCAACTTTTGACCCGAGCAGCATCGCCACACCCTTGCCCCAGTGCCGAGCCGTCCAATTCCGTGCCTTATTTTGGGTTCACAGTCGGCCGACTCTCCTTCTCCACGCCGAGCCCCGATCTCCTCTGTGCTGAGCCCTCGCGACTTCACCGCAAGTCGACGCCATTGCTGAGCTTGTGTCTCGATTTCCCTTCTACTTCACTCTCCTCTGCTGACACAAGCCACTTGTGGAGCGATCTCGACGTCGTAGCTGCGCTGGCACAATTTCTCCATCGACCGTGCCCTAGATCCCTTCAATTGACCGCCAACAATTGCTATCTGTGCCCTAATCCGATCCAGTGAGGTGGTTGGTCTTGGCCGAGACCAACAGTGCGAGAAGCCGACTACGACTGAAAGATAGCTTGGTTCTGTACCCCTTGCGCGGCTGAGCTGTTAGCCTGAGATCCATTGCCCTTCAAGTTTGGAGAAGAGGATAACCATCGATGATACTCTCCTCGTCAGTTCTGAAGTGGAGGGTTCTTTCTTCCTTGCAATCGCATCTGGATCTCTTCACCAAGTAATGTTGGATCAGATTAAGGTAAGGTCTGTTTAGTACTTAAATAATAGAGGATTTGTTCTGTTGCTATATTAGATTGATTCGTGAAAGGAATTGAATCTTTGCTAGGGTTGATTTCAACAGAACAATGTTTGGTTGAGAGATAGGCATCTGATCGCTGTTCGCACATTAGGGTAAGTGTGTTTCTTCTGATCTGTTTTGTTAGGAATGGAACCCTAAGCTTTGGATTAGGGATAGTTAATTGTGATTAACTATTTAATTAGGGTTCTTGAAGGAAAATAGTTTTGGTTTAACTATTTGAGTTATAATTAAACTTAGCTAAATTGTACAATTTATTACAGGACATTGATACGAGACGAGTATCTCGATTACCGGATTGGACCTTTCTTTTGGAGGCGGGTACTTCTGACTTTATGTCGTTTGATATACATAGTAGTGAATTTAACAAATTGCATTAATTATGTTCCTCATTCTGTTTCGGTTAATCACTACCCAATACTTGTTACATGCTTGATTGATTGCTTGGTTTGCATCTCATGTATTCCTTACCTGCTTATACATGCTTGTAAGGGTAGTGATATACCATGCTTCACCATGTTCAGGACCTAGGTTGTATACCTTATCTGATCTGTGTACCGTTGTTTGATTCATTGGCTTATGGTGCACCTTATGTTTGGTTATGGATTAGCTCAGGATATTTTGTGGTTGTTGACATGCACCATTCGCATGATTGCATGCTGTGCGATAGTCCACTCCATTATTGTTGAGCACATCGCCAGTTACATGGATCTGCACACACCACCACTCATGGGTTAGTGGTCGATTCAGGCAGTGTGTGTTGCAGCAGGGACTTTGTTTGGCTCTGTTGGTCCGCTCATGGGTAGTGTGATGCAACGTGTTAGCCGACAGGGATTCCTCCCCGTCATCGTGTACCGGGAGTTGAGAGCATTGCGCTCCCCCATTTATGATTTGGGGTAGGAGGATAGGTGTACTCCGACAGTATCCCGTCCACTCGGTCACTGATCAAGAGCAGTGACGACAGAGTGGACGGTTGTCACAGCCCTACCCACTCTGTCTCACTATTGTGTGTGAGATGGTTGACTGGCGTCAGGGGTGACCAGGACGCATCATTGGCAACATACGCATTGATGCATTTATTTCTTGTGATTGTGTTTGCTGCATTTATTTGCTGCATATTGGTTGGATGTCATGTTTGACATGCATACAAGATTTCTATATCACTCGGACTGTTTGTCCTTATACCCAGGTCCTGGTTAGTACAGTTTCTCTCTTGTTTACTTCAGTTGCATTTTTATCTTTCTTATATCAGGAGACTGTACGCATGATTAGTGCTAGGTGTTATTTCCCTACTTTGTATATCAGTTATACCTGCTGAGTGTTGGACTCACCCCGCCTCCATTGTTGATATTTTCAGGTTGATGCTGTCAGGAGAGAGTTCCAGTTGCTGGTCCCCTGTAGACCACGAGGACTTATTGACCTTTTAGTTTTTCTTCTTATTTGACTATGTTTAGAATTGGTTTATTTTGATACTTGGATAATGTATGGATTGTATTTATCGATGGATTTTTTTATTCGATATGTTTACTACGTACCTGCCTGGACGGCAGAAGAGGTGAGTTTGTCGGATTTGTGTTTTATGAGTGTAGTGGAGTAGGAAAAATCTGATTTGAGCTTTATGGGTGTAGTGGAGTAGGGTTGTTTTCGAGTCATCTTATTACTGCTCTGTTTGTCTACTATTAAACTGCGTGGGTGATTGTTTATTTACTGTTATTATTCCAGCCGCATGTGGCTGAGGAATATGGATATGTAGAAAGTTTCAGATTGTCCATCGTACAGGGGAGATGTTGTCGAAATTTCTTCGGACAGGGACTCCTCCGGGGCGTGACACTCAAATTTCATATGGAACAATGTGATTCATACACACTTACCTACAATTCAAGAGTTTACGTAAAAGGATCAACCAACAACAATAATACTATATTTGATTACTATGAAAGACTTGACCAAATCATGGAGGTTGAATATCCTACTTTACCCATAAAAAGATGTGTGTTATTCAAATGTCCATGGTATGATCCGACTTCAAGAGCAAATACCAGAATATATTCAAACTAAAATTTAGTTAAGGTTAATACAATCAAAAGATTTAACAAATTTGAATCTTTCATTTTTGCAGTACAAGCTGGTCGAGCTTTCTATCTTAAATACCTGACGAAAAAAGAGCTAGTGAATAATTAGCAGTTTGTTGAATGGAATCTTGCTCAACCATAGAAATGTCAAACTCCATCATGGCCCAAAATCATGATTCATTTTAAAATGAGGAAGTGGAGATACATTCAGTTGATACACACAATTCAATCTACATTCTAATTACTTATAGAAATCAATGTTAGTTGTGAGAAAATAGATGATGGAGAGATGTTCAATACTGAGGAGATTGATGAACTAGAGTCTAGCGATGAAAACTTATAAACTATTATTGTTAATGATTCATATTTTTAAATCTCACTAATTCTGCCCTATAAGTCAATAATGTTAAGTTAAATTTATTTTTAGATATAAATCTCATTAATTCTACCTTATAAGTCATTATTGTTCTGATTTGATTATTATTTTGAATGTATATGTGTTATATTGTTGTTTTATAAATATAGTTATGTTGGATACTATAGTAGTGCACAACAACCAGATTTATTTGAAAATTATTGGGGATAGGTACTTATTAATCTTATTAGTAATTCAAATTCATCTAATTTTTTATATATTATTTCTAATAATGAAAGTTTTTTTCATTCAGTTTTATTCCTGATAGTCATCGTGTATCTACATACATCACAAATAAATTTAAAAAACAAGTGTACGCTTTTGGTTCTACATGGAGGTATGTAGACCAAGATCTGAAAGATTTTTATTACACATAATTTATTGTTAGTAATCTAAATATTATTGATATTATATATTATAATATCCTTTTGTACTAATTTTCTCAATATTATGCTGAAAAATATACCTGGGAGCCTAGACACGAGACAACATTTAAAGTTACATGGAATAATTATTATGTCAAATTATATAAGGACCTGTTATACAAATGGAGAAAGAAGGGAACAATATCATCCCATGTATCAGTTGAGATTTGGGATGTATGAAGGAACAGTTGGGCTACTAAAAAAATGGCGGCAAAATTCAACAACTACTCAAAACAATATAAATAAAAAGCTCATTGGCCCAAACATGGGATCCACAAAACATACTACCGGATCACAATCTATTGTAAAGCATACAATAGATTTGGTAAGTTTATTATAAAGTTTAAACTATAATTTTTAAATTATTAATGAAATTATTTTAATTTATAATAAAATTTATGTATGCAGGAAGATACATTACAGAGAACCTCCCACTTGTTGAAAAGTATTTACCAAGACACATCAAAAAAAGATGACACATTTATCGATCCTCGATCAAAGACTATAGATATAAGAATATAAACTTTATTAGTATTCACAATTAATAATGACTAGCTTTATTAATAGTATATTAGAAACTAATAATTTTTTTGTTTTACATAAGATGAAATGAGTAATCAAGTTGCACAGGCGTCTCAGCCTGCTATAGAGGGAGATGCATCTCAAACGCTATCGACTAATACTGAAAATGAGATTTATTATAATGTTGTCGGGGGAACGAAAAAGAACTTCCTCTACAATCTTGGCTCCCAAGCAAAAGTCGCTTATAAATGTGTGAGGGCTCCTAGGGGTCGTCGTCCTAGTTGTAGGATCGAGACGTGTTAGGGGAGGGGGGTGAATAGCACTCGTGGCTTTCTCACTTTTTGGAAAACACAAAGTAAACGTAGTGGAATAAAGAACAAGTAAAACAAACACCAAGTTGACACATTTGGTTTTACTTGGTTCGGAGCCTGTGACGGCTTGTACTCCAAGGTTCGCGATCGTTAATCGCTTACGTTAGGCAATCCACCATCAATTCATAAAGGTTTTATAGATATGCAAGTACACATATTAAAAACAATGAAAAAAAACTGTGTTGCCAACAATAAAAGAGTAACTAGAAGTTCATTGATTGTTAGAGCAGCAGTTGCACGTTGTCGAAGTGCTTTGGTGCAGCACATAGGAGCATAAGTAGTTCTGAATTCGGTGTTCTCGAAGTGCTAGTCGAGATCCCTTTTTATAGTCATCTCAAACCTGATTCAGATCCACTAATCTCAGGATCAGGTTTGACCCGACTCTGATCGGTCAACTAATCCTTTGGATCGGTCGATCGATCATGCCTAAATCGGGTCGGCTTCCCGTCCGATTTTGTTGCTCGGATAGAAGTCTTTGTTCGTTCGACTGATCCCGCCGTTCGGTCGACCTATCCCTCTAACCTCGCTGGCCTATCTAATTCGATCCACCCGACCTGACCACGTCGATGCCTATCCACAGATCGATCGGCTGAACCCCATGTTCGATCGATCGATCCTTCGGTCGAACCTAATCAGCTGGCTTGGAAATCTACTCTATTGGCTTGGAGGTTCAGCCGACCGATAAAGACCGAAACTTCAATGTGCAAAATGTTAGTTTCCTTACAAAATAGAGTCAAGAAAATAGCAAATAAAGCAATATGAAAGAATAACTTTTGACAACCTCCGGACTATTCAGTTCTTACTTTCAGATTTCCTCCGGAAACCCTAGATCGAACCGACGCCTATTGTTCCCTCAACGGGGAACACGTCCTCACCTACTCCTCTTAGGAGAAGTTACCTGTTGCCAGACCGGTCCTCCAGATTGATTGGACTTTTCCTCAGCGCCCAAAACTTCAGGTTTTCATGCTGGATGTCCGCTCCACGACCCTTCCAAAATTTCACCTGGTCTGCGACCACCAGGATTTTCACCTAGAGTCCCTGACTTTAGGATTTCGCCCAAAGTACTCGACCCACCAAGACTTTCCACCTAGGGTTATCACCCCCTAGGACTTAGGGTTACCTCCCCTAGGATTTTCCACCTACCTAGTATCCACTAGGACATTTACTTAAGAACACTTAGGACTTTTCTGCAAGCTCAATCACACTTGTTAGATAACAAGATAACTTAACTTTGAACCCTTTGTCATTATCAAAACACATATTCGATTGTCTGGTGCTTTCCGCACCAACACTAGTTCTTCATCATCTACTGAAGTGGAAGTCTTAAATAAATAAAATCAAGAATTAAAGGATCGGATAATGGCAATGGTGGCATCGATTGACGATTGGGTCCAAACTATAGTAGAGTGACATGTGCATGAATTCTTCAGTCACTTTCCATTAATGAGTCCTTTTGCTTTTCCAACATCGCATGCTTTTAACTCCCATGAGACTCAAGACCCAAACGCTATTAATTCAATCTGAGGTATGTTACCTTAGCTTTTTTGTTTATCACTTATAAATAAAAGTAAAATGATTTTGTTATTTTTTATATTATATCTCTAATTGTATTTTATCTTTTCAAGAATAATGTAGATAAAGGTTTATTCTATCACCATCAATAGATATCCAAACTCTTATTAAGGTATATAATTTTTTACATTTTTCTGTAAACTCTCATTTATAACTTATAATTAGTTTCTGTATTTTTTTATAAATAATTTTGAATTCTTGTTTATCTAGTTTAACTTTAGATTCATATATGAGTCTGATTATTTCAAAATATAAAATATAGTGAAATTTAAACCATATGCTTGCATTTTATAATAATTTATCGTGTTGTACTTGTTGCAGGATCGGATGATGAGATGCGACGATGATGGCTAGTGTATTGGTTTTTTATCATGATCATGTAAATTTGAACACCATATGTTTGGTTTTGTGATGGAAGTGTTTGGAATGTTTTTGAACCATGCACAATGATTTTCTAATATAATGAATGTTGAATGTATCATTATTTTGTAACTGTGTTGGTTTTGTTGATAGTTTCAACGCTCTGATACCATTATTGACAGTCGTAAAGTATGGAAAATACATTAATATAAAAATTGTAAAACTCATAGTGATCTCCCATAGTAGATCTTGATCTTTGCTTTTCGTATAAAACGAAAAACTCACAGTGATGCTCGGAGAAGAAGATAGGAGAAGATATCGAAGAATAACTTACCGTCAAAAGAACGATCACAAACAAATTAGAAAACTCTTCAAGATTCCACTAGCCAAATCCCTCTCTAATGGATGTTCTCCTCTTACAATCTTGTGCACACAGATGAACCTTGCACAAAGACCTTTCACGTATGGAACGAACCCTTTCTCTTTGCCTTTACACAAACCTCGCACATAGCAAGCCCTGCAAGCCCCCCTTTTCTTCTTTGGCTTGGACACATATATATTAGAGGAAGATGACTCTTCCTCTCCCTCTATTAATGGAGGAATTGAATGGGATGGAAGATAAAGGGGAAGGGGTGCCCTTTCATCTTCTTAACTCTAACATCTCCCACTCATCCAAGTCAATCTATAAAGGTCATCTAGTCACAAAGACCATGTAAGTCACATGGACTATATTATAATCAAGTCACAAAGACTAGAGCAAAACACTAGTTAGTCACAAAGACTAAATAAGAACATCCAATCATACTTTAGGGAAAATGGTTCGTGCAATAACAATCACACTGAGCAATTATTGCTAAGAAGATTGTTACATCTTACATAGCTGCTCTATAGAATGAATCAAAAACATTCTCATAATGGCACATAGCCTCTCTCCTAGTGGTACATATTCATTATCCAAGAAACATCCAATCTCCTAGTGGTACATATGTAACGCCCGAAAATTCTCAAAACTATTTTAGAATTATTCTAAGATTTTTCTGGAATTTTAGATATTTTTCCGGAATTTTCCGAGTATCGGAAGTAGCAAAAATAATTAGAACCGTAAAATAGCTTAGGCGGGAATCGAACCCGAGACCTATGGTTTACGGATAAGATTAGTAACCGGTGAACCCAGCAGGGCCGTGCTGAAAGAAAGGAGAACCAAATATATTTATATTAGAGTTGGGTTCATTAAACCACTTAATATAAATAATAAACTTAAGTTGGAGTTGGGTTATTTTTATTTTGGTTCGGCACCTTCCCCTCTCAAACCCTCACGCCGGCGCCCCTCTTCTTCTCCCCTTCCTCACGCACGGCACACCAAGCCCAAGGTCCATCGGTTCACCTTCCGGCGACGACTCCAACACGAAAGAGGTTCTTCTCCGCGAGAGGAACGCGAAGACGTGATCGGATCGTCGAGAGGATCATCTCCACCGGAACTCTAGCGAATAGAATCGTAAGAAATTACGATCAAGAGGTAAGAAACCCCTCACCTACAGTATAATAGATTTCGTTTGATTGCATACTGTTAGATTTAGCTATATGCAGGTTTTTCGGCACATAGGGTGTGTTTTAACCCTCCTCGAGGATTTAGGGATCTAGTTGAACACCTCTAGACGGGCTGGACACGTTGTTCTCCTTTAGTTGGAGATTCTAGACGTTGTCGGGTGCCTAGAGGTGATCTCCCTATTAGAGGAGAGAGTTGGAGCGCACCAAGTGTTCGGTAAAATGTTAGTGTAGCTAAATACCACCTCAGTTATGTTTAAAAGCTCAGTTAAATGCATTAGAGGCATTTAAACCAGCACATTAGTTTAGTTCAGTTTTATGGGACTACGGTCCAATGGGTGGGCTCCCACAGTCGCCTCTAGGTTCAGATAACCTAGAATCAGCATGTTATATCAGTTAGCTATAGATATCAGTATTTTATTTTCAGTGGCACTGTACTGGATTAGATATCCATTGGGTTGGACTCCCACAGTCGTCCCTAGGTTCAGATAGCCTAGACAACCCTGTTAAATTCGGGACTTGCAACCCCGGGTCTAGTAGGGATGCGCGCACAGCAAGTACAGTTGCCGGGCCCAACAGCATGTTTAGTATTTTCACTTATTATGTATTAGATTTCAAAACTTAAAATCAGTGATGCTAGTTGAGTTTGTTTCCAGTTAGTGTAGCCTATATTCAGTTCAGTGTTTATTTGGTTGCTTTGCCATGATTGTATGCTTCTATGCCATGCCATACTTAGTTTATTCAGTACAATCAGCATATGTTTTAAACAGCATGATTTCAAGGTATATTTGCATCGCCGCATGTTTTTGTGAGGTAGATGGTTTCTTACTAAGCTTTTGGCTTACAGATACTATTTTCCTTATACTGCAGATACAGGAAAAAGGAAAATGGACTAACAGAGGAAGCTGGAGGGCAATGCAAAGATGGTGTGTGTGGCAGGAACCGGAATCAAAGGTCCTTAGGGGACTTAGCAAGTTTAACCAATTAGAACTCTAGCAGTTTTTACTTTCATACACTTTCAATTGTTAAATGTGTTTAGTGACTTAAAATGCCATGAACCAGTGAACCTTGCTCTAGCTTAAGTCTAAAATTGTTATTACATGTTGTTAGAATAGTTATCATGCATGGGATAGTTGATAGGTGGAGTCTTGGCACAACCTGTGGTGAAATCGAGTTCGATTCGAATCGAACTCGATCGGTCTCCAAACCGATCGTGGCTCGGTTGTCCGGATCGGCCACCGACCGATCCGACAGACTGATAAGATGTTATCCTCAGATCGCGGATCGGCCACCACCGATCCGCAGGCTAACAGAGACATGGAGGTGAACTGATCGGTCTCACCGACCGATCGAGGTGCTCTGGATCGGTCGGTAGACCGATCCACCGCGCCAACGCAAAGAAAGACGGAGGCTCACTGATCGGTCAGTCCGACCGATCAGTGAGGTCCTGGATCGGTCAGCAGACCGATCCAGGTGCGTACAGAAGCGAAAGGAGAAGAGAAAGCTTGTGGATCGGTCCGCCGACCGATCCAGAGACTCCTACCGTGCCGGTATCAAGCTGGATCGATCCCGTGATCGATCCGACAGCCCAATCGATCTGTGGATCGATTGAAATGCCTGATTACAGCTAGCAGGTCATCCGGGAGGCATAGGTTGTCTCCCCTAGCAAGTGTACAACCCTTAGGTACACCCAGAGAATTAAGTTTTGATCAGTTTAGTAGAAAATTTTTAATTAGCCTAGCTTTCCGCACAGCATAGTTTAGCAATAACTGTGGCGATTCGCCTTACAGCCTAGTAGTAGAAGGCGGGTCGTTACAGAGTGGTATCAGAGCAGTGTTCCATACTTCCTACACACACATCAGCATTGTGCCTACAGCTTCCAAGTAAGAACACCTCTACTTTATTTATGCTTCTTGTTATTATTACAGTTCATGTTTATATGCCTACTTCCTTCTAGTATGAGATAGTTTTTGAACATGATATCAGTGATTATAGAACTGTGATAGTATTAGTTATACATATGTTCTCTATGTCTTTAGAAATGGCACGAGGACGCCCAGCTAGAAGGGCACTAGCTACTGAGCCCCAGCAAGAGGCAGGCAGTTCAGTGCCTCCTCCAGACCTTACAGCACTGGTGGCTCAGTTACAGCAGCAGCTCGCTGAACAGCAACAGGAGATATCCACCTTAAAGGCTAATCAGCAGAATACTCCCACAGTCACCCCGGAACCGAATCTGACGACTCCAGAAGTCTTAGAGGTTCCACCAGCTCAGCCTACAGCGCCAACACCGGCACCAGTACCAACACCAGCAGTCCCAGCAGTTGAGCCAAGAAAGGAAGCCTATCTGATACAGTGGCAGCGGGTCAAGCCAGAGAACTTCTCAGGCACTAGTGAACCATGGGATGCCCAAGCATGGTTCAAAACACTGGAAAGCACGATGGAGCTTCTGGACTGGCCAGAACACGAGAAGGTGAAGTGTGCCTCCTTCTGCCTGACAGGAGACGCACGCATGTGGTGGGAAAGAATCAGAACGAAGCGCCCAGTGAACCAGATGACATGGGCTGACTTTGAGAAGGAATTCTTTGAGGAGTTCTTTCATATGCGGGTTACAAACCGCCACTATGACGAGTTCACTGAGTTTCGTCAGGGCAACCTATCAGTTGAGGAAGCCGTGAAGAAATTCAACAGGTTGGCTCGTCTGTGCCCAGAGCTAGTCAGCACAGAAAAGGAACGGATCAGGTTGATGCTCAAGATGCTGAGGCCAGAGATAGCAGTGAACGTGGCGGGTGGCATACATAGGCCACAAACCACAGAGGAGTTAGTGAGCAGTGCCTTGACCACAGAACATTACTAGAACAGCATGAGGCAGCAGAAGCAAGTCTCCTCAGAGTCCAAGGGCCAAGGAAACTCTCACACTCAAAAACAGCAAGGCCACAGCTCTAACTAGAAAGGGAACTCCAACAGCAAGCGTAAATCAGGGAGTGACTCAAAAGGAGGGCCATCTAGCAAGCGACCCAGTTATCCAAAGTGTGCCACTTGTGGGAGATTCCACCCAGGGGTTTGTCGCAAGGGCACACGAGGATGCTTTGAATGTGGACAAGAAGGGCACATGGCCAAGCAGTGCCCGAACAAGACCGGTCTTCCTCAGCCACAGCAGATCCAGTATGCAGGCCAGCCAGCTCAGTTACATCAGATGCAGGCCGCTCTAGAAGGTCCACTCATCAGCCAGGGCCGATTAGAAGCCCCTCCAGCTATGGCGAATGCGAGGATCTACTCACTCACCAGAGAGGACGTAGCAAATACCTCGACAGTCGTCACAGGTCAGATTAACATCTTTCAGTATAGTGCTACTGTTCTATTTGATACTGGGGCAACCCATTCATATATAGCCAGGGTGTTCTCCGAGAAATTAGAAATACCCCCAGAGATACTCAGTGGTCAGTTTCTGACGGCACTACCTTCAGGAGAGGTCATGGCATCCACGCACTGGTTCAGAGCAGTGCCAGTCATTATAGCAGATCGGGAACTCTTTTGTGATCTGATCCTGCTAGAAATGGCTGACTACGACGTCATCCTTGGGATGGACTTTATGATCAAATATGGTGCTTCCATAGAGTGCCGTAAATAGAAAGTCGTATTCCAACCCGAAGCAGAAGCACAGTTCGAGTACATCGGAGAACCAAAGAGAAAAGCCAGAAAATTTCTCTCAGCTATGAAGGCACAGAAGTTGATGGATTCGGGATGTACGGGGTACCTAGCACATGTAGTCAATACCAGCCAGGACAGGGACCAACAGCTAGCAGAGGTCCGAGTTGTATGTGACTACCCAGCAGTCTTCCCTGAAGAGTTACCAGGCCTAGCACCAGTCAGGGAGATTGAATTTGAGATAGAGATCTTCCCCGGCACCAATCCTATTTCCAAAGCGCCCTACCGCATGGCTCCAGCAGAACTGAAGGAACTTCATGAGCAGCTACAGGAGCTACTTGACAAGGGCTTCATACGCCCTAGTCACTCACCCTGGGGAGCGCCTGTACTGTTCGTGAAGAAGAAGGATGGAAGCATGCGGCTATGTATAGACTACAGAGCACTGAATCAGGTCACGATCAAGAACAGGTATCCTCTTCCCAGAATAGATGACCTGTTCGACCAGTTAAAGGGAGCAGCAGTGTTCTCAAAAATTGACCTCAGATCAGGATATCACCAAGTCAGAGTCAAGGAGGGTGATATACCGAAGACAACATTCAGGACCAGATACGGACATTACGAGTTCGTAGTCATGCCTTTTGGCGTGACAAATGCTCCAGCTACATTCATGGATCTCATGAACAGGGTATTCAGGGAGTATTTAGATAAGTTTGTTATTGTGTTTATCGATGACATTCTTATCTACTCAGGAACTCAGGAAGAACACTCAGAGCACCTGAAACTAGTATTGCAGACCCTTCAGTAGAAACCAGATATACGCCAAGTTCACGAAATGTGAGTTTTGGCTAAACGTCCTTCCCGGGTCACGTCATCTCAAAGGATGGTATTATGGTAGATCCCCAAGATAGAAGCGTAGTAATCGAGGAGACCTAAGAACGCCCATGAGATCGGGAGCTCGGGATTAGGATATTACGGAAAGTTGTAGAGGACTTCTCCAGATAGCCTCCCACCGATGCTCTCACCAGAAGAACAAGAAATTTCGAAGGATGAGGATCGAGAACTTCAAGAACTCAAGAGGAGATTGACTAGTGCACCTATTCTGACACTGCCAGAAAATACAGACAGCTTCGATATATATAGTGACGCCTCTAAATTGGGATTAGGAGTAGTGCTGATGCAAGATGGCAAGGTAATCGCCTATGCCTCCAGACAACTCAAGCATTATGAGAAGAACTACCCTACTCATGATCTTGAGCTTGCAGCAGTAGTGTTCGCTCTCAAAATTTGGAGACATTACTTGTATGGAGCTCAGTGCAGAGTGTATACAGATCATCAGAGTCTGAAGTACTTCTTCACTCAGAAGGATCTGAATATGCGACAGCGCAGGTGGCTAGAGTTAGTCAAAGATTATGACATAGACATCCTCTACCACCCAGGGAAAGCCAATAGGGTAGCAGATGCACTAGCGGAATCCAGCGCTACCTTATTATCTCTAGCAGCCATGTCACCACACAGAAGGAGGTCGCGGATTTTGGTCTCGAACTCATTGTCGGATGCTCTCTACTATGACCTTAGAGTCTACCTTGCTTGGTGATATTCAATCGGCTCGGATCGGGACCACAAATTCAAAATCAAGCAAGGCTAGCGTAATCGTAAAGTAGAGAATTGAGTGTCCAATAGGGGTGTTGTATTTTGGTGATAGACTACGTGTTCCGGATCGGGAGGAGCTACGAGGCAGATTTTAGAGGAGGCTCACAGACTCCCTATGCGATGCATCCGAGCTCCACCAAAATGTATCAAGACCAAGAAACGTTTTGGTGGCCGGGATGAAGCGAGACATCGCCAGATATGTTAGCATCTGCCTCACCTGTCGGAGGTCAAGGCACGACCAGGAGGAGTTCTGCGGCCTATACGGATCCGAATGGAAGTGGGAGGATATCTCGATGGACTTCATAGTGGGGCTACCGAACCACGAATGGTTTTGATACCATCCGGGTAATAGTCGACAGGTTGACTAAATCAGCCCACTTTTAGCTATCAAGATATCCTACTCCATGGAGAAGCTAGCTCAGTTGTATCTCAGGAGATCGTTAGACTACATGGAGTCCCACGAACCATCATTTTGTCGGGTTCTTCGGGGACTGCGTACAGTCAGCATTGGGCACCAAGTTGAAATTCGACCTTCCATCCTCGCATGATGGTCGACGGAGCGAGTAAATCGGTACTCAAGATATGCTCGAGCGTGTGCCCTAGACTTCAGGAAGTTGGTGCAAATATCCGAGCTTAGCGTAATTTGCATACAACAACGGTTATCGTGCCACTATCGGCATGGCACCTTATGAGGCACTCTATGGGCGGAGGTGCAGATCACCCATCCGTTGGTATGAGAGTGGTGAACGAAGGAACTAGAGCTTCAGACAGATCTAGTGGCGGATACCACGCCATCCACCAGATCCGCCAGAGGATAGAGACTGAGCCGTAAAAGTCAGGCCGATACACCACGCACCCCTAGAGTTTTCATTGGGGATACAGTTTTCCTCAGAGTAGCTCCCATGAAGGGAGTCATGCGTTTTGGGAAAAAGGGCAAGCTAGCTCCCAGATATGTGGGACCATACCTTATCACGAAGAGAGTGGGCAAGGTAGCATATGAGCTAGAGCTACCTCAGGAGATGTCAGCTGTCCACAACGTATTTCATGTCTCCATGCTGAAGAAGCATATTTCGGACGCCACCCAGGTGATTGAGCCCCAGTTGGTACAGGTCCGTGACGGTCTCAGCTATGACAGTCGGCCTATTCAAATAATAGACTGAGCAATAAAGAAATTACAGAATAAGGAAGTACCATTAGTCAAAGTCAGCTGGCAAAATCACACAGCAGCAGAGGCGACTTGGGAGACAGAGGCCAGCATGAGACAGAAGTACCCAGAATTGTTCTAAGTTCGAGGACGAACTTTTTATAAGGTATGGGGGATTGTAACGCCCGAAAATTCTCAAAACTATTTTAGAATTATTCTAAGATTTTTCTGGAATTTTTAGATATTTTTTCGGAATTTTTCGAGTATCGGAAGTAGCAAAAATAATTAGAACCGTAAAATAGCTTAGGCGGGAATCGAACCCGAGACCTATGGTTTACGGATAAGATTAGTAACCGGTGAACCCAGCAGGGCCGTGCTGAAAGAAAGGAGAACCAAATATATTTATATTAGAGTTGGGTTCATTAAACCACTTAATATAAATAATAAACTTAAGTTGGAGTTGGGTTATTTTATTTTGATTCGGCACCTTCTCCTCTCAAACCCTCACGCCGGCGCCCCTCTTCTTCTCCTCTTCCTCACGCACGGCACACCAAGCCCAAGGTCCATCGGTTCACCTTCCGGCGACGACTCCAACACGAAAGAGGTTCTTCTCCGCGAGAGGAACGCGAAGACGTGATCGGATCGTCGAGAGGATCATCTCCACCGGAACTCTAGCGAATAGAATCGTAAGAAATTACGATCAAGAGGTAAGAAACCCCTCACCTGCAGTATAATAGCTTTCGTTTGATTGCATACTGTTAGATTTAGCTATATGCAGGTTTTTCGGCACATAGGGTGTGTTTTAACCCTCCTCGAGGATTTAGGGATCTAGTTGAACACCTCTAGACGGGCCGGACACGTTGTTCTCCTTTAGTTGGAGATTCTAGACGTTGTCGGGTGCCTAGAGGTGATCTCCCTATTAGAGGAGAGAGTTGGAGCGCACCAAGTGTTCGGTAAAATGTTAGTGTAGCTAAATACCACCTCAGTTATGTTTAAAAGCCCAGTTAAATGCATTAGAGGCATTTAAACCAACACATTAGTTTAGTTCAATTTTATGGGACTACGGTCCAATGGGTGGGCTCCCACAGTCGCCTCTAGGTTCAGATAACCTAGCTCTAGGTTCAGATAACCTAGAAACAGCATGTTATATCAGTTAGCTATAGATATCAGTATTTTATTTTCAGTGGCACTGTACTGGATTAGATATCCATTGGGTTGGACTCCCACAGTCGTCCCTAGGTTCAGATAGCCTAGACAACCCTGCTAAATTCGGGACTTGCAACCCCGGGTCTAGTAGGGATGCGCGCACAGCAAGTACAGTTGCCGGGCCCAACAGCATGTTTAGTATTTTCACTTATTATGTATTAGATTTCAAAACTCAAAATCAGTGATGCTAGTTGAGTTTGTTTCCAGTTACAGATTTAGTTCCAGTTAGTTTAGCCTATATTCAGTTCAGTGTTTATTTGGTTGCTTTGCCATGATTGTATGCTTCTATGCCATGCCATACTTAGTTTATTCAGTACAATCAGCATATATTTTAAACAGCATGATTTCAAAGCATATTTGCATCACCGCATGTTTTTGTGAGGTAGATGGTTTCTTACTAAGCTTTTGGCTTACAGATACTATTTTCTTTATACTGCAGATACAGGAAAAAGGAAAATGGACTAGCAGAGGAAGCTGGAGGGCAATGCAAAGATGGTGTGTGTGGCAGGAACCGGAATCAAAGGTCCTTAGGGGACTTAGCAAGTTTAACCAATTAGAACTCTAGCAGTTTTACTTTCATACACTTTCAATTGTTAAATGTGTTTAGTGACTTAAAATGCCATGAACCAGTGAACCTTGCTCTAGCTTAAGTCTAAAATTGTTATTACATGTTGTTAGAATAGTTATCATGCATGGGATAGTTGATAGGTGGAGTCTTGGCACAACCCAGGGGCTGAAATCAGAGTTCAGCCGACCGATCCAGACAGATACAGTATGCTACTGTATCCTCATGGATCGGTCAGCCGACCGATCCAGACAGATACAGTATGCTACTGTATCCTCATGGATCGGTCAGCCGACCGATCCAGAGGCGAACAGAGACATGGGAGGTGAACTGATCGGTCTACCGACCGATCCATCCGCGCCCAACGCAGCAGGCGCACGGAGGCTCACTGATCGGTCAGTCCGACCGATCAGTGAGGTCCTGGATCGGTCGGCAGACCGATCCAGGTGCGTACAGAAGTGAAAGGAGAAGAGAAAGCTTGTGGATCGGTCCGCCGACCGATCCAGAGACTCCTACCGTGCCAGTATCAAGCTGGATCGATCTCGTGATCGATCCGACAGCCCAATCGATCTGTGGATCGATTGAAATGCCTGATTACAGCTAGCAGGTCATCCGGGAGGCATAGGTTGTCTCCCCTAGCAAGTGTACAACCCTTAGGTACACCCAGAGCATTAAGTTTTGATCAGTTTAGTAGAAAAATTTTAATTAGCCTAGCTTTCCGCACAGCATAGTTTAGCAATAACTGTGGCGATTCGCCTTACAGCCTAGTAGTAGAAGGCGGGTCGTTACAACATATCTCCAAGAAGATTGTTATCCAAGACATTATCTTGGAGATATCCATGTCTTACTATTTACTCAGATTAAATAATAATCATTTACATCAATATGAACATCTCTAATCCCTCACAATGACTATTATGTCAAGAGCATATTCTATATTTAATATTCACAATCATTTCTATACATAACAGAAATGGGTCGACATCAAAAGATCCTAATCTATTTAATCTTCCTTTTGAGTTAGAATCTATTCATTCTAATTAGTCGCTTTCCTAGTTATACGTCATAGACCAAATCATCCATAGCCAATAGGAAATATGCTAAAGTGGCAGACACTGATTATAACTTTAAGTAGATAGCTAAATAGTCTCTTAGGATAAAATTGAGATTAACTTATAATCTCACAGGTCTCACATAGTAGAGAAGTAGGGATCAATTCTCCTACTACCCTTCTTGTCATCATAACATATGTGGTATGAATCACATACTACGATGTTATTCACTTTACTAAAAAGAACGCATATTTTTATCAAATTTTAATATCGTACAGATTTTGATCTAGACATACCTAATATCTAATCTTGAATTCAACATATGAATTCCAATTTGGCCTTAGGTAGATTCAGTAAATGGTAGGCACATTTACTTCGATCATTACATATATGATCTCATCTTGATATAATTATCAAGACGACCTTAACTTATAGATATATCTCTTTTCACAACTACATAAGTTATCTCATAAGTAACAGTCTTACTTCTATTTATACTTAACAAATATAGATGATTGCCCATATAGTAGACCAATCTCAACCTACCAACATGCTCATCGAGACTTTAATCCAAAATGTAACAATATATACACTGAATAGATCATGACATTTTATAATGTATTACATTTTACGAAGTCACAATGACTTATCATATCCTTGAAATGACTCTTTAGCCAATAGCTTAGTAAAAGGATCTGCAAGCATAGTATATGTAGGGATATACTCAAGAATTATCATTTTCTTGTCCATAATATTTCTTATAAAATTATACTTAATTTCTATATGCTTGCCTTTGCTGTGATATTTGGGATCCTCAACTTAAATGTCATAGTATAATGTAACAGGACTCTCATTGTTCTCAGTAATCTTCAAATGCTTCAGGGGCCTTTTAACCAGACAGATTGTTGTACAACTGATGTGCAAGCCACACAACTTCTATTATCGATAAGGCTACACAAGCCTAGCCATATAGCTTCTATTGTCGACAAGGCTACACAAACCAAGCCACACAGTTTCCATTATCGACAAGGCTACATAAGCCTGCTTCTTGATATTCCATGAGATGGTGCCACCATTTAGTAAGAAGGTATATCCAGATGTAAATTTTTTGCCATTAAGGTTTCCTGCCCAATCTGCATATGTACAACTCTTCAGGCTCATCATAGATCCTTGGAAATAGATACAATAATTTGTTGCCCTTTTTGAGGCATTTTAATATCCTCTTCATCACTTTCTAGTATCTTGATCCTAGATTTAACTTGAAATAACTAACTAAGCCAACAACCTAGCTTATATCAGGACGAGTACATAGTATAGTGTATATTAAACTACCAATATCACTGGCATATGATTTTTTTTCTTCATCCTTCAAGAGTCTTGGGATACATACTTTTACTCAAAATAGTACCTTTCACTACAGGTATATGTTCAATGTTGCAATCTAACATATTGAAGTGTTGTAGCATCTTAGTGATATAAGCTTCTTGAGACAAACCCAAAAGCCTTTTCGATCGATCTTTTATGATCTTCATTCCTAAGATGTACTCAACTTTTCTTCACAAATAATACCCTTCACTCGGGTATATCCTTTTCAACTAGTCGAGTTTTGTATTGATTAATTGATCCATCCGATTTTCTCTTGATTTTAAGAATCAACTTATTCTCAATAGCCCTTTAGCCCAGAGAAAGATCGACTAAATCCCAAACTTGATTCTTTCTCATTGACTCCATTTCCTCATCCATTACAACTTACCTTTTTTTATCTAACTGAGCATTTTAATGCTTATTCAACCGTTCAAGGTTCATTGCGTCAATTGAGAGTGTTATTAATGTCATATTCTCAATATCAAATCCTTTCTAAGATTTAATATTACGAACACTTCTTCGTAAGTTAGATTATTGAGAAGTCAACTTATGACTTGACAAATCACTCTCATTGGATTGACTAAACTCATACATCTCTTTTGACACCTTTCTTGTTGATAATATCTCATTCTCTTAAAAAAAGGAACACTTTTATTAATATCACCTCTGGTTAAGAACTCTGTTTTGAGAAAAGTCGCATCTCTCAAATCTATTTCAGAGATGGTTCCATCTAGTTGCTCACCTATGAAAACATAATCTTTAGAGCTCTCATGATATCTAATAAAGATACATTTCTTATCCCTAGGTCTCAATTTTCCATACTTGTGAGAACTATTATGAACATAAGCAATTGACCCCCAGGTCTCAGATTACTTAATATGATTTTCTGCCTATCCAACGTTCATATAGGGTAGATGGAATTGACTTTAAAGGTACTTTGTTAAGTATATAGGCCGCAACTAACAATGCATCTCTCTAATAGGAGATCGACAAATTACTCTGCACCATCATAGACATAACCATATCCAGAAGAGTTATATTTCTTCTTTCAGTAACCTCAATTTGCTGTGGAGTTCCTGAGATTGTTAGCTATCTAATAATCCCTCTATCATTACATATTGTCTTGAACATATCAGACAAATATTCTTCTCCATGGTCAGTACATAAAGTCTTAACTTTATATTTTGTTTGATTCTCAACTTCGTTCAAATAATAATTAAAGTAATCTAATGCTTCTAATTTATGAGAAATCAAATACACATGATCAAAATAAGAGAAATCATCAATAAATGTAATGAAATAGGAAGTTCCATGTCTAGCATTCACATTCATTGGACCACAAATATACGAATGAATTAATTGCAATGATGATTTAGCTCTTATAGCCTTACTAAATGGTTTCCTAGTTGCTTTTTCAGTAAGACAATGCTCACATATAGACAAGTGAATCTTAGCCCAAGTGCCCAATAGACCCTCTTTAGCCAACCGATTCATACGTTCTTGTCCTATATGTCCTTATCTAGCATGTCAAACCTCATTAGTTATATCTGCATCACTAGTTAGAGCAATATTTAAAAAACAACCCTCAATAGTACAATTGATATATGGTTCTACCTCAAGAACCATAAAGCCATTTGATAAAAAATCGTATCCGATTGACACTGAGTCAATCTTAAGTTCAACACTCCAACTATAAAAATTAATACAATATCTTAAATTAAGAAGACTTGTAACAAAAATAAGATTTCGTCGAATTTCAGAAGCATATAAGACATCATGTAGAAACAAAACACTACCACCGCGGAGGTTGAGTTTACAAGTGTCGACTCATTCGACTTCAACTCTTGCATTGTTTCCTACATAGATCCATTTGTTGTCAGTTGGTACCCATTAGTACTCTACAAATGTAACTCACTCTCAAGCTACATGGTTGGTTAATCCTGAATCTATAATCCACAAAGGATAAGAATCAGCTAACAATACTGAACTAGCAACAAAATACTCAGAAAAAGAAGGCACGCTTGCATTGTTTCAATCTTCTCTTCTTTCCTTTCTTCTAGATTGGGCCTTATCCCACAGTAGTAACTTATTTCTTCTTTTGCTTCCCCTTATTGAACTATTTCTTTTTCTTGGATCCAGATGATCCAACAGAACCAATAGCCACACAGGCTAGTCCAGAAATCCTTACAGATTTAATTCTCTCCACCTCCAATTCTACATGATGTGAGATGTCAATGAAAGTCTTAATACTCTCACTGTGAGTTAAGATCTGTTTCATGGTCTCCCAAGAATCTAGAAGGGAGCGAATAACTGCTTAAACTTATTTTCATTGGTCAACTCATGACCAGCAATTTTAAGCTCCCGAATCATGTTTGACATCTCTATGAGGTGTCGAACCTTTGAAAGATTCAGATGCTTCTTGTAGCTGTCAAACTTAATCGTCAATCATCGAAGCTTGCTCAAACTTACTCTACTATATTTCTCCTGAGGCTACCTAGACTGCATGAGCCATAAGATACGACTCATATTCAAAAACTAGGCCATCCACCATTGAACTAATCAGTATTCCCTTAGCAGTAGAGTCCTTCTTCCATGCCTTATAGCCATCAAGATCTCATCTGTTATGTATAGTGGGACCATCTATAGGTTCTTCCATAATATATTTTATAGTCTCAAGAACTTCTTTTTCCTCAAGAACATGCTGCCAAATTTTATAGTTATCCTCATATAATTTCTCTTTGTTATTGAATTTAGATATGATGCTCTTATTTGTCATGATCTAACATAAATAAATATATTATTTAGTATTTAGTGTAATTCATATGCATGCAATTTATGATTGACTTAATGTTAATTTGAGTTGATTTATAAAATCAAGTGATAACTACGTTTCCACTCATCATTTGTATGACCTAATCAAATCAACATTGATCAATACGATTACATACATCCCGGTAAATAAACTAATCATTGAATGAACAAATCATTAAAGTAAACATGAACTAATCATGAAATGAACTAATCATTGAATTGAACATGAACTAATCATAATCAAGTTTGTTAACACATAACATAACTTTTCATAAAATAAATCTGTTCGTTCATAATGACAGCAATTATTACATGACTAAAAAATCTAAATGGGCTAATACTATTTGTGCATAACGACAGTAACAATAAAAGAACTTTAATAAACTAGATAAGTCAATACCACTTCCACTAGGACAAACAACAGTGCAGTGGTTAACTCAATCCCCTTGAACCTGGACTCATTTGAGGCAATCTTAGGTAGATCAATTTCAGAATTCTCTATTGGATCTACATTCAAGTCCTCTTGTGGATCCTCCTCAAACTCTTCAGGATCCTCTTGATCCATGTGGTGAAGTATCTCCACACACCGAATGTGCATATGAGATCCACCCCATACATAGTCTGCTTCCACCTTGGAATACTTCAGTAATGAACGCATTAAAGCTCAGATCCTATAATTGTCCAGAACCGGAGACTCTTCTCACTCAAGTTTCTAGAACAATTGATCAAGCCTTTCAATGTGTTCGTTGACTCCATAAACTAGGTGATATTCAATCTCCTGAATTTCCTCCCTCAGCTGGTTCCGTCGCACTTCACGACGAGTCAAGGTGGTAATAGTTCATGTCATCTATAAATTAAATAAGGTAGTACAAAATCGGCTTAATTTAATTTATACAGGCATAGAACCAACATTATTAATCAAGAAAAATAAATTTTCTTGAATTTAAGGAGTCTAAGTCAACTGACCCATTAGACCGGTGGATTAGGAAACTAGATCCTGAACTTAGTCCATTGTCCTCATTAGAACTAATCTAATTGGACAAGGATTTCTTACTAATATTCTGTTATTGTTGAATCTAAGCTCATTTAAGCCAATCTCAGACTTATTGATCAAACTCAGGTCCGTTTAATCAACCTAATGCCTGTTGGATTAGTCTAACCCATTAGAACAAATATAATCTTTATTTTTTATCAAATCTAACCCAATAGAACAAATCTAGTCATTTGTTCATATTTGGTCCAAGGCCAATAGTCAACCCAAATTGATTCTGGTGTGGATCAAACTGGTTCGTTTAAACCAACTAATGGTTTGAACTAAATTAGGATCCATTTTAAACTATAATTGCCAAATTAAATCAACATAGTCAGTCCAGTTCAGTGAACCATATCCAATTTAAGTTCGACCAAAAAGTTTAAACTCATCCCAATTTTATTAGCTAGGACCCATTTAATTCAACTGGTCCATTTTAGTCAATCAAAAAATCAAAGTGGATTGGTTTAGACCAAACAGTGGTTAGACCAATTAATGATTTGAACCAAACTCGATCCGGTTCAAGTGAACCAAACCCATTATTACCCATGATTAAATTTGGCCCAATCGTGCTTTGAATCCAAGCCCAAACCCTAATTAATTGAAACATTATTGTATAAAGTTCAATTCCAATTAATTAAACTTATTTTCAATTAATTATAACATGTATTAATTAACAAAAACTAACATTTTTTCTCTTACATGCGTTGCTTTCGTTCATAAAAGAAATGCTAACAATCATTTGTTTTTGTTTGCGTGTCGGCATAGAAAAAAAAACACTAGCATTCTTTTCATTTTCTTTACTTACGCTAAACCTCACCCCTTTTTGTTCTTGTTCGCTGCCATCACCTCCATTTCACTCGCTGACCCATAATCAAAGAACTAACCCCCCTGGTCATACACGGATCAGAAAAAGAGACAAACTTCGTGGGTATATACTGTTGGGCTCAAGGTTCAACGATGATGGAAGATCACAGCACATTCACAATCTTGCCTTTCGATGATAGCTCCGTCGGCGATTTCTTCGGGGATGGACATGTGCTTACCATTCAAACAAATCTAAAGGTATATTTGCATAGATATCTTAGCTTATCATTTTAGGTATTTTAATTTAACAGATCTATGTGTATACTATTAGTTACATTTGAGGGATGTCCTAAGGCAATCGCCTTATAGTTTTTACAAAATATAGATTCATTATTTGAGTGTATATTTTATGTTTGATTATCTTAAACTCATTTGTTGAATGCCCACAATAAAATTCATATCATGAGAGAAATTGTGATTGGATCACAACTAGTGATTATCTCTACATGTGCAATTATGAACGTATTGAAATTTCCCTAGTCATCAAATTGATGCATTCAGACATCATCAATTCTGTAAGACAAGCACGGGTTGTACTCCTTGGTTAACAAAGCATCTATTTTCTCACTAGCTGGATGTTGTTGCAGGAAGCATCCGACAATCGAACTTGTGTTTTGATTATATCAAAGGATCCAAAGTTAAGTTGTCTTGTTATTTGACAAGGTCCATTGAGCTTGCAGGAAAGCCCTAAGTTGTCTTAGGCAAAAGTCCTAGTGGATTCTAGGCAGGTGGAAAATCCTATGGGGTGGTAACCCTAGGTCCTAGGGGGTGGTAACCCTAGGTGATGGAAAGTCCTAACTGCAGTTAGGTAGGTGGAAAACGCTGGGGATGGTAACCCTAGGTCCTAGGGGGTGGTAACCCTAGGTTGAGGAAAACTCTAGGGGGCGGTAACCCTAGGTCCTAAGGGGTGGTAACCCTAGGTGGAAAGTCTAGTTGATCTGGAGGACCGATCTAGTAACAGGTAACTTCTCTTGAGAGGAGTAGGTGAGGATGCGTTCCCTGAAGAGGTGTTAGAATGTATACTAAAAGTCTAGCTTTTTGTATGAATATTTATTTTGAAATGAGAATCACATTGGTCAAATATCTGCATTTAGTTAAATGCAGTTGTCTATTTAATTTATATTATAGATAACATGGTGTGTGGTGTCACACAGAAAATCATGTTATCAGTTCCTTATAAATTATAAATAGTAGCTCACAACCAAGATGGATTGGGACAAACTATTGGAATAGTTGTAGTGTAATTTGGTATTAGTTTATCTTGACTATAAAATTACACTAGTACACTATGTGTGTATTGAGCAGGACCATTTGAGGTTGTTCCTTTTATACTGATTGCATAAGAGAACAGAACCTCTGTTATTATGGATGTGCATACTCTTAATTCTGATATAATAACAAGCACATATACTTAGTATTTATTTCTTTAATTTATCAAAGGGTGAGATTTATTCGTTAAATCAATAGGCCCGATAAGTTGGAAAATAATATTATTTATATGGTATGTTGTTGATTATAGAAGGAAACTATGTCCTATTTATTAGGATGATGATGTCTCCTTGAGGAGCTCATAAGGATTGTCATGTATACCCTGCAGGTGGACTTAGTTCCGACATGACAATGAAATTGAGTGGTACTACTCTTGGAGCTAGATGTTAATTAAGAGAGTTGTCAGTAACTCATCTAATTAATGAGTAACTCATCTAATTAATGGGCATTCGATATCTTAAACACAGGGAGATTAACACACTCATAATAAGAAGGAACCCATAATGTAATATGAGATTAGTGTGGTAGTTCAATAATAACTCTTTAGTGGTATGAGTTATTATTGATGAACTTGAGTTGGGTGTTCAGGTTAAACACAGGAAGCTCAAGCTCATCAGGAGGCCAAAGTCAATTCCTCCTCTAGGTCCCTGTTGTAGCCTCTATGTATAAAGTTGTGTATCTAACCAAGTCCACTTCTTACCCACGTAATGGGCCGCCACATCCTTTCTTGGTGCCCAAGCAAGGGTCGGCCAAGCTTTGCTTGGAGCCCAAGAGGTGGCTGGCCAAGCCTTGCTTGGTGCCCAAGCAAGGGGCCGACCCTAAGGGAATTAAAAGGGAGTTTTAATTTTTTAAAATCTTTCCTTTTATAGTCATCCTCCAAGGGATTTAAAAGAGATATTTTAATTTTAAAATCTTTCCTTTTATAGCCATCCTCCAAGGGATTTAAAAGAGATATTTTAATTTTTAAAATCTTTCCTTTTATAGTCATCCTCCAAGAGATTTAAAAGAGAGATTTTAATTTTAAAATATTTCCTTTTATAGCCATCCTCCAAGGGATTTAAAATAGAGATTTTAATTTTTAAAACTTTCCTTTTATAGCCATCCACAAAGGGATTTAAAAGAGATATTTTAATTTTAACCTTTTTTGTAGCCATCCACAAAGGTTTAAAAGAGAGATTTTAATTTAAAATTTTTCCTTAATTATTGCCCAAATAAGGGTCAACCACGCATAATAGGAAGGTTTTAATTTTAAATCTTTCCTTGTTTGCATCCACCAAGGATTATAAAAGAGAGGTAGATGGTGCCTTATGGGAGAACACAACCTAAGTCTCTTCTTTTAATCCTTGTTGTGGCCGACCCTCCTCCCTTTCAATTCTCCCCTTGTTTCCTTTACCAAGGGTCGGCGGCATCAAGAGGCTCCATCTTCTTGTGGCCGGTTACTTGGAGGAGAAGAAGAAGAGAATGAAGCTCCCTATTCTAGCATCCCTTGGTGGCCGAAAGTCTTGGAGGCAAAGAAGTGATTCGGGTGGTGTTGTCTTGGTAGATCGTCGCTCACACGACGTCCAAGAGGAGGAGAGGAATACAACAGAAGATCAAGAGGTCTTTAAGATACAAAGAAAGGTATAACTAGTTGATTGTTTCCAGTGTGTACTAGTTTAGTTTTCCTTTGTATGGATCCTGAAATATCAACATAAGAGGCTAGCGATTTTGTGCTTCGATTGAGGTCTCTGTAGTTAAACCTAGAGTTTACTGTAAGGAGTTTAAATATTCAATTTCTTTGAAAGGCTTTGTTTAGGAAGTGGTGGATGATCTCATACCCAAGAAGGCCGAGTGCCTCGCCAACGACCTGGAAGACAATCCTTGAAATAGATATTTAATCAACTTATGTAATATGGTTTAATTTTTGATGAATACATGGGTTGAACTTGGATTAATAATGTTAAGTTCCATTTGCAATCCAAGTTTAACTTCTGGAAAGCACATGGGTTGCTAGGAAAAGTTCGGTGCTTGTACAAATTTTTGTACAAGGGAAACAGAACGGAATTCCGGCAGCACCCAACAAGAGGGAACAGTAGGTGCCAGTTTGACCTAGAGTGTCGACGAAACTCAAAGTCAGAACCGGGCAGTTAGAGGCTATCAAACTTCAGTTTATATATATTATTTTATGTCTGAACTAACTTTATTTTATAGAAAATAAGAGGATGAAAAAAGTTGGTCCGGGCGCCCGAAAGGGGTCCAGGCACCCCGAGCTGGTCCGGGCACCCGGAGTCGGTCCAGGTGCCCAGAACTCAAAAGTTATCACCAAGCTGATGTGGCGCGTGTGGAGTGGCTGAGCCATGTCGTCCAAGCGCTCGAAGGGGTTCCGGGTGCCCGGAATAGCTTATAAAAGCAGGTTCAACCAGGAGCTTCAGCTAACAAACGACTTCCGCTTCTTCAGGCTGCTCAAAAGATGATCCGACAAAGCCGTGACTCGACTCCGATGACCGGAATCTTTAAATTCTCTGTTCTTAATTGTTGGTATATTTTCCATTACTGCATTTAATCATTGTATTTGTAAATTTGTGAATTTATAGTGATTGCCCACTGAAAGCACTCTTACATGTGGGCCTTGGAGTAAGAGTCACCACAGGCTCCGAACCAAGTAAAATCGTGGTGTTTGCATTGTGTCTTTTTACTTTTCCGATGCGTATTTACTTAAAGTTTTACGAAACGGATGAATTAGCCATGAGCGCTATTCATCCCCCCCTCCTCTAGCGCTTTACGATCCTACAATTAGTATCAGAGTGGGGTTGCTTCGAATTGGCAAAACCACCATTCAAGCAATTTTTTCGTGGTAATTTTTAATTTTTCAGAGTCAATCAGAATCGGTAAAATTATCGTCTTCTAATTTTTTTTCCGATCGAATTCTTTCATTTCTTGAAGTCGGTGCAACACCACTCGAGCTCACCTTTTAATTCATTATCCCGCACTACTAATCCAAGACCAAGTCTTGGAACAAGTTTTCTTATTTTTTTTTGTCATACTGGATTTTTAAATGGCCCACCAAGAAGGCTACAGCACGGCTCGGCCGCCTCTCTTCTCCGGCGAAGATTTTGGATACTGGAAGGGGCGAATGGAGTACTTCCTTCAAACCCAACTCGAGATGTGGATGATCATCAAAACCGGCATCTCACTCCCACTCGACGGCACTGGAAAACCAATATCTTGTGAGAACTGGGACGCAAGTCTGATGAAGAAGGTCGAGGTTAACGCTAAAGTGACGTGTACTCTTCAATGTGGTTTGACAAAGGAGGAGCTAAATCGAGTAGGCCCATTCTCAAGTGCGAAAGAACTATGGGAGAAGCTGATCGAGCTCCACGAGAGAACTTCTGACTCGAAGGTAAGTAAAAGAGATTTAATTTTAAATAAGTTATATAACATAAAAATGCAGGATGGAGAATCTGTAGGACCGTTAGATTCGATAGAGGGGGGTGAATATCAATTCGAAAAAACACCGAGTATAAGCACAGTGGAAAAGTAAATGAACACAGTTGTTTTTTTACTTCGTTCGGAGCCTGTGACGACTCCTACTCGAAGGCCCGTGGTCCTTGACCACTTTCGTTGGGCAATCACTAGCAATTCGAATATAGTTACAAGATGAATACAGGAAATGCTAATGAAACAAAGTAATACCGACAAAGAAATAAACCAAAAACCGAAGGAGCACTTTGTCGGAGCTTTGTCGGCGTCGCAGGAACGTAGAGCTGCAAGACCAGCAGTAGAAGAGTTCTCAGATTGATGATTAATCTGAAGCTCTTGCCTGGGGCTTCTTTTATATGTTGCTCCGGGCGCCTGGATCCCTTCCGGGCGCCTGGAATGTGACGTAGCTGCACAAACCATGATGCTCCACGTGGCGACGACTCGGATGGATATAATTTGCCTTCCGGGCGCCCGGACCTCCGGGCGCCCGGACCACCTTGTTCCAGAAAACTCCCTTTTCCTGCAAAACAAAGTTAGTATGAGGCAATATATAACCTGCAACATAGATTATTAGCACATTTTATAATAGTATGAATTAGCACAAGTTAGTATGACTTAGATTCCGTCTTTCCAAGACCGGAATCTAGTCACGATCTCGACTTAGATATCCGAAATGGATCTAAGCTGGATCGACGCCTAATGTTCCCTTCCCGGGAACGCGTCCTCGCAGTCACTCCCCTCCAGTGACTTACCTCACTTACCTGCCAGACGTCCGGTCAGCCCGTCGACCCGTCTGGACTTCTCGCCAAGCGTCCGGTCAGCCCGTCGACCCGCTTGGACTTCTTGCCAGCTATCCGGTCAGCCCGTCGACCTAGCTGGACTTCTCGCCAAGCGTCCAGTCAGCCCGTCGACCCGCTTGGACTTCTCACCAACTATCCAGTCAGCCCGTCGACCTAACTGGACTTCGTGCCAGACATCCGATCAGCCCGTCGACCTGTCTGGACTTCTCCTGCACACTCGATCAAAGTGTCAGACAACAATAAAACTAACTTAACCTATTTGTCATTCATCAAAACCTGCGTTAAATCGTTAGTGCTAACCGCACCAACAGAATCTGCAAGTCAACTACACGCACGCATCCAAGACCTTCTCAACAATCCCACGTAATTGGACAGAAGGTGAAAAATCACGACGTTATCATGTCTACATTAAATGCATTCCCTAGGAACACCTTGTGGGCATCAATGGTAGACGCTTACAAGGTCTCTAAGGATCTTTCCTCCATTAGATTAGATGAATTATTCTCAGAGTTTGAATTACATGATAGACTATTATACCTATGGCTGAGAAAGGTATTGCCTTGATTACAGGTGCGAGCAGAACGCGGGAAGCAAAAGAAAAGCGCAGAATTGAACCTGAGTCCAAAAAGAATCAGACTCAGAAGATGACAACGACGAGATAGCAGCCGAACTCGTCAACCTAGTACGAAAGCTCTACAAGAAGAAGAAAAGATTCATCGAGAAGGACATCAAGAATGTGATTCAATCCAAGACGGTACAATCAAGTCTAAAAGTAAAGTCTGAGGTAACCTGCTATGGATGCAATAAGAAGGGACACATCAAAGCCAACTGCCCGAATCAAAAGGAAGCTAGAGAAGAAGCAAAAGAAGAAGAAAGCACTGTAAGCGACGTGGGATGAGTCTTCCTCCGAAGATTCTGACAAAGAGCTCGAGCAGACGAGCTTCGTCGCGCTTATGGCCTGGGAACAAGTCGACGAATCAGAAACCGAGAGCAAGTCAGAAATAGAGTCTGAGAGAAGTCACAGATCCGTATCCATTTTCGAAGGGACTAACCCCACTGTAAGTACTTCTCAGATAACTAAACTGCATAACTTAATTAACTATCTTATGCGTAAGTTAGCCAAATCCAATGTCTGGGTTAAGTCACTCCAAAATGAGGTAACACTCCTTAAGGAGGAGACTAAACTAAGTTCTTTGACTGAGCCAGTTCAAAATGGAAGTTTAACTCAAGTCCAACAACTTGAGGAAGAAAATTCCAATTTAAAAACTCAAGTTAAAGAACTTAAGGACACATTGGAATGGTTTACCTTGGGTTCCAATAATCTAGATGTCACGCCCCAAGGTAGTCCCTGTCCGAAGAAATTTCGGCAGCATCTCCCATGTACGACGGACAATATGAAGCTCAGTATACATATATCTCTATACCTCGGCCACACACGGCCGGAATAATACAATACAATTAAGAACCAACCCACGCAGTTTATATCAACATTCCACACAGATATAATATATGATCAATCCACGCAGTTTAATAAGGAAAGACGATATAGAACCTCGAAGATATATGTAAACAGCCTACTCCACTACAACGAAGAAAACAAATCCACGAAGTAATGAAAATACAACCGCAGCGGAAAACAAAAGTAGCAAACCCGAATGTTCAATGTAAAGTCCACAATACAAACCCACAATACAAGTATATAAGATGCAAAAGAAAAATATAATCCGACAAAGAAAATCCTCGCGATAATGGGGCTAGCGACTGGAATCTCTCCTGACGGCCTCAACTTGAAAAATAGTAACAACGGGGTGAGTTCAAAGAACTCAGCAGGTAATCCAATAGATATGTACAGCAACATATAACTACCAGTAATATCCTAAGGTACAGTCTCCTAACAATATAACAGGTATGCATAGCTGAATAAACTGTAATGAGTAACCAGAAGCATGTAATACAGTTTACAGCAAGAATAATAAGAAAATGCATAACTGAAATAAACTGTACTCACCTGCGAGGCTTGGGCGAATGACTGTGGACATACACAGATAAAGATAGTCAGAACAAATACGCATGTATCCTGTATGCATGTCAATCATATGCAGTCACCCAAGTGCATCATCCAATATGAAACAATCACAATAAATGCAATCTGTGCATATGATGCGATATGACATGGTCACCCCTGACGCTAGTCAGCCGTCTCACACGCGACGGCGAGACCGAGTAGGTAGGGCTGTGACACCGTGCACTCTGTCGATACTACCCCTGATGAGTGACCGAATGGACGGGATGCTGTCAGAGTACACCTATCCTCCTACCTCAAACATAGTGAGGGAGCGTAACGCTCTCAACTCCCGGTACGCAATGACGG
The DNA here is from genome assembly GCF_018446385.1 of Zingiber officinale. Classification (NCBI taxonomy): domain Eukaryota; kingdom Viridiplantae; phylum Streptophyta; class Magnoliopsida; order Zingiberales; family Zingiberaceae; genus Zingiber; species Zingiber officinale. Next base: position 110,449,314 of record NC_055993.1, on the reverse strand, counting down.
GGAGGGATCCCTGTCTGCTACCACGCTGCAGTCACACTACCCATGAGCGGACCAGCGGAGCACTACAGAGCAACTGCCATACACACCCTGGGTGCTGTGCCACTACCCATGCAGTGGTCACGTTGTGTGCAGGCCCATGTAGCCGGCCGACGAGCTCAACAATAATGGAGTCGTCAATCGCCCAGCATGCAATCATGCAGGATGGTGCATGATGCTACAGTATGTCATACCTGAACATAGCCTCCTCCATATATGTGTGTGCCCAAAAGGTAAACGCATATATATATAACCATGATATAAACAGCATAAAACCAAAGACATCACATATAACAATGATGTAAGTATCATGAATCCAAGAGCATGTATCACACATGTGAAGCAACTAATCCAGTAGAGTAGAGCACTATAGATATGCATCTCTATGAACATATATATACATGGCAAGAGGTAAATATCCAATCCTGAAGTAAAGCAACTAACAGATGAAGCATGTGATAGGTATTAACTAGCTAAGACCAGGGAAGAAATAAATCTACCACCTATCACTAGTAACTATATATAAACTATACATATCATAAGACAGTATCAAAAGATAAGTCAAAGGGTACCCGCCTCGAATAGAAGGTACAATCCGGTCCTAATCCAATATCGAGATGCTCGTCTCGAATCAGAGTCCTGTGTAAATACATTTACTTTTATTTAGCTAGAATACTAACAAATAGCTAAATAAATCTTAAATAGAAATTTAGGAACAAACCCTAAACCATATCCCACAACCTTTCTAACGGTTAACTAGGGATAGTTTCCTAATCCCTAATCAACCACTAGATTAGCAAATCAAACCTAAATCCATATAACCTAATTAATCTACACAACCTAATGATAATTAATTATCAATAGGTATCAAGATCATACCTAATCATCAAACACATAATCTATAACATGTTCCAACCAAAATTCATTTCAAACCTAACCCTAAATCAACACTACACATGTATCAAAATCCCTACACAAACCTCAATTCCCAGCTGAACTAGGTGTTGTATCAAGTACACTGAGGTATGGATGACTGCCGATCCAAACTGAGCTGGATGGATGAGGTGTCTGCCGAAACCAAAGACACCACAGCAAGAACCAAAACAGATCTTCACCTTGCTGGATCAGAAAACCCACAGCAACCTCTGCTGGATCCACTTCACGATCACAGATTCTCATTTCCTTGAAGTCAATCCGATCACAAGAGATGAGATCAACAATTCAACACACCCAATCTCATGACCTAATTCAGCCACAAAGAGAAGAGGATCAGATTTGATCAAGGGAACAGCAAGAACGTGATCCAATTCCTTTCCCAAACCAGAACAGAGTATTAATCCGTGAATCAACAAGAATCCGATGATGAATCAAGAGGGAAATCGACAAGATGGGTTTCGGTTAAGTCTAGCTTACCCTCGCAGACGATCGAGTGGCACAAATCCGGACTAGGGCACCTCTCTAAGCTTCGGTGGCCGATGGTGGAGGGAGACGCGATCCGGCGATGCCCTGCCTCCAAGATCACTGCTAGGTGATGTCGCTCGGTCCAATCCGGCCAGCGAAAAGGTAATCACCCTATGTCCAGCGTGAGGAGAGAAGAGGAATGGTCTACCGATGGGAGACGATGCATGATCTGTCTCTCACCGTACCCTAGTCACAGCGCCTTCGACGATCAGCCTCCAAATCCGCCGGACAGAACCCCTCGATCAGATCCAGCTCCTCGGCACCGTCAAGCTCTGGTGATCCCACTAGTTTCCGTCGAGGTCGACGATCGCCGGAACCCCCGGCTGTGCTTCATCCGCGAGAAAGAGAGGTCGAGAGGAGTTGGGGAGATCGGGGAAAGAAGGTGTTCGGGTTGGGTGAAGAGTCGGCGTTTGGGGGAAGGAAATAAGAAAAAGAAAAAGGAATTTATATAATAAACATTTCCTCACTTAAACGGGTATCCCAAACAGGCTTAATCTGAACCCGAAATTGATCCCCTCAAAACCCGTCTTACGAGCTCGGAAAAATTCCCAGAAAATTTCTAAAAATTCCGGAAAAATTCTATAAGGCTATTTTCCAAATAACCCTATTAATTAAATTTTCCGAGATCTCACATCCTCCCCTACTAATAAAAATTTGGTCCCCAAATTTCGCTATAACCAATAACAAACAACATAATATAACCAAACAGTATAAATGCTGAAAGAAACTCCAACCCACATACCTCAAGTAAAATGATGAGGGTATCGAGCTCGGATCGTATCCTCCAGCTCCCAAGTAGCCTCTCTTCAGAATGAGGCTGCTATCCGATTTTAACCAGTCGGACAGTCTTGTTCCGCAGCTGACGCTCTCTATGGTCCAGAATCCGCACCGGAACCTCCTCGTAAGTAACATCAGGCTGAATAGGAACAGATATATCTGACAGAACATGTGCCGGATCGGATACGTATCTCCTCAGCATAGATACATGGAATACATCGTGAATGCCAGCTAGAGATGGTGGTAGCACCAGACGGTAAGCTACTGCTCCAATCCTCTCCAAGATCTGGAATGGTCCAATATATCGGGGAGCTAGCTTACCTCGGAGACCCAATCTCTTCACCCCTTTCGTGGGTGAATCTCTAAGAAATACATGATCACCAATGGAGAACTCCAGGGATCTCCGTCTCTGATCAGCATAACTCTTCTGACGGTCCTGAGTCTCTGACATCCTCCGTCTGATAGTGCGAACTAACTCTGCATCCTGCTGAGCTCTCTGAGGTCCTACCAACTGAGCCTCCCCAACCTCTTCCCAGAGGATGGGTGTCCGACAAGGCCTACCATACAACGCCTCAAACGATGCCATCTAGATAGTCGAATGATAGCTGTTGTTGTAGGCGAACTCCACTAATGGCAGGTGGTCCTCCCAACTGCCTCCGAAATCCATAACGCAAGACCTCAGCAAGTCCTCCAAAGTCTGAATGGTCCGCTCTGACTGTCCATATGTCTGCGGATGGAATGCCGTACTGAAACGAAGCTGTGTGCCCAAGGCCTGCTGCAGACTCTGCCAGAATCGGGACGTGAATCGTGGGTCTCTATCTGATATAATGCTCAACGGTACACCATGTAATCTGATAACCTCACGACAATATAGCTCTGCTAATCGATCCAGTGAATCGGTCTTCCGGATCGCTATAAAATGTACGGATTTGGTTAATCGGTCAACGATTACCCAAATCGCATCATGGCCTCGTCGAGTCCTAGGCAATCCTACCACGAAATCCATAGTAATATGCTCCCACTTCCACTCTGGAATAGGGATCCTCTGAAGTAACCTAGCAGGTCTCTGGTGCTCAGCCTTCACCTGCTGACAGATAAGACATCTAGCAACAAACTCCGCGATGTCCTTCTTCATACCGTTCCACCAATAGGAACGTCTCAAATCCCGATACATACGGGTCCCGCCTGGGTGGATAGCAAATCTAGAGCGATGAGTCTCCTGAAGTAACTCCTCCATGACCGGGTGAGACTGAGGTACACATAATCTACCTCGGAAATAAACAATCCCCTCATCATCTCGTGTAAACTCGGTCTGCTGTCCGGAAGCTATATAAATGCTGATCTCCGGTCTGGACCTCTCGAATCCTCGTCCTGATCGACGACTGAGCAACCATGGTAACAAGAATACCCTGCTCTGTCCGTCCCTGCTCCTCAAGGCCCAACTCGGCGAATCCCTGAATCAAGTCCATGACTGTAACTCGATGACAAGCTAAAGTCCCTCTGGACTTCCTGCTCAGTGCATCAGCAACCGCATTAGCTTTACCCGGATGGTAGCTAATAGTACAATCATAATCCTTCAAGAACTCCATCCATCTACTCTGTCGGAGATTGAGTTTCTTCTGGGTGAAAATATATTTGAGACTCTTATGATCAGTAAGAATCTCAAAAGTAATACCATAAAGATGATGTGGCCAAATCTTCAAAGCAAAGATAATAGCGGCTAACTCTAAATCATGTACTGGATAGTTCTTCTCAGGCTCCTTCAACTGACGAGAAGCATAGGAGACTACCCTACCGTGCTGCATCAAAATAGCGCCCAAGCCCTGAAGAGATGCGTTTGTGTAAAGTACGAATCCGTCCTCACCAGAAGGTAAAACCAAGACTGGTGCTGATACTAATCTCCGCTTCAGCTCCTGGAAGCTGGTCTCACAAGCCTCTGACCACGTGAACTTCACGCCTTTCCTAGTCAGACGTGTCAATGGCATAGCAATACTGGAGAAACCCTCAACGAATCGTCTGTAATATCCAGCCAGTCCCAAGAAACTGCGAATCTCCTGGACTGACTTCGGCTGCTCCCAACTAGTGATAGCCTCGATCTTCTGTGGATCTACTGAAATACCTCGGCTAGAAATCACATGTCCTAGAAAACCAACTGAGGGAAGCCAAAATGCACACTTGCTTAACTTCGCATACAGATAATGTCGTCGAAGAGTCTCCAAGACTATGCGAAGGTGCTGCGCATGTTCCTCCTCGGAACGTGAATAGATCAATATATCATCGATAAACATAATAACAAACTGATCTAGGTACTCCAGAAAGATACGGTTCATCAGATCCATAAATACTGCAGGAGCATTGGTAAGCCCAAATGGCATTACCAAAAACTCGTAATGTCCGTATCTGGTGCGAAATGCTTTCTTCTGAATATCAGAATCTCTAACTCTCAGCTGATGATATCCAGACTGCAGATCAATCTTAGAATACACTGATGTATCTCTGAGCTGATCAAATAAATCCTCAATCCGTGGCAAGGGGTACTTATTTCTGATAGTCACTGCATTCAGCTGTCTATAATCGATGCACAACCTCAGAGTACCATCCTTCTTCTTGACGAATAGTACAGGAGACCCCCACGGAGACACACTAGGGCGAATAAATCCCCTATCCAATAACTCCTGGAGTTGAACCTTCAGTTCGTCCAACTCTTTCGGTGCCATACGATAAGGAGCTTTCGATGTTGGTGCCGTCCCTGGAATCAGCTCAATAGCAAACTCCACTTGCCTTCGGGGAGGCAAACCTGGTAACTCGTCTGGATACTCTTGCACTACCGGAACGTCTGAGAGCTGAGAACTACTGCTGTCGTCAGTATTAATCAAAGATAATAGAAATCCCTGACATCCATGTGACAGCAGTTTCTGCGCCTGTATCGCAGAAATGGTCGATATCCCATCGTCTCTGATGCCAGTGAAATCCCAAGAGGGTTGGTTCGGAGGTCGAAACGTAACCACCCTCTTCTGGAAATCAACTGTGGCATGATAAGCAGACAGCCAATCCATACCCAGGATAATATCGAACTCGACCATCTCCAGTACTAGCAAATCTACAGTGAGTATAATGCTACCAAAATCTAACGGATAACCTCTGACCTCCTGAGTGACGTCCAAGGTATCACCAGATGGTAAGGAGACGGTCAGTCGTCGCGGTCTATGAGAAGGTAGTCTACCAATCTCTCTCATAAATGCACAAGATATAAAAGAATGTGAACTACCCGTATCAATTAGCATATCAGCAGAAAATGCATAAAGTAAAATCGTACCACGGAAAACGGATCCGTCGGCCCGCTGTGCATCCTCTCGGGTGACCGCGTGAACTCGTCTAGTATCTTACGGTGGTAGAGGCGGTAGCACTGCCAAAGGCTGCTGTGTCGGAGTCTGAGCCTGCCACTGAGTCGGTACTGGATACTGAGTCAGAGCTGGGGCTATGGGCTGCAGTATGTACTGAACGGGTGGCTGAGGCTGTAACTGATACTGCGCCGATGGCTGAGTCAGATACTGAGGTCCAGAAATAGAACCCTGGGACTCCATCAGAACACTGGAATGCTCCTGGCCGTGCATGCCATATGCAGCTGTCGCAGGGGGAGCTGTCCTCGGCTGACGGTGTGAAGATTGGGCTTTCGGCCCGCCTCGCGGAGTCCCGGACTGACCAAACTGTCCTCCCGGGGCAGAGATCCCAGATGCTGTATGCTGAGCCTTCAGCGAACAATCTCGGCTCAAGTGCCCAGGCAGCTTGCAATAATAGCAAACTGACAGTCCCAAGGCGCACGCAGAGGTGATGTGATCTCGGGCTCCGCATCTGGTGCAGTAAGAGTCACCCGTGGACTGTTTCCGCTTCTGCTGAGCAGAGCGGGAACGTCCTGATCGCCCTGACTTCTGGCGTCGGCCAGATGACCCAGAAGTGCTCTGACCCGTCTGAGTGCGACTGCTCTGCTGCTGTCCAGTAGTCTGTGGCTGCTGAATCTGTCCCGCAGTCCGATCAGTCTGCTTCCTCTTCTTGTCTGCGTTCACTCTCTGATGAGTAGACTCAATCATGAGAGCTCTATCCAGTGTCTCGGTGTATGATGAACAACCAAAACCAGACATCTTCAGCTGAAGATGCCCGTCCAGTCCCTGGACAAATTAAAGCATACGAGATCTGTCATCGGCAACTAACTCAGGACAGAATCTGGCCAGCCGATTAAATTCGGCATTATAATCCATCACTGAGCAGTTATTCTGTCGAAGACAAAGAAAATCCTGCCGAAGAGCCATCTGATATGCTCGGGGAAAATACTGACTCTCGAATGCCTCCCTAAATCTCATCCAGGTAATATGCTGGTCGCCTATGATAGAGCGCTGCGTGTCCCACCAGATCTCTGCCCCATCTCGTAGGTGGTAAGCAGCTAGCTCGGCCTTCTCCCACTCGGAGCAGGCCATGTAAAAGAATGTCCGCTCCATAGTCTCAATCCAGGACTGAGCTATGCTCGGATCAGTCTCCCCGCGGAATACTGTGAATCGGCTCTTCACCGACTCTGCTAAAGCTGGGATCCGTGCCCGTGCCGCAACTAGGTCAGTAGGAATCGCTGCGGAACTAGGTAGAACCACTGGAGCTGGTCCTATGGGTGGTACTGAGGGATAGGTCGGAAGAGGTACCACTGGTGCTGCCGTATAACCTGGGGTGGGTACTGCTGGTGGAACTGCTGAGTAGGCATAAGTAGGGGCGACTGGAGGTACGGTGGGTGGTACCGGATAAGGAGTAACCGGTACTGCTGGTGCGGGTGCCGGGTGTGCAGTAACCGGCGCAGGTATCTGGGGTACCCAGTACGTAGTAGCAGGCGTGGCTGGAGGGGCTGCCGGGTATACTGCGGGTACTACTGCTGGGGGAGGTGCTGAATATGCCGACGGTGGTACCACTGGTGGTACAGTCGAGGTAGGTACCTCGGAAGTCGGAGCTATCGGGGTCTGATAAGCACCCGTACCCACAATGACCTGAGGAGTCTGCCCCTGACGGACAGGCTCAACCCTACCAGACCTCTCTGAAGACTTTGTCTCAGGAGAATCTAACGGCCTCTTACGTGGCCGCCCACGTCTCGGTGCCGGTACACGTGTAGGTGGCATATCTGAAAAAAAAAATGTTACCCAGATATCACTACAGGTATAAGAACTGAAACTTTACCTAACTTACCTATTTGCCGTCTGGAGATATCCTGTCGCTGCTTAGCCCCAAATAGAACCTCGTCAAAATACCTCGGAATTCCGAAACGATAAAATCGACGGAAATGCGTACAATCCGAAATACCGAGAAATGCTCACGAAAGTAAGCCTCGTAAATCCGAAACCCGACCAGTAGGTATCGCAAAACTCGTACAAACTAGGATCAGATAGGCTCTGATACCAAAAATTGTCACGCCCCCAGGTAGTCCCTGTCCGAAGAAATTTCGGCAGCATCTCCCCTGTACGACGGACAATATGAAGCTCAGTATACATATATCTCTATACCTCGGCCACACACGGCCGGAATAATATAATACAATTAAGAACCAACCCACGCAGTTTATATCAACATTCCACACAGATATAATATATGATCAATCCACGCAGTTTAATAAGGAAAGACGATATAGAACCTCGAAGATATATGTAAACAGCCTACTCCACTACAACGAAGAAAACAAATCCACGAAGTAATGAAAATACAACCGCAGCGGAAAACAAAAGTAGCAAACCCGAATGTTCAATGTAAAGTCCACAATACAAACCCACAATACAAGTATATAAGATGCAAAAGCAAAATATAATCCGACAAAGAAAATCCTCGCGATAATGGGGCTAGCGACTGGAATCTCTCCTGACGGCCTCAACCTGAAAAATAGTAACAACGGGGTGAGTTCAAAGAACTCAGCAGGTAATCCAATAGATATGTACAGCAACATATAACTACCAGTAATATCCTAAGGTACAGTCTCCTAAACCATAGGACCTACAGTACAGTCTCCTAACAATATAACAGGTATGCATAGCTGAATAAACTGTAATGAGTAACCAGAAGCATGTAATACAGTTTACAGCAAGAATAATAAGAAAATGCATAACTGAAATAAACTGTACTCACCTGCGAGGCTTGGGCGAATGACTGTGGACATACACAGATAAAGATAGTCAGAACAAATACGCATGTATCTGTATGCATGTCAATCATATGCGATCACCCAAGTGCATCATCCAATATGCAACAATCACAATAAATGCAATCATGCATATGATGCGATATGACATGGTCACCCCGACGCTAGTCGTCTCCTGATGGCGAGCCGAGTAGGTAGGGTGTGACACTGCACTGTCGTCACTACCACGATGGTGACCGAGTGGACGGGATCTTGTCGAGTACACCTATCCTCCTACCTCAAACATAGTGAGGGGCGTAACGCCTCAACTCCCGAGACGCAATGACGGGAGGGATCCTGTCCGCTACCACGCTGGATCACACTACCCATGAGCGGACCAGCGGAGCACTACAGAGCCATACACACCCTGGGTGATGTGCCACTACCCATGCAATGGTCACGTTGTGTCCATGTAGCTAGCCGACGAGCTCAACAATAATGGAGTCGTCAATCGCCCGGATGCAATCATGCAGATGGTGCATGATGCTAACTGACATACCTGAACATAGCCTCCTCCATATATGTGTGCGCCCAAAAGGTAAACGCATATATATATAACCATGATATAAACAGCATAAAACCAAAGACATCACATATAACAATGATGTAAGTATCATGAATCCAAGAGCATGTATCACACATGTGAAGCAACTAATCCAGTAGAGTAGAGCACTATAGATATGCATCTCTATGAACATATATATACATGGCAAGAGGTAAATATCCAATCCTGAAGTAAAGCAACTAACAGATGAAGCATGTGATAGGTATCAACTAGCTAAGACCAGGGAAGAAATAAATCTACCACCTATCACTAGCAACTATATATAAACTATACATATCATAAGACAGTATCAAAAGATAAGTCAAAGGGTACCCGCCTCGAATAGAAGGTACAATCCGGTCCTAATCCAATATCGAGATGCTCGTCTCGAATCAGAGTCCTGTGTAAATACATTTACTTTTATTTAGCTAGAATACTAACAAATAGCTAAATAAATCTTAAATAGAAATTTAGGAACAAACCCTAAACCATATCCCACAACCTTTCTAACGGTTAACTAGGGATAGTTTCCTAATCCCTAATCAACCACTAGATTAGCAAATCAAACCTAAATCCATATAACCTAATTAATCTACACAACCTAATGATAATTAATTATCAATAGGTATCAAGATCATACCTAATCATCTAACACATAATCTATAACATGTTCCAACCAAAATTCATTTCAAACCTAACCCTAAATCAACACTACACATGTATCAAAATCCCTACACATATCTCAATTCCCAGCTGAACTAGGTGCTGTATCAAGTACACTGAGGTATGGATGACTGCTGATCCAAACTGAGCTGGCTGGATGAGGTGTCTGCCGAAACCAAAGACACCACAGCAAGAACCAAAACAGATCTTCACCTTGCTGGATCAGAAAACCCACAGCAACCTCTGCTGGATCCACTTCACGATCACAGATTCTCATTTCCTTGAAGTCAATCCGATCACAAGAGATGAGATCAACAATTCAACACACCCAATCTCGTGACCTAATTCAGCCACAAAGAGAAGAGGATCAGATTTGATCAAGGGAACAGCAAGAACGTGATCCAATTCCTTTCCCAAACCAGAACAGAGTATTAATCCGTGAATCAACAAGAATCCGATGATGAATCAAGAGGGAAATCGACAAGATGGGTTTCGGTTAAGTCTAGCTTACCCTCGCAGACGATCGAGTGGCACAAATCCGGACTAGGGCACCTCTCTAAGCTTCGGTGGCCGATGGTGGAGGGAGACACGATCCGGCGATGCCCTGCCTCCAAGATCACTGCTAGGTGATGTCGCTCGGTCCAATCCGGCCAGCGAAAAGGTAATCACCCTGTGTCCAGCGTGAGGAGAGAAGAGGAATGGTCTACCGATGGGAGACGATGCATGATCTGTCTCTCACCGTGCCCTAGCCACAGCGCCTTCGACGATCAGCCTCCAAATCCGCCAGACAGAACCCCTCGATCAGATCCAGCTCCTCGGCACCGTCAAGCTCTGGTGATCCCACTAGTTTCCGTCGAGGTCGACGATCGCCGGAACCCCCGGCTGTGCTTCGTCCGCGAGAAAGAGAGGTCGAGAGGAGTTGGGGAGATCGGGGAAAGAAGGTGTTCGGGTTGGGTGAAGAGTCGGCGTTTGGGGGAAGGAAATAAGAAAAAGAAAAAGGAATTTATATAATAAATATTTCCTCACTTAAACGGGTATCCCAAACAGGCTTAATCCGAACCCGAAATTGATCCCCTCAAAACCCGTCTTACGAACTCGGAAAAATTCCCAGAAAATTTCTAAAAATTCCGGAAAAATTCTATAAGGCTATTTTCCAAATAACCCTATTAATTAAATTTTCCGAGATCTCACACTAGATCTAATTCTTGGAAAACAAAGAGACGTATATAATAGATCCGGACTTCGATTTAAGGCTAAACGAAAATATAAGTCTTACTTATCACTTGTAAATATAACTAATAGAAAAATAGTCCAAGCATGGGTCCCCAAGTCAAACTTAGTTAATCAAGTTGGACTTGGTCAATATTGGATCCCCAAGGATCAGATCCATTATTTTGATAGACCCTATCGAGACTATGATCTAGGGGGGAGCCAATAGAAAGACCATCTTTATCGATAAATAAGTTTGATGCTTGTTTTTGCTGCTTTATTATACATGCTTAGACTAGGCTACATAAGGACCTAGGCGTGATTTACACTTGACTAGTTAGACCTAAGGGTTTCAAAAAGGAAATTAAATATTCAATTTCTATGAAAAGCTTTGTCTAGAAGTGGTGGATGATCTCATACCCAAGAAGACCTAGTACCTCACCACAGCCTGAAAGCCAATCTTGAAATGAATATTTAATTGACTAATTGTAAAATCTGAGTCTAACTCAAATGTAAATCAATCCCTTAGATGATAATCTAAATCAAAGATAAAATTAACCATTTCACAAAAACCTATAAGGTTTCCTGATTGATAATTTAGAAAAGGGTGAGATGGACTTAGGTAAAATTTAGAATTAATTAATCATTTAATAAATTTTAATAAATTTAATTTAATAATTCTAATTTATCTAATTTAATAAATCTAATCTAATAAATCTAATCTTAATAAATCTAATTTAATAAATCTAATTTAATAAATCTAATCTAATAAATCTAATTTAATTAATCATTTAATAAATCTCAATTGACAAATTAATAAATCTAATTTAATTAATCATTTAATAAATCTTAATTAACAAATCAATAAATCTTAATTAATCACTTAATAAATCTTAATTAACAAATCTTAATCTTAATCAATTAATAAATCTATAAATCTTAATTAATCTTTATTAATAAATTTTATTCATTTATTAAGTCTAATCCATTCATAACTTAACTTAATTTAATAAATTCAACACAAAACCATCTTATAGTCACCCATAGGAAGTCTACTATACCTAACTGCAAGTCGACCTGATATTCTATTTGTAGTAGGTATGTGTGCCAGGTACTAATCTTGTGCAAAAGAATCATATCTAACAAATGTTAAAAGAATACTTAGATACAATACGAGAACCTTAAATGTAGGACTTTGGTACACTAGGACTAGCACCTTTGACCTAATTGGCTATTCTGACTCAGACTATGCCGAGTGCAAACTAGATAGAAAAAGCACAAGTGGAAGTTGTCAATTTCTAGGTCTGTGTCTAGTAAGTTGGTCAAGCAGAAAGTAACACTGTGTTGCTTTATCCACTACTGAAGCTGAGTACATAGCCATGGGAGAATATGCATCCCAACTATTATGGATGATGCATATCTTAAAGGACTATCAATTAGAATATAAAAATTTCAATTGATAATGTAAGTTCTATTAACCTAACCAAAAATTCTATCCAACACTCATAAGCTGAACATGCTTGATAACCTAGAATGGATAAGATGGAAAATCAGGAAATTAAATAATAACTTTTATGTTTTTTTACATGCTTAGACTATAGGCCTCTAAAAAAGTTTTCGGCATTAATTGAGGGGAGTGCAAAGAAGTTTAAAGACATTATTTTTTATTTTGTTAAAGCATTATTTTTCAAAGTTAAACTTTTCAAAAAGAGGAAGTTCAATTTTTTACTATTTTTGAACAGAAAAATAAATTATTTTTTAAAAAGACAGAAACTAAGTATTTGATAAAGTATATTAAAGTATTTTTAAAAAAATCATTTACTTAGCTAAGTATTTTTACAAGAAAGTATTTTTAAAAGCTAAGTGTTTAAGCAAAATTATTTTTAAGCTAAGTGTTTAAGAAAAATTATTTTTTTAAAGCTAAGTGTTCAAGCAAAATTATTTTTAAGCTATATACTTAACTAACTTTTTATCAAATTTTTTTAGTTAAGTACTTAACTTAGTTTTTATCAAGCTTTAATAAAAATCCTTTTTATGCTGAGTACTTTTAACTAAGCCTTTTTCAAAACCTTTATAAAGCTAAGTTCTTATCAACTTCTCTCGAAAGCTAAGTACTTGACTAAATAATTATTTTCAAAGCTAAAAATTAGCTCAGTTATTCTTTTGTAAAAAGCTAAGTATTTTCAAAGTATTTCTAAATTAGCTAAATGTATTTCAAAATACTTATTTTCAAAATCTAAGTTTAGCTAAGTTTTTTTTAAGGCTGACTTACTTTCAAATGCTTAAAAATTAGCTATATTTTTTAAGTACTACCCTTCAAGGGGAGCTTAAAGTTAAATATATTAGAGTGTATACTAAAAGCCTAGCTTTTGGTATAAACAAGAATCACATTGGTCAAATGTCTACATTTATGATAAATGTAGTTGTTCAATTAATTTATATTGTAGATAACATGGTGTGTGGTGTCACACACAGAGGATCATGTTATCAGTACCTTATAAATTATAAACAGTAGCTCACGACCATAATGGAAAGGAACAAACCATTGGAAGGTCGTAGTGTAATTAGGTATTAATTTATCTTAATTATATAATTACACTAGTACACTTAGAGTGTATTGAGTAGGACCATTAGAGGTCGTTTCTTTTATACTGACTTTATAAAGAAACAAATACCTCAGTTATTATGGAAGTGTGTGCTCTTAATCCTAATATAATAACAAGCACATATATTTGATATTTATTTCTTTAATTTATCAATGGGTGAGATTTAGTTCGATGAATCAATAAACCCGATAAGTTGGGAAATGATATCACTTATAGTGTGTGTTGTTGATTATAGAAGGAAACTGTGTCCTAGTGATCTAAGTTGAGAATGTCCCCAAGAGGAGCTCATAAGGATTGTCATGTTAAACCCTGCAGGTGGACTTAGTCCGACATGACGATGAAGTTGAGTGGTACTACTCTTGGAGCTAGATATTAATTAAGTGAGTTGTCAGTAACTTAGCTAAGTATTTTTACAAGAAAGTATTTTTAAAAGCTAAGTGTTTAAGCAAAATTATTTTTAAGCTAAGTGTTTAAGAAAAATTATTTTTTTAAAGCTAAGTGTTCAAGCAAAATTATTTTTAAGCTATATACTTAACTAACTTTTTATCAAATTTTTTTAGTTAAGTACTTAACTTAGTTTTTATCAAGCTTTAATAAAAATCCTTTTTATGCTGAGTACTTTTAACTAAGCCTTTTTCAAAACCTTTATAAAGCTAAGTTCTTATCAACTTCTCTCGAAAGCTAAGTACTTGACTAAATAATTATTTTCAAAGCTAAAAATTAGCTCAGTTATTCTTTTGTAAAAAGCTAAGTATTTTCAAAGTATTTCTAAATTAGCTAAATGTATTTCAAAATACTTATTTTCAAAATCTAAGTTTAGCTAAGTTTTTTTTAAGGCTGACTTACTTTCAAATGCTTAAAAATTAGCTATATTTTTTAAGTACTACCCTTCAAGGGGAGCTTAAAGTTAAATATGTTAGAGTGTATACTAAAAGCCTAGCTTTTGGTATAAACAAGAATCACATTGGTCAAATGTCTACATTTATGATAAATGTAGTTGTTCAATTAATTTATATTGTAGATAACATGGTGTGTGGTGTCACACACAGAGGATCATGTTATCAGTACCTTATAAATTATAAACAGTAGCTCACGACCATAATGGAAAGGAACAAACCATTGGAAGGTCGTAGTGTAATTAGGTATTAATTTATCTTAATTATATAATTACACTAGTACACTTAGAGTGTATTGAGTAGGACCATTAGAGGTCGTTTCTTTTATACTGACTTTATAAAGAAACAAATACCTCAGTTATTATGGAAGTGTGTGCTCTTAATCCTAATATAATAACAAGCACATATATTTGATATTTATTTCTTTAATTTATCAATGGGTGAGATTTAGTTCGATGAATCAATAAACCCGATAAGTTGGGAAATGATATCACTTATAGTGTGTGTTGTTGATTATAGAAGGAAACTGTGTCCTAGTGATCTAAGTTGAGAATGTCCCCAAGAGGAGCTCATAAGGATTGTCATGTTAAACCCTGCAGGTGGACTTAGTCCGACATGACGATGAAGTTGAGTGGTACTACTCTTGGAGCTAGATATTAATTAAGTGAGTTGTCAGTAACTTACTTAATTAGTGGACATTTGTTATCTTAAACACAGGGAGACTAACACATTCATAATAAGAAGGAGCCCAAAATGTAATTTGGGACTGGTGCGGTAGTTCAATAATAGTTCTTTAGTGGAATGAATTATTATTGATGAAATTAAGTTGTGTGTTCGGGGCGAACACGGGATGCTTAATTTCATCGGGAGACCAAAACCAATTCCTCCTCTCGGTCCCTATCGTAGCCTCTAGTATATTGAGATTTATACCCACCGCATACCCACCTTCTTACCCATCCAATGGGGCCGGCCAAGCTAGCTTGGAACCCAAGCTAGGGCCGGCCAAGTCCAAGTGGATGAGCCATGTAGGTGGCCGGCCAAAGCATGGGTCCCAAGCTTAGGTGGCCGGCCACTAGAATATTAAAAAGGATTTTTATTAAAATTTTTTATTATGTGGATATCATGATTTTAAAAGAGATTTTAAAAATTAAAAATTTCCTTTTATAGCTTTCTACAAAAGATTAAGAGAAGAGATTAATCTCTTTCCTTATTTGTAGTTTAAAAGGATGATTTTAATTTTTTGGTAAAAACTTTCCTTATTTGTAAATCATCTACATGTTTAAAAGAGAGTTTAAAATTTGAAATCTTTCCTTATTTGTTGATTAAAGGAGAATTTTAAATTTTAAAAAAACTTTCCTTTTTAACCATGTTCATGATTTAAAAGAAAGTTTAAAATTAAATATTCTCTTTTATAAGTTTCTACAAAAGATTAAGAAAAGATTTGATATCTTTCCTTATTTGTAGATTAAAAGAGATTTTAATTTTTAGAGATAACTTTCTTTTTATCCACATGTTTAAAAGAAAGATTTTAATTTATTAAATTTCCTTTTTATAAACCAATCATGAAGGGATAAAATTGTTGGAGAAATTTTTATAAATTTCCGGAAGCAAATAAGGAAGTTTTAATTGGTGTTTAAAATTTTATTTGCTTGGAGAATTTATTTGTTGTGGCCGGCCATTAAAATTTGAAAAGAGAAAATTGTTTTAATTAAATAAATTTTCCTTTTCAATGGCAAAAGAATTAAGGAAGTTTTTATTAAATTTTCCTTATTTGCCAAGACCAAGGATTATAAAAGAGGGGGTAGAGGAGGCTTCAAGGCTAACGACTCTATTCTATTTTTCTTTCTCTTTTCCTTGGTGTTGTGGCCGGCCAACCTCTCTTCCTCTTGGTGGTGGCCGAACCTTCTCTATTGGCTTGGAGCTCTTGTGGTGGTCGGATACTACTTGGAGAAGAAGAAGAAGAAGGAGAGAAAGCTTGTATCCCTTGGAGCTTGGTTGGTGTTTTGTTCTTCGTCCTTGGTGAAGCTTCTTTGTGTTGGCCGAACCTAGCTAGGAGGAGAAGAAGGTCCTTGGTGGTTTCTCATCTCGGAAGATCGTTGCCCACACAACGTCCGAGGTTAGAAGAGGAATACGGTAGAAGATCAAGAGGTCTTTCTAGAAGGTATAACTAGTAATTTTTCTTTCCGCATCATGCTAGTTATTTATGGAAATAATACCAAATACAAGAGGCTTACGATTCTAGTATTTCGAATATGTTTTTCGAAGTTGTGTTCTTTTGTTTTATTTTTTCCTTGTGATTTGATTGTTCTTTTCGGTTAACCTAAAGTTATTTTAGGAAATTAAATATTAGATTTCTATAAAAGGTTTTGTCTAGTCGGTGGTGGTTGCTCCCATATCCAAGAAGGCCATGTGCCTCGCCATGTCAGTACTGGGAACCAATTATGGAAATTAATATTTAATGGAATTAATAACTTAAGGCGATTTGGGTCGAACGTGTTAAGTTCCGCAGGAGATCTAAGTCAAAACCTAAAAGAACAAATAGATTAAGTTTTGGATCAAACGTGTTAAGTTCCGCAGGCGATCCAAAATTTAATTTAAAAGAACACATGGTAGCTAGGAAAAGGTTCAGACCTTTGTACAAAATTTTTGTACAGTGGAACCTCTAGGTTTTCCGAGTAGCAACCAATAATTGGTATCAGAGCTAGGGTTTTGCCTCTGTGTATTTGGTATTAGTTTAATTATGCACATGTCATACATAATTTAGGCAAGTTAATAGTAGGATGTGCTAACTTTGTGGATGCAGGATCCAACTATTATGGCTTTTAGTTATTATGTGTGTGATTGGACCCTTGGACATGTCAAGGGCATTTATATGTGTGTACATGATTGTATTATAAAATACAGCAGGAGCTGTATTTAGTTTTATTAGGATTTTATTTTTGATCTAGAGACATGTACATTCCTTTTATGGAATATAGGATCAAAATTGTAAAATTCTATTTATGTCGCGGATCGAATCTTGCAAAGCGTGGAACCTTCTAAGGACCAGAGGCGCAGCGGAACTAGGAGCAAGATGGATGCGACAGCTAGTCCCGGTGGCGGTGGCCAAATATGGCAGCAGCTTGGGATGACAACACACGGAGGACAACTAGAGATAAAAGCCATAATAGTTGAAAATTAGATTTTCTATTTATTGCTTTTATATTGTGCTGTGTGTGCATGTTGGTTTACATATTTAGTAGGCTAGCATAGTTAAAATTCCTCATTCATAAATAACTAAGTGGGAGAGGGATTTTTAAGTAAATCCCATGGTCTCCATTACTGGTTTGTAAGTGATGCAAATAAGCTTGCGCGTTGGCTCTGAGTGCCTTCCTCTATAACGGATGAGCTTGTTTGTGGATCACTAGAACATACTTCCATTTTTGGATGACTATAGGAAGTTAATTAAGAGCGTGTGATCTCCCCCAACGGAAGGGGCATAATCTTATTAATGGACTTAGTGTCAAGTAATGGTATACACTTAGACACATTTAATAGTATCCTCCCCAACGGAGTCACTACTATCACTTGTGTGACCAAAGGGAAACCAACTATTGATTTGTCATAAAACTAGATTGGCAATATAATAAAATTAATAAACCCCTCTTACAAATGTTTGAATTTGTATACGTCCACACTAACGTGGCATACAAGATTCATGGTGTTTGAGGTAATTTTATTTGTCAAAAAGTTATATTGACAAGATAGTCAATGGGTAAAACTGTAAAGCCCGAAAATTCTCAAAACTGTTTTAGAAATTTAGTATGATTTTTCGGGAATTTTTAGATATTTTTCCGGAATTTTCCGAGTAGCGGAAGTAGCAAAAATAATTAGAACCGTAAAATAGCTTAGGCGGGAGTCGAACCCGAGACCCATGGTTTACGGGTAAGTTTAGTAACCGGTGAACCCAGCAGGGCCGTGCTGAAAGAAAGAGGAATCAATTATATTTATATTAGAGTTGAGCCTAGTTACCCACTTAATATAAATAAGAACTTAAGTTGGGGTTTGGTTTATTTTCAAGTTGGTTCGGCAATTCCTCCTCACGAAATCCTCACGCCACTTTCCCTCTCCAAACCCTCAACGCCGAACACCCCTTCTCCTCTTCCTCTCTCGGCACCCAAGTCCCAAGGGCTCTCGGATCACTTTCCGACGACGACTCCAACACGAAAGAGGTTCTTCTCCGCGAGAGGAACGTGAAGACGTGATCGGATCGTCGAGAGGATCATCTCCACCGGAACTCTAGCGAATAGAATCGTAAGAAATTACGATCAAGAGGTAAGAAACCCCTCACCTGCAGTATAATAGCTCCGTTTGGATTTTCTATGCATTAGATTAGTAATATGCAGATTTTGTTGACATGTAGGGTGTTTTAACCCTCCTCTTAGATTTAGGGATTTTAGTTGAGCACCTTTAGATGGGCCGGACACGCTTACCCTCTTCAGTTGGGGTTGTAGACGTTGTCGGGTGCCTAAAGGTGATCTCCCTAATAAAGAGGAGAGTTGGGGCACACTAAGTGTTCGACAAAATAACTAGATCAGTAAAAATGCAACTTAGGCATTTTAATAGTACAGTTAAATGCATTAGAAGCGTTTAAAACAGTAAATCAGTTTATTTTAGCTATATGGGACTACGGTCCAATGGGTGGGCTCCCACAGTCGCCTCTAGGTTCAGATAACCTAGCTCTAGGTTCAGATAACCTAGAAACAGCATGTTATATCAGTTAGCTATAGATATCAGTATTTTATTTTCAGTGGCACTGTACTGGATTAGATATCCATTGGGTTGGACTCCCAGTCGTCCCTAGGTTCAGATAGCCTAGACAACCCCGCTAAATTCGGGACTTGCAACCCCGGGTCTAGTAGGGATGCGCGCACAGCAAGTACAGTTGCCGGGCCCAAACAGCATGATTATGTATTTTCACTTATTATGTATTAGATTTCAAAACTCAAAATCAATTATGCTAGTTGAGTTTGTTCCCAGTTACAGATTTAGTTTCAGTTAGTTTAGCCTATATTCAGTTCAGTGTTTATTTGGTTGCTTTGCCATGATTCAGTGCTTATGCCATGCTTATATGTTATGCCTTATGATTTCAGTATGCCATGTCTTAGCAAGTTCAGCGCATATTTTCAAATAGCATGATTTAAAAGCATATTGCCTCGAATGCATGATTTTGTGAGGTAGATGGTTTCTTACTAAGCTTTAAGCTTACAGATTCTACTTTTCCTTATACTGCAGATAAAGGTAAAGGAAAGATGGACTAGCAGTGAAGGCTGGAGGTCAATGCAGATGAGGAAGTGTGTGTATGGAACTGGAATCAAAGATCCTTAGGGGATTTGGCAAGTTTAAACGATTGGACTTTTAGTATTTCTGTGTTATGCACTTTCAGTTATTAAATGCTACAAATTAGTAGACCATGTTTATATTCAGTTTAGAATGCTAGCTTTATGTCATTAGAATATGTTCTATAGATTTTAGAAGTGTTGTGTGAGGTTTTGGCACGCCAAAGTGTTGAAATCCGAGTCCCCGGGTGAAATCAGACTCTGATCGGTCTCCCAGGCCGATCGAGACCAAGCATCCTTGGATCGGTCACCGGCCGATCCAAACAGTCTGATGAGCTCATATCCTCGGATCGGTGGCCACCGATCGGTAGCGATCTGATAGCGATCCCAACGTCTCAGTGCTCGGATCGGTGCAGGACGATCCGACCCCTGATCATCTTCTTACCGATCCGGCCTCTTGGATCGGTCCGCGACCGATCCGCCTCTGCTGGATCGGATCGGACCGATCGATTGGGGCGAGGAGCTTCCCGGCTTTGATCGATCCGTAGATCGATCGGCAGGCCGGCAGGTAGTTGGGAAGTTAGTTTCTAGCCCCTAGCTCAGTTGGGGCGTTCAGGTTCCCCTCCATAGCATATGTACACCAGCAGAGAAGGTCTTTGGACCTTTCTTATCAGTTGTATCGGTCATTAGTAGAGTAAAATTTTAATTAGCCCAGCTTTCCGCACAGTATAGTTTAGCATTATTGTGACGATTCGCCTTACAGCCTAGTAGTAGAAGGCTGGTCGTTACAGAGTGGTATCAGAGCCGTGTTCCATACTTCCTACACACACATCAGCATTGTACCTGCAGCTTCCAAGTAAGAATACCTCTACTCTCCTTATTGTTATTGCTTTCTAGTTACAGTTCATGTTTATATGCCTACTTCCTGCTAGTATGAGATAGTCTTTGAACATGATATCAGTGATTATAGAACTGTGATAGTATTAGTTATACATATCTTCTCTATGTCTTTAGAAATGGCACGAGGACGCCCAGCTAGAAGGGCACTAGCTACTGAGCCCTAGCAAGAGGCAGGCAGTTCAGTGCCTCCTCCAGACCTTACAGCACTAGTGGCTCAGTTACTCATTGAGCAAGAACAGAGATAGCCACCTTAAAAGCTAATCGTGAGAACACCCCACAGTCCCGAACCGAATCGGCGACTCCGAAGTCTTAGAGGTTCCACCACTGCCAACACGGCACGGTACCAACACAGCGGTCCAGTGAGCCAAGAAAGGAAGCCTATCCGATCCAGTGGCAGGGTCAAGCCGGAGAACTTCTCGAGCACTAGTGAACCATGGGATGCCCAAGCATGGTTCAAAACTCTGGAGAGCATGGAGCTTAGACCGGCCCGAACACGAGAAGGTGAAGTGTGCCTCCTTCTGCCTGACAGACGCACGCATGTGGTGGGAAAGAATCAGAACGAAGCGCCCAGTGAACCAGATGACATGGGCTGACTTTGAGAAGGAATTCTTTGAGGAGTTCTTTCATATGCGGGTTACAAACCGCCACTATGACGAGTTCACTGAGTTTCGTCAGGGCAACCTCTCAGTTGAGGAAGCCGTGAAGAAATTCAACAGGTTGGCTCGTCTATGCCCAGAGCTAGTCAGCACGGAAAAGGAACGGATCAGGTTGATGCTCAAGATGCTGAGGCCAGAGATAGCAGTGAACGTGGCTGGTGGCATACATAGGTCACAAACCATAGAGGAGTTAGTAAGCAGTGCCTTGACCACAGAGCATTACCAGAACAGCATGAGGCAGCAGAAGCAAGTCTCCTCAGAGTCCAAGGGCCAAGGAAACTCTCACACTCAAAAACAGCAAGGCCACAGCTCTAACTGGAAAGGGAACTCCAACAGCAAGCGCAAATCAGGGAGTGACTCAAAAGGAGGACCATCTAGCAAGCGACCCAGTTATCCAAAGTGTGCCACTTGTGGGAAATTCCACCCAGGGGTTTGTCGCAAGGGCGCACGAGGATGCTTTGAATGTGGACAAGAAGGGCACATGGCCAAGCAGTGCCCGAACAAGACCGGTCTTCCTCAGCCACAGCAGATCCAGTATGCAGGCCAGCCAGCTCAGTTACATCAGATGCAGGCCGCTCTAGAAGGTCCACTCATCAGCCAGGGCCGATTAGAAGCCCCTCCAGCTATGGCGAATGCGAGGATCTACTCACTCACCAGAGAGGACGTAGCAAATGCCTCGACAGTCGTCACAGGTCAGATTAGCATTTTTCAGTATAGTGCTACTGTTCTATTTGATACTGGGGCAACCCATTCATATATAGCCAGGATGTTCTCCGAGAAATTAGAAATACCCCCAGAGGTAGTGGTTTACGGCACTACCTTCGGGAGAGGTCATGGCATCGGCCTTGGCTCGAGGCGGTGCAGTCATTATAGCAGCAGGAACTCTTTGTGATCGATCCTGCTGGAAATGGACTCTGACGTCATCCTTGGAATGGACTTCCGATCGATATGGTGCTTCCATAGAGTGCCATAAGCAGAAAGTCGTATTCCAACCGGCGAGCACGGTTAGTACATCGGAGAACCAAGAAAAGCGAAAATTTCTCTTATGAAGGCGAAGTTGATGAATCGGGATGTACGGGTACCTAGCACATGTAGTCACTACCGGCCAGGACGAGGACCAACAGCTAACAGAGGTCCGAGTTGTATGTGACTACCCAGCAGTCTTCCCTGAAGAGTTACCAGGCCTAGCACCAGCCAGGAGATTGAATTTGAGATAGAGCTCTTCCCCGGCACCAATCCTATTTCCAAAGCGCCTACCGCATGGCCGCAGAATCAAGGAACTTCATGAGAAGCTACGAGCTACTTGACAAGGGCTTCATACGCCCTAGTCACTCACCATGGGAGCGCCTGCTATTCGTGAAGAAGAAGGATGGAAGCATGCGGCTATGTATAGACTACGAGCAGAATCAGTCACGATCAAGAACAGTATCCTCTTCCCGAATAGAGCGACTGCTCGACCGGTTAAAGGAGCGGTGTTCTCAAAATTGACCTCGATCGGATATCACCAAGTCGAGTCAAGGAGGGTGATATCTGAAGACGATTCAGGACCGGATCCGGACATTACGAGTTCGTAGTCATGCCTTTTAGCGTGACAAATGCTCCAACTACATTCATGGATCTTATGAACAGGTATTCGGGAGTATTTAGATAAGTTTGTGATTGTGTTTATCGATGACATTCTTATCTACTCAGAACTCGGGAAGAACACTCGAGCACACGAAACTAGTATTGCGAGACCCTTGAGAATCCATTTATACGCCAAGTTCACGAAATGTGAGTTTTGGCTAAATCAGTGTCCTTCCCAGGTCACGTCATCTCAAAGGATGGTATTATGGTAGATCCCAGCAAGATAGAAGCAGTAAGACCTAAGAACGCCAGCGAGATCAGGAGCTCGGGATTAGCAGGATATTACGGAAAATTTGTAGAGGACTTCTCCAGATAGCCTCCCCACTGAAGCTCTCACCGGGAAGAACAAGAAATTTCAGTGGACAGAGGACTGCGAGAACAGCTTCAGTGAACTAAAACGGAGATTGACCAGTGCTCCTATTTTAGCTATACCAGAAAACACAAACAGCTTCGACATTTACAGTGACGCCTCTAAATTGGGATTAGGAGCAGTACTGATGCAACAGGGCAAGGTGATCGCCTATGCCTCCAGACAACTCAAGGATTATGAGAAGAACTACCCTACTCATGATCTCGAGCTTGCAGCAGTAGTGTTCGCTCTCAAAATTTGGAGACATTACTTGTATGGAGCTCAGTGCAGAGTGTATACAGATCATCAAAGTCTGAAGTACTTCTTCACTCAGAAGGATCTGAATATGCGACAGCGCAGGTGGCTAGAGCTGGTCAAAGATTATGACATAGACATCCTCTACCACCCGGGAAAGCCAATAGGGTAGCAGATGCACTTAGCAGAAAATCCAGTGCTACCTTATTAGCTCTAGCAGCCATGTCACCACCCCTACGGAAGGAGATCGCGGATTTTGGTCTCGAACTCATTTTCGGCGCTCTACTATGACCTTAGAGTCTACCTTGCTTGGTGATATTCACAGCTCGGGATCAGGACCACGAAATTCAGAAAATCAAGCAAGGCTAGCAGAATCAGAAGAGTGTCCGATAGCGGGGTGTTGTATTTTGGTGCAGACTGTGTTCCGGATCGGGAGGAGCTACGAGATGATTTTAGATGAGGCTCACAGGACTCCTATGCGATGCATCCGAGTTCCACCAAAATGTATCAAGACCGAAGAACCGTTTTGGTGGCCGGGATGAAGCGAGACATCGCCAGATATGTTAGCATCTGCCTCACCTGTCAGAGGGTCAAGGCAGAACATCAGCGACCAGGAGGAGTTCTGCAGCCTATACAGATTCCGGAATGGAAGTGGGAGGATATCTCTATGGACTTCATAGTGGGACTACCCAGAACCAC
Source organism: Zingiber officinale (assembly GCF_018446385.1). Lineage (NCBI taxonomy): Eukaryota > Viridiplantae > Streptophyta > Magnoliopsida > Zingiberales > Zingiberaceae > Zingiber > Zingiber officinale. The sequence continues at coordinate 110,425,120 of NC_055993.1, read as the reverse complement.
GAATGGTTTTGATGCCATCTGGGTAATAGTCGACAGGTAAATCAGCCCACTTTTTAGCTATCAAGATATCCTACTCCATGGAGAAGCTAGCTCAGTTGTATCTCCAGGAGATCGTCAGACTACATGGAGTCCCACGAACCATCATTTCAGACAGAGACAGTGATTCACATCACACTTCGGGAGTGTGTACATCAACATTGGGCACCAAATTGAAATTCAACACAGCCTTCCATCCCAGACGGATGGTCGGACTGAGCGAGTAAATCGGTACTCGAAGATATGCTCCGAGCGTGTGCCTAGACTTCAGGAAGTTGGTGCAAATATCCGAGTTTAGCAGAATTTGCATACAACAACAGTTATCGGGCCACTATCGGCATGGCACCTTATGAGGCACTCTATGGGCGGAGGTGCGATCACCAATCTGCTGGTATGAGAGTGGTGAACAGAAGGAACTAGAGCTTCAGATCTAGCGGATACCACAGCAGCCATACAGCAGATTCGCGAGAGGATAGAGACAAGCAGAGCCGAAAAGCTATCTTGATACAGCGTAGACCCTAGAGTTTTCGATGGGGATACAGTTTTCCTCGAGTAGCTCCCATGAAGGAGTCATGCGTTTTGGGAAGAAGGGCAAGCTAGCTCCCAGATATGTGGGACCATACCTTATCGCGAAGAGAGTGGGCAAGGTAGCATATGAGCTAGAGCTACCTCAGGAGATGTCAGCCGTCCACAACGTATTTCATGTCTCCATGCTGAAGAAGCATATTCCAGACGCCACCCAGGTGATTGAGCCCCAGTTGGTACAGGTCCGTGATGATCTCAGCTATGACAGTCGGCCTATTAAGATAATAGACCGAGCGGTAAAGAAATTACGGAACAAGGAAGTACCATTAGTCAAAGTCAGCTGGCAAAGGCGACTTGGGAGACAGAGGCAAGCATGAGACAGAAGTACCCAGAATTGTTTTAAGTTCGGGGATGAACTTTTTATAAGGTATGGGGGATTGTAAAGCCCGAAAATTCTCAAAACTATTTTAGAAATTTAGTATGATTTTTCGGGAATTTTTAGATATTTTTCCGGAATTTTCCGAGTAGCGGAAGTAGCAAAAATAATTAGAACCGTAAAATAGCTTAGGCGGGAGTCGAACCCGAGACCCATGGTTTACGGGTAAGTTTAGTAACCGGTGAACCCAGCAGGGCCGTGCTGAAAGAAAGAGGAATCAATTATATTTATATTAGAGTTGAGCCTAGTTACCCACTTAATATAAATAAGAACTTAAGTTGGGGTTTGGTTTATTTTCAAGTTGGTTCGGCAATTCCTCCTCACGAAATCCTCATGCCACTTTCCCTCTCCAAACCCTCAACGCCGAACACCCCTTCTCCTCTTCCTCTCTCGGCGCCCAAGTCCCAAGGGCTCTCGGATCACTTTCCGGCGACGACTCCAACACGAAAGAGGTTCTTCTCCGCGAGAGGAACGCGAAGACGTGATCGGATCGTCGAGAGGATCATCTCCACCGGAACTCTAGCGAATAGAATCGTAAGAAATTACGATCAAGAGGTAAGAAACCCCTCACCTGCAGTATAATAGCTCCGTTTGGATTTTCTATGCATTAGATTAGTAATATGCAGATTTTGTTGACATGTAGGGTGTTTTAACCCTCCTCTCAGATTTAGGGATTTAGTTGAGCACCTTTAGATGGGCCGGACACGCTTACCCTCTTCAGTTGGGGTTGTAGACGTTGTCGGGTGCCTAAAGGTGATCTCCCTAATAAAGAGGAGAGTTGGGGCACACTAAGTGTTCGACAAAATAACTAGATCAGTAAAAAAATGCAACTTAGGCATTTTAATAGTACAGTTAAATGCATTAGAAGCGTTTAAAACAGTAAATCAGTTTATTTTAGCTATATGGGACTACGGTCCAATGGGTGGGCTCCCACAGTCGCCTCTAGGTTCAGATAACCTAGCTCTAGGTTCAGATAACCTAGAAACAGCATGTTATATCAGTTAGCTATAGATATCAGTATTTTATTTTCAGTGGCACTGTACTGGATTAGATATCCATTGGGTTGGACTCCCACAGTCGTCCCTAGGTTCAGATAGCCTAGACAACCCTGCTAAATTCGGGACTTGCAACCCCGGGTCTAGTAGGGATACGCGCACAGCAAGTACAGTTGCCGGGCCCAAACAGCATGATTATGTATTTTCACTTATTATGTATTAGATTTCAAAACTCAAAATCAATTATGCTAGTTGAGTTTGTTCCCAGTTACAGATTTAGTTTCAGTTAGTTTAGCCTATATTCAGTTCAGTGTTTATTTGGTTGCTTTGCCATGATTCAGTGCTTATGCCATGCTTATATGTTATGCCTTATGATTTCAGTATGCCATGTCTTAGCAAGTTCAGCGCATATTTTTAAATAGCATGATTTAAAAGCATATTGCATCGAATGCATGATTTTGTGAGGTAGATGGTTTCTTACTAAGCTTTAAGCTTACAGATTCTACTTTTCCTTATACTGCAGATAAAGGTAAAGGAAAGATGGACTAGCAGTGGAGGCTGGAGGTCAATGCAGATGAGGAAGTGTGTGTATGGAACTGGAATCAAAGATCCTTAGGGGATTTGGCAAGTTTAAACGATTGGACTTTTAGTATTTCTGTGTTATGCACTTTCAGTTATTAAATGCTACAAATTAGTAGACCATGTTTATATTCAGTTTAGAATGCTAGCTTTATGTCATTAGAATATGTTCTATAGATTTTAGAAGTGTTGTGTGAAGTTTTGGCACGCCAAAGTGCTGAAATCCGAGTCCCCGGGTGAAATCAGACTCTGATCGGTCTCCCGACCGATCAGGGCCTGGCTGTGTCACTGGATCGGTCAGCCGACCGATCCAGACAGATACAGTAGGCTACTGTATCCTCCTGGATCGGTCAGCCGACCGATCCAGCTCGATACAGTAGTGATCCTAGCGTCTCCAGGTGCCTGGATCGGTCTGCAGACCGATCCAGACCCACCTGGATCGGTCTTGCCGACCGATCCAGTTGGGAGCAGGAGCTTCCCCAGCTTTGATCGATCCGTAGATCGATCAGCAGGCCGGCAGGTAGTTGGGAAGTTAGTTTCTAGCCCCTAGCTCAGTTGGGGCGTTCAGGTTCCCCTCCATAGCATATGTACACCAGCAGAGAAGGTCTTTGGACCTTTCTTATCAGTTGTATCGGTCATTAGTAGAGTAAAATTTTAATTAGCCCAGCTTTCCGCACAGTATAGTTTAGCATTATTGTGACGATTCGCCTTACAGCCTAGTAGTAGAAGGCGGGTCGTTACAAAAACCCTCCTCTTACAAATGATGAATTTGTATACGTCCACACTAACGTGGCATGCAAAATTCACGGTGTTTGAGGTGTTGGTAAATTTAAATAATATTATTTGAGGAATCAATGTTATTTTAAATTCAAAGAGTTTTGACCAAATATTTGATCAAAGACAGATCAACTATTAATTTTATTCGTCATAAAGTAAAGTTGACGAGATAATAAATGAATAAAATCTCCTCTTCGATTTTGTATACACAAAATTCATGGAGATTTTAAGGAGTTGATCTTGACCAAATATTTTTGTGATTCTTAGGATGTTTGTCAATTCCTAGTAGTCATACTATAGTAAAAGACTTAGCAGTCCCAATTGTAATGATTGGAAATAGGACTTGGACATTAAGGTAGACTGTCTTCTTAGAACTAAGAACAATTTAGGTGTATTTAATTCATTAGTTGAAACATGTCTAGTGGTGTTATCTACCAGAACCTGGAGTGTAGATACAAGATGCCATTAATCATGTCTGCAATTCATTGCAGGGTTCCAGGAAACCCGACAACTAAATGAAAGGTAAATCACCGTCCACATGGGCACTACTGTAAAAGTGGTAGCTGTTGTAGTGGGAGATGTTTATCCTTTGATAAGAATAAAATATGGATTTTAAGTAATTGTCTTTACGTACCAAGTTTAGAAAGAACCTGATTTCAGTTTCTAAACTATTATAGATATTGTGTCTATTTTGATAACAAAGTTGTTATCAAGAAAAATAGAAAAGTTATCTATTCTGGTATGATGGTTGACAATTTATAATCCAATAACTCCCACGATGCAACAAATGGAAATTAGTAACACATCTTCTAATTTTAAGAGAAAGCAACCTTCGAAAATGAACCAATTATATCTTTGGCATCTAAAGCTAGGTTATACTTGAGTAGGATTCATTGGTAGCTGATGAACTTTTAGGTTCATTGGTAGTGAAAATCTTTCCAACCTGCGAGTCTTACTTGGAAGAAAAATAACCAAGAAGCTTTTAAGTCCAAGGGGTATGGAGTCAAAGATATGTTGAAATCGGTTCATTCTGATTTGTGTGATCCTATGACTACCCAGACAAGAGGTAGTATTGAATATTTTGTCTAATTTATAGACAACTATTCAAGATACAAATAAATTTACTTAATGTACCGCAAGACTAAGTACTTTGATTAGTTCAAAGAGTACAAGGATGATGCGGAGGAATAAAGTAAAAAGTCACAAGTACCTCTTGAGAGATTTTAGGAGTCACTTATCAGAAGTTGGATTTCAATCCCAACTAACTGCATCTGGTACACCCCAACAAAATGGTGTAGTAGAAAGAAGGTAAAGAACTCTTATGGAATAATTAGATAGATGATGAGTTATTCAGAAAATTACCAAATTTCTTTTAAGGATAAACTCTGAAAATGAAAGTGAACATAGTGCCTTCCAAGTCATAACTCTCTACTCATATAGAATTGCTGAATAGGCGTAAGGCTATTTTGAAGCATATTCGGATTCGGGTAATCTAGCACATATGTTAAAAAGAGATAATGATAAGTTGGATAGGAGTTCACTTGTTTGTAAGTTATCCTAGATAAACAAAAGTAGGTTTATAGGCTTAAAAATCAGAAGGTCATTGTTAGCATCAATGACTGATTTTTAGAAAAGGACTATATAATGAACCACGTGCTCATAAGTAAATTTGTTCTTAAGGAAATAATAAAGGACATGTCTAACCTAGTACCAACTGTACAAGATGAGATACCACAAGAAAACTGCAACACGTATCACAAATGATACACAATTGCAGAAAGTGCCTTGTCGTAGTGGGAGGGTTGTTAGGCAACCTAAATAGGTTCATGTTTTGGGAGAGTTTTTGGATTCGATCCCTGGAGGACATGAACCTGATCTCCGGTCATATGATGAAGTACTCCAAGATAAAGATGCAGCATCTTGGCAAAGAGTAATGAATAACAGAATTAGAATATATGTATTCTAATAAAATCTGGAAGCTTGTAGAATCACCAAATGGTGTAAAAGCCGTTAGGTGTAAAAAGGTCTATAATAGGAAAAGAGGGATAGACAGGAAGGTAGTAACTTTCAAAGCAAGGCTTGATGAAAAAGGAAACTTTTTCACTGGTAGCCATGCTTAAGTCTATCCGGATTCTTTTATCTATTTGGCAAGTGGATGTCAAGACAGCATTCCTTAATGGAAGTCTTGAAGAAAGCATCCATATAAAGCAACCAGAAGGGTTCATTGCAAAGGACTAAGAGCATCTTGTGTGCAAGCTCAATCAGTCTATGGACTGAGGTAAAGCTTCAAGGTCTTGGAACATCCGGTTTATCAAAGTAATCCAGATCTATGGATTTAGTAACCGGATAAGTCTTGTGTATACAAAAGGTGTGATGAAAGCGTGGTGGTATTTTTTGTACTATACGTAGATAATAGTTTTGGTAGTTGGAAACAATATCAAAATGTTGTCAGAAGTAAGGGTATGGTTGTTCAAATAATTTGATATAAAGGACTTGGGAGAATGTATATATTCTTAAGATCAAAGTAATAAGTGATCGCAAGAAAAGAATATTTTACTTATCCCAAGCTTCATATATCAGAAAAATCCTTGCTCGTTTTAAGCATGCAAAACTCCAAGAAAGGTTTCTTACCTTTTCAGGATGGAGTAACTTTATCTAAAGATATGTCTCTATAGACATCAAAGGAGATAAAGGAAATAAAGGCAGTTCTTTATGCTGCGGCTGTCGGAAGCCTAATGTATGCTATGTACGAGATAAGAAATCTGTTTTGCCAAGGGCATTGTTAGCAGATATCAAAGTAACCCTGGACAAGGACAGTGGATTGCAGTAAAGCATATATTGAAGTACCTTAGAGGTACTAGAGATTATATGCTAGCTTACAAGGCAGTTAATTTGGTCCTTGTGGGTTGCATGGATTTTGACTTCCAATCGGATAGGGACAATAATAAGTCAACCTCGGGGTTTTGTGTTTTAGGAGGTAAAGTCATAACTATGGAAAAGTGATAAGCATATGTGTTTTTCTGGACTCCACCATAGAAGCTTAGTATATGGCAAGCCTTTGAGGTAGTCATAAAAGCTGAATGACTCAATAACCTCAAGATAGACTTAGATATGATTTCTGGTTTGTCCAAAGATTATTACAAATTTATTGTAATAATGTTGGTGCAGTAGCAAACTCGAAGAAATCATAAGTCTATAAGGAAAGTAAACACAATAGAGCGCAAGTACCACCCAATACGAGAAAATCGTATAAACGAGGAGAAGTTGTTGCCGCCTAGAATGCATCAGATGATGACCTATAGATCTTTTCACTAAAGTCCTTAAGGCGAGAGCTTTTGATGGACATGTTGAAGGGTTGGGAATCAGATGTATGGCAGCAGATATGGCAGCTTAGTCTTTTAGTATAAGTGGGAGATTGTTAGAGTGTATACTAAAAACCTAGCTTTTGGTATAAACAAGAATCACATTGGTCAAATGTCTACATTTATGATAAATGTAGTTGTTCAATTAATTTATATTGTAGATAACATGGTGTGTGGTGTCACACACAGAGGATCATGTTATCAGTACCTTATAAATTATAAACAGTAGCTCACGACCATAATGGAAAGGAACAAACCATTGGAAGGTCGTAGTGTAATTAGGTATTAATTTATCTTAATTATATAATTACACTAGTACACTTAGAGTGTATTGAGTAGGACCATTAGAGCTCGTTTCTTTTATACTGACTTTATAAAGAAACAAATACCTCAGTTATTATGGAAGTGTGTGCTCTTAATCCTAATATAATAACAAGCACATATATTTGATATTTATTTCTTTAATTTATCAATGGGTGAGATTTAGTACGATGAATCAATAAACCCGATAAGTTGGGAAATGATATCACTTATAGTGTGTGTTGTTGATTATAGAAGGAAACTGTGTCCTAGTGATCTAGGTTGAGAATGTCCCCAAGAGGAGCTCATAAGGATTGTCATGTTAAACCCTGCAGGTGGACTTAGTCCGACATGACGATGAAGTTGAGTGGTACTACTCTTGGAGCTAGATATTAATTAAGTGAGTTGTCAGTAACTTACTTAATTAGTGGACATTTGTTATCTTAAACACAGGGAGACTAACACACTCATAATAAGAAGGAGCCCAAAATGTAATTTGGGATTGGTGCGGTAGTTCAATAATAGTTCTTTAGTGGAATGAATTATTATTGATGAAATTAAGTTGTGTGTTCGGGGCGAACACGGGATGCTTAATTTCATCGGGAGACCAAAACCAATTCCTCCTCTCGGTCCCTATCGTAGCCTCTAGTATATTGAGATTTATATCCACCGCATACCCACCTTCTTACCCATCCAATGGGGCCGGCCAAGCTAGCTTGGAACCCAAGCTAGGGCCGGCCAAGTCCAAGTGGATGAGCCATGTAGGTGGCCGGCCAAAGCATGGGTCCCAAGCTTAGGTGGCCGGCCACTAGAATATTAAAAAGAATTTTTATTAAAATTATTTCTTATGTGGATATCATGATTTTAAAAGAGAGTTTAAAAATTAAAAATTTCCTTTTATAGCTTTCTATAAAAGATTAAGAGAAGAGATTAATCTCTTTCCTTATTTGTAGTTTAAAAGGATGATTTTAATTTTTTGGTAAAAATTTTCCTTATTTGTAAATCATCTACATGTTTAAAAGAGAGTTTAAAATTTGAAATCTTTCCTTATTTGTTGATTAAAGGAGGATTTTAAATTTTAAGAAAACTTTCCTTTTTAACCATGTTCATGATTTAAAAGAAAGTTTAAAATTAAATATTCTCTTTTATAAGTTTCTACAAAAGATTAAGAAAAGATTTGATATCTTTCCTTATTTGTAGATTAAAAGAGATTTTAATTTTTAGAGATAACTTTCTTTTTATCCACATGTTTAAAAGAAAGATTTTAATTTATTAAATTTCCTTTTTATAAACCAATCATGAAGGGATAAAATTGTTGGAGAAATTTTTATAAATTTCCGGAAGCAAATAAGGAAGTTTTAATTGGTGTTTAAAATTTTATTTGCTTGGAGAATTTATTTGTTGTGGCCGGCCATTAAAATTTGAAAAGAGAAAATTGTTTTAATTAAATAAATTTTCCTTTTCAATGGCAAAAGAATTAAGGAAGTTTTTATTAAATTTTCCTTATTTGCCAAGACCAAGGATTATAAAAGAGGGGGTAGAGGAGGCTTCAAGGCTAACGACTCTATTCTATTTTTCTTTCTCTTTTCCTTGGTGTTGTGGCCGGCCAACCTCTCTTCCTCTCTTCCTCTTGGTGGTGGCCGAACCTTCTCTATTGGCTTGGAGCTCTTGTGGTGGTCGGATACTACTTGGAGAAGAAGAAGAAGAAGGAGAGAAAGCTTGTATCCCTTGGAGCTTGGTTGGTGTTTTGTTCTTCGTCCTTGGTGAATCTTCTTTGTGTTGGCTGAACCTAGCTAGGAGGAGAAGAAGGTCCTTGGTGGTTTCTCATCTCGGAAGATCGTTGCCCACACAACGTCCGAGGTTAGAAGAGGAATACGGTAGAAGATCAAGAGGTCTTTCTAGAAGGTATAACTAGTAATTTTTCTTTCCGCATCATGCTAGTTATTTATGGAAATAATACCAAATACAAGAGGCTTACGATTCTAGTATTTCGAATATGTTTTTCGAAGTTGTGTTCTTTTGTTTTATTTTTTCCTTGTGATTTGATTGTTCTTTTCGGTTAACCTAAAGTTATTTTAGGAAATTAAATATTAGATTTCTATAAAAGGTTTTGTCTAGTCGGTGGTGGTTGCTCCCATATCCAAGAAGGTCATGTGCCTCGCCACGTCAGTACTGGGAACCAATTATGGAAATTAATATTTAATGGAATTAATAACTTAAGGCGATTTGGGTCGAACGTGTTAAGTTCCGCAGGAGATCCAAGTCAAAACCTAAAAGAACAAATAGATTAAGTTTTGGATCAAACGTGTTAAGTTCCGCAGGCGATCCAAAATTTAATTTAAAAGAACACATGGTAGCTAGGAAAAGGTTCAGACCTTTGTACAAAATTTTTGTACAGTGGAACCTCTAGGTTTTCCGAGTAGCAACCAACAAAATAGATTTAATATTTCTTGTCTATCTTTACATGTAAAATAACCTTCTCTCTACTTGGTATTATTTTTTGATTTATGTCAAAGCAAGAGAGAAAAGTCAAAGTTAAGAATTTAGAAAAGTCAAAGTTAAGATTTTAAACATAATTTTTATGAAAAGGGGAGCATAAGGAAGTTTTTTTTCAAATCATTATATTTATGCTCATGCTTAAATTCCTTTATTATTTTGTTATGTTTTACTTAACTTTGAACCATGTTGCCATAATAAAAAAGGGAGAGATTGTTGGTGCGAGAAGCATCCGATGATTGAACCTGTGTTTTGATTATGTCAAAGGGTCCAAAGTTAAGTTGTCTTGTCATCTAACAAGGTTCATTGACCTTGCAGGAAATTCCTAAGTTGTCTTAGGCAAAAGTCCTAGTGGATTTTAGGCAGGTGGAAAACCCTAGGGGGTGGTAATCCTAAGTCCTAGGGGGTGGTAACCCTAGGTGATGGAAAGTCCTAACTACAGTTAGGCAGGTGGAAACTCCTAGGGGGTGGTAACCCTAGGTGGAAATTCCAGTCAATCTAGAGGACCAATTTGGAAATAGGTAACTTCTCCTGAGAGGAGTAGGTGAGGACGTGTTCCCTGAAGAGGGAACAATATGCGTCGGTTCGATCTAGAGTTTCAACGAAACTCAAAGTCAGAAACGGACAGTCAGAGGTTGTCAAACTTCAATTTATATATATTATTTTATGCATGAACTAACTTTATTTTTTTTAAAATAAGAGGCTAGAAAAAGATGGTCTAGGCGCCCGGAACTGGTCCGGGCGCCCTGAACTGGTCCGGGCACCCGAAGTCGGTCCAAGCGCCCGGAACTCAAAAGTTATCACCAAGCTGATGTGGCGCGCGCGGAGTGGCCGAGCCATGTGGTCCAGGTGCTCGGAGGGGTTCTAGGAACAACTTATAAAAGTAGCTTCGACCAGGAGCTTCAGCACAACACAACGAACGACTTCCGCTTCTTCAAGCTGCTCAAAAGATGATTCGACAAAGCTGTAACTCGACTCCGATACCGGAAGCTTTAAATTCTCTGTTCTTAATTGTTGGTACAATTTCCATTACTGCATTTAATCATTGTATTTGTAAATCTACAAATTTATAGTGATTGCCCACCAAAAGTACTCTTATGTGTGGGCCTTGGAGTAGAAGTCGCCACAGCCTCCAAACCAAGTAAAATCTTGGTTTTGCGTTGTGTCTTTTTACTTTTTAGTTACGTATTTACTTAAAGTTTTACAAAACGGACGAATTAGCCACGAGCGCTATTCAACCCCCCCCCCCTCTAGCGCTTTACAATCCTACACTGGAGATATTGGGATGTCAAGAGTTAAATGTGGATGCTAGTTATGGTAACTAGTTTATTGGAGTGACTCATGTAAGACTTCATATGGTTGTCTATATATATGGATAAATCTATGAAGCTCTAACTATAGCTCGAGTGCAAGTTTCCTTCGACTTGAGGTATACAAGTCATCTTGGTCATGGAGACTTATACTTTGACATCTTAAGCAAGCACCTCATTGAGGTGTGGACCCGGGATGATTGGATATAAGTCGAAATTGTTGGATCGAGACGCGCTAGAGGGGGGGGGTGAATAGCACTCGTGGCTATTTCGTTCGATTCGTAAAACTATCGGAGTTAAAACACGCAGCGGAATAAAGAAAAACAAACAGAAAGAACACGAGGATTTACTTCGTTCGGAGCCTAGGTCGACTCCTACTTGAAGGCCCGCGATCCTTGATCGCTTTTCGTGGGCAACAACTATAAGCTCGATAAGGTTTACAAGTATAACAATTTATATCTTAATTTAAACCAGAAATCTTATACCAACAACAATGGATGAAAAAGCGAAGCTCCGGGTCGTCGGTGTCAAGTTGCAGCACTTTCGGGTCGTCGATTTAATTAGCAGCACGCAGCAAGAGGATCACTTGGAATCAGTTGTTTAAATCTGCTGGTCGAGACCCCTTTATAAAGGGTGTTCAAGGTGCCTCTAAGTCCTCTGAAGGCGCCTCCATCCCTTCCGAATCGCTCGTGCAGATCAGCGCTGAACAGTCGTCGCTTATCGCCTTGAAGACGCCTTCATCCATCTTCAAGGTGCCTCCAATGGGGCATCCAAGGCGCCTTCGCGCACCACGAAGGCGCCTCCAGCGGGTCTGCGCAGCCACGCCACTTTAGCACCCGAGGCGCCTCCAAGCTCCATGGAGGCGCCTCGGACACTGTTCATCCGAGGCTAAATTGTGTTGGGGTTGCAAGATTGCAAACATAGTCCCATATTGGAAACACATGGGAAATATCATGGGTTTATAAGAGAAAAGATATCTCCATTGGCATGAGGCCTTTTGGGGAGAGCCCAAGAGCAAAACCATGAGGGCTTAGGCCCAAAGTAGACAATATCATGCAATTATGGAGATATCTAAATTCTTTTCGATCCTACAAATTGTGCTCCTTTGGTCCTGCAAAAAGTGTTAGTCTCAAACACATATCCTGCAAAACAAAGTTAGCACAAAACAATAATATGGATATGATAGAATATGATGACAGTCTCCGGACTGTCCGGGTCTAACTTCGGATTTCCAACCGAAAACCCTAGGTCGACCCGACGCCTATTGTTCCCTCTACGGGGAACGCGTCCTCACCTACTCCACTCAGGAGATTTACCTTATGCCAGTGCGATCCTCCAGATCGACTGGACTTTTGCTCGGCGCTCGATGCTTCCGGACTTTTTGTTGGACTTCCGCTTCCCGGCTGGTCCAGTCTTTCACCTGGTTCGCGACATCAGGACTTTCCACCTAGGGTTACCCCCCCCCCCCCCCCAGGACTTTTGCCTGAAGCACTCAACCCACCAAGACTTTCCTCATAGGGTTACCACCCCCTATGACTTAGGGTTACCACCCCCTAGGGTTTTTACCTTGCCTAACCACAGTTAGGGCTTTTGCCTAAGTTCACTTAGGACTTTCCTACAATCTCATTCAGACTGTTAGATCACCACACACCTTAACTTTGAATCCTTTGCAATTATCAAAACTCAGGTTCGATCGTCGGATGCTTCCCGCACCAACAATCTCCCGCTTTTTGATTATGGCAATCGAAATTCAAAGTTAAGTAAAACAAATGCATAAGATATATTAAAAGGTTTTAAGTGAGCAAGCTTAAGTATATAAATTCAAATGAAAGCATAACTTAAGCTAACACTTAAACTTTGTGACGCTCCCCCTTAATACAGACTTCCTTTTTGAATTTTTACTTTTGAATTTCCTACTCTCCCCCTTAATAAAAGCAACACTTTTTACTCTCCCCCTTAATAAAAGCAACACTTTTTACTTTTGAATTTCCTACTCTCCCCCTTTGCCATATATCAAAAAATAAGCCAGTTGAAAGCAAGTTTTAAGTTTTTAGAAAAAATAGATTTAGTCTTTGAAAGAAAAAATGTTTGTGTAACACTTGGCTTATAATAAAATTTTACTGAAAAATTGTTAGTTAAGGGAGAAAGAGGACTTAAAAAGGAATATTTTTCTCCTAAATTAAAAAGGCTAATATATGGATGACTTTGAAGGATGACTTTAGTCTCTTTTTAAACTTAGTTGTTTTTTTTTAAAGATACTTAATTAAATTTAACAAAACTTAGCTAGATTTTAAAGAATTTTTGAAGCCAAATTTTTGAAAGCCATGAGTTAAATTTTGCAAGTAAAGAAATATGCTTTTCATACTTTTAGCTAAGTATAGAATGAATCTAAGAGGTAATTTAGAAAAGTATTTTAGCACTTAGAGTTAAAATTTATAAAGGTGGCTAAGTTTGAGAAAGTTTGAAAGTTTTTGCAAACATTGAAAATGTAGTTTCAGTTTTAGAAAGGTACTTAGTTTGAAAAACTTAATTTTGAAAATTAGGAGTAAGTATTAATTAAATTTTAGGACGAAGAGGGAGTAACTAAATATTTAATTTATGTTCAAGTTTTGTTGGTCCTTAAGTCCAAGCATGAGTCAACTTATCTAACTTGTCTTGATCAGGTATCAGAGCCCTAAATTACAAGCATGTTTAGCTTAATATTTCTATTTCCTTCACCTTTAGCTCCTTGCTGATTGTCTAGAGGGCAACATCTTTCACTTGGTTAGTCAAGTTAAGTCATTTAGTCCAGTTAGATTTGACTAAGGCTAGAAGACTTGACTTGATTACTGTTAATAAAGTATTTAACGCCTAGACTCATATTGATGCACAAAAATAAGCATTCTTGAGTCCAGGCTGTACCCTATGCATCTCACACCGTTCTATGTATTTCAAACACAAGCAAGGTATACCTAGGTGTTTGTGAGATGCTCTGGCTTAAATCTAGGGGAGAAAGATTTCTAGGGTAGAGCCTAAACTAAGTCCAATTTTGAAAATTCTAAGAAAAGGGGATTTTGAAATTATTAATTTTCCTAGAATTTTTGAAAAGAACAGAATGATTAAGTAGGAGAATGAGTTTGAAAAGCAGCATCTATTCTACCCAGCACATTCCTATTTGTCTTCTAAGTGCACTAAACTCAAGTTCAGGTAAGGGTTTTGTGAAAATGTCAGCTAGGTTTGATTTGGACTCAACATAGTTGAGTGCAAGTTCACCTTTAGCAACGTGATCCCTTACAAAGTGGTGCTTTACCTCTATGTGTTTAGTCCTAGAGTGGTGAATTGGATTTTTTGTTAGATTAATTGAGCTTATATTATCAATTAAGAATTTTATATTTTTGTATTCTAATTGATAGCCTTTTAAGGTATGCATCATCCACAACAGTTGAGTTGCACACTCTCCTAGGGCTATGTATTCAGCTTCAGTGGTGGATAGAGCAACACAATGTTACTTTCTGCTTGACCAACTTACTAGGCACTGACCTAGGATTTGGCAGCTACCACTAGTACTTTTTCTGTCTAATTTGCACCCGGCATAGTCTGAGTCAGAATAGCCAAAAAGATCAAAGGTGCTAGTTCTAGGGTACCAAAGTCCTATATTTAGGGTGCCCTTAATATACATAAGTATTCTTTTAACATATGTTAGATGTGATTCTTTTGCACAAGATTGGTATCTTGCGCACATACCAACTGCAAATATTATATCTGGTCGACTTGCAGTTAGGTAGAGTAGGCTTCCTATTATACTTCTATAGTATTTTGGGTCTACTGTTTTTCCTTCTGGGTCAGAGTCAATGTTGATGTTAGTGGCCATTGGGGTATTTATGATTTTTGAATTTTCCATGCTAAATTTTTTAATTAGTTCTTTAGCATATTTAGTTTGGTAAATATAGATTCCATCTTTTATTTGTTTAATTTGTAAACCTAAGAAAAAATTTAGTTCCCCAACCATACTCATTTCAAATTCATCTTCCATTAATTTGACGAATTCTTTTAGAAATTTAGAGTTAGTTGAGCTAAAAATTATATCATCAACATAGATTTGTGCTATGAAGATGTCTTTTTCTATAGTTTTTACAAATAGGGTTGGATCTATGTGCCCTTGGTTAAAGCCTTTGGATGTTAAGTAATTGGATAACCATTCATACCATGCTCTAGGAGCTTGTTTAAGTCCATATAAGGCATTTTTCAGTTTAAATACATGATTAGGGTAGTCTAGGTCCTCAAATCCTGGGGGTTAGTTTACATAAACCTCTTCCTTAATGAATCCATTTAGGAACACGGATTTTACATCCATTTGGTATAACTTAAACCCTTTATGGGCTACATAGGCTAACAACATCCTAATGGATTCGAGCCTAGCTACTGGTACGTAGGTTTCATCATAGTCTAAACCCTCAACTTGACTAAATCCTTTGGCCATTAGTCTAGCCTTATTTCTAATTATTTCACCCTGATCATCCAACTTGTTTCTAAATACCCATTTGGTATCTATTATTGACTTATCTAAGGGTTTAGGTACAAGTTGCCAGACTTGGTTTCTATCAAACTGGGCTAATTCTTCTTGCATAGCAATGATCCAGTCTGGATCAGGTAGGGCCTCTTCTATAGTCTTAGGTTCAATTTTAGAAATGAGGACAATTTGACTAAAGTTTCTATAAGAGGATCTAGTCCTGACTCCTAGGTTTGGATCACCCAAAATTTGGTCAGGTGGGTGAGAGGTACTTGTTCTAGTTGGTCTTATGTTTGGGGTCAGAAGTTGGTTCCTCTGGTTTATTGGTGTTGGGATGAATTTCATCGTCTTCAATAATTCTTGGATTAATGTCAACATTTTCATTTAAGTTAGGTAGATTATTTTCTTCATCAAATATTATATTAGTTGTTTCTTCAACTTTTAGGGTATTTTGGTTATAGACTCTATAGGCCCTACTGGTTGTGGAGTACCCTAAAAAGATTCCTTGGTTTGATTTGGGTGTAAATTTTCCTAAGTAATCTTTAGTATTTAAAATATGAACTTTACATCCAAAAACTTTTAAATAGTTTAGGTTGGGAATTTTATTATAATACATTTCATAAGGAGTTTTATTGTGATATTTGTTAATTAGAATCCTATTTTGAATATAATTTGCTGTATTTATGGCTTCGGCCCAAAATTGATGATTTAAGTTATATTCATTTAGCATGGTTCTAGCGGCTTCTTGTAGGGTTCTATTTTTACGTTCCACTAGACCGTTTTGTTGGGGGGTTCTAGGACATGAAAATTCATGTTGGTATCCATTGATTTTACAGAATTGGGTAAACCTATGATTTTCAAATTCCCCCCCATGATCACTTCTTATTCTTTTAATTTTAGTATCTTTTTCATTTTCTGTTAATTTGCAAAAATTACTAAATTCTTCAAAAGTTTCATTTTTTGTTTTTAGAAATTTTACCCAGGTGAACCTAGAGTAGTCATCAATTATAACTAAGCAATACTGGTTCTTGCTTAGTGACTTGGCTCCATGTGAATCAAATAGGTCAAGGTGAAGGAGCTCAAGTAAAGAGTTAGTTCTTTCTAGATTGGTTGATTTGTGGGTTGACTTAGTTTGTTTTCCTTGTTGACAAGCATTACAGATTGAGTTTTCAATAAATTTTAATTTGGGCAAACCTTTAACTAGACCATTTTGACTCATTTTTGAAATGAGTCTGGTGTGAGAGTGACCCAGTCTTCTGTGCCACAAGTCAGTTTCCTCTTCTTGTGTTAGAAAACACTTTATTGAGGAAGTGGGTAGATCAATTGAGTACATGTTATTTTTCCTAAGCCCTTTAAGTGTGATTTCAGGGTTTTCAATATTTTTAACTAAACAATTAGATTTGTCAAAGGTAACTAAGTATCCACTATCACACAATTGGCTTATACTTAGAAGATTAAAATTGAAGTTTTCAACTAGTAGAACTTTTCGAATAATAAAATTGGAACTAAGTTCGATATTACCTCTTCTGATTACCTTAAGTTTGCTGTCGTTGCCGAATGCAACAGACCCTAAATTCTTTAGTTTGAGCTTTGTGAACTCTAATTTATCTCCAGTCATGTGTCTGGAGCATCCACTATCTAACATCCACTGATCCAATTTTTTATGTTCCTACATATAAATTATTTGAATTGGACTCTATTTGATGAAAAGAAAGTGAAGTGATTAAGTTTGAATTTGAATTTGATTGAAACATAAGTGTAACACTAGGTTAATTTTGGATAAAAACCTTAGATTAGTTAAATTTTGAATATTTACTTTGTTTACTTTTGAGTTAATTAATTTAAACAAAATGATTTTTAATTTGAAAAATACTTTTAAGTTAGTTAATTTTTTAAAAAATGACTTTTTCAGATTAAGTTTGAAATTAAGTTTTAAAACATTTTTAAAAAGATTTTTCAAGATTTTTTAAATAATTATGAAATTAAGTTTTAAAATGATTTTTAAAAGATTTTTCAAATTAAGTTTTAAAAGATTTTTTAAAATGATTTTGAAATGAATTTTTTAAATAATTTTGAAATTGATTTTTAAAAAGATTTTTAAATAATTTTGAAATTGATTTTGAAATTAATTTTGAAAAGATTTTTTAAATAATTTTCAAATTAATTTTGAAAAGATTTTTAAATAATTTTGAAATTAATTTTGAAAGATTTTTAAATAATTTTGAAATTAAATAATTTTGAAATTGATTTTGAAAAGATTTTTAAATAATTTTGAAATTAATTTTGAAAAAAAATTTAAATAATTTTGAAATTAATTTCATTTAAAATTATATTAATTTGAATTAATTATTGTTACGAATTTAATTTGAATTTGAATTTTAAATTCCTTAGTCATCTCACCCGATCTAAATTTTCAATCAGATACTCCTATAATTATTGTGAGATGCATTGAGGTTCAATTTAAGAGTTTGGTTTAACTTTGTGCTAGATTCAGGTTTAGCTTTGGGTTCAACAAGTAGGCGTTCTTTAGATAAACTTCTAGGCTATGGTGAGTCACAAGGGCATCATTAAAGTAACCATGCCTTTGAAGTTTTCCAAATAGTCCTACCCATTGGACTTAGTATAAAACCTTGGTCTAACTGGTTAGGATCCATAAAGGGTAGCTTCGGTCAATTCCACTTAGCCAAATGCACCAGGTCGAAGTCATATCTTCCTAGACATGCGATGACTAAGCTTCCCCAACGTACTATCATCCAATACTTCACCAGTACCGTGGGTCAAGTTAAACCTAGCTCCTTTTAGTCTAACCTTAATTACCCTGCCGGGTAGTCTATTCTTGTTTACCCATTTCGGGTAGATTAAGTTCGGGTATCCAGTCGGGTAGTTTAGTTGGGGGTGCCAGCTATTCTGGATCCTCCTTCTATTTTTAATTTAATTTCTAATTTTTAATTTAATTTCGAATTTTTAATTTAATTTTGAATTTTTAATTTAATTTCAAATTTTTAATTTAATTTCGAATTTTAATTTAATTTTTAATTTAATTTCAAATTTTTAATTTTAATTTAGTTTTTAATTTAATTTCAAATTTTTTATTTAATTTTGAATTTTAATTTAATTTTTATTTTTAATTTCGAATTTTTTATTTAATTTTGAATTTTAATTTAATTTTAAATTTAATTTCGAATTTTAAATTTTAATTTAATTTTTAATTTAATTGAGTTTGAAATTATGTTCGTTTTATTAATATCATTTTTCTTTTTGCTCCCCCTGGATCATAGTCTCGATATGGTCTGTCGAGGTAGTGTATTTGATCCTTCGGGACTCAATATTGACCAAGTCCAACTTGATTAATCAATTTGGACTTGGGGACCCATGCTTGGACTGTTTTTCTATTTGCTTTTTGTACAATAGATAAATAAGATTTGTATTTCCTTTTTGGTTTAAATCCTAGACTAGTTCTATTGTAAACGACTCTTTGTGTCCCAAGAATTAGGTCAAGATTCTTGGAACCTAAAGAAAACCGTTCTAGTGTTTTCTCCATATCCTTGACTTGAGTTTTCAGGTTGGAATTCTCTTCCTCAAGTTTTTGGACTTGAGTTGAGTTTTCAGTCTGAATTGGTTCAGTCAGAGATTTGAAGTTAGTCACTTCTTTAAGGACTTCTACTTCCTTTAAAAGTGACTTAACTCTAAGGTTCGACTTAGCTAATTTTCATAATAAATAATTAATTAAGTTGTTGAGGTGAGGGATACTTACAGGGGGATTAGGCCCTTCGGAAACGGATACGGATCCATGGCTTCGCTCAGACTCGGCCTCTGACTCGATCTCGCTCTCGGATTCGTCGATCTGGTCCCGGGCCATCAGCGCAAGTAAACTCGTCTGATCGAGTTCGTCGTCGTCGTCTTCTGAGAAAGATTCGTCCCATGTCACCTTTAAGGCTTTCTTCCTTCTTTGCTTCTTTGCATCCTTTTGATTAGGGCAGTTGGCCTTGATGTGCCCCTTCTGGTTGCACCCGTAGCAGATCACTTCGAACTTTACCTTAGAACTTGGTTGGGCCTCCTTGGATTGGACTGCCTTCTTTAGGTCCTTCTTGTTGAAGCCTTTCTTCTTCTTGTAGAGTCTCTTCACAAGGTTCATGAGCTCGGTTGTTAGTTCTTCATCTTCATCATCTGAGTCGGGTTCTTCTTCTTACTCTGGTTCAGTTCTTCATCGTGATCTCGGTTCACACGTTCGACTAGTATCTGCAACCAAAGCAACCCCCTTCTCGGTTGGCTGTGCATTAGTCTGCTCATGTAATTCAAACTCACAGAATAATTCATCTAACTTTATTGAAGATAAATCCTTGGAAACTTTGTAGGCATCTACCATTGATGGACACAATGTGCTCCTCGGAAACGAGTTTAGTGCGTACCTTATGACGTCCCGATTCTCTACCTTTTGCCCGATTCCGTGGAGAGAATTGAAGATGTCTTGAATTCTTGCGTGCAGTGAACTTGCCGTCTCACCTTCCTGCATTTTCAGATTATATAATTTATTAAGTAAAAGATCTCTTTTACTTACCTTGGTGTCGGAGGTGCCCTCATGGAGTTCTATCATTTTCTCCCACAGCTCCTTTGCGGTTGAAAATGGACCGACTCTGTTGAGCTCCTCCTTGGTAAGACCACACTGGAGGGTGCAAGTAGCTTTGGCGTCGACTTCCACCTTCTTGATTGTGGTCGGTTCCCATTTTTCGTAGGGTGTCGGTTTGTCGTCTTCGTCGGATGGGAGTTGTAGTCCGGTCTTGATTATCATCCACGTATCGAATTGCGTCTTCAAGAAGGTTTCCATTCGCCCTTCCAATATCCGAAGTCTTCTCCGAAGAAAAGTGGGGGGCGAACGGTACTGAAACCTTCTTGTTGGGCCATTTGTAATATGCAACAACAAAAAGTAAAGAATGTTCCAAGACTAGGTCTTGGATTAGCAATGCGGGAGAAATAAGGGAAAACGAGCTCGAGTGGTATTGTACCAATCTCGAGCAAAACCGATTCGATAAAACAATTAGAATGTAGCTAGCAAGCTAATTCTAATTTGACTCCGAAAATCCTGAAAATACCACGAAAATTTATTTTGAAAGGTGGTTGCACCGATTCAAAACGACCCCGCTCTGATACCAATTGTTGGATCGAGACGCGCTAGAGGGGGGTGAATAGCGCTCGTGGCTATTTCGTTCGATTCATAAAACTATCGGAGTTAAAACACGCAGCGGAATAAAGAAAAACAAACAGAAAGAACACGAGGATTTACTTCGTTCGGAGCCTAGGTCGACTCCTACTTGAAGGCTCACGATCCTTGATCGCTTTCCGTGGGCAACAACTATAAGCTCGATAAGGTTTACAAGTATAACAATTTACAGCTTAATTTAAACCAGAAATCTTATACCAACAACAATAGATGACAAAGCGAAGCTCCGGGTCGTCGGTGTCAAGTTGCAGCACTTCCGGGTCGTCGATTTAGCATCACGCAGCAAGAGGATCACTTGGAATCAGTTGTTTAGAGCTGCTAGTCGAGACCCCTTTATAAAGGGTGTTCAAGGCGCCTCTAAGTCCTCTGAAGGTGCCTCCATCCCTTCCGAATCGCTCGTGCAGATCAGCGCTGAACAGTCGTCGCTTATCGCCTTGAAGGCGCCTTCATCCATCTTCAAGGCGCCTCCAATGGGGCATCCAAGGTGCCTTCGCGCACCACGAAGGCGCCTCCAGCGGGTCTGTGCAGCCACGTCACTTTAGCACCCGAGGCGCGTCCAAGCTCCATGGAGGCGCCTCGGACACTGTTCATCCGAGGCTAAATTGTGCTCCTTTGGTCCTGCAAAAAGTGTTAGTCCCAAACACATATCCTGCAAAACAAAGTTAGCACAAAACAATAATATGGATATGATAGAATATGATGACAGTCTCCGGACTGTCCGGGTCTGACTTCGGATTTCCAACCAGAAACCTTAGGTCGACCCGACGCCTACTGTTCCCTCTACGGGGAACGCGCCCTCACCTACTCCACTCAGGAGATTTACCTGATGCCAGTGCGATCCTCCAGATCGACTGGACTTTTGCTCGGTGCCCGATGCTTCCGGACTTTCTGCTGGACTTCCGCTTCCCGGCTGGTCCAGTCTTTCACCTGGTTCGCGACACCAGGACTTTCCACCTAGGGTTACCCCCCCCCCCCTAGGACTTTTGCCTGAAGCACTCGACCCACCAAGACTTTCCGCATAAGGTTACCACCCCCTATGACCTAGGGTTTTTACCTTGCCTAGCCACAGTTAGGGCTTTTGCCTAAGTTCACTTAGGACTTTCCTGCAATCTCATTCAAATTGTTAGATCACCACACACCTTAACTTTGAATCCTTTGCCATTATCAAAACTCAGGTTCGATCGTCGGATGCTTCCCGCACCAACAGAAATGCCCTAAGATGTTTAGATAACCCATAGAGGATTTATCGCTCCTTTCGAGGAGACGTATATCCTATGACTACTCATTAGGATTATTACTCAAAGCATTTGGCTAAAGCATCACATGTTAAGAGTATGAGACTCTTGTACACATGTACGAGTAATTTAAATCCGTAGAACGAGAAAAATATTACTTAGGCTAGGTGTGACATAATCAGTCTATTAGGGACAAACACATAGACCATGTCCTAAACCAAGTAGGTATAAGATGAGTGAAAGGAACAAGACACGACACACTATAGCTGCTAAAGGGTTTAGAATTAGTTTTAAGATCAATTATGATTTTTCGGCTAATTGGGGATCATGATGTACTACTAGGTGTCACTCATGATTGTTCTATAATTAAGTAGTTAATTATGGACGACCAAGAAAAACTAGGAATCTATTGGATCATACGTAATAATGAGTCTTTAAAAGATGTAAAACAAGTTAAATAATAGAATTCTTAGATCAAGAGATAAATATTTGGTTTGATCATACATACGACAAATATGAAAATATTTGTCATAATGGAAGTACGGATGAGCTACATTTCTTATGGTAGAGTTGAACCATATTTGATTTAATTATGGATTAGTCATGAACTAACTTGGTTTAGTTGTGAATTAAACCAAGGGGTTAATGGGCTAATTTTTGATTAAGGGATAATAGGTTGGATTTGGACTCATTAAAGATGATTATATATAGATGTAATTGGAAGAGAATTAGATATAAGTTTCAATATTTGGTTGATTGACTTTTAGAAACCCAATCATCCTCTCTCTCTCCTCTCTCTCCCACTGCCAATAAGAGGGTGCTCCCTCTTGTTGTCGTAACTACCACAAGGGAGAAAAACTCACCCTTGTGTGATTTTCTCTTCTTCTTCCTCTTGATCCCTCTTATTCGCTCGTGGCTAGTAACTTCTGAATGAGAGGCTTGTACTCAAGGAGTTGTCTTAAGGAGCTCGGTATGGATACGAATAGAGGCGAGATTTGACAACGTCGCTACGGTTTATGCCCTTCTCGTTACAGGACATCCGTAAGGTATACTTAGCGTAAATTTACTTTCCATAAAATTTTAATTATGCGATCATTGTTGGCATGTTGTATCCTTATATGTGTGTGGTGTGCGTGATGTAATAATTAGGAATTATTATTATTTTATTTTTCGCTATGCATGTTTACGAAACGTGTTCTAGCAAGTACCCGCATCGGGCATATCCCAACAGTGGTATCCGAGCTTGATCGTGCTTTGACATGATCATAAAGTTATTTTCCAGTTCGTAATTAGTATTATAATTAATTTTTAAATTTTTCTAGAATTATTAAAACTTTTTCTATTTTTAGAAGTTTTCTAAATTGTTAGGAAATTCTATAATTGGAAAGTTTTTGATATAATTTTAAAAAATTAAATTTAGAAATATTCTGTTAATTTAAAATTATCATTTTTAGAATTTTTTTAAATTTTAAGAAATATTCTATTTTTAAAAAATTTACTAATTTGTTAGGTAATATCAAATATGGAAAGATTCTGAAATTATAAAAAAAAATCCAGATCTGAGATATTCTAAATTAAATTATAGAATTAATCTTTTCTAAATTTTTCATATTTATTAAAATATTCTGTTTTTAGAAAGTTTCCTACATTGTTAGTAAATATTAAATTTGAAAAAAATTTGAAACTCATTAAAAAAATCTAGATTTGGGATATTCTAAATTAAATTATGGAATTAATCTTTTTTGGAATTTTTGGATTTATTAAAATATTCCATTTTGAAAATTTTTCTAAATTTTTAAGAAATCCTAAATTTGGAAAGATTTATAAAATCATAAAAAAAATCCAGATTTAAATTATTCTATAATAAATTAAGAAATATTAATTATTTATTTCCTAAATTATTAGGAAATTAATTTAGAAATTTGTTTCTAAAATAATTAAAGATTCTTGATTGATAGAAAGATTCTAGATGAAATATGTTAATTAAATTTGAAAATTGGTTTCCTAATCTGATTAGATAAATCTTGATTTATTAAAATTAGATTTATAATATATTTTTATTTCCAAAATAGAATTATAACATATGTAAATTCATGTCATGTTCATACCATCATATATGCCATGTAGATGTATTCATTATGACATGATTAGATTTTGTCATGTGCGTGATGTGATTAGATATTACCATATGTGTGATGTGTCATACTATGTCATATGTGTGATATATCATGTCATCATTTATGTCATGCGTGCGATGTGCTATGTCATCATTTATGTCATGAGTATAATGTTATGAAGATAGAATATTTGCATGATATAGATGACACCAAACCCTCACTCACCCTCACTCGATATTAAAACCTACACCTTCCGTTAATATGGTAAGAACCAGAATGTAAGTTCTTGTTTGAGGTTCTTGTTTGAGTTGTTGGCCAAAGTCAAGCTCAAACTTGAAATTAGAAATGTTCAAACCATAGAGATACAATCTCATGATTAACGGGTCGGTTTTAAACTTGAAGTGTTGATTTGTTGTGCCAAAGTCATGATCAATATGGATAGAGGTGAAGTTGGGTGATATGAATTTGATGTATACTTGTTAATGTATTAACAACCCGATGTTTATGCGAAGATCAATCAGTTGCTAGCATAATGTGATAATTGCATATAAGTGATATGCAATCGGTAAACTTGTTACTTACCGCTATAGTTAAGAATGACTTGTTGGTCAAAGTCAAGGTTAATCTTATTTGTAGTGGATATCAACCCACTTGAAGAAAACCTATCATCTCTCGAATTTAAAAATAAGGGTATTTAAATTTGATAAATAAGCAGACTTTTATGTAAATTGTTTACATAAATAATATCATGTCTCTTATACATTCTCATTTTTGTATTTCTAGGTTAATTATTTAATTATGACTTCTATTAATCTGCATTCAATTTTAGACTCTAATAAATTGACTGTGTTAAACTTCTTGGACTGGTTTCAAAATTTGAGAATTATTCTCAAAACTGAGAAATTATCTTATGTCCTTGATCAGCCTCTTCTGACAAGTCTTGATGCTGATGCAACTGCAAACCAATTGTTGGCCCTTCAAAAACATAAGAATGATTTTGTACTTACAAGTTATGTAATGCTAGCAGCTATGACTCCTGAACTACAGAAGCAACATGAGTATTTGGATGCTTATGATATTATCTATCATCTTCGTGAGTTATTTGATGAGCAAGCTAGATCCGAAAGGTTTGAGGTCTCTAAGCTTCTCTTTTGCTCAAAGATGCAGGAGGATTCGTCCGTAGTACAATATATACTAAAGATGAACGACTACATAGAGCGTTTAGCATCACTCAGCTTTACAATGGATCATGAGTTAAGTATTGACTTAATTCTACATATATAAAAAGTCATTCATAATTTGTGATGAACTATCGAATGAACAATTTAGAATCGACTATTCCCGAGAAGATTAATATGCTCAAGACTGTAGAGCCTTCTGTTAAAGGTGAACAGAAAACTGTGATGTTAGTAGACTCCTCCGAGAAAGGTTCTAAGAGTAAATCAAAACATCAGGCTAAGGGGAAGAGCAAAAAGGCCAAGATAGTATAACCGGCACAAAAGGGCCCATGCCATCATTATGGCAAGATGGAACACTGGCAAAGAAACTGCAAGATCTATATTGAGTCCGTGAAGAAAAATAAGGCATCCGATGCCCCATCCTCTTCAGGTATTTTCGTTGTTGATTGTCATGCTATTTTGTCAAACACTTGGATATTGGATACTAGGTGTGGATCACATATATGTAATAACATACAGGGGCTAAGAAATAGCAGAAGACTTGTCAAGAGAAACAAGTCTGTGAGTTAGGAATGGAGCAAAGGTTGCTGCAGTCACCATTGGAACATACTTGTTACAGCTTCCTAGTGGACTTATCTTAGAACTAGATAATTGTTATTTTGTTCCCGTATTAATAAAGAACATTGTTTCTATTTCTTACTTAAATATAAAAAGTTTCTATGTGACTTTTAGTAGCAATTGTTGTTATATAACGTTGAATGGTGTTCTTAATGGCACTGGAACTTTATGCAATATCATCTACGTGTTAGATACATCTTGTGACGCATTCAATATCGATACGAGCAATAAACGCACCCGATTAGATAATCAATTAACCTATTTCTCGTGGCATTGTCGCCTTAGCCATATAAGCAAGAAACACATGTCTGAATTGTAAAAGATTATAGTTCTCGAATCATTTGAATTAGATACATTTGATACATACGATTCATGTTTAAAAGGCAAGATGACAAAGTTACCTTTTTCTGGAAAGGGTGAACGAGTTGATGAGTTACTTGGGCTCGTACATACCGATGTATGTGGACCACTATCAACTCATGCACTAGGAAGTTATAGCTACTTCATTACTTTCATTGATGATCACACTTGTTATGGGTATGTGTATCTAATGAAACACAAGTCTGAAGCATTTGAAAAGTTTAGAGAATTCATAAATGATGTAGAGAAGCAACTTGGTAAAAATATCAAAATACTTTGATTCGATCGAGGTGGTGAGTATTTAACCCAAGAGTTTCAATATTATCTAAGGGACAATGGTATATTGTCACAATGGACTCCGCCATATATGCCACAACATAATGGTGTATCGGAATGGCATAACCGAACCTTGTTGGACATGGTTAGGTTAATGATGAATCGTGCAAATCTTCCCAAAACTTTTTAGGGTTATGCACTTATGACAGTTGTTTACTTGCTAAACAGAGTCCCGCCGAAGGCAATCTCAACTACTCCATATGAGGTATGGACTCATAAGAAACCCCTTATATCTTATTTGAAGATATGGGGATGTCTTTCTTATATGAAGAGGACTATATTAGACAAGTTGGACGCTAAGTCTGATAAGTGCTTATTTATTGGATACCCTAAGGAAACTAAAGGTTACCAATTCTATCACCCTTTAGAACAAAAGGTGTTTGTTTCAAGGCATGCTACCTTCCTAGAGAAAGAATTTCTCGTATAGGAAGCAAGTGGGAGTATGGTTGAACTTGATAAAGTTCAAGAGACTCTAATAAACACTAACGAGATGCCCAGTCAATAACCACAACCAATTATGACACAACCTCCTAGTAGATCAGGTAGGACACGTAATATTTCTGAGAGATATAGATCTCTTGTAAGAGAATCGAATGACTTGTTACTCATTGAGGATAAGAAACCTGCTTATTACAAAGATGCTCTGAATAGTTCAGAAAAGGACAAGTGGCTTACTGCCATGAAGTCGAAA
Source organism: Zingiber officinale (assembly GCF_018446385.1). Lineage (NCBI taxonomy): Eukaryota > Viridiplantae > Streptophyta > Magnoliopsida > Zingiberales > Zingiberaceae > Zingiber > Zingiber officinale. The sequence continues at coordinate 110,398,062 of NC_055993.1, read as the reverse complement.
ATGGATTCCATGTACGAAAATCGAGTTTGGAATTTGGTAGACTCACCTGAAGTCATTATGCCTATAGGGTGCAAGTGGGTGTTCAAGAGGAAAATCAATATGGATGATAATGTAATTACTTACAAGGCAAGGTTGGTGGCGAAAGGCTATCGTCAAAGATAAGGCATTGACTATGACGAAAACTTCTCACTTGTAGTCATGCTTAAATTCATTCGGATACTCCTGGTCATATCAGCTCATCATGATTATGAGATATGATAAATGGATGTGAAAATAGCTTTTCTTAACAAAAATTTGTTCAAGGACGTGTATATGACACAACCCAAAGGTTTCATATCTGTTAACAAGAATAAAGTATGCAATCTTCAACGGTCCATTTATGCACTGAAGCAAGCATCCAGGAGTTAGAATATCTATTTTGATGAGGATATCAAAGAATTTAATTTCTCACAAAATATAAACGAACCTTGAGTGTATCAAAAGGTCAGTGGGAGTGTGGTCGTATTCCTAATATTATATGTTGGTGATATATTGCTCATAGGAAATCATATGTCAGTTTTACAATCAGTTAAAGTTTGGTTGTCCACAACATTCTCCATGAAAGATATGGGAGAAGTAACTTACATCCTTAGGATGAAAATCTATAGAGATAGATCGAAAAGGTTGCTTGGTCTTTTATAGTCGGCATATATAGACAGAGTGCCAAAATGGTTTAGCATGTCTGAATTCAAGAAAGGTTTTATACCTATGACGCATGGAATTCACCTTTCGAAGTCTATATGCCCACGCACAAAAGACGAGAGGATTTGCATGGATAATTATTACTTGGGCTAGGTGTGACGTAGTCAGTCTAGTGGGAATAGACACATAAACCATGTCCTGAATCAAGTTAGTATAAGAAGAGTGAAAGGAATAAGGCACGACTCACTGTAGCTGCTGAAGGATTTAGAATTAGTTCTAAGATCAACTATGATTTTTCAGCTAATTGGGGATCATGATATACTACTAGGTGCCACTCATGATCGTTTTATAATTAAGTAGTTAATTATGGGCAGTCAAGATAAACCGGAACCCTATTGGGTCACACACACTAACAAGTCTCTAAAAGATGTAAAACAAGTTAAACAATAGGATTCTTAGATCAAGAGATAAATATTTTGTTAGATCATACATACGACAAATATGAAAATATTTGTCATAATGAAAGCGCGGATAGACTACATCTCTTATGGTAGAGTTGAATCATATTTGGTTTAATAATGAATTAGTCATGAACCAACTTGGTTTAGTTGTGAACCAAACCAAGGGGTTAATAGCTTAATTTAGTTAAGGATAATGGGTTGGATTTAGGGTTTCTAATCCAACTCATTAAATAGGATTATATATAGATGTAATTGGGAGAGAATTAGATTCAAGTTTCATTATTTGGTTGATTTCCTTTTGAAAACTCAATCTTGCTCTCGCTCTCCTCTTTCTCCCACCGCCAGCAAGAGGGTGCTCCCTCTTGTTGTCGTGACCACCACAAGGGAGAAAAACTCTCCCTTGTGTGCTTTTCTCTTCTTCTTTCTCTTTACCCTCTTCTTCGCTCGCGGCTAGTAACTTCCGAAGGAGATACTTGTACTCAAGGAGTTGTCTTGAGGAGCTTGGCGTGGATACGAATAAAGGCGAGATTTGACAATATCACTACGGTTGATGTCTTTCTCGTTACAGGTCATCCATAAGGTATATCTAGCGTAAATTTACTTCTCGTAAAATTTTAATTATGCAATCATGTTTGGCATGTTATATCCTTGTATCCGTGTGGTGTGTGTGACGTAATAATTATGAATTATTATTATTTTATTTTTCGCTACGCATGTTTACGAAATGTGTTCTAGCATTTCTCAAGCCCCCCTTTTCTTTTTTGGCTTGGACACATATATATTAGAGGAATATGACTCTTCCTCTCCCTCTATTAATGGAGGAATTGAATGGGCTAGAAAATGAAGGGGAAGGGGTGCCCTTTCATCTTCTTAACTCTAACAGGTTTTACTCTCAATGATTGTTTTGTTGGTACAATGAATGTTAATGAAACTGTTGATATCGTTTTTGATGTTGATATCATTAATTGTTTATGTGATGTCGTTGTTGATATCTTGTTGATGTTGATATTGTTGTTGACATCATTATTTATGTGATATTATTGTTGATATCGTTCATATGTGTAAATAGGATTGAAAACTCAATTAAAGGGGATTCTGTCAAAATTTTATTGAAATTAGTGATAAAATTTATTTTTTGTTGCTAATCCATCACTAATAAGTGACAGATCAGCCACTTAGTTAACGATGGAAAAGTAAACTTTTGATTGCTAAATTTAGTTACGAAATATTTTTTTTTCTGTCGCTAAAGTTAGTGACGGAATTTAGTTTCAATCACTATTTAGCATTGAAGACCAAACTTTTAGTGATCAAATAATTCGATCTCTAATTGCAATTAGCGATCTCGTCGCTAATTTTGTTTATTCTTGTAGTGATTGCTATATATTTATTTGTCGACTTTTATATCAATGACTGTTAATAACATAGCTGTCAATTAATATCTTCGATTTAATCTGTTTAAAGGAATTTAAACTGATTAAATTGAATTAATTAATATTTTAAAAAATAAACTTATGAATTAATTGAACCGAACTTTTAAATTAGATTTGCTCGATCATTTAATTAAATTTAACTTATCTTTTACTCACCCCTAGTTAGTCTGGTTTGATCGCAAAAGTTTAATAGTTTTTTGATCCATTATGAAATTGGACTGGACCAGTAATGAATCGGAGATCTACGGAACAGGGCCAGGAACCCAGTTCAGAAGAAGAATGTTGTTTTATTTTGGAAGGAAGAGAATTAAGAAGAAATAAATTTATTTCCTTTGGCCAAAAAAATTGATTGATATTTACTTGCTTGCAATTACCTTATTTGTTCTCTCTAAAATGATCGATTACCTTCTGTTTTTTCTTTCATTAATTGTGATATGAACAAGTGTATGGTGATACTAGAGAAATAAATATAATATTTTATTGAGTAAATATTCAAACTTCGCTTGACAAATTCTGACAGTAGATGGTCATAAAGCAGAAAGCATAATTTATACGCATTTGGAGATTAACCTCTAAAAAAGATACCTGAAGAATACAAATACAATATCAACTTGAATTAAGCATGCCTGCAAACCCAAGATGCAACAAAGACTATTGTTGACTAACTTGTTGTTTACTCCACCTTCTATTAAACAGCTTGAATTAATTAAACTCAAAAATTAGGAAGCTAAGATCTTTTTGTTGTTGTTGTTTGCTCTAAAGTGTGCACATTTTCTTTCACAATCTGTTCTCTCTGTTTCTGTCTCATGCAGCAGACAGGTATACCCTTGTATTCCTATACCTCAACCTTAATGCTTGATGTGATCACAGTAGCTAGAACTTTCAACAAACAAGTTGAAACAAGAATGTGCTAATCTTTTGAAGGAGTCAATTGACATTAGCAGGAGTTGAAACAAAAAAAAAATAGTATTAGACACATGTAGAAGATGAAGGGGCATTGTTAAGTGCATGTGTTTATACTAACATTTCCAACAACTTTTGCTGGTAATCCTTCCTTTTCTTGTATTGCAATTCAGAGGCAAAGTCTTCTGTTCTTGTAGTTGCTTGTCAAGAAGAAAATTGACTCTCATTTCACTGCCTTCGCCATCATTTTCCATTTTTCCCAACTACCTTGTGATTTATATCCTACAATTCTTCCAGTAACTTGCCCAAGTCTCATCGGTGCATGTGGTGCAAGTGAAATTTCTTCCAAACTCTTGAAACACTTTGTCTTCACAATTTACACGGACACTATCTCCCATTCTCCCTCCCTTGTCTATTAAGTATAAGCATTTGATGAAAGTTCTTAGAGTTGTCATGATGATGAGCAATTAATTTGTTTTGAGAGCGCTCTATATATGTATATATATCCAGCCCTTCGGATCTATTAATTCTAAAGATGATCGGTCTGACCTAAGAAATTTCGAACCTGCTATCAAGATAAATTTGAAAGTGCTCATAATGAAAGGTCCAACAACCTAATATCTCCAATTTATCATCCCACTCTATTTAAGTTCTTTTGAGAGAACATGCATCTTGTTTCCACTATATTTATCATCCCACTCTATGCTTGCAAACTTTGTTGCAGGCCCCAACTAAACTCAAGCCACACTAATGCAACAGCTGTGAGACACACGATATATATATAGATAGATTTGCCAAATCATGGCTACAGTTGTTCAGTTAGAGGTAGCTGAAGGCTTTAATTGTTTCATGGCGCTACTTACTGCATGCATGTGCATCCAATGATCTTGGATGGGAGCAGGTGGATTTCATTTCCAATGATCTTGGATTCTAGCAGACACTAGGGTTAATTATAGTTTCAACTTTGTATGGCTATTCTTGTGATGTTCTTCATTCACTATGCCCATCTATGGACTAAGTTGCAAAGTATAGTTAGGGTTTAGGATAAAGCTCCTATATCTGATCTACTATGAAACACTTTATAACCATAACTAGGATTTAATTGCACTATCAAAAAATAACTTAGAAGGGCATTGAATGCTGCAAGCTAAGGCCCAGGTTGTTCCAGACCCATCAATATAAAACTACTCTCTAACAATTCTTCATTCAATGCCCTATCCAACTCGTATTAACTAATTAATGAAGTCTCCTTTAACAGCTTTGGTTGAGCCTTCTAGGTTCATAATGTACAATGACACTTAAATGCCAATACTTTCTCTACACTAATAAGTGAAGATAACTTAGATCTTACATTACTCTTTCACCCAATATGAAAACATTTTTGAAAAAAAATGAATCATCTTAACTAGGGCTGCAAACGAATCGAATCGGCTCATGAGCTTTTCAAGCCGGCTCGAAAAATATTCGATTCATATTCGAATTTATCGAATTCTAGCCAAACTCGAACATGTTCAAATTTTTTTTTCGAATCAAACTCAAGTCCAAATTATATTGTTCAATAGTTCGCGAGCTACTCGTGAACCTTGATATTTTATTAATATAATTAAATATATATTAAATAAATAAATTCGAGCCGTTTGAGTACCTATTTTCGAACAATAATTCGAATAATTCGCCAACATATTCGAATCATTCAAGCTGAACTCGAACCCGAGCCCGAGCCCTAATTCGAACCGAACTTGAACACAAAATTTTAAATTTTTCGAGCTTCGTATTGAACTCGAACTAGAATATACCTATTTCAAGTCAAATTCGAGCATTAGATTTTTCATATATTCGGCTCGATTCAATTCGTTTACACCCCTAATCTTATCCTTGAGTTCTCTAGTTTCTATTATTTGTTGAATGTACCTTGAATTATTGTCGTTCCCCAATAGCATGCGTCTAGTTGTTTATTTTCTATCCATAATCCTCTCTGTCTGCTGCCCATGACCATCATTGCTTGCGATGTCTCTATGCCACGATGCCACTTGGTCTCTACTCACACACGATGGTTCATGCGTCTCTATGCCAATTCACTTGTACCATGTCACTTGACCTCATGTGGACTTCTCGTGTTCATTCCATGATTATCTTTGTGTGCATCATTCCATGCCCATGAGTATTCTAGGTTGTATCAATTGAATATATTTGTAATAATATGAATTTTATAGTATATTCAAATTAGCTTGAGAGATAGTGCTATGAAGTATTATGTAATAGATAAAAGATTTATTATAACATTTTTCTTTATCAACCATGGCTATATAAAAATAAAGGTGGTTAGGGTTCCTTGAGAAAGAGAAAACCCTAATTTTCCCTCAATAAGCGTAATGGTAGAAAAAGAACTTTGAACAATAATTATCTAGAGTGTGTACTAATTAACAGCATTTAACTTTCTATCTCCAAACAAATAAAAAAAATAAAAGCAAAATCTATGCAACATCATTAAATTGAGATAAGTAATTAAGAATTTTTGTTTCATGAATCATGATGATTAGTATTCTCCCCCCTCTATCTCTATGGATGATTTTAATAGTTTTAATAAGATGATTTTTTACCACATTCTTATTATATTTAAACAAGCCTAATCCTTGCAAATACACACAATAATGTCTTCTATAATCATTAATAAATGTGATTAAGTATATTTGTTTGTCCTCTCATTTGAGTGAACATTAAGTTATGGATATATATTACTATGAATTAGTTCTAAAGATGTCATGCTTCTTTCTACTGAAGGATAACTAATCTATCTGATCATGTCTAAGAAGCTGGATAAGACGGAGATCTGGAAGAAGAAACCCACTGTTGATGGAGAAGAATGCCTAGAGAACGCCGATCCGAGAAACCCAAAGCGGATCGGGAAGAATAGGATCACCCAATGCCCTCCCGACACGAAGACCTGATGACGAGAAAGAAACTCAATCGAAGAGACACCCGAATTCGAAGCTCCCGAGACCTCCTGCACACAAGAGACCAGCCAACACTATTGTCAGTGACTTAGACCGGGGTGGGAATCCCTGGCTAGGCCCTCCGACGCTCAAGTTAGTGATCTTTCTTGGTGTGGAAGAAGGAGGAAGAAGATGAACAGTAGTTGAAAATTAGGGTTACGAATGTGCGTGATGATGTGAACTTACCCAGCCAACGGAGAGGATTCCCCTTTTTATACCACTTCATATAACCTCCGTAATCATGAAGCGGACCGACCCCGGTTTGTTAGAGTTTGTTATGAGATGACATAAGCTGCGTACTTGTGGTGAATGACTTTTAAGGAATCTTTCTTGTACCCCAGATGTACCTTGTTTGTCATTTAGCACCTGCAAAACAATCTAAAAACACATTTCCCGTCAAAATATATAATACCTGTCATATAGTCACATATTACAGATATCTCCATTAATTATCTTATTTGAAATATTTACCGCTATCCTATCTCATGAGTCCCTTTAAAGTGTTTCTATCGTTTCTTCCCGCCCCTCCTTCTTCTATTATATCATGGATAGCTCAATATACCAATGTTCCTTGTATCGATCGAAGTTAATCATGACTAGGTTTAGTTAATGATTATTATTCCTCATGAGGCTTCTGTCGGCGCCCTTCTACGTTAATTATCCTAACTAGCACTAGGCTATATTTTATCAAGTATCTTTCCAAGGTATTGGTCAACCGGTCGATCTTGGCTTTTCTTCTTAAAGGTATGTTTAGATCGATATTGGTCTGCCTCCTTAAAGACGTATCCCGGCCGATATTGGTCTTCCTTCTTAGAGGCATATCTCACTCGATATTGGCCTACCTCCTTTGAGGTATTTTCCGACTAATATTAACATACCTCCTTTGAGGTATATGCTAATTGATGTGAGTCTACCTCCTTGGAGGCATATCCCGGCTGATACTGGCCTTCCTTCCTGAAGGTGTATCGCGGCCGATATTGGCCTTCCTTCCTGAAGGTGTATCCCGGCCGATATTGGCCTTCCTTCTTGGAGGCATATCTCACTCGATATTGGCCTACCTCCTTTGAGGTATTTTCCGACTAATATTAACAAACCTCCTTTGAGGTATATGCTAATTGATGTGGGTCTACCTTCTTGGAGGCATATCCCGGCTGATACTGGCCTTCCTTCCTGAAGGTGTATCCCGGTCGATATTGGCCTTCCTTCCTGAAGGTGTATCCCTGCTGATATTGGCCTTCCTTCCTGAAGGTGTATCCCGGCCGATATTAGCCTTCCTTCCTGAAGGTATATCCCGGCCGATATTGGCCTTCCTTCTTGGAGGCATATCTCACTCGATATTGGCCTACCTCCTTTGAGGTATATGCTAATTGATGTGGGTCTACCTCCTTGGAGGCATATCCCGGCTAATACTGGCCTTCCTTCCTGAAGGTGTATCCCAGCCGATATTGGCCTTCCTTCCTGAAGGTGTATCCCGGCCGATATTGGCCTTCCTTCCTGAAGGCATATCCCGTCCGATACTGACATTCCTTCCTGAAGGCGTATCCTGGCCGATACTGGCCTTCCTTCCTGAAGGCGTATCCTGGCCAATATTGACCTTCCTTCTCCGTTTTATTATCTCCTTTCCCTTCCTTATCGGGGACCCATGAAACCTAACCCATATCACTATCCTTCCCTTCAAGTCTAGTCGAAGGAGCTGTAGACGACTAACTAGACACAAGTCTGCTTTTGTCTCTTCCTACCTGTGACTCTGTCCCGGATTATTGAAGTGACCTTACATATTTTGTACACAACTATCTGATGAGGCTGAGTCTAATGATCCCGTGAACCTTAGTACAATGATTCCTTGAGTCCTTTGATCCTTTAAATAGAGTTACAACCTTCTCTTCGTTCGCCATCCATCTCAGTTCTTTTCCTTCCTTGCTAACTTTTATTGATAAGGTTATGGTCTTGGATCCTCCTCTTTGGAGGCGACTTTTGTCGGAAAAGGCAAGATCTATATATGAGTTTATTCAAATTTTTACTTCGGCTAACTCTAGGGTTCAAGGGACTGTCTTAATAGATGAAGTTTCTCAAAGTCCAGACTTTTCATCCAGAGGTGCCAAGGCTCTGCAGGCTCAAGAAACTTCAAAGAGGTTTTCGTTACTCATGGGGAGCCAACTAAATAGCCCATGGATGTCGCGAGAAGGGCACAACACATATTACCGAAGGGCTAAGTTGGGTGGCTCTAGTTGCAGAACTCTAGGGCTTGGGGAGAGGCTCTTTCAACTACTTTTCCATCATGGCCTGAATAGATCTATCCCCTTCCCCTTTCCCTTGAATCTTTCTACTCCACAATCCTCATTGTCCCGGGCAAAATATTGCCACTTATGCGCCTTGACAAGCTCGGACGAGCTTCCTCTGTGCTGGGTAAAATGTTTCCACTTCTGCTCCATGGTAAGTTTGACTATAGTGGGACTAAAACTTTCTAAGCATCTCAAGGGCTTATGTTTATATTTTTTGTTATCTGTTTAAGGTTTAATGTTCTGAGGGGAAATGTAATGTTATGTACTTGATCAGATTCTAAGTGTAAAAACAAGCTTTTGTATTGAATTAAGTGATTCTATTGAATCCTTCTTTGATTTATAAGAATAAATGTGATGTTGTATTCATTACCCCTTCGTATATCCTATGTGTCATTTATCATGGTTGAGGCTATCTTAACTGTTGGAATACTTCTATATTATAGCTAATGTTATACCAACCAATATTAGCTTATCTGTCATAAACAAAACTGTCTTAGTCGATGTTATATTTATCTATTGTAACCAACATCATACCAACCAGTATTGTCTTGTTGATTATAAAAAATGCTATTTAAACTGATATTATACTTGTCTAGCATAACCAAAGTTATGCCGGTCAATATAAAATTATCTTGATCAATGCTAGTTTGCATTTTATAAGGATGTTAATTTAAAATCTATTATTCGCCTAAATCTTTATCCTTAAATGTTTTCGTCCTTAGCCTGGGCTTAGTCAAAGGTCAGTCATTTTCACTTTATTATGTCCAGTTAATTACGTCTCCTTTCGAAACTTCTTGATTGGTGATTGGCTCTTCTTCGGGTAAGAGAATGTTATAAGCGTACAACGAGGTGTTACCAACCCAGTGTGATCCGATCTGTCACATCCAATATAAATGTTTCTTTATACTTTCTCTAACCGCCATGTCACGTAAGTCTTTGCCTTTTTCCTATGATCCTCAGTGTCTGCTGAGATAAAGGCGTTTTGATCAGACGACGGTTATGTGTTTTCCAAACCCTAAACCCTTCGTCTTCTTTTCAACTTTGTCCTTTCTTTTCTTTTACTTAGCGTTCTTTTCTCGCTGCAGTCTTCGATCAAACCCCGTGCTCACCGTTTCTTGGCGATCTTCTTTCTTGTTTTCAGTAAGTAATCTATTGTTTTACTAGCTTCTACTCTTGTCCATGGCTGAGGAAGCGATTGCTCCTTGGTACGTCCACATGTCTTCTTCTTTTGATAAAAACGCTAGGCTAACCATTCGTCGTCAGTATGAAATTCCCCGAGAGTATGACATCGTAATTCCAGCATCGGATGATCGTCCTCATCGTCCCCTGCTAATTGCGTGACTTTTTTCAAGGATCAGTTGATAGGAGGTTTAAGGTTTCCCATTCCTCCATTCTTGATCGAAATAAGTCAGTATTTTGATATTCCTTTGCAACAATTTGCCCCCAACGCATTTCGCTATCTATGTGGTACTTACATGCTATTTCGTTTGCGAGATATTCCACCTACTCCTCAAAATTTCTTCATATTTTCTTATCCCAAGTGTTCGGAACCGGGTGTTTTTTTGTTTCAGTCGCGAACTAAAATGGTTCTTTTTGAGGATATACCCTCGTCTCTCAAAGTTTGGAAATCCCGTTTTTTCTTCATAAAGTTTCCAGGACCCATTCCTTGGTCTCATGCCTGGAAATCCTTCTTGCCTCCTTGCCCGACATCAAGGAGTTTCATCTTCATCCCTCTTTTCCTATTTATTGTGAGAAGTTGTTAAGCCATCGACTTTCTATTCCCAAGTGGCTGAGAGTCGATCTTCTATATCTATTTGGCTTAAGCCCCGTTAAACCTGATACTCAAGTTCCTTTAGGTAATACCTTTTTTTTTTTCCTTCTTGCTTTTAACTAACTAAACTATTTTTCTTTTCTATGTAGTGGAGAGCTTTTATGACGCTTTGATTGACGAAGAACTACGTCTGGAAGAGGACGCAATTCGTGCCAAAGAAGTCGAACTTCTGGCTGCTATTATTCCTCCCCCTTCAATCGAAGAGCCGGCTCCTTTAGCTGAGGTACCCAGCTCTTTGGGAGTTCTTGAAGCTCTTGAGGCTCCTGAAGGTCCTTCTGCAGAGATCCTTGCCATTTCTTTACCCGCTGTTACTTCACCAGTGGCTGCTGCTATTTCCTCATCTGCCCCTCTTCCCATCATTGAACTCACATCTTCTGGTAGCCCTAATAAATCAATAGCTGAACTTGTTACTGGCAAACGCCCGGGGCACAAACTTACCAGAATTCCTCCGTCCAAAAGGAGGCTTGTCCTTCCGGCTAATGAACAGGTTTCAGAAGGAATTGTTCCTGCTGACCCTCCTTCTGATGAACCTACGTTGGCCGAACTCTACCCTTCTCTTAGTTTTCCTGCCTCACCCTTCTCTAATGCCAGTGCTTCTGGTGATGTCTCTTTCACTTTTCCGCTATCTATTCCAACTTCTGGATCTTTACCCTCCTCGCCTTCTTCTTATTTAGTCTTTGCTCCTCCTTCTATCCCTACTTCCTCCTTCTCTGCTGGTTCTTCTACGATTCCTGTCCTCCCCATATTGTTAGGAGGTTCCTTTGCCGGCGATTGGGATGAAGTTCGCCCCATTTTTGAAGAACTCAATACTTCTGAAACAATTGATCATTTCTCCCACAGGGAGAATCAGGTATGTTTACCAACGCCTGCTCCCTATTTCTTTAGCGGTTATCTCCTGACCTTTTATTATATTTCTAGCGATGGATGGAAAACATGGGCTTATCTCGACTGATGCACAATTTATACAACGAGAACAAGAAACTAAGGTCCGAGAATGACAAGCTGAGACAATATGTTACTGAGTTATCTTCTGCTGCGCTTTCTGATGCTACCAAGAAGCAACTTGAAGCCCAGATTGAAAGTCTTCAAGCACAATTCAAATCGGCTACGGACCTCAACCAAGAATTAACTTCCAAAATTGGCCAACTAAAGACTGATTATGAAGCAGAATTAGCTGAAAAACTCAAAGCCCTGCAGCTAAAGGAAGATGAAATAGCTTCCTTGAACACCTCCCTTAATTCAGTTAAAACCGAGGTTTCTGTCAAAGAGAATGAACTGAAGACTTCCCAAACGGCTCTGGTGGTCTACAAGGAGAACGAAGATACTCGTTACAAGGAACGGGCCACCGCCATGATTGAATCTCCTGAATTCAATAGGCCGATCGTGAAGTCCATCTTATCAGCCTTTACTGCGGGAGCTAAAGGGGCGATTCAACAATTACGAGAGGAGAGCTACTTATCTCGTGACCCTCCTTCTAATTTCCTAAATCGCCGCAAACTTATTGAGAACAAACCCCCTGATCTATACCCTCAGCTGACTTTAGTATGACTTAAATTCAAATTCTTGTAAAAAGGGGGACCAAAATTCTGTGATGACAATCTGACAAAACTTATGTGACGCTGATTATCCCTTTTTCATTATTAATTTCACTCTTTCTTACGATATCATCTGTTTTGTTTAAATATGTCAAATGTTGCTTGACTGGTCATCATACAACTTCACCCAACAGATTATTATATTTTAGATTGTTTCCTCATGACCGGACGGTATATATCAAGGTTGATAAGTACCATCCGATATTTCAAAGATCCATTATGTCGCGTCCGATCTGGTGTAGTTTTATTATGATATTCTCAATATCGGTCGATTTATTTTACTTGATCGGCTTACGCTTATATCTACGTATGTTATCTCATGTATTAATAAATTTTCGTATGGTTTTATCATAGTGTGTGCTACTTGACCTATCTCGATAAGCCTTTGGTCGACACATTTGGATGGTATTTATTTCGGCCGATCTATTATGATCGCCCGATTTATATTTATAAGCCTCATTCGATAATATTTAACCAAGTCTTGTCCATTAACTAATACCTTGTACCTCACTCCTGCCAAATAGTCCGAGCTTATAATTACCTACCCAATTTTTCTTTATATCCGTCAAACTTTCTTAAGAACTGTATCTAGGAAAATTTTATGCATTTTTCGAGGAAGATTACTTAACTTCTCCTTTCTTTCTTGATTTTATCTTTTAATGTTATCACCCGTTTATGACGATTGGCATTCCGAGTACCTTTTCTCTTCTTATTTTCTTCTGCTATCCCTGTTTGGGGGTTTTAGCATAAGACCGAAGGGAAAACAAGGGTTTTAAGAAGTTCGCTTTCGCCTTCCCACTTCTCTCTTCCTCTCCCTTGATTTCTCTTCCTTCTACTATGGCGAGTTCCCCTCCTGCTTGGTTTCTCTCGTGTGTTTCCGACCTTATAGATACAGAAGAAGTGGATTTACAGGCGACCTATGATTTTCCTTCTTATATAACCCATCCCACTCCTCATGATGGTCCACATCTTCCTCCCTTAGGGTGTATATCTATCTTCCGAGATCAAGTCCTACAAGGTTTTCGATTTCCTCTTCACCCTTTTTTCTGTAATGTTAGTCCCTATTTTAATATTCCACTTAATCAGTTTGTCCCTCAATCCTTTTCTATCCTTATGGATTTTATCGGGGTATCCAAACTGTTAGATTTTCTCTTGTCTCCTCGTCTTTTTCATCACTTCTTCATTCCTCGTCGAGTAGATGTTGGTGTTTTCAAATTCCAATCTCGTCCTAAGGCCATTCTTTCAACTGAATTCCTCCTCAGGGGGAATGGTGTCACAAATTTTTCTATATGCGTCTCCCTTCTCCTCCTCCGTTTCCCATCCAATGGATATATGATTTACCTCCACTTCCTAGCACCCATAATCTTCTTAACGATCCCTTTGTTTCTTCTGCCTTACCTAAACTGAGAGAAGCGAAATTCAGCTTGCCGCATCTAATTGTGGAGGGTTTAATGTTTCCTTTCGGGATAAGCAATATTGATACCCCTTTGGATGGATCTTTTGGTATGTATAAACATTTCGGTCCATATTTACTGATTAATATATCTCTTTTATAACGGTATTTAATTCCTGTATTTCAGCTGATGTTCTTCTTCCAGCCTTTATGTACAAGAATCCTGCTATGACTAAGTCCTTTGTCAATAATCTTGGAGAAGAATGGTTGCGCGCCGGCCGATCTAATCCTAATTCCTCCACCTTAGGTTTGCTATCTGAAGAAGAACAACGGGCAGAGGCTATCGCAGCCATGGAAGAGGACGAAGAAGAGCCTTTTGTTGCCTTAGTTAGAAAGCCAAAGCTTACTGAGGATTCTCCCTTTAGTGATTTTTTTGGTACTTTTGTGCAAGCTCCTCTTGTCCCGGCGCCCATTTCTCTCGAGAGAGGTAAGGCACCGATAACTCCTACCCATATTATTTCTAATCCTTCTCTTAGGATGATGAGACCCGGTCTACTTATCCCCTCTTCTTCTATTATTTCAGCTCCTTCTGCTTCTGCTTCTGAGATGGACGTTATCACTTCTGTGTCTTCTGCACCTCTTGCATTGGCCTTGCCTCCTTTGGCTTCTGGGCCTCAAGCAAAACGGACACCTTGCCGGAGATCTTCTCCAAGTGTCATCCCCTCAGCTATTAGTGTTTCCATAATTAAATCAGCCTCTCCTGCATTGTCACCCTCTATTCCATCTAGTTCTTCCTCTACTTCTCTTGTTTCTACTATTTCTTTTCCTTCCATTGCATCTTCTTCTTCTCTACCTCATTCTTCCTCCATTCCCCGACCTTTATTTAAACAGGCTGTGGGTCTACCCTCTCAATTGGGATAATCCTCTGATCCACCTAGCTATGGTTCTTTGCAACTACAAGGCCTATTAGCCGAATCTTGGCTACAAGGTCAAGAACAACTAAGAGGCCTTAGTCTTCCACATCGAGCCGACCGCCATAGTCGTCAGGCAGTAGCTGTAAGTATTTCTAGTTATATATTGTCAACTTCGTATCCTCATCTTTAACTATATCATCCTTTTGTTTAGTTCCTTGCCTCAAGTCTGCATATCGACCAGCTACTTATGGCTAAGGACCAGGAGAACAACAAATTAAAAGCTCAACTGGAGACATTGAAGGCTACTTTACCTTCTTCTAATAGCGATCTGGCTCAGTTGCAAGAGAAAGTGGCCTTACAAAATCAACAATTGGGGACCTTGAAACAGGAATTGGAGGAGTCCCAGCAATTATTGAAAGATAAAGAGCTTGCAAGGAAAACTTTGGAATTACAAGTGGATCGACTACATTCTGGTCTCCGACTAGAGATTGCCTTAAAGGAGAAATCTCTTTTTGATGCTTCTCATAAAAGTCTTCTTTTAGAGAAAGTAGAGAAACTTCATAATGCTTGTCTTTCTGACCAAGCTCAAGACCTAGCCTCTCATGATTTCACTATCCTACAGGAACAAGAGCAAAGGAAAGCTCAAGATGCTGAGTTGTCACTGCTCCAGAAGGAATTGGAACAGCTTAAATAAGAGAAGAATGCTTTAAAAGATCAAAATACAAAACTGCAAGCTGATTTTCAAAGCTATAAGGAGCAAGAGAAGAATCGATGGGAAGAGTGGCGTCTGACTTATTTAAAGTCTTCAGCGTTTGCCCAAGAATTTGTTCGTAGGATAGTGGGTGCTTTAAATCATTCTGTATCAGGAGTTATTCGACAATTAAGAGAGGGTGGCTATCTACCCAAGGAACCTCCCCCTTCTTTCATAAGTCGTCGCAGGCTTAATGAAGAACTACCCGCATATTTAAAAGGTCCTTTTCTAGATTTCTAAAAAGATTGTTCATAAAAGACTTGTAATGGAAAAACTGGTAATGAAAAGAAGTGTAACCAAGACTTGGTAATTAAGTGATTGCGGTGTATAGGAAATTTTTTATACTTACCTGTTTCTCTATTGTGCTGGTTTGAGAATGCTTCTTTTGAAATGCTTCCGAACATTAATATAAGCTTTATTCGAGCATTCCTTGCTCATCTCTTGAAATTAAGCCTTGTCTTGATGAATCCTTCTGCAGATAACATCTAGTGTGCTTCATATTTCAAAAGAATGAATAATCCCGAGTGATTTTAGATAAAGAATTGTATAAAACTTCTGAGCTCTGAGCTTAGTATAATACTCCGGGCGATTTTTAAATAAAGATTTCCATATGAATGGGCTTCCAGATGAATAACGTGTCACATGCATAGAATCCCCCTTGAAACCTGGCTTCTAATCCAGTGTAAAATGTCAACCGATTTTGTGAATAAATTCATATAACTTTGTATTTGTCATGCCAATGTAATCCCGGTTGATTAGTCTTTGAAGTTTCTGGTTTCTCCCATGAAGACACGTCCGAGTTACTTCATGAGATTTCCCGATCGACTATATTCTGTGATGGTTTAAAGTCTCTGGTTCCTCCCATGAAGACCCGTCCGAGTTGCTTCATGAGATTTCCCGATCGACTATATTCTGTGATGGTTTAAAGTCTCCGGTTCCTCCCATGAAGACCCGTCCGAGTTGCTTCATGAGATTTCCCGATCGACTATATTCTGTGATGGTTTAAAGTCTCCGGTTCCTCCCATGAAGACCCGTCCGAGTTGCTTCATGAGATTTCCCGATCGACTATGTTCTGTGATGGTTTAAAGTCTCTGGTTCCTCCCATGAAGACCCGTCCGAGTTGCTTCATGAGATTTCCCGATCAACTATGTTCTGTGATGGTTTAAAGTCTCCGGTTCCTCCCATGAAGACCCGTCCGAGTTGCTTTATGAGATTTCCCGATCGACTATGTTCTGTGATGGTTTAAAGTCTCTGGTTCCTCCCATGAAGACCCGTCCGAGTTGCTTCATGAGATTTCCCGATCAACTATGTTCTGTGATGGTTTAAAGTCTCCGGTTCCTCCCATGAAGACCCGTCCGAGTTACTTCATGAGATTTCCCGATCGACTATGTTCTGTGATGGTTTAAAGTCTCCGGTTCCTCCCATGAAGACCCGTCTGAGTTGCTTCATGAGATTTCCCGATCGACTATGTTCTGTGATGGTTTAAAGTCTCCGGTTCCTCCCATGAAGACCCGTCCGAGTTACTTCATGAGATTTCCCGATCGACTATGTTCTATGATGGTTTAAAGTCTCCGGTTCCTCCCATGAAGACCCGTCCGAGTTACTTCATGAGATTTCCCGATCGACTGTGTTCTATGATGGTTTAAAGTCTCCGGTTCCTCCCATGAAGACCCTTCCGAGTTACTTCATGAGATTTCCCGATCGACTATGTTATATGATGGTTTAAAGTCTCCAGTTCCTCCCATGAAGACCCGCCCGAGTTACCTCATGAGATTTCCCGATCGACTATGTTCTGTGATGGTTTAAAGTCTCCGGTTCCTCCCATGAAGACCCGTCCGAGTTACTTCATGAGATTTCCCGATCGACTATGTTCTGTGATGGTTTAAAGTCTCCGGTTCCTCCCATGAAGACCCGTCTGAGTTACTTCATAAGATTTCCCGATCAACTATGTTCTATTGTAAAATTATGATTGCACTGACCTTATGATGATTTTTAAAATTTCTGGATTTCTCATAGAAGGGGGGGCCGAATAGGTCTTTAAGATTCCCCACTGTTGATTGCTCGAACATAGATTATAAAAGTTCTGCCAATACTTTTCAATCTGTATGAACCACATTTAGCTCCGTGGTGATATTTGTCTTGCATTGCTTTTATTGAAAGAAAGGGAATTCATGAACTATAAGAATACTCGTCTTCTTCTCATCGGGAACTTACTTCAGACGATTATGATTTGTTCCTTCTGATATATTCTTAAGTGTCTCACTCTGGTTAAGTCCGGTAAGGTTGTAAATGATTTGCACTCCAGGGACGTTCCAGCATTCTTCCTTCAGTATCTTGGAGATAATAGGAACCTGATGCAAGCTTTTCCACCAGTTTGTAGGGTCCTCCCCATTGCGGTGCCAACTTACTGTCATCTCCGACAGGTTTAACACGCTTCCACACTAAATCTCCTACTTGGAAAAATCTGGGGATGACCCTTTTGTTTAATTTTGTCTCATTCGTTGCCGGTATGATACTAGACGAGCAGCAGCTTTATCTCTAATTTCCTTTATCAAATCCAGCTCCATGAGTCGCCGACCCTCATTGTCTGCATCATATAATTGTCTTCTATCAGATTCTATCCCCACCTCAATGGGAACTATTGCCTCTCCCCCATAGACTAATTGAAAGGGTGTGATTCCTGTAGCTTCTCGAGATGTAGTACTATATGCCCAAAGAACGCTGGGTAATTCATCTATCCAGCTACCTCCAACATGATCCAGTTTGGTTTTTAAACCCCTTATAATTTCTCTATTGGTTACTTCCGCTTGACCATTACTTTGCGGATAAGCCACAGAGGTAAAAGCTTGAATAATACCATAACTTTTGCACCAAGCTAAAATGTTATCTCCTTGAAATTATCTTCCATTATCAGAGACTAATTTATAAGGAATATCAAATCTGCATATGATATTTTTCCACAGAAATTTAATAACTGCATCTTCAGTAATCCTAGCAAGGGGTTCCGCTTCTACCCATTTGGAAAAATAATCCACTGCTACCAATAAAAACCTTCTTTGTGCCGTCGCCATAGGAAATGGGCCTACTATGTCCATGCCCCACTGATCAAAGGGACATGAGACTATAGAGGTTTTCAACAACTGTGTGGGATGATGCGAAATATTTTGATATTTTTGGAAAACATACAAGTTCTTACCAATTTGTTGGCATCTTCGTGTAGAGTAGGCCAGAAATATCTTGCTAATAAGATTTTACGGGCCAAGGATCTTCCTCCTATATGACTACCACATGAACCTTGATGAACTTCTTGTAAAATAACTTGTATATTTTCTGTACAAATACACTTGAGCAAAGGTCTAAAAAAAGCTCTCTTATATAACTGTTCTCCTACCATAGTGTATTGAGCAGCTCTCTTCTTAAGCACCCTTGCTTGTTCTGTGTTACTTGGAAGAACACCTTGCTGTAAGTACAATATGATTTGAGCCCTCCAGTCACCTTGAATTTCTGCTTCAGCCTGTCTTTCGATACAGGATATTAACAGAGTTTGTTCTACGGACCGATCTAGACTCCATGGTACTATAACAGAGGCCAACTTAGCCAATTCATCTGCTACCTGATTCTCAGATCGAGGAACCTTTTGTATATTCACTTCTTGAAATTGAGACTTCAACTTATCAAATGCCTCAGCGTATAACCTGAGCCTATCATTATTAATTTCAAAGCTACCTGATAGTTGTTGGGCTGCCAATTGAGAATCAGAATAGATAAGGACTCGAGCTGCCCCTATATGCCGGGCGGCCTGCAATCCCGTTATCAAGGCTTCATATTCTGCTTCATTGTTAGTAGCTCTATATTTCAATCTAATAGAGAGTTGAAGTATGTCTTCCCTTGGAGATATAAGAAGAACATCAATTCCGCTGCCTTGTCTAGTTGAGGAGTCATCTACATAAACTTTCCAAATGTTTTCTTCCTCAGGACCTTGAACTTCTATAATGAAGTCTGCTAGAGCTTGTGCCTTGATGGCCGAGCGAGGTTGGTATTGAATATCATACTCTCCAAGTTCAGTCGTCCATTTGATCAACCGACCTGATGACTCTGGGTTGAGTAACACCCGTCCGAGAGTACTGTTGGTTAATACAATAATCTCATGTGCTAAGAAATATGGGTGCAACCTCCGAGCGGTCAAGACTAGTGCATAAGCCAATTTCTCTAGCGTAGTATATCTACACTCAGCTCTTTTTAATAAATGGCTAGAAAATTATATAGGTTGTTGTTCTTTTTCCTTCTTGTCTGACTAATACAGAGCCTACAGTGTTTTCATTAGCCGACAAATATACCCAAAGAGTCTCTCCTACTATAGGCTTAGCTAATACAGGGAGAGTAGACAAATAATCTTTCAACTCTTGGAAAGCCTTATCACATCCTCATTCCACTGAAATTTATTGGCTTTTCTGAGTATTTTAAAGAAATGGAAGCTACGATCGGCCGACCTGGAAATAAACCTAGACAAGGCTGTAATCCGGCCGGTCAATCTTTGAGCTTCTATCATGTTGCGCGGTGGCTCCATGTTCTGAAGTGCCTTGACTTTGCTCGGGTTAGCTTCTATTCCCCGTTCAGACACCATATATCCCAGTAATTTTCCTCCTTTCGCGCCGAATAAACATTTGCTCGGATTTAACTTGAGCCCATATTGTCTCAATGTCTTGCAGGTCTCCTCTACGTCCCTGCATAGATCAGCAGCTTGAAAAGACTTAATTAAGATATCATCAACATATAATTCCATATTTCTACCAATCTGCTTCTGGAAGACCTTATTCATAAGCCTTTGATAAGTTGCTCCTACATTTTTTAGTCCGAAGGGCATAACATTATAACAATAAGTACCTTCAGATGTTATAAAACTGACATTTTCTTGATCTTCTTTAGCTAAGGGAACCTGATGATAGCCTTGATAAGCGTCTAGCATAGAGATGTATTCGCATCCAGCAGTGGAGTCTACCAATTGATCGATCCTGGATAATGGATAATAATCTTTTGGGCAAGCCTTGTTGAGATCTCGGAAATCAATGCACACTCGCCATTTGTTTCCTGGTTTAGAGACTAACACCACATTAGCTAACCAGCTGGGAAATTGTACTTCCCTGATGTAACCAGCCTCCATAAGTTTAGTTATCTATTCTTTGATGATTTGGTTCTGTTCCACACTAAAATTCCTCTTTCTTTGCATGATCGGGCGGGCATCTGGGAAGACGTGTAAAGAATGCTCCATGACTACAGGAGAAACGCCCGAGACTTCTTTGGGCGTCCAGGCAAATACATCATTGTTCTTCTTCAGGCACTGTACCAGTTCGACTTTCAGAGTGGGATCAAGATCAGCCGCAATATATGTAGTAGCTTCAGGCCGACCGGTCTGAATCTGAACTTCTTCCTTTTCTTCATAAACCAGAACAGGATGCTTCTCCTAAATGGCATTAACTTCCATTCTTTGAATTTTCCGGGCAGTGTTAGCTTCAGCCCGAACTATTTCTACATAACATTTTCGGGCTGTCTTCTGATCACCTCGCACCTCCCCAACTTGGTCATCAACAAGGAATTTAATTTTCTGACAGAAAGTAGAAACAACCGCCCTGAACTCGTTCAAGGCAGGTCGACCCAGTATCACGTTATAAGAGGATGGGGCGTCTACCACCATGAAATAAGATCTCCTTGTTCTCATCAGAGGCTTCTCTCCTAGAGATATGGCCAACTTTATTTGTCCCAGCGATTACACTTCATTGCCTGTGAATCCATATAAAGGAGTGACCATCTGTTGAAGTTCACTCGGGTCAATCTGTAATTGATCGAAAGTCTTCTTGAATATAATATTAACAGAACTGCCCGTGTCTATGAAGGTATGAGAAATAGTGTAGTTGGCTATTACTGCTTTAATGATTAGGGCATCATCATGGGGTATCTCTACCCCTTCGAGATCCCTAGGCCCAACTTATCTCAGGACCAGCCGCTCGCTCCATGCTACATCCTACGGCATGAATTTCCAGTCTTCGGGCATGTGCTTTCCAGGCCCTATTAGAATCCCCATCAGTGGGCCCTCCTGCAATCATATTGATATTCCCCCGAGCAGCATTACTCCTGTATTCTTCCTGTCGAGTCGTCATAGCTTCAGAAGGAGCTTTTTCCGACACTTGGCTTGTACCGGCCGGGGTTGGTAATGCGTCCTGCCGAGGCTCGACCGGGCGATATTCCAGTTTGAGCAGGCTTTGCTGCCTGGGGTACTGTTGTCGATAATAATTTTGCCTCTGATAACGCTCCCTATTAGCTCGTTTATTTCTTAAGACAAAACAGTGTTCAGTATGATGACTGCTAGTTTTATGATAAGTGCACCATCTCCTTGGTTCCTCTGGCTGTATCTCCACGTGTTGTACGGCTTGTGGACGATATTCTGGTTGACGGTGAGGTGGATGAGTTGCTCTAGGCCCTCTTGGTGGAGGAACAGGGGTCGGAGCTTTCTCCTTAACCTGGATGGGAGAAGAGGTAACACCCTCCTTCCTACGAGCGGCTTGAGCTTCTTCCACATTAATGAATTCAGTAGCACGCTCAATCAAGGAATCAAAATTAACAGGAGGATTTCTCACTAAATCTTTAAAGAAATCATTATCATTTAAACCTTGAGAAAAAGCACTCACTATGATTTCTGTTGTAGCATTAGGTACATCGATGACTACCTGATTGAACCTTTTGATGTAGGCTCGGATGGATTCTTTGGATGCTTATTTAATTGAAAATAGACTCCAAGGAGTCTTATGATACCTCTTATTGCTGGAGAAATGGTGTAGAAAAACTTTCTTGAAGTCTTTGAATTTTCGAATAGACTTCTCTGGCAATCTTTTGAACCAGCGTTGTGCAGCTCCTCCGAGGGTAGTAAGGAACATCCGACATTTCACCCCATCCGAGAATTGTTGTAATAATGCTACATTCTCAAATTTCAATAAATAATCTTCTGGATCTGTCGTTCTAGTGTACTCACCGATCTGAAGATTTTGATACCGCTTAGGAAGCGGATCATCCAGTACACTCTAAGAGAATGGGGAAATGACTTTCTCTGGTGAGCTATCACTAGTTATCATTTTGATCTTACGCTTTTCTCTGTCTGGTGCTTCGCCAGAGGATTCCTGAAACACCGACCTCCTACCCCCTGCTCCATGGGAGTGCGAAGAAAGGCTCGTGGACGTCTTATTGGAGAAATAGCAGCTGGGGGAAAATACACATGTTCCTCCTCTTCCGGTTCCTTTCCTTTTCGATGCTCAGTAGTTGAAATCGCCGGATTATGAGCCGTTGGTAGAGTAGCTCCAGTGTGAGCTTGAAGTTGTTGTTGTTGTTGTTGTTGTAAGGCTTTTTGTACGTGAGAATTGATGAGGAAATCCAGATCCTCTCGACTAATGGTGAGTAGGTTTGATTTTCCAGCCTCTTTCATCTTGTAGTCTCAAAATCAGGTGAAGTTCCCACAAACGGCGTCAAATTTGATCCTGTCTAAGAAACTGGACAAGACAGAGATCCGGAAGAAGAAACCGACTGTTGATGGAGAAGAATGCCTAGAGAACGTCGATCCGAGAAACCCAAAGCGAATCGGGAAGAATAGGATCACCCAATGCCCTCCCGGCACGAAGACCTGATGACGAGAAAGAAACCCAATCGAAGAGACACCCGAATTCGAAGCTCCCCAGACCTCCTGCACACAAGAGACCAGCCAACACTATTGTCAGTGACCTAAGACCGGGGTGGGAATCCCTGGCTAGGCCCTCCGACGCTCAAGTTAGTGATCTTTCTTGGTGTGGAAGGAGGAAGAAGATGAACAATAGTTGAAAATTAGGGTTACGAATGTGCGTGATGATGTGAACTTACCCAGCCAACGGAGAGGATTCCCCTTTTTATACCACTTCATATAACCTCCGTAGTCATGAAGCGGACCCCGGTTTGTTAGAGTTTGTTATGAGATGATGTAAGCTGCGTACTTGTGGTGAATGACTTTTAAGGAATCTTTCTTGTACCCCAGATGTACCTTCTTTATCTTTTAGCACCTGCAAAACAATCTAAAAACACATTTCCCGCCAAAATATATAATATCTGTCATATAGTCACATATTGCAGATATCTCCATTAATTATCTTATTTGAAATATTTACCTCTATCCTATCTCATGATTCCCTTTAAAGTGTTTCTATCGTTTCTTCCCGCCCCTCCTTCTTCTATTATATCATGTGATCCTGTCCGAATCATTGAACCAAAGGACGCTGGGCACGTGGCACGCTCCTAGTCGATGGAGTGAATCTCCGGCTGATCGTCCGTTTCAAACGGCGGCTGTCCCATCGGAAGTGACGCAACCGTCATACTCTGACAAATACACGATCGCCACGTGTCAGCCGGTTACTAGCCACAATTAATGAGCTCCCCTTACCGTGCGCAGAGCACGTGAGGGGTAGTGTGGGAGAACAACGGACGTCGATTCCAAGAAAATACAAGGCATGGACAAAGTGTCGCCGAACGGACAGATATCGCCTCACGGATAAGCATCCTTATGCCTGGCTGAGCGGCCTAATGCAATGATCATTGTTCGGGCAGATCGGCAGTCCAGTCAGTCGGACTTTGCCTCCTTCGACTAGACTCGAGAGGAAGGCAAGTGATCCGGCGGTAAAAATCCGGAACCCCATAAGAAGGAGTCAACGCTGAGGGGAGGTCAAAGGGTCCAGTGGCTCGCCGGAAAAGGACGAGCCGACCGACTCGAAGAAAGGGAAATCGATAGTAAAAGGCACCGGTAGGGACCAGGTTCCGACGCCAAATGAAGCAGGTATAATGACCGAGCGGAGGATGTGCTTACCGGCCAAGAAGAATTAAGGCCGTCCGGACGACGCCGCCGGCAGCCAAGCGCCCCCAAAGCGGTGGGTAAAAGACGGGACATCTTCTGACAACCGTCAAGTCGTATGGCTATGCCATACTTCTAGTCGACAGGGGTCCCGCTGTCCCATCAAGAACATGCTCGGATCAGTAGCAAGATGGTGTCGTAAGCTCTGACAAGTGCATACCGGGGTATGGGTTGCTGACACGTATGCACCTCGGTGGGCGTGCACTAGTTCCTTCTCCGTCCTATATAAAGAGGCTATTGCTTCTCCAAAGGTACGCATGATACAAGCTTGGCAGCCACTTTTTCCACCACTTACCTGACTTGAGCGTCGGAGGGTCGTCGCCGGGAACCCCTTCCCGGCTAGACTCTTGTGCAGGATCGCCGGAGCTTCGTTCGACCAGCCGGAGAAAACGAACCAAAGGACGCTGGGCACGTGGCACGCTCCTAGTCGATGGAGTGAATCTCCGGCTGGTCGAACGAAGCTCCGGTGATCCTATACAAGAGTCTAGCCGGGAAGGGGTTCCCGGCGACGACCCTCCGACGCTCAAGTCAGGTAAGTGGTGGAAAAAGTGGCTGCCAAGCTTGTGGAACAAAAACAGAAAGCAGCGGCCGAACGGCCGGAGCAACAAGCAACATCTGCGTCGGTCGGCCGAGCGGAAGCACCTCCAGCCACCGTCGCATTTCACCGGGCCTTATTTCGCACCCCTGAAGCCGTACCAGCTCGGAGAGATAGAGGCTCTTCTTCAGACGAAATGCCAAGGCGGGATGACAGAAAAGGGAAAGCTCCCCGGGCGGACTCATCTCCCGAGCGGATCAATCGCCAATTCTCGGAGGCTATTCTACGAGACCCTCTACCCAAGCACTACGTGCCTCCGACGATCGGCGAGTACAACGGAACAACGGACCCGGATGATCATCTGGGTAAGTTTGATAACACAGCTACACTCCATCAATATACAGATGGAGTAAAGTGCCGCGTTTTCCTTACAACTCTCTCGGGATCGGCTCAACGGTGGTTTCGGAGGTTGCCGGACGGATCCATCGCTAGCTTTAAGGACTTCCGAACGGCCTTCCTCCACCACTTCGCTAGCAGTCGGCGTTATCAGAAGACAAGTGTCAGCTTATTTGCCATCAAGCAAGAGTCGAGAGAATCGCTTCGAGCTTACATCCAGCGATTCAACCAAGTGGCGATGGATATCTCAACGGCCACATCAGAGACGATGATGAATGCCTTCACTCAGGGCCTTGTGGATGGGGACTTCTTCCGGTCGCTGATCCGAAAGCCGCCCCGAGATTATGATCATATGTTACATCGGGCCAACGAATACATAAACGTGGAAGAAGCGCAAGCCGCCCGGAAAAAGGAAACTCCTACCGAGCGGGCACTTATTCATGCCGAGCGGAAACAGCACGCCGCTCAGCAGCCGCCCAAAGGACCGAGGGCCGAAGCAATTCGATCCCCCCACGCCAGATCGCACGTACAAGAAGTGGCTGCCGCTCGGCCCAAGCCAAAGAAGAGGTGGACCCCTATGTTCTGCTCCTTCCACCAGACGGATACGCACAACACGAGGGATTGTCGAAGTCTTCCCTTCGTGGCTAATCCCGTTCCCAGGAAAGCCGAACGACGGTCTCCTCCCATCGACAGGAGACAAAGGACCCATGAAGCTGACCGGACCCGCACCGAGAGGCAACATCACCAGACGCCCGATCGACACCGATCCCCAAGACAGGAGAATCGCCGGGCGTCTAGAGAACGGTCCCGACCGTCCACTCGGGAGGAGGAAAACAGGAGCAATACTTCCCGGGGCGAGATCAACGTTATTGCTGGTGGGCCGACCGGAGGAGACTCCAACCGAGCCAGAAAGGCGGGCGTCCGGCAGCTCCAGATCCACGCGGTCGGTTGCAGCCAGGAGCGGGCGAGTGGACCGGAAATCACTTTTGGACCCGGGGACTTGGAAGGAGTTGACGTGCCCCACAGACGGCACCAATTTGATCCTGTCCGAATCGTTGAACCAAAGGACGCTGGGCACGTGGCACGCTCCTAGTCGATGGAGTGAATCTCCGGCTGGTCGAACGAAGCTCCGGCGATCCTGCACAAGAGTCTAGCCGGGAAGGGGTTCCCGGCGACGACCCTCCGACGCTAAAGTCAGGTAAGTGGTGGAAAAAGTGGCTGCCAAGCTTGTATCATGCGTACCTTTGGCGAAGCAATAGCCTCTTTATATAGGACGGAGAAGGAACTAGTGCACGCCCACCGAGGTGCATACGTGTCAGCAACCCATACCCCGGTATGCACTTGTCAGAGAGCTTACCTGACACCATACTGCTACAATCCGAGCATGTTCTTCGATGGGACAGCAGGACCCCCCGTTGTCAGACCAGAAGTATGGCATAGCCATACGACTTGACGGCTGTCAGAAGATGTCCCCGTCTTTTACCCACCGCCTGATGGCGGGCGAAGAACGTCGTCCGGACGGCCTTAATTCTTTGCGCCGGCCGGGCGGCACATCCTTCCGCTCGGTCATTATGCACTGCTTCATTTGAGCGTCGGAACCCTGGTCCCTACCAGGGTGCCTTTTACTATCAGATTTCCCTTTCTTCCGAGTCCAGTCGGCTCGTCCTTTTCCGGCGAGCCACTGGACCCTTTGACCTCCCCTCAGCGTTGACTCCTTCTTATGGGGTTCCGGATTTTTACCGCCGGATCATCATGGATAGCTCAATATACCAATGTTCCTTGTATCGGTCGAAGTTAATCATGACTAGGTTTAGTTAATGATTATTATTCCTCATAAGGCTTCTGTCGGCGCCCTTCTACGTTAATTATCCTAACTAGCACTAGGCTATATTTTATCAAGTATCTTTCCAAGGTATTGGTCAACCGGTCGGTCTTGGCTTTTCTTCTTAAAAGTATGTTTAGATCGATATTGGTCTGCCTCCTTAAAGACGTATCCCGGCCGATATTGACCTTCCTTCTTGGAGGCAAATCTCACTCGATATTGGCCTACCTCCTTTGAGGTATTTTCCGGCTAATATTAACATACCTCCTTTGAGGTATATGCTAATTGATGTGGGTCTACCTCCTTGGAGGCATATCCCGGCCGATATTGGCCTTCCTTCCTGAAGATGTATCCCGACCGATATTGGCCTTCCTTCTTGAAGGTGTATCCCGGGGTGTATCCCGGTCGATATTGGCCTTCCTTCCTGAAGGTATATCCCGGCCGATATTGTCCTTCCTTCATGGAGGCATATCTCACTCGATATTGGCCTACCACCTTTGAGGTATTTTCCAGCTAATATTAACATACCTCCTTTGAGGTACATGCTAATTGATGTGGGTCTACCTTCTTGGAGGCATATCCCGGCTGATACTGGCCTTCCTTCCTGAAGGTGTATCCCGGTCGATATTGACCTTCCTTCCTGGAGGTGTATCTCGGCCGATATTGGCCTTCCTTCCTGAAGGTGTATCCCGGCCGATATTGGTCTTCCTTCCTGAAGGTATATCTCGGCCGATATTGGCATTCCTTCTTGGAGGCATATCTCACTCAATATTGGCCTACCTCCTTTGAGGTATTTTCCGGCTAATATTAACATACCTCCTTTGAGGTATATGCTAATTGATGTGGGTCTACCTCCTTGGAGGCATATCCCGGCTGATACTGGCCTTCCTTCCTGAAGGTGTATCTCGGTCGATATTGGCCTTCCTTCCTGAAGGTGTATCCCGGCCGATATTGGTCTTCCTTCCTGAAGGCATACCCCGGCCGATACTGGTCTTCCTTCCTGAAGGTGTATCCTGTCCGATACTGACCTTCCTTCCTAAAGGTGTATCCCGGTCAATATTGACCTTCCTTCTCCGTTTGATTATCTCCTTTCCCTTCCTTATCGAAGACCCATAAAACCTAACCCATATCACTATCGAATGCACTAAACTCATACTTGTGTTTTAAGTCGAACTCATCAGTACTTGAAAATAGTAATAATTTTGCTAATTTGCATAAAGTGTTGAAGTTGATATCTTAACCAGTCATACCATAATTCAAATGACTCAATGAAATAAGTATAATAATCTCATTGCTCAAGTTAATTCGTATAGGTTATATTCGATTTTAATAACACTCTCTAGGTATTCCTTGCTTACAAAATTAAGTGCGACCATATCAGCCTTGAATACTAGAATGATATTGTCGCTCTTAACTAGCAATGGTCGAAATATTAGTTTTTCAAAAGATTGAAATTGTGTTGGGTGACAATAAGCATTAATTATTCCTAGAACATCGTGAATATTGAAACAACCACTCAAGAAAGTACCAACTACATCAACACAGGGGCAAAAACATCTTGAATATGATATCCGATCTTGTACTTGGATGAGTTGCTCATGTATGGAGAGTAGGGAGAGAGCATCTCTTTACTTGCGCAAACATGTCATGTCTCTCATGCAAATTCATTGGTTTAGGGATGACAATGAGTCTGGCTCAGATCGAATTTTATATTCTCCGTCCTCATATCCATCGGATATAAGATATCTGATGAGTATACGCATACACATTAAAAGATCGGATATCTTATATATATAATTCAAAAAATAGATTAAACATCTATATAGTCTCCTCCTAATGAAGAAAATAGTAAGTTGATTAAAATTTTCTTTAATATATGTATATATATATTATTTAATCGGGTATTCGATCGGATATCGGGTATTGATAATCTCTCCATGCCCTCCTCCATTCTGGTTGAATATTAGATCCTCTATCGAATTCGGGTGAAATTGTCATCCTGCACCGATCCCTAGGGTATCAACTATGTTGGCCTTGAATACGATCATAGTAAATGTTAGGTTTGATGATCCATTGATGAGATTGCCTGCCTTGGTTGGTGGATCCATCTTTTGATCTACGAACTTCTAAATTATGAATTTCTTCAATTCGATTATCTCCTCTTAGCATTTCTTATTAATGACTCTCACAAAGCTTTGGTTATCTTCATCGAGCAATATGAATTGTATAGTCCATTGTCCAGCCCATTAGAGATACATCTTTTACATAGGAAGTTCTTTAATTTTCATTCCATTGGTGTCGCTTCAACTTAGGATTTTCTCAGTTATGATAAGTTATCTTTTCTGAAAGCGAGGGATATGGTGCAATGGCTCTAGAGCGATGTCGAGATGGCTTGGATGTTGATCGTGTGAAGACTATGAGTTGAAGTAAGCTAAGGTGACACTGAACAAACCTGCACAATAAAAATAGGAACTAGGAGAAACAAGCGTTAGTCATCGGGCTAGAGAAGAGGTCCTTGGCGCAGACACTCCAACATTCAAGTCAGAACAGTAGTCGAATAAAAAAATACATAAGAAGATAAATAGTAGTACAGTAGATGAACTGTGATAGTGAAACCTCGTGTGAGTGAACACGAGTGAGCACACCTGGGCAACGGAGAGGATTCTCTCTTTGTATACCGCCCCTCATAATCTCCGCAATTAATGAGGCGACAAAAAATATCTGGTGTCAGAATATGTCAGGTAATGGAAGATATACGATAACTTCTCTATGGTTGAAGAAGATTCCATTGCATGTATATATCAGAATGAGGAAATATTTTCTAACGAGTAGCTGTTTATTCTCTGATAAATTGTTGCGATTCTCTAATAATATTATCTCCCAAAAGGAGTCTAACCGGCTCTTTAACCGACCGAGAATATACTGGGAGTCGTGCTCCAAAGAAGTGGGGAGCTGAGCCCCTTGTTAGGATGTATACTAAAAGCCTAGCTTTTGGTATAAACATTTATCTAGAAATAAGAATCACATTGGTCAAATGTCTACATTTATGATAAATGTAGTTGTTCAATTAATTTATATTGTAGATAACATGGTGTGTGGTGTCACACACAGAAGATCATGTTATCGGTTCCTTATAAATTATAAACAGTAGCTCACGACCAAGATGGAAAGGAACAAACCATTGGAAGGTCGTAGTGTAATTAGGTATTAATTTATCTTAACTATATAATTACACTAGTACACTTAGAGTGTATTGAGTAGGACCATTTGAGGTCGTTCCTTTTATACTGACTTAATGAAGGAACAAAGACCTCAGTTATTATGGAAGTGTGTGCTCTTAATCCTAATATAATAACAAGCACATATATTTGATATTTATTTCTTTAATTTATCAATGGGTGAGATTTAGTTCGATGAATCAATAAGCCCGATAAGTTGGGAAATGATATCACTTATAGTGTGTGTTGTTGATTATAGAAGGAAACTGTGTCCTAGTGATCTAGGTTGAGAATGTCCCCAAGAGGAGCTCATAAGGATTGTCATGTTAAACCCTGCAGGTGGACTTAGTCCGACATGACGATGAAGTTGAGTGGTACTACTCTTGGAGCTAGATATTAATTAAGTGAGTTGTCAGTAACTTACTTAATTAGTGGACATTTGTTATCTTAAACACAGGGAGACTAACACACTCATAATAAGAAGGAGCCCAAAATATAATTTGGGATTGGTGCGGTAGTTCAATAATAGTTCTTTAGTGGAATAAATTATTATTGATGAAATTATGTGTTCGGGCGAACACGGATGCTTAATTTCATCGGGAGACCAAAACCAATTCCTCCTCTCATTCCCTATCGTAGCCTCTAGTATATAGAGATTTATACCCACCGCATACCTACCTTCTTACCCATCCAATGGGCTGCCAAGCTAGCTTGGAACCCAAGCTAGGGACGCCAAGACCAAGTGGATGAGTTATGTAGGTTTGCCAAAGCTTGGGTCCCAAGCTTAGGTGGCCGGCCACTAGAATATTAAAAAGGATTTTTATTAAAATTATTTCTTATGTGGATATTATGGTTTAAAAATTAAAAATTTCCTTTTATAGATTTCTACAAAAGATTAAGAGAAGAGATTAATCTCTTTCCTTATTTGTAGATTAAAAGGATGGTTTTAATTTTTGGCTAAAACTTTTCTTATTTGTAAATCATCTACATGTTTAAAAGAGAGTTTAAAGTTTAAAATCTTTCCTTATTTGTTGATTACAAGGTGGATTTTAAATTTTAAGAAAACTTTCCTTTTTAATCATGTTCATGATTTAAAAGAAAGTTTAAAAATTAAATATTCTCTTTTATAAGTTTCTACAAGAGATTAAGAAAAGATTTGATATCTTTCCTTATTTGTAGATTAAAAGAGATTTTAATTTTTAGAGATAACTTTCTTTTTATCCACATGTTTAAAAGAAATATTTTAATTTATTAAATTTCTTTTTTATAAACTAATCGTGAAGGGATTAAATTATTGGAGAAATTTTTATAAATTTCTGAAAATAAATTAGGAAGTTTTAATTCTTGTTTTAATTAAAACTTTCCTTGATTTGGGGCTTGAGGTGGCCGACCATTGTATTTGAAAAAGAAAATTATTTTTAATTAAATAATTTTTCCTTTTCAATGGAAAAAGAATTAAGGAAATTTTTATTAAATTTTCCTTATTTGCCAAGACCAAGGATTATAAAAGAGGGGGTAGAGAAGGCTTCATGGTTAATAATCTCTATTCTTTTCCTTCCTCTCCTCTTTGGTTTTGGTGGCCTGCCCTATTTCTCTTCTCTCCTCTTGTTGGCCGAAACTTATCTCTTGGTGGAGCTTTTGTTAGTGGCCGGATCAAGGAAGGAGAAGAAGGAGAGAAAGCAAGCCTCGTTTCTAGCATTCCTTGGAGCATGGTGGTGGTGGCCGAACCTCTTCATCCTAGAAGAAGTTTTGATGGCCGAAACTTGCAAGGAAGAAGAAGGTGATTGGTGGTTTCTCATCTCGGAAGATCGTTGCCCACACAACGTCCGAGGTTAGAAGAGGAATACGGTAGAAGATCAAGAGGTCTTTCTAGAAGGTATAACTAGTAATTTTTCCTTTCCGCATCATGCTAGTTATTTATGGAAATAATACTAAATACAAGAGGCCTATGATTCTAGAGTTTCGAATTTGTTTTCGATATAGTGTTCTTTTGTTTTTCTTTTCCTTGTGATTTGATTGTTCTTTTCGGTTAACCTAAAGTTATTTTAGGAAATTAAATATTAGCTTTCCATAAAAGGTTTTGTCTAGTCGGTGGTGGTTGCTCCCATATCCAAGAAGGCCATGTGCCTCGCCACATCAGTACTAGGAACCAATTATGGAAATTAATATTTAATGGAATTAATAACTTAAGGTGACTTGAGTCAAACGTGTTAAGTTCCGCAGGAGATCCAAGTCAAAACCTAAAAGAACAAATAGATTAAGTTTTGGATCAAACGTGTTAAGTTCCGCAGGCAATCCAAAATTTAATTTAAAAGAACACATGGTAGCTAGGAAAAGGTTCAGACCTTTGTACAAATTTTTGTACAGTGGAACCTCTAGGTTTTCCGAGTAGCAACCAACAATTGGTATCAGAGCTAGGGTTTTGCCTCTGTGTATTTGGTATTAGTTTAATTATGCACATGTCATACATAATTTAGGCAGGTTAATAGTAGGATGTGCTAACTTTGTGGATGCAGGATCCAACTATTATGGCTTATAGTTATTATGTGTGTGATTGGACCCTTGGACATGTCAAGGGCATTTTATTGTGTGTGCATGATTGTATTATAAAATACAGCAGGAGCTGTATTTAGTTTTATTAGGATTTTATTTTTGATCTAGTTACATGTACATTCCTTTTATGGAATATAGGATCGATGGATGTAAATTTTATTTTATGTTCGATCTAGTTTACATGTACATTCCTTCGAGGAATATAGGATCAAAATGTAAAATTCTATTTATGTCGCGGATCAAATCTTGCAAAGCGTGGAACCTTCTAAGGACCAGAGGCGCAGCGGAACTAGGAACAAGATGGATGCGACAGCTAGACCTGGTGGCAGTGGCCAAATATGGCAGCAGCTTGGGATGACAACACACGGAGGACAACAAGAGATAAAAGTCATAATAGTTGAAAATTAGATTTTCTATTTATTGCTTTTATATTGTGCTATGTGTGCATGTTAGTTTACATATTTAGTAGGCTAGCATAGTTAAAATTCCTCATTTATAAATAACTAAGTGGGAGAGGGATTTTTAAGTAAATCCCATGGTCTCCATTACTAGTTTGTAAGTGATGCAAACAAGCTTGCGCGTTGGCTCTGAGTGCCTTCCTCCATAACGGATGAGCTTGTTTGTGGATCACTAGAATGAACTTCCATTTTGGATGACTATAGGAAGTTAATTAAGAGCGTGTGATCTTCCCCAACGGAAGGGGCATAATCTTATTAATGGACTTAGTGTCAAGTAATGGTATACACTTAGACACATCTAATAGTATCCTCCCCATCGGAGTCACTGCTATTATTTGTGTGACCAAATGATACCAACTATTAATTTTATTTGTCAAAAGTTAGGTTGACAAGATAATAAAATTAATGGGTTAAAACCCTTCTTTTACAAATGTTGAATTTGTATACGTCCACACTAACGTGGCATGCAAAATTCACGGTGTTTGAGGTGTTGGTGAATTTAAATAATATTGTTTGAGGAATCAATATTTTTTAAATTCAAAAGTTTTTGACCAAATATTTGATCAAAGACAGATCAACTATTAATTTTATTCGTCATAAAGTAAAGTTGACGAGATAATAAAATTAATGAATAAAATCTCCTCTTCGATTTTGTATACGTCCACACTATCGTGGCATACAAAATTCATGGGTTTTTTTAAGGAGTTGATCTTGACCAAGTATTTTTGTGATTTTTAGGATTTAAAATGTTTGTCAATCCCCTAGTAGTCATACTATAAGAAAGACTTAGTAATCCCAATTGTAATGATTGGAAATAGGACTTGGACATTAAGGTAAACTGTCTTCTTAGAACTAAGAACAATATAGGTGTATTTAATTCATTAGTTGAAACATGTTTAGTGGTGTTATCTACCAGAACCTGGAGTGTAGATACAGATGCCATTAATCATGTCCGTAATTCATTGCAGGGTTCCAGGAAACTCGGCAACTAAATGAAAATTAAAACACTGTCTACATGGGCACTACTGTAAAAATGGTAGCTGTTGCAGTGGGAGATGTTTATCTTTTGATAAGAATAAAACATGGATTTTTGAGTAATTGTCTTTACGCACCAAGTTTAGAAAGAACTAGTTTTCAGTTTCTAAATTATTCAAAGAACTTGATATTCTGCCTCTTTTAATAACAAAGTTGTTATTAAGAAAAAGAGGGAAGTTATCTGTTCTGGTACGTTGGTTGGCAATTTATAAATCCAATAACTCTCACGATGCAACAAATGGAAATTAGTAACACATCTTCTAACTTTAAGAGAAAGTAACCTTCGAAAATGAACCAATTATATCTTTGGCTTCTAAGGCTAGGTTATATTAACTTGAGTAGGATTCATTGGTAGCTGATGAACTTTTGGGTTCATTAGTAGTGGAAATCTTTCCAACCTACGAGTCTTACTTGGAAGGAAAAATAACCAAGAAGCTTTTAAGTCTAAGGGGTATGGAGTCAAAGATATATTGGAATTGGTTCATTCTGATTTGTGTGATCCTATGAGCATCCAGGCAAGAGGTTGTTTCAAATATTTCATCTATTTTATAGACAACTATTTGAGATACGGATATATTTACTTGATGTGTCGCAAGTCTAAGTGCTTTGATTAGTTCAAAGAATACGAGGATGATGTGGAGAAACGACAAAGTAAAAGTATCAAGACACTACGGTAAGATCGTAGTGGCAAGTACCTCTTGGGAGAATTTAGGAGTCATTTATCAGAAGTAGGGATTCAATCCAAACTAACTGCACCTGGTACACTCCAACAGAATGGTGTAGGAAAAGGAAGGTATAGGACTCTTATGGAAATAAGTAGATTGATGAGTTATTAAGAATATTATCAAAATCATTTTAAGGATATACTCTGGAAATGGGAGTGAATATAGTACCTTCTAAAGTCAGAACTCTCTACTCATATAGAATTGCTGAATAGGCGTAAGCCTATTTCGAAGCATATTCGGATTCGGGTAGTCCAGCACATATGCAGAAGAGAGACAATGATAAGTTGGACAGGAATTCACTTGTTTGTGGGTTATCCTAGTAAAATGAAAGTAGGTTTATAGTCTTAAAAATCAGAAGGTCATTGTTAGCATCAATGACCAATTTTTAGAAAAGGACTATGTAATAAACCATGTGCCCATAAGAAAATTTGTTCTTAAGGAAATAATAAAAGACATGTCTAATCTAGTACCAACTATACAAGATGAGATACCACAAGGAAACTGCAACACGTATTACAAATGATACACAATTGCAGAAAGTGCCTTGTCGTAGTGGGAGGGTTGTTTGGCAACCTAAAAAGATTCATGTTTTGGGAGAGTTTTTGGACTCGATCCCTGGAGGACATGAACTCTCCCGGACATATGACTAAACACTCCAAGATAAAGATGCAACATCTTGGAAAAGAGTAATGAATAATATAATTAGAATATATGTATTCTAATAAAACTGAAGCTTGTAGAACCACCAAATGGTGTAAAAGCCTTTGGGTGTAAAAGGTCTATAATAGGAAAAGAGGATAGAAAGGAAGGTAGTAACTTCAAAGCAAGGCTTGATGAAAAGGAAACTTTTCACCGGTAGCCATGCTTAAGTCTATCCAGATTCTTTTATCTATTTGGCAAGTGGATGTCAAGACAAGATTCCTTAATGGAAGTCTTGATGAAAGCATCCATATAAAGCAACCGTAAGGGTTCATTGCAAAGGGCTAAGAGCATCTTGTGTAAGCTCAATCGCCTATGGACTGAGGCAAAGCTTCAAGGTCTTGGAACATCCGGTTTATCAAAGGAATCCAGACCTATGGATTTATTGAGTAAACGGATAAATCTTGTGTATACAAAAGGTGTGATGGAAACGTGGTGGTATTTCTTGTACTATACGTAGATAACATTTTTGGTAGTTGGAAACAATATCAAAATGTTGTCAGAAGTAAGGGTATGGTTGTCCAAATAATTCGATATAAAGGACTTGGGAGAATGTATATATTTTTGAGATCAAAGTAATAAGGGATCGAAAGAAAAATATATTTTACTTATCCCAAGCTTGATACATCGGAAAATCCTTGCTCGTTTTAAGCATGCAAAACTCCTCGAAAGGTTTCTTACCTTTTAAGCATGGAGTGTCTTTATCTAAAGAGATGTCTCCGATGACATCAAAGGAGATTGAGGACATGTAGGCAGTTCTTTATGCTTCGGCAGTTAGACAACCTAATGTATGCTATGCACAGAGATCTGTTTTGCCAAGGGCATAGTTAGCAGATATCAAAGTAACCCTAGACAAGGACATTGGACTGCAGTAAAGCATATATTAAAGTACCTTAGAGGCGCTAGAGATTATATGCTAGCTTACAAGGCAGTTAATTTGGTCCCTGTGGGTTACACGGATTTTGACTTCCAATCGGATAGGGACAATAATAAGTCGACCTCGGGGTTTTGTGTTTACTTTA
The DNA here is from genome assembly GCF_018446385.1 of Zingiber officinale. Classification (NCBI taxonomy): domain Eukaryota; kingdom Viridiplantae; phylum Streptophyta; class Magnoliopsida; order Zingiberales; family Zingiberaceae; genus Zingiber; species Zingiber officinale. The sequence continues at coordinate 110,361,448 of NC_055993.1, read as the reverse complement.
GGAGGAAAAGTCATAACTATGGAAGAGTGATAAGCATAGGTGTTTTTCTGGACTCCACCATAGAAGCTGAGTATATGGCAAGCCTCTGAGGTAGCCATAAAAGCTGAATGACTTAATTACCTCAAGATAGACTTAGATATGATTTCTAGTTTTTCCAAAGATTATTACAATTTATTGTAATAATAATGGTGCAGTAGCAAACTCGAAGAAACCATAAGTCTATAAGGCAAGTAAACACAATAGAGCGCAAGTACCACCCAATATAAATGAGGAGAAGTTGTTGCCGCCTAGATTGCATCAGGTGATGACCTATAGATCCTTTCACTGAGGTCCTTAAGGCAAGAGTTTTTGAAATGTTGGGAATCAGATGTATGGCAGGAGATATAGCAACTTAGTCTTTAGTATAAGTGGGAGATTGTTAGGATGTATACTAAAAGCCTAGCTTTTGGTATAAACATTTATCTAGAAATAAGAATCACATTGGTCAAATGTCTACATTTATGATAAATGTAGTTGTTCAATTAATTTATATTATAGATAACATGGTGTGTGGTGTCACACACAGAAGATCATGTTATCGGTTCCTTATAAATTATAAACAGTAGCTCACGACCAAGATGGAAAGGAACAAACCATTGGAAGGTCGTAGTGTAATTAGGTATTAGTTTATCTTAACTATATAATTACACTAGTACACTTAGAGTGTATTGAGTAGGACCATTTGAGGTCGTTCCTTTTATACTGACTTAATGAAGGAACAAAGACCTCAGTTATTATGGAAGTGTGTGCTCTTAATCCTAATATAATAACAAGCACATATATTTGATATTTATTTCTTTAATTTATCAATGGGTGAGATTTAGTTCGATGAATCAATAAGCCTGATAAGTTGGGAAATGATATCACTTATAGTGTGTGTTGTTGATTATAGAAGGAAACTGTGTCCTAGTGATCTAGGTTGAGAATGTCCCCAAGAGGAGCTCATAAGGATTGTCATGTTAAATCCTGCAGGTGGACTTAGTCCGACATGACAATGAAGTTGAGTGGTACTACTCTTGGAGCTAGATATTAATTAAATGAGTTGTCAGTAACTTACTTAATTAGTGGACATTTGTTATCTTAAACACAGGGAGACTAACACACTCATAATAAGAAGGAGCCCAAAATGTAATTTGGGATTGGTGCGGTAGTTCAATAATAGTTCTTTAGTGGAATGAATTATTATTGATGAAATTAAGTTGTGTGTTCAGGGCGAACACGGGATGCTTAATTTCATCGGGAGACCAAAATCAATTCCTCCTCTCGGTCCCTATCGTAGCCTCTAGTATATAGAGATTTATACCCACCGCATACCTACCTTCTTACCCATCCAATGGGGTCGGCCAAGCTAGCTTGGAACCCAAGCTAGGGACGGCCAAGACCAAGTGGATGAGCCATGTAGGTGGCCGGCCAAAGCTTGGGTCCCAAGCTTAGGTGGCCGGCCACTAGAATATTAAAAAGGATTTTTATTAAAATTATTTCTTATGTGGATATCATGGTTTAAAAATTAAAAATTTCCTTTTATAGCTTTCTACAAAAGATTAAGAGAAGAGATTAATCTCTTTCCTTATTTGTAGATTAAAAGGATGGTTTTAATTTTTGGCTAAAACTTTTCTTATTTGTAAATCATCTACATGTTTAAAAGAGAGTTTAAAGTTTAAAATTTTTCCTTATTTGTTGATTACAAGGTGGATTTTAAATTTTAAGAAAACTTTCTGTTGGTTGCTACTCGGAAAACCTAGAGGTTCCACTGTACAAAAATTTTGTACAAAGGTCTAAACCTTTTCCTAGCTACCATGTGTTCTTTTAAATTAAATTTTGGATCACCTGCGGAACTTAACACGTTTGATCCAAAACTTAATCTATTTGTTCTTTTAGGTTTAGACTTGGATCTCCTGCGGAACTTAACACGTTCGATCCAAATCACCTTAAGTTATTAATTCCATTAAATATTAATTTCCATAATTGGTTCCCAGTACTGACGTGGCGAGGCACATGGCCTTCTTGGATATGGGAGCAACCACCACCGACTAGACAAAACCTTTTATGGAAAGCTAATATTTAATTTCCTAAAATAACTTTAGGTCAACCGAAAAGAACAATCAAATCACAAGGAAAAGAAAAACAAAAAAAACACTATATCGAAATCAAATTCAAAACACTAAAATCGTATGCCTCTTGTATTTGGTATTATTTCCAAAAATAACTAGTATGATGCGGAAAGGAAAAATACTAGTTATACCTTTTAGAAAGACCTCTTGATCTTCTATCGTATTTCTCTTCTAACCTCGAACGTTGTGTGGGCAACGATCTTCCGAGATGAGAACCACCAAGCACCTTCTTCTTCCTTGCAAGTTTCGGCCATCAAAACATCTTCTAGGATGAAGAGGTTCGGCCACCACCACCATGCTCCAAGGGATGCTAGAAACAAAGCTTTCTTTCTCTCCTTCTTCTTCTTCTTCTCTAAACTTGATCCGGCCACCATATGAGTCTCCACAAGAAGGATGAGGTTCGGCCATCAAAGAGAAGAAAGGAGGAGAGGATGGCCGGCCACACCAAGGAAGAAAAAAAGAGAGGAAAAATAATAGAGTTGTTCACCATGAAGGCACCTCTACCCTCTCTTTTATAATCCTTGGCCTTGGCAAATAAGGAAATTTAAATAAAAATTTCCTTAATTCTTTTGCCATTGATAAGGAAAATTTATTTAATTAAAAACAATTTTTTTCTCATCAACAATGTGGCCGGCCACTTTAAACCAAGCAAAGGAAATTTAATTCAATCAAGAATTAAAACTTTCCTAATTTGTTTCCGGAAATTTTATAAAAAATTTCTCTAATAATTTTTCCCTTCATGATGGTTAATAAAAAGGAAATTTTATAAATTAAAATATTTCTTTTAAACATGTGGATAAAAAGAAAGTTATCTTTAAAAATTAAAATCTCTTCCAATATACAAATAAGGAAAGATACCTAATCTTTTCTTAATCTTTGTAGAAGCTTTATAAAAGAGATATTTAATTTTTAAACTCTCTTTTAAATCATGAACATGATTAAAAGGAAAGTTTTTACCAAAATTAAAATCAACCTTTTAATCTACAAATAAGGAAAGAGATTTAACTCTTCTCTTAATCTTTTGTAGAATCTTATAAAAGGAAAGATTTAAATTTTTAAACTCTCTTTTAAATCATGTTATCCACATAAGAAAAATTTTAAAAATAAAATTCCTTTTTATTTTAATAGGTCCGGCCACCTAAGCTTGAGTTCAAGCTAGGGCCGGCCACATGAATTCACCCATGAACCAAAACATGGCCGGCCCTAGCTTGGTCTCCAAGCTAGCTTGGCCGGCCCCCTATAGGATGGGTAAGAAGGTGGGTATAAGTGGGTATAGTACTCTATAATCAAGAGGCTACGATAGAGACCGAGAGGAGGAATTGGTTTTGGTCTCCCGATAAAATTAAGCATCCCGTGTTCGCCCCGAACACACAACTTAATTTTATCAATAATAATTCATTCCACTAGAGAACTATTATTGAACTACCGCACCAATCCCAAATTACATTTTTGGGCTCCTTCTTATTATGAGTGTATTAATCTCCCTATGTTTAACATAACAAATGTCCACTAATTAAGTAAGTTACTGACAACTCACTTAATTAATATCTAGCTCCAAGAGTAGTACCACTCAACTTCATCGTCATGTCGAACTAAGTCCACCTGCAGGGTTTAACATGACAATCCTTTTGAGCTCCTCTTGGGGACATTCTCAACCTAGTATCTCTAGGACACAGTTTCCTTCTATAATCAACAACACACACTATAAGTGATATCATTTCCCAACTTATCGGGCTTATTGATTCATCGAACTAAATCTCACCCATTGATAAATTAAAGAAATAAATATCAAATATATGTGCTTGTTATTATATTAGGATTAAGAGCACACACTTCCATAATAACTGAGGTCTTTGTTCCTTTATAAAGTCAGTATAAAAGGAATGAACTCAAATGGTCCTACTCAATACACTCTAAGTGTACTAGTGTAATTATATAGTTAAGATAAACTAATACCTAATTACACTACGACCTTCCAATGGTTTGTTCCTTTCCATCTTGGTCGTGAGCTACTGTTTATAATTTATAAGGAACCGATAACATGATCTTCTATGTGTGACACCACACACCATGTTATCTTCAATATAAATTAATTTACCCCGCCATGCGCCTATGGCCTGTGTACCTGCATGAACCTCCCTCCATATCCGTGGGGCCGGCACTAGGGGGGCCGCTAAGGTAGCGGATCTACCTTTTCAATATAAATTAATTGAGCAACTACATTTATCATAAATGTAGACATTTGACCAATGTGATTCTTATTTCTAGATAAATGTTTATACCAAAAGCTAGGCTTTTAGTATACATCCTAACACTTTCCTTTTTAATCATGTTCATGATTTAAAAGAAAGTTTAAAAATTAAATATTCTCTTTTATAAGTTTCTACAAGAGATTAAGAAAAGATTTGATATCTTTCCTTATTTGTAGATTAAAAGAGATTTTAATTTTTAGAGATAACTTTCTTTTTATCCACATGTTTAAAAGAAATATTTTAATTTATTAAATTTCCTTTTTATAAACTAATCATGAAGGGATTAAATTATTGGAGAAATTTTTATAAATTTCTGGAAACAAATTAGAAAGTTTTAATTCTTGTTTTAATTAAAACTTTCCTTGATTTGGGGCTTGAGGTGGCCGGCCATTGTATTTGAAAAAGAAAATTATTTTTAATTAAATAATTTTTCCTTTTCAATGGAAAAAGAATTAAGGAAATTTTTATTAAATTTTCCTTATTTGTCAAGACCAAGGATTATAAAAGAGGGGGTAGAGAAGGCTTCTTGGTTAATAATCTCTATTCTTTTCCTTCCTCTCCTCTTTGGTTTTGGTGGCCGGCCCTATTTCTCTTCTCTCCTCTTGTTGGCCGAAACTTATCTCTTGGTGGAGCTTTTGTTAGTGGTCGGATCAAGGAAGGAGAAGAAGGAGAGAAAGCAAGCCTCGTTTCTAGCATTCCTTGGAGCATGGTGGTGGTGGCCGAACATCTTCATCCTAGAAGAAGTTTTGATGGCCGAAACTTGCAAGGAAGAAGAAGGTGATTGGTGGTTTCTCATCTCGGAAGATCGTTGCCCACACAACGTCCGAGGTTAGAAGAGGAATACGGTAGAAGATCAAGAGGTCTTTCTAGAAGGTATAACTAGTAATTTTTCCTTTCCACATCATACTAGTTATTTATAGAAATAATACTAAATACAAGAGGCATATGATTCTAGAGTTTCGAATTTGTTTTCGATATAGTGTTCTTTTGTTTTCCTTTTCCTTGTGATTTGATTGTTCTTTTCGGTTAACCTAAAGTTATTTTAGGAAATTAAATATTAGCTTTCCATAAAAGGTTTTGTCTAGTCGGTGGTGGTTGCTCCCATATCCAAGAAGGCCATGTGCCTCGCCACGTCAGTACTAGGAACCAATTATGGAAATTAATATTTAATGGAATTAATAACTTAAGGTGACTTGGGTCAAACGTGTTAAGTTCCGCAGGAGATCCAAGTCAAAACCTAAAAGAACAAATATATTAAGTTTTGGATCAAACGTGTTAAGTTCCGCAGGCGATCCAAAATTTAATTTAAAAGAACACATGGTAGCTAGGAAAAGGTTCAGACCTTTGTACAAATTTTTGTACAGTGGAACCTCTAGGTTTTCCGAGTAGCAACCAACACCCCTAAGGTCTGACTGGCGTTGGGGTCGATCGAGTTTATGAAGAGAACCTTACATTGAAGTAGGGAGCAAGGCTCGTAAGTCCGATCAACGTTAGGCCGACCAGCTATAGACTGGGAGCCCTGCCTCTGTAAAGTGGGGAGCTAAGCCTCGTGGATCCAACCGGCGCTAAGTCCGACTGGGTTTATGTTGGGGATTTGGCATCCGCCCTAACAAGATATCCGATCGGACTTTATGTTGGGGGTTTATATTGCACTTGGCCTCTATACTTGAACATAGAATCCAGTCCAGCGGGGCAATGTGCCTAGCGTGTCTAATCGGCCCTTTGGTCCCATCGGCCATAGCACTCGGCGGTGACACTGCACTTATTTCGGCATGACACCGATACAATCCGAGAGTTGACCCCTTCTTAACTTTGACCGTCATATCAACCGACTTTTTTATATCGAACCCTACTTCGTGTGTTCCACCTTACTTGTCGTATCAGTAAGCATATCCTCCCATGGGAATCTTACAAGAATTAAACCCTTTAATTTCTCCTTAAGATGTTGCTTTATCTAAGTGTTTACCATTTATCTACATTGCATCCTAAAAACATAATGACCTTCTACTCCAAATATGAACACATCAAAATGTTTAGTTTTGGCTAATTTTCAATGACTTGAAACTCGTATCTCACTAATCTTGGAGGTAATCGATTAGGTTCCACGGAAGTTTTCCACTGACCAATAGAGTAAATTCAGGAAGCACAGATGGGTCTTGGCAAACGACCCAACATCACTGAGTGATTCGAACACTACGAGCGTACAATATACCCAATAAAAAATTTGAACTCTCACACTACAAAAATAACAGCAAATAACAGCTGAAATTTCCGTCACAATTCCGTCGGTAATTGGGCTTACTGACGGAATAACGATAGAATAACGACGGAATTTGTGATATCGGAAGTAATGGCGTCGGAAATGAAATTTACTGACGGAAATGATATTCACTCAGTATTCTCCAATGGAATATAAATTTTCGTCAGTAAATTTTAACGACAAAACAACTTTCCAGCGGTCGAAGTCAGACGAAAGATAACGAAATTTATGGATTAAATCTGATTCAGTCGGTAAAATTACCAACGGAATCGTCAATTCAGTCGGTAATTACCGATTGAATTCACAATTCTGTCAATAATTATCGACTGAATTCACGATTCCGTCGGTAATTACCGACTTAATATTGAATTTAGTCGGCATTGTATCAAAAAATACTGTGCAAGTCGATATTTTTCCCATGGAATGGGGATTTTCGTTGGAAATCACTGACGGAATAATAATTCCATCAATAAATTTTAATAAAAATTTTAAAATACTCCCTACGATTTAGAACGTATCCTGTATACAATTTTCATATCAATAAAAACCATCCCACACTATGGCAATACAAATACAATCCACACAAATCACAATCCATACAACATGCCCACAACAATCAAACTATCCAAAATTAATACAAAACACAACCATAACTATCAAAATCTCCAAAATTCGGTATAAAACACAAACATAACTATCCAAATACAAAATACTCATATTCATAACTATCCAAAAGTGAATAACAGGTAAAAGGCAAACACAAAATATCCAAAATACTTACCATGATACATCCCCTACACATATATCCAAATATAATCCTGTGAAAGTCAAATACAAGAGATTATGATCCGAATGAATCGATGCAACTGTAATATATAACTCAAAAATTGTAATATGTAACTAATTTTACATATTAAAAAAGTACCTGGATTAATTTTGGATATGCAATGATGGTGATGATAGTGAATGTATCAATACAGACTCCTAAAAAAATGTAATAAAGTTTAAGATAAATATCTAATAATATCCAAATAGAACAAATATATTTTACTTAATTAATGTATGATAAATTTAAAAAAAAATCAAGTTGTAGTTGAACATACCTCAGAAAAATCTAATCATCAGTAGGATCTGATTGATCTCGATTCTCCTGTGATTCAATATTATGCTGTGACTGGGGTTGCTATGACTGGTCTCATCTAGCAATGACTGCTCGCATGAATGATAAGCTTAGAATATAATGGTATTGCTTAGGGCATCATTACAAACTTAGAATTTCATGTTATTACTTAGGGAATCATTATAAATTTAGAATTTCTAATCAACGTATGTTATTACTTAGTGTATCATTAAATGAAATAGCAATACATATAAGCAAAAGATAATGCAATTAAAACAAATCTAATTTATAGAACAATGGACATGCAAATATCAAATCTATTAAAAAGGTAGCATGGCGAAAGATCATGATATACAAGATGAAAAATTATAGTCTGATTTAAGTAAGAATCCACACACTTCCCAGTTTGAAATATTCAGTTAATTTTTTTCTTCTCATCACAATTTGGATTGGTTCTACATGACAAGCATAATGGCCTTTTAGAATGTAAGTAGAACTTAAAATGTTTCAACTTCACAAAAGTTCAAACATACTAATAGTATCACAGTATTAGGGGTTGGTCGTAGGCGCCTACAGCCGGCCCGAGCAGGCCCCTGCGGTCGGACGCGAGTAGGACCCTGCGACCGGCCTCGAGCAGGCCCATGCGATCGGCCGCGAGCAGCCCCCTGCGGCTGGCCACGAGCAACCCCCTGCGGCCGATACTGGAAGAGGAACAGACAAGGGAGGAGGAGAGGAGCATACTTTGAGACGAGGGAGGAAGAGTCAAGTTGCCGATCGCCGAGAACCAGAGAGGAGAGGGTTGCTGATCGCCGAGAAGAGGTTCGTCGGGAGAGAGGATTTCACGTGCTGAGAAGGATCATAGGGAGAGAATAGAAATTCCCATGCCCTAATTTATAATTGAGATTTCCGACGGAATTAACATTCCATCGATAATTACCGACGGAATGTGAATTCCATCGAAAAATCCTGAAACCTGCAAGCCCACTAACCATGCTTGCGTTAAAATTTATCGCCGGAAAGTTAAGTTCGGTCGATAATTACCGACTGAAATAAAATTCAGTCGAGAATTCCGTCATTATTCGCATAATTTTTTTTTGTAGTGAATTCTGCCGTTATTCACGTAATTTTTTGTAGTGTCGTTACATGAGAATCTGTCGTACCGTCTTTCCATCCAATCGTGCTAGGGGGCTATTACAAACCAATTCTAGATCATAAAAGCTGGATATTGCTTAAGAAACGCGGTGATAGAGCAAACATTGACATCTCCTAGGTCCTAGCTGCCACCCCCTCCAATGCAACTTGATGCAGTAATAAATACAACCTACTCTTTTCAGTTCCCATAAATACAACCTACTCTTCAACCACAAGCCATTTCCACTTCCTTCTCCTCCTTTTGATGGACCCAAACCTCATGAAACTACTCCTCTCCTCCTTCCTCGCCCTGCTCCTCCTCTCTGTTCCCTGCTCATCGCAACTCTCGGCGGACTTCTACTCCTTCTCCTGCCCCAATGCCGAGCTGCTTGTCAGGGACACGGTCAGGTCAGCTTCAGACTTCGACCCCACCATTCCAGGCAAACTCCTGCGCCTCTTCTTCCACGACTGCTTAGTTCAGGTCCAACTCGACTCTTTGACAAATCCAACAACAATGAACTTGGTTTCTTAAGCAGAGATCTGTGTGTGAGTGCAGGGCTGCGATGGGTCAGTGTTGATTCAAGGAAATGGCACAGAGAGGAGTGACCCTGCCAACAAGTCGCTGGGGGCGTTCTTTGTGGTGGAGACTGCGAAGAGGGTGCTTGAAGTGGTCTGCCCTGGGACTGTCACTTGTGCTGATATACTTGTTCTTGCTGCAAGAGATGCTGTGGAACTGGTGAATTTGAATTGAACTTTAATTATTTTTGCACAATATCAGCTCAATCTATTGAAATGAAATTCTTTTTTTGACCGAGGAGTTCTTATAGTTGTTGAAAATTTGATAGACAGGGGGGCCTTCGGTTCAGGTTCCACTAGGGAGGAGGGATGGATTGGTTTCAATAGCTGCAAATGTTAGGCCAAACATGGTGGATACAACCTTCTCCGTCGACAAATTGGCTGATCGATTCGCATCGATAGGATTGTCCATCGATGATCTTGTTGTCCTTTCAGGTAAAGGTTTAGCAATGAAAAATGGATCAAAGAAGCACCCTTACCCCTCTATTTAATCATGTACAATCCAACTGTTTGCATTATTATCCTAGCAATTACGAAATCGTAACTGCTACAATACATACTTAACCCTTTCAAATATAGGCATATTTCATAGCTGCTACAACGTGAATTCAATCATCTTCACCTATCATTCATGTTATTACTACCATGCGAATTTGATCTGCTCATCGAACATTTACATTGTAGCAGCTACAAACTCATGGCTACTACAACAAGTCCGACCAGTTCAAAATTTAGATTATAGATTTATATGGGAGATAATAATGGGTACTATAAGGCAATTGGGTAATTGTACATGACTGAATAGTGGGTAAGGTATCCTTTTTGATAAAAAAATCAGAGGAGGCTAAATTCTTGTAATAATATTATTGTGTTGAATCTCATAAGGTGTTTCCTTCTAAATTGAAGGTGCCCACACTATAGGTTCATCTCATTGCGATACTTTCGGTGAGCGATTCCAACAGAGCTCAAATGGAAGTTGGGTGCCCATAGATACCACCATGGACCAAGGCTATGCAAAGCAGGTAGCGAAAAGATGTTCAATTGGCACAAGTGCTACAACTTTTGATAACGATGCTTCGACTCCGATGCTGTTCGATAACCAATACTACATCAATCTCTTGGCCAACCAAAGCCTCCTCCACTCGGACTCTGTTCTCGTTGGTGATTCAAGGACAATAAGTAAGGTAGAGGAGTTTGCCCAGAGTCAAGATGCTTTCTTTACAAGCTGGGCTGAGTCATTTTCCAAGCTCTCGACGACCGGAGTGAAGACGGGCGATGAGGGGGAGATCAGGTTTGCTTGCCAAAGTGTGAATGGGTAGTACCATATAAGTGTGGTGCGTAGTTCGCTTTCAATCTTTCATGTGCACATAATAAGTTTCAGATATCGAAATGTGCAGATGTAACAAAGTTAATTATATATAATATATTAAATTTTTCCTCCCTTTGTTTTCATTTTTCAAGAATTTTTGCCTAATTGCATATATTTGCTCAGTGATTACTTGCTCTATCAACATCAAAATGGTTCCTAGTCTTAATAAATAGCATAAGATCCATTTGGCACACTAACAATTCCTTCACATTGTCTGTGTTGTATGACACCATGTATCCAATCCTTCGGGCTGATTAATTCTAGAGATGATCGGTTAGATCCTACGAAAATTTCTAACCATCTGTTAGGGTAAATCCGGAAGTATTTCTAGCAGGCAACCCAACATCCCAAGTTTATCATCTCATTGAAGGAAAATATCCTGCAATGCACCATAATTCGGAATTAAACCATGCGTGCTTGGGAGACTGCATGGGTGTCTTGTTGGATTTTATCTCTTTTAGGTGAGGATACTTGTAATTTGTATATGCGAATATGAACCGTACCCATTTAAATGATCTAATTCCGGTTTATTGGGTTTCTAATTATTGGATGTGGATTAGATGTGTAAAACTTTTTAGCTTGATCCATTATAATTGATGAGCTAATAATAGATGCGGATCATCTATATAAAGGATTGGTCCCCCGTTGGATTAGGGTATCAGACGTATCTATTTGTTCCCCATTGGCATAGAGAGTCTGGCGTCGTCACCCTAAATCCGAAGGAAGACCATCCCTTTGTTTCCTCTTTTTCTTCCACGGGGCTTTGAATTCTTGGACAACGCTCTACGACGATGTCTCTTCCACTGCATTCAAGTTCAATTGTCATTATTACAGTTTCTATATTTAATTTGTTATGTTCAAGCTTTTGATGAAATTGAATCCATGTATAAGATTATTTTCTGTGTTTTGAATTCTTTTGTTTTTAGAATTCATGAGGTTAGGAGAGAATACTACAATTTTTAACAAGTGGTATCAAAGCCTATTGTTTCATCATTTTTATTACAATGAAGTTAGGTTTTTATCAATCTATGGTTTAGTTTTTTCTAGTATTTGATCGTCGAAAATCTTGTAAAAGAAAACATAGGAAAGTACGTTTTCCTAGTTTTTTTATATTTCACAAGAACATAAAGAACAGCGATAACCACCAATGTTTTCGTGGAAAAACTATCGCTTTTGATCCAATTTTAGGTCAAATTATGATGACCCAATCGATTGCCAAGCCAATAACTTCGAACAGAATCATCAGGAATTGACTGGCCTTATCAATCGGTTGACACCAATCAATTGCCTTATCAAGGCAATCGATTGGTACGACTGAACTTGCGTGTAAAATCAATTTGAATCGATTACTTGGAAGCCAACAATCGATTGGCAATCTATTGATGGCCTTGTGATCAGATATAGAAACAATTTGGATCGATAAGCAAATAGATTACCAATCGATTGGCAGCCTTAAAATCGGATACAGAATCAATTTAAATCGATTAGCCAGATCGACTACTTGAGGCAATCAATTGCTAGTTTTCATCAATCAATTATCAATTCGAAAGTCGAACACAAAAGGCTCTGGGATAGACTGGTAGATTGATTGGTGATACCAATCGATTGCCATGATTAGCTATCAATTAGTACTTGTGTTGTTAAATACAGAAAGTTTTGTAATTTACTAGCAAGATAGATTGGGTCATATCAATCGATTGATGGTCTTAAAATCGGATACAGTGGGCTTTCAAATTGATTGAGGCAATCGATTTGCTTCTATAAAGTATCAATTGACTGATAAGCCTAAACAATGAGCAATTAAGGTTGATCGATGGATTATCTGTTCAATTAAAGTTCCTAGAGATTTCTTGGGTCTATCTACACATATGCTATTAAATTGAACTATTGTGTCAGCCCAAAAAAAATACACCTTGAGTAGGTTTAATACATTTTGTGTAAATAGATATATATCTATACTAAAAGTAATTGGCCCAAAGGAAAATTACTATTTATGTCAAATAAATGTTCAAGATAACTTACAACTAAGGAACAAAATATTTTTGTTTGGATCACACAAAATATATCGGCCCAAAGGAAAAAATATTGCATGGTTGATTAAGGTTATTGTAAGCTATGAACCAATATATAACTCATATAAAGTGTTCAATTATGTACACAATGAGTTGGCCTAAAGGAAGACACATTCTATGGCTAACTAAAGTTTGAATTATATTAGAAAGTATCACTAACAAATTGTATTTTAGTACAAAGAGTAAAATATAATGTTGTATTGATATTTCATAAACAACTCATTGGTATACATTTAAATTTTATTTTATTTGTATAATCTTATGTTTTATTATCTGACTTATATTTGTTCTGGACTTTAATTTAATCATGGGCTTATAGTATTTTCACTCTTATATTTTCAGTGTAATCAGTAATTATCAGTATTAATTACATCCCCACATTAACTGGTTCTAATTTTGTTGAATGGAAAGATTATGTAATCTTTGTCTTAGGCTGTATGGACTTAGACTATGCATTGAGACACGATCGTCCTGCACCCCCTGACTAGTGCTAGCACTATAGAACAGAGAACTGAATTTGACAAGTGAGAATGATCAAATGGCATGAGTCTAAGTATCATGAAACTTTCTATATATTCTGACACCAATTAAAGGCTTAATAACTGAAGGGGAAGATTCTAGGAGTTTCTTTAGTCAATTAGCAAATTGATTCATGGCAAACGAAAAGGTCGAGACTACCACACTTCTTTCAAAGTTGATGTCTATACGATATAATGGCAAAGGAAACATCAGAGAGTACATAATAAAAATATCTAATATCGCCACAAGTTTGAAAGCACTAAAACTTGAAATGTTTGAGAGTATATTAGTGCATTTCATCTTAATATCTCTACATGCACAATTTACTACTTTTAAAATTTCTTATAATACTCAAAAGGAAAGTGGGCATTGAATGAGCTTATAGCTAAATGCATGCAAGAAGAGGAAAGACTGAAGTGTAAGACATCTGAAAGTGCTCACCTAGCATTTGGTTTTCAAGGTTCAAGCAAGAAGCAAAAGAGGATCAACAATAAAAGAAAGGGAAAGCAAATTGCAAATTCTAGGGGTTATGGTCATAAGGAGCACAGAAACAAGATAAGAAGTTCATTTGTTTCTTCTACAAGAAGAAACACCATATGAAGAAAGATTACCCCAAATACACCAACTGGCATGTAAAGAAAACTGTTAATTTCTCAATTTTGTTAATTCAAAAGTCAATTTGGCTATTGTACCCACATATACTTAGTGGATAAATATTAGTGCTACTATTTGTTGGATCATGAAAGTCGATAGAGGGGGGTGAATATCGATCTAAAAATTCGTAGTCGAGTGCACAGTGGCAAAAATGAAAATAAAACAATACTAACACAAACTAATTTACTTGGTTCGGAGCCTTGGTCGACTCCTACTCCAAGGGTCGCACTCGTCGAGTGCTTTCGTTGGACAATCACTAATAGTTCGTAAAAAGGTTTACAAATTTGAGTACAAGAACTACAAAAAAAATGAACAATACCGACAACACTAAACAGAACTTGAGCCGCAGGTTGTCGGAGAAGCAGTGTCACAGGAGCACAACGCAGTAGAGCAGATGTCGTTGTTGTTCTTTGCTTCAGGACTCACCCTCCTTATATAGGAAGTTCCAAGCGCCCGAATCCCTTCCGGGCGCCTGGATCGTGACGTCGTCGGACCAATCAGCGTGCTCCAAGCTGTCGAGGATAAAGTTTGCCTTTCGGTCGCTCGGATCCCTTCCGGGCGCCTGGACCACCTTTTTCCAAATAGTCCTTCTCCTTCAAGAAAAAGTTAGTCTGAGGCAAAATAATAGTTTAAGCTACCCTGCAAAACAGAAGTTAGCACAATAGAAAAAGAGTAGTAATTAGATTCCGTCTCATCGAGACCAGAATCTAGTCACGATCTCAACTTAGATTTCTGAAATGGATCTAAGTTTGATCGGCGCCTAAGTTCCCTACCCGGGAACGCGTCCTCACAGTCACTCTCCTCCAGTGACTTACCTTAACTTACCTGCCAGACGTCTGGTCAACCTGTCGACCCGTCTGGACTTCGTGCCAGCTACCAGGTCAGCCCGTCGACCTATCTGGACTTCGTGTCAGACATCCAGTCAGCCCGTCGACCAGTCTAGGCTTCGTTTTAGCTATTAGGTCGACCCATTGACCTAGCTGGACTTCGTGTCAGACATCCGATCAGCCCGTCGGCCAGTCTGGGTTTCTCCTGCACACTTAGTTAAAGTGTTAGATCACAATGAAAGTAATTTAACCTACTTTGTCATTCATCAAAATCTGAATTAGACCGTTAGTACTAACTGCACCAATAATATTCACATAAGTGTTTGCAAGATTGTCTCAGGAACCGTTTTCTGCTTGATGGTGAAAGATACATTTATATAAGGAATGGAAAGAAGGCTAAAGTAGAGTCCATAGGTATTTTTAGACTTTATTTAGGAACTGATGCCTTTATGAATTTTAAAAATACATTTATAGTACTATCTTTTAGACAAAATTTAATTTTAATTTCTTGTTTAGACAAATTAGGTTATTCTTGTTTATTTGAAAATAAAATTTTAAGCTTTTTTAAATTCAGTGTTAGTTGGTAATGGTTCTTTGGTTAATAAGGTTTATAAATTAAACACCTAAACTCCTAAAATTGACAATGTGATTATGCATAATATAAGTACAAAACACAAATTAACTGACGAGGTGTAACGCCCGAAAATTCTCAAAATTATTTTAGGAATATTCTATGATTTTTCTGGAATTATTAGATATTTTTTCGGAATTTTCCGAGTAGCGGAAGTAGCAAAAATTATTAGAAAAGTAAAATGGCTTAAGCGGGAATCGAACCCGGGACCTCTCGGGTCCGCTAAACCTTTAGTTAGCCTTAGTAACCGGTGAACCGAGCAGGGCCGTGCTGAAAGGAAAGGGAATCAATTATATTTATAATTGGTTTGGCCGAATTAATTACTTAGTATAAATAGGAAATTTAAGTTGGGGTTTGGTTTATTTTTAGAACTTGGTTCGGCAACTTTCTTCTCCTCACCCTAACTCACCAACGCCACCTCTCCCTCTCCTTCTCTCGGCGCCACAACAAGGGAAGAACTAGGGTTCCATCCCTAGGGTCCCAAGGTCACTTTCCGGCGACGATTTCAGCACAAGGACGTTTCCCTCCGCGAGTAGAGCACGTGGACGCGAGCGAATCGTCGAGAAGTCGTCTCCACCGGAATTTCTAGCGATTAGATTTGTAGAAATTTAGCACACAAGGTAAGAAACCCCTCACCTGCAGTATAAGTAGCTCCGTTTGGTTTTATACGCACTAGTTTAGCTATATGCTATTTTTATCGACGCATAGGGTGAATTTGACCCTCCTCGCAGATTTAGGGATTTAGTGAGTACTTCTAGATGGGTCGGACACGTATTCCCTCTTCAGTGGGGGGTTCCTAGACGTTGTCGGGTGCCTAGAAGTGGTCTCCCTTGTAACGACCCACCTTCTACTACTAGGCTGTAAGGCAAATCGCTACGGTTTTGCTGTGCTAAGCTGCGCGGAAAATCGATCTAATTTGAGTTTTTGCTAATTATCTGATTAATGTTAACTCTGACACTAACATTAAGGGTGTACCTTGGAGTTGTACACATGCTAGGGGAGGTATTTACAACTGGTAACAACCCTCCGGATCGATCCACAGACCGATCTGCTGATACTGGTACGGTCACAAGACCCTGGGTCGGTCGGCTGATCCCGGCTACATCGCTTCGTTCTCACCGGATCGGTCACCGACCGATCCAGAGTGTCCCGATCGGCCGACGACCGATCAGATGTCCGATCGGCCACCGACCGATCCGTACCGGAACCGGACTCGCTATCAGATAGATCGATCGGTCCGACCGATCCAGAGGATACAGAGATATCAGATCTGGCCGGATCGGCCGACCGATCCAACCAGCCCCGATCGGGAGACCGATCGAGTCCGATTTCACCCGGGAACTCGATTTCCAACACTTTGCGTACAAAACCCCACACAACATCTAACTAATGCATCATAACCTATTCTAACAAAATGTAATAACATTTTAACGACATAAACTAGTAATCTAACTTAACATAGGGCATAGTTTAGGAATTCATGGCAACACACAACTAAAAGTGCCTAGAACATGAAAACCAAAACCAATAAATAAAATGCTAACGTAAATGCTAAAGAGTCTAATGCTCAATTTGCTACGTCCCCTAAGGACCTTTGATTCCAGTTCCATACACACACTTCCTCATCTGCATTGACCTCCAGCCTCCACTGCTAGTCCACTTTTCCTTTACCTTTATCTGCAGTATAAGAAAAGTAGTATCTGTAAGCTAACAAGCTTAGTAAGAAACCATCTACCTCATAAAAACATGCGACGATGCAATATGATTTTTAAAGCATGCTATTTGAAATAAACTGACTAGGCTAAACATGTAAACATAGCATATGATCATACAAGCATAGCAATCAAGAACTGAACATGAGCTATCATAATGTGTAAGCAAGGAAGAGCTAAACTGATACTGTAATTAATTCAAACTCAACTAACATAACTGATTTTTATGAGTTTTGAAAACTAATACATAGTAAGTGAAAATACATAATCATGTTGTTTGGGCCCGGTACACGCATCCCTAACTAGACCCGGTTTGCAAGTCCCAATTTAGTAGGGTTAACTAGGTTATCTAAACCTAGGGACGATCAGGAGTCCAACCCAATGGATATCTCGATCCAGATGCTGAAAATAAAATACCGAATATAGCTAATTATTACTTGTCTGTTTCTAGGTTATCTGAACCTAGAGCTAGGTTATCTGAACCTAAAGGCGACTGTGGGAGCCCACCCATTGGACCGTAGTCCCATAAAATTGAACTAAACTAATGTGCTATTTTAAATGCTTCTAATGCATTTAACTGAGCTTTTAAACATAACTGAGGTGGTATTTAGCTACACTAACATTTTACCGAACACTTGGTGTGCTCCAACTCTCTCCTCTAATAGGGAGATCACCTCTAGGCACCCGACAACGTCTAGAATCTCCAAATAAAGGAGAACAACATGTCCGGCCCGTCTAGAGGTGCTCAACTAGATCCCTAATCCTCGAGGAGGGTTTAAACACACCCTATGTGCCGAAAAAAAAACTGCATATAGCTAAAACTAATGCGTAGGAAACCAAACGGAGCTATTATACCGCAGGTGAGGGGTTTCTTACCTCTTGATCGTAATTTCTTACGATTCTATTCGCTAGAGTTCCAGTGGAGATGATCCTCTCGACGATCCGATCACGTCTTCGCGTTCCTCTCGGGGAGAAGAACCTCTTTCGTGTTGGAGTCGTCGCCGGAAGATGAACCTATGGACCCTTGCCTTGGTGTGTCGTGCGTGAGGAAGAGGAGAAGGAGGGAGAGGCGGCGGTGAGGTTTTGGAAAAGAAAAGTGGCGTGAGCGCTAGGGTGAGGAGGAAGGTCACGAACCAAATAAAAATAACCAAACCAACTTAAATTTCTAATTTATATTAAGTGGTTCAATTGAACCCAACTCTAATATAAATATATTTGGTTCTCCTTTCTTTCAGCACGGCCCTGCTGGGTTCACCGGTTACTAATCTTATCCGTAAACCATAGGTCTCGGGTTCGATTCCCGCCTAAGCTATTTTACGGTTCTAATTATTTTTGCTACTTCCGATACTCGGAAAATTCCGGAAAAATATTTAAAAATTCCAGAAAATCATACTATATTTCTAAAACAAATTTGGGAATTTTTCGGGCTTTACAATCCCCCATACCTTATAAAAAGTTCATCCCCGAACTTAAAACAATTCTGGGTACTTCTGTCTCATGCTGGCCTCTGTCTCCCAAGTCGCCTCTGCTGCTGTGTGATTTTGCCAGCTGACTTTGACTAATGGTACTTCCTTGTTCCGTAATTTCTTTACTGCTCGGTCTATTATCTGAATAGGCCGACTGTCATAGCTGAGATCATCACGGACCTGTACCACCTGGGGCTCACTTCTTCAGCATGGAGACATGAAATACGTTATGGACGGCTGACATCTCCTGAGGTAGCTCTAGCTCATATGCTACCTTGCCCACTCTCTTTGTGATAAGGTATGGTCCCACATATCTGGGAGCTAGCTTGCCCTTCTTCCCAAAACGCATGACTCCCTTCATGGGAGCTACTCTGAGGAAAACTGTATCCCCAACTGAAAACTCTAGGGGTCTGCGTCGTGTATCAGCATAGCTCTTCTGACGGCTCTGTGCTGTCTCTATCCTCTAGCGAATCTGCTGTATGGCTGCTGTGGTATCTGCTACTAGATCTGTCTGAAGCTCTAGTTCCTTCTGTTCACCACTCTCATACCAGCAGATTGGTGATCTGCACCTCCGCCCATAGAGAGCCTCGTAAGGTGCCATGCCGATAGTGGCCTGATAGCTATTGTTGTATGCAAATTCTGCTAGACTCAGATATTTGCACCAACTTCCTTTGAAATCTAGGGCACATGCTCGGAGCATATCTTCGAGTACCTGATTTACTCGCTCTGTCTGACCATCTGTCTGAGGATGGAATGCTGTGCTGAACTTCAGCTTCGTGCCCAACGTTGACTGTACACACTCCCAGAAGTGTGATGTGAATCTGCTATCTCTGTCTGAAATGATGGTCCTTGGGACTCCATGTAATCTGACGATCTCCTGGAGATACAGCTGAGCTAGCTTTTCCATGGAGTAGGATATCTTGATAGCTAAGAAGTGGGCTGATTTAGTCAACCTGTCGACTATTACCCAGATGGCGTCAAAACCATTCGTGGTTCTGGGTAGGCCCACTATGAAATCCATAGAGATATCTTCCCACTTCCATTCTGGAATCTGTATAGGCTGCAGAACTCCACCTGGTCGCTGATGTTCCGCCTTGACCCTCTGACAGGTGAGGTAGATGCTAACATATCTGGCGATGTCTCGCTTCATCCCGGGCCACCAAAAGTGGTTTTTCAGGTCTTGATACATTTTGGTGGAACCTGGATGCATCGCATAAGGAGTCCTGTGAGCCTCATCTAAAATTTGTCTCCGTAGCTCCTCCTGATCTGGAACACAGAGTCTGTCACCAAAATATAACACCCCGCTATCGGACACTCTGAATTCTCTACTTTCTGATTCTACTAGCCCTTGCTTGATTTTCTGAATTTCAGGGTCCTGCTCCTGAGCTGACTGAATATCACCAAACAAGGTGGACTCTAAGGTCATAGTAGAGAGCTGCCCCACGATGAGCTCGAGACCGAAATCTACGATCTCCTTCTGTAGGGCGGTGACATGGCTGTAAGAGATAATAAGATAGCACTGGATTTTCTGCTAAGGGCATCTGCTACCTTATTGGCTTTCCTTGGATGGTAGAGGATGTCTACATCGTAGTCCTTGACCAGCTCAAGCCACCTGCGCTGTCGCATGTTCAGATCCTTCTGAGTAAAGAAATACTGATGATCTGTATACACTCTGCACCGAGCTCCATATAAGTAATGTCTCCAAATTTTGAGAGCGAACACTATCGCTGCAAGCTCAAGGTCATGAGTAGGGTAATTCTTCTCATAATCCTTGAGTTGTGAGGCATAGGCGATCACCTTGCCATTTTGCATCAAGATCGCTCCTAGTCCCAACTTAGAGGCATCACTATAGATGTCAAAGTTGCTGGTGGCCTGGTAGAGCCAAAATGGGAGCACCGGTCAATCTCCTTTTAGCTCGAGTCCTCTGTCCACTCGAAATTTCTGTTCTTTCTAGTAAGAGCTGTCGGTGGGAGGCTATCTGGAGAAGTCCTCACAAACTTTCTGTAATATCCTGCTAATCCCGAAGCTCCTGATCTCGCCGGCGTTCTTAGGTCTCTTCCAGCTATTTACCGCTTCTATCTTGCCGGGATCTACCATAATACCATCCTTTGAGATGATGTGGCCTAAGGACACTGATCTAGCCAAAATTCACATTTCGTGAACTTGGCGAATAGCTGCTGAAGGGTCCGCAATACTAGTTTCGGTGCTCAGTGTTCTTCCCGAGTTCCCGAGTAGATAAGAATGTCATCGATAAACACAATAACAAACTGATCTAAATACTCCCTAATACTGCTCATGAGATCCATGAATGTAGTGGAGCATTTGTCACGCTAAAAGGCATGACTACGAACTCGTAATGTCCGTGATCGGTCACGAATCGTCTTGATATCACCCTCCTTGACTCGACTTGGTGATATCCCGATCCGAGGTCCATCTTAGAGAACACCGCTCCCTTTAACTAGTCGAATGTGTCATCTATTCGGGAAGAGGATACCGTTTGATCGTGACTGATTCAAGGCTCGTAGTCTATACATAGCCGCATGCTTCCATCCTTCTTCTTCACGAACAGACAGCGCTCCCCATGGTGAGTGACTAGGCGATGAAGCCCTTGTCAAGTAGCTCCGGAAAGTTCTTGACTCTCTGAGCCATAGGGCGCTTTGGAAATAGGATTGGTGCCGGGAAGAGCTCTATCTCAAATTCAATCTCCCTAACTGGTGCTGGTAACTCTTCAGGGAAGACTGCTGGGTAGTCACATACAACTCGGACCTCTGCTAGCTGTTGGTCCTCGTCCTGGTTGGTAGTGACTACATGTGCTAGGTACCCCGTACATCCCGAATCCATCAACTTCTGTGCCTTCATGGCTGAGAGAAATTTTCTGGCTTTTCTCTTTGGTTCTCCGATGTACTCGAACTGTGCTTCTGCTTCGGGTTGGAATACGACTTTCTGTTTACGGCACTCTATGGAAGCACCGTATCTGATCAGGAAGTCCATTCCAAGGATGACGTCGTAGTCAGTCATTTCCAGCAGGATCAGATCACAAAAGAGTTCCCGGTCTGCTATAATGACTGGCACTGCTCTGAGCCAGTGCGTTGATGTCATGACCTCTCCTGAAGGTAGTGCCGTCAGAAACTGACCACTGAGTACCTCTGGGGGTATTTCTAATTTCTCGGAGAACATCCTGGCTATATATGAATGGGTTGCCCCAGTATCAAATAGAACAGTAGCACTATACTGAAAAATGCTAATCTGACCTGTGACGACTGTCGAGGCATTTGCTACGTCCTCTCTGGTGAGTGAGTAGATCCTCGCATTCGCCATAGCTGGAGGGGCTTCTAATCGGCCCTGGCTGATAAGTGGACCTTCTAGAGCGGCCTGCATCTGATGTAACTGAGCTGGCTGGCCTGCATATGGCTGAGGAAGACCGGTCTTGTTCGGGCACTGTTTGGCCATGTGCCCTTCTTGTCCACATTCAAAGCATCCTCGTGTGCCCTTGCGACAAACCCCTGGGTGGAATTTCCCGCAAGTGGCACACTTTGGATAACTAGGTCGTTTGCTAGATGGTCCTCCTTTTGAGTCACTCCCTGATTTGCGCTTGCTGCTGGAGTTCCCTTTCCAATTAGAGCTGTGGCCTTGCTGTTTTTGAGTGTGAGAGTTTCCTTGGCCCTTGGACTCTGAGGAGACTTGCCTCTGCTGCTTCATGCTGTTCTGGTAATGCTCTGTGGTCAAGGCACTGCTCACCAATTCCTCTGTGGTTTGTGGCCTATGTATGCCACCAGCCACGTTTACTGCTATCTCTGGCCTCAGCATCTTGAGCATCAACCTGATCCGTTCCTTTTCTGTGCTGACTAGCTCTGGGCACAGACGAGCCAACCTATTGAATTTCTTCACGACTTTCTCAACTGATAGGTTGCCCTGACGAAACTCAGTGAACTCGTCATAGTGGCGGTTTGTAACCCGCATATGAAAGAACTCCTCAAAGAATTCCTTCTCAAAGTCAGCCCATGTCATCTGGTTTACCCTCGTTCTGATTCTTTCCCACCACATGCGTGCGTCTCGTCAGGCGTAGGAGGCACACTTCACCTTCTCGTGCTCCGGCCAGTCCATCGTGTTCTCCAGTGTTTTGAACCAGCTTGTGCATCCCATGGTTCACTAGCGTCGAGAAGTTCTCGGCTTGACTCACGCCACTGGATCCGATAGGCTTCCTTTCTTGGCTCACCTGCTGGGGCTGCTGTGTAGGCTGAGTCGGTGGAACCTCTAAGACTACTGGAGTCGTCAAATTCGGTTCGGGTGACTGTGGGGGTATTCTGCCGATTAGCCTTTAAGGTGGCTATTTCTGTTGCTGTTCAGCTAATTGAGGTCTGGAGGAGGCACTGAACTGCCTGTCTCTTGCTGGGGCTCAGTAGCTAGTGCCCTTCTAGCTGGGCGTCCTCGTGCCATTTCTAAAGACATAGAGAACATATGTATAACTAATACTATCACAGTTCTATAATCACTGATATCATGTTCAAAGACTATCTCATACAAGCAGGAAGTAGGCATATAAACATGAATTGTAACTAGAAAGCAATAACAATAAGGAGAGTAGAGGTATTCTTACTTGGAAGCTGCAGGTACAATGCTGATGTGTGTGTAGGAAGTATGGAACACTGCTCTGATACCACTCTGTAACGACCCACCTTCTACTACTAGGCTGTAAGGCGAATCGCTACGGTTTTGCTGTGCTAAGCTGCACGGAAAACCGATCTAATTTGAGTTTTTGCTAATTATCTGATTAATGTTAACTCTGACACTAACATTAAGGGTGTACCTTGGAGTTGTACACATGCTAGGGGAGGTATTTACAACTGGTAACAACCCTCCGGATCGATCCACAGACCGATCTGCTGATACTGGTACAGTCACAAGACCCTGGGTCGGTCGGCAGTCCGATCCCGAAGCTACATCGCTTCTGTCCCCAGCTGGATCGGTCTACCGACCGATCCAGGAGTGTCCTGATCGGTCGGCACGACCGATCCAGGTATGTCTGGATCGGTCGGCTGACCGATCCAGGTACCTGGAAATCCGGGGACTCGCTACTGTATTGTACTGGATCGGTCGGCTGACCGATCCAGGAGGCTGACCGATCCAGTGACACAGCCAGGCCCTGATCGGTCGGGAGACCGATCAGAGTCTGATTTCACCCGGGGAACTATGATTTCCAACACTTTGGCGTGCCAAAACCCCACACAACATCTAACTAATGCATCATAACCTATTCTAACAACATGTAATAACATTTTAACGACATAAACTAGTAATCTAACTTAACATAGGGCATAATTTAGGAATTCATGGCAACACACAACTAAAAGTGCCTAGAACATGAAAATCAAAACCAATAAATAAAATGCTAAAGTAAATGCTAAAGAGTCTAATGCTCAATTTGCTACGTCCCCTAAGGACCTTTGATTCCAGTTCCATACACACACTTCCTCATCTTCATTGACCTCCAGCCTCCACTGCTAGTCCACTTTTCCTTTACCTTTATCTGCAGTATAAGAAAAGTAGTATCTGTAAGCTAACAAGCTTAGTAAGAAACCATCTACCTCACAAAAACATGCGACGATGCAATATGATTTTTAAAGCATGCTATTTGAAATAAACTGACTAGGCTAAACATGTAAACATGGCATATGATCATACAAGCATAGCAATCAAGAACTGAACATGAGCTATCATAATGTGTAAGCAAGGAAGAGCTAAACTGAAGCTAAACTGGTACTTAATTCAAACTCAACTAACATAATTGATTTTTATGAGTTTTGAAAACTAATACATAGTAAGTGAAAATACATAATCATGTTGTTTGGGCCCGGCAGTTGTACTTGCTGTGCGCGCATCCCTAACTAGACCCGGGTTTGCAAGTC
This sequence comes from Zingiber officinale, assembly GCF_018446385.1. Lineage (NCBI taxonomy): Eukaryota > Viridiplantae > Streptophyta > Magnoliopsida > Zingiberales > Zingiberaceae > Zingiber > Zingiber officinale. The sequence goes on along the minus strand of NC_055993.1, from coordinate 110,336,803 downwards.
CCGAATTTAGTATGGTTAACTAGGTTATTTAAACCTAGGGACGACTGTGGGAGTCCAACCCAATGGATATCTGATCCAGTACAATGCCACTGAAAATAAAATACTGAATATAGCTAACTGTTTTAACTTGCTGTTTCTAGGTTATCTGAACCTAGAGCTAGGTTATCTGAACCTAGAGGCGACTGTGGGAGCCCACCCATTGGACCGTAGTCCCATAAAACTGAAATAAACTAATGTGCTGTTTTAAATGCTTCTAATGCATTTAACTGAGCTTTTAAACATAACTGAGGTGGTATTTAGCTACACTAACATTTTACCGAACACTTGGTGTGCTCCAACTCTCTCCTCTAATAGGGAGATCACCTCTAGGCACCCGACAACGTCTAGAATCTCCAACTAAAGGAGAACAACGTGTCCGGCCCGTCTAGAGGTGCTCAACTAGATCCCTAATCCTCGAGGAGGGTTTAAACACACCCTATGTGCCGAAAAAAAAACTGCATATAGCTAAAACTAATGCGTAGGAAACCAAACGGAGCTATTATACCGCAGGTGAGGGGTTTCTTACCTCTTGATCGTAATTTCTTACGATTCTATTCGCTAGAGTTCCGGTGGAGATGATCCTCTCGACGATCCGATCACGTCTTCGCGTTCCTCTCGGGGAGAAGAACCTCTTTCGTGTTGGAGTCGTCGTCGGAAGATTAACCTATGGACCCTTGCCTTGGTGTGCCGTGCGTGAGGAAGAGGAGAAGGAGGGAGAGGCGGCGGTGAGGTTTTGGAAAAGAAAAGTGGCGTGAGCGCTAGGGTGAGGAGGAAGGTCACGAACCAAATAAAAATAACCAAACCAACTTAAATTTCTAATTTATATTAAGTGGTTCAATTGAACCCAACTCTAATATAAATATATTTGGTTCTCCTTTCTTTCAGCACGGCCCTGCTGGGTTCACCGGTTACTAATCTTATCCGTAAACCATAGGTCTCAGGTTCGATTCCCGCCTAAGCTATTTTACGGTTCTAATTATTTTTGCTACTTCCGATACTCGGAAAATTCCGGAAAAATATTTAAAAATTCCAGAAAATCATACTATATTTCTAAAACAAATTTGGGAATTTTTCGGGCTTTACAATCATTGTAACGACCCGGCCCTTTGGCCTCTTGGGCGGCCCTTGTGGCAGCCCGACTGGCGGCCCTTATGTCGTCGGCCCATTTGGCGACCTCTAATGTCGTCGACTGACGACTCTTTGGCCGTGCCGTTACTCACTAGGACTTTCCACCCCTGACCAGTGGATTTTTTCCTCCCCCAAGATTCGAACTATAAACCTCCAGGCTAAGTAGTAGAGTTTATGAATCCTAGTAACCAAGTGAGATCATCTCACTTGGTTACCAGGATTCATAAACTCTACTACTTAGCCTGGAGGTTTAGAGTTCGAATCCTGGTGGTCGACGACCCGAGGGTCGCCAAATGGGCCAAGAGGGTCGGGTCGTTACAATAAAAAGGCGCCTTTTTATTGTAACGACCCGACCCTTTGGCCTCTTGGGCGGCCCAACTGGCGGCCCTTATGTCGTCGGCCCATTTGGCGACCTCTCATGTCGTCGACCGACGACCCTTTGGCCGTGCCGTTACTCACTAGGACTTTCCACCCCTGGCAGTGGATTTTTGCCTCCCCCAGGATTCGAACTCTAAACCTCCAGGCTTAAGTATTAGAGTTTATGAATCCTGGTAACCAAGTGAGATATAGGGTGAATTTGACCCTCCTCGCAGATTTAGGGATTTAGTGAGTACTTCTAGATGGGCCGGACACGTATTCCCTCTTCAGTGGGGGGTTCCTAGACGTTGTCGGGTGCCTAGAAGTGGTCTCCCTAATAGAGGGGAGAGTTGGGGCACACTAGGTGTTCGATAAAATAGCTAGTTAAGTTAAAATGCAAATTAGGCATTTTAATAGCTCAGTTAAATGCATTAGAAGCATTTAAATCAGTAAATCAGTTTATTTTAGCTTATATGGGACTACGGTCCAATGGGTGGACTCCCACAGTCGCCTCTAGGTTCAGACAACCTAGCTCTAGGTTCAGATAACCTAGAAACATCTAAATAAAACAGTACAGCTATTCAGTATTTTATTTTCAGCAGTGGCACTGTACAGGATCAGATATCCATTGGGTTGGACTCCCACAGTCGTCCCTAGGTTCAGATAACCTAGTAAACCCTATTAGATTTGGAACTTGCAATCCCGGGTCTAGTTAGGGATGCGCGCACAGCAAGTGGCCCAAACAGCATGATTATGTATTTTCACTTATTATGAATTAGTTTTCAAAGCTTAAAATTAGTTATGTTAGTTGAGTTCGAATTCAGTATCAGTTTAGCTACAGTTTAGTTTATTATATGTTCAGTTCAGTTATCTTTATTGATTCATATGATTAGTTGTCATGCCATGTTCAGTATGCATGTTCAGTTATTTCAGTTTATGCTTGCAACCATAGTATGACATGCCAGTACATGTTTTCAAATAGCATTCTTTAAAAGCATGTTTGCATCGTTGCATGTTTTAGTGAGGTAGTTGGTTTCTTACTAAGCTATAAGCTTACAGATTCTATTTTCCTTATACTGCAGATAAAGGTAAGGGAAAAATGGACTAGCAGAGGAAGCTGGAGGCCAATGCAGAGATGGTGTGTGTGGCAGGAACTGGAATAAAAGATTCTTAGGGGACTTAGCAAGTTTAAACCGTAGAACTCTTTAGTGTTTTACTTTCATGCACGTTTAGTTGTGTAATGCTATGAATCAGTGAACTATGTGTCATGTTAAGTTTAGAATACTAGTTTTATGTCGTTAGAATGTTTCTCATGTAGTGTATAACTCATATGTGAGATTTTGGCACGCCTAAGTGCAATCAGAGTTTCAGGCTGAAATCAGAACTCTGATCGGTCTACAGACCGATCAGAGAGTGGGTTGTGCCGCTGGATCGGTCAGCTGACCGATCCATGCGCGAACAGAGAGTTGGCCTCTGTTATGGATCGGTCAGCCGACCGATCCATTGTGCGAACAGAGAGCACAAACGCTCACTGGTCGGCAGTCGACCGATCAGTGAGCCATTGGATCGGTCTACCGACCGATCCAGCCGCATACAGAGGCGAGGGAGCATATGGATCGGTCTGCCGACCGATCCAGAGAGTTTTTCCGTGCCAGTAACAAGCTGGATCGATCACGGGATCTATCCGACAGCCCAATCGATCTATGGATCGATTGAAGTGCCTGATTACAGCTAGCAGGCCATCCGAGAGGCATAGATTATCTTCCCTAGCATGTGTACAACTCCTAGGTACACCTAGAATATTAAGTTTAGTTTATAGTAATCAGTTTAGTAAAATTTTAATAAATCCAGATTTTCCGCAATAGTAATTTAGCACAGCATAACTGTAGCGATCGGCCTCGCAGCCTAGTCAGTAGGAGGCGGGTCGTTACAGAGTGGTATCAGAGCAGTGTTCCATACTTCCTACACACACATCAGCATTGAACCTGCAGCTTCCAAGTAAGAATACCTCTACTTTATTTATGCTTTCTGTTTCCTTGTTATAGTTCATGTTTATGGATAAACTGCTGCATGATAGTATGTGATAGTATATAACATGATAACGATAGTTATACAATTATGATTGTAATAGTTATTCATGTTCTGTCCTCTATGTCTTTAGCAATGGCACGAGGACGCACAGCTAGAAGGGCACTAGCTACTGAGCCCCAGCAAGAGTTCAGTGCCTCCTCCCGACCTTACAACATTAGTGGCTCAATGCTGAACAGTAACATGAAATAGCCACCTTAAAGGCTAATCAGAGAGTACCTCCACAGTCACCCCGAACCGGCGACTCCGAAGTCTTAGAGGTTCCACCACCAGCCTACAGCACAGTCCCAGCAGTTGAGCCAAGAAAGGAAGCCTATCCGATCCAGTGGCAGCGAGTGCCAGAGAACTTCTCGGGCACTAGTGAACCATGGGATGCACAAGCCGGTTCAAAACACCGGAGAGCACGATGGAGCTTCCGGACCGCCATAACACGAGAAGGTGAAGTGTGCCTTCTTCTGCCTGAGACGACGCATGTGGTGGAAAGAATCAGAACGAAGCGCCCAGTAAGATGTCATGGGCGACTTGAGAAAGAATTCTTCGAGGAGTTCTTTCACATACGGGTTACAAACCGCCACTACGACGAGTTCACCGAGTTTCGTCAGGGCAACCTTTCAGTTGAGGAAGCCGTGAAAAATTCAACAGGTTAGCTCGTCTATGCCCAGAGCTAGTCAGCACAGAGAAGGAACGAATCCGGCTGATACTCAAGATGCTGAGGCCAGAGATAGCAGTGAACGTGGCTGGTGGCATACATAGGCCACAAACCACAGAGGAGTTAGTGAGCAGTGCCTTGACCACAGAGTATTACCAGAACAGCATAAAGCAGCAGAAGCAAGTCTCCTCAGAGTCCAAAGGCCAAGGAAACTCTCACACTCAAAAACAGCAAGGCCATAACTCTAACTGGAAAGGGAACTCCAACAGCAAGCGCAAATCAGAGAGTGACCAAAAAGGAGGACCATCTAGCAAGCGACCCAGTTATCCAAAGTGTGCTACTTGTGGGAAATTCCACCCAGGGGTTTGTCGCAAGGGCACACGAGGATGCTTTGAATGTGGACAAGAAGGGCACATGGCCAAGCAGTGCCCGAACAAGACCGGTCTTCCTCAGCCACAGCAGATTCAGTATGCAGCCCAGCCAGCTCAGATGCAAGCCGCTCTAGAAGGTCCACTTATCACCAGGGCAGATAGAAGCCATGGCGAATGCGAGGATCTACTCACTCACCGAGAGGACGAGTCAATGCCTCGACGTTGTCACAGTCGATTAGCATTTTACAAAGATAGTGCTACTCTCTATTTGACATCGGGCAACCCATTCATATATAGCCGGATGTTCTCCAAAAATTAGAAATACTCAGTGGCCAGTTTTTGATGGCACTACCTTCCGGAGAGATCATGGCATCCACGCGCTGAGTGCCGGTCATTATAGCAGACAGAGAGCTCTTTTGTGATCTGATAGTGCTAGAGATGACCGACTATGACGTTATCTTTGGAATGGACTTTCTGATCAGATACGGTGCTACCATAGAGTGCCGTAAACAGAAAGTCATCTTCCAACCTGAAGCGGCAGTGCAATTTGAATACAGGGGAGAACCAAAGAGAAAGGCCAAGAAGTTTCTCTCAGCTATGAAAGCACAGAAGCTACTGGATTCAGGATGTACAGGATTCCTAGCACACGTAGTCAACGTCAGCCAGGACAAGAACCAACAGCTAGCAGAGGTTCGAGTCGTATGTGACTACCCAGCAGTCTTCCCTGAAGAGTTACCAGGCTTAGCACCAGACAGGGAGATTGACTTTGAGATAGAGCTCATTCCCGGTACAAATCCTATCTCCAAAGCGCCTTATCGCATGGCTCCAGCAGAATTGAAGGAACTTCAGGAGCTGCTTGACAAGGGTTTCATACGCCCGAGTCATTCGCCATGGGGAGCGCCTGTATTGTTCGTGAAGAAGAAGGATGGAAGCATGCGACTGTGCATAGACTACAGATCACTGAACCAAGTCACGATCAAGAACAGGTATCCCCTTCCCAAAATCGATGACCTGTTCGACCAGCTGAAGGGAGCAGCAGTGTTCTCTAAGATAGATCTCAGATCAGGTTATCATCAGGTGAAGGTTAAAGAAGGGGATATACCCAAGACAACATTCAGAACCAGATACGGACACTACGAGTTCGTAGTCATGCCCTTTGGCGTGACCAATGCTCCAGCTACATTCATGGATCTCATGAACAGAGTATTCAGGGAGTATTTAGATAAGTTTGTTATTGTGTTTATCGATGACATTCTTATCTACTCAGGAACTCAGGAAGAACACTCAGAACACCTGAAACTAGTATTGCAGACCCTTCAGCAGAACCAGCTATACGCCAAGTTCACGAAATGTGAATTTTGGCTAGATCAGGTGTCCTTCCTGGGTCACATCATCTCAAAGGATGGTATTATGGTAGATCCCAGCAAGATAGAAGCAGTAAGTAAGAACGCCAGCGAAATCAGGAGCTTTCTGGGATTAGCAGGATATTACAGAAAGTTTGTAGAGGACTTCTCCAGGATAGCCTCCCCACTGACAGCTCTTACCAGGAAGAACAGGAAATTTCAGTGGACAGAGGACTGTGAGAACAGCTTCAGCGAGCTAAAAAGGAGATTGACCAGTGCTCACATTTTGGCTCTACCAGACAACACCAGCAGCTTTGACATCTATAGTGATGCCTCTAAGTTGGGACTAGGAGCAGTACTGATGCAAAATGACAAGGTGATCACCTATGCCTCCAGACAACTCAAGGATTATGAGAAGAATTACCCTACTCATGACCTTGAGCTTGCAGCAGTAGTGTTCGCTCTCAAAATTTGGAGACATTACTTATATGGAGCTCAATGCAGAGTGTATACAGATCATCAGAGTCTGAAGTACTTCTTCACTCAGAAGGATCTGAACATGCGACAGCGCAGATGGCTTGAGCTGGTCAAAGACTATGATATAGACATCCTCTACCATCCAGGGAAAGCCAATAAGGTAGCCGACGCACTTAGCAGAAAATCCAGTGCCACCTTATTATCTCTTACAGCCATGTCACCGCCCCTACAGAAGGAGATCGTAGATTTCGGTCCCGAACTCATCGTTGGACAGCTCTCTACTATGACCTTAGGGTCTACCTTGCTTGGTGATATTCAGTCAGCTCAGGAGCAGGACCCTGAAATTCAGAAAATCAAGCAAGGGCTAGCAGAATCAGAAAGTAGAGAATTCAGAGTGTCCGATAGCGGGGTGTTGTATTTTGGTGACAGACTCTGTGTTCCAGATTAGGAGGAGCTACGGAGACAGATTTTAGATGAGGCTCACAAGACTCCCTATGCGATGCATCCAGGTTCCACCAAAATGTATCAAGACCAGAAGAACCATTTTTGGTGGCCCGGGATGAAGCGAGACATTGCCAGATATGTTAGCATCTGCCTCACCTGTCAGAGGGTCAAGGCAGAGCATCAGCGACCAGGAGGAGTTCTGCAGCCTATACAGATTCCAGAATGGAAGTGGGAGGATATCTCTATGGATTTCATAGTGGGACTGCCCAGAACAACGAATGGTTTTGACGCCATCTGGGTAATAGTCGACGGGTTGACTAAATCAGTCCACTTCTTAGCTATCAAGATATCCTACTCCATGGAGAAGCTAGCTCAGTTGTATCTCCAGGAGATCGTCAGACTACATGGAGTCCCACGAACCATCATTTCAGACAGAGACAGCAGATTCACATCACACTTCTGGGAGTGTGTACAGTCAGCGTTGGGCACTAAGTTAAAGTTCAGCACAGCATTCCATCCTCAGACAGATGGTCAGACGGAGCGAGTGAATCAGGTACTCGAAGATATGCTCCGAGCGTGTGCCCTAGACTTCAAGGGAAGTTGGTGCAAATATCTGAGCTTAGCAGAATTTGCATACAACAACAGCTATCAGGCCACTATCGGCATGGCACCTTACGAGGCTCTCTATGGGCGGAGGTGTAGATCTCCAATCTGCTGGTATGAGAGTGGTGAACAGAAAGAACTAGAACTTCAGACAGATCTAGTAGCAGATACCACAGCAGCTATACAGCAGATCCGCCAGAAAAGCTATGCTGATACACGGCGCAGACCCTTAGAGTTTTCAGTCGGGGATACAGTGTTCCTCAGAGTAGCTCCCATGAAGGGAGTGATGCGTTTTGGGAAGAAGGGCAAACTTAGTCCCAGATATGTGGGACCATACCTTATCAGCAGAAGAGTGGGCAAGGTAGCATATGAGCTAGAGCTACCCCAGGAAATGTCAGCTGTCCACAACGTATTTCATGTCTCTATGCTGAAGAAGCATACCCCAGATGCCACCCAGGTGATTGAGCCCCAGTCGGTACAGATCCGCGAAGACCGCTACTTATGAGTCGGTCATTCTTAATCTTCATTCTCATCAAAGTACCAGCGTCTTTCGTTCAGTAAGTTGATGGGTACCTTCTTGTCATTCCTTGTTTTGAATCGAGACAAACCTTTTTTGTATTGAGGATTATAACGCCCGAAAATTCTCAAAACTATTTTAGGAATATTCTATGATTTTTCTGGAATTATTAGATATTTTTTCGAAATTTTCCAAGTAGTGGAAGTAGCAAAAATTATTAGAAAAGTAAAATGGCTTAAGCGGGAATCGAACCCGGGACCTCTCGGGTCCGCTAAACCTTTAGTTAGCCTTAGTAACCGGTGAACCCAGCAGGGCCGTGCTGAAAGGAAAGGGAATCAATTATATTTATAATTGGTTTGGCCGAATTAATTACTTAGTATAAATAGGAAATTTAAGTTGGGGTTTGGTTTATTTTTAGAACTTGGTTCGGCAACCCCTCTCCAAAACCCTCACGCCGACGCCAACCCCTCTCCCCTCTCCTTCTCTCGGCGCCACAACAAGGGAAGAACTAGGGTTCCATCCCTAGGGTCCCAAGGTCACTTTCCGGCGACGATTTCAGCACAAGGACGTGGGCGCGAGCGAATCGTCGAGAAGTCGTCTCCACCGGAATTTCTAGCGATTAGATTTGTAAGAAATTTAGCACACAAGGTAAGAAACCCCTCACCTGCAGTATAAGTAGCTCCGTTTAGTTTTATACGCACTAGTTTAGCTATATGCTATTTTTATCGACGCATAGGGTGAATTTGACCCTCCTCGCAGATTTAGGGATTTAGTGAGTACTTCTAGATGGGCCGGACACGTATTCCCTCTTCAGTGGGGGGTTCCTAGACGTTGTCGGGTGCCTAGAAGTGGTCTCCCTAATAGAGGGGAGAGTTGGGGCACACTAGGTGTTCGATAAAATAGCTAGTTAAGTTAAAATGCAAATTAGGCATTTTAATAGCTCAGTTAAATGCATTAGAAGCATTTAAATCAGTAAATCAGTTTATTTTAGCTTATATGGGACTACGGTCCAATGGGTGGGCTCCCACAGTCGTCTCTAGGTTCAGACAACCTAGCTCTAGGTTAAGATAACCTAGAAACAATAGAATAACAAGTTAGCTATATTCATTATTTTATTTTCAGTGGCACTGTACTGGATCAGATATCCATTGGGTTGGACTCCCACAGTCGGGTTAAGGATGCGCGCACAGCAAGTACAGTTGCCGGGCCCAAACAGCATGATTATGTATTTTCACTTATTATGAATTAGTTTTCAAAGCTTAAAATTAGTTATGTTAGTTGAGTTCGAATTCAGTATCAGTTTAGCTACAGTTTAGTTTATTATATGTTCAGTTCAGTTATCTTTATTGATTCATATGATTAGTTGCCATGCCATGTTCAGTATGCATGTTCAGTTATTTCAGTTTATGCTTGCAACCATAGTATGCCATGCCAGTACATGTTTTCAAATAGCATTCTTTAAAAGCATGTTTGCATCATTGCATGTTTTAGTGTGGTAGTTGGTTTCTTACTAAGCTTTAAGCTTACAGATTCTATTTTCCTTATACTGCAGATAAAGGTAAGGGAAAAATGGACTAGCAGAGGAAGCTGGAGGCCAATGCAGAGATGGTGTGTGTGGCAGGAACTGGAATAAAAGATTCTTAGGGGACTTAGCAAGTTTAAACCGTAGAACTCTTTAGTGTTTTACTTTCATGCACGTTTAGTTGTGTAATGCTATGAATCAGTGAACTATTTGTCATGTTAAGTTTAGAATACTAGTTTTATGTCGTTAGAATGTTTCTCATGTAGTGTAGTGTAGAACTCATATGTGAGATTTTGGCACGCCCAAGTGCTGAAATCAGAGTTTCAGGCTGAAATCAGAACTCTGATCGGTCTACAGACCGATCAGAGAGTGGGTTGTGCCGCTGGATCGGTCAGCTGACCGATCCATGCGCGAACAGAGAGTTGGCCTCTGTTATGGATCGGTCAGCCGACCGATCAGTGAGCCACTGGATCGGTCTACCGACCGATCAGTGTGCTCCTGGATCGGTCGGTAGACCGATCCAGCCGCATACAGAGGCGAGGGAGCATATGGATCGGTCTGCCGACCGATCCAGAGAGTTTTTCCGTGCCAGTAACAAGCTGGATCGATCACGGGATCGATCCGACAGCCCAATCGATCTATGGATCGATTGAAGTGCCTGATTACAACTAGCAGGTCATCCGAGAGGCATAGATTATCTTCCCTAGCATGTGTACAACTCCTAGGTACACCTAGAATATTAAGTTCAGTTTACAGTAATCAGTTTAGTAAAATTTTAATAAATCCATATTTTCCGCAATAGTAATTTAGCACAGCATAACTGTAGCGATCGGCCTCGCAGCCTAGTCAGTAGGAGGCGGGTCGTTACACGAGGATTCATTCATATTATTGCATAAGCATTTGGGATATATATTCAAATAATGCCTAGAAAGATTAATGTCACTTGAAATTCTTGATTCCCTTGACATGTCAGACTTTGATGTCTACATAGAGTATGTTAAGGAAATGACCATAAACAAAAGCAATAATGAGGTAAGTCATTGTAGAGATGTTTTGGAACTAATATATATGGACATTTGTGGATCATTCCCTAAGGCATCTTGGAATGGACATATATATTTCATTAGATTCATGGACGATTACTCTCGATTCGACTATCTAGCTCTTATTCATGAGAAGTCGTAATCTTTGGATATATTCAAAATTTTTGAAGCCGGAATTGAAAATCAACTAGGTAAGAAAATTAAGACTATCATATTCGATTGTGGAGATGAATACTGTCAGGATAAGGCTCTAATTTGATATTTATTTTTTAAAAAATTTATTTTTGATAAGTGTCCTTATAAGGTGTATGATCCTGTCCGAAAGTCGATGAGATGGAAAGCTGAGGATGTGATGCTCCTGCTGACCGCTTGTAGACTCCGCTCCGACCTACAACACAGACTATGTCAATGTCGAGCCAGGGAATGGGTTCCCGGCATTACCCCCCCGACGCTCAAGTCAGTCACCGGCGATGAAGTAGAAGACGGAGCAACAAGAATGAACAGTAGTGAGAGCAGTGTCTATCATGTATTACGTACCTTCGTCGATGCTTGGACCCCCCCCCCCTTTATATAGAGCCCCTGTAGTGCGCGTGCATGCTTCCCAAGGCGAGCACGCTTCCTAAATTTTTTCCTGAAAAGACTTATCAGTAAAGTGTCCCTGACACAGTACCTTAATAGGCCGAGCATATCTCTGAAGTGATAGTGGAAGCTTCCACTGTACGATCTTCTGGTTGTCCATGCCCGATGTCAGCGGCACTAACGTCCAAAAGGATATCGATGGATACTAGAGAGAATATGCTGCTAGGTCGAGCAGGTTGGCCGCTCGACCTGAACTTCAATGTTCTTATGTCTCGTTCGCTCACCTAGCAATAAATGTCAAATATCAATATTAATCTATTAATAAAAATTATATAATTAGTTAAACCTAGTTACGTGCCTTCTTGTTCACCTCTTTGAGCACGTAGTCGTCGCATGAAATTATTCCCTTTTCCACACGCAGCACCGCCAAAGTTGAGCATCGACCTTTCCTTTTCCTTTTTCTACGACATTCGTCTTTCTCTCCTCCCTCGACTTTGTGGCTGAACCCCCCTGAAACCTATCACCATTCCCTTCACTTTGCAAACACTACTTTTATATATAAGAGGCCTCCATAATCTCGCCTTCTGAATCAAGATAAGAAGAAAGCTACTTCTCTCGGGTTTGCGTCCTAATACTTGATTGCCCCCTCCCCCTTTTCAATTTCACCCCTCATGGCACAATCTCGCATAGCTCTTGCTGGAGCACGTCCGAAGGATGAGCACTATGCTCTCGTTACATTCTTGTTGGAGCACTTTTTCTAACTATTTTTTGTGTTTGTTGGTTGGCACCTATTCCCCTCCCTCCTTTTCAATTTATGTTGGTGCAATCAACCTCCAAGGTTTTAATATCCGACAAATATGTTTAAGTAAGTTTAATGGAGTTTGATCATGGGAAGTCCTAGTCATGGCTAGGCAAGGGCGGGAAGACAACTTAGTAACTAGTCTTAACTGCAGTTAGGCAAGGGAAGTCCTAGTTGCAGGCTAGGCAAGGGAAATCTCAGTAGATCGTGGAAGCCAGGTGGATTCGATAGGTCTAGAGGATCTGATCCCTGGGTAGCCGAATACGGAGGCAAGGAAAATCTCAGTAGATCGTGGAAGTCAAGTGGATTCGATAGGTCTAGAGGACCTAATCCCCGGGTAGCCAAATACTGAGTCTTGGTGAGTGAAGCCAGGTGGAGAAAATCCTAGGGGGTGGTAACCTTAGGTTCTAGTGAGTGAAGCCAGATGGTGAAAATCCTAGGGGTGGTAACCTTAAGTAGCGAGAAGTCTTGGAGGAGTGAACTCCAAGCAAGGTTGATCAGATGGTTTCCAGTCGACCGCGTGCGATCGACCGAACCAGCGGATCTTGGTAAATCTAAGTTTAGGTTTACCATAGTATTCTGTATTACTATTATTGTTTTTGGCTAATGTAGTATTGCAGAAAAAATCTTAGTGGATCAAGTGATCAAACACTGAGCAGGCAAAGTCTAAACAGGTCTGGAGGACCAATGTTTAGCAGGTAAGTTGAGGTATGCAACTGGATGGGCGACAGTGAGGTTGTGTTCCTGAAAGGAACAACCTAAGGTCGCTGATCCAACTGAAGAAACCAGGAAGGTTTCCAAGTTGAGATCAAGACAATTGAACTGCCTATTATTATTACTCATGCATTAGATATATTATTACTGTGCTAATTGTTGGTTGGTCCTAGGAAGATCGTACCGGTTCCATTGTACAAAAATTTTGTACAAGTCCTGAACCTTTCCTAACAACCTATTGTGTTTTTTAGAAATTAAATTCAGAATCGCAAACAGAACTTAACATTATTGATTCCAAATTTAACTTATCTGTTCTTAATGGTTTAGACTTGGATCGCAAACGATGTTTAACATTATTGATCCAAATCCACCTATGTTATAAATTCAATTAAATATTAATTTCTATAATTGGTTTCGAGGACTGCATGGCGAGGCACTAGGCCTTTTTGGGTATGGGATCATCCACCACCGCCTAGACAAAGCCTTTTAAAGAAATCTAAATTTAATTTTCTTATATAACTCTAGGTTTAACCAAAAGGAACAATCGAATCACAAATTTGAAAAACAAAACAAATGAAACACAACTTCGAATATCTAATCCGAAAATCTAGAATCACTAGCCTCTTGTATTTGGAATTCATACAAAGAAAACTAGTATGATGCGGAAAACAATTACTAGTTATATCTTTCTTTGTAAGTAATAACCTCTTGATCTTCTACCGTATTCCTCTTCTTATCTCGGACGTTGTGTGGGCAACGATCTACCGAGATGAGAACCACTAAGCCTCCTTTCTTCTAGCAAGATTCGGCCACCAACCAATGAGCTCCAAGGGATGCAAGAGCAAAGCCTCCTTTCTCTCTTTCTTCTCCAAGCTAGAACCGGCCACCAAAAACCCCTCTAGTATTGATGTCGCCGGCCACTAAGGAAAAAGAGAAAAGGAGAAGAGTAAGGACTAAGGGTCGACCACCACCAAGGAAGAGAGGGAGGAAAATAAAATAGAGTTGTGTCTCATGAAGGCACCCCTCCCTCTCTTTTATAATCCTTGGTCTTAGCAAATAAGGAAAATTTAAATAAAAACTTCCTTAATTTATTTGCCATGAAAAGGAAAATTTAATTGATTAAAAACAATTTCCTTTTCTTAAATCAACATGGTCGACCACCTCAAAGCTCTAAGCAAGAAAAGTTTTAAATACAAAATTAAAACTTCCTTATTTGCTTTCGGAAGAATTTTAAAAATAAAAATTCTTTTCTTGTATCCCTTCATGGTTGGTCATAAAAGGTAATTTTATAAATTAAAATCTCTCTTTTAAAACATGTGGATGATTTCCAAAAAGAAAAGTTTTCTCTAAAATTAAAATCTTCCTTTCAATCTATAAATAAGAAAAAATATCAAATCTTTTCTTAATTGTTTTTAGAAACTTATAAAAGGAAATATTTAATTTTAAAAATCTCTTTTTAAATCATGAACATGGTTACAAAAAAGGAAAGTTTTATCAAAAATTAAAATATTTCTTTTAACTACAAATAAGGAAAGATATCAAATCTTTCACTTAATCTTTTGTAGAAAGCTATAAAAGGAAAGATTTAAATTTTAAACTCTCTCTTTTAAAACCATGATATCCACATAAGAAAAGATTTAAAATAAAATCCTTTTAATTTTATTAGGGCCGGCCACAACAAGCTTGGACTCCAAGCTATGACCGGCCCCCTCATCTTGACTCAACCCTTGGCTTGGTCAGCCACCTAAGGTTGGGTATGCGGTGGGTATGCGGTGGGTATAATTCTCTATATACAAGAGGCTACAACAGGGACCGAGAGGAAGAATTGGTTTTGGTCTCCCGATGAAATTAAGCTTCCCGTGTTCACCCCGAACACCCAACTTAATTTCATCAATAATATTTCATACTACTAAAGAATTATTATTGAACTACCGCACCAATCCCAAATTACATTTTGGGCTCCTTCTTATTATGAGTGTGTTAGTATCCCTGTGTTTAAGATGTCGAATGTCCACTAATTAAATGAGTTACTGACAACTCTCTTTAATTAATATCGTAATCCAAGAGTAGTATCACTCAACCTTATTGTCATGTCGGACTAAGTCCACATACAGGGTTTAACATGACAAACCTTATGAGCTCCTCTTGGGGGCATTATCAACCTAGATTACTAGGACACAGTTTCCTTCTATAATCAACAATACACACTATAAGTAATATCATTTCCCAACTTATCGGGCCTTTTGATTTATCGAGCTAAATCTCACCCTTTGATAAGTTAAAGAAATGAATACTAAATATATGTGCTTGTTATTATATTAGGATTAAGAGCGCACACTTCCATAATAACTAAGGCTTTGTTCTTTTATTAAGTCAGCACAAAAAGAACTTACCCTAAATGGTCCTGCTCAATACACTCAGAATGTACTAGTGTAATTTTATAGTTAAGATAAACTAATATCAAATTACACTACGACTATTCCAATGGTTTGTTCCTATCCATCTTAGTCGTGACTACTGTTTATAATTTATAAAGAACTAATAATATG
The DNA here is from genome assembly GCF_018446385.1 of Zingiber officinale. Lineage (NCBI taxonomy): Eukaryota > Viridiplantae > Streptophyta > Magnoliopsida > Zingiberales > Zingiberaceae > Zingiber > Zingiber officinale. The sequence goes on along the minus strand of NC_055993.1, from coordinate 110,321,581 downwards.
ATCTTCTATGTGTGACACCACACACCATGTTATCTACAATATAAATTAATTGAACAACTACACTTAGCATATAAATGTAGACATTTTTTACCAATGTGATTCTTTATTTCAAAATAAATATTTACAAAAGCTAAGCTTTTAGTATACACTCTAACACTAATATATGTTTTGTAGGATTATTGTCTAACACTGTTTTGCAGGTTCAGCCTGGTCAGTCAACCGAATAGGAGGATCGGTCGACCGAACAAGGCTAACTCATAACAGACACTAGTTCAGATCAAATCAGAGTGAAATCCGATCAAAGCTTGATCGGTCGACCGAACCCTGATGATGTGGCACGGATCAATTCGGTCAAAAGAAAAGAAGGAAACTAAGCTGATCGGTCAATCGAACCAGGAGATCGGTCAACTGAACGAACACCTCATCAATACAGCATTAAGTGTGAATCTCGATGAACAGGGAAATTCTTTATTCGATCGATCAAAAAATGAGATCGGTCGACCGAACACTTTAATGTCATTAAATGTCGAAGTTCGAATCAACATCAGATCTCAACGAAGATGGAAGGGAGCTGGTTCGGTCGACCGAATCCAAGGATCGATCGATCGAAAGTTGATGACTCTTATAAAAGTGAGCTCGAGGTCCGAGGCTAGGGAATTACGAAACTGATCTGTTCGAAGTTCATCTCTGCGCAAGCTACTGTTCATGCTACTACTCTTCTACGCATCCATCAAGAAAGTTGTTGTACCATCCAAGAAGTACCGATCGAGCTGCATCTTCTATCTAAGTAATCGGTATATTTATTTAGCTTGTTTTGTACTTAATCTAAAGTAAGATAGTAGGTTGTTACTATCTTACTCATTTCATTGTACGATTTGTTTCTCACCGAGGTTTTCGGAGAAAAGAGTTTTAGTGGATTGTCCAACGATGCGATCAAGGATTGTTGACCTTGGAGTAGGAGTCAACCTAGGCTTCGAACCAAGTAACTGAAGTGTGCTATTTAATTTTCGCTGCATGACTTTGATTTAAACGAGTAAAAAAAAGTTTTTAAAAGCATGATATTCACTCGGCCCCCCCTCTATCGCACTCTTTCGATCCTACAATTTCTTCCCCTCATGGTGTAGTTATGATGGCAGATGTTGGTCTTGGTGCTTGGTCTCACGACACTCTTGTTGGTCTCGGTGCTTTCTCTCCTCCCTCACTAATACAAATATATTCATTGTATTTGCAGGTGATAAGTATTTGAATTTTGCGAATCAATATGATGGTTGAAGATGGTCTGCCTAATTGAGTTTTTATTTTATAAGATTTTGTTAATTCTAAATCATAATATTTTCAGTATAGTGTGTAGTTAGTTTTAGATGTAAAGAACTCATTATTAGTTTACATTTGTAACTTTCACTCAAATATTTGTTGGATGAATTTAGATTATCTTTTTGTATTTTAAATTGTATTGTATATTTTTTTCTATTCTTAATGGTGGATGAATTATGATGATGTGTAAATATTAAATTCATATTATATATTCTAGATAAATATTATTCATCATTATAAATGTATTTATAGATTATTATAATGACATTTATTAATGTCATTTAGATTATGTAAGACGATATTTTAAAATGATCTTATAAATTATATTTACTTAAATTTTTTATTGTCATTAAAAAAAATATAAATATCATAATAAATGAGTTTTGGTGACATTTAGTTTTGCCCTTATTATGATGATAATACGATATACATAAATGTCTTTAAAAAAGATTTTTCTTGACATTTTAGAGTATCGTTATATCTATAAATTGGAATACTTTTGACGTTAGTATTGATATTATATAATAATATTATAAAATATTAAGAATATGAGGAGGGTTTGAGGTGACATTACTTTATAAGACATTTTTTTTTATGTCACTAAAATATTAATGTCACTGTAAATATACTATAATAATATTTATGTGTCATGGTAGGTTATTATTCTTGTAGTGAGCCAAGTATGAACGAGTGGGTATTGGTTTTAATATTATAATGTTATGCCGGTATTTAGCACGTTGCATACCTGGTTAGTTAAATGAGTATGAGGTCGAGAGTACCTCTATCTTAAGAGCGATTTTGGCCTATGACTCAAGGAAAGGATGGTGAGGACTCCCAACTGATATGTTATAAGGATTCAAGTGCCATCTACTGGTGTTGTTGCCTCACATTGATCTTGGGAAGACAACGAATGAGTTAATTTCTTCCTTGTGTTGAATGTTTTCTAGATGAACCTTGCTTTTGGAGCTAATTTAAAACCCTTAGCTAAGGATAGTTACGTTCACCCAAATATCCCTCACAGTTTATCCTCAGATTATCTAAAAAAAAGTAAATCATAAAATTAATTTATAATCAACCATCAAATGATTAAGAGATAAGACCTTAGCTAAGGATCTAAAGTGTGAAGGAAGGGGCTTGTGTTGATGACATGGTCCGTGGTTTTTCTTTTTTCTTTTACAATGGCATCCTCCTCAACGCGCTCAAGCTCCTCTCTCTCATTTTCTTCGAAGCTATAGTTGTGTCCATCCTCTAGTAGCATTAGGGTCCTATGAATCAAACATGCTAGTAAGAGAGAAGAGTGGCCTCGATACACAAGAAGAAAATCTTACTTTCACCCACCGTTGTCAAACCTTATATAGCCGATGTAAATCGCCACACACAGGGACAAGCTAACAAGCTGCCATACGCACCATGTAACTCGCCACACACAGGGACAAGAGGACCGGTCGAGCAATGAAAGGTCATGCATTAGAGGCGACAACGATTGAATCATACCTCTAGTGTGGTCGAGCTGTTGGTCAAGTGTTGTCCTCATCTTCGACTATCGAGCTAAGGGTTGTGGTTGTCATAAACTGCCGAAGGTTAACGTCAAAAGGAACCAACTCGGCAAGAGAATCTCCGCTAGATAACTCTTATATGTCTTCTCAACCGAGTTATCTCCAAATACTTCATTACCTTTATTTTTTATGATGAGTGTAATGATGTATCCCTTGAAAGGAAATTGTGATGTTATGTTAAGCTTTTAGTTGGCCATTCACTTGACTGCTTGATCTCCAATGGGTTGGTATTGATTCAAGGTATAGTAATCAACCTTTAAAGACTAAAGTGCATGTCCCACCAAATCTCTTTGCAGATTATTTAGAACTTAAGATCATGATTTAGCAGATCTGCTTTATCTTTTGGTAGTTAAAGAACTACTTTCTTTCTGAAAATAAATGAAAAAGTGATACATGATTTGAACTAGAGTCTCTCCATTCCTCGCTTTGTTTGAACTTTGAAAAACTATATTAAACAAATGGAATAACTTGGACTTGAATTGATCAGCAAAGGCAGAACAGAATTATGCAAGCAGATAAAAAAAAAAAATGTTACTGCTCTTCGTCTTCCTATTCATTGAAAACTCTCATAATAATAATAATTGAAAAGCCAGAGTGACAGTGAATAGTCTTCTCCTGGTTAAAACCAAGGCCAAATTCAAACTTGCCAAGCTCCTACAGCTGATATACCAAGCAATGGCGACGACTGTCACAACTCACGACAATGGCAGCAGCAGCAGCCTGAAGCACCTGCTGTGAATCAGTCTGTCACACAAGTGTCAGTTTCTCTAGCCCTGTCCTTACTCCCCCATTCCATCCATTTCACTCGAGGATAAAAGGATGCATCTTTTCCTCTCCTCTCCTCTGCTCTCGAGTTCTACAAACGATGGAGGGAAGAGAGTTTTGGACTTGGCAATGGCTTCTGTTCCACTATGCTATAATCTTTTTTACAATACATTTTTCTTAAACAAGCATAGATGGAGACCTTACAATACAGCTGCTGAAACAGTAGGGCCATACAAAAAGTTAAAGAGGAGTCCCACATGACCCTTCCTGCCCTTTGATAAAAATAGCCAGTAACCGACGGTAAGCAGCAATTATGACCTTAATTTTTAAGCTTTCAATGTGTGCAATAAGGACAAAGAGCAAGAAATCAAGCACAAGAGCCCAAGGCAAGCTCTGCTCCTCCCCACCATTGCCACAAGTACAGACAAAAGGAGAAGACAAAGCATTCACAAAACAGCATGTTGGTAGTGACCTAAACAACTAAACGTAGGAAGGAGATGGTATGATAATGATGTCAAATCCAAATCCAAATCCAAAAAGAAGAAGAAGGAAAGCAAAAAAAAGAAAAGGAAAAAAAAATTGAGAAGAAGAGAGTAGCTGATTGAGCCGCTTACGCCAATATCACAGCATCCACCTTTCCTTTACATGCGCTGCAGCAGAAATCACACTCACGACCATGCTGCATCCTCCTGCTGTGGATCTTGAGCTTCGTCTGGAAACATGTCGTCAGCTTGGCCTTCTACGCTCGCCGTGCCCATTCCCATTCCACTCTTGTGGATCTGGTCTTCCAACTGCAGAATGCAAATCTCTCTCTCACTCGCTACAAAAAGATGAAACAGGCGAGGCATGAGAGCGAGCAGTAAATCCATGTGGCGTCGCTGTTTGGGGTGCTTACTTAGGGAGCTCACCGTCCCGGAATTGAATGAGCAGCCGGAGGGTATTAATGGCTCGTCTCCTTCCCATCTCTGCTTCCCTTGGGCATTACTGAGACAACAACCAGACTCCGCTCTCGCCCGCGCAGCTTTATGAGGGAAACCCAGCAACACACGCTTCCTCCCCGACCGAGCACTGATGGCCTGATATAGTCGGCTCACCCGGTGGCCATGGCGATGCTGTGAAATGACCATAGTAACCTTGCGGTTAGCGAGGGAAGGAGGGAAGGATAAAGGGTAGTTTGGGTGCTGAAACTTAAAAGGGGCGTACTTCTCTCGGGCTTTGCGTACCGATAGGGGCACTGTTTCGGGAAGGCAACCGAGCGAGTTGCCTGCCTTCCCCTCTCTCTCTCTCTCTCGGGTAGCAGGGAGGGGGGAGAAGCAACTCGATGACTGAGCTTTTGAAAGTGGGAGAGGGAAGCGGAGAAACTGAGGGCGTCAGCGTCAGCCCCCCCCCCCCCCCCCTCTCTCTCTCTCTCTCTCTTGCGCGGCGCAGTGCAGCTTGTGTGTGCAGTGGGGAAGAAGGCGCTTGGGTCAATTAATTGCGGGCCTCTGATGGCGCTGCTGCATGCGCCTTCTCTGCTTCTCTCTCGAATTGATTTGCTGCTGCCTAATGCAATTGAATGCAGCAGTCGCAGGGATGCCAGTAACGGGTTTATTTCGCCCCCGCTTGCATTTAAACTGATTTACAGGTCTTAAAAATGAACGTATCGTATTCGTACTGAGGATACGAGTTCAGGAAAATTACTGTTTTATCTTAGGATCAATTTGTCAATTGCATTATTAATTTAATTATAACATTATTTGAAGGCTTATCGGTGGGCGAAGGCCCAGTTTGATCCATGTGCACACTTTGGGTTAATCTGGGCCCTATACCATAATGCTTGAGATATGCATTACAATGCAAAATGGATCTTTATGGTCCCAACATTGTTCCTGCTTCACCCAGAGTCATGACTCAGTCATGACTCTGCATTGAGTGGACCGCAACCCATACTATTACCCCTCTAATTAAAGTAAAAAGTAATTATATTCATTTCAAACATCCCTCCTCAAATTATATAAAAATAAATAAATCATAGAATAAATTTATAATCAATTATCAAGTCGTATCATGACTCATGATTATCATTGAATCAATGATTGTCTTTGAATAAATTATAGGAATAATTGAGTAGACATCAGGCTAAGACTATCACTGAGTAAACTCTATCAACATCTTTATTGTAAGAAGCTATGGGGCTATGGTGTAATGAAAGGACATCCAGTTATCATCCTGACTTGCAAGATTCAATTCTTAGTTACGGTACATTTGTAAGAATTTTTCCTCCAAATGGGACGCGTAACTAAGGGATGTTTTATTTTTAGGCCACGCTCTGCAAGTGCTTCCTAATTTACCCTAGCGGCAAGTAAGAAACTTGATGCAGAAGGAGATCTAAATTAGATTTTTCTAAGTAGTTATTCGTTAATTTTTATTTTTTTTAAATTATATTTAATTTTGTCCTAGATCTTAAGAACCAAGTCTTGTTAGTTAATTTATCCTAAATCTTAGGGAATAAATCTAAATGATTATTTTTCCGTTTAATTTTTTTTAAGGGTTTTGAGAGCTATATAAACATATGCTTAGATGATGTTGAGAAGAAGTTATTTTAATATCGAATCAATAGGTTTCGCTTAAGTCATGTTACGGCTACAGTTCTTTTATTCTTCTATTCCCGCTCTTAATTTTTCAAGAAGGTTTTTTTTAAAAGCCTAGCTTGGGCTACTTCTTATTTCATTATTTCTCTCTTATTTTCTCGTTAATTCCTCTGAAACATCACGCCCAGAATAATCTATATTCTGCTCGACGTCAGTTGGTATCAGAGTTCATTAAGATCCAATAGAGGGTCATCGTGGATGTGGTCGTAGTCGCAATAGGCAGGTTCCGAATGAGGAAGCTCATCACCGTAATCATAATATCCAAGATGTAATGATGATTGAGGATTTGCATAAGCAAGTTACGGAATTAACCCAACGTCTGGCATCACGAGATTTTGAAGATCGTGAGATTTCTGATTATAACTCTGAGTCTACTTTTGAGAATTCATATCACCATCGTACTACGTACCGAGAATACCGTAGTCGAGAGGAACGATATGGGGACTTTGGTTTCCAAGTTGATCTTCTTGATTTTTTTGGCACATTACAAGCGGAAGGCTTCATTGATTGGCTCAACAAAGTAGAGAGGATTTTCGAGTACAATGAAGTACCTGATCACGTAAAAGTAAAATTGGTCACTATCAAGTTCAAAGGTCGAGCCTCAGCATGATGGGAGTAGCTTCGACGATCATGAGAGAGATACAGTAAATTTAAAATCATCGATTGGGAAAAATTGAAAAAACTTATAAGAACCCACTTTCTTCCCTTTGGCTATGTGCAAACGTTGTTTCAACAACTTCATACATTGAGACAAGGGGCTAAAACCGTCGATGACTATACAAAGGAATTCTATCAGCTTATTGCTAGGAATAATCTATCTAAAATCTAGGAGCAAACAACAACACAATATTTAGGGGGATTACGACAACCCTTACAAGATTCTTTGAGTCTCCACTCACTCTGGATTGTTTCAGAGGCTTATCAGCGAGCTTTGACTGTTGAAAAATAGTTAAACCATAGACCAACAAATAAAAGCAATCAAAACAATCAAGTTGTTCGCCCTCGGGAGTTGCACCCTTCCCAGCAACCACCACAAGGTAGACCCGACCCCGGGCCGGGTCTAGCCCGGACCCGACCCGGGCCCGTAACCGGGTCAACGGGTCGGTTGCCCGTTGACCCGATTCGTCGGGTCGAACCGGAACCGGCCCGGCAAGTTGCCAGGCCGGTTCCGGTTCATTTGCTGTAAACCGGCGAACCGCTGATTAACCGGCGGGTTGAACCGGCGGTTCAGTTGCAAAAAAAATTTTTTTTTAACGGCTTGAACCGCCGGTTAACCGGCGTTCATAGCCGTTGGAACCGCCGGTTAACCGGTGGTTCGTAGCCGTTGGGAGGGTTTTTTAGGTATTTTTTTTTCAACGGTTAGGATCATTTGACCGTTTTTTGATCAATGTCTATGATTTAGTGTCCGTTACTATCAAAACTCTATAAATAGAGAGCTCATTTCATCATTTTTCACACACATTTTCTCTACTCTTAATCTCATTTTCGTATTCTCTAATCTCTACACGCTTTCATTTCCAATTTTCAATTACAATGGAAGGAGGCCGCGGAGGTGCATCATCTCGAGCTCGGAAGGGAAAGCAAATAATGAATCCGCGGGAGGAGGACCCCAACATTCAATCCACCGATGATGAGATCGAGCATCTTCCGAATCCGACACCCGACACACAAGGAAGTACCGATGCAATTACTTCTAAGGTTCGGGAACTTCCTCCTCTAAAGTCTTCTATTTTCACTAAACATTTTAAGAATGTCACTCTTCCGTCGGGAGAAATGCGTGCAAAATGTAAGCACTGCAATGCTTCCTAAAAATTCCAAGCCGGCGGCGGCTATGGGTCGTTGAAACGACATGTAGAAACAAAGCACCCGATGGAATATGGACTCGACCGTTCTCAAACACAATTATCAAAATTTTCTTCAACTAGCGGTAGTACCGATTCCGGTTTATTTTTATATTCGGATAATAAATTAAGAGAATCATTAGCTAAATTTGTTTCCGTAGAACATCTTTCTTTTAGTTTTGGATCTAAATGTACATTTGAAGATTTTTGTAAAGAATCTCTTAATTCATGTGCTAAACGTGTTCCTACGACTACACTTACTCGTACAATTAAAAAATTAGTAAAACAAGAAAAAAAAAGAATTTAATTGATGAATTTAGTAAATTAGATAATAAAGTTTCTTTATGTTCCGATATTTGGAGTGATCATTGGCAAACACATTCGTATATGGGTGTGACTTGCCATTGGATCGATAACTCTTGGAACCTCCAAAAAAGATTATTAGCTTATAGAGTTTTTGATGAATCACATAATGCTCATAATATCACACAATTATTATGTTTAATTTTAGAAGAATATGCTTTAACTCATAAAATATTTTCAATATCATTAGATAATGCTAGTTCCAATATCGCTTGTATAGATGATCTAAAATTTGTTTGTCAACTTATTATTGGAGGTTTATTTTTTCATATTCGTTGTGTATGTCATGTTTTAAATTTATGTGTTCAAGATGGTTTAAAAATTTTAGAAAGTTATATTAAACTAATTAGAATTGCAATTTCTTATTTATGGTATCATCCATTTATAATGAAACAATGGGGTAGGTTTTGTAAAATTAATGGAATGAGACCTAAAAAATTTCCACGGATGTACCAACACGTTGGAATTCAACATATCAATTATTACAAGATTCATTTCAATATAAAGAATTATTATGTTTATTTTTTGCACAAAACACTAATACTAATATATATTTATTTTCACAACAATGGAATATTTGTAGTAGTATTTGTGAAATTTTAAAAGTATTTAATGATGCAACCGAACAACTTTTCGGTGTTTATTATCCCACTGCTCAATTAGTTTTAGAAAATTTTTCTAATATAGTATTAGTTTTAAATGAACATATTAATAATGAATCTTTATCTCCTTGTATCTTAGCTATGAAAACTAAATGGGAAAAATATTTTTATTTAATTCCTGAAATTTATTTAATTGCATTTGCTTTAGATCCTAGATTTAAATTAGAAGTTTTACAAGAAATGTTAACTTTATATTATGACGTTTTAATTCCAATTAAAGATTCTTCTTCCCCTGATCCAGTTAATATTATATATAATATTAGAATTTATTTATATGATATTTATAATCAATATTATGTAAAATATGGAACACAAATTAATATTTCTGAAATACAACAAACTACTAGTAGTAATTCAAAACTTACAAAAGTACAACTCTTATTAAAAGAACGGATAAAACGTCCACGAGGATCCTCAAGTTTCACACAGGAACTTGAGAATTATTTTATGACTTCTTTTGATTTTAATGAAGCAGATAGCGAAAACTTCGATATCTTAAAGTGGTGGTCACAGAAGGCTCAAAGCTTTTCCGTTCTCTCCGTGATCGCAAAATTTTTTTTATCTTATCCAGTGTCAACTGTTGCTGTGGAGCAGACGTTCAGTGCCGGCGGCAACATATTAGATGAACGACAATCAACTTTGTCTCCCGACTCATTGGAAGCCCAAGCATTATTGGACGATTGGACCAGAGCGGAGAAAAGAATCCAAGTAATGCAACTTTCAGATGACGAAGTTGAAGATTTTGATACTGAATGAACAAATACGACAGGAACAGGAAATAGAAGTGAGTGAAAAATGTAAAAGAACTACGTGGGCTTTGATTCCCCTAAAGGGATACGTAGGCAACTTAAATAAGTGCAAGCCCTTTTTTCCAATAAATTTTAATTTCTAATTTTTAATGTTTAATTTTTAAGTTTTTTAACATAATAATTTTGAACCGTGACAAATCGTGAACCGAACCGTGAACCGGTGGTTCCGAACCGTGAACCGTAACCGTCTTAGGCGGTTAAGGTTAAGGGTCGACCTGCTTGGAACCGTCGAACAGTCGGTTTCGAACCATGGTCAGGTCTACCACAAGGTAATTCTAAGACCTCTATCAAGTGTTTTCGATGTGGTGAACAGGGGCATCGAGCTTTAGATTGTAAAAGATCCCTAAATAAAAAAAACAAAACTCTACTGGTTGAGGAAGACATGGGGGATGAATTCGAACAAATTGATGAGTCGATTTACGACGATGATATCGATGACGAGATTATTTATGGAGATGGTCATGAGATTTTTGTCATACGCAAGAGCCTACTGGTCCCAAGGAAGAATTGGAAGAGGATTGGCTGAGAACTAGCATCTTTCACACAACTTGCACAGTTGCAGACAAAGTTTGCAAGATGATTATTGATAGTGGAAGCTATGAAAATATTGTATCTGAAGAAGCTAAGCAAAAGCTGCAGTTGAAGACGGATCATCATCCAAAACACTACAAGTTGTCATAGCTGAGCAAAGGGAGTGAGGTAATAGTAAATAGAAGTGTCTTTTAAAATTTTCTATTGGCAGCAAATATTACGATCAAGCATGGTGTGATGTTGTGTTAATGGGCGCATGTCATGTGTTGTTGGGATGGCTTGGCAATATGATCGTAGCGTCATCCATGATGAATGGAAGAACACCTATACCCTCAGCATCAAAGGGAGGAACATCGTAGTAGCTCCTCGACGAGAAGGAACCCCTTCAAATTTGGTAACCAATAACTCTACACTACTTTTTATGTCCAAATTTTGAACGAGATGAAGCACGAAGACATAGTTTATTCTTTTCTTCCTTACAAAAAAGATGAAATAGACCTAGACCCGGATCTACCAGCTGAGGTGCAACAACTCCTATCCGACTTTGCTGATTTAATGGCTGAAGACCTTCCTCCGGGACTTCCCCCTATGAGAGACATTCAACCCCCTATGAGAGACATTCAACACTAGATTGACCTCGTTCCGGGGTCAAGCTTACCTAACCGGTAGGCATGCCGTCTTAGCCCTAAGGATGCCGAAGAACTACAACGACAAGTTGTGGAGCTATCGAGATGAGGCTATATTCATGAGAGTATGAGCTCTTGTGCAGTCCTTGCCCTACTCGTTCCAAAGAAAGACGGTTTGTGGTGCATGTGTATTGATAGCAGAATCATCAACAAAATCACGGTGAAATATAGATTTTCGATTCCTCGCTTAGATGACATGTTGAATCAACTTTCCGGTTCAAAGATCTTCTCCAAGATTGATCTTAGGAGTGGATACCACCAGATTCGAATTAAGCACGGAGATGAATGGAAGACTACCTTCAAGACACAACATGGGTTATACGAGTGGATGGTCATGTCTTTCGGACTATCCAATGCACCCAACACATTTATGAGATTCATGCATCAGGTCTTGCGACCTTTTATGGGAAGATTTGTGGTTGTATACTTTGACGACATCCTCATTTATAGCCCAACACGAGCTTTGCACCTTAATCACCTATGCACTGTTTTTGAGAAGCTAAAAGCGGAACACTTGTTCATCAACAACAAGAAGTGTTCTTTCTACACGACCTCAGTTTCGTTTCTTGGATTTATAGTATCTATCGATGGTGTTAGTGTGTATCCATTAAAGATAAATGAAATCTTAGAGTGACCGCAACCAAAAATCATTCACGACGTTCGAAGTTTTCATGGATTAGCCTCTTTTTACCGTAGATTCATTCCGAATTTCAGCTCCTGAATTGCTCCTATCACCGACTATCTCAAGGGGCACGAGTTTAAGTGGACTGAAGCGGCTACGACTAGTTTTCAACTGATGAAGCAAAAGATGACAGAAGCACTCGTTCTAGCACTTCCAGATTTTGACAAACTATTCAAAGTAAACTGTAACACATCTAGCATTTGCATTGGTGTTGTTCTAAGTCAATCAGGATGCCCTATTGCTTTCTTCAACGAGAAACTATCTGGTGCTAAGAAAAAATACTCTACCTATGACTTGAAATTCTACGCTATTGTGCAATCTTTGAAGCATTGGCATTATTATCTTGTGTAGAAGGAATTTATCTTGTTCACTGATCATGAGGCTTTGAAGTACATTAATGGGACACACAAGCTGAGTAGTCGACACACCAAGTGGGTAACTACTTGCAGGAGTTCACCTTCACGCTGAAGCATCAATCTGGGAGTTTCAACCGTGTTGCAGATGCTCTAAGCCGTCATTCTTCCCTGCTTACTACCATGAGCATTAGGGTTACCAGCTTTAGATCTTTTTCAGATATGTATATTGATGATCCTTCTTTTGGCAAGATATTTCAGAAGATAAATAATGGTCTTCTCAATGACTTTATTTTGCACAATGGTTATCCATTTCGTGGACTACGATTATGTATTCCGGACTGTTCCTTAAGGAAGCACATTATTAGTGAATTGCATAACCAAGGACACTTTGGCCGAGATAAGACATTAGCCCTCATCTCTTCTGACTTCTATTGGCCTAAGCTAACCAATGATGTAGCTCATTTCGTGGACCGTTGTTTTGCCTGTCAGCAATCTAAGGGAACTCTTACCAATGCTAGTTTGTATACTCCCTTACCAATTCTCAAAGCCCCTTGGTGCGAGGTTAGCATGAATTTCGTATTGGGTTTACCTCGCACAAAACGGAGTGCAGATTCTATTCTAGTTGTGATGGACCGATTCTCCAAGATGGCTCACTTTGTGGCGTGCAGAAAAACCATGGATGTTGGTCGAATTGCCACCCTCTTCTTCAAAGAGATTGTATATTTACACGATATTCCATAAACTATTACTTCATATCATGATGCTAAATTTCTCAGTCAATTTTGGAAGACTTTATGGAGAAATCTAGGGACGAAACTAAACTTCAACAGCGTCTATCACCCTTAGACGGAGGGTCAGACAGAGATAGTGAATCGGAGCTTAGGAAATCTTCTGAGATGTCTCATAGGAACCAAACTGAAGCAATGGGATCTGGTTTTACCTTAAGTAGAATTCGCATACAATAGATTAAAGAACATGACCACTGGTTTGAGTCCTTTTGAAGTTGTTTATGGACGAAACTCATCTGAGGTACTAGATTTAGTCCCTATTTAGCGTCCAAGACAAGCTAACCCCAAGGCTGAGGAGATGGCCGAGCATCTGCGAGTTATTCATGAGTAGGTTAAGCAGATTATTCAAGAAAGCAACACTGAATACAAGATCAGGGCAGATCAGCATGGACGTCAGGTTCTTTTTTATGTTGGTGATATGGTTTGGGCTATATTAGCTCATGACTATTTCCCTATTGGTGAATACAAAAAGCTCAAAGATCGAAAGATTGGACCTTAAGAGATATTAGAAAATATTAATAACAATGCCTAAGGTTGTGTCTTCATAGTCATTTAAAAACTTCTGATGTTTTTAATATAAAACACTCAAGTCATTATGCTTTGGAGCTGGATACACCCACCCTAAACTAGAGGATGAGTTCTCTTCAACTCCAGGTAATTGATGCAGGAGGAGATCCAAATTGTTTTTTTTAAGTAGTTATTCGTTAATTTTTATTTTTTTAATTATATTTAATTTTGTCCTAAATCTTAAGAACCAAGTTCTGTTAGTTAATTTATCCTAAATCTTAGGAAATAAGTCTAGATGGTTATTTTTTTGTTTAGATTTTTTTGAGAATTTTGAGAGCTTTATAAACCTATGCTTAGATGATGTTGAGGAGAAGTTATTTTGATATTGAATCAACTCTTTTATTCTTCTATTCCCACTCTTGTTTTTTCAAGAAGGTTTTTTTTTTAAACCTATAGCTTGGGCTACTTCTTATTTCATTATATCTCTCTTATTTTCTTGTTATTTCCTCTAAAACATCACGCCCCAGAATAATTTATATTTTGCTCGGCGTCAAAACTTCCGTGCAGCTAGACTGGTTGCCCCTGGTTCGATGTTATTTAATTTAATTAATCAATTTTTTTTGCGTAATCCTAAGGATCGGTCATGGTGGCAAAAGGCGCTTTGGCCTCCGCCAGTCCATTTTTAAGCTAACACGGAAGAGGTAAATCATGGGGGGTTGCTAGCCTTGGGTAATTGAAAAGCGCATGGAAAGGGCAGGCACCTGACTACTAGTGTAAATTTAACCCATATACCTCATGGTGGCAACACCACCATACACTAGCCAACTATCCATCTCGATGGGACAAAGGATCAATCATAACATCAACAATGGTAAAGGGATCGAAACCTCATTAATCCTATGACAGTATCTCTTCCTACTTTATATTCTTTCTCTTTCAAATTCCATTGTAAGTAGTTATTTACGGTTGACTATAAGTTGATCTCGTAATTTACTCCCTTTACATAACCCGGGGGCGGTCTGTAAAAGATGTCTGGAATGAGTGTAATCACATTTTGCTATAATTTCTCTTTCAAATTCCATCACTAATAGGGATACAATTAATCGGATTTCATATCTTCCATCTTCATCCCTATTTATTATATTTGTCTTCATCTTCATCCCCACAAGATATTCAATTTTCATCCTTATATTTATGAAAGGATCGAATATTTATATCATACCTAAATTATTACCATCTAAATTGTATTTTTTTAAAAAAAATAAATTATTTCGATAAATATGGATATTTACTAAATTTTTAAGAAAATAATAAAAAAATATTAAAGATAAAAAAAATAACAAACTAAATAGAAATAATCAAAATATTAAAAATAATTCATCCCAATACTATGATCTTATAAAAAAATTTAATCAAGTATTCATCGGATATGGATAGTCAAACCAAAAAATCTTTATATTTGATTATCCGATAAATTTGTATCAAGTTGAGAGGAAATTGTTATCTTTATATTTTGGACATCCTTGATCCACGCAAATTCATCTACATTAGTGGAAATAGTTTTGACACTGGAAAACAACAAGGGAAATTCTAAAGGCATCATCTTCTATTCCAAGTACTCAGCATTAATTTACAACTGATTGTGGTTCTCTTCTATAAGTTTGCTACCTCTCCTTTGCTGATGCAAGTAGATGACGCAACAGGAGCTCCCTTTCTCTTTTCTCTATTTGAGCACTGTTTTTCTTCCCTCCATGAAGCAACTCATCACTGAATTGTAGAGTTTCATCTTTTATTACTTTAAAGAATATAGAAAGCACCAATTTTTTCCATCTTTCTACATTGGAACAAGCCAAAAATTTGTAGATATTCTTCACCTTCGATTAAAGGCATCAATGTTTTTCCTTTTTCTTATCAAGAACAATTAACCCAAATGTGACTGACTTCTGTGAAGGTCATTGAGTAGGCAAAGCCTCCTCCATATGCATGCATCAATATTGGGCCACATACATCCATATCTATCAAATCTAATATATATCTTTCGTTTGCTCACTCAGTATATCGAAGTAAACAAAATTCATAAACCTCATAAAATTCCCAATCAAATGAGTCCAAGTATACTCCTCTATATAGTTCGGATATGTGAAACATTCTCATTTCGATGACCTAGACGCTAAAGATAGGCTTTATTTAGATCACTTAAGTTGTTACCCAACTTCTACTATAGGAGCATACTACAACATCCTCTTTGCTCCTTTGTTTGTGAATTAGCCTTCTTAACTCTATTAGTAGGATCATTCAAAGATTTGGAACACTCTTATGGTCTCGCTATGCATTGGCACTTCAAAAGAATTGAACTTGGAATTCTGTTGACTCGTCTCCCGGTAAATAAATTGTTGGATGCAAATAGATCATCAACATGATCAAAACTTTGCTTTGATGAAAATGTTGGTCTTTACAATGCTCTAAGTTGTTCAGAATTCCTAGCAGCAGTCTTTACAATGCTATTCAGTATCTAAGTAAGTGACATCAAAGTGCACCACTAACAGCCCACAGTTTGGCACAAAGCAATCAAAGACCCTAATTGATCACAGTATATATACCCTACTTTCATTTAATTAGATGAAGACCCTAATTCCTGTGTAAAAGGCTTCCTGTATAAGCAAGAGTGAACTTTGTATCCTATTAATATTATGCTAATTCTGCAGGGAGACTCCTCTTTTTTCAAAAGACAAGAAAGGGAAGGCCATGCTTATCTTTAACTTTAAGGTTGCAGCAGAATCAAATGGCAGTGAAAGACGAGGCTGGAGGAGGATGACGAAGGTGCGTGCAAAACTTTGCCACGTTGCCTTTTGCTTTATCTCCTTTATGTCCACCAAAAGCTTGCATATCACTCGAACGTGGGGGAATCACCCTAAATGGCACAGGAATGATCACTGTTTTTTTTACAGCTTAATCATGTATCATTTGAATACTAAAACTTTTAGTTACACTTCCCTCCCTTCTTAAGAATCAACACCTTTTTCTTTTGAATAAGAGAGATTGAATTATTAAGCCAATCTACTTTTTCTTTTCTTTTTTTTTTTTCTTTCTCTTTCTCTGTTACGCCTTTTTCTCTGTTTCTGATACAAGGCATGGTGGAATCCTCCACCTTTCTTTAGTTCCGTCACTGAAAGAGATGCAGGAGAATCCAAATTCCATGGCCAATCTGAGAGTGAGTGAGCTTGGAACAGAGGAGGTGGGGAGTAGGCAGTGGCCAAGCTGTTGCCAAGTGGTTTATCTTTTATATATATATATATATATATATATATATATATATATATATATATATATATATATATGGCCAATCTGAGAGTGAGTGAGCTTGGAACAGAGGAGGTGGGGAGTAGGCAGTGGCCAAGCTGTTGCCAAGTGGTTTATATATATATATATATATATATATATATATATATATATATATATATATAATAGATGCGTCAGTTCTATTGCAATAAGCAAGTTCACTATCTCGTTGCTCAAGGCGAAACTTTCTTTAGCTCCTTCTAAAGGGTTGCAAAATTTCTTTCACTTGTTAGGAATACTCAAAAATTAATTTTTCTTTCTTCTCGTACAACCGGGGATCTTATTTAGTTAGATAAAAAATGACATCCCAAATTAAAAGAAATATGAGTATCTCTTTGGAAAATGGTATAATGTGTAAAAGTTATCTTACAATATTATCCAAATATATAAAAAAAAATTGATATGACGCTGATAGGGAAAAAAAACCTATACAAAGACTTCACAAAGTTGGCATGACTTTGAATGGTTATGACCATTAATTTGAATGTGGAGCAAGATGACAAAAGTAGAGGATAGTACATTTGCTTGTTGAACATGATTATGATGTATTTGGTGCATCATTATTCATGCAATGATCTACAAATCAAGGTAATATCTTCAATGATGACACATTGACCCAACTAATGAAATTTCATAAGATCTCCTCAAACTTGACCCTAATCGAGATTTTAATCAAACAATAATACATCACCTCTCCCTAACAAACAAAATGAAAGAACAAGGGAGAAGCAAAATTACCAAGAACTTGAGATGTTGAAGCCTTCGAGCTTGATCCAAGCTTTGGAATCTTTTGGGCACTTGATTAGTATGAGAATAAGAATTTTGAGTGTGTTTTTTTTTTCAATGAGTGTTGAGTGCCTAAAAGCTCTCCAAGATATTACAAGTCCAACAGTCGAGTGTTCAACTTCCTCCAATTATTTGGAATTTCACCACAGTAGTCTGCTGGACAACTCCAATCCAAATGTTCAACTCCAATAGTTATTTCTCCAATCAAATGAAATCCTTATCTAGTCGACTATCAAGTCAACTAAACACCTTTCTAGTTGATCGGGTCTTAAATAGAATTCTTTTGTTCACTCGGACTCTGCATCCAATCAACTACCAAAATCTTAGCCAATATATAGCCCCCTTCTTACTTATCGACCATCATATGTGATGTCGAGTTATCAAGGTATTTTCTTAGTGACACATGGCCAACAAAATTAATAATCTAACTAGGGAGGTGTTAGAGTGTATACTGAAAGCCTAAGCTTTTGTAAACATTTATTTTGAATAAAGAATCACATTTGGTCAAATTGTCTACATTTAGTTGTAGTTGTTCAATTAATTTATATTGTAGATAGCATAGTATGTGGTGCCACATACAGAAGATGATGTTATCAATACCTTATAAATTATAAACAGTAGCTCACGACCAAAATGGAAAGGAACAAACCATTGGAAGGTCGTAGTGTAATTAGGAATTAGTTTATCTTGACTATATAATTACACTAGTACACTTAGAGTATATTGAGTAGGACCATTAGAGGTCGTTTCTTTTATACTGACTTTATAAAGGAGCAAAGACCTCAGTTATTATGGAAGTGTGTGCTCTTAATCCTAATATAATAACAAGCACATATATTTGATATTTATTTCTTTAATTTATCAATGGGTGAGATTTAGTTCGATAAATCAATAAGCCCGATAAGTTGGGAAATGATATCACTTATAGTGTGTGTTGTTGATTATAGAAGGAAACTGTGTCCTAGAATCTAGGTTGATAATGTCCCCAAGATGAGCTCATAAGGATTGTCATGTTAAACCCTGCAGGTGGACTCAGTCCGACATGACGATAAGGTTGAGTGGTACTATTCTTGGATTAAGATATTAATTAAATGAGTTGTCAGTAACTCACTTAATTAGTGGACATTCGACATCTTAAACACAGGGAGACTAACACACTCATAATAAGAAGGAGCCCAAAAATGTAATTTGGGATTGGTGCGGTAGTTCAATAATAGTTCTCTAGTGGAATGAATTATTATTGGTAAAATTAAGTTGTGTGTTCGGGGCGAACACGGGATGCTTAATTTTATCGGGAGACCAAAACCAATTGCTCCTCTCGGTCGCTATCGTAACCTCTTATTTATAGAGTACTATACCCACCTATACCTACCTTCGTACCCATGATGTAGGGGCCGGCCAAGCTAGCTTGTGGTTCAAGCTAGGGCCGGCCAAGCCTTGGTTCATGGGTGGCCGACCCCCATTAAATTAAAAAGAATTTTAATTTTAAAATTTTCTTATGTGAAAGATATAATTTATTGGAGAGGTTTAAAATTAAAATATCTCATTTAAAAGGATCTACAAAAGATTAAAGAAAGAGATTAGATCTCTTTCCTTATTTGTAGATTGGAAAGATATTTTATTTTTTCTTCTTTATAAATTATTCACATGTAGAAAAATTAAAATTATAGAAATTCCTTTTTATCTACCATGAAGGGATTGTAAAGAGAAATTTTATTTTTTAAAATTTTTGAAGACAAATAAGGAATTTTTAATTGCTGATTGAAAATTATCTTATTTGCTCTCCACGAGGTGGCCGGCCATATACAATTGATTAGGAAATTTTATTTAATTTTTATTAATTAATTGTTATCAAGGAAAGTTAAGGAAATTTTATTGTAATTAAATTCCCTTATTTACCAAAGCTAAGGAATATAAAAGAGGGGGTTGGGGTGCCTTCATGAGACACACCTCTATTATTCTCTCCCTCTTTTCCTTGG
The DNA here is from genome assembly GCF_018446385.1 of Zingiber officinale. Classification (NCBI taxonomy): domain Eukaryota; kingdom Viridiplantae; phylum Streptophyta; class Magnoliopsida; order Zingiberales; family Zingiberaceae; genus Zingiber; species Zingiber officinale. Next base: position 110,301,987 of record NC_055993.1, on the reverse strand, counting down.
TGTTGTGGCCGGCCATCCTCTCTCCCTCTCTTCCTCTTTGTGGTGGCCAAAACCTTATTTTGCTTGGAGCTCTTGTGGTGGCCGGATACTACTTGGAGAAGAAGAAGAAGAAGGAGAGAAAGCTTGCATCCCTTGGAGCTTAGTTGGTGGAAAAAGTTCTTCATCATTGGATTTTGGTGCTTGGCCGAAACTTGAAGGAAGAAGAAGAAGGTGCTAGGTGGTCCTCATCTTGGAAGATCGTTGCCCACACAACGTCCGAGGTTAGAAGAGGAATACAGTAGAAGATCAAGAGATCTTTCTAAAAGGTATAACTAGTATTTTTCTTTTCCGCATCATACTAGTTGTTTTTGGAAATAATATCAAATACAATAGGCATGCGATTCTAGTATTTTGAATTTATTTTCGATGTTGTGTTCTTTTGTTTTTTCTTTTCCTTGTGATTTGATTGTTCTTTTCGGTTGACCTAAAGTTATTTAAGGAAATTAAATATTAACTTTCCTTAAAAGGCATTGTCTAGTCGGTGGTGGTTGTTCCCATATCCAAGAAGGTCATGTGCCTCGCCATGTCAGTACTGGGAGCCAATTTTGGAAACTAATATTTAATGAAATTAATAACCTAGGTGATTTGGATCGAACGTGTTAAGTTCCGCAGGAGATCCGAGTCTAAACCTAAAAGAACAAATAGATTAAACTTTGGATCAAACGTGTTAAGTTCCGCAGGCGATCCAAGTTTAATTTAAAAGAACACATGGTAGTTAGGAAAAGGTTCAGACCTTTGTACAAAATTTTTGTACAGTGGAACCATTAGGTTTTCCGAGTAGCAACCAACAGGAGGTATACGAGGTCAAGAAAGGATGACTCCCAACTCTCGACTCTAGGTTATCCTTGGATATTGATTAGCGATTGTCGACTTCCGACTCCGGATTATCCTTGGATATCGATTATAGATTCCTGACTCCGGGTTATCCTTGGATATCGATTACTAACTCCTAACTCCAGATTACCCTCGGATATCGATTACCGTCGGATATAGATTACCGACTGTTAACTCTGGACTCATGTTTCAGGTTTCCTTAAATTAAATTAAAACGGTCTCAGTTATCAAGAACTAGAGCAATGAAGCTTTACACTATTCCTCGAAGATAATGAATCATGCAACCATTATCAAGAGAATGATAGAAAACACAACCATTAACTCCAACATAAATTGGTGCAATGGGCATTTATTTCGGAAAAAACATTGCCACAATAGCGAGAAATGAGGGGCGGGGGGAGAACATGCTGGAAAGGTTCGGTCCTATAAAAGGTAGTCAACTCTCATGAGAAAAGGTACGTATGAATATACTTTCAAAACTTTAATTTCCAGTAACCACTCTCTTCTTCATAAAGAACTCACCTGATGTGCCAGGAACTTCCCTGATTGTCATTCTAACTCATTTTCTAGGACTTCTTCGCAAAATGAGAGTCATCTCACTTTCCTAATCAGTAGTAATAGTAGCATATTGTCGGTGAGTAAAATGTCTCTATTTCTCAGGCAGGATCAAATTGGCATCATCTGTGAAAACTCTAAGTTAAGAACTGGATTGAAACATAAGATAGATGACACCGGATGATCCAGCATGGAAGTTAATGAAAGGTCAAATGTTATCATTATGATAACATAAGAATTCAACAAGTTTGTAGCAATTGCCATACAAGTGGTGTTATAGGGGCAACCCCGACCTTCAATATCCCCGGGGATTATCCTCCTGAATGAGCAGTCATCCCAACCCACAAAGGTGGCACCGACATTACAACCGAGGTTGAACCAACCAGTAGAAACCCCCAAAGAGATATGTCCGTCCCTTGTTAGTATTTCTGGTATGAGGGAGGAATCTATGGGGTCTTCAGGGAAAATTCTCCATCAAAGTCCCCCGAAAGAAAAGGTGTATGTAGCTAATAAAACCCCTGATTCTAAAGGCTCCCCTTTTTCATCAAGAGTTCTCAAAGATGAATTACCAAGGTATTTCTGAGCCTCACAAATTAGAGAATATAATGATGCAACAAATCCTAAAGATCACCTCTGCAAATTCAAAAATACTACCTTATTACATTAATGCACAGATGGGGTCAAGTGTCAAGTTTTTATAACGACGCTATCAATCTCGGCGCAGAGATAGTTCAATCGCCTTCCAATATCTTCCATACGATCCTTTGAGGACTTTAAGATAGTGTTCATGAGGTGTTTTGCTACCAGCCAGAGGTATCAAAACACTCCTCATGACCTATTTGCCCTCATGCAAAAGCCCAAGGAATCCTTAAAAGATTATTTATAGAGGTTAAATTGGTGGTTAAGATGCACCCTTAGTTACTTCAGAAGTGAAAGTCAGTGCATTTTCTCAGAGACTGATTGATGGGGATTTCTTTAGATCCCTGGTGAAAAAAACTCCGACTGACTTTGATGGGTTACAAGCTTGGGCTATCAAATATGTTCAAGTAGAAGAGGCACAATCTGTTGAGAGAAAAGAAATGTCGACCCAAATCTCTACACCCACTCTAGCAGATCGGAAGGTGCCTCTTCCTTCTTCGCAAAGTCGAGATTTCATGAATTGCATAGGAGAAAAAGTTGTGTAAATAATAGAAAATAACCCGATCATAGAATCATATCGAGAGCTTATGGCGGAACCTTACTATGATTTTCATATGTTGAATACTCATTCCACTAGAGAATGCCAACAATATGTCTGAGAGCTACGATTGGTTGCCAATCAAAGAAGAGCAAGGTATAATCCACTAGCCAAGAAACTTGCTAGACCTTATTATCGTCATTAGAATGGGGGGCAAAAGATGGATGGGGGTGAAACTCACAACAACGGTCTCATTCTTCTGAGCATCATTTTGACAGTACCCGACCATAGTGACTCTCAGAGGACCAAGATAAAAATAATGACAAGGGCAAAGGTAAGGTCGACCCTCTGGTGATGATTAATATGATTTATGGAGGATCGATAGATGGTGATTCCACACGAGCCAGGGAGGCCCACAGATGTCGATTGGAAAATTATGTGGTCAGCTCGAGTCGGGGTACCAGTCTCGGTCTCATGATCAACTTTGATCCTAATGATCTGGAGAGAGTAAATATCTCTCATGAAGATGCTCTTGTGATTCAGACCCTTATTGCCAATTACATAGTCAAACGGGGATTTATCGACATAGAAAGTTCTGTTAATATTCTTTACAAAGACATCTTTGATCAATTGTAGTTAGACGGAGAAGAGATGCACTCCGTGAACACTTCTTTATTCAGATTTACAAGGCACCAAGTACAGCCTGTGGGGAAGATCGAGTTGTCCCTTTCTCTAGGCAAAGAACTAAGAAGAAAGACTAGATACACACTCTTCCTGGTGGTGACTACCGGGTCATTTTATAATACTATATTAGGAAGACCAACGCTAAATGCTTTCCAAGTTGTGGTCTTCACCTTCCATCAAAAAGTCAAATTTCCAGTGAAAGACCAAGTCGGAGAGGTAAAAGAGAGCCAATTATCAAAAAGTCAAATTTCCAATGGAAGACCAAGTTGGAGAGGTAAAAGAGAGACAGTTGGCGGCAAGGAAATATTATATGAATGTAATCCGCATGGACTCTTGAAAGGCTCGTCACACTCACAACAGCTTTTTTTAGGTTACCAAGAAGTCGTCAGTAACCCAACCCGAGGAGGGTCATTAGGAGATGCAGATTCACTCGACCCAACCTAAGGGGGTCGTCCAAGTGGCCAACGACCTCGCATCATGTCTCAAAGGTGAGTTGATTGCTTGTCTCTGTCGTAATCATGATGTTTTCACATGATCACCTAAAGAGGTGGTAGGGGTCTCTCCTTCGGTGATGGTTCATCGGTTGAACACACTATCAAGAGCTCGGCCTGTGTGGCAAAGGAACTAAAAATTCTCACCTAATCAAAGTCAGGTGATCTAGGCAGAAGTGGATAAATTGCTAGACGTCGAGTACATACAAGAGGTTCAATTTCCAACCTAGCTATCCAATGTGGTGTTTGTCTCCAAACCAAGAGGCAAGTGGCGAGTTTACATTGATTTCGAAGACCTCAACAAAACTTGTCCAAAGGATTTCTATCTACTTCCTTGCATTGATCAATTGGTGGATGTGACGGCTGGCTATGAAATCATTTGCATGTTGGACGCTTATAAGGGGTATCACCAAATCCCCTTAGCTCAGGAAGATAAAGAAAATGTCAGTTTCATCACTCCTAATGGAACATTTTGCTACACTATTATGTCTTTTGATTTGAAGAATGCAAGAGCATCCTACCAACAATTCATGGACCGAGTTTTCAAGCATCAAATCAGGAAGAATGTAGAGGTATATATTGATGATATCCTAATAAAATCTGCACGAACTAATACCCTCATTTTAGATATTGAAGAGATTTGTGTCACCCTCAAGCAATACGGTCTTAAGCTAAATCCTCACAAGTATCTATTTGGAGTTAAAAGTGAAAAAAATTAGGGATAATTATCATTGAACGAGGAATCGAGGCTAATCCGGAGAAAGTCCAGGCCTTATAGAGCATGATACCCCCTTATAATCTTAAAGAAGTGCAGCGGTTGATGAGTCGTATCATGACATTATTTCACTTCATATCCCATGTAGCTGGCTGAAGTCTGCCTTTCTTCAAGGTATTAAAAGCGTCTAAATTTGAATGGGATGATAAATGTGATCAAGCCTTCATAGAGTTAAAAGAATATTTATCCCAATTGCCCCTACTTTCCAAGCCGATACTGGGAGAAATGTTGTGGGTGTATTTGTCGACGTCTGAAGAAGCAGTCGCCATGATTTTGTTAAGACAAGAGGATAAGGTATAATATCTTATCTACTTTTTTAGCCATCTATTAAAGGAGATAGAAAGTAAATATACCAATTCCAATTTAGAGAAGTTAACATGGGGGCTTAACCTAGCTGCTCGAAGGCTGAGATCCTACTTTTTAGTCCATCTGATTACTATCCTCACTAATAGTAATTGTTGGTGCATGGAGCATCAGATGATTAAACCTGTGTTTTGAAAATGGCAAAGGGTTCAAAGTTAAGGTTACTTGTTATCTAACAAGTGTGAATAAGCTAGCAGGAAAGTCCTAATTATTCTTAGGCAAAAGTCCTAGTGGATTCTAGACAGGTGAAAACCCCTATGGGGAGGTAATCCTAAGTTCTAGGGGTGGTAACCCTAGATTATGAAAAGTCCTAGCTACGGTTAAGCAACGAATTCCTGGTCTGGGGGATTGAGCGAAAGTCTTAGCGGGTCTAGGAATTTGGGCGAAATCCTAGAGTCAAGGACTCTAGGTGAAAATCCTGGGGTCGCGAACCAGGTGAAAGTCTGAATTGGTTGTGGAGTTGATGTTCAGCATGAAGTCCTGAAGTCTCAGACGCGAAGCAAAAGTTCAGCCAGTCTGGGGAACCGATCTGGCAAAATGTCATTTCTCCTAAGAGGAGTAGGTGACGACTCATTCCTCGTTGAGAGAACAGTAGGCGTCAGTTTTGTTGGTGCAACCTTAGGTCAAGGTTGACCTGATTGACCTGACTCGAGTTGACCTGACTCGAGTTGTGTTTTGATGTTTGACGATGTTTGACGAGAAGAGAGTTGTATTCTTGATGTTTGACAAGAATAGGTGTTTGGGAGATTGTAGGTGCAACCTTAGGTCAAGGTTGACCTGGTTGACCTGATTCAGGAAAAGTCCAAGCAGGTAGCTTGGCACGCGGAAAGTCCAAGTATGGAGACTTGGCACGGGGAAAGTCCAAACAGGGAGTTTGGCACGGGGAAAAGTCCTGGTGAGTGAATCCAGGCAGTCGGAGAAGTCCTGGTGAGTGAAGCCAGGCAGCCAGGTGAAAATCCTAGTGAGTGAAGCTAGGTGAAGGTGAAAGTCCTGGTGAGTGAAGCCAGGCATTCGAGAAAGTCCTGGTGAGTGAAGCCAAGTAAGGGAAAGTCCTGGTGAGTGAAGCCAGGCAGTTTGGAAGTCCTGGTGAGTGAAGCCAGGCAGATTGGAAATCCTGGTGAGTGAAGCCAGGTGAAAACCCTAGTGAGTGAAGCTAGGTGAAAGTCCTGGTGAGTTAAGCCGGGCAAGGGAAAATCCAGATGGATCAAGGGTGATCGGACATCTGGTGTTGGGAAGTCCAAGTAGATCAAGGGAGTGATCGGATACTTGGCACGAAAAGGAAAGTCCAAGTGGGTCAAAGGGATTGACCGGACACTTGGTGGGGAGTCTTAGCAGGTCAAGGGAGTGACCGGATGCTAAGCATGATGTACCAATAGGTCAAGGTTGACCGGATATTGGTTTGGAAGGTTTGGGACTTGGTTTGGGCAAAAACCAAGCTCTGGATCGGTCTGCAGACCGATCCAGTGATACGTTTGTGTATCTGATCGGTCTGGTGACCGATCAGATAACAAACAGAAGGCGATCATGGTTCTGTGGGCTTACTGATCGGTCTGGGGACCGATCAGCATGGAGCCTGATCGGTCCCCGGGACCGATCAGGGACGCTACCACCTGAGGTGGGATCGGTCCAGGGACCGATCAGATTCCACATAGAGAGTTGGGCAACTCTCTGTGAAGCCTTCTGATCGGTCTGGGGACCTGATCGGTCCCCACGACCGATTAGGCAAGCCCCAGACCGATCAGGGTGAAGCCTGATCGGTCTGGATCTAGCCGTTGTGAGTGACAATGGCTAGGTTCTGCGTCTTCTGTCTTCGTTGCAGGTTCTTCGCAGGTATAAATCTAGGTGAAGGGCTGCTGCTGCGTGCTGTTTTTCCTTAGAACTTCTGTTCTGGTGCTCTAGAGCTTCTGCTCTTACCTGCTATCAGAGCTTTGCTGAGCTCTTTGCTGCTGAAGCTTCGCGTGAGCTTCTCGACTGGATTCTCGTCAGCTGCCGCTGGTGTGAGGTTGCTGCTTCATCACTCCAGTCAACAAGAAAGGCAAGCAAGTGTTTCATATTGTCTTTTGCTTTCTTGTATCTGTTGTACTCCTTTCTTGTTGTTACAAGTATTGTGGCGAGGTTTCTCCACCTACAAGGAGTAGTTATTAGCCGATTCTCCGGGGACTCATCCACCGACGGATTGGTAGGCTTCGTCCACCTTACGGACACGCCGAGGAGTAGGAGTATCATCTCCGAACCTCGTTACATCGACGCGTTGAGGTTTGATCTTCTTGTTTTCGTTTCTTGTGTTTATTTCCGCTGCGCTAACCTAATTCGTAGGAAGAAACGAACGATTTGGGGTCGGCTATTCACACCCCCCCTCTCTAGCCGCGATCATCGATCCTAACAAGTGGTATCAAAGCAAGGTTGCTCTTCGTCGGATTAACACCCGGGGGAGCACAAGCTAGAGAATGGATCGACTCGGAGAAGACATCACGTTTCCACCATTCTACGAGTGCTGCGACTTCGCGTATTGGAAGGTGAGAATGAGGTATTTTCTTATGACTAACCCTGAAAATTGGAGTTGTGTTCAATTAGGTTTCAAGTCTCCGATGGACAAGAAAGGAGAAACCCTAGAGAAGAAGGAGTGGACCAAGGAGCAAATCCACCAATCAACCATCAATGATGAGGTAACGAAAATCATTCCTAATGACATTTTGTGTAGAATAGGTGGTTACAACAACGCCAAGGAGTTGTGGAATAACTTGGCCAAGTTTCATGAGGAGAGCTCCACTTCAAGCCATGAAGAGGAGTCAAGTGAGCCAAGTAGCTCACATCATGGAGGGAGCAAATTAGAAGTTGAGAGTCACTCAACGTCTAAGGAAGAAGAAGAGGAGGTCTCTTCTTCAAGATCGGAGCAAGAAGAAGCATCTACCTCCGAAAGGGATGAGGAAGAGAGCCTTCATCCATCCTCAACCCTAGGTAACTCAAGCATCGTAATTTCAAATAAGTTACATATAATATGCTTTGAGTGTAGGAAATTTGGGCACTACAAGAGTAAGTGTCCAAGGAGGGTTAGGAAGACTCCACCGGCACCAAAGGTCAAGGGAGCCGGAGTCCCGACACGCAAAGGCAAGGGGCACGTGGTATGCTTCCAATGCAAGCGAAGGGGACATTATCGGAGTCAATGTCCAAGGGGGAGGCAACCTCACAAGGACAAGGGATGCACATCGATAGGGGGAGCTAAGGCAAACCCTAAGGTACCTTTTAAGGCACACTATTGCAATTCAAATAAGAAACATGCTAGTAGTTTTATTGCTATTGCAAATAATGATGAGCATGTTAACAATAGAAAACCATATGTGTGCTTAGGTGCTAAACATGTTAGCTTAGATAAGGATAATACTAGAGATGTCAACCCTAGGATTAACTCATCTAAGGCTAAGGAGAACCTAGGTAGAAACCCCAAGACAACTAGACATATGCCTAGGAACACCTCGAGAAAGAATGATAAATTAAAATTTGAGGTTTTAGAGAAAGAAAATCAAGTCTTGAGGTCAAGACTTGACACTCTAGAAAAGGCCCTAAAGAATTTAGAGAAGTCAACTCTAGGGTCTAAGGGTCAAATTTCAAAGCCCAAGGACAAGAAAGGTTTGGGTCACAAACCTAAGTCCTAAATGGTCAAGCCCACCTATCATAATGTTCCATTCGATTATGGAACAAAACCTAGGGCTAGGAAGACCAACACCAAGGTCACAAGGGGAGTCACCCCTAGAGTTGATCTTGATGAGTCCCAAATGGCCAAGGCTTTAAAGCCTAAGAAGGTCATTAGGAGGGTTGCTAGGGAAGTTATCCCTAGTGAATATTTAGTAAACCCAATGAGCTCTAATAGATATTGGGTTCCTAGGAGCATCTTCTCTACCCCATAGATGGGTTAGAGAGTGTCAACTCCGATTAGAAGGGTAGTTAGCCCAACTGTGAGGAAATTGACACTCAAGGAACATTTTCAAGGTTTTGTGAACCTTTGAAAATGAAATGGATTTATCATTTACTCCTTGAAGAGTAAATTGTGCCATATTTGAAAAAAAAAATTATATCGACTTTAATCTTCATTGGCACAAGTTAGGAAAACCTAGAGAAATACCAAGTTGGGGTCTTGGTACTCTCTTAGGAATTTAAGACAATCTAGGCCTTAATTAAAAAGGTGCTATTCTTGAGGAAATATGAAATATGCCAATATTTGAGGATATACTTAATGTTAAGTGGCATAAATTAATCAAGAAAAATAGGAATGTCAACTTAGGTTTGGGCATTTTCTTGAAGCACTTTGAGCAATCTAGGTTTAGATTTTAAGTTAGCTAAGGTGTTAAGGATACTTAGATAGGTAATCTAGGTATTTTATTTGTGCTAACTTACCATGGTTGTTTGTCATATGTCATGCCATGACATCATGTTTAACATATTATCATTCGAAATGTCATGATCATGCTTAGGCTAATTATATGTCATGCTTATTTTAAGTTTTATACTTTATGCCATGACATCATGAAATTGGAACATGCTTCTATTTATGACATCATTTTATGCCATGTCATCATCTCTTGCATTAATAATCAATGAAATTGATTTAAGGATAAAAACACAATTTGATATTGAGATCAAATTGGTGTTTAGAAAATGCATGAGAACTTAGCCTAAGATAACATAAACCCATATCTCACATCAAAATTGACTTGGATGTGTTTGATACACTTTAGATGTGTGTGAGATATTAGGATCATGAGTTAGGATCAAGGTACATAGTTCTTGTACCTAGATGAGCCTAATTCAAGAGATTGAGGATCATAGGGAAAGCTTTTGTACAAGTCATGTACATTTAGCCCTAAGATTATGGTCCTAAATTAAAAGCTTTAAAATCATTTTGAAATTGATTTGAAAAACCTTGATGAAGCCATTTTAGTGATAACATTCATCATTGAGCAAATTGATACAAAGTTGACTTAACTTTGAACTATTTCAAAGTTTTTGAACTTTGTTTCAAGATTTGAAAATGGAAGTTATTTTCATAGAAAACTATTTTTCCTTGATAGTATATGGTATGAGAAATGTATCCTCAAAATTTCACAATTTTTCAAATTTTCTGGAATTTGTTGTGAGTTTCTGAATTTCGGGAGAGAAGAAATCAGAAACCGCCTGATCTGAACTTGGATCGGTCACTGGACCGATCCAGGGAAGGCTGGATCGGTCAGCGTGCTGAATTTGCTGAATTTCGACTGTGGTCTGAAATTTCAGCTGTGGGAGTTGAGTTTCGAGTTTCTAAAGGTTTGAAACTCTCCAAGACATTGTTGGTGCAATGGTCAAGGGGGAGTTGACCTTTAGGGGGAGTCTTAACTAATTGTCAAGGGGGAGTTGACTTTTAGGGGGAGTTTTTACTCCTTAAGACTTTTGAGAATTAGTGATATAGGATTGTCACTAAGTTAAGTGTTAAGTATCAAGGGGGAAATTAAGGGTTTCAATGAAAGGTACGGGACTTTCATTAGGAAGAAACTCTTAACCTTGATTCCCTCTTTTTGATGTGTGTCAAAAAGGGGGAGAGATGTCCAAAGGGGGAGAGTGTAGGTTTTGGAAGAATGTTCAAGAAAGAACATTGGAAAACCTAAGATAGGTTATCGGGTTAACCTAACTTGATTTTGAATTTTGTCAAAACATCAAAAAGGGGGAGATTGTTGGTGCAACCTTAGGTCAAGGTTGACCTGATTGACCTGACTCGAGTTGTGTTTTGATGTTTGACGATGTTTGACGAGAAGAGAGTTGTATTCTTGATGTTTGACAAGAATAGGTGTTTGGGAGATTGTAGGTGCAACCTTAGGTCAAGGTTGACCTGGTTGACCTGATTCGGGAAAAGTCCAAGCAGGTAGCTTGGCACGCGGAAAGTCCAAGTATGGAGACTTGGCACGGGGAAAGTCCAAACAGGGAGTTTGGCACGGGGAAAAGTCCTGGTGAGTGAAGCCAGGCAGTCGGAGAAGTCCTGGTGAGTGAAGCCAGGCAGTCGGAGAAGTCCTGGTGAGTGAAGCCAGGCAGCCAGGTGAAAATCCTAGTGAGTGAAGCTAGGTGAAGGTGAAAGTCCTGGTGAGTGAAGCCAGGCATTCGAGAAAGTCCTGGTGAGTGAAGCCAGGCAAGGGAAAGTCCTGGTGAGTGAAGCCAGGCAGTTTGGAAGTCCTGGTGAGTGAAGCCAGGCAGATTGGAAATCCTGGTGAGTGAAGCCAGGTGAAAACCCTAGTGAGTGAAGCTAGGTGAAAGTCCTGGTGAGTTAAGCCGGGCAAGGGAAAATCCAGATGGATCAAGGGTGATCGGACATCTGGTGTTGGGAAGTCCAAGTAGATCAAGGGAGTGATCGGATACTTGGCACGAAGAGGAAAGTCCAAGTGGGTCAAAGGGATTGACCGGACACTTGGTGGGGAGTCTTAGCAGGTCAAGGGAGTGACCGGATGCTAAGCATGATGTACCAATAGGTCAAGGTTGACCGGATATTGGTTTGGAAGGTTTGGGACTTGGTTTGGGCAAAAACCAAGCTCTGGATCGGTCTGCAGACCGATCCAGTGATACGTTTGTGTATCTGATCGGTCTGGTGACCGATCAGATAACAAACAGAAGGCGATCATGGTTCTGTGGGCTTACTGATCGGTCTGGGGACCGATCAGCATGGAGCCTGATCGGTCCCCGAGACCGATCAGGGACGCTACCACCTGAGGTGGGATCGGTCCGGGGTCCAATCAGATTCCACACAAAGAGTTGGGCAACTCTCTGTGAAGCCTTCTGATCGGTCTGGGGACCGATCAGCACAGGGCCTGATCGATCCCCACGACCGATCAGGCAAGCCCCAGACCGATCAGGGTGAAGCCTGATCGGTCTGGATCTAGCCGTTGTGAGTGACAACGGCTAGGTTCTGCGTCTTTTGTCTTCGTTGCAGGTTCTTCGCAAGTATAAATCTAGGTGAAGGGCTGCTGCTGCGTACAGTTTTTTTTTTCTTAGAACTTATGTTCTGGTGCTCTAGAGCTTCTGCTCTTACCTGCTATCAGAGCTTTGCTGAGCTCTTTGCTGCTGAAGCTTCGCGTGAGCTTCTCGACTGGATTCTCGTCAGCTGCCGCTGGTGTGAGATTGCTGCTTCATCACTCCAGTCAACAAGAAAGGCAAGCAAGTGTTTCATATTGTCTTTTGCTTTCTTGTATCTGTTGTACTCCTTTCTTGTTGTTACAAGTATTGTGGCGAGGTTTCTCCACCCACAAGGAGTAGTTATTAGCCGGTTCTCCGGGGACTCATCCACCGACGGATTGGTAGGCTTCGTCCACCTTACGGACACGCCGAGGAGTAGGAGTATCATCTCCGAACCTCGTTACATCGACGCGTTGAGGTTTGATCTTCTTGTTTTCATTTCTTGTGTTTATTTCCGCTGCGCTAACCTAATTCGTAGGAAGAAACGAACGATTTGGGGTCGGCTATTCACACCCCCCCTCTCTAGCCGCGATCATCGATCCTAACAAGTTTGACTTAAGATTTCCAGAAAATTCGAAAGTCAGAACCGGACATAGGAGGCTGTCGAATACTTTATTATTCATATTTTATTGTGATAACTTTATCTTGTAGGGTATACTTTGTATTTGGACTAATATATCTTGCAGGAAGTGAGATGCACAAAGAAAAGCTCGGATGAATAGTGTCTGAGGCGCCTCCAAGGCTGTTGGAGGCACCTTGGCTGCTTTGGCTAAAGGCCTGCGCGAAAGAGGCTGTAGGATCGAAAAGTACTAGAGGGAGGGTGAATAGCGCTCGTGGCTAATTCGTTCTTTTTAAAAGAATCAATCAAAGATACGCAGCAGAATAGTAAACATCAAACACAAACACTAAGATTTTACTTGGTTCAGAGCCTGTGGCGACTCCTACTCCAAGGCTTGCATGTAAGAGTGTTTTCGATGGGCAATCACTATAGCTTCGGAAATTTACAAATCAAAGTACACTTTAAATGCAATAAATAAAAGTATATCGACAAATAAGAAAAGAGAATTTAAGGCTTCCGGTTATCGGAGTCGAGTTACGACTTTGTCGGATTGTCCTTTGAGCAGTGTGCAATAGAAAGATTGTTAAAATCAAGTGTTGTCTAGCCTCCACTCGAGACTGCCTTAAGTAGCCCATTTAGGGGGCCTCTAACCTCCATAGGAGGCGCCTCCAACCAAGGATCTATCCCTGTTTCCATGGTGCCGAAAAGCTCCGCTGCCTGCGTTGCTTATCCACCCGAAGGCGCCTCCAAGCTCCATGGAGGGCGCGCTCCATCCAGCGTTCAAGACGCCTTCCATCTCCTTGGAAGTTGCCTTCATGCCTTGCTGCACGAGACTTCGACCAAGGCACCCGAGGCACCTCCAAGCTCCATGGAGGGCATCTCGTGAACTATTCATCCAAGGCTTTTACGTCCTTTTCTCTCCCTGCAAGATGCGTTAGTCCAAAATACAAAACATATCCTACAAAATAGAATTAGCACAATAAAATATGAAATAATAAGTTATTTTGACAATCTCCAAACTATTCGGTTCTGAGTTCGAGTTTTCCTCTGGAAATCCTATGTCGAACCGACGCCTACTATTCCCTCATCGGGGAATGCGTCCTCACCTACTCCTGTTAGGAGAGTTTACCTGTTGCTAGACCGGTCCTCCAGACTGACTGGACTTTTGCTCATCGCCCGAGGCTTCCGGTCTTCATGTTGGACATCCTCTCTAGGACTCATCCAGACTTCCACCCGGTCCGCGACCACCAAGATTTCAACCTAGAGTCCCTGACTCTAGGATTTTGCCTGAAGCGCTCGACCCGGCAACACTTTCCACCTAGGGTTACCTCCCCCTAGGACCTAGGGTTACCACCCCCTAGGATTTTCCACCTGCCTAACCGCAGTTAGGACTTTTCATCACCTAGGGTTACCATCCCCTAGGACCTAGGGTTGCCACATCCTAGAATTTTCCATCTGCCTAGAATCCACTAGGACTTTTTCCTAAGAACACTTAGGACTTTTCCTGCAAGCTCAATCAACCTTGTTAGATCATAAGACAATTTAACTTTGGACCCATTGATATAATCAAAACACAAGTTCGATCGTCGGATGCTTCTTGCACCAGCAATCTCCCCCTTTTTGATTATGGCAACACAATTCAAAGTTAAGTAAAATATAACAATAAATAAAGGAATTTAAGCATGAGCATAAATATAATAATTTATAAAAAAAACTCCCTTATGCTCTTCCTTTCATAAAAATTATGTTTAACTCTTAACTCTTAACTTTTCTGCCCCCCCCCTTTGACATATATCAAAAAAGAGAGAAGGTTGTTTGATAAAAGCATTTTTTACTTTGTTTAATTTGAAGCTCCCCTTGAAGGATAGCACTTAACTAAACTTAGCTTTGAAAATAATTTATTTGAAAAACACTTAGCTAAATTAGAAATTCTTTGAAAATATTTAGCATTTTTAACAAAAACTTAGATAAACTTAAGCTTTGAAAATTACTTAGATGGAAAAAAAACTTAGCTAATCTTAAGTTTTGAAACTGTCATAGCTTTTTTAAAAAAAAAAAATTGCTAAATTTTAGCTTTGAAAATAATTGTTTGAACAAATACTTAGCTAAACTCTTTCAAAAAACTTTGTCAAGTACTTAGCTTTCAAAAGAAGTTGATAAAAACTTAGCTTTAATACTTAGCTTAAAAAAGCTTAGTTAAACGTACTCAGCTTAAAAAGGATTTTGATTAAAGTTTAGTTTAAAAAATTTGATAAAAACTGAGTTAAGTACTTAGCTTTAAAAAAAAGTTAATAAAAACTTAGTTAAGTACTTAGCTTAAAAAATTTTTGATAAAAATATTTTAGCTTTAAAAATATTTTGATAAACACTTAGCTTTAATACTTAGCTTTATATAGGTTGAAAAAAAAACTTAGTTAAAAGTACTCAACTTAAAAAAAAATTTTGATAAAAGCTTAGTTTAAAAGATTTGATAAAAACTGAATTAAGTGCTTAGCTTTAAAAAAGATTTTCAAAAAAGTTTAGCTTTTAAAAAGATTTTGATAAAAACTTTAGCTTTAAAAATATTTTGATAAAACCTAAGATTTAAAAATATTTTGATAAAAACTTAACTTTAAAAATATTTTGATATAAACTTAGCTTTAAAAATATTTTCTTGTAAAAATACTTAGTTAAGTAAAAGAATTCTTTTAAAAATACTTTATCCAAAACTTAGTTTCTATCTTTTCAAAAATGATTTATTTTTTTTCAAAAATAGTTTGAACTTCCTCTTTCAGAAAAGTTTATCTTTGAAAAATAATATTTTAACAAAATAAAAATTATTTTCTTAACCTTCCTTTCACTCCCTCTTAATTAATGTCAAAAACAAATGAATACTTTTTAGGGTATCCTAGAGTCCAAGTATGTAAAACATAAAAGTTATTATTTATTTTTATAATTTTCTATCTCACTTATTCTAAATTATTAAGCATATTCAGCTTATGAGTGCGTGTGAGATGGAGTTAAGTTAAGTTGGTCTTATCTTTGAAAAATATTTATGATATAGAGGTATATTTCAAAAATAATTTAAGTTAAATTTAGATTTTAAAGATACTGAATTTGAGATTTTAAAATATAAGTTTGAATTTGAAAGCATTTATGTTTGAGTAATTAAATTTTAAATCTTTTTGAAGAATATTAAAAATAATTATGATTAAGATTTTGAAAATTAAATCACTTAAAAATATCCTTATCAACCTTACCCCTGCTAAGAAGTTGAGCATATACCTTATCATCTATATCCTTTTCATGACCCAAACTTTTCTGATTATGACATAGTTGAGGTCGAGACCTTCCCGGCTGCGCTATCAACCTCACTCCTGTAAAGGGGTCGAGCATATACTGTATCACTCGCGTCTTTTTCAGAGCGTAAACTCCCCCAACTTAGACATGGTCAGGGTCGAAATCTTCACAAATGCAGTATCAACCTCATTCTTGCTAAGGGGTCAAATATATATCGTATCGTCCGTCTCCTTTTTAGAATTCAAACTCCCCCAACTTAGACACAGCTAGGGTCAAGACCTTCTTGGTTGTGGTATCAACCTCACTCCTGAAAAGGGGTCGAGCATATACCTTATCACTTGTGTCCTTTTCAAGGCTCAAACTCCCCTGACTTGAATATAATTGGGGTTGAGATCTTCCTAGCTGTAATATCAACATCACTCCTAGAAAGGGATTGAGCATATATCATATCACCAGTGTTATTTTCAGGCCTCAAACTGTAGGGATATGTTTGATGCAGTGTGTGCTAAAAATACATTTTGTAAACATGCACCGTGAAGACTTAACGATAAATAAACTCATTTATTACATTATACACACCATACACATGCAAGATACAATCGCACTGACAAGATTATAAAACAAAATGAAATCAAATAACAATTATTCTAGGTATACCTTATGGATGACCTGTAACGAGAAGGGCATCACCTTTTTCGATGTTATCGAACCTCGCCTCTTCGTATTCGATCACGGCGAAATCTTCAAGATAACTCTAAGAGAATAAGTTTTATCTTCAGAAGATACTAACCACGAGCAAAGAAAAAGGATCAAGATGAGGAAGAAGAAGAAAAAGGAAGATCTTCTTCCTTTGGGTTGCTCACGGTAATAAGAGGAGACCCTATTGTTGTGGTCGGCAGCAAGAGAGAGGGAGAGAGAGAGAAAGGTAGTGGGTTTAAGTTTTTAAAATCTAATCAAACCAATAATGAATTGTCTATTAATTCTCTCTTAACCATATCAATATATAGTCTCCTTTAATGAGTTAGATTAGAAATCTCAAATCCAACCTATTATGCCTTAACTAAAAATTAGTCCATTGACCCCTTGGTTTAGTTTAAAACTAAATTAAGTTGGTTTATGGCTAAACCAAATTAGTTCATGACTAAACTAAATAGGGTTCAACTCTTTCATAAGAGATGTGACTCATCCGCGCTTTCATTCCGACAAATATTTTCATATTTGTCTTATGTATGGTCTAACTAAACATTTATCTCTTAATCTGAAAATCCTATTCTCTAATTTATTTTACATCTTTTAGAAACTCAGTGCGTGTAATCCATAGGTTTCTGGTTTATCTTAGTCATCCATAATTAACTACTTAATTAGGGAACGATCATGAGTAACACTTAGTAGTACATCATGATCTCCAATTAATCAAAAATCACAATTGATCTTAGTACTAATTTTGTTCCCTTCAACAACTACAGTGAGTGGTGTCTTGTTCCTTTCACTCATCTTATACTCACTTGATTCAGGACATGGTCCATGTGTCTGCTCCACTAGGCTGACTACGTCACACCTAGCCCAAGTAATACTTCCTCATTCTGTTGATTAAAATTACTTGTATATGTATACAAGAGTCACATACTCTTAACATGTGATATTTTGGCCAAAGACTTTAAATAATAATCCTAACGAGTGGTTATAGGCTATACATTTTCTCGCAAGGAGCAGTGAATCCTCTGTGGGCTATCCAAATACTTTCGGACACTTCGACTTATACCCAATTATTTCTGGCACACACCTCCAAGAGATGTTTGGTTAAGATATCAAAGTATAAGTCTCCATGACCAAGATAACTTGTATACTTCAAATCGAAGGAAACTTACACTCAAGCTGTAACAACTCGGCCCTTTGGCCTCTTGGGTGGCCCTTGCAGCGACCCTTATGTCGTCGGCCCATTTGGCGACCTCTAATGTCGTCGACCGATGACCCTTGGCCGTGCCGTTACTCACTAGGACTTTCCACCCATGGCAGTGGATTTTTGCCTCCCCCAGGATTCGAACTCTAGACCTCCAGGCTTAAATACTAGAGTTTATGAATCTTGGTAGCCAAGTGAGAGGCGCTCACTTGGCTACCAAGATTCATAAACTCTAGTATTTAAGCCTGGAGGTCTAGAGTTCGAATCCTGGGGGAGACAAAAATCCACTGGCCAGGGGTGGAAAGTCCTAGTGAGTAATGGCACGGCCAAGGGTCGTCGGTCGATGATATTAGAGGTCGCCAAATGGGCCGACGGCATAAGGGGCCGCTAGTGGGCCGCCGCAAGGGCCGCCCAAGAGGCCAAAGGGCCAGGTCATTACAATAAAAAGGTGCTCACTTGGCTACCAGGATTCATAAACTCTAGTACTTAAGCCTGGAGGTCTAGAGTTCGAATCCTGAGGAAGGCAAAAATCCACTGGCCAGGGGTGGAAAGTCCTAGTGAGTAACGGCACGGCCAAGGGTCATCGGTCGACGACATTAGAGGTCGCCAAATGGACCGAAGATATAAAGGGCCGCCACAAGGGCCGCTCACTTGGCTACCAGGATTCATAAACTCTAGTACCTAAGCCTGGAGGTCTAGAGTTCGAATCCTGGGGAAGGCAAAAATCCACTGCCAGGGCTGGAAAGTCCTAGTGAATAACGGCACGACCAAAGGGTCGTCGGTCGACGATATTAGAGGTCGCTAAATGGGCCGACGACATAAGGGTCGCCAGTGGGCCGTCGTAAGGGCCGCCCAAGAGGGCAAAGGGTCGAGTCGTTACACAAGCTGTAGTAAGAACTTCACAATCATATCGATATATGTAAAAAATCATATAAAATCTTACAGCAAGTCACTCCAATGAACTAGTTATCATAACTAGCATCCATGTTTGACTTTCGACATCCCAATGTTTGTAGCTAGTGAGAAACAACTGCTTGGCCAAACCAAGAAGTATAGCCCATGCTAGTCTTACAGAAATGATGTTCGAATACACCAATTTGATGACTAGGGAAATTCCAATACGTTCATAATTACACATGTAGAGATAATTACAAGTTGTGATCTAATCATAAATTCTCTCATGTTATGAATTATATTACGTGCATTTAGTAAATGAGTTTAAAATTATTTAAACATATAATATGCACTCAAATAGTGAATTTATATTTATTAAATAAATAGTAAAATCATATGGCGATTGCCTTAGGACATCCCACAAAATCTAACACAAACTTCCTTGACTTGGATGCATTCAAGGTTAAGATCCTTCTAGCTGCGATATCAACTTCACCTCTACTAAAAGGTCGAGCATATATTGTATAACCTGTGTCCTCAAGACCCGGACTCTACTGATAAGCCTAACTATATCATAGTATCAATTTGTTTGGTCGTTAGGGAGTTATTCATATTGTGTTGTCAGGTCTTATCTGAGGTGTAGTTCTTCTTGAGGTGGGCAGTCAGAGGCTCCCTCAGGAGAGGCGGGAAAATTCTCACCTAAGCGGTGGATGTTAGTATTAGCCCTAGTACCAATTATGAGATAATTGTAAAGGGCTCATTTTTGTATCATATTTTATTATTAATAAAATGGTAAAGTTGGCTATTATATTTATTTCAATTCAGTGTCGATTGAATAAGTATAATAATATCCTTGGGTAGTAGGTTCTTATCTACAACATATCAATTGGTTGAATTAATAGTGAAACATTGTAGATATACATAGAACACTACTCTTAACTATTCATAGTCAAGCATTAATATACAAGGACAATATTAATGCATTGAGACTAGTATGTAGGTCAACGGATGACTTAATCTCACAAGTTATGAATATGAGATATCAGGTTGACACATGGGTATATATTAGAGAATATATACTGAATGACCCGTCATGAGAATGTTTCATGGATCATTATATGAGTGTCATAAACATTCTCATGTGACTATTGGTATGAATAGTCCTTAGACCTGAAGTCACTACGGTTCCTTACATAAGGAGTTGTGTACTTTGGTATTGGTAAACGTCATATGTAACAAGGTAGACAATAAAGTCGATCATTGGGTATGCAATGAATTATGCGAAGGGATGTGAGTGATATAGATGGGATCTATCCCTTCCATATGACGGAAGTGATATCTGTGGGTCCCTTAATTAGTAGGACACAAGAAAGTATAGTCATGCTCAAATAAGTCAATATGAGGTATTGAGCTTATTTGATTGAGTGTGTCTACTTAGAGATCAAGAAATATAAAGGTTGATAAGAGGATAACACGGTCTATGCCTCATTGATCAATCTAGATATCAAGGATAGAGGGATCAAGTCATACAAGATAATAGCCACAGACAGGTTAGGTCGGATCTCGACTTTCTCATCACTTGGGTAGCAATGATGTCTTGCTATATGTTACTCATTGCTTATGTATCTAAATGTTAATTTAGGTGCATTGCCAACGTTACGAAAACCTATTGGGTCACACATAAAGAACAAGTAGATTTGGAGATGGATTTATATGATGAATCATTGGATTAAGTCTAATCCGAATTGGACTTATTGAGTTAGACTCAATTGGATCTAATTATTAGATTGAGTCCAATTCAAACTAGACTCAATGAGTCAATTCAAATTAATGAAATGTGATTCATTGAATTTGAAATTGCATGAGATTAATTGAGTAAGACTCGATTGAATTAGACTTGAGTTAGACTTAAGTGAATTAGACTTAAGTTAGACTCAAGTGAGGATTAATGGAGATATTCATTGGATTTCAAAATTCAATGAATCATTTCATTCAATTTTTGAAATTGAATTTAAAATGAGGAGTTTCAAGTGTGGTCCTTAATGGAGTATAAATACTCATTAAGGCTCATTAATTGAATTAATGCTCATTAAGTATTTTCATTGGATGAAAATACTTAAGCATTTTTCTCTTCATTTTTTGGATAGATCTTTATTCTCTCCTTCCTCTTCTCTCTTCTTGGCCGAAACACCTACTCTAGGTTGCTAGCACAACCTTAAGTGTTTTCCTTCTCCTACTTATGAGTTTGTGAGACAAACGAAGGCAAGGCTTGTTCGTGTGGATACCATAGAGGCGCGAACGTGTGATCGTGCTGTGAACCAAGCTGTTTGGAGTCTGTGTGCATGCATCAAAGGTATAACCTTTTTCATGCTCTTGTAGAAAACTTAGTATATTTTTCTTTTCCCTTCGCATGGATCTCCTAGAGAAATTAGATGGTTTCTGCTATGTATAAGTGTGTTTAGTATTCTAGTTCCTTATAATGGAAGGCGCCTTCAACCGCTTGAAGGCGCCCTCTATAACTGATGGAAGGCGCCTTCCATAAAGCTTGAAGGCATCTTCAACTATTTTTTTTTCAGTGAACAGAATCGAGTTTTGTTCACAATTTCGACAGTGACAAGGTGCCTTCCAGCGTTGATTTCTCAACCTTTTCGTCCCCAAAATCTTAAAGATGCCTCCTAGGTATACCCTACCTCAATATGTATCTTCAATACTTAGTTTTTATGCATTTTTCTTGTCCATTTATGCATATATGTGTATCAAATTAGGAAAAGACGACATGTTGCCCCTAGCATTAGTAATGCTCCATCTGCTGATGCTAGATTTCCCACCGAGTGGCTTAGGCTAGATTTCATTAAGCATACATATGTTCCATTGAAATTAGGTACTTGAATAGGATTTTTTTTACCCAGTTTGCACCCCTATTACACAGGTCATTGAGCATTACCAGTTAGA
This sequence comes from Zingiber officinale, assembly GCF_018446385.1. NCBI lineage: Eukaryota > Viridiplantae > Streptophyta > Magnoliopsida > Zingiberales > Zingiberaceae > Zingiber > Zingiber officinale. The sequence goes on along the minus strand of NC_055993.1, from coordinate 110,280,516 downwards.
AAAACTGGTTTACTACAGTCATGCAGTAAATCTCAATTTATGTGCTCAGTTCTATAATAACTTAGAATGGATAGATAACCTGACCTACTCCACCAGAGTTGGTGGAAAGGATTTTCACTTTTCCCCTACTTTATTATATACTAGTCTAGGACTCAAGACATCTACATGTCCATTTTTGTGTTACTCTAGAAGAGATCTGCCATTTGACGAGCTCTACTCCCATATTACATTAGATACTATCTATATATTTTTTTTTTTGAGGAGAGAGTACCTACAGTGACTGACTTTAAGTCACTCTCCCTCAGGGTCCAGGATTATATTCTGTATTGAGTCCTGACTACATGCATTTTGTCGATCACATCTCGCGACGTTGCGATGATGCGACCTTCCCACTCCTTTTTGTATGCCCTCTGTTAGCATCTAAATATCGACATTGCATTACATATGTTTCATAATGTCATACATGTATCCGGCCTTATGACTAGGTTTGAGGTCCACATGCCCTATTATCGTATTTTGACATATATATTTTTGACCTTAGAGATAGATATGAGCCAGGAGAGGACTACTTCCCTTAGTGCATATGACGAGTTTGGTCAGAGTCAGCTAGCATTAGCGCATTTAGACATCACCACTCAGGGGACCCTAGTTTGGAGAGGTGTGCCTCTGCCAGTCGTACCAGTCGAGGCCGACGAGGAGTTTCCACCTTTTATTCCAGCTGAGGGAGAGGAGTGGCCAGAGTTTATGGCTAAGGAGATTTTTCGGTATGCTCCAACTTCGGACTAGCCTTCGACCTTGACTCAGCCCTCGACTTCTCTATCCGTCGAGGATTAACTCGCTCAACTTGAGGAGTCCTCCACTCAGCTTCGGCAGTCAGTCTCAGATGGATTCAGCACACTCCGGGGGAAGATGACTACTGGATTTACTTCGCTCTGAGATGACATTACCACCAAATTTGAGCAGATCCTTCAGGTTCTGTGCGCTCCTGGGCAACCCTTACCACCACCTACTGATGATAATCAGACTTGATCATGTCACATACATTATTGTGCATTGTATATGACTTGACTCACTATTTTCAGTTAGTTGTTCTTCAGTCTGATTGTTAAAATTAGGAATGTGTTTCATACACTAGGATCAATATTTTCAATATTATTTTCAACATTTCTAAATTCTAGGACAAAATTCTTTATTTATTTTTCTCAAAATTCCCTTATTTTTAGAATGTTCAAAATCAATTTTAGCCTTAGCCTAAATCGAACTCATAGAAAGCATGCTCCTATAGATTTAGGACTGAAGCATCTCACCAATGCATTAGGGTTACCTTGTTTGTGTATTCCAAACTTAGAAAGGAGTGAGATGCATAGGCAGCTTGCATGAACTTAAAATGCTTATACGTGCATCAACATAAGTCTGGGCGTTAAATACCAAATATATAATAATCAGGTTAAGTAATCCAGGTTAGTCAAACACTAACTGGATACAAAGACCTAACTTGACTAACCAAGTGAACACTGCTATCTTCTAATAGTTAGTTAGTAACTAACGGTTAGACAGTTAAGGATAATTTATAACTGATTAGATTATTTTAAAGTAATATCAGATTCAAGGGGAGGAAAAATAAGTCAGCAAAATTTTGAAAACATTCTATTAAAAAAATATATTTTAAAAATTATTACATGTCTTGAAAAATTATTTTGAAAACTCTCTCAGATAATTTTTAATGTTGCAACATTTAGTATTTTAACTTTTATCTTGGAGAACTTTAACCTTAAAATTTTTAAATTTTTTTTTGGGAGAATTCAGCATTTTCAAATTTTTTTAGAAAACTTTAAAGTTTCTAAAGTTAGTAGATTTTAAAAGTATTTTCAACCTTATTTCTCTTATGAAAATACTAATATCCAGTGTTTTAAAATTTATTCTACAAAATATCTTTAAAATCTTTTGCTTTACAAGATGTCTTGAAATACTTTGAAAAAGTTTTTGAAAAGGTTCTTTCCAAAATTTATTTTTACAATTTTTAATAAGTTATTTTCTTTATCAATTAAAAAAAACAATAAGTAATTTCAAAACTATCCTTGAACATATATGCTGTCAAATATTCTTTTAAAAAAAATTTTGGTCATATATTTTTTTCCCTCCCTCAAAGTAGTCTTGAGACATATTGTCAAAAACAAATGTTTTCTTACTTTTCCTAGCAACTTTTTTTTTTCTATCTATTCATATTTTTTGATGAATGCCAAAGGGGAGAGTTCAAGAGCTAAGTTGAAACTGAAACAAATCAAAATCCGAATAACTTACATTTTTTCCCTAACTTAACCTAAGTTGTCATTGCATCAAAAAGGGAGAGATTGTTGGTGTGGTTCACACTAACAGTCTAACTCAGGTTTTGATGAATGACAAGTAAGTTAAGTTAGGTTCCGTCATGATCTAACCACTTGATTGAGTGTGCAGAAAATCCAGCTGAGTCGACGGGCTGACCGGATAACTGGTACGAAATCCAACTAGGTCGATGGGCTGACCGGATAGCTGGTACAAAATCCAGCTAGGTCAACGGGCCGATCGGATAACTAGTATGAAATCCAGCTAGGTCGACGGGTCAACCGGATAGTTGGTATGAAATCCAGCTAGGTCGATGGGCCAACCGGATAGTTGGTGTGAAGTCCAGCTAGGTCCACGGGCCGACCGAATAGCTGGCACGAAGTCCAGACAGGTCGACGTGCTGACCGGATGTATGGTAAACTAGTAAGTTAAGGTAAGTCACTGGAGGAGAGTAACCAAGTGAGGATGCGTCCCGGTTGAAGGGACGGTAGGCGTCGGTCCAGTTTAGGTCCATTTAGGATCTTTAAGCTGAGACCTTGACTAGTTCATGACCCTGGAAGGGCAGGAACTAATTACTACTCTGCATTATTATTAAATTGCCCTAATACTTGTTTTACAAGGTATTTTTGGACTAACATTATTTTGTAGGGCAAAAGAAAAAAAGAAGAAAATTGCCTTCAGATGAACAGTGTCTGAAGGCGCCTTTAAGCAATGAAGGCACTTTCGTACTATTCATAAAAGGCGCCTTCCATAGCCATGGAAGGCGCCTTCCATAGGATAAAATTTTGGCATCGCAACGGATAAGTCCCAGACTATTCAGGATTAAACTTGCCTCATTGGAGGCGCCTTCCATGGCTATGGAAAGCGCCTTCCATGGCTATGGAAGACGCCTTCCATGTTATATTTAAAGGTTGCTCGCCCAACGCTTCTTCAACAACTCCTATACGAGCTACCGCGCATCCGATTGAACTTTCAACTCTCCAGGCTTCTGCTACGACTCTGCTGCAAAGCTGCTGCACCAAACGATTGTTCCGAGAACTTTTGATCACGACCGGCAGAACAACATCGACACGAGCGCTCCCACTTTGATCTCCAAAGTGTTAGTAAATTTTTTTTGTGTGTAATTAAATACTGTAAAAGGATAAGTGCAAGGTGTTGCACTTGTTCTAACTTTCTCTATACTTCGAATCCCTCTTCCAGAGGTACCAGAAGAGGTTTATAGTGAATTACCCATCGATAGGTCCACGGGACCTAGGTCTTGGAATAGCAGTCATCGAAGGCTCCGAACCAAGTAAACCGATTGTGTTCCTCTCGTGCATACTTTTCATGTTTTTCTTTTCCGTTGTATTCACACTCTGATTTTAAAATGAAGAAAAGAGAATTTTTGAAAACCATGTAATTCACCCCCCCTTCTCACGTGCGTAATCGATCCAACAATGATCTCATTAAAGATTGAGAGGTGTGTTAATAATTAAAGCGAATATCTCATTAAAGATGAGCTAAAAATTTTCTTATCCACGTATACAACAGACTGAATTGAGACATGGTCACATAATGCTGCAGTCCAGTTAATCGGACTCGCACCTCTTTCGACTAAACTTAAAGGGGGTTAGTGATGCCAGGGTATTTCCTCAGTGCCATGTAACCAAGAAAGTCAATAATCTAGCAGGGTGGTATGCGGGGTCAACAAGGTAGGACTCCTGACTCCCAACTTCGGGTTACTCCTGGATATTGATTACTAATTGTCGACTCCCAACTATAGATTACCTCCGGATATCGATTAATGACTCCCAACTTTGGGTTACCCCCAGATACCAATTACTAACTGCAGACTCTGGGTTATCCCTGGATATCGATTATTGACTGTTGACTCCCGACTCTGGGTTACCCCCTGATATCTATTACCGACTGTTGACTCTCGATTCATGTTTCAAGCTTCCTTAAACTAAACTAAAATGATCTTAGCTATCAAGAATTAGAGCAACGAAGCATTACACTATTCCTGAAAGATAATGAATCATGTAACCGTTATCGCGAGAATGGTAAAAAACACAGCCATTAACTCCAACATAAATGGATGCAATGGGCATTTATTTCATAATATGTTGTCACGATAGCGAGAAATAAGGGGGAAGAGGAAAAACGTGCTAGAAAGATCCGATCCTCTAAAAGGTAGCCAACTCTCATGAGTAAAAATACACATGAATATACTTTCAAAATCCTAATTTCCAGTAACCACTCTTTTTTTATAAAGAACTAACTTGAACATTAAAGTGGCTTCGTCGAGACTTCCCTGGTCTTCATTCTAACTTGTTTTATGAGACTTCTTCTTCTTCAAAGAATAAGAGTCACGTTGCTTTCCTAATCAACAGTAATAGTAGCGCATTGCTGACGAGTCAGATGTCTTCGTTCTCAGACAGGATCAATAAGCTTCCACAAGGTCCACAACTTGAGTCGGTCGACAAACAATGAAAGAAAATGATAAACCCAATTAGCCTCATTGACTATCCCTGGGGGTGTTCAACCCGATCCCACGAAAGTTTTCCACCAGCCACCAAGGTAAATTAGGAAACGCGTACGGCGGCCAGTCCAGAAGCTCAACATTCTTTGGTTGCGCTCCTCATTTGGAGAAAAAATTCCTACAAATACGTCATAATTAGAGATCAAACCGCGGGTGCCTAAGTCACAACCTGGATACCCTACCGCGACATCATAGCCCCGGGGACAAATGATAAACCTAGTTAGCCTTGGGGGTGACCAGCTCGACCTCATAAAATTTTTCCACCAACCACCAAGATAAATCGAGAAGCTCTCGCGACAAGCGGCCAAGAAGCCCAGTATCCTTTGGTTGCGTGTCCTATTTGGAGGAAAAATTCTTACAAATTCACCATAACTGAGGATCGAATTGCAAATATCTAGATAATAATTTGAATATCATGGCGCTGCACCATAACCCCGGATTCAATCGACAAACAAGACTTAGTTATCTGTCACAATCAAAGCACTAGGTATTTCACTCGCTACCTACACAATCACACATCAATACATTTTACATGTCAAGAATAAACCCAAGATTACATCCACATGTAACTAATATAAAGTTCACATGTCATTGATATTAGGTTACCCGCTCTTAAGTCATTCGAAGACTTGCCCAATCCGAACTATCCAACTCTAAGTCCAACAAGTTCCTCCCGAGCTCTAAATCCATCACCCAATCCAAGTTACTTGTCCTCAAGGTATCCAAGCTCCTCCAAAAACTTCAACTCCGATTTTCAAATCCAATATAACATGATTAACTTACACACTTGATGTAAGTGCATCAAATACATACCTAATTTTAGCCATATTATCAAGCTATTAAAACAATATAGTATACAAGCATTTAATCAATTATTTTGCACCGAAAGTGTTATAGAATAAATGTGAGGTGAGAATGACACTTCTATCTACAAAGAATTAGAAAACATTTATAATATTCACTTAGAGGAATCACAAGTGATTGAAGTGAAGATATTCCTTTTCATGGCCAACAATGATCTCCTTGCGAACTAGACCACAATTAAGAATCAAGCTTGAAAAATATCATTGAATGAACTTTGTTAAGAGTAGACATTAAAGGAAGTCGAAAGTGAGGAAAGGATAAAATGCTTGAATATTAAGAGGCGCTTCACCAGAGCCGAGTCTTACCGCTGGAGCCAAGAATTTCATATGCAGAGCGATCAAAAGAAGAATATGCTTATTTCGGAACTGATTTCACGATGTTTAGAACTGATTTCAAGATGTTTAGATAAAAAATTTAGTCATCAAAAACATATATATATATATATATATATATATATATATATATATATATATATATAAACAAGTTCCACATTTGTAGTAGAACAAAAGCAGCCACCAAAGGATCCATTTGCCAAACCAGCAATAATTGAGCACAATTCCCTCCAACACTCCCAAAGAATCCAATCCTCCTTTATCCAAAGGCCAAGCAGCCAGAAAAAATAAACATAAACAAGGACACCACCCTTTCTCTTTACTCCTTTCGGCTTTTCCACCTCCCTATCTCTCTCCTCCTCCCAACGCAGTGACCATGGAATGAGTGGAGTCACACCCCTGGGCTCTCACCAGACACTGACACCCAAATCAGCTCCCTGATTTCGAATTACTCTGTCTTCCCCAGGCCATGCATGGTCTCTTTACACCCATGTCATGCTCCATGATGAGTCATAATGGCCCCTCCCTCCGTTCAACATTCTCATTGTTCTCATCATCTCTCCCTCGGTCATGATGGATGGCATGGCACATCGACACCTGACCCTGTGGCCTCATCATGCTATTCCTTCCATGGCTCCATGATGCCCATCCGCCTCTCACTCACATATAACACACCACCTCCTGTTGCAGTGTGCTCCCTCTGCCGCTCCCTTCCTATGATGGCTTCGAGCTGCTGCCTCTTCTTATTGTTGCTTTCCTTGTTGTTCTCCGCTTCCTTCTCCTTCGAGCCACTTAACATGGAAGGTATTCCCTGGTTTTAGTCTTTTAGTCTATCGTAGTCGTTTGTGCCTCTTTTCCACTGATTTGCTTGGGTTTGTCGTCGTCCTTTTCAGTGGAGGCTTTGATTGATATTAGAAGCGATTTGCACGACCCTCATGGGGTTTTGAGCAACTGGGATGAAGACTCTGTGGATCCCTGTAGCTGGGCGATGATCACTTGTTCTTCAGACAACCATGTTATTGGCCTGTGAGTCTGCTTCTTCCCCCTCTCTTCCCATCCCATTCAGCAGAAGCTAAATTTAGCAATTCTTTCGTGTTTAATTTTCTTCTGTAGGGGAGCGCCGAGCCAGAATCTTTCAGGAGTACTCTCTGGGCGAATAGGGAACCTCACCAATCTCCAGCAAGTGTGAGCGATGTTTACAAAGCTTCGTCTAGGGTGCAGGACTTTGTGCTGCGCTAGCTCCTCAACTCTGTTCTACTATGTTTTTTTTGGCAGACTGTTGCAGAACAACAACATCTCCGGCGAGCTGCCGGCGGAGTTAGGCCTACTCCCGAAGCTGCAGTCTTTGGACCTATCTAACAACCATTTCTCCGGCGTCGTCCCAGACTCATTGGGCCACCTCGCCAGCCTTCGATATCTGTGAGACATTCAACACGTCTTAATCCTTAACATGCCATCAAAAGAATATAAGGAGATCTCCACAAGAATCCAAATCAAGCATGCTTCTGCGCGTCTTTTAATGCGCTCGACTTGTTGCCGTTAAATTTCTAATCTCTCTCCTCGATCCTCTCCGCAGGAGGCTAAACAACAACACCCTGTCCGGGTCCTTACCCGCGTCGCTGTCCAAAATCACGCAGCTTTCCTTCTTGTGAGCAACAACAATGGCGTTCGCTGCTGCAAACTTCTACTTCTTTTTTGCGAAACATAAGACTTATCAAAGTTTATCTCGTTTCCAGGGACTTATCGTACAACAATCTCACCGGATCTGTTCCCGAGTTCCCATTCCAGATCAGGACTTTCAAGTTAAACGTCGGCTGAAATTGAGATGTTCTCTATTGCATCTGCTTGTTCTAAATTGTTCCTTCATCTCTCGTTTCCTCAGCGTCGTCGGGAATCCATTAAAATGTGGCAGCAGGATGGATGAGTGCTCGCGGACTACCGTTCCCAGCTCCCTTCCCTTCCTCTTGGAATCATCGACTCAGAGTACTTCATTTGATCCATTCATTTTACCTCATCGCGAAGAAAGTTTACGTTTTGAGCTACAATTTGCTTTCCATGTCGTTTCAGAGAGATCCAAAGCGAAGAAATTGGGCATCGCAATGGGCGTCAGTCTCGGAGGCTCGTTGCTCTTGCTCCTCGTTGCCCTGCTGCTCTTCCTTTGCCGCCGAAAGCGGCAGAAGAAACAATGGGTCCTCGGTCTCAGTGGTGAGTGTCATCCTGCATCACAAGAGAGATATGGACATAGTAGTGCAAGTGTTACGGTAACGGAGATGACGATTGAGTTTTGTCTCATGCAAACAGAGCGGGAGGAGGAAGGGGCGGCGGCGGCAGGGGCAGGGGCAGGGCTGGGGAACCTGCGGCGCTTCACACTTAGGGAGCTTCGGACGGCGACGGAGAACTTCAGCGGCCGTAACGTGCTAGGCAAGGGTGGGTTCGGACACGTTTACAAAGGGAGGCTGTCCGACGGCACTTTGGTGGCGGTGAAGCGTCTGCGGGCCGACGCCGTCGGCTCCGGTTCCGGCGAGGCTCAATTCCGCACGGAGGTCGAGATGATCAGCCTCGCCATCCACCGCAACCTCCTCCGGCTCCTTGGCTACTGCGCTGCAGGCGGTGAACGCCTGCTCGTGTACCCCTTCATGCCCAACGGCAGCGTCGCTGCCCGCCTCCGAGGTACGCTCCTCCCTCCCATGCATTGCCTATCCTACTCCTGTCAGCCCTCTGCAAGATTAATCCAACGGTTCTAGCATAATCTTGAAATATCCTGTGCAAAGTGATTTGGAGCGGATCCGAGACTGGGGTGTAACAACCGCGTCTTTATTTTGTCACGTAGTAGTCAGTTTCGGGTACCAGACCACAGAGTGCAGTTAATACAGTTCGCGTAAGGCTCATCTCAGCCGTACGTTCTGCGATTCCCGGCCTCATCGTCGTCATCACGGCACGCCGTTCGTCTGGCCCACAATTGACCAATCCCACCCACATCTGTCTCCCATCTCCATCTCTCCAGAATGAACGGTCATGTTTGGCTTTAACATTCGCGTTTTTTCTGGTTCAGGTAAGCCGGCGTTGGAGTGGAACACGCGGAAGCGAATCGCCCTGGGCGCCGCCCGGGGGCTCCTCTACCTCCACGAGCAGTGCGACCCCAAGATCATCCACCGCGACGTCAAGGCCGCCAACATCCTCCTCGACGACTGCTGCGAGGCCGTCGTCGGCGACTTCGGCCTCGCCAAGCTCCTCGACCACGACGACTCCCACGTCACCACCGCCGTTCGCGGCACCGTCGGCCACATCGCCCCCGAGTACCTCTCCACCGGCCAGTCTTCGGATAAGACCGACGTCTTCGGCTTCGGCACCCTCCTTCTCGAGCTCATCTCCGGCCGTCGCGTCCTCGAGTTCGGCAAGGGGCCCAGCCAGAACCAAAAGGGCGCCATGCTCGACTGGGTACGTTAATCGCCCCCCATCTCCCTACTGTTTGAGTAAATGCCACATCGAGCCTCCGAAGTGTTTGTGAAAATGCCGCCTCGGGGTTGCACGCAGGTGAGGAAGGTGTACCAAGAGAAGAAGTTGGATCTGCTGCTAGACCGCGATCTGGGGACCGACTACGACAGGATCGAGCTGGCGGAGATGGTGCAGGTGGCGCTTCTCTGCACGCAATTCCTCCCCGCCCACCGGCCGAAGATGTCGGAGGTGGTGCGGATGCTCGAAGGCGACGGCCTGGCCGACAAATGGGAGGCCTCCATCCGGCCGCAAATACGAATCCCGAAAAACGACGGCAGTCATGCCGACGCCAACGAGTTCTTCAACATCAATTGCGGCAACGAGGAAAACAACAGCGACGACGACGCTGCCTCCGCCGCCATGGTCGACGAGATGGAGCTTTCCGGTCCTCGGTAGAACCGTAAATAAATTTAGGGCTACTTTACTTCATTTAGGATTTATTCCACTAACACATGAGTTTAAATTGACTTGTTAGATGAATATTATTTATCAAAAAAAAAAAAGGAAAATGGAGAATATATATATATATATATATATATACAATACTGATATTATACGCGCCCTCTTTTGCGCTCCTGTGCGCGTCAAAGCCAGGTGGATATATTTTTTTTTCCACCTCTCATATTTTTTTAACCACGTCATTTTATTTTTTCCTTTCCTTTTCTAAAACCTAACTTTTCCTCGCCCTCGTCTCTGTGTTCCCCGCGACGTCGTTTCCTCGCCTCGCCTCTGTGTTCCCCGCGACGCCGTGCTCTGCGATCCTCTCTCGCGACGCACCTAACTTTTCCTCTCCTCGCTCGCCTCGCCTCGCCTCTGTGTCGCCTGCTTTGAAGAAGCAGCTCATCATCTCCACTGCACTCATGGCTATTGGCATTGCCATTGTTACTTGGGTGGCCCTCCCATCATCTTTCACTATTTTCAACTTTGGTGAGCAAAAACAGGTTAAGAACTGGTAAGCTTTTTATTCCATTTGTCAATCAGTTCTCAGATGCTTTTTATGTTTCTCAATATACTAATTATTGGAGATGAACAGGCAGTTGTTTTTCTGTGTGGCAATTGGGTTATGGACTGGCTTGGTGATTGGATTTGTCACTGAATACTACACAAGCAACGCCTATAGGTAAAAATAAATGTTCCCATTCCTCTATTCAAGTATCAACATTATTGAACATTCTACCAAAAAGACATCCTTCAAAATTGATACTTACCAAAACATGATCTGTAGGTTTTTTTTTTTTTTACCATATGGTGTTGCACGTCTATTTTTTAATCTCCAATCTACTCTTGCATGCACTTTTTGGTATACGCCAATACCAAGGGTGCTTTTGTAGGTTAAATGCTCGGCATTGTTTACAGTTCACACATAATGCCTTGTACTTATTCTCATTTACAGTTCACACATAATGCCTTGTACTTTTTGGTATACGCCAATACCAAGAGATGAATACTAGTAAAACATGCGACAATGGGGGTCAAAAGAGGAAATCCATGGATAGATCTCATAATATTATTGATCCTTCTTCAATAAGAACAAAGGGATGTGGGAAGAGACTAAAATCATCAAAGGAGAAGTCAACTTCAAAGTCCCGGTTATGTCGTGGATGTGGGCATCGAGGTGTGTCACATGACAAACGCAATTGTCCAAGTTTACAGCAAGGGTATGTGTAGATTAATTCTATATTTGTATGGTAATTTTATTTGCTAATCAATTATTTTTATTAAATTTGTAAATATAACGATGTGTTGATTGTCAGATCAACTATAGATAATCATCATAACAGCGATGACGACACATATGAAGAAGAATTGGCATCAATAGCGGGTACTATCAAAGTTTTTTTTTATAAAATTATAGTAGTTGATTGATTGAGATATTGAAAGTAATAATTGTCTTTATTGTTGTAGGTTCAAACAATATGCACTAGGATAAAACTTTTGTAGATTCAATAACAAGTATGAGACTGACGATGGTATTCTTCTTCAATGCTTTGCTTGCTATCTTCTCATTAGAGCATAGGGTTCCTACCGTTTAACAAAATTAGTTTTAAAATACTAATATTCAAAATTTATATATATATACATTGGCTTCCAATTAACTTTAAACAACAGTAGTTTTCTGCATTTTTGTATGCATATTTTTTTTTTTGTAAATGGTAAATGCATTGTTCCACTAGAAATGTATATATTTTTTTTCAAATGGATAAATGCATTATTTTATTACTGAAAACATGTGTTTTTTTTAGCTATTACACTTATGTTAGCTTGATTTATGCTTATGAATGCTCTCATTAAAATTTGAGTGAACATTTTGTCCCTCAGGTCCTGATAATCTAGATAACTTGAGGAAGTTTGCAAAGCAATTCTAGAGACGATCACTTGAAGCTGCAGCATCTAAAGGTGGAGAAAATGATGATATCCCAGATCTAATGCTTGGAGAGACATTTGAGTCGGCTGCATAATCTTGACAATGAATTTTTTATATATATTTCATATCATTTTTGGAAGCTTTAATTAAATGTTGCAATGATGGGCAATTTTTTTTATCTGTTAGTGTTAATCTTTATCGCTTACTTTGAATTTTGATTGTAAATTGTAAATTCATTTATTCCCATATGCATAAGACAGTTACAATACATGAATACTGTATTTACATCTCTTTGGTTACTTGAGAAAAGCATCATATACAACAGATATACATAAATTTTAAACAAAGATGCATTTCAATATCAACATCCACTACATTTTCAACCTACAATGTCATCATTCTTATTCCTTGGTAGCCAGCCTGTTTGCTCATTGAAACCAAGTCTTGAATGCCAAGATCAAGTGTGGACAGTCATCGATGTTGTGAGTGGAAAAGCTTAAGCTCTGCTTCAGCAAATCTTGAGAATCTGATAATGGAATGGTAGATATTATTCTCAGTCCTCTCCCGAATTCTGTGACTCATTCCAGCCATCTCGACATTACCTCCAGCACTTTCACTGATGGGTCCATAAGCATCAATTGCTAGGCCAGTAGCAATAGTGCTCAACATGCCTAATGCAGCAACAGCCATAGCATACATGGCAGCAAGACTGAAGCCGATTGCGAAAATGGGAATGATGATAGATTTGTATCCGAGAGCAAGCCGAAAGATAACATTGGTGGCAGCTCCAGTTCGACATGAATCAGCAACATCTTGAACCGGACTGTAAATGAGAATAAGTACAAGGCATTATGTGTGAACTGTAAACAATGCCGAGCATTTAACCTACAAAAGCACCCTTGGTATTGGCGTATACCAAAAAGTGCATGCAAGAGTAGATTGGAGATTAAAAAATAGACGTGCAACACCATATGGTAAAAAAAAAAAAAACCTACAGATCATGTTTTGGTAAGTATCAATTTTGAAGGATGTCTTTTTGGTAGAATGTTCAATAATGTTGATACTTGAATAGAGGAATGGGAACATTTATTTTTACCTATAGGCGTTGCTTGTGTAGTATTCAGTGACAAATCCAATCACCAAGCCAGTCCATAACCCAATTGCCACACAGAAAAACAACTGCCTGTTCATCTCCAATAATTAGTATATTGAGAAACATAAAAAGCATCTGAGAACTGATTGACAAATGGAATAAAAAGCTTACCAGTTCTTAACCTGTTTTTGCTCACCAAAGTTGAAAATAGTGAAAGATGATGGGAGGGCCACCCAAGTAACAATGGCAATGCCAATAGCCATGAGTGCAGTGGAGATGATGAGCTGCTTCTTCAAAGCAGGCGACACAGAGGCGAGGCGAGGCGAGCGAGGAGAGGAAAAGTTAGGTGCGTCGCGAGAGAGGATCGCAGAGCACGGCGTCGCGGGGAACACAGAGGCGAGGCGGTATTGATATTATACGCGCCCTCTTTTGCGCTCTGTGCGCGTCAAAGCCGGTGGATATATTTTTTCCACCTCTCATATTTTTTAACCACGCCATTTTATTTTTCCTTTCCTTTCTAAAACCTAACTTTTCCTCGCCCTCGTCTCGTGTTCCCCGCGACGCCGTTTCCTCGCCTCGCCTCTGTGTTCCCCGCGACGCCGTGCTCTGCGATCCTCTCTCGCGACGCACCTAACTTTTCCTCTCCTCGCTCGCCTCGCCTCGCCTCTGTGTTCCTCGGCGTTTCTCGCCGCGACGCCGTGCTCTACGTTTCGCGTTGCCGCGAGGCTGTGCTCTACGATCCTCGCTCGCAACGCCGTCCCTACCGCCATCTATCGTTGCCGCCGTCGTCGTTTGTCGAGAGCCGCCGACGCCGACCTGTCGCCACGACGCCATCCCTACCACCGTCCCTCTCTGTGAGAACCCTCCCTATTTTTGCTATTTGCATTTTAAATTTCCTTCCTGAATCATCCCCTAATCACTCTGTTGAAACAATCCAACCAGCTAGCATCGGCTTTTGCATTGTGATGTTGCTTGTACTCAGTTAACCATCATTCTCCTGCGGCATTAGGTTTCTAAATCTCTTCTCTGTTGCTGCCTTGAGCAATGCGATTATAGGTCTAGCAATAATTGATAACTATGATTATGCATTTTTTCTGTATTTAGTTGCTTTTTGAGCTACTATCAATTTCATTGTCACTCTTTCCATCTTGTGGTACTTTGATAGGTTACCTTTTGTCCAATTTTGAACATATTGCTACCCAATTATTTTCTATTTCTCTTTTCTTGTACTTAAATTGTATTTGGCTGTTAATTGGACTCATGACTACTATTTCCATCCGTTTACCTTTGACAATACATGCTCTGGATTTATTGGTCTGGGAAATAGAAGTGTACAATCTAGTTTTTGCCGGTTACCGTCTAATTTTTGTTTCTGTTTGGCTTCTTCTGAAAAAGAATCCAATGGTTAGCTTCAGAGTTTTCTTCTTGGGTGGCTTTTACATACTGCCAACTAAATCTAATTACTTTCATGTGGAAAATAAAGGGGCTTATGATATTTTTTTAAATATACAAATCAGTATTCTTATCACTCACCGTTATGGACACCATTATGCTACTATGACATTTAGATCAAAGGAATTCTCATCTTAGTGAATTCATTCTCTAATATAGCAAGTATAAATACTAGTGTCCCTAGTATATAAAGCAAAGAATTGTATTCATTACAGTATCCTTGATTTATTGCTTATTTGCAAAGATATAATGCATCCATTCTACTTCCCATTGTCCATGGTTATCATTATAGTTGTAAAACTTTTGCCATTGTTAACCTATTTGATTTGTTTCTATGCTGGACACTAGATCTTCATAATTATAATTTTTCTCTCTTCTATTTGTTTCTTTGATGCTGAATGTAAATATTTTTCATTGCCGATGACCACCACATGAGAACACTGTGATGTTAGATTACTAACTAATTTTTAACTATTCTACCAAACAATACACTTGTTATATGGTACTTATCAAACCTTCAAAATCCAGCAACATCTATCTTCTTATGTCTATTTGATTTAGAATGTTTTTGTGACTATATGGTGATATGCAGAACTTCACTTCATCTAAATCTGAAATTCCTCAACAATGGAAGAACATAATCAGCTATACATTCCCCAAGTTGCAGATGATCGAAAGCCAAAATATGGGATGGAATTCTCATCAATAGAGGAGGCATTTTCGTTCTATAATCAATATGCACGAGAATCTGGATTTAGTGCAAGGATAAATAATAGCAAGAAAAATAAGATGACAAATGAAGTTGTCTGGAAAACATTTGTATGCTTTAAAGAAGGATATACAAATGATCAACGAAATAAACAAACAAAAGGTGATCTACGGACGAGGGAAAGAGCACGTGGCGAAATTAGAACTGGTTGTAAGTCAAAGATTTCACTTGTCAAGAAACAAACTGGACCTAATTGGGTTGTCACTAACTTTATGGAAGGTCATAATCATCCACTTTCGACTCCTTCAAAGGTGCATTTGCTACGCTCACATCGTAATGTTTCGACAACAAAGAAAGCATTGACTCAACAGTTTTCAGAGGCCAATGTGCCAACTTGCCAACAAATGCGATTATTAGAGATAGAGTATGGAGGACCTGAGCTGGTAGGTTGCACAGAAAGAGATATTAGAAACTTTGAGAAACAGTTAAGGGATGAACAGAAGGGTATCGATGCTGAAACACTAATCGAGTTATTTGCATATGAGAAAGAGAAGAATTCAGCTTTTTTCTTTGATTACGAGACTGATTCAGATAACAGATTTAGTAGGTGTTTTTGGGCGGATCATGTATCAAGGACGGCATACAATGTATTTGGTGATGTAGTTGTATTTGATACAACATATAACACTAACAAATATGGGTTAATTTTTGCACCATTTGTAGGAGTTAATCATCATCATCAGACAATTATTTTTGGTTGTGGCTTTATAAGTGATGAGAAAACCGAGTCTTTTGTTTGGTTGTTTAACAAATTCATGGAAGCTATGCCTAAAGGTGTACCAAATGTGATCATCACTGATCAGGATCCTGCTATAACGAAAGCAATTGCCCAAGTTTTCCCTCAGACAGTGCATCGATATTGTTTGTGGCACATACTGAACAAATTTCCAGATAAATTAGACCCTTTGACTTTTCGTGAATACTACCAAAGCATAAAGAATGTCATTGGAAATTCTACCACACCTGATGAATTTGAGAATTCATGGGAAGAAGTTATCAAGTGTGCTAACTTGGAGAAAAATGATTGGTTGTCTTCGATGTATGAATTGCGACACAAGTGGGTGCCAGCATATTTTAGTCATATATTTTGTGCTGGAATGTCAAGTAGTCAAAGATCTGAAGGCTCACATGCATTTTTCAAGAGGTATATTTCAAATAAGAATTCATTGATGGATTTTATAATCCGTTTCAATAGGGCACTGAGACACCAAAGACACAATGAGTTAGTTGCTGACCATATTGATATGAATGAGCTTCCCAGGATTAAGACAAACTGGCCAATGGAAACTCAAATGGTTAAGTTGTACACAAAAAAGAAATGGGTAGAGTTTCAAAATGAAATAAGTGAGATCCATGGTTATTATGTGCAACAAGCATCTACGGGAGTTGACTCAGTGATTTATCATGTGATAAAATTTCAAAGTAATTCTTCCTCCAAACCAAGGGTGCTTACGCATGACAAACAGAAGGACAACATATTCTGTAGCTGTAGGAAATTTGAGTTCGATGGCATTCCATGCAGGCATATGTTAGCCTTTTTTCGTATCAACCAAGTGTTTCATTTGCCAGATAAATATATACTCAAACGATGGACACGAGATGCAAAGGTTGGAGCAATACATGCTTTGGGTAAGCAAAATTTCATTGATGATCCACAAAGGGTTTTGATGTCAAGACACTCAAGGTTATCTATTAAAGCTTCAGTATTAATTGATGATGCATCTTTGACTGATGAGGGGGCAAACTTCTTGGATGAACAATTTGATTATATCTACAGCAAAATTCAAGAGATGAATACTAGTAAAACATGCGACAATGGGGGTCAAAAGAGGAAATCCATGGATAGATCTCATAATATTATTGATCCTTCTTCAATAAGAACAAAGGGATGTGGGAAGAGACTAAAATCATCAAAGGAGAAGTCAACTTCAAAGTCCCGGTTATGTCGTGGATGTGGGCATCGAGGTGTGTCACATGACAAACGCAATTGTCCAAGTTTACAGCAAGGGTATGTGTAGATTAATTCTATATTTGTATGGTAATTTTATTTGCTAATCAATTATTTTTATTAAATTTGTAAATATAACGATGTGTTGATTGTCAGATCAACTATAGATAATCATCATAACAGCGATGACGACACATATGAAGAAGAATTGGCATCAATAGCGGGTACTATCAAAGTTTTTTTTTATAAAATTATAGTAGTTGATTGATTGAGATATTGAAAGTAATAATTGTCTTTATTGTTGTAGGTTCAAACAATATGCACTAGGATAAAACTTTTGTAGATTCAATAACAAGTATGAGACTGACGATGGTATTCTTCTTCAATGCTTTGCTTGCTATCTTCTCATTAGAGCATAGGGTTCCTACCGTTTAACAAAATTAGTTTTAAAATACTAATATTCAAAATTTATATATATATACATTGGCTTCCAATTAACTTTAAACAACAGTAGTTTTCTGCATTTTTGTATGCATATTTTTTTTTTTGTAAATGGTAAATGCATTGTTCCACTAGAAATGTATATATTTTTTTCAAATGGATAAATGCATTATTTTATTACTGAAAACATGTGTTTTTTTTAGCTATTACACTTATGTTAGCTTGATTTATGCTTATGAATGCTCTCATTAAAATTTGAGTGAACATTTTGTCCCTCAGGTCCTGATAATCTAGATAACTTGAGGAAGTTTGCAAAGCAATTCTAGAGACGATCACTTGAAGCTGCAGCATCTAAAGGTGGAGAAAATGATGATATCCCAGATCTAATGCTTGGAGAGACATTTGAGTCGGCTGCATAATCTTGACAATGAATTTTTTATATATATTTCATATCATTTTTGGAAGCTTTAATTAAATGTTGCAATGATGGGCAATTTTTTTTATCTGTTAGTGTTAATCTTTATCGCTTACTTTGAATTTTGATTGTAAATTGTAAATTCATTTATTCCCATATGCATAAGACAGTTACAATACATGAATACTGTATTTACATCTCTTTGGTTACTTGAGAAAAGCATCATATACAACAGATATACATAAATTTTAAACAAAGATGCATTTCAATATCAACATCCACTACATTTTCAACCTACAATGTCATCATTCTTATTCCTTGGTAGCCAGCCTGTTTGCTCATTGAAACCAAGTCTTGAATGCCAAGATCAAGTGTGGACAGTCATCGATGTTGTGAGTGGAAAAGCTTAAGCTCTGCTTCAGCAAATCTTGAGAATCTGATAATGGAATGGTAGATATTATTCTCAGTCCTCTCCCGAATTCTGTGACTCATTCCAGCCATCTCGACATTACCTCCAGCACTTTCACTGATGGGTCCATAAGCATCAATTGCTAGGCCAGTAGCAATAGTGCTCAACATGCCTAATGCAGCAACAGCCATAGCATACATGGCAGCAAGACTGAAGCCGATTGCGAAAATGGGAATGATGATAGATTTGTATCCGAGAGCAAGCCGAAAGATAACATTGGTGGCAGCTCCAGTTCGACATGAATCAGCAACATCTTGAACCGGACTGTAAATGAGAATAAGTACAAGGCATTATGTGTGAACTGTAAACAATGCCGAGCATTTAACCTACAAAAGCACCCTTGGTATTGGCGTATACCAAAAAGTGCATGCAAGAGTAGATTGGAGATTAAAAAATAGACGTGCAACACCATATGGTAAAAAAAAAAAAAACCTACAGATCATGTTTTGGTAAGTATCAATTTTGAAGGATGTCTTTTTGGTAGAATGTTCAATAATGTTGATACTTGAATAGAGGAATGGGAACATTTATTTTTACCTATAGGCGTTGCTTGTGTAGTATTCAGTGACAAATCCAATCACCAAGCCAGTCCATAACCCAATTGCCACACAGAAAAACAACTGCCTGTTCATCTCCAATAATTAGTATATTGAGAAACATAAAAAGCATCTGAGAACTGATTGACAAATGGAATAAAAAGCTTACCAGTTCTTAACCTGTTTTTGCTCACCAAAGTTGAAAATAGTGAAAGATGATGGGAGGGCCACCCAAGTAACAATGGCAATGCCAATAGCCATGAGTGCAGTGGAGATGATGAGCCGCTTCTTCAAAGCAGGCGACACAGAGCAGAGCACGGCGTCGCGGGGAACACAGAGGCGAGGCGAGGAAACGACGTCGCGGGGAACAGAGACGAGGGCGAGGAAAAGTTAGGTTTTAGAAAAGGAAAGGAAAAATAAAATGACGTGGTTAAAAAAATATGAGAGGTGGAAAAAAAAATATATTTTTTTTCCACCTCTCATATTTTTTAACCACGTCATTTTATTTTTTCCTTTCCTTTCTAAAACCTAACTTTTCCTCGCCTCGCCTCTGTGTTCCCCGCGACGCCGTTTCCTCGCCTCGCCTCTGTGTTCCCCGCGACGCCGTGCTCTGCGATCCTCCTCGCGACGCACCTAACTTTTCCTCGCTCGCCTCGCCTCTGTGTTCCTCGGCGTTCTCGCCGCGACGCCGTGCTCTCGTTTCGCGTTGCCGCGAGGCTGTGCTCTACGATCCTCGCTCGCAACGCCGTCCCTACCGCCATCTATCGTTGCCGCCGTCGTCGTTTGTCGAGAGCCGCCGACGCCGACCTGTCGCCACGACGCCATCCCTACCACCGTCCCTCTCTGTGAGAACCCTCCCTATTTTTGCTATTTGCATTTTAAATTTCCTTCCTGAATCATCCCCTAATCACTCTGTTGAAACAATCCAACCAGCTAGCATCGGCTTTTGCATTGTGATGTTGCTTGTACTCAGTTAACCATCATTCTCCTGCGGCATTAGGTTTCTAAATCTCTTCTCTGTTGCTGCCTTGAGCAATGCGATTATAGGTCTAGCAATAATTGATAACTATGATTATGCATTTTTTCTGTATTTAGTTGCTTTTTGAGCTACTATCAATTTCATTGTCACTCTTTCCATCTTGTGGTACTTTGATAGGTTACCTTTTGTCCAATTTTGAACATATTGCTACCCAATTATTTTCTATTTCTCTTTTCTTGTACTTAAATTGTATTTGGCTGTTAATTGGACTCATGACTACTATTTCCATCCGTTTACCTTTGACAATACATGCTCTGGATTTATTGGTCTGGGAAATAGAAGTGTACAATCTAGTTTTTGCCGGTTACCGTCTAATTTTTGTTTCTGTTTGGCTTCTTCTGAAAAAGAATCCAATGGTTAGCTTCAGAGTTTTCTTCTTGGGTGGCTTTTACATACTGCCAACTAAATCTAATTACTTTCATGTGGAAAATAAAGGGGCTTATGATATTTTTTTAAATATACAAATCAGTATTCTTATCACTCACCGTTATGGACACCATTATGCTACTATGACATTTAGATCAAAGGAATTCTCATCTTAGTGAATTCATTCTCTAATATAGCAAGTATAAATACTAGTGTCCCTAGTATATAAAGCAAAGAATTGTATTCATTACAGTATCCTTGATTTATTGCTTATTTGCAAAGATATAATGCATCCATTCTACTTCCCATTGTCCATGGTTATCATTATAGTTGTAAAACTTTTGCCATTGTTAACCTATTTGATTTGTTTCTATGCTGGACACTAGATCTTCATAATTATAATTTTTCTCTCTTCTATTTGTTTCTTTGATGCTGAATGTAAATATTTTTCATTGCCGATGACCACCACATGAGAACACTGTGATGTTAGATTACTAACTAATTTTTAACTATTCTACCAAACAATACACTTGTTATATGGTACTTATCAAACCTTCAAAATCCAGCAACATCTATCTTCTTATGTCTATTTGATTTAGAATGTTTTTGTGACTATATGGTGATATGCAGAACTTCACTTCATCTAAATCTGAAATTCCTCAACAATGGAAGAACATAATCAGCTATACATTCCCCAAGTTGCAGATGATCGAAAGCCAAAATATGGGATGGAATTCTCATCAATAGAGGAGGCATTTTCGTTCTATAATCAATATGCACGAGAATCTGGATTTAGTGCAAGGATAAATAATAGCAAGAAAAATAAGATGACAAATGAAGTTGTCTGGAAAACATTTGTATGCTTTAAAGAAGGATATACAAATGATCAACGAAATAAACAAACAAAAGGTGATCTACGGACGAGGGAAAGAGCACGTGGCGAAATTAGAACTGGTTGTAAGTCAAAGATTTCACTTGTCAAGAAACAAACTGGACCTAATTGGGTTGTCACTAACTTTATGGAAGGTCATAATCATCCACTTTCGACTCCTTCAAAGGTGCATTTGCTACGCTCACATCGTAATGTTTCGACAGCAAAGAAAGCATTGACTCAACAGTTTTCAGAGGCCAATGTGCCAACTTGCCAACAAATGCGATTATTAGAGATAGAGTATGGAGGGCCTGAGCTGGTAGGTTGCACAGAAAGAGATATTAGAAACTTTGAGAAACAGTTAAGGGATGAACAAAAGGGTATCGATGCTGAAACACTAATCGAGTTATTTGCATATGAGAAAGAGAAGAATTCAGCTTTTTTCTTTGATTACGAGACTGATTCGGATAATGATTTAGTAGGTGTTTTTGGGCGGATCATGTATCAAGGACGGCATACAATGTATTTGGTGATGTAGTTGTATTTGATACAACATATAACACTAACAAATATGGGTTAATTTTTGCACCATTTGTAGGAGTTAATCATCATCATCAGACAATTATTTTTGGTTGTGGCTTTATAAGTGATGAGAAAACTGAGTCTTTTGTTTGGCTGTTTAACAAATTCATGGAAGCTATGCCTAAAGGTGTACCAAATGTGATCATCACTGATCAGGATCCTGCTATAACGAAAGCAATTGCCCAAGTTTTCCCTCAGACAGTGCATCGATATTGTTTGTGGCACATACTGAACAAATTTCCAGATAAATTAGACCCTTTGACTTTTCGTGAATACTACCAAAGCATAAAGAATGTCATTGGAAATTCTACCACACCTGATGAATTTGAGAATTCATGGGAAGAAGTTATCAAGTGTGCTAACTTGGAGAAAAATGATTGGTTGTCTTCGATGTATGAATTGCGACACAAGTGGGTGCCAGCATATTTTAGTCATATATTTTGTGCTGGAATGTCAAGTAGTCAAAGATCTGAAGGCTCACATGCATTTTTCAAGAGGTATATTTCAAATAAGAATTCATTGATGGATTTTATAATCCGTTTCAATAGGGCACTGAGACACCAAAGACACAATGAGTTAGTTGCTGACCATATTGATATGAATGAGCTTCCCAGGATTAAGACAAACTGGCCAATGGAAACTCAAATGGTTAAGTTGTACACAAAAAAGAAATGGGTAGAGTTTCAAAATGAAATAAGTGAGATCCATGGTTATTATGTGCAACAAGCATCTACGGGAGTTGACTCAGTGATTTATCATGTGATAAAATTTCAAAGTAATTCTTCCTCCAAACCAAGGGTGCTTACGCATGACAAACAGAAGGACAACATATTCTGTAGCTGTAGGAAATTTGAGTTCGATGGCATTCCATGCAGGCATATGTTAGCCTTTTTTCGTATCAACCAAGTGTTTCATTTGCCAGATAAATATATACTCAAACGATGGACACGAGATGCAAAGGTTGGAGCAATACATGCTTTGGGTAAGCAAAATTTCATTGATGATCCACAAAGGGTTTTGATGTCAAGACACTCAAGGTTATCTATTAAAGCTTCAGTATTAATTGATGATGCATCTTTGACTGATGAGGGGGCAAACTTCTTGGATGAACAATTTGATTATATCTACAGCAAAATTCAAGAGATGAATACTAGTAAAACATGCGACAATGGGGGTCAAAAGAGGAAATCCATGGATAGATCTCATAATATTATTGATCCTTCTTCAATAAGAACAAAGGGATGTGGGAAGAGACTAAAATCATCAAAGGAGAAGTCAACTTCAAAGTCCCGGTTATGTCGTGGATGTGGGCATCGAGGTGTGTCACATGACAAACGCAATTGTCCAAGTTTACAGCAAGGGTATGTGTAGATTAATTCTATATTTGTATGGTAATTTTATTTGCTAATCAATTATTTTTATTAAATTTGTAAATATAACGATGTGTTGATTGTCAGATCAACTATAGATAATCATCATAACAGCGATGACGACACATATGAAGAAGAATTGGCATCAATAGCGGGTACTATCAAAGTTTTTTTTTATAAAATTATAGTAGTTGATTGATTGAGATATTGAAAGTAATAATTGTCTTTATTGTTGTAGGTTCAAACAATATGCACTAGGATAAAACTTTTGTAGATTCAATAACAAGTATGAGACTGACGATGGTATTCTTCTTCAATGCTTTGCTTGCTATCTTCTCATTAGAGCATAGGGTTCCTACCGTTTAACAAAATTAGTTTTAAAATACTAATATTCAAAATTTATATATATATACATTGGCTTCCAATTAACTTTAAACAACAGTAGTTTTCTGCATTTTTGTATGCATATTTTTTTTTTTGTAAATGGTAAATGCATTGTTCCACTAGAAATGTATATATTTTTTTCAAATGGATAAATGCATTATTTTATTACTGAAAACATGTGTTTTTTTTAGCTATTACACTTATGTTAGCTTGATTTATGCTTATGAATGCTCTCATTAAAATTTGAGTGAACATTTTGTCCCTCAGGTCCTGATAATCTAGATAACTTGAGGAAGTTTGCAAAGCAATTCTAGAGACGATCACTTGAAGCTGCAGCATCTAAAGGTGGAGAAAATGATGATATCCCAGATCTAATGCTTGGAGAGACATTTGAGTCGGCTGCATAATCTTGACAATGAATTTTTTATATATATTTCATATCATTTTTGGAAGCTTTAATTAAATGTTGCAATGATGGGCAATTTTTTTTATCTGTTAGTGTTAATCTTTATCGCTTACTTTGAATTTTGATTGTAAATTGTAAATTCATTTATTCCCATATGCATAAGACAGTTACAATACATGAATACTGTATTTACATCTCTTTGGTTACTTGAGAAAAGCATCATATACAACAGATATACATAAATTTTAAACAAAGATGCATTTCAATATCAACATCCACTACATTTTCAACCTACAATGTCATCATTCTTATTCCTTGGTAGCCAGCCTGTTTGCTCATTGAAACCAAGTCTTGAATGCCAAGATCAAGTGTGGACAGTCATCGATGTTGTGAGTGGAAAAGCTTAAGCTCTGCTTCAGCAAATCTTGAGAATCTGATAATGGAATGGTAGATATTATTCTCAGTCCTCTCCCGAATTCTGTGACTCATTCCAGCCATCTCGACATTACCTCCAGCACTTTCACTGATGGGTCCATAAGCATCAATTGCTAGGCCAGTAGCAATAGTGCTCAACATGCCTAATGCAGCAACAGCCATAGCATACATGGCAGCAAGACTGAAGCCGATTGCGAAAATGGGAATGATGATAGATTTGTATCCGAGAGCAAGCCGAAAGATAACATTGGTGGCAGCTCCAGTTCGACATGAATCAGCAACATCTTGAACCGGACTGTAAATGAGAATAAGTACAAGGCATTATGTGTGAACTGTAAACAATGCCGAGCATTTAACCTACAAAAGCACCCTTGGTATTGGCGTATACCAAAAAGTGCATGCAAGAGTAGATTGGAGATTAAAAAATAGACGTGCAACACCATATGGTAAAAAAAAAAAAAACCTACAGATCATGTTTTGGTAAGTATCAATTTTGAAGGATGTCTTTTTGGTAGAATGTTCAATAATGTTGATACTTGAATAGAGGAATGGGAACATTTATTTTTACCTATAGGCGTTGCTTGTGTAGTATTCAGTGACAAATCCAATCACCAAGCCAGTCCATAACCCAATTGCCACACAGAAAAACAACTGCCTGTTCATCTCCAATAATTAGTATATTGAGAAACATAAAAAGCATCTGAGAACTGATTGACAAATGGAATAAAAAGCTTACCAGTTCTTAACCTGTTTTTGCTCACCAAAGTTGAAAATAGTGAAAGATGATGGGAGGGCCACCCAAGTAACAATGGCAATGCCAATAGCCATGAGTGCAGTGGAGATGATGAGCTGCTTCTTCAAAGCAGGCGACACAGAGGCGAGGCGAGGCGAGCGAGGAGAGGAAAAGTTAGGTGCGTCGCGAGAGAGGATCGCAGAGCACGGCGTCGCGGGGAACACAGAGGCGAGGCGAGGAAACGACGTCGCGGGGAACACAGAGACGAGGGCGAGGAAAAGTTAGGTTTTAGAAAAGGAAAGGAAAAAATAAAATGACGTGGTTAAAAAAATATGAGAGGTGGAAAAAAAAATATATCCACCTGGCTTTGACGCGCACAGGAGCGCAAAAGAGGGCGCGTATAATATCAGTATTGTATATATATATATATATATATATATATATATATTTTATTCTGGCTGCAATTCCTCTCCCTTTTCCATGAATAAACTCTCTATTTTCTTTAGCTGTTTTAAACAATCACATTCTATTACTTTGTTAAAATGTGATGTTAAGGCCTATAATTATAGTAAAGGTGATAACCTTTCAGGACTAAATTATGATAAGGTAAATCATGGAGAGTTTCATCAAGCATAGTTACATTTTATATTGATCAAATGATCTGATAAATTTTACATATGTTGAGAATCCACCCTATTTAAGGCCTATTCATATCAATGATAATCTCTATCTATGAATTTGGCAAATTTCAAATATATTTTTCATTACTTTTACCATCTTGGATTGTATTGCATCTTCAAGGTTGTTCACCTTTCATTGTCCAACCTAGAACTATGGGTGTTATTACTCAAATGGATCCCTATCATCTAATTCTCTTCCGGCCGCAAATCTGTTAAGTGATAACTTGTCTTGAATAATGAAACTTCGATTATAGTGATAGATTTAAGGCATTTGACCTACCATTTCAATTGTAGATGAGATCCTCTGTCTCGAAAATATCGTGTCCCCATGTCCCAGCGCCGATCGGACGACCTAAATCACATCTTAAGGATGCAATGTACATTATGAAAATATCATAGCCGTCCGATCGATACTGGGACACGGGGACACGGTATTTTCGGGACAGAGAATCTCATCTATTTCAATTGGCAAACCATCCTGACTGACAAAGCACAAGGGATAAAAATATGATCCTCATTCGGAAGAGAGTTATTGATTCTCACACTTAGAAATGAAAATTATATTAGCTGAGAAACTTATCCATTACCTATAGATCCGACTCCGAGTTGGATCTGAACTGGACCTAGTCTATAACTACATGATTAACAGTTGGGATCGGTCCTAAATTTTAAAGGTCCGGTGTAAAAAAAAATAGTTTTTTTATTCTTATAAAAAATAATAAAAATAATATTATAAAAATAATTTCATTAACCAAACTAATTTATGTTTAGAGATTTCAGAGTTTAAAGCGATACAAATAAAAAAAAACCATTGAAGGAGGAAGAAAACGTTCCTGCATATTTTCCTTTTTCTTTCTTTTTTTACCCATTAAAAAAAAACTTTAATAGTTTAAAATTTATAATGAGATCTTTTTATTTTTTTTTAACACGGTGTCAGTAGTATTTACTTTAAAATATATAAATGTTTTTTAAAAAAATGTGGTCTTATCTTTTTAATTTAATTTAATTTTTTTCGATAAACTTATTTTATTGGTATTTATTTAAAAAATAAAATAAAAATTATTTTAAAAAGTCTGTCGAAGATGGGCCCTGTGCGCTAGTCTCTCATCTTGATTATTCTAAGGCCGGGTCTAGGTTGGGGCCCGGTGAATCATTGATTCATTAAAAACTATATATATTTTATTTACATTTTTTAATCATAATTTTTTATTTAATAATATTTATAATATTTTAATAAATGATTATAATAGTGTCGTTGAATATTAATTAAATTAATAATTGAAGTTAATTTTTTAAAGATATTTGTCTTGAATTTTGTCATGTGGACTATTTTCCATTTCTATTAAAACTAATTTTATAAATTATTTACTTTGAATTCCTTGACGTAAAACTATTCTAACTTTCTATTAAAATTAAATTTACAACTTATTTGTCTTCAATGTTTTCTAAGCGGTTCTACCTTTAACTCAATAAATTTATTAATCTCATTTAAATTCTCTTAATTAATCATTAGTCTTATTTTATCATTTTATTAATTCAATATTGAGTTTATAAAACTTATTTGATTTATATGATATATCCACTAATAAATTTATCAAGAAATATAATTTATTTAATAACACTATAAAAATAATCAGATTTACCGATGGAATTACCGACGGAATAAAATTTTCATTAGTAATTACCAACAAAATAAAATTTTTGTTGGTAAACTTATTAATTTGGGGGAAAATGACGAGATTCCTAACGGAATTCAACTTCCGTCGGAAATCAATTTTGGGATTCTCGACGGAATCTAATTTCCGTCGGGAATCCCGAAAATAAAATTAGGGCACAAATCCTTCTCCTTTCATGCACTCATCTTTCTCCTCTCCGACGATCCTAACTCAATCTCTCCTCTCCGGTGATCTTCAAGTAAGTTCTCTCTTCCCCAAGTCTTTTTATCTCCTTCCCGACCTCCGTCGATCGCTAGCATGCGGCTGGCAGCTTTGCCGGCCGCTAGCCGCATGCTTGCGGTTGTGCTAGTCTCTAGCAAGCGGTTGTGCTGGCCGCCAGCAAGCGACTGACGGCTATGCCGGCCCCTAGCAAGCGGTCGACAACAGCTACTAGCAGTATGGTCGACTGTCAACTTACAGTTGACTTCTTGGCCGACCACTAGCTAGCAACTGGTAGCATGGCTGGCCACAAGCTCAGCAGACCACTAAATCCCGATTACGAGCTCTCCCTGCCACAAGCTTATAGCTACAAGTTTGATTCACCGCATACTCTTTTGTTATATTTGTTTGTGATTAATTTTGACTAATTTTTTTTCATAATATATTGAAGTATAATTTAATAAACAATACACATTTATGATTTTACATGATTGAATTTAAATGTAGGTTAAGTTATTATTTTGATATATAACATAATATAGTCATTTGGTGATTTTAGTGTTCGTATATTTTTATTTATATTAGTTTTAGAGCTCATTATCTTTAGTTGGAATCTGAAAGATAACATAGTTTGTAATTTATCCGATTTAAAATCTAGGTTTCTTGTGATTTAGGTTGATAGATATGGGAAAACAATCTAGGTCTTTAATCATGAATTACACATCCCGACCCTTGTCATAATCTCATATCTGGACTTCAATCTGCCGGGAATCGAACATCCCAACTTATTAGAATCACACATTCGATTTTCAACCAATCAAAAATCGAACATCCTAATTGGGTTAGTCAACCCTGCACACTTGGTAACAATGTTAGATCACAACACGTTTAACTTTAATCTATTTTTCATTTATCAAAACTCAGGT
This sequence comes from Zingiber officinale, assembly GCF_018446385.1. NCBI lineage: Eukaryota > Viridiplantae > Streptophyta > Magnoliopsida > Zingiberales > Zingiberaceae > Zingiber > Zingiber officinale. The sequence goes on along the minus strand of NC_055993.1, from coordinate 110,251,828 downwards.
TTGATCATTAGTGCCGATTGCACCAACAATCTCCCCCTTTTTGATGCAATGACAACCTTAGTTAAAGTTAGAAAAATAATGCAAAAGGAATAGCAATAAAAATTAAACAAGTTCTGTTCTATTCTCTTGAGCATTTTTAAGGTTAAGGTTTTCAAGTTTTTAATTTCCTTACTTAACCCTTACCAAGTTTCCTTACTTTTTCTTATTTAACTCTTACTCTCCCCTTTAGCATTCATCAAAAATATGTAAGTATACTAAGGAATTGAAACACACAAGTGAGTATAAATGTTACAAAATAGGCATAAAACCTTACAGATTTATTGTAGGAAGGAGGTCAGAGTTAAAATAATTTCCACTAAACTTTGAAAAAAAAAATTAAAATTTATAATAGGTTTTGAAATAAGTAACAGTTCTGAAGAATTCAAAAGATTTTCAAAAAATAATTTAATCAAGAATTTAGAAAGATTTACAAAGTATGTTAAACATGAACTTAGAAATATTTTAAGTCAGGAGTTTTTAATTTAGAAATATTTTCAAAATACTTTAAGCCACTTAGAAATATTTTCAAAAATTTTAAATCAGAGAAATATTTTCAAAAACTTCAAACAAGAATATTCTAAGTTATTTTTAAAAAAATAAGTAAATATTTCTAAAATAATTTTCAAAAATAGAATTTTAGGATGTGTCAAAAAAAATAATTTTAAAATTATTCTCCAAATATCCTTACCTTGAACCTGATATTATTTAAGAAAAATATTCATTTAGAAATTATTCTTAAATGTCTAACCGTTTGTTACTAATTGACTATCAAAAGATAGTAGTGTTCACTTGGTCAGTCAAGTTAAATAAATATATCCAGTTAGTGTTTGACTAAGATGAATTACTTAACCTGATCATTGTAATTTTGATATTTTTCACCCAGACTTATGTTGATATATTAATATAAGTATCTTAAGTCCAAACAATTTACGTATACATCTTACGTTGTTCTAAGTTCATGCATAGACAATCAAGGTAGGCCTATTATGCTTGTGAGATGCTCGATTCCTAGATCTATAGAAACATGCTTTCTATGGATTTGACCAAGACTAACGCTAAAATTAATTTTAAAATTCTAAAGAAATAGAAATTTTTTAGAAAATATAAGTAAAAAAATTCCCTAAAATTTACAAACCATTTGAAAAATTATTTTGAAAATAGCAGTCATAGTCTATCATGCACATTCTCAGTCGTTTTCGTAGATTACTTAATTCAGATTCTAGTAATGGTTCAGTGAAAATATCAACTAAATTTGATTTGGACTCAATATAGTTGAGTTCAATGTCTCCTTTAGCGACGTGATCTCTAATAAAATGATGTTTAATTTGAATATGTCTAGTTCTTGAATGATGCACTAGATTTTTTGTTAAGTTGATTGAACTAATACTATCAATATGGATTTTTATATTTTTATATTCTAGGTTAAAATCGTCTAATGTGTGTGTCATCCATAATAGTTGTGCTACACAATCACTCATTGCTATGTACTCTACTTCAATAGTAGATAAAGCAATACAATGTTATTTTCTACTAAACCAACTGACAAATGATGGTCTAAGTAATTAGCATCCACCACTTGTACTTTTACGATCTAGTTTAGAGTTGGCATAAACTGAATCAGAGTAACCTATTAGTTCAAAACTAGGTGTTCTAGGGTACCAAATTTCTACATTTGGTGTGCCTTTCAAATATCTAAAAAAAATTTACATTAGTTAGGTGGGATTCTTTAGCACATGTTTGGTATCTAGCACACATGCTAATTGCAAATAAAATATCAGGTCGACTTGTAGTTAAATATAAAAGGTTGCCTATGTCACTCCTATAATATTTTAGATCTACAGATTTTCTATTTGGATTACTATCTAAGTTTGTGTTAGTTGTCATTGGTGTTTTTATTTCTTTGGTATTTTCCATTCAAAATTTTGTAAGCAATTCTTTTATGTATTTTTGTTGGTAGACATAATTTTCTTCATTAATTTGTTTAATTTATAATCCTAAGAAGTAGGTTAGTTTATGTACTAGGCTCATTTCAAATTCTAGCTCCATTAAGGTTATAAATTCTTGCAAAAATTCTGAGTTGGTTGATCCAAAAATTATGTCATTTACATATACTTGGGCTATGAAGATGTGTTGTTTGAGTGATTTTACAAATAAAGTTGGATCAATTTGACCTTGGTTGAATCTTTTGGAAATTAGATATGAGGTTAACCATTCATACCAGACTCTAGGTGCTTATTTAAGACCATACAAGGCTTTCTTTAGTTTGAACATATAGTCAGGATGATCTAGACTCTCAAATCCAGGTGGTTGATTTACATACACTTCTTCTTTAATTAGCCCGTTTAAGAAGGTGGACTTAACATCCATTTGATAAAGTTTAAATTTTTTATGGGTTGCATAGCTCAGTAGCATTCTAATAGACTCAAGTCTGGCTACTGGAGCATATGTATCATCGTAGTCAAATCCCTCTACTTGACTCAATTCTTTAGCAACTAGTCTAGCTTTATTTCTCATAATTTCTCCATTTTCACTTAGTTTATTTCTAAATATCTACTTTGTTTCTATTACCTTTTTATTATCAGGTAGTGATGCTAAGTCCTAGACTTCATTTCTTTCAAATTAGACCAATTATTCCTACATGGCTATAATCCAGTATAGGTCAAGTAGAGATTCTTCTGTTGTTTTGGGTTTAATTTTAGATATTAAGGATATTTGACTTAGGTTTCTAAAGGATAATCTAGTCTAAACTCATACGTCTGGGTCACCTATAATTTGTTCAACTAGGTGGTCTAAGCTAACTCTTATTATTCTAAGCTCAGCTTGTGTTTGTTCATTCTCTTGTGATTGATTTTATTCATCTTTGTATTCATCTGTTGGTTTTTCACGTACTCCCCCTAGGTCAATGTCAGCTCTAACAAAATCAATTGGTTGGTTTTGAGGTTGAGTTAACTAAGAGTCTTTAGTGTTTGTATTTTCATCAAATTTTATATTGGTTATTTCCTCAATTCTTAATGTACTTTTATTGTAAACTCTATATCCTCTACTGGTTAGGGAGTACCCTATAAAGATTTCATTTTCTACTTTTGAGGTAATTTTTTCTAAGTACTCTCTTGTATTTAATATGTAAACAGGGCATCCAAATACCTTAAAGTATTTAATATTTGGTAATTTATTGTAGTAAATTTTAAATGAGGTTTTATTATGTTTCTTATTTATTGTTGTTTTATTTTGTACATAGTAGGTTATACTAACAGTTTCTCCCTAGAAATATTTTAGTAATTGGTATTCATTAAACATTGTTCTAGTGGCTTCTTGAAGAGTTCTATTTTTTTTCTTTCTATTATTCCTTTTTGTTGAGGTGTGTTGGGGCACGAGAATTCTTGGTGGTATCCATTTTCTAAGTAGAATTTTATAAACTTAAGATTTTTAAACTCCCCATCGTTGTCACTCCTAATTCTCATGATTTTTAAATATTTTTTATTTTCAATTTGTTTACAAAGATTGCTAAATGTTTCAAATATTTCATCTTTATTTTTTAAAAATTTTACCCAAGTGAATCTTGAGTGATCATTAATTATTACTAGACAGTATAAATTTATATTAATGGACTTAATCCCATATGAGTCAAATAGATCTACATGTAGTAATTCAAGGATTGAATTAGTTTGAGTTAGATTAGTTTAACTTAGTATGTTTTCCTTATTGGCAAGCATTACAGATTATTGAGTTTAAGTTGGGTAGTTTTGGCAGTCCTCTAACTAAGCTATTTAGTTTAGAGAGGTTTCTAAAGTTAGTGTGGGGGCATTCTCCTATGTCACAGCCAGGTTTTCTCTTTCTATGTCAATTGACACATACGTGAGAAGATGACTAGGTTAATTATATAAATATTATTATTCCTAAGTCCTTTCAATTTTATTGTGGAGTCTTTTATGTACTTAATTACACATTCAGCGAATGTATTTATATTCTGAAACACACAATTGACTAACACTGAGTAGATTGAATTTAAATTTTTTAATAAATAGTACTTTATGAATAACAAAGTTAGATTCTAGTTCAATGTTACCTATTCCAATTACCTTAGGTTTGTCATTATTTCCAAAGGCAACTGTTCCTAGTCTTTTGAATGTCAGATTTGTAAATATTATTTAATCCCCGATCATGTGTCGGGAGTAACCACTATCCAATATCCATTTAGATTCATATAAAGAGTAGGAAGAAAGAAGGGGAATTTAGTTTAAGTGTAACCTTAGTTTGATTTTAGTTGTAATTTAATTTGAATTTAATTTAATTTTAATTTAATTTAATTTGATTTGAGTTAAATTTAATTTAATTTGAGTTTAATTTTAAATTTAGTTTGAATTTACTTTGAGTTTAATTTGCATTTAATTTGAATTCAATTTGAGTTTAATTTGAATTTAATTTGAGTTTAATTTGAATCCTTAGTCATCTTACCCAATCTATATTTTCAATCAAGGAATCCTATAATTTTATGAGATGAGTTAAGTTTGTTGGTGCAGGAAGCACCAGACGATCAAACCTGAGTTTTGATTATGTCAAAGGGTCCAAAGTTAAGTTGTTTTGTGATCTAACAAGGTTGATTGATCTTGCAGGAAAGTCCTAAGTTGTCTTAGGTAAAAGTCCTAGTGGATTCTAGGCAGATGGAAACCCCTAGGGGGAGGTAACCCTAAGTCCTATGGGGTGGTAACCCTAGGTGATGGAAAGTCCTAGCTACGGTTAGGCAGGTGGAAAACCCTAGGGGGTGGTAACCCTAGGTCCTAGGAGGTTGTAACCCTAGGTTATGGAAAACCTTAGGAGGAGGTAACCCTAGGTCCTAGAGGTTGATAACCCTAGGTTATGGAAAACCCTAGGGGGGAGTAACCCTAGGTCTTAGGGAGTGGTAGCCCTAGGCGAAAAGTCTAGACGGGTCGTGGAGCGGGCATCCAGTAGAAACTCCAATCGGTCTGGAGAACCGGCCTAACAACAGGTAATCTCTCCTAAAAGGAGTAGGTGAGGACGCATTCCCCGTTGAGGGAACAATGGACGTTGGTTCGACCTAGGATTTTTGGAGGAAATTCGAAATCAGAACCGGACAGCCTGAATGCTGTCAAGTTAATGATTTATATATTATTTTCTATTTTGTCTAACTCTGTTTTACAGGAAACTAACATTTTTGCAGGGTCGGACTTAGCCTTGATCGGTCGATCAAACCAGGGATCGGTCGACCGACCCTCCAAAGTAAATAGATAGATTTCCAGCCAGATGAACGGGTTCAACCGAATGATCGGTCAACCGAACCTGAGGTTTAGTCGACCAAACAGTCGATATACCGTGACTGAAATCAAACCGGATTGATCGAATCAGACCAGATAAGCCAACGAGGATAGTAGGATCGGTCGACCAAACAAGGACTCATCCGAAGCTGAATCTGGACGAGAAGATAGATCGATTCAAGCAGGATCGGTCGATCGAACCAGGGGATCAGTCGACCGAACCAGGGGATCTGTTGACCGATCAGCGACGAGTCAAACCTGATTATGAGATCAGTGGATCTGGATCAAGCCTAGATTGGTCATTTAAGGAGGGCTCGACCAGTTGCTTCTATAACAAAATTTCTGAGATCAAGAACGAACAACTGTTGCTCTCTTCAACGCTGCTTCGACAACCGACGAAAGACTTCTAATTCTATTGTTGTCGGTAACTTTATTATATTGTACTTCAAGTTTTGTAATCTTTATTCGAATCTATAGTGATTGCCCAATGAAAGTGATCAACGATCGCGGGCCTTGGAGTAGGAGTCGTCACAAGTTCCAAACCAAGTAAAAGAAAACTGGGTTAGCATTGCTCTTGTTCTCCTTCGTTATTCCGCTGCGTATTCTATTTATTTTCCAAAACGAGTGAAAAAGTCAATGAGTGTTATCCCCCCTCCCCCCTCTAGCACGTCATCGATCCTACAAAGTTGAATTTCATATTTGGGTTTAACTTGTGTTAGATTCAAGTTTAGCTTTGGGTTCAATAAATAGATATTCTTTGGATAAACTTCTAAGCTGTGGTGAGTCACCTGGACATCATTAGAGTAATCATGCCTTAAAATTTTTTCAAATAATCTTATCTATTGAACTTAATAAAAAAACTTTAGTCTAACCGGTTAGGATTAGTAAAGGGTAGCTTCAGTTAGTTCCACTAAGTTAAATGTACCAAGTCGAAGTCATATCTTCCTAGACATGCATAAACAGAGCTTCCTTAACCTACTATCATCCAAAACATCACCAGTACCATTTATCTGTTGGATCGAGATGCGCTAGAGGGGGGTGAATAGCGCTTGTGGCTTTCACTTTTCGTATTTGAAACGATCGAGTAAATGCAGCGAAAATTTAAATAAAACACACACAGAGAAGACGCCAAGTATTTTTAATTGGTTCGGAGCCTAGGGTGACTCCTACTCCAAGGCTCACGCTCGTTGAGCGTTTACTTTGAATTTGAAATTCGCAGCTCTGGGTCGTCGGGGTCGTGTTATAGCTCAGCTGGAACGTCTCGTTAGCAGCAAACAGTTGTACGATCGCTTGGAACTTGATTTATTCAGCTGCTGGTCGAGACCTCCTAATAAAGGCCATTGAGGGCGCCTTCAACACCCTTGAGGGCGCCTCCATCAGTGGTAAATTCGCATCGAGGATGAGCTTTGACTCCTTCGCAACCTATCCTCTTGAAGACACCTCCATCTCCCTTGAGGGTGCCTCCAATGCCGTCCGAGGCGCCTCAACACTCCTTGAGGGCGCCTCCAACTTCGCTGCGCACACTCCTTCTGCCTTGCACCTGAGGCGCCTCCAAGCTCCATGGAGGGCGTCTCGGGTACTATTCATCCGAGGCAAAGTTTACTCCATTGTCCCTGCAAGATATGATAGTCCCAAAAATACCCTACAACACAAAGTTAGCACATAATAATGAATATAAAAAGATGTTTGACAGTCACCGGACTGTTCGGTTCTGACTTTAAATTTTTGTTCGGAACCCTTAGGTCGAACCGACGCCTACTGTTCTCTCAGCAGGGAACGCGTCCTCACCTACTCCACTCAAGAGAGTATACCTGTTGCCAGTTCAGTTCTCCAAACCGACTGGACTTTTGCTCAGCACCCGAGTTTTCAGGTCTTTCCGTTGGACGTCCACTCCATGACCCGCTCAGACTCTCACCTGGTTCACGACACCAGGACTTTTCACCTAAAGTCCCCGACTCTAGGACTTTTTCCCGAAGACCTCGACTTGCCAAGTCTTTCCGCCTAGGGTTACCACCCTCTAAGACCTAGGGTTACCACCCCTTAGGGTTTTCCTGCCTGTCTAACCGTAACTAGGACTTTTGCCTAAGATACCTTAGGACTTTTCCTGCAAGCTCATTCAACACATTAGATAACAAATAACCTTAACTTTGAATCCTTTGTCATTATCAAAACTTGGGTTCGATCGTCGGATGCTTCCCGCACCAACATTATCAAGTTAAACTTTTGTCCTAATTAATCTAGTCCTAATTACCTAGTCAGGTAAATTATTATTTTTAGAGGTGCCAATTAACTTGGAGCCTCCCCCTGAATTATTGGACTTTGGATTTAGGTTTTAGGTTTGTGTCGATTTGCTTTATAGTTATAGTAGACTTGGTTATAATTTGTGTTTACATTGATTTTGTTCTTGTTTAGTTTAGGTTTAATTGATTTTAGGTTTGAATTTATTTTTAGAGATTTTGTTTTTGATGTTGAGAGTGTTTTTTTTTATTTTTTTGGATTTATATAGTGAATTTTATCTTTTGGTACATAATATTGGTTGAGTCCTATTTGCATGGTTAGGCACGCTTTCATAACCTAAGCTTTACTTAATTTCAAATTTTAAGTTATCGTTAAAAATGATTTGTATTTTATGTTGGATTTGTATCCGAGCCCAGATTTATTGTACACCGCTCTTTGGGAACCAATCATCATGTTTAGGTACTTGGTTCCCGAGGTAAACTTTCCAACTTCCCTTTAATCTCGTTGACTTGACTTTTTAGGATAGAGTTTTCTTTCTCAAGTTTTGCAACTTGAGTTAAATCTTTGTCTTGAACTTGGCTAGTCATCGAGTTCGTGTTCAGTTTTTCCTTAAGGATGTTATTTTCCTTTAGGAGTTGTTTAGCATGTTCCTCGATTTTAATTAATCTTTTATTTAGGCAAGAAATTACTTTAAATGAATTTACGCTGATAAAGGAATTTACTTTAGGTCGGTCTTGTTAGGACCAAAAGCAGCTAGAGGGGGGGGGGGGTGAATAGCTCGTCGCGTTGGCTCGTTGCTCGACGTTGCTTGGCGTTGCTTGTTTCTTCAAAGATGTGCAGCGGAAATACAAAGAAACAATCACACAACGCTAACACGGTTGGTTTACTTGGTATCCACCTCACAAGAGGTGACTAATCCAAGGATCCACACCAACACACACACCCTCCACTAAATAAAACTCTCCTTTATGGTAACTACCAAGGGCGGAGAAGCCCTACAAGACTCAATACAAGAAGAGAGGGAAAGGATACAAGAAATACAAGCTTACAAGCTTACAATGAGTATAAACCCTAACCCTAGCTTCTCTTCTTGGCTTTGATCCACCTCTTGACTTGGAGAACTTCCAAGATCCTTCAAGAACTGGCGATCTGAGCTTTGTGAGTGCTGTGGAGGAGCTGGTGAGAGATCTGAAGTGAATCAAAGAAGCAATACCGAAGGAATCGTGCGCCTGCGGCCTTTATCGACGCTAACGGTCGGATCCCGATCGATTTGAATGTTCCCAATCGATCAGGGAGGCTTTGGATCGATCCACGGATCGATCCAGAGCGCCTCTGTGCTCTGGAGTAACGCCTGGATCGATCCACGGATCGATCCAGCGCTTATCGCGCGAAGCAGCATCGTCCCGATCGATTCACTGATCGATTGGGACATCTGGATCGATCCACGGATCGATCCAGAGGCTCTCTGTTCGCTAGAAAAGGCCTGGATCGATCCACTGATCGATCCAGCTCCTGGTTTTTGCCCAAAACCAAGTTCCAAGCCTCTCAAACCAACATTCGGTCAACCTTGACCTGTTGGTACATCATGCCTAGCATCTGGTCACTCCTTTGACCTGCTAGGACTTCCCACCAAGTGTCTGGTCAATCCCTTTGACCCACTTGGACTTTTCTATTCATGCCAAGTATCTGGTCACTCCCTTGACCTACTTGGACTTTCACCAGATGTCCGGTCAATCCCTTTGACCTATCTGTATTTCCTCGTGCCAAGTATCTAGTCAATCCTTTGACCTACTTGGACTTCCCAACACCAGATGTCCGATCATCCTTGATCCATCTGGATTTTCCCTTGCCTGGCTTCACTCACCAGGACTTTCACCTAGCTTCACTCACTAGGGTTTTCCATCTGCCTAGCTTCACTCACTAGGGCTTTCACCTGGCTTCACTCACCAGGACTTTCACCTACCTTCACTCACTAGGGTTTTCAATCTGCCTAGCTTCACTCACTAGGACTTCCCTTCTGCCTGGCTTCACTCACCAGGACTTCCATTCTACCTAACATCCCAGTTAGGACTTCCCAGTCAAATATCCGGTCAACCTTGACCTACTTGACTCTTCTTCAATCAATTTCTTATTGTCAAACATCTAAACTCAAACCAAGACTCAGCTTGGTCAACCAGGTCAACCTTGACCTGAGGGATGTTGCACCAACAATCTCCCCCTTTTTGATGTTTGACAATACCACAATAACACTTGCAATACCACATGTAAGTTAGGCTAATCCTATAGCCTCAATCTTCATGCCACTAGGTAATGAACACATAAATTAAGCTCTTCATTCTCCCCCTAAGAGGGCACACTCCCTCTAGGTAATGAAAGCCTAACTTACACCCATTCACAGGTCCTTTCATTCTCCCCCTATTGGCACACATCAACCCATCTTTGTGCACACATCAACCCATGCCCCAATTTTGGGTACACATCAACAAATTCATTTGTTGACGACTCTCCCCCTGAAGAGTTGCTCATTGTTGTTCACAACATCACTCGTTGTGATCAACACGATAATGAAGGTCCCATACCCTCCATTTATCCTTAACTTCTCCCTCAATGTAGACAAATACCCAACCTTGAGCATTCTCTAACCACTTGAGTTCCCACTTGAAATAATGAGGATATTCACTCCCCATTGTTGGTGCAACCTTAGGTCAAGGTTGACCTGGTTGACCCGACTCGAGGTGACTTGACTCGAGTTGTATTTTGATGTTTGACTTGGGAAGATTGTCGGTGCAACCTTAGGTCAAGGTTGACCTAGTTGAGTTGCATGTTGATGTTTGACACTCGTGAGAGAGTTCTATTCTTGATGTTTGACAAGAATAGGTGTTTGGGAGATTGTAGGTGCAACCTTAGGTCAAGGTTGACCTGGTTGACCTGATTCGGGAAAAGTCCAAGTAGGGAGCTTGGCACGCGAAAAGTCCAAGTATGGAGACTTGGCACTGGAAAAGTCCAAGCAGGGAGCTTGGCACGCGAGAAGTCCAAGTGTGGAGACTTGGCACAGGAAAAGTCCAAGTATGGAGACTTGGCACGGAGAAGTCCAAGCAGGGAGCTTGGCACGAGGGAAAGACCTAACTGGGATGTTAGGCAGGTGGAAAAGTCCTGGTGAGTGAAGCCAGGCAGTGGGAAAGTCCTAACTGGGATATTAGGCAGTTGGAAAGTCCTGGTGAGTGAAGCCAGGCAGTGAGAAAGTCCTAACTGGGATGTTAGGCAGTGTGGAAATCCTGGTGAGTGAAGCCAGGTGGAAAGTCCTGGTGAGTGAAGCCGGGCAAGGGAAAATCCAGATAGATCAAGGGTGATCGGACATCTGGTGTTGAGAAGTCCAAGTGAGTGAAGCTTGGCATATGGAGTCGGAGAGGGCTCGGTAGCTCGTTCTCCGAGCTAGGTTAGAGAGGGCACTCTAAACCTAGGAGTTGGATCGGTCTGCAGACCGATCCAGTGAAACTCAGTGTTTCCTGATCGGTCTGGTGACCGATCAGATTCCACTCAGTAGCATACTGTGGAGTTCCTGATCGGTCCCTGAACCGATCAGGCGACGATCAGAAGTGAAGAAAGAAGCTCCTGATCGGTCCAGGGACCGATCAGGTGTATGCCTGATCGGTCTCCACGACCGATCAGGAGACGAGTGCGCTCACGGCTGGGAGAGCTGGGATCGGTCTGGGGACCGATCAGCACAGGGCCTGATCGGTCCCCACGACCGATCAGGCAAGCCCCAGACCGATCAGGCTGAAGCCTGATCGGTCCAGGTTCTAGCCGTTGCGTTGCAACGGCTAGTTTCTTCGCTGTCTTCTTCGCAGGTATAAAGGGGTCGAGAGCTGCTGCTGCATTACTTCTTCTTCCTCTTCTTCTCTGCGACAGAGCTGCTGTTCTGGTGCTTGAGCTTTGTTGAGCTCTTCTTCGCAAGCTTCGCGTGAGCTTCATTCCACGACTGGATCAGCTGCTGCTGAGTTGCTTGTTGGCATCCGTCCGTGAAGTTGTTGCTTCATCTGGGACTTCAGTCGACAACGAGAAGGCAAGCTAGTGTTGTTGCATTCATATTGTCTTGTATTTCTTGTTGTATCTCGTGTACTCTTTGCTTGCTGTTGCAAGATTTTGTGGCGAGGTTTCTCCACCCAGAAGGAGTATATTTTAGCCGGGTTTCCGGGGATTCATCCACCGACGGATTGACAGGGCTCGTCCACCTTACGGACACGCCGAGGAGTAGGAGTATCATCTCCGAACCTCGTACATCGTTGTGTTAAGGTTTGATATTCTTCCTTTCGTTTCTAGTTTATTTTTCCGTTGCGCTAACGAAGTGTAGGAAGAAACGCGAGCGATTTGGGGTCGGCTATTCACACCCCCCCTCTCTAGCCGTACGAAAGATCCTAACACCCATTACCAGTTCAAAAGCTCATACATGAGCATTTTCTTTAAAGAAGGTTAACCACTTTCCAAGGTTCATGAAAAATAATTTTTCATGTCTTTAAAGAGTCCCTCCCCCTAAAGACATGGTGGTAACTTCTGTCATTGCACCAACAATGACTTGGAATCCCTAAACCTTTAGGAAACCCAAACTTAGAAGTTTTGAGGTTCAAATACTCAAAATTTGAAACAAACCTCAACCTAAACTTCAATGAAGCCTTCCTTAACCAATCCATCCTTGTTTTCACATGAAAACACCCTTTTTATGTATACAAATGTATTTTCAGGGGTTTGGAATGGTTACCTAGACTAAAATAGGTTCAAAATGCTGAAAATAAGCTTTCCCAGCCAAAATCAGCATCTTCAATCGATTGGAGTTGGGTTCCAATCGATTGACCCCTGCTGAATCGATCCACTGATCGATTCAGTCTTCTTGGATCGATCGGCTGATCGATCCAGCGAGCTTCTGCTCGCTAGAATTGCCTTCTGAATCGATCCACTGATCGATTCAGACACTCCAATCGATCCATGGATCGATCGGAGCTCTGATAGTTGCTGAGATTTCATTTCAGTCAACTTCAGAAACCCCTAGAAAATTCTACAAAAATCCAAAAATCATGAAATTTCGTGTAGACATTATTTAGGGCATACTTAATCATGGAAAAATAGTTTTCTATGAAAATACATCATATTTTCAAAGATTGACACAAGCTTGAAAACTTGCTAAAACTTTAGCGTTTTCTTCAAGTTTGTGTCTAACTATTCAATGGTGATTACTATCAATAGATAGCCTTCACCATGGTTTTCCAAAAGCATCTTTAAAAATATTTTCAAAACCGATATCCCATCATGTTCCTTGGGCATAATGCACATGACTTGTACATTAGCTTTCCCAATGATGGGAAAACACATAACTATGTGTTTTGATGAACTTAAAAACTCAAAAGACTGCACTAAATCAACATCTTGAGCTTTTTTCATTATCCTAACATCTCACTTGTATCTAATGTGCACTAAAGCACATACAAGTCACCTTATAGTCTTTGTGAGATGTAGATTTTGGTTTTGCCCTAATCTAGGGATCATGCATATCTATCTAGGCATTTTAAAGATATTAGACATCCACCTAAGATGTCACTTGTTAATAAGTGTTGTTAAATGTCATTTGTCCTTAATTACAAGGAATTAAACTAATGCATGATAATGTTATGGCATACATCAAAATAAAATAACTTTCAAAAGAAAGATTCCTATAACTACATGATGTATGAATGTCATGACATGGTATTTTTGGATTTTGCATAATAAAACATGAATGCAAAAATAAACATGATGTCATGGCATATGATGGGCAAACAATCATGGCAAGATTTAACATAAATAAAATATACCTAGATCAACTGTCTAAGTATCCTTAAAATCTTAGCTAAACTTACAACTTAAACCTAGATTGCCCTAAAGTGCTTCATGAAAATGCCAAAGCCTAAATTGGCATTTCTAATTCCCTTGATTAATTTGTGCCAGTCGAAATTAAGCATAACCTCAAATATTGGCATATTTCATTTTTCACAAGAGTAGCACTTTTAAATTAAGGCCCGGATTGCCTTAAATTTCCTAAGAACATACCACACTCCCAACTTGGTAGTTCTTATGAATTTCCCAATATGTGCCATTTAAGATTAAAATCAATTCTTCCATCATTAGGCACATTTTACTCTTTCAAGGAGTAAATAATAATTCCATTTCATTTTCAAAGGTTAACAAAACCTTGAAAATGCTCCTTGAGTGTCAATTTCCTCAAAGTTGGGTTACTACCCTTCTAATCGGAGTTGACACTCTCTAACCCATTTATGGGGTAGAGAAAATGCTCCTAGGAACCCAACACCTATTGGTGCTCCTTGGATGTTCTAGGTACTCACTAGGGATAACTTCCCTAGATACCTTCCTAGTGACCTTGTTGGGCTTCTTAGAAGCCTTTGTCACATTTTCTAGGTCAACTCTAGGGATAGCCTCCCTTGTGACCTTGTTAGTGACTTTCTTAGACTTCTTAGAAGTCTTAGTCACTTTGGTTGCAAAGATACTTCTAGGGATATCTTCCCTTGTATCTTTGACTTGACCTCTAGACTTAGGGTTTGTTCCATAGCTATATGGAACCCTATGATAACTAGGCACATCCCTTTTAGCTTTGGGTTTGTATCCCAAACCTCTATGGCCATTGGATGGCTTTTGTACCCCTAAACCTAGGTTATGCTCATTTTGCCCTTTTAGGATATTTTTCATCCTTTTTAGGGTCTTTTCCATTTTATCAAGTCTTGATCTCAAGACTTGATTTTCTATCATTAAATCCTTAGATTTTGATTTTTCATTACACCCATGAGCATTATTATTTTTGGGCTTGTATCTATTATCCTTAGTGTTCTTGCCCAAGTGTCCATCTACCTTCCTAACCTTAGGTTGGGTAGTTTTGGCATGTAGGGCCACATGCTTTTCCTTAAAGCCCTCATGCTTCCTATTCTTATGGTAAATCGCATTAAAATGATAAAAATTAGAACTATCATGTTTTTTACCATAATGTAAAGGGGTAGGCTCAATAAAAGATACCTTCTTCTTTACCTTGGAGGCTCCCTCTTGACTAGTGCCTCCTTGAGCCTTGACCACCTTCTTCCCCTTGGGGCATTGACTTCGGTAATGCCCCTTTTGATTGCAAGAGAAGCATATAATATGCTCCTTGCTCTTCTTTGTGTTGGGGATGATCTCCTTGGGCTTCACCTTGCCTCTTTGTGCCACTTGGCCCTTCTTCTTGGCCAATTTAGGGCACTTGCTCTTGTAGTGCCCATGTTCCCTACACTCAAAGCATATAATATGATTTTTATTATTAATTGAAATATTTATACCTTTGCTTGTAGGGGTGACATTTTCTTTGGATCCGGAGGTAGAAGCTTCCTCTTGATTGGACCTTGATTCTCCTCCATTTGATTTTTCTTGACTTGTGGAGGTAGAATCTTCTTCCTCCTCTTTGTCTCTTGACCCGGATGTAGAAGCTTCTCCTTCTTCTTGATCCGGCGTCACCAAGGATTGCTCCCCCTCAATCCTAGAGGTGGAGGCTTCATCATCTTGAATATGAAACAAGGAGTATGCTCCCTCCTTGTTCCCTTCGTTGCATTCCCTTGAGGATGAAGCTTCTTGGATTTCCTCTTCTTCGGAGGTTGAGCATCTCTCAACCTCGGAGTCCTCCTCTTGGTCTTGCTCCAAAGAGTCACCCTCTCTGGATACTTCTTGCTCTTGTACAGTGGAGGGGATCTCTTCATGAAGCTTGGCCAATTTGCTCCATAATTCCTTTGCATCTTCAAATTCTCCAATTTTGCAAAGGATGGTGCTTGGCAATAAATTGACCAAAAGCTTGGTCACTTTGTCATTTGCATCGCACCTTTGGACTTGCTCCGAGCTCCATTTGCTTTTCTTGAGAAGCTTGCCCTTGGAGTTTGTTGGAGCTTCAAATCCTTCCATTAGAGCAAACCATTGCTCTATCTCCATCATAAGAAAGTTTTCGATTCTTGATTTCCAAGAATCGAAGCTCGTGGAAGTGTATGGTGGAGCCACCCTTGTGTCAAATCCAAGTCCATCTTGGAATTGCATCTTGAAGTTGAGCTTCTTGAAATCTTTGACTTTTGATGAATTTGCTTCAACTTCTTCACCCTCTAGCTTTTCTTGCTATGCTTGACCCTTCCGGCGATGATTCCGGTGAAGAGCGGCCTCGCTCTGATACCACTTGTTAGGACCAAAAGTAGCTAGAGGAGGGGGTGAATAGCTCGTCGCGTTGGCTCGTTGCTCGACGTTGCTTGGCGTTGCTTGTTTCTTCAAAGATGTGCAGCGGAAATACAAAGAAACAATCACATAATGCTAACACGGTTGGTTTACTTGGTATCCACCTCACAAGAGGTGACTAATCCAAGGATCCACACCAACACACACACCCTCCACTAAATAAAACTCTCCTTTATGGTAACTACCAAGGGCGGAGAAGCCCTACAAGACTCAATACAAGAAGAGAGGGAAAGGATACAAGAAATACAAGCTTACAAGCTTACAATTAGTATAAACCCTAACCCTAGCTTCTCTTCTTGGCTTTGATCCACCTCTTGACTTGGAGAACTTCCAAGATCCTTCAAGAACTAGCGATCTGAGCTTTGTGAGTGTTGTGGAGGAGCTGGCGAGAGATCTGGAGTGAATCGGAGAAGCAATACCGAAGGAATCGTGCGCCTGCGGCCTTTATCGACGCTAACGGTCGGATCCCGATCGATTCGAATGTTCCCAATCGATCGGGGAGGCTTTGGATCGATCCACGGATCGATCCAGAGCGCCTCTGTGCTCTGGAGTAACGCCTGGATCGATCCACGGATCGATCCAGCGCTTATCGCGCGAAGCAGCATCGTCCCGATCGATTCACTGATCGATTGGGACATCTGGATCGATCCACTGATCGATCCAGAGGCTCTCTGTTCGCTAGAAAAGGCCTGGATCGATCCACTGATCGATCCAACACTTGGTTTTTGCCCAAAACCAAGTTCCAAGCCTCTCAAACCAGCATCCGGTCAACCTTGACCTGTTGGTACATCATGCCTAGCATCTGGTCACTCCTTTGACCTGCTAGGACTTCCCACCAAGTGTCTGGTCAATCCCTTTGACCCACTTGGACTTTTCTATTCATGCCAAGTATCTGGTCACTCCCTTGACCTACTTGGACTTCCACCAGATGTCCGGTCAATCCCTTTGACCTATCTGTATTTCCTCGTGCCAAGTATCCAGTCAATCCTTTGGCCTACTTGGACTTCCCAACACCAGATGTCCGATCATCCTTGATCCATCTGGATTTTCCCTTGCCTGGCTTCACTCACCAGGACTTTCACCTAGTTTCACTCACTAGGGTTTTCCATCTGCCTAGCTTCACTCACTAGGGCTTTCACCTGGCTTCACTCACCAGGACTTTCACCTACCTTCACTCACTAGGGTTTTCAATCTGCCTAGCTTCACTCACTAGGACTTCCCTTCTGCCTGGCTTCACTCACCAGGACTTCCATTCTACCTAACATCCCAGTTAGGACTTCCCAGTCAAGTATCCGGTCAACCTTGACCTACTTGACTCTTCTTCAATCAATTTCTTATTGTCAAACATCTAAACTCAAAGCAAGACTCAGCTTGGTCAACCAGGTCAACCTTGACCTGAGGGATGTTGCACCAACAGGTCTTACTCGGATAAGGATTCGTGGCTCAATTCGTATTCAAACCCATCTTCTTCGTTCGATTCGCCTCCGATTGCCATCAATGTGAGGTTGCTTGCTTGCTTCGGTTCGTATGCTCCTGATGCGTCCGAAGAAGATTCGTCCCAAGTCGACTTTAGTACTTTCTTCTGCTTCTTTTTGATTTTGTCTGTGTTCGTATATTCATGTTTGAAGTGTCCCTTTTTGTTGTAGTTGTAGAATGTGACATTTGCTTTTGAATTGTTGGATGCAGATGTGGGCATCTTCTTCATGTCGCATTTGGTGAAGGTTTTCTTACGTCTAGTGAACATCTTCCTTACCATGTTCACTAGTTGCTTTTCTTCATCTGATTCGGATTCGGATTCGGATTCAGTTTCAACGTCGGATTTAGTTCCCTTTGATGTACCTGCAAGAAAAGTATAAGTACCCCGTAGTAGTTTTGATGTGATCAACCAAGTCAAGTTAGATCTTGTTATGTTTTTAACCCTTGTACCTAAGTGTGTAAGAACTTAAAAGCACAGGAAGTCAAGTGAAAGACACAGCTAGCAAGAAGGACGACACGGAAGAGCGTCCACCGACTCGATATGTCCGAGAGACGAGGTGTTGCAGAAGAGTACGCTAGCAGACGAGAAGGAGACGCGCGGCGTTTCCGAGAGACGAGAAGCCGGAGTGGAAGACTGTTTGAAGGCCGAAAAATCGGTTCGGGTGAGCCCTATTCTAGATGGTCAAAATCACCCAAGCGAACGAGGAGCGGAAGATCTGGACCCAAGTGAGCGGAATCGAAGCTGAAGACTTGGACCAAAAATTCAACTAGAAGTTGACTTTTGGGTCCGGACGCCCGACAAATATTTTTTTGAATATACCGATGAAATATGTATTTAGTCGAAAATTATAACCATGGAAGTTTAATTTCCGTCGGAAAAATTGTTTCCGGCGAATTATCTCCAAACAAACGATTTATCGAAACACTATCGGTAAATATATCGATGGATTACCAATGAAATATTTTATTGGTAAACCTATATATATATATATATATATATATATATATATATATATATATATATATATATATATATAGAGAGAGAGAGAGAGAGAGAGAGAGAGAGAGAGTGAGTGAGTGTGTGTGTGTGTGTGTGAGAGAGAGAGAGAGAGAGAGAGAGAGAGAGAGAGAGAGTGTTAGTTAGTTAGTTAGTTATTAATTAGTTAGGTAGGGATGACTATCCCCCAATATATAAAATCAAATAAATAAAAGATATAATTTATATGATATAAATATCTATCCATATTAAAGAATAATAATATTAATATTAAATAAAAAAAAAAATAGTAGTATCAACAAATAAAAATATTTAAAGTTTAATACATTATTCTTCTCAATCCTTAAGTTTTAAAAGTTATAATAAAAGAATAAAAGAAATATCGTCAAATCGTGAATCAAATGGTAATCGATGGTTCAAAACTATGAACGGTAAGATTGGTTAAGGTTAAGAATAGGAATCATTGAACCGTCATTTTTGAACACTTAATTTCATGAATCCTAACCCTTTTATAGTTTGATAACGCTAATAAAATTAATAAACTTTTCTAAAAAAAAACTAAACAACTTTTTTAAAAATTTAATAAATGATAAAAATTAACAATTTAGATAACTTTTAAGAGGATTAAATTTTTTACTGTATTATTCTCCTCGACCAGAAAACTTGCCTCCATCTAATAGAAGGTAGGTAGAGCAGTTATAAAGTGAAGGATCTTTTTAGCTGAATCAGACAACTATTTATTTCTTCCGCCATTATTTTTTTAATATCCATGTATTTTCTTATTTGGTCGAGTGAAAAGGTAGAATAATTGTTTACATTGTTGTGTTCCTATTGGCAAATGCTTGCCGCCAAACCATTGTCGTGTCGCCCAATCCAATGAGATTCTCTCACGCTCTTGGTAAGACTAAGTTGAACATGAACAATTTTACAAAGGTTAGTGGCAAACTTAATACTTTTAATGGTTTACAATTTTAGAGTTTCACAAAGTCTGTAGGAGATGATTAGGGATCCATTTTGAAAAGACGACTTAAGATTTATCTTACTATATGTCTATAGTCTGTGTACCTGTATTTATCTCATTTTATATTCATGGAATCGACACTAAAATGACCGCTAAGATAACAAATCTACTTTTATATTAGTTAAAGTTTAGACATCATGTTGCTTTTGACAAAACTACTATGTGTACTCAATTTTCAAAAAAAAAACCCAAATATGAATACCTTGTTTATTCTTTGTATTCTTTAGACTTGTATAATACTTTTCTTTTTCAATTTTAAACATTTTAAGCTCATATATTAATTTTTAACAAAACTACTAAATGAATTTATACTATCCAAATCTCTAACATAGACCACTTCCTATGTTCCATGGACCCTTTGAACTCAAACAATGCATTTATTTTTCAAATTGTCAATAATTTATATTAATGGTATTTTGTAACTTTTTTTTTTATTCTAAGTATCTGGACTTTGAACTCTCGTTACATACTAATCATTCTTTTCTTCTACCATCGCAATATGTCTCAAGGAGTACTCATACCGTGCCTCTGAAAAAATATAGATCTGTCATATTAGCGACTCCAAGAGATTTGACCCCCGATCTCTTCCCAAATATTACATTGAATTATGATAGCAAAAGATGAATACGTTCACTCCCAGCGTCTCCATCAATTCGTCCCAAGATCAATACGGATGAGGTAAATCATGGACGACTACTAACCTTTAGAATAGTAACTACTTATATTGAATCATGCCCCTAGGGTACCATGTCTTTGAACTCATACATGTTGTACCAATTAAGACTTAGCGGCTACAATAATTATAGAATAAGTATATTTTTTGTATGAGAAATATGTTGAGACATTGAGATTTTAGAGTGCGGTCTTTAACTAAAACGATAATAGAGGATGCTTTTCTAATTTTTCACTCAATTCTAAAAAACTAGAACCTAAGAAACTAGCTATCAAAATTAAAACCTGACACCAGAACGAAAAGTTTAGAAATTAGAACCCCCATAATCAAAATCAGACTAGATAAACAAACCTAACAACAGTTGTTTATTATTTTAAAAGAACCTTTTTAGTATTTTAGATAAGTCTATTTTATTTAATTTAAAAAATGATTATGAAGAATAAATCTATCATCAATGTATAAAAGGGATTAGGATCCCCTGTATTAGGACTAATAATTTGAGAGTTGATACAATTTTAATTTCCAACAGCAAATTAGAATTTAAATGCAAACGTAATATTAACAACTAAAATTTTATTCATATTATTCTGGAATACCATACCTGGCAAGTGTACAATAATTGATCATTGTTTCATAGTGCATACCATTATAGTAAAAAAGAAAGATGATTACGTTCATCTCAAACGTCCTTCACAATCCATCCCCAAGTTTCCATGGTGCATACCAAGACCATATGGCAGCTGCTGAAGCTGCAGCTAATTATTCTCATTTCATTCGTGAAAGCAATCTACTCATCATTAACAGTAGACCAAGAATTTGCTTCAATCCAGTCGAAGGCAATTGGGCTCAAGAAAGAATCAGGGATCCCAAAGGAGTTGACGAGAGAAAGCGCATGAGGCCTTAAATCACCACAAAGCTTTGAAACTTCCCTTCTCGCAGCAGCAGCACCATCGCGTGACAAGTATCCGTAACGGAGAAACGAAGCATCTTCTTCGACGCATGTGAGAGCATACATGGACCTCAACAATCCTAATACATCCTGTAAAGACAATGTTTTGAATAGAACTACATCATTTCTACAGAGGAACTAACTAGATAACCACATGATTAGTTGTTTGATTTTTTTCATTTTGAAGTTTGCAAACTAAGGAGACAGAAAATGTTATAGTAATATATAAGAAATGCACCTTTAACCGCCCAGGAGATTGAGTCGTTTCTTCCTTTATAAATATTTGCAATATTGTGCGCTCAGAAAAGGCCCTTGCCAATTCATCAGCAAGTTGATAGCTCTGTGATATGTCCATTAACAAGTTATAGGTCTTTAGAAATAAACATTGCAACTAAATCAGAAAATGCATTTGGAATAAGCATGTACCAGAAGAGCTGCATTCACTTTGCTTTCACCATCAGCTTGAAATCGAGACACTTCACTAGCATAGCGCGTAAGCAAATCTCTCTCCCTCAAGCAAATGATATTGAGCTACATGATTGAAATGTTTAATGCATCTTTAGTTTTAAAATTAATGAAGTGTGCATAACACAGTTAAACTTCCTACCTGGAACTCGGTGCTTCTTAGAGTAGAGCTTGTAGGATTAGCTTCAATGACGGGGCAAGGATCATTCATGTGTTCCAGCCCCAGTCCTCTGAATGGGTGCTTCCTCTTTTTTGCTGCTATATATTCTGCAAGGAGTGCCTTGCTAACCTGTTTCAATCCTTCTAATCTTAGTTTGATGTGCATCTACTTAATAGATGGTCATAGAAAGAAAACATTACTTCATTACCTGTTGCATTAGTACATTATTATCTCCCTCAAAGGTGCTCTGGACATCAAATTCAGCTTTCAGAATACCAATGCGGTTTTCTGTTTTCAAACCTTGGCCGCCACAGGCTTCGCGGCACTCCTATGAAAGGTAATAACATCCTGACTTGAGAAAAAAAAATTCCTAAGAGAAAATAAAGCAGTTGTGCTGAGGTGCACGAACCTGAAGTACTCTCATGTTATTCCATGTGAGTGTAGCTTTGAGAGCACTAGAATAAATGTGAACACTTTTATTACTCTCTGGTGTCCTATTGACGTATAGTCTTTTTAAGAAATTGGCTGCAGAACTCATCGCACAGCTTCACAATAGGAAAAGACGAAAATTGACATTAGAGGATTTCTTTGTTACCAGAAGAATTCATATCAAAGTCTGTAGAGGTAGGATATGACGGATTAATGGGAATTACGTTTTCGCAACAAGTGGCAAGAGTCGTCGTTGATGAGCAGGATAGTCCAGCAACAAGACTTCGGGGCCATCAGCTGTTATGGAGAAAACTCTCCTTGTCAAAGCATATCTCACAGCAATAGCTAAACCAACCTGACAAATAATTATGCACAACAATCTTATCTCAGTTTCAGAGCATCAAAATAGTTAACTAGCTCTTAAGCATAATTAGCAAGTGCACCTTTGATATATAAACTGCAGTTGCTGCGATATTCACACGGCCCGATGTTAGTGGGGCCAAAAAAGCTGCAAACCTCTGAAATAGAAATGCAATATCTTAAGCAGGACATACACCATATATAAAGAACTTTGCGATGAAAATATCACATTATTTCACCATTTCTTCCAAGAAAATATAACTGTTCCGATACAAGTTGGAATATAACAAATATGATGATCATAACAATTGTTGTCACCTGATCTGGGTCTTTTATGGAGCTAACATATCGCCCATCAGGCAATACATCAGCAACTGAGTTAAGCAAATTCTCTCGAGGGATTCTAATATTATCAAACCTGCAAAAGAAATTGAAGACACTAATAAACAGTTTTCAACAATAAACTCTAGCATCAACTGTACATCCTCACCAGATGCGGCCATTGTCAACGCCATTTAACCCAATTTTGTGACCACAATCAGCAATACGAACATTGGGGCAAATGTTTCCTTCATTATCACGAATTTGTGCAATAAATGCATGGACCCCTTGGTTGGTTCCGTTTATAAGGAGTTGAGAGAAGATTATTGTGTGCGTCGAATGCTGATGAAATGGTGGATTAACAAGATCATTAGATGCATGTCAAATACAGCAGGTAAAGATCAACCCTGCTTATATTTAACTCAAACAAAGACCCCTTTTGGTTTGTAGACAATTTATTAGTGCTATAAAGAGAAACAAACACTTTTCCTACATTAGCAGCTCCTCCTATCCAATACTTTTGAGCTGACTCGCAAGGTGTGTTTATCACAAACTCGCCCGAATCAATATCATAAGTGGCTATCGTTTCAATTCCTCTAACCTTCAAAAGAAAAAGTCAAACCCAATAAAAGAGAGACTGAAAAAATGTTTCAACAAACATATTCATCTTTGATATACGACATACATTACTTCCATGTCCCAACTCAGTCATTGCAAAGCATCCCTTAACCTGAAAATTCTCAGAAGCATTCAGCCATTTGTCATGATGACGCTTTGTGCCCAAAAAATTGATCGCGCCTCCCCTATAATAAAATCAATTTACTACAATTAAGACTAGGTACCACAATGAAATACTAACATTAATAATAGAATTGGTTAGTCAAAGGCTTTTCAAGATTTCAGCCAAAGTAGCAACTACCACTATGGCACGTGGCATAACTAACATATACACTGTGAAAGATATATATGTTCCAACAGAAACAACTGATGGTAATGCAATAGATGTTTAGGTTTTGGGTTCTTCAAAATTCTGTTTTGTAAGACCCATTATCATGCCTTTACTAGTTATAACTAATGCGTAAATTGAGACCCTGTTTTTACAAGAGTGGTTAGGAAAACAAGTCATTTTTCAAACTATAAAAAGGGCCCTAAATAAATCTTTGGTTTAACTATATTTTCTCTTTGTGAGGGTGTTTTGTGTGTAAAATCATTAGCTCCTGGAGTTGCATGTTGCGTCAGTTGGTATTAGAGCCCTTTACCTTGGCTGTTGATTTACCCATAAGTTGGAATCCTTGAAATTCAATGCCTTGACTCTCCTCCACCTTATGCAGATAATGCTAGCTCCTGATGGAACCATTCAAAGAAGGATATTTGAATATAGATACACTTGGATTATAGAAGACAAGCTTCGATAGATGACGCCAGAAATGTTCTTCAGATCCAACTAGCTTTAGAGTCAAATTCCCTAGTGATAACCCTTGATTGATCATTCTGTGCTTATGCTCAATAATGGAAGACTTTATCAAGATTTTTAGTTTTCTCGTGCTGAAGCCAAGTTCTTGGCATGGAGAATAATTCAGTAGATATGTTTAGGTTGTAAAGTAATTTATTTTTAGATTTTGAGTTTTCTAAAACAAATTGTAAGACCTATTATTATCTTTTACTAGTCATAATTAACTGAGTAAACTCATAATCTAACTTTAGGAGAATAAGTTGAGTGAATGAGCCATTTTCCAATTTATAAAGAGGACCCTCGAAATCAATCTCTAGTTTAATAGAATTTTCTCTTTGCGATTTGTTCTGTGTATGAGATTGTTGGTTTCTGGGGCATCATATATAATAATTTGAAATGGAAGATAATGAACTCCAGTATATGTTTTCTTTATTAATTACCTCTCACATTTAATCTATTAACTATTCCTCTGATTCCTTTTCCATCTCTTGGTTGTCTAGGAAGGTATGATGGATAATATGTTAGGTCTAATCTATACATCAACCAATCCTGAATTGGCCAGTATACATTGATTATACCTGGATTTCCTTTTGTAGCTGCTAATGGAGGATTTATTAACTAATGATGGACACTGTCCCAAAAAAACAATATGCGATCTGTTTGGATGGAATATGACAAAATTGATCCAACAAGTTCAAGCTCAGTCAGTAATCTTGCCGATAAATCAATGGCTCAAACCACTAGGGCATCCAAATGATAAGCTGGATCGTGTACTTTAAAAATTTGCAACAATCCTTCAGCTATCAAAGTACCCTGTTGGTGGATTGACTCGTCCATTTAGGATGACTATCACCAATAACTTTATCATTAGACGTTGAGATACTCCTTTGAGATTAATAGACGTTTCCATTCCCTTATTGTCGTCGCTGATTTAATATATCCTTTTTCAAAAAAAAAAAAAAGTAAGGATGCCCCACCATATTTCTCATACCGAAGATACCCTTATTCCAACGTTATTGTAGCAACTACAGCATAACTACTACAATGTGTAGCAATTACAGAGTTACTGCTACAATTGATTCAACTTGGTAATATACATAGAACACTTTTATATGTAAAAAAAATATTTATCGACTTGGCCAAAATTGCCTTCAACATGGTGAAGTTCAGCGTGAAAATTTTACAATAGACACAAATTGGTAATTGGCTACTACAATAGTGTGGCAGTGTAGCAGTCAATTATAACGTCTCGGCAAAGACCGCTACATCTCCAGAACTCATGTGTAGTGCTAAATATGCAAGAGTTCGCGTTACAGAGTCCGACTGTAACGTCTCAGCAAGGACCGCTACATCTCCATGAGAACTTGGGTGTAGTGTTAAATAGGAAAGCGTTCTCACACCATGGGTTGGATAAGAACAAATATGATAGGAAAACTAATAATCTAAAATTTAGAACATTGAACATAGGAACTCTCACTGATAAATCAATGGAGGTAGTAGAATCATAATTAGGAGAAGAATTAGTATTTTGTGTGTACAAGAGACAAAATGGATAGACGAGAAGGCAAAGATGATAGAGAACTCGGGTTTAAGTTATGGTACACTGGAAAGAGTAAAGCAGGAAATGGAGTGGGTATTACTGTAGATAGTTTGTTAAAGGATAGAGTTGTAGGAATAGTTAGAAAAGGGGATAGAATTATAGCCCTTAAGATAATAGTGACGAAAGAAACTATGAACATAATTAGCGTATATGCACCACATGTAGGATTAGATGAAACTACCAAATCAAGGTTTTATGAGGACTTAGATGAAATATTACAAAATATTCCACCAAATGAAATGATTTTAATAGGAGGTGATCTAAATGGGCATATCGGAGTGAAAAATTAGGAGTATGAGAGAGTACATGGAAGTTATGGGTTTGGAACGAGGAATAAGGAAGGGAAAACTATATTAGATTTTGCGATAGCATATGACCTTATATTAGCTAATACGTTTTTTAAGAAAAGAAAAGAACACTTAGTCACATTCAAAAGTGGAAATAATAAATCGTAAATTGACTTTCTTATGGTTAGAAAGAAGGATAGAAAGATTTGTAAAGATTGCAAAGTCATCCATGTAGAAAGCTTAACTACTCAAAATAGGATAGTAATGTTGGATATACGCCTCAAACATAGTATCAAGAGAAAGAAAATATATACGATTCCTAGAATTAAGCGGTGAAAATTAAAGGATGGGAAGCAAAATATATTTAAGGAGAAGGTAGAAGTACAAGCATTAGATGAAATATACGATGACTCTAATACAACATGGGATAAGATGGTATCAAAGTTGAAAATAGTAGCTAAGAGGGTACTCGATGAGTCAAAGGGGCATACACCACTAAGTAAAGAATCTTGGTGGTGGAATGAGAAGGTACAAGAGAAAGTGAAGGAAAAACGAATAACTTATAAGGAATTATATATTTGTAAGAACGAGGAAAACTTAAAAAAAATATACAATAGCCAAGAAAGAAGCTAAGAAAGTAGTAAGTGAAGCAAAAAATGAAACTTTTGAACGATTATATCAAAAATTGGATACAAAAGAAGGGGAAAGAGACATTTATAGAATAGTTAAAGTGAGAGAAAGGAAAACAAGAGATCTTAGCCAAATCAAATGTATTAAAGATGAATGTAATAGGGTATTAGTAAACGATGGAGAAATAAAAGAGCGATGGAAGAGGTATTTTCATCAACTTTTTAATGAAGGTTTAGGTGACCAACTTAACTTAGGTAATTTAAGTAGGTCAAATGAGCATAGAAATTTTAATTTTTATCGTAGAATTCAAACTTCAGAAATAAAACAAACTTTAAATGATATACACAATGTAAAAGCTATTGGACCAGATGATATTTCAATAGAGGTATGGAAGTGCTTAGGGAAACAAGGTATTGAATGACTTACAAAATTATTTAACATGATATTGAAAATGAAAAAAATGTCTGATCAATGGAGGATAAGTACTCTAGTTCCCTTATATAAGAACAAGGGAGACGTACAAAATTGTGCAAACTATAAGGGTATTAAACTAATGAGTCATACTATGAAACTTTGGGAACAAGTAATAGAAACAAATTAAGAAAGGAGACCACAGTGACAGAAATCAATTTGGGTTCATGCTTGGAAGATCGACAATAAAAGTTATACATCTTCTTAGATAATTAATTGAAAAATATCGAGAGCAAAAACAAGATCTACACATGGTATTCATTGACTTAGAAAAAGCTTATGATAGAGTCCCAAGAGAAATTATATGGAGAATTTTAGAAAAGAGAGGTGTTAGCGTAACATATATTGAACTAATTAAGGATATGTATGAGGATGTAACGACCAGAGTAAAGACTTTAGGCGGAATGACTGAAGCATTTCTAATAAAGTTAAGGTTACATCAAGGATCAGCTCTAAGTCCCTATCTTTTTTTGCACTAATTATGGACGAACTCACTGCTCACATTCAAGACACAGTACCGTGGTGCATGTTGTTTGCAGATGATATTATTTTGATAGATGAAACACGTGAAGGAGTAAATGTTAAACTAGAATCTTGGAGGAAAACACTAGAAGAGAAAAGTTTTAAGCTTAATAGATTAAAAACAGAATATATGGAATTTAAGTTTAGCAATATTAGAAGTAATGAAACAATTATTAAGATAGGAGAGGACGAGTTGCCCGGAACCGAGAAATTTAAATATTTAGGATCATTTTTGCAAAACGATGGAAGGATTGAGAGAGATGTCTTACATAGAACACAAGCAGGATAGGTGAAATGAAGGGGAGCGTCGAGTGTTTTATGTGACCGTAAAGTACCTTTTAAACTTAAAGGTAAGTTCTATAAAACCGCAGTTAGACCTGCTATGTTATATAGAGCTGAATGTTGGGTTATGACTCGAGCAGAAGATGAGAGTTGCAGAGATGAGGATGTTAAGGTTGTGGACATACGAGAATGGACAAAATAAGAAATAAGAGCATTAGAGAGAAAGTCGGAGTTGCATCTATTTAGGAAAAACTCCGAGAGACACGTTTAAGATGGTACGAACATGTACTTAAACAACCAATAAATGCTCCAGTTAGGCGATATGAAACTATGATAAACATGCATATCAAATGAGGAAGAGGAAGACCAAAAAAGACTTGATTAGCAATAATAAAATAAGATAAAATTTATTTAAATATAGATGATGATATAATAGGAGATAGAGCTCAATGCGTAAAAGGATTCATACAGCCGATTCCACCTAGTGGGAAAAGGCTTGGTTGTTGTTGTTGTACAAAGTTGTGGCAATTAATCCTTGTTCTAATAGTTTTATGGTGAATTTGATCCTATTGAAGCAATTTCAATCAAGTTTAAGCAATTTTAACTAAGTAAAAAAATTTGATATAAAAATACTCTATGTATAGATTTTTTTTACCTAATTGAATTATTTATTTCCACACGTTGTAGCAACCATAGCTGCTACAACAACGCTAGAATAAAGATATCTTCGATATAAGAAATATGGTGGGGCACCCTTTTGACTTTTTTTTAAAAAGAGGACGCCCTTTTGATTTTTACCCAAATAAGATCACTCTAAATTTCAAACAAACTTTCAAAGTCTTGGAACTATTTTGATGGAAAGAAAGGACAAAAAAAGCTTAAGAGTAGAGATCGCAAATTAAGTTAGAGTGAATTGAAAGCATTAAAGAAGATCTATTTATAGGCATGGTGCTTCAGTTAATGCGCACATGCAAGTTCAAATCACACGAACACATGGACAGTGTCTTGTTTTATGTTCATGTGGATGTGGACCTGCTTTCCCATTCACTGGAAAGCTTATCACCTGGTTGGGGCATAGGCATGCAAGCGTGTGCACAAACGACACAAGTGTTGAGGCATCATGTCAATTATATGTCATTGCTTTCAAAAAAAAGTGGTTGATGATGCAAGGATCGAGACACCACATAATTGGCATGGTCGCATGATAATGTTGTGTTGTCAAAATCAACCCTTTAAGATCACAATCGATCATGATTTTGATGACTTGGACAAAAAGTTTAAGTTAAGGGGCATTATTGCATTTGATATGTATGTAAAATTATGCAATATTTGAGCAAAACACATGGAGACTTAGCATGGTTAAGGCGGGCGCTTGATGACTCAAGGTCCGTGGAGTTGAGAGAAGAATAGCATGAACATCAAGGGATTGCAAGACGAGGAGCACAGGAGTGTTGCTAAGCCGAGAAGGTGAATTACGTAAGTGAACAACAACAATCAAAGCTTATCCCACTAGGTGGGGTCAACTATATGGATCATTCTACGTCATGAAACTACATTCCCTACTATATCATCATCTATATTTAAATAAATTTTATCTTATTTTATATTGCTAATCTAGGTTTTTTTTTTTCTCTTCCTCGTTTGATGTACATATTTGTTATAGTTTCACATCGTCTGGAGCATTTATTAAGCATCTAAATATATGTTCGTATCATCTTAAACTTGTCTAAGAGTTTTTCCTCAATAGATGCAACTCCAACAGAGTTTTTCCTCAATAGGTGCAACTCTGACTTTCTTTCTGATATTCTCGTTTCTTAATTCTTATCCTATTCATCCTCTTATGTCCACATATCCACCTTAACATCCTCATCTCTATAACTCTCATATTTTCTTCATGTTTTGGAGTCATAGCCCAACATTCAGCTTCATATAATATAGCAAGTCTAACAACCATTTTGTAAAATCCCTTTAAATTTTAGAGATACTTTACGATCATAAAGAACATCTGACGCTCTCTTCTATTTCAGCAATTCCGTTTGTATTATATGTAAGACATCTCTCAATCTCTTCATCCTTTTGCAAAAATAAACTTAAATAATTAAAACTCTTTGTTATAGTCATCGCTTATCTTAACAATTGTATCATTATATCTAATATTGTTAAATTTAAATTTCATATATTCTGTCTTTACTCTACTAAGACTAAAACCTTTCACTTCCAGTGTTTTGTACCAAAATTCGAGTTTAACATTTACTTCTTCACGTGTCTTATATATTAAAACAATATCATCGACAAACAACATGTACACTATGTCTTAGATGTGTCTAGTGAGTTCTTTCATGATTAGTATAAAAAGATAGTTGATATGTAACCCTATCTTTGTGGAAATCACTTTGGTTAATCCGTCTAAAGTCTTCACTCTTTCATTACATTCTTAAACATATCCTTAATTAGTTCAATATATGTTATGCTAACACTTCTCTTTTCTATAATTCTTCATAAAATTTCCCTTGGGACTCTATCATAAGATTTTTCTAGGTCAACGAATATCATATATAAAGCTTGCTTCTATTTCTAATACTTTTCAATTAATTATCCGAGGAGATATATATCTTCTATTGTCGACCTTTCAATCATGAATCCAAATTGATTCTTGATCACCGTTGTCAACTTCTTTAGTCTTTTTTCTATTATTCGTTCCCAAAATTTCACGGTATGACTTATTAGTTTAATACTCTTATAGTATGTATAATTTTATGTCTTATTTGTTCTTATATAAGGGAACTAGAGTACTTGTCCTCATTAATATTTTTTCCATTTTCAATATCAGATTGAATAATTTTGTAAGTCATTGAATATCTTGTTTCTTTAAGCACTTCCATAACCTTTATCGAGATATCGTCCAACTACTTTTCCATTTTGCATCCCATTTAAAGTTTCTTTAACTTTTAAAGTTTGAATTTTAAATTAAATTTATATATTCATTAACCTACTTAAATTATCTAAGTTAAGTTGGTCACCTAAACCTTCAATAAAAAGATGATGAAAATACTTCTTCCATTGTTCTTTTATTTCCTCATCATTCAATAACATCATATTGCATTCATCTTTAATGCATCTTATTTGGATCTCTTGTCTTCTTTTCTCTCGCTTAGATATTCTATAAATGTCTCTTTCTCCTTCTTTTGTATCTAGTTATGTATATAAGCGTCCAAATTTTTCATTCTTGGCTTCATTCACTTCTTTCTTAGCTATTTTTTTTTGGTGTATTTTTTGAAGTTTTCCTTGTTCTTACAAGTGTATAATACCTTATAATTCCCTTTTTCATCACTTTCTTGTGAATTATGTAATTGAAGACGTGAAGAATAACACGTCAAATGAGCCAAAAGCCCAATGCATCTAAGAGACTAGTCCATGATAGTAATACTATAGTCAATTGGTTGTTATTAGATAGACCAATTCAAATATATCCATATACGGAAGATGCAATAGTAGGATTAGATAATGCTACAATGAAATCAATCAACTGAAGGTGCAAACCATGTCAACTGATTGACGCAAGCATGGTATAATAACTTTTAACTTTTGAATTCGTTGGAGAGGCTATGTAGAGGGTTGTAAGGGCTACAAATTGCATAACCATTAAGAGATTCACATCTAAACTTTGTCAAAGTGTTGAGGATCTCCTGTAATCTTCTTCTTTCATATTGTATGGCCTTTGTGCAATCATCAAAGGAGTTGTAAGAGGTTTCTCTGCCATCGTACTACCGAGAAGAAGAAAGATAATGGATATTCGGGAGTGATCCACAGATCATGCACTAAGCAAGCGCCTTGGGAGGTTGTCGGACCACGTTAAATAATAGTGTTCTTGGTTTGTCTTGCTTGCTATTACTTTTCGTTATGTTTATTGGTTTTAGTGCACTAGGACAAAAGTGGTATTCATTACCCTTCATTGCCAAATAGCTCATCCATGTTCCTATTCAACTGATTGGCAAACAAAACAATTTTCAATAATCTCCACATAAATGAAAGTTATAGACAAATTTAAAAAGTCTTAAACAAGAGTTTCAACGAGAAACTAGTGCAGTTGAAAAGAGCTAATGACTTTAAAGCTTCCATAAGTGAATTTGATTGGATTTACTCGGCTACCAAGAGAAATGTCTTAAATTATTCAATAGTTGGTTGATGTAAACCAACATAATAATACTCATATAATAGCCCCTAAACTTCTACTAATTCTTTATTTTGATTGTTTTAGCCATGATAATGCTTGAGAATCCATACGCACTTTCAATTTAAAGTGGACCTCACTTTGCGCTATATAAGTGATCTTCTGTGAACAATATCTGCAACAACTTATTAAACCCTTAGTTGTACAGTGTAGGAATTATTAAGAGCCTTTGGTTGAACCTATACCTATTTGCAGGTTGTACCTTTATGTCACAGGAATGAGTTAGAGTTATTACTCTCATGTATCTCAAATCTTATAATTTAGTTGTCCTATTTGAATCATGATCTTGGAATTTTAGGTCATCATAGTTGAGCTACTACTATTCGATTCATATGTTAGGTTTTTTACTAATTCCATATACATGCAACACATTTGATCTTTGAGTAAGCCTCTAGTAAGAAGATCTGCAAGCTTCTCCTTCAACTTCACATAATTTCCATCACACAACTAGAGATCAATTATTTAATGGTATTATGTCTTGGACAACCATATTAAGTTATACGCCCTTCTATAGTTGTTTGACCTATTAGTGAATTCGTAAGTTCTTTTTATTAGAACTTTCTTCTTTCTTGTGTTTATGCAAAAAGATCTCTTCGAAGAATGTCACATTCCTCGACTCAATAGTTGCATCTTCATGCATCTGATGTGTTTACCAAGAAACCACCTGATGTCCTTCCTATAGTTGTCTCAGAGTAAGCCTTTAGTAAAAGGATCTACAAGCTGCTCCTTCAACTTCACATAATTTCCATCACACAACTGGAGATCGAATTATGTCTCTAACAACTATGTTGAGTTTTACCATTATACATACTATTATATGCCCTTCCTATAGTTGTTTGTACTATTTGCAAATTCGTAAGTTCTTTTTATTAGAACTTTCTTCTTTCTTGTGTTTATGCAAAAAGATCTCTTCGAAGAATGTCACATTCCTCATCTCCATAGTTATATCTTCATGTGTCTGATGTGTTTCCCAAAAAACAGTCTGCGCTACTGCATATTTAATGAATATGTGGTGAAACTATTTCAGACCCCATTGAAATGTATTTGGGTTTAGGGTATATAATTCTTGTTGGCCAGAATCTGGCCAGCTAGAATTTTTTATCCTCCAATTAGAATGTATACATGTACATGCATATAATTAATGTACACATATGATATTACTAAAATACCCATATGTACACTTGCATGTATTGATTCTAGCTGGCCAGATTCTGGCCATTTAGCATTACCCTTCTACATAAGGCAAAGAATTTAAATCTGTTTGAATATTTGGATATGCTGGAGAAAGAAGGGAGATGTCACAATGTTCTCGATGCGATGAGGTGTGTATCATGGACTTAATGGGAAGTAATCAATTTCGCAGTAAAAGCAAAAATTTTACAGATATACTCAGCCAGACAACGACCACTAAACCTTCCGGTCAAAATTTGCCATCATTTTTCAGAAGAACCCACGGAATTTGATTTTTCTTTTTACAAAAAAAGTGAAAAAGAAAGGAGAAGCGTCTTACCATAGAAAGTAATGGACACCTAATTTTATGGAGAGGGAATGATCGAAGACGGCGATGCACTCGAACAACGCTAACTTCCTCATGCCTGCTTCCGGATCGCTCCCCGTGAACCACCCTTGGAACACTCCTTGGCCGAGCAGGTACTCGATCCGCCGCATCGTGGCCGCGCGCTGCTGCTCCTTGGTCTGGTTGTAATCCGGCGCGACGAAGGTGAACTCGCCGCGGCGGCGGGGGCAAAAGAGAGGGCTTTCCTCCATCAGATGGAACAGCCAGTCCCGTGCCTCGTGGTGGTGGCCATCCAGGATCCGACGCAGCGCTGCGACGTCGAAAGCCGGCGGCTTCTCGGAGAGGTCGGGTGGGGAGTAGTTGAGGCACGGGGAAGGTGTGACCGGGGAAGAGGAGAAGTTGGCGATAGATTGATAGGGGCCGAGGAGGTGGCCAGCGATAACAGAAGCTCGACGGGCGGCAGAAGAGGGAGGATCCATGGCTCCACGGCAGAGAAAGAGAGACGATTGGGCAAGGCACCGATGATTCAATGATAATCTGTTAGCCTATATCGGCAAGCGCATCTGGAAGCCTATTGGAAGCTCAGGCGACTATCAGTTCAGAAATTTCATATTTTTTTATTATATTTCTTTTTTGAAGAAAAGCTTTTACAAATATTATATAACTGGAGTATAAATAATAAATATTTAGATGACAATTTAAATATTTTATCGTAATATCATAATCTGGAACACTGATAATTAAATATTTCTCTTATATATTAATCATTATTCTATAGATTAATAATCGTTCATAATTTATCTCTTTTGTTAACTTGAGATGAATTGATAAAATATTGGAAGTGCACGTATTCATCATTTTACAAATTCTGTATTTTATTTCGGATAAAATATTTTTGAAAATGCGCTCATGTATGTCGTGATCATAGTTTGCAAAATCGCGATCCGGATCGTAGGATCGTACGATCCTACGATCCGGAAACCCAAAATCGATCCAGGATCGTGCAGAATCGTTTTTACAGTAGGATCGCAGCAGGATCGGTAGGATCGGTAGGATCGGAGCAGAATCGGTAGAATCGGAACAGGATCGGAGCAGAATCGGAGCAGGATCGGTGGAAGCTTTGAGAGGTCATAACTTTTGATTCGGATTGAACCACGGGGCCTATAATATATTAAATTAAAGCTCGTTCAGATATCTTTAATAAATTTCAAAGTTTATCCTTAACCATTATCTTTTTTTCATCTTATTAGAGTTTTAAATTATTTAAATATATGTTTAATTATTTTTGAGTTAGTTTTTTTATCAATAATATTCTGTCATTTATTTTTCTCAAAATAATAAGTTTTTGGATGTCTATTGTCTAGTATTGTGTGACATCAACCAGTCTTTAGAAGATTATTTCCGGCATTCATATTTGAATCAAAGGATTCAATAGCTTCTGTTATATACGTTAGATGCTTTGTTGACATTTAAATTGAATTATCTTATAAATCAAGGAAATATTTTTGACATTGTATGTGTTATTATTATTGTCTTAATGGATATTTTATATTTTTTCATTTTATGATATGAAAATATAAATATTATTACTATGCGAGAATGATAGTTGAATTACAAGTTAATTTAAATTTGTACATGTAGTAATGTAATTTGATGTGTTGAGTGTAAATAATTTCATATATATACAAAATTAGTTATTTATTTATATGTAAATGAGTTTTTAGGTATTTTTTCTAATTATTAATCATGTATGATAAAATTTTAAGGGTTTTTGGTAGGATCGTACGATTCTACGATCCGATCCTGACCGATCTGATCCTGACCCTAAATCAATCCTGCGTAGAATCACGATTCTACAAACTATGATCGTGATTCGTGAGACCGGAATACGGTTTCACATAAACGAGTGGGGGTTGCGACATTTATTGTTAGACAAGCAACTAAACTACAGCAAATTTTGACACGCTTCCTAATGGGAGGTCAAAGGACAATGCTGTGGATCCCACTCAAGTAAAGGGTTGCATGGAGATACGCAGCTATCATCAGTGAAAAAAAAGAAAGAGAAGTAATACCATATTTTTTAAAAATATATATAATTAACAAAATAGATTAAAACATCTATATAATATACTTTTAATATCAACAAAATATATATATATATATATATATATATATATATATATATATATATATATATATATATATATATATATAAAATTAAATATTTGAATAGGATATCGAATATTTATAGTCTCTCCAAATCCTCTTCCATTAAGGTCAGATATCGAATCCTCTATCAGACTTGGAAGAAATTGTCATTCTTATAATCAGAATTAGAATTCAATATATGATGGTAAAAGATGACTACGCTCGCCCCATCAAATATCTCCCATTGGAGATAAATAGAAGTGGAGTATTAGAAATTACTGGGCATAGAGTTTTGCTCGATAATTTCTCTTTTTTTTTAAAAAAAAAAAATAAATCTAAGTTGTTGTGATAGCGTAGGTGCATGGGTGGGAGGGCCCATATGTTTATGTAGCAGTTTTATTTTTTTATTATTTTTTTTAACAAGTTGAATGTAAATATTGACAATTAATTTGATTCAACATTCAATTTTTAGAACATTGGATAACATAATTTTTTTCTTTTATATATACATTATTTTTCATTTATCTTTCATCATAGAAAACTACTATATACCTAAAATTTGTAGAGAAATGGGTCGAAACTCCGATGACTTTTGGGGGATTTATTAAATTCTTCAAATATTAATGAAAATTCAAGTGAAGAAAATTGTTGAATTCGTCCTAATCTACAATCTCCTCCATTTTCATTTTCCATACCCACGACCATATTATCATAATTTTTAAAATTATCCAAAATTTTCAAGTAGCAATCCTTGAGCTCCATTTTAGACATGTCCCTCATAATATTGGCAAAATAATCAATATTTCATACAAGCTCCATCTCATGGAATTAATCTACTTCAATCACCAGGGATTCAATTAAATGAATCGAGAAAAGCTAGTATTGATGTAAGTGATAGTGATAAAGGTATAGAAACATCTCATATAGTCCTCGATTAACAATTTCCTTCATTCTCATCTCAAATAAGGCATGACAATATTATTCTCAATCAAACAACCGAGACAGACAACAAATCGGATAGAGATCATAGCAAGCAAACAGTGTGGACAATAGCAGATGATAAGCTCCTTGCAGCAGTTTACACAATCATGAGTGAAGATTCAATAGTTGATAATGCCTAAAAGAGTGTCTTTTTGAAAATGGGTGGTGGCATACGATAATACCAATCTAGATAAGGGAGCTAAAAAGAGAATTGTGGATAAAACAAAATCACATTGGCCTTATGTGAAAAAGATCATGAATAAATATAATGAAATCTACAATAAATGGTACAATGATCGACCAAGAGGATGGAGTGACGAAGATTTGATGGTGTAGTCTCATGAAGAATACAAGAGTACTTTTAAATTTACTTTCCAATGTAAATATGTGTGGATGATTGTGAAAGATAATCCGATGTATACTTTTCAATCTTCAAAATGATGGGTTGCCAAGAAAGCAAGGACATTAAAATTATCAAGTGCTCATACTAACTCTTATAATCCTAACATAACTGTTAATGTGGATGATAAGGAAGCTCGATCTCATCTAATGGGACAGAAGACAGCAAAAAGGAAATGCAAAGAAAGAGTATGCTTAGTTAATGAATCGAATAAGGTTATGCAACAGTCAATAACACATTTGGAGGAGTATAATAATAGTAAGAAAGATCAACTCATCCAAGCACATCAATTATTTGTAATGGACACATGAGGCATGACAGATGAATAACTTCAAAACTATCTAGCAATATTTGAGCAACTAAAAAAAGATTGAACATGTAGTGCATTTGTTTATTTTATTAACTAATTATGGTATATAATTGAAAGTACCTTGGAATAGTTTTGATGTGGTCAACCGAGTTAAGTTAGGTCCTGTTGTGTCTAATCCTTATGTCTAAGTGTGCAGAAACTTAGGAATACAAGAAGTCGAGCGGAAGACACAGTTAGTGAGAAGGATGTACAGGAAGCTAGTCGACAGACTCATTGCATCCGAGGGATGAGATGCTACGGAAGAGCACATCGGCAAACGAGAAGGATGCGTGTGACACTTCCAAGAGATGAGAAGCTAAAACGGAAGACTGCTCGAGGAGAAAGCCGGATTTGGATTCGGATGAGCTCAACTCTCGATGATTGAAGAATCACCCAAGCGACTGAAGCAACAGTCGGACAAGTCATTATTAAGACCTTTATGCCTGGCTAGAGGGGGTGAATAGTCTATCATCAACTTCAATCGCTTCCTACAACTTATTAGCATGCAGCGGAAATACAAACAACACTAACAAGAAGAAAGCTAATCTACAAGACAATGAACAAGAAGAAAACACACAAACGTAACACGTTTATGTAACGTAGTTCGGAGATAACTTACACCTACTCTACGACTTGTCCATAAGGTGGACAATCTCAATCCGTCGGTGAATGACTCCCCGAAAAATCTCGACTAGCTCAAACCTCCTTCTCGGTGGAGAAATCTCACTACAATCTTGATCTAAAAACCCTTAGATCACAAGAAGAGCTTGGAGCAATTAGGAGACTTCTAATAGACTTTAACCAAGTCTATTTCGTCAACATAAATCAAACTCCAAAGCCTTGGTTATATAGGCCATAGGTTGGAAAACTCCGCCGATCAGTCGACTAGTAAGTATACTAGTCAACTGCCTTCTGTGAAATTCGACCGTTACATGCCCATGGCTCGATACCAGTCGACTAATGAAAACAGTGGTCAATTGCTACAATAACTACTATAATACTGTTTTGACTGCTATAGTCTCAGTTGACTATTACAGTATCGGTTGACTGGTTTTCACAACTGTCAAGCACAGAAATATTCTATACCATGGCGTAGTCGACTGGTCCAGTTGTCAGTCAACTGGTAAAACCCTAAACCTAGGATTTTACTCTGAATACAATCTCTCATGCATTCATCCTTGCCCACACAATCTCGACCTTGCCTTCTAGCCTCCTCCATCAACTTCAAGTCCCTCAGATGTCTCCCCATCATGCCTTACCTTTAGGAGCTTCCTTCGGCCTTGTTTTTGTTGTCGAGTCTTCCATTGTCAAGAGCTCCTCACCTCCGAGACTTCAATCTTGTCAAGTCACACTTGGACTTATGTTGCCAAGACTACATACTTGGACTTACACCGCTAAGACTCCACTTAGACTTTCACCTTGCTAAGATTCCACTTGGACTTTGTCTTTGCTAAGATCACACTTGAACTTTGCATTTGTTGTACCTGCATCTTGTGTAACACCCACGAAATGATAAACTATACCTATGAGCATTTTTCTGTTAGAATAAAAGAAAAGGAGAAATGGAAATAGAAACCAAAATGAAATAAAAAGAAAGTGAGGTTAAGATTTGAACCTTGAACCTCCCACAAATGATAGAGTTAATTAGTGTATGGTAACCACTAGAGTAATGAATAATAGATGAATAAAAAAGAATGGAAATTGTAGTTAAAGGTGAGAAGATAGTTAAGTAAAGGAACAAGAGAAAATCAAGTAGCTTACCTCCTCTTCCTCTTGGTTAAGAAAAGAAGCAAGCAAAAACAAGTTGCCTTCCTTTCTTCTTTTCCTCTAATTTCGTGGGAATTAAGAGAGTAAAGAGATAAAGGAGTTAAGGGGATGAATGAGGACATGTTTCATTTACGTGAGGAATAAATAGGAAAGAGTAAAGAAAAGGGAAAGAAAATTTGTTGATTCTTCCTCCTTCTTCTTCCTCCTCTTTCCTTCTCCACCGAGACATAGAGCTCTCTTTTCCCTCAATTCTAAAATCCAAGCTAAGGTTTTCTCTCTAAGAAAACCAATTTCTAAGAGGGAGTCTTAAGGTTTACTCCTTACAAGGAAGAGAAAACAAAAAGGGAGAACTAGGAAGAGAAGCTCCTTCTTCCTCCTCACAAGGGTACTATTTTCTTTAGGAACAACAAGCAAAAAGATGTAAGTATTCTCTCGCCTGTGGTACAAGTTGCTTACGGATTTTTCCATAAGGTTAGAATGCTTAAGAAAGAAAAAAAAAACCTAGGATTCCTTCTTTGAACTTTCGGCCATGAACAAATATAGGGTTCAAAGAAGCTTAAAATTAAATCTAGCATACTCATGGATTCCCTTATGATATGATATGAACCTAGCTAGATATTCATGCTTGCATGTTGTTTGGAATTTATTTTCCTCTTCATGAAGTTTCGGCCATGAACAAATTTAGGGTTCAAGGAAGCTTAAAATTTAATCTAGCATGCTCATGAATCTCCTTATGATATGATATGAACTTAGCTAGATATTCATGCTTGTATGTTGTTTGGAATTTATTTTCCTCTTCATGAAGTTTCGGCCATGAACAAATATAGGGTTCAAAGAAGCTTAAAATTTAATCTAGCATGCTCATGAATCTCCTTATGATATGATATGAACTTAGCTAGATATTCATGCTTGTATGTTGTTTGGAATTTATTTTCCTCTTCATGAAGTTTCGGCCATGAACAAATATAGGGTTCAAAGAACCTTAAAATTTAATCTAGCATGCTCATGAATCTCCTTATGATATGATATGAACTTAGCTAGATATTCATGCTTGTATGTTGTTTGGAATTTATTTTCCTCTTCATGAAGTTTCGGCCATGAACAAATATAGGGTTCAAAGAAGCTTAAAATTTAATCTAGCATGCTCATGAATCTCCTTAAGATATGATATGAACTTAGCTAGATATTCATGCTTGTATGTTGTTTGGAATTTATTTTCCTCTTCATGAAGTTTCGGCCATGAACAAATATAGGGTTCAAAGAAACTTAAAATTTAATCTAGTATGCTCATGAATCTCCTTATGATATGATATGAACTTAGCTAGATATTCATGCTTGTATGTTGTTTGGAATTTATTTTCCTCTTCATGAAACTTTCGGCCATGACCATTTCTAGGGTTCAAGGAAGCTTAAAATTTAATCTAGCATGCTCATGAATCTCCTTATGATATGATATGAATTTAGCTAGATACTTATGTTTGTATGTTGTTTAAAGTTTGATTTCCCTCTTCATGAGACTTTCGGCCATGATCCATTTTAGGGTTCAAGGAAGCTAAAAATTTAACCTAGCATGATCATGAATCCTCTTATGATATGATATGGGTTTATCTAGATATTTATGCTTGCATGTTGATTAGAGCTTGATTTTCTTCTTTGAAGTTTCGGCCATGAACAAAATTAGGGTTCAAGTAAACTTAAAATCTAATCTAGCATGCTCATAGATCCCCTTATGATATGATATGAAGTTAGCTTGATATTCATGCTTGTATGTTGTTTGGAGCTTATTTTCCTTCTTCATGAACTTTCGGCCATGATAAGGATCAAGATCTAGGAAAGCTTAAAAATTGGGCTAACATGCTTATGACTTTCCTTATGATATGATATGAAGTTAACATGAAATTCTTATGCTTGTATGTTGTTTAGAGTTTAAGTTCATACTCTTGAACTTTCGGCCATAATGGGTTTAGGAGCCTAGATGTGCCTCACATGCTATGTTATGAATTAAGAGATGTTATTTAATGATTCCATGCATGATTATGTTTTTCTATGATAGGTGATGTGTGCAATTATGTATACCTATGAACCATGCATGATAATGTCTCTTATGATGTGCTATGTGCTCAAGTATGCATGTTTTATGATATGACAAATGATATGCTCAGTTATGTATGCTTATGATCCATGCATGATAATGTCTCTTATGATGTGCTATGTGCCCAAGTATGCATGCTTTATGATATGATAAGCAAAGGCCTAAGAGTTGCTTCCCTTTTTGTTGGGATTAAGAGCACTCTTTATGATATGATAAGTGAAGGCCTAAGAGTTGCTTCCCCTTTGGGACTAAGAGCACTCTTCATGATATGATAAGATATGATATGCTATGTTATGACATGAACCATGATATGCTATTTTACTTTGTATGGTTTTTACCAAGGGTGGGCTCCATAAGCGCCCTTAGGCCGACGGACTATGAACGGGTCTAGTAAAGGGATGAGCTCCTTAGTACGCCCCTAGGTCGACGGTCGTAGTACGGACCTAGATCCCTAGTAGGTTCGGGGCTAGCTACCCTGTCCTAGGGATTGCGCGCATTTATATATGTATGTGGTACAAGCCGGGCCTTCATGATGATATTATGTTCAAGTACTATATGATATGTTTTAAGACATCTTGCATATGATATGACACATGTTTTAAAAGACATCTTGCATAATATGATTTTTGATATGATATGCTATGCCCTTATGTTTTCTATGACATGATGATTTATGATATGATATAGCATGATGTTATTTATGAGATGATATGTTATGATGCTATGTGTTCACAATATGAAGTTAGATGATTATATTTTCATGGTTATATGTTTATGTGTTTATGCTGTGATATATGGTTTTTGTGAGTAGGAAAGGATCTTACTAAGCTGTGTGCTTATAGCTTACTTTCCTTGTACCGCAGATAAAGGCAAGGAATGAATGAACTAGGGGAGCTGCAGGAGAGGCAAGGAGATGTGTGTGGTGGTGGCTCGGCTAAGACGAAATAAGAGACCTGCTTATGTTATTTGTTTTATATTGATATTAACTAAGTTTATTATGTTATTGTTCCGCATGACTTCGGGATATTTCTACTGTTTTACTTTCGAAAGAAATTTTTAATACGCATGAATGTTTCTGCAAATAGTTAAGTAAAGTAACCCCGCCCTACTAGCAGGAGGGGCGGGCGTTACATCTTGCATACTCACAACGCATATCAAATACAACAATAATCTTAACTTAAATCTTTGCCCAAATATCAAAATCTAAGGTCACACAGATTGTTGCAACAGTCAATATAAAGTTGACTTGTTCAAACACCTGGAATCTAGGTGCCAGGACCAGTTTAGACCAGTAAGGTGCCCTTTCAGAGATGTTGCGGCATGGATAGAGTTTGGGTCCACGTCAGCAACACTTCAAGTGCCTGGATTGGTCTAGGTGCCCGAGCGAGGATAAAACTTTATCTTCACGCGGTTAAAGAGATGTTGCGAAGTGGATAATGTGCACTACTGGGGGCACCCGAACTTGCTCCAAGCATCCAGAGCTGCCATGTCAACCAAAGGATGAATTCGACCAATAGACTATAAATAGAGCCTTGGTCCTAGAAGTTTAATACAACACTGTATTCGAATTCTGTTCTTTGTTTCTGTGCTTTCAACGATTGTAAGAGGTTACTCTGCCTTCGTTAAAGGAGAATTTTTAGTGAGCTTCAACTGCCTTGAATTAACAGTCATCCTTGTTGTAACTAAGTAAAACTTCTTGTCTCTTACTCTTTCTTTATGTTATTTATTTTGTTTAAACTAACAGTGTGTCCTTGCTAAGTAAAAAGTAAGAGATTGATTTTAAAATTATACTTACAGGCTATTCACCCCCCTCCAGCTAGTCTCAACTGTACCAACAATTAGTATCAGAGTTAAACTATCTCAGAAGGACTAACCGTCAACTAAGCATCAAAGAAATGGTCGGAGCAAGCATTCACTTATCAAAGTTTGAAGGGGACTTCACTATCTGAAAAAAAAATAGAGGTATTTTTTTAAATGGATTTTGACAATTTACTTACAATTAAATATGGGTTTTCAGTGCACAGAGATCAACAAGGAGCCGAAAAAGAAGAACAATTCTAGAGCAAAAAGGAGTAAGTCAACTCTGTGGCAGATGGTAAAGCAGAGTTCCATCTGCTGAACGTTTTACTGTCGCAAGAAGTCAACCAGATCGCCACTTACGACTCCGCAAAGGAACTCTGGGAGAAATTCCTGAAATTGTATGAAGGGACATCGAAGGCCAAGCTAGCAAGACAAGACTTGCTCAAAAATCAGCTGACAAACTTCTGGATGCAAGAAGGAGAAACGATAGCCCAATTACACAAAAGGATTAAGGAGTTTATCATTGGACTGACAAACCTCGGAGAACTGGTAACGAATCAGGATTCAATCTGATATGCTCTCAAAGCCTCCC
This sequence comes from Zingiber officinale, assembly GCF_018446385.1. NCBI lineage: Eukaryota > Viridiplantae > Streptophyta > Magnoliopsida > Zingiberales > Zingiberaceae > Zingiber > Zingiber officinale. The sequence continues at coordinate 110,208,029 of NC_055993.1, read as the reverse complement.
TATAACTCAATAGTGGGCATAAATAGTAGACGCCTACTATATATCAAAGAATTTAGAGATAAGTAATTTAGAAGAACTATTTTCAACTTTGGAATTACACAAATATAGATGGGCAAGTATGAGGAAAGAAAATGAGCCACGTCAGAATCTAGCACTGAAAGCTATAAAAGATGAACTGGAGTCTGACACATCGTTAGACGAAGACGAAACAACTTTCATGGTAAGAAAATATTCAAAGTTTTTTAAATCTAATAAATTTAACAAGTCGCAGGCTAAGCAATTTCTTCCTAGAAAAAGGAAAGTCAAATGCTACAACTGCCAAGAATAATGACATATCAAGGATAACTACCCGAAGCTAAAAATGAAGGAGAAAAACAAAAGACCAAGCAAATTGAAACACAAGAATATAAAGGTAGCATAGGACGAGTCATCATCAAAATCCGAATTAGAGGAGTATGTTGGACTAGCACTAATAGCAAGTCATCGAAATGAGACCAATGATAAAGGGGGAGCTACATCTTAAGAAAGTAGCAATGAAGAGAGAGAATTCAGCTTCAGATCAGATATAGTAAGTAAGATATGTCTTTTACCTTCTTATCATTATATTCTGGTATAACCTTAATGTCTAGATCAATGTATAAACTCAAGTCTAAGAATAATAAATTGAAAAAGGAAAATGTAAACTTAAAAACCATCTTAGCCAAAGCATATCCACCAGAAGAATTTGATAAAGTTACAAATGAAAATGTAAAATTAAAATAACAGATAGAATGTCTTGAAAATTTTGCATGTTCAAATATTCAAAATTTTAGAAATTTCAAGGGTTAAATTGATATTTTTAATTTCACAAGGGTCAAATTAGAAAAATTCATAGAAATTATATACCCTAAAAATTTCTGATAAATCCAGTAGATAAAAACATTTTGGATTCCAAAAGCATATTTAACCTGATTAAAATTAATTTTTATACATACTTTAAATTTAATTTGCTTTAGTTTTTAACTTTATTTATCAAATTAATTATTTCGCACGCCTTCTATTAATGTTTTGTGTTGAATTTTTTTCTTGCACAAAAAAAGACATTGGCTGCCCGTCGCCTATCACCGCTTGTCATCCGTCGCCACCCACCACTGTCATTGTCCACCGCTTGTCGCTGTCGCCCACTGTCGTTGTTGCCACCTCCGTCGCCCACTGCTGCTGCTGCCACCTCCAGCTGTCACGAAGCTTCATGGCGATCTGCATGCGTGGAGGAATGCAACACCGCTGCTTGCCGCACCGCCTCGTTGCCGATCTGGCACCGCCTACCACCCACTGTCGACACCTGTTGCCTCCACTCTGCCACTGCAGCTGTTGCCACCTTCGATCACCATGAAGCTTCGTGGTGATCTGCATGCATGAAGGAATGCAACGTCGTTGCTTGCCGCACCGCCCCGTTGTTGATCCGGCACCACCTGCCGCCCACTACTGTCGTCCGTCGCCTACTGTTGCCGCCCGCCACTGCCACCTCCGGCCACCGCTCCATCGCATGCCACATAAAGTTCCGCAGTGAACCTCCACACCGCACTACCGCACTCTAATCCTTCAGGATAATTTCGGCAAAAAAATTATCTAACTTCCGAAATCGAGAAAAACCTTGGGTGCCCCTTGGTTTTCTGATTCTAGATTCGATACCAAGATTGATGACGCTTACTTACATTTCAAAATCGAGAAAAACTTAGGAATCCAAAAAAATCTCCAAACAAACACAGTTATCATGGACAAATAACTTTAGTTATCTGTGATATCCCTAAATCAAACACGTCCCTAAAATTTTAAAATAGATATTTCTTCAAATAAATGTTAGGATTAACTTTTAATGGACATAAAATACCTAATTCGGTCCTCTTAAAAAAACATTTCATTATGAAATTCTTAAAAAAATCATTTAAAGTATTCTGGAGCAGCATGAATCTCCACGCAACTTCATCTGTCTACTCTATTTTTCTAATAGCTCATCTTCTAGCCTTGTGTTTCTATGATTGCCCAAGATTGGCTCCCAAAGAATTAGCGCAGTTAGTATACATATGGATATTTGTTGTAATAAATTTTGAGATTTTCTAGGGATACATAAATATTTAGGAATGTAAATGAATCAAACAGTTCGTGAGTTATTCGGAGCTCGGTTCGATAAAAAATTTGTTCGAGTTCGTTCGTTTATCTTATCGAGCCGAACTCGAGCTCGATTTCGAGCTCGACAATTTTATCGAACCGAGCTCGAGCTTAAGGATATTCGGCTCGTAAGTTCGCGAACATGTTCGTTTGTAGGTTCACAAGCCAAAAAATGAGCCTTAAAATGAATCTTAAATCGAGCCAAAAAATGAGTTCTAAAACGAACCTTAAAACGAGCTTTAAAACGAGCCAAAAAAATGAGCTCTAAAATGAGCTCAAGCTCACTTAACGAATTAGGCTCATTAATTATGATAATTGGACTAATAACAAGCCGAGCTCGAACTGTTCGCGAGCTTGATAATTTCAAATCGAGTTAAACTCGAGCCTTGTAATAAAAGTTCGATTCGAGCTCGAGCCGAGCTCAAGCTCAAATATAACTTAAACGAGCCGAGCTCGAGCTTAATACTGTTCAACTCGGTTCGACTCGTTTAGATCCCTAGGAACGAATCATTAAGATGATGACTTCACCTTTATTATTGCAAGGAAGAAAATAGCTCTGGGTAATAGCACAGTTGCCTAACGTCTTCTTATATAAGAATTGAGTCATAATTTTAGCGAATTAGTAGATAAATTTTATTTAATAGATAGTTAATTCAAGTGGCAAAAGGTGATTTGTTCACCCTAGCGCCCTTGTCAATTCATCTCTAGATCAACACAGAGGAAGTAAATCATAGGTGACTACTAGCCATTCGTACAGGTGGTAAAGGTATGGGGGAAGGCTTACTCAGGCATGTCGAGTTTTGATCCCAAAATCTCATGTGATAACACCCCATGTCTTAATCATCGCATAGCTCTGAGAGGACTAATAGATGATTAATTCAAGTGGCAAAAGGTGATTCGCTCGCCCCCAGCGCCCCCGCCAACCCGTCCCTAGACCAACACGGAGGAGGTAAATCAGTAGATAATTAATTCAAGAACGTTGGACTGATGAACTATCCACTATAAATACTTCTCAATTTACCATAGTAATTAATGGAAACTTCAATAAGACAATCAGTCAATCTTAAAATTATCAACCTAAATTGGATACATAAGGGCATCTCCAATATAAAATTTATGATAGGTTTGTAAAATCTAAAAAACTAAATAAAAAATCTTGAATTATTATAGAGATAAAATTTGACGCAATATGTATGAAGTCATGTAACTTATGCTATAAATTGAATTTAAAAAAATATCATTTAATTAAGATCTATAATCATCAGATATATTTTAATAAATTTTTATATTATTGATATGATATATTTAGATTTGAAAAAAAATTCATTTAAAACTAACCGTTGAAGAGGTTCAAAGTGCCGACTTATAAAAAATAAAATAAAAACAATAAAAGAAAGAGCTAAACAGGAGATGGAGTGACGTATCGTGATGCATCTAAGGAATTTATTGACTCGTTGAATAAATGCGAGCCCGGATCCTTTGATTGTTTTTTGTAATTCAAGGAATGATTCTTAAGTATGTATTGATGAGGATGAATGATCTTCACTTATTTTATAAGTAGGAGTCATATATTCCACCAATATATATTTAAGGATCATCCCTAAATCACAAAAATGATCTAGAGGATTTATCCTCAATAAATATCACAAAAGCGATCTAGCGATCTAGAGGATTTATCCTCAATAAATGCATGGCATGCTCGCTGAATTGAGGAGTTAATTCGCTCTTATAGTTTTGGGGATAATTAATGATGTCGGATCCGGTTCCTACAGATAAAAATTAGAGAAATGTTACTTTTAATCGTCTTGATCAATGATCCTGTAAGAGGTATCTATTGGCAGTTGAATCATTAATGGGGTTTTACTCGAGAGAGTTGACATTATTGGCATTTTCCCACTGTTTTTAACCCTTCAAAACAAAATTTTTAAAAAAGTATTCATAAAAAGTTAACGAAAAAACTGGAACCATTATAGGCTAGATTTGATATTTTTAATTAAAGACCACTTTTGAAATTTCAAACAATTTTTTTCCTTAAAATTGATTACTATGGGTGGGCCTATAAATTTTTTAAGATTAAATTATAAAAAAATAAAGATTGTAATTTAATAATAGGGCCACGAAAAAGTTATAAGAAATTTATTTTGTAACAAAGAGAGTAATAATTTTTAGATTTTTATATAACAGACTATAAAAAAAACTCATTTGGAATTCTAATGATCCAAGATATCCTAAGGAAAAGAGGTACTCATGACTATCCTCCACCCCTAAAACATAAGATGCAATTCAGACATTGGAAGTATAACTCCCTTAGTATGAAGGTTCTGTGTGGTGTTTATATTCTTGCAAAGTGCTAGCACGTTGAATCAATTTAGAACGATACACATGAGATTCATCTCTAAGTTATGGATTTAGGATGCATCGTACAACCCCAAGAGTAGGATGAGATCCTCTACGGTAGGCAATATAGAAGTAACATTTTAAGTGTCGCACCTTTTAATTGAATGTATGACAATATTTGTCAACTGGTTGGTCAATCTAGATGGTAGATTCCATGAGACACGGCATAGGTGGTAGATTCTATGAGACACCTTCACCTGTCCTTTGGAGGTAGGCGGTAGATTCCATGAGACACCTTCACGTAGATTCCATGAGACACCTTCACCTGTCCTTTGGAGGTAGGTGGTAGATTCCATGAGACACCTTCACGTAGATTTCATGAGACACCTTCACCTGTCCTTTGGAGGTAGGTGGTAGATTCCATGAGACACCTTCACCTGTCCTTTGGAGGTAGGTGTGTAGGAGATGTAGATTCCACGAGACACCAGTCCTTTGGAGGTAGGTGGACCAGATTTTCCTAAGAAACTTGGGTAAAATAGAAAATGAGTTTTTTTTTTAAAACTCCAAATCATTAAGATTTAAGGGTATACTGTATATGGAGGTTATTCATGTTGTCATTCAGTATTCACGGTTTGAATCTTAGTTACGATTTATTTATAGATTTTTTTCTCTAAATAGAGAGTATAATCAAAGGATATTAGACTTCTGGGCTGACCGCCATGTGCGCTTCTCGATTTACCCTAGTGATCGGTGAGAAACTTCCGTGGGATTAGACCAGTCACCCCAGAGATAGTCAATGAGACTAAATGAGATTATAATTTTTTTTTTAAAAGTTACGTTGGAAAAGTAGTAGAGTAAGAGTAATAGTATAGTAACAATAAATAGTAAATGGTAATAGTAAGTAAAATAAATAGTAGAAAAGAAAATATAATAATAATAGACATTTTTATATTTCTTCTAAGAAATTACATTGGAAAAATAGTATAGTAACAATGAACAGTAAATACTAATAGCAAATAGTAAAGTAAATGGTAGAAAAGAAAGTGTAATAGTAGTGGATTGCAACAATAAAGTAAATAATAACAACAGTAATGTAATGGTGCTGTAATTTTTTTACTTTTATTTTTATTTTTTTAATATTTTTTTAGCTAAGCGCTAAACCACAAATTTTAAAATCAACGAAATCCATTATTTATAAAGATAGACATAGTAGCTCCATAGTAAAATTTCATAATTATAAACCCTCAACATCACAAGGAGAAGATCATGAAGAAAATCAAATTAATATGAACTTAATGAACATAGAATATAGCATACTGGAAACTCATACAAACAACAATGTTGAGAATAACTATTTATTTTATGATGACTTAAATGAATATGTTTACATCCCATTTGAAATAGCTACTTATTTCACTAAAGAAGATTTAAAAGAATTAAAAACTTTTGACCTTTTACACCATAAATTAGAAGCTGACTGGATGTTATATTTCGATGAACACCATAATATAATTGCTAAAAAGCAATATTACTTTTCAACAGTAAACCTAATGAATCCAGCTGAATCTAGTAGCACTAGTAATTTCAGACCACAACCATTATAAGTAAAATACTTTGAAAACTCTATGAGAATTATGGATTATGGAGAAGGACATCCTCCAAGACCAAAGATTACCCCATATACTTATAATAATCCTTTGTTGAGAACAATAGGAAAAAGGAGACCACCTGAAATTACTTACTTTGATAAAAATTCAGTCTTACTAAATATTGGAGAATGTGATGATCCACAACTTTATGATACCTATTTAGAACAGTGGATAATCTCCGTGAAAAGAGATTATTAAGCCAGACATGAACTAGACATAGAAACAGGAGAATTCATGATAACAGTATAGAAAAATTACCTAGGCGATGTTGCAAGAGCAGCATGGAAAGCCTATAAAACTACATATCCTGAAGAAGTAGCTAGGATGACCTCACAAGGAAATAACATACTTAATTTTTGCTATAAAATTCATAGGTTATTTATTGCCAGAGCTGCAAATACTCAATTAGATATAAGACAAAGAGAAGCTATGTTGAACTTAGAATAATTACAACTCTTTAGCTAGAACTGAATTAAACCTTTTTGTAATGACTTCTTAGCATTAACAGCAGCCTCAGGAAACTATTGTAACCCAAAATTAGGAGAAAGACTCTTTAGCAAGCTTCCAAGAGACTTATGAAAGGAAATATATAAAGCTTGGACAGATATGAATGTAGCACCACAATACGATAACATTGGAGTAAGAATCCAATACATTATTTCCATACTTAAAGAAAAATATACCTATATCCACATACAAAAGCAACTAAAAAATCAACAATATGAATTTTGTAACCAGATATATACCCCTCAACAATATGGTCTCACCCAACCTAGACCAAGATTAAATCATTCATCAAGAATACCCAAAAGATCGGTATCAAGGCCCAAGGCAATAAAACCCAAAAAGACCTACTATGTTAGAAAAAATAGAGAAAAGAAACCCTATCTAATAAAGAAAAACATGTGTGAAAGTTCAAACCAAAGAAGATGTATGCTAATATCATCACATGTTTCGCCTATAATGAACCAGGACATTTATTTTCTGCTTGCCAAAATAAAATGAATTTATATACTAGAGAAGCAAAACTAGTTACCTGCACAAATCTTGATTTAGTAGAAGTACAATCAGATGTTTCTGATACATTCTCCATCTACTCTATTGTTTATGTAGATGATGTGGAAGAAGTTATCCTTTCTTCTGATTATAGTCTTGTAAATTCCTTTTTTCAACTTTCAAACCAGCAATATAACGTACATCCTGAAAGCCAAAATTACATAACCTCGATATGCTAGACAATCTGTCTTCTTCTTATTATACCCCCGATATGTTTAAACAACTCGGTACTAAGACTACAGAATAACTTAACTGTCCACATAAGTGGATACTCAAAATAGGAATTGATAACATTCCTTGTTTCTTTTGTAGTTATTATCCATCTTTAGATAAAAGAGGTACCTGTAAGTTATGTAAGAAATAAGCCTGTAATCTTTGTCTTCAATAACTGTTCTCTATTACAATACCTATAAGTCAGCTCTTTAAGGGAGGTATTTGAAATTTTTTATTAGAAACAAGAGTCTCTGTATTAGAAACTCGTATTAATAAATTGGAAACAGAACTAGAGACCCTGGATAAACATATGAAAGAAAACTTTCCTCCACTTCCTTCTCAAGCTACTCTTGATAAAGGCAAAAGCTTACAACTTACATCAGTAGATATAATAGATAGAGATCTGGTCTTTATAAAAGCCTCTAGTATCTGTAATATAGGAAAAACTCTATACATCAGAGTCAAATGCTTGATAAATATCCATGGCTATGAGTTCACACTACGTGCCTTTCTAGATAGTGGAGCCACTAATTCCACAATAGATGAAAATACACTTATTTTAGTTTTGCCAAAAACTTTTATAAAAACCGCATCATAACCATTACTAAGTATACAATTTGATGGTCAACAATTAGCTTGTACACAATTTGTCACTAACACCCATATGAGGTTTTATGACAACTGTGGCAAATATAGCACACCACTCTCACTCTCTAAACTTTGGATTAAACCATTATTACATCCTAATATTCACTTAATCCTAGGCTTAAATTTTCTTATAGCACCAGATAGAGCTTTTCTTCTAACCAAGGATTATGCTCTTTTCTTTTCCTCGCCCATAATATCTCTAATAGTATCAGACTATCCCTTTATTGTCCATCCCTTAACCACCAAACCCCTCATAGACATCATACCTTCTAACACCACTTCATCTTGTTAATGTTCTCCTAAAAATACATGTAAACAACCTAGTAAGCAACCACAACCTAATAATAACCAAACCTATGCCATAGTTTTTTCTAACCAGCAAGATCCAGAAAACTAACCTCACTTGGCTAGTCAAGCCCTATAACTGATGACACCTGGATCCCACCTGATCTCATACTCCTACAACAGTTACTTCAAATAATAAATACCCATAAACCATATTTAGACTCTCTCATTTCTAGATTAGAAAAATTAAAAATTATTGGAGACAATCCTACTAAATATTGGGGCCGAGACAAAGTCTACTGCAAACTATCAATAATTAATCTAGACTTTACAATTAAAGCTCAAGACTTAAAAGATACAAATTGGGAAACTGAAGAATGTAAAATGCACATTAATCAACTCTTAACTTTAGGAATCATTCAAAGGTCTACATCTAGACACCGAAGTCCAGCTTTCATAGTTAATAAAGGATCATAACAAAAACATGGCCAATTTAGAACGATATTTAACTAAAAAAGACTAAATGATAACTATCAAGAAAATGGTTATAAAATCCCTGACAAATACCAACTCTTAAATAAAATCCAAAACTCAAAATGGTACTACTCTAAATTTGACATGAAATCAGGATTTTGGCAAGTCAAAATGCATCCTGAGTCCATTGAATGGACAGTCTTTTCCTGCCCTGAGAGATATTTTGAGTGGTTTGTTATGCCTTTTGGCCTTAAGATAGCCCCTTAAATATTCCAAAGGAAAATGGATGACATTTTTCAAGATGTTTCTTTTTCACTTGTGCATATATAGATGATATTCTAGTTTTCTCTAAAACTAAACAAGAACATTATGCTAATCTTCATATTATTTTTAACCTATTTGAGAAAAATGGTCTGATTATTTCTTGAAAGAAAATGACCATAGTAACTACTCATATTGATTTTCTAGGAGCCGAGATAAGCCAAGGACAAATAGCCCTTCAACCTCATATCTCTGCTAAAATTCTTGTTTTTCCAGATAAAATGAAAGATACTAAAACTCTAAGAGCTTTTTTAGAACTCCACAATTATGCAAGACCTTATCTAAAAGATATAAGAAAAATTAGCGGCCCCTTATACAATAAGACCTCCTTAATCAGACAAAAATATTTTAATCAACAAGATATATCGCTTGTACAACAAATTAAACAGTTAGTAAAAACAATTCTCATGTTAACACTCCCACTTGATTCTGCCTACTTAGTTATTGAAATAGATGGATGTGAAATAGGATGGGGAGACATTTTATTTAGAAAAACTTCCAAATATGACCTTAAACCTACAGAAACCTTACGCAGGTATACCTCTGGGAAATTTCTAGAAAATTGACATTTAACTTCACTAGATTTTGAAATATTAGCACTTATTTATTGTTTAGAAGCCTTCCGACTATTCATTTGCAATAAGCAAGAAATTACTATTAGAACAGACTATAGAGTTATAGTCAAGTATAGTCAACAAACTAAAGGATTAAGAAAAGGATTAAGTACTAAGAGATGATTAAAATTCACAGATACCATTATTAATAAAGGTTTACGCATTCACTAGGAACATATAAAGGGAATTAACAATTCTTTAGCTGATACTTTATCTCGTTTACTCCACTAATTTTGTTTTTTTTCAGGTAATGGATAAACCAAGGAAGGTACAAACATTATTTGCTACAAAAACATTAAGATTTGGAACTCAATAATTACAACAGTTCACACAACATGAATATCAGTTCCGCTCTGTATTCAGAGATAAATTAGATCACATACAACACTGTCTGATTGATAACATTTGACACGTTCCAACCATTCCTTGCAGCTCTGGACATAAGATAGCAGTTATAAATGCTTTAACAAAATATCTTCTAACAACCATACAAAAGCCAGCAGGTAAAAAATTCTCTTGTTATGTAGTATTCTCTGGCCTATAAGCTGGGGTATATGCTACTTGGGAAGAAACAAATATGACCATACAAGGCCTAGAACATCCTTTTATTAAAGGGTACTGATCCTGTCCGAACGTTGAATCGATGGACGCTGGGCACGTGGCGCTCTCCGAACCGATGACGTTGCTCTCTGACTGGCCGTATGGAGCTCCGGTGAACCTGCAAAGAAGTCGGGCTGGGAAGGGGTTCCCGGCGACGACCCTCCAACGCTCAAGTCAGGCAAGAGGAAACTATGAAGAGGTGGCTTCGAATCTCAGAGAATGCGTACCTCCGGCGAAGTATGAGGACCCTTATATAGAGCTGTGAGGAGGCTTATGCACACATACCGAGACATACACGTGTCCTCTTACCATACCTCAGTATGGGCTTGCCAGAGGAGCTTGCCTGACACCATACTGCTACAGTCCAAGCACCTCTCTGATGGGACAGTAGAACCTTCTGCCATAGGATTCTGTGCATGACTTGGTCTTCGAACATGCTTGTTGTCAGAAGATGTTCCTTTGTCCTTTTGTCTTTTCTCTCCTCACGTTGAGCGCCTAGCCGCTCGGCAATCCCATCACGTACGACCGGCCGCTCGGGATATGCCCGGTCGTGTGCTCGGCTGAGACTATTCACAGTATTGCTACTTTTGACCTCGGCCGAGAGGGCCACCCGCTCGGCCCGGCGACCTTGTTCACCATGAGCGTCGAAAACCTGATTCCCCGCCGGGTTGTCTTTGATTCTATACTGACCCGTCCGGCCGGATGACCCGAACCTTATCCAGTCGGCTGAACCTCATACTGCCCTTGACTTTTGCCCTCCACGTGGCATTGATTCCCCTCAAAGGGGGTCCCTTGTCTGTACCGTTGGATCACTTGCCTCCCCTTCAAGTCTAGTCGAAGGAGGCGATTAGTCCGACTGACTGAACCATCAGTTGCGCCGAGCGGAGTCTATATGCAACTATCCTCCGCTCGACCCCCCTGTGAGTTGCTACGACGTTCAGTCAACGGCAACATTCCTCGGATCTCTTCGGCATTTGCGCCAATCTTCGACATTAAGGTCAGGCACGCGCTCTGTGCCTCGTTAAGGCGCTTATTAAATGCTCTCCTCTGGTGGAATGCCACGTGGCCTTGATGTCGTCATCGTACGGCGGCGGCGCCGCGGGTGACGAGACCAAGGCGATTTGAAATGGACGGCGCGATGCATGCTCCGGTTCTCGCGACCTGAATCCGACGGTGGAGGCTGCTCGGGCTCAACCCTATAAAGCCTTCGCCTTCTCTGCCTTCTCGCCGCATTTGCGTCTTCGCTTGTCCAGTAGCTGCCTTCGGCGTTTCAGTGCTCCGGTGATCTTGTTGCTACTTCTTCCGGCGACTCCGCGTCCTTCGTCGATCTCTGTTCTTCTCTGTAAGGCTCTTCCTCTTTTCTATCTTTGGTTTTCTTTGTGTTTCTTTCCCGAGTTTTGGTCCTCCGGGCACTGTTCTGTTTGTCATCTTCTTCTTTCTTTCATCTGCCTTTCTTTGCCTTTTGTTGTTTCGTCCGTTCGGACAATGGCAAGTTCCTCTTAGCCACAAGACCAAGCCCTCGGCCCATAGTATACCACCATGGAGTCGCGCTTCGATCGGCGCGACGCTGACATTCTGATAAATAATTTTGACATCCCTTCCGACCTTGAAATTATCTTACCCACACCCTCCACTCGGCCACACAAACCGCCGCGCGGAGCTTTCTGTGTTTTCCGCGACCAGTTCACAGCCGGTCTGCGATTTCCCATTCATCCCTTCATCGCTGAAGTCTGTAATTTTTTCGGCATTCCGCTTGGAAACCTAGTTCCTAACACTTTCCGCCTTCTATGCGGCGTTGTCGTCTTATTCAAAATTCACAACATTCCCCTCCGACCGGAGGTCTTCTACTATTTCTACTACCCTAAACAGTCCGAGCTGGGCACTTACATGTTCCAGGCTCGGCCCGGTTTAGTTTTCTTCAATAAACTACCCTCTTCCAATAAGCATTGGAAAGAATTCTACTTTTATATTCACCTTCCCGAGCGGGCCCCTTTCCGAACCCAATGGCAGGTCGGACCGCCAATCTCCCCCCAGAGCTCAAAAGGTTCAAGACCCGGCCGGACTATCTTCATGCCGCCAACATGCTAGCCGGTCTGAAGTTTGACATCACTAAATTCCTGCCTGAAGGGGTGATGTACATATTCGGCCTGAGTCCGATCAGGACCCCCCTCCCGAGCGACTTCGGTAAGAATTTTACTCGTACATTTGCCTTGATTGCTAACTGATTTTCTCCTTTTTTCTCTGCAGCGGACATCGTCATGGAATCCGTGATGGCCGGCATTCTGAAAAGGAAGGCGGCGGTGCTCGAGGCCGCGGCTGCCAAAGAGATGGAGGTGCTTGGCATTGAGCCGGTCGACTCACATGAAGGAGAAAGTGATACGAATGCGGGGGAGTCGGCCGCTCAGGCTTCTATCCCGGAGCCAGCGGCTGGTGCAACTGCTAGTCGAGAGCCTTCCGTTCGGGAGGAAGGCTCCGCTCAAGAGGAAGAGCGCCCTCTCCGACAAAAGAGGCGCCGCCTGGAGACACCGCTCTGCTCAGCTACTTCCGCGGTCCAGCCAGCCGAACGGACCACTGCCGATTCTCGCGGCAAAGCCCCAGAGGTGGAGGCGATTTTGTCCGATCGGACTCCATCCCAGCTGGATGCGTCCGCGGACCCCCTTGAGGCAGTTCCTGTCAGCGCCCTTCCGCCCGCTCCCCGCCGAGTCAAACGTTCGGCAATTTTGTCGCAGTTTTCTGCGCCGGCCTCTGATTCTTCCCCCACTTCTGCTCAGACCACACCCAGTCGGCGCCATACTGTCAGGGTCTCACTTCACCTTCCAACTGAAGAACTGATGTCCGAGGTCGATCGACCAACCGCGCCCGAACACATGATCACAATGAAGGGGCCTCTAGCCGAAATGTGGGCCGACGCTCGGGCACGTGTCGCTATGATTCCACTCAGCAATCTGGCCAATAGCCACATGCAGCAGGCTACTGGGGTAAGTGTGTTTTCTTCCGAAGTTTTTTATGTATTCTTTCCGATCGGCCATTAACAATTCTTGTTTATGCCAGAGATGGGTGGAGGAGATCGCGGTCTCCAATCGTCTGGCTATGGTGGACGAGGAGCTAAAGAGGTTGAAGGCTTCAGGTGGCCGGTCGGCTCTCAAGGCCCCTCTTATGCCGAGCTGCAGAAAGATCTCAAAAAGACCCAAGCTTTGCTGGCGGCGGAGCAAAAGAAAACGGTTGACCAGGCGCATACTCTGTCCGAGCTCGATCGACAGGTCAAATCACTTGACCAAAAAATAAGCCTGGCGATCGAGCGGAAGAAGACGACCATTACCGACCTGGAGAAGAAGAATGTCGAGTCTCGGGGCCTGGAGCAAAAAGTTAAGGAGCTGATGGATCAGCTGGCCGACGAGGAGGCGGCCCGATCGGACGAAGTGAAGAAGCTCGAGGCTGCTTTGCAAGAACATCAGGCAGCCGCCGATGCTTCCCGGGCGGCTCTCAAAGAATACCAAGATGCTGAGCCAGATCGGGTCGCTGCCTTGAGGCTGAATTACATCCGCTCGGTCGAATTCTCCGAAAAAGTATGCGAGCGGATGTATACTGCTTTTGAGCTCGCTATGACGGCCACCACAACTTATTTGAAGTCCAAGGGGCAACTCTCCGATTCCGCCATCATCCCAGCTCAAGACCAGGCGGCACTCCTCAGCACCATCCCGAAGGATCTTTACGATTATCTAGAATAGAAGTATATATGTAATTCGACCGCTCGGCCCAAGACTATCTTTTTTTTGTAATTCGACCGCTCGGCCTTAATTTCTCTAATGCTATCCTTTTGCTTATCCTTTTGCTTGCTTTTTCTTTTGCTAATCAATACGAGTGCTGTCCGCTCAACTCGCCAACTATCACCGTTCATTTCATGTTCCTTCACTTCTCCTCGTTATTCGCCTCTCATCCCACCTTTCTTGTGTTCGAAAGGGGTGTTTTACGAAGTATTTTGCGTAGCTAGTCCGCTCGGCTGAATATATCCTGTTTCGCAAACGGGATTTTCGCCAGATGTTCACGAAGTACTTTTGGTTACTTGGGCGATCGGCCAAATGACTTAAAAATCGACCTCTTTATTGTCTTCTTTCGGCCGGAGGGTTTATAGTCGCCGGCGCGACTCTCGATTTTTAACGTCGGAGCTCGACGGTCTTCTAACCGGAGGGTTTATAGTCGCTGGCGCGACTCTCGATTTTTAACGTCGGAGCTCGACAGTCTTTCGGCTGGAGGGTTTATTGTCGTCGGCGCGACTCTCGATTTTTAAGGTTGGAGCTCGACGGTCTTCCGGCCGGAGGGTTTATAGTCGCCGGTCCGACTCTCGATATTTAACGTCGGAGCTCGACGGTCTTCCGGCCGGAGGGTTTATAGTCGCCAGCGCGACTCTCGATTTTTAACGTCGGAGCTCGACGGTCTTCCGGCCGGAGGGTTTATGGTCGCCGGCGCAACTATCGATTTTTAACGTCGGAGCTCGACGGTCTTCCGGCCGAAGGGTTTATAGTCGCCAGTTCGACTCTCGATATTTAACGTTGGAGCTCGACGGTCTTCCGTCCGGGGGGTTTATAGTCGCCGGTCCGACTCTCGATATTCAACGTCGGAGCTCGACGGTCTTCCGGCCGGAGGGTTTATAGTCGTCGGCGCGACTCTCGATTTTTAACGTCGGAGCTCAACGGTCTTCCGGCTGGAGGGTTTATAGTCGCCGGCGCGACTCTCGATTTTTAACGTCGGAGCTCGACGATCTTCCGTCCGGGGGGTTTATAGTCGTCGGTCTGACTCTCAATATTTAACGTCGGAGCTCGACGGTCTTCCGATTCGGCTGATGATGCCCTATACTTGTGCTAATTTTTCGGATCTTTTACTCCTGCATTTCAAATATACAACCGAACGGAAAATATACCACATATATTACATTGGCGCACCTTTCACCCCGCCCGGTAAGGCTGGAGGTGGTCCGCGCTCCATGGTCGATCCAGTTGTCGTCTGTGTTTATCCTCCAGATAATAGGCACCCGATCGGAGCTTTTCGGTGACTTTGAAGGGACCCGCCCAAGGAGCCTCCAGCTTGCCAACGTCCCCGACCTGCTTTACTTTCTTCCACACTAGGTCGCCGACCTGGAATGCTCTGGGGATCACACGCCGGTTGTAGTTTTGCTTCATCCTCTGCCGGTACGCCATCAGCCGGACAGACGCCTTGACTCGGTCTTCGTCGATCAAGTCCAACTCCATGTTCCTCCGCTCGACGTTGTCATCATCGTAGTTTTTGTTAGATCGAGACCGCGCTAGAGGGGGGGTGAATAGCGCTCGTGGCTAAAATCGTTCGATTATCAGAATCGTAAAACTTAAGAGTTAATGCAGCGGAAATTAAGTTAAGAGACACAGACACGAAGGAGTTACTTCGTTCGGAGCCTAAGGCGACTCCTACTCGAAGGCCCGCGATCCTTGATCGCTTTCGGTGGGCAACAACTATAAATCCGTTAAATAGTTACAGATTGCAAGTACAATAACTAATAAAATATACCAACAACAATGTAGAATCGAAAAGACTGAGCTCCGGGTCGTCGGGGTGTACTTGCAGCACTTCAGGATGGTCGTATTCGCAGCACGTTGCAGAAGATCGCTTTAGAAAGTTGTCATTTGAAGCTGCACCTCAACCCTCCTTTTATATGCGGTTCTGGGCGCCTGGATCCCTTCCGGGCACCTGGAGTGTGACGTAGCCAACCAACCAGGATGCTCCACGTGGCGAAGTCGCGCAGGGGATAGAATTTGGTCCCGGGCGCCCGGACAACCTTTTTCCAGCAGGTTCCTCACCTGCAAACAAAGGTTAGTCCGAGCAAAATACCCTGCAAGACAATGTTAGAATCTGATAAAACACAGTAAGTAATAATTGACAGTCTTCGGACTGTCCGAGTCTGACTTTGGATTTCCTGCCGGAAACCCTAGGTCGACCCGACGCCTATTGTTCCCTCTGCGGGGAACGCGTCCTCACCTACTCCACTCAGGAGATTTACCTGTTGCCAGCCGATCCTCCAGATCGACTGGACTTTTGCTCAGCACCCGATGCTTCCGGACTTTTTACTGGACATCCGCTTCCCCGGCTAGTCCAGTCTTTCACCTGGTTCGCGACACCAGGACTTTTCACCTAGGGTTACCACCCCCTAGGACTTTTGCCTGAAGCCCTCGACCTGCCAAGAATTTCCGCATAGGGTTACCACACCCTATGACCTAGGGTTACCGCCCCCTAGGGTTTTCCCTTTGCCTAACCGCAGCTAGGACTTTCCTGAAATCCTCAAGTAGACTTGTTAGACTAAAAAACATCTTAACTTTGAATTCTTTGCCGTTATCAAAACACGAGTTCGATCGTCGGATGCTTCCCGCACCAACAATCTCCCCCTTTTTGATTATGGCAACACAAATTCAAAGTTAAGTAAACAAGCGAATAGATAGTCATTTTAAACACAGGCAAAATTTGCTAAGTATAGATGAACAAGGTAACTAAAGTAAATTTTGCCCTATATACTCCCCCTTAAGTTTTGGCTCCCCCTTAATTTTTGCTCCCCCTTAATTTTTAACTTTTTATATTTTTAACTTTGAATTTTATATTGACTATATTTTTGCTACTCTCCCCCTTTGCCATAATTAAAAAAAATGGGCAATGTGTAAGGGGTTGTACATTATTAAAGTTAACAATGTTCAACAGAGTTTGGAAGTTAAGGTGGACAGGATTATTCATTTAAGTTCAGTTGGTCCTTAAGTCCAAGCATAAGTCATGTTTATATGTTAGGTATCAGAGCCATAGAGAACAAAACATTCTTGAACATAGAAATTGAGTGTCTTTTGCCAACTGTCTAACCTTCAGTTACTTGCTGATTGTCTATAGGACAATAGCTTTTACTAGGTTAGTCAAGTTAAGTTTTTTTTTCCTTTTTTTGGTCCAGATAGATTTGACTAGAGCTGGAGAACTTTAACTTGATTAATGTCTATTGCATATTTAACGCCCAGACTCATATTGATGCACAGATATAAGCATTCTTGAGTCCAGGCTATACCCTATGCATCTCACACCATTCTATGTTTTTCAATCACAATCAAGGTAAACCTAGGTGTTTGTGAGATGCTCTGGCTTAATTCTAGGGGAACATGATATTTAGGGGGAAAGGCTAGGCTAATTCCAGAATTTGAAAGTCTATTAAAATTGGAGTTTTGAAAACTGTTTTTCCTAGAATTTATAAAAGAATGTGACTAAAGGACTAATTTATTAGGTTAAGGTATAGTTAATCAAGCCTGAAGTGAAACTGTCCATTAGACTAAAAAGTCGATATAGATACAAGAGTCATAATAGAGCTGCTACAAGCTGTACTAGAGTCATAATAGAGCAACAGTAGGAACTACTGAGATGATGAGGGAGGTGGTCCGGAACCCAACGACCGGAGTAGTGTCATGATCTCAGTGTGACGAGCTCGGTCGTCCTCTCGTAGATCTCGGCGCAAGTCGGAGAGCTCCTGTCGTACATCTCGTCGTAAGTCGGAGACCTCCTGTCGAACCTCTCGTCGAAGATCAGAGACCTCTCGTCGCATGGACTGATGAAACTCGGAGTTCTCGTGCCGGAGACTCGACATAGTCCTCTCTAGTCCGGAGACTCGATCAGCGAGAGTGCGGGGAGCTGGGTGTGGTGCTCAAGGAGGTGGTGGGGCAGGAGCAGCCTCCTCAGGAAATAGTGCCAACATGAACTCATCATGCTCTGCCTCCTCCGCCTGCTGGTGTTGTGCCCCCCTACGCCAGGACATGGTACCCTCATTGTCTATATGAATATTCGCTAGGGAAAAGTGTTGGTGTGGTTAGCACTAACGATTTAACTCAGGTTTTGATGAATGACAAATCAGGTTAAGTTAGTCTGTTGTTGTCTGACACTTTGATAAAGTGCACAGGAGAAGTCCAGACAGGTCGACGGGCCGACCAGATGTCTGGCACGAAGTCCAGCTAGGTCGACGGGCTGACCGGATAGCTGGCAAGAAGTCCAAGCGGGTCGACGGGCTGACCGGACGCTTGGCGAGAAGTCCAGCTAGGTCGACGGGCTGACCGGATAGCTGGCGAGAAGTCCAAGCGGGTCGACGGGCTGACCGGACGCTTGGCGAGAAGTCCAGGTCGACCGGATGGTGGCGAGAAGTCGAGACGGTCAAGGGGGCCGGACGTCTGGCGGTAAGTAAGGTAAGTCCTTTGGAGGAAGTGACTGCGAGGCGCGTTCGGGAAGGGAACATTAGGCGTCGATCCGGCTTAGATCCATTTGGATATCTAAGTCGAGATCGTGACTAGATTCGGTCTCGGAAAGCGGAATCTAAGTCATACTTTGCTTATCTATAAAACTGTGCTAATTTGTTGCAGGGTACATTTTGCCTCGGACTAACCTTTTCTTGCAGGAGAAGGACTTTCTGGAGAAGAGTGCCCGGAGGCAAGTTTTATCCCAGGACGACGTTGACACTTGGAGCATGTTGGTTGGGAGTGTTACGTCACATTCCAGCGCCCGGAAGGGGCCCGGAGCAGCATATAAAAGAAGCCCCAGGCAGGAGCTTCAAAATATCTGCTTTCTGAGAACTCTGAGTTCAATCACTCTGCTACTCTGCGCTCCAACGACGTTCACAAAGCTCCGACGACTCACTCCGGTTTTCTTTTAATTCATTAGTTGTCGGTATAGCTTTGTTTTTCTTTCATTAGCAATATTTGTACGTAAATTGTAATTATCCGAATTGCTAGTGAATTACCCAACGAAAGTACTCAAGGAGTACGGGCGTATCGTCACAGGCTCCAAACGAAGTAAAAATCAACCGTGTTCATCTCTTTACTTCCTTACTTTTCCGCTGCGTTTTAACTCGAGATTTTCGAATCGATATTCACCCCCCCCTCTATCGAATTCAACGGTCTTACAAGTGGTATCAGAGCGAGGTTCCGCTCTGATTTGGTGCAACCACCAAACAGATAGGGGGTGAAATTTTTTTTTAAAAAAACTGATATTATTATCTTTTTGGAAGATTTTTTTTGCATTTAAAATCTAAATTGGTGCAACACCAACTTAGAGTTTCTGTTTCTCCCGCACTGCTAATCCAAGACGAAGTCTTGGGATATTTTTCCAGTTAATTTCGTGTGTGTAGGTTACAATGTCTCAACAAGAAGGCTTCAGCACAGTACGTCCTCCTCTATTCAACGAGGATGACTTTTCGTACTGGAAGAGGAGAATGGAGGTCTACATGAAGACAGACTACGACCAATGGATGAGCGTCACAAGGGCTTACAAAATTCCAGTAGACAACTCCGGGAACATACTAGACCCTGAAGACTGGACAAATGATGTGAAGAAAAAGGCATCAATTGAAAACAAAGCCATCAATACACTACACTGCGGACTAACACGAGAAGAACTGAACCGGGTCGGACCGCATCAAAACGCTAAGGCTGCACGAAGGAACAAGCGACGCGAAGGTAACAAAGAGAGATTTGCTGTTAAATAGAATTTTTAATATAAAAATGCAGGAAGGAGAAACGGCAAGTCAGCTCCACGCGAGGGTCAAAGATATCCTCAACGGTCTCCACGCGATAGGCCACCAAATGGAGAACCGAGACTTAATCAGGTATGCGTTAAATGCTTTTCCGCGAAACAATTTGTGGGCATCAATCGTAGATGCCTACAAAATTTCAAAAAATTTATCTAAATTAAAATTGGATGAACTCTTTTGTGAATTAGAACTTCATGAGCAAACTAACGCCGAGGTCGAGAAAGGTGTAGCTTTATTTGCAGGTTCCTCTAAAGAAAAGAAGAACAAGCCCGAATCTGAAGAAGATTCCGATCAAGACTCTGAAGACGAAGAACACCTGGTGAACCTGGTAAGGAAAATGTTCACCAGGAAAAAGAGAAGCTTCAGCAAACAGGATCTTCAGAAGATCAGTTCGCCAGCCGACTCAAGAAATGTCACATGTTTCGGATGTAACAAAAAGGGGCACTACAAGAACGAATGCCCAAGATTGAAACTTGACAAACCAAAGTCAACAAAGAAGAAAGCCCTCAAAGCAACATGGGACGATTCCTCCTCAGACGAATCGGAAGGAGAAAAGCACCAAAGTCACCTCGCGCTGATGGCTCGCGAAGCTGAAACGGAAGACGAATCAGAGGAATCGGAAGACGGGTCCAAACCCGAATCGAGCCACGAGTCCGTACTCGTTTCCGAAGGTTCCAAAGAGGTATACCTAAACTTAAATCGTAAATTCTTTAGAATTATCTCGTGTTTGAATAAAAAATTAGTTAAATTGGAAAATAAAAATAAATCGCTTCTTGAGGAAAATCAAAACCTCAAGGAACAATTAAAAAATTTGAATCCAACTCAAGATCGAACACTTGAGGAGGAGAATTTATCATTAAAAAATGAACTTAATAAGTTAAAGGAAATGTTGGAAAAATTCACAACAAGATCTAAAAATTTAGATTTAATTCTAAATAACCAAAAGGCATGCTATAATAAAACCGGACTTGGATATAAGTCAAACTCAAACAAAACCTTTAAATCATTATTAACCCAACACAAAGCAACTAAACAAGCTTGGGTCCCGAAAGCGTGCTTAACCACGCAAGTAGGACTTAATCAATTCTATATACCTAAAGAAAAAATACATTATATAAATAAACCAAACCAAAATACAAACCTAAATCAAATTCAAAATCTAAACAGTTTAAGAAACAACAAAATTATCACCAAGTTAACTATAACTATAAAAAGAATCGACACAAGCCTAAAATTAAAACTTAAATTAATGGCCAATAATTCAGGGGGAGGCTCCAGAATAGCTGGCACCTCCAAAACTAACTTACTCGACAGGGTAACCCAAAACTAACAAACCCGGCAGGGCAATTAGAATTAGAGACCAAGTTTAACTTGAATCATGGTATTGGTGAAATTTTTGGATGATAGTACGTTAGGGAAACTTGGGCATCGCATGTCTAGAAAGATATGGTTTCGATCTGGTGTATTTGGCCAAGTAGAACTGACCGAAGCTACCCTTAAACGAATGCTAACCAGTTAGACCAAGATTTAGTACTAAGTTCCGTGGATAGGACTATTCGGAAAACCTCGAAAGGTTGGTTACTTCTAATGATGTCCTTGTGACTCACCAAGCTTAGAAGTTTATCCGAAGAATGCCTATTTGTGGAAACCAAAGCTAAGTCTGAATCTAACACAAGTTAAACCAAAAGTCTGTAATCAAACCAATTTCATCTCACAAAATCATAGGATTCCCTGATTGATAATATAGTTCGGGTGAGATGAATAAGGCTTTAAAAATTAATTTCAAAATTTTAATTTTAACTTAAAAATTAATTTCAAAATTTTAACTTAAAAAATTATTTTCAAAATTTTAATTTTAATTTAAAAATTAATTTCAAAATTTTAATTTTAATTTAAAAATTAATTTCAAAATTTTAATTTTAATTAATTTCAAAATTCTAATTTTAACTTAAAAATTAATTTCAAAATTTTAATTTTAATTTAAAAATTAATTTCAAAATTTTAATTTTAATTTAAAAAAATTAATTTCAAAATTTTAATTTTAATTTAAAAATTAATTTCAAATTTTAATTTTAACTTAAAAATTAATTTCAAAATTTTAACTTAAAAATTATTTTAAAATTATTTTCAAATTTTTTAAAAATTATTTTTAAAACTCTTTTAAAAATCATTTTAAAAAACTTTAAAAATTATTTTAAAAATTATTTTAAAAACTCTTTTAAAAAATCATTTTAAAAACTTTAAAAAATTCTTTTAAAAATTCTTTTTAAAAATTATTTTAAAAACTCTTTTAAAAATCATTTTTAAAACTTTAAAAACTCCTTTAAAAATTATTTTAAAACATTCTAAAAATTATTTTAAAAACTATTTTAAAAATCATTTTAAAAACTTTTAAAAATTCTTTTAAAACATTTTAAAAATTATTTTAAAAAATTATTTTAAAAATCATTTTAAAAACTTTAAAAAATTCCTTTAAAAATTATTTTAAAACATTTAAAAAAAAAAAACTATTTTAAAAATTCTTTAAAAATTATTTTTAAAATTATTTTAAAAATTCTTTAAAAACTATTTTAAAAATTCTTTAATTATTTTAAAAATTATTTTAAAAACTCTTTAAAAAGTATTTTAATTTTTTTTCCTCAAACATTATTTTTCTTAAAATTATTTTTCAACTTAATTTAACCTAACTGAATATTAAAACTTAATATTGAAATTACAATTAAAATTTAAAAATTTAACTTAAACTTAAAACTTAAACCTAAATTAATCACTAATATTAATTTAAATCCAAAATCTAAACTGAATTGAACGTATGTTAATTTCCATTAAATAATTATAGAAATCATTTTAAAATCCTTTTAAACACTAATTTATAAATCCTGTTAGAAATTCCTTAAAAATAATAATAATAATATATGTATTACTAAATTAGACAAATGTGTTAGGGCTTTGAAATTTAACACAACCAAACCTTAGTATTAACTTAAGGGAGAGATATTAAATTAAAGAGAATAACCAATTCAGGGGGAGGTTCAATTTTTTCTTTTTAAATCCCCTAGAAAATTTAATAAATTAAAGGAGAGTAATAAATTAAAGGAATATCAAATTCAGGGGGAGAAATAAAACTACTTTAGTTTTCCAAATTGAATTTTAAACTTAATTTTGAAAATCAAAGTTTAAAAACAACTTGTTTAAAATTGTGAATTTTTTTTAAATCACAAACTTTTTATTCTTTTTACTTAGTCTTTGAAAATTGAACTTTTCAAGTATTTTAAACCATGGTTTTGAAACTAGTACTTTTAAACTTTGAAAATTTGATTTTGGAAAATAAATTTTACAAAAACATTCTAAAAATATGATCTTACTTTTACCAAACTCCTTTGAAAACTAAAAGTAAAGATTTAAATTTAATTTAACTTTAATTTGAAAATTGTCCTGAATCTAGTTCCTAAAATTTGATTTTACTTAATTTTGACAATTTGATTTGAAAGTTAAATTTTACAAAAATTAGTTTAAAAAAAAAAAAAAATTACGTTGTTGTGGAAATTAGATTTTTCAAAACTTAAGTTTACAAACTAAGCTTCTCAAAATCATTTTCCTTAATTTTGAAAATTGAATCTTTTACAAACTTAGTGTTGAAAAATAAATTTCAATCAGTTTTGAAAAATAGATTTTTCAAACTTAGTTTTGGAATTTTGGTTTTGAAAACTTATGTTTGAAAAGCGTTTCAAAGTTGAAACTTGTTTTGAAAATTTAAACTTGATCTTGAAATTTAGACCTTATACACTTATGTTTGAAAATTAGACTATCTAAACTTAGCAATTTTTCTAAACGCTAAAAGCTAATGATTTAAACAAGTTTTCAAAACTTAAAACTCCCCCAAGTCAACTTGACTATTTTTTTTAACTTGCTGTTAAAAATTATACTTTTATCAGTATCTTTGAATTTTTGAACTAAGCATTTTACTCTACACTATGCTTGTTTACCCCTGCTTATTTTTTTGATGAATGCCAAAGGGGGAGAGTTAGGTGGTTAAGTTAGCTAAACCAGAATTGAAAATACAAACTAACTTAAAAACCCTTTAAATGCTTGTTTTTTCTTGCATATGTTTTCACTAACTTAACCAGGTTGTCATTCCATCAAAAAGGGGGAGATTGTTGGTGCGGTTAGCACTAACGATTTAACCCAGGTTTTGATGAATGACAAATCAGGTTAAGTTAGTCTGTTGTTGTCTGACACTTTGATAAAGTGCTCAGGAGAAGTCCAGACAGGTCGACGGGCCGACCAGATGTCTGACACGAAGTCCAGCTAGGTCGACGGGCTGGCGGATGGTGGCAAGAAGTCAAGCGGTCGTGGCCGGACGCTTAGCGAGAAGTCCGACTAGGTCGACGGTGACCGGATGGTGGCGAGAAGTCAGCGGTCGACGGCTGACCGGACGCTTGGCGAGAAGTCCGGCTAGGTCGACGTGGCCGGATAGTGGCGAGAAGTCGAGCGGTCGAAGGGCGGCCGGACGTCTGGCGGTAAGTAAGGTAAATCCTTTGGAGGGTGAGCTGCGAGGACGCGTTCCGGAAGGGAACATTAGGCGTCGATCCGGCTTAGATCCATTTCGGATATCTAAGTCGAGATCGTGACTAGATTCTGGTCTCGGAAAGACGGAATCTAAGTCATACTTTGCTTATCTATAAAACTGTGCTATCAATCTTTGCTGCAGGGTACATTTTGCCTCGGACTAACCTTTTCTTGCAGGAGAAGGACTTTCTGGAGAAGAGGGGTCCGGGCGCCCGGAGGCAAGTTTTATCCCCAGGACGACGTTGACACTTGGAGCATGCTGGTTGGGAGTGTTACGTCACATTCCATGCGCCCGGAAGGGATCCAGGCGCCCGGAGCAGCATATAAAAGAAGCCCCAGGCAGGAGCTTCAAAATATCTGCTTTCTGAGAACTCTGAGTTCAATCACTCTGCTACTCTGCGCTCCAACGACGTTCACAAAGCTCCGACGACTCACTCCGGTTTTCTTTTAATTCATTAGTTGTTGGTATAGCTTTGTTTTTCTTTCATTAGCAATATTTGTACGTAAATTGTAATTATCCGAATTGCTAGTGAATTTCCCAACGAAAGTACTCAAGGAGTACGGGCCTTCGAGTAGGAGTCGTCACAGGCTCCGAACGAAGTAAAAATCAACCGTGTTCATCTCTTTACTTCCTTACTTTTCCGCTGCGTTTTAACTCGAGATTTTCGAATCGATATTCACCCCCCCTCTATCGAATTCAACGGTCTTACAAAAAGTTCCTAGCTCCTATGATGTCAAACTCGGTCATGTAGCGGATGTCACCTCTGGTGACGTCAATGTGTAATGAGGCCATGTAAGCTGTCAGAATATGACAATAAGGCATATGTACTCGTCTGCTGGTCACGAATCCAGCTGCATAAATGATAGTGGAAAAGATGTGAAGACTGATGTCTATATCTAACCTCTGACACAGGGCATAGAGCAGGAAGGAGTGAAATGGACGCATCACCGCAATGTCGTGAGTGGTAAGCGGTAGAATACAAAGTACTAGAACCCTATAAAGGGCGTAGTCCTGAATTCTAAGGTTAAGTGACCTAAACTGGGTCTCAGTGGGATCACGCTGGTCCTCAAAGAAGGACGAATAGATCGTATCAAAGGTAATATGTGAGTAGGGATCTCCAAAAGGTAGCTCCCTAGGAGGGTAGCATAAAAAGGTGCATGGTGACTCTCGTAACCCTAGAAACTCACGTATGATGGTGGGAGATAATGTGATATCCGTGCCAGCTGCCCTAGTGGTATAGGAGACTGGAAACCCTAGAAGTTCACTAGGTTGTTGTAAAATTCGGCACATAAACTTATGTTTACTGCGCTGGCGCACTCAACTAGGTTTCGCAGCCTATAGTGGTTTATAGTCTCGGAGACTGGAATACAGGAGCGTAAAAAGAACGATCTGTCTATACATTTGGTTCTAATGGCCATGTAATTTGTTGACATAAACTTAATCCTAAGTTCTTCGGTGGGAAACCTAGGGTCAATGCTAGGGGTAGAGGGCCCAGCACCAGATTTAGTACGCTTCCTAAATATCAAACTAACATTACACTAAGAAGAAAAATTATAAGAAAGAAAGTTTAGGAGGGGATAAAAAAATTTTACCGAGGAGCCATTGTAATAAATTTTAGAACTGACGACCTCGGTTGAGTTACGACTCCGAATCAACCGCGGAAAATTTTAATTTTCAAAATCTTCGCAAATAAGCTAGGAAGCTTAAGGAGGAAGATTTGAGTGCAAGGGTAGGGGGCGCCTGCTGCCCCCTATATATAAGGGGTTCCAGGCGCCTGGACGTGTTCCGGGCGCCCGGGGTCGTGTGAGGCGGGGCGCCCGGGATCGCTGCAGGCACCCGGGGTCTGAATATCGGGGGCGCCTGCCCCCGGTTTTTGACCGTGGTTTTATTAAGCTGTAATTAATCTTAATGCAAGTATGATTAAAGATGCTAAAATTGATTCTTAACCATCTTTAATTGAGAATTAATTCATATAATTTTGAAATTGATTTTGAAAAGTTTAAATAATTTTGAAATTGATTTTTGTAAAGATTTTGAAAAGATTTTTTAAACAATTTTGAAATTGATTTTTGTAAAGAAAAGATTTTTAAGCAATTTTGAAATTGATTTTTTAAAAGATTTTGAAAAGATTTTTTAAATAATTTTGAAATTGATTTTTGTAAAGATTTTGAAAAGATTTTTTAAATAATTTTGAAATTGATTTTTGTAAAGATTTTGAAAAGATTTTTAAATAATTTTGAAATTGATTTTTGAAAAGATTTTTAAATAATTTTGAAATTAATTTTGAAAAGATTTTTAAATAATTTTGAAAAGATTTTTTAAATAATTTTGAAATTAATTTTGAAAAGATTTTTAAATAATTTTGAAATTAATTTTGAAAAGATTTTTAAATAATTTTGAAATTAATTTTGAAAAGATTTTAAATAATTTTGAAATTAATTTTGAAAAGATTTTTAAATAATTTTGAAATTAATTTTGAAAAGATTTTAAATAATTTTGAAATTAATTTTGAAAAGATTTTTAAATAATTTTGAAATTAATTTTGAAAAGATTTTTAAATAATTTTGAAATTAAATTTGAAAAGATTTTAAATAATTTTGAAATTAAATTTGAAAATATTTTAAATAATTTTGAAATTAATTTTGAAAAGATTTTTAAGTAATTTTGAAATTAATTTTGAAAATATTTTTAAGTAATTTTGAAAAGATTTTTAAATAATTTTGAAATTAATTTTGAAAAGATTTTTTAAATAATTTTGAAATTAATTTTGAAAAGATTTTTAAATAATTTTGAAATTAATTTTGAAAATATTTTTAAATAATTTTGAAATTAATTTTGAAAAGATTTTAAATAATTTTGAAAAGATTTTTAAATAATTTTGAAATTAATTTTTGAAAATATTTTTAAATAATTTTGAAATTAATTTTGAAAAGATTTTAAATAATTTTGAAATTAATTTTGAAAAGATTTTTAAGTAATTTTGAAATTAAATTTGAAAAGATTTTAAATAATTTTGAAATTAATTTTGAAAATATTTTTAAATAATTTTGAAATTAATTTTGAAAATATTTTTAAGTAATTTTGAAATTAATTTTGAAAAGATTTTTAAGTAATTTTGAAATTTGTTTGAAAAGATAATTTTATTCCTTAGTCATCTCACTCGATCTACATTGTCAATCAGGGAATCCTATAATTGATGTGAGATGAATTGAGGTTCAATTTACAGGTTTAGTTTAACTTTGTGTTAGATTCAGGTTTAGCTTTGAGTTTAACAAGTAGGCATTCTTTGGATAAACTTCTGGGCTATGGTGAGTCACAAGGAACTCATTAAAGTAACCATGCATTCGAGGTTTCCCAAATAGTTCTACCCACTGAACTTAATACTAACCCTTGGTCTAACTAGTTAGGATCCATTTAAGGGTAGCTTCGGTCAGTTCCACTTGGCCAAATGCACCAGGTCGAAGCCATATCTTCCTAGACATGCGATGCCCAAGTTTCCCTAACGTACTATCATCCAAAAAATTTCACCAGTACTGTCTTCCAAGTTAAATCTAACCATTTTTAATCTATCCTTAATTACCCTACCGGGTAGTCTACTCTTGTTTTACCCATTCCGGGTAAATTAGGTTCAGTTACCCTGTCGGGTAGTTCAGTTGGAGGTGCCAGCTAGTTTGGATCCTCCATCTACTTTTCACAATTTCGATTTGTTGAATTTTGAATTTGATTTTTAATTTTAGATTTTTAATTTAATTTCGAATTTTTAAATTATGAATTTGATTTTTAATTTAATTTCGAATTATGAATTTAATTTTTAATTTTAGATTTTTAATTTAATTTCGAATTTTTAAATTATGAATTTGATTTTTAATTTTAGATTTTTAATTTAATTTCAAAATTTTAAATTATGAATTTGATTTTTAATTTAATTTCGAATTTAATTTCTTCATCAAATATTACATTAATTTAATTTCGAATTTTTTAAATTAATATCGTTTTCATTTTAGCTTTCCCTGGATCACGGCCTCGATATGGTCTGTCGAGGTAGTATATTTGATCCTTCGGAACCCAGTATTGGCCAAGTCCAATTTGATTGATCAATTTGGACTTGGGGACCCATGCTTGGACTGATTTACTACTTTGTTTGTTTATTAAGGATAAATAGGATTTATATTTCTTTTTATATCCTAGCCCAGTTCTATTGTATACGGCTCTTTGTGTCCCAAGAATTAGATCCAAATTCTTGGAGCCCAGAGAGAATTTTTCTAAAGTAATTTTTAAATCTTTTAACTGATTTTTCAGATTTAAATTTTCTTTCTCAAGTTGTTGTACTTGAGTTGAATCTTCAGTTAGAGGTTTTGATTTAGTTACTTCTTTAAGAATGGTTACCTCTTTTAAAAGTGACTTAATTTTCAAATTTGACTTGGCTAATTTGCGAAGTAAATAATTGACTAAATTATTAAGCCTAGGAATACTTACAGTGGAGTCTGGCCCTTCGGAAACGGATGCGGATCCGTGGCTTTGTTCGAGTCGGCTTCTGACTCGCTGATCTGGTCCCGGGCCATCAATGCGAGTAAACTCGTTTGGTCGAGTTCGTCGTCTTCGTCCTCCGAAGAAGATTCGTCCCAGGTTGCCTTTAGGACTTTCCTTCTTCTTTGCTTCTTGGCTTCCTTTTGATTGGGGCAGTTGGCTTTTATATGCCCCTTTTGGTTGCACCCGTAGCAAGTGACTTCGAACTTTGTCTTTGAGTTCTGTTGAGCCTCCTTGGATTGAACTGTCTTCTTCAGATCTTTCTTGTTGAAGCCCTTCTTCTTCTTGTAGAGTTTCTTTACAAGATTCACAAATTCGCTGGCCAGTTCATCTTCTGAATCGGGTTCGTCTTCTGATTTCGATTCAACTTTTCGCCGTCCTCTTGATTCCCGTGTTCGACTCGTTCCTGCAACCAAAGCAATCCCTTTCTCGGATGGCTGTGCATTAGTTTGTTCATGGAGTTCAAAGTCACTAAATAATTCGTCTAATTTTAAGGAGGACAAATCTTTAGAGACTTTATAGGCATCTACCATTGATGCCCATAGTGTACTCCTAGGGAATGAGTTTAAAGCATACTTTATGACGTCTCTATCTTCTGCCCGATTCCGTGAAGAGAGTTGAGGATGTCTTGGATTCTCGCATGTACAGAACTCGCCGTCTCGCCTTCCTGCATCTTTAGATTATATAACTTATTAAGTAGAAGATCTCTTTTACTTACCTTGGTGTCGTCAGTGCCTTCGTGGAGTTCGATTAGCTTTTCCCAGAGCTCCTTTGCGGAGGTGAATGGGCCGACCCTGTTGAGCTCTTCCTTGGTAAGGCCGCACTGAAGGGTGCATAGGTTGTAGCTTGCCCACACCTTTTGATTAGAGGCTTCACATGTGTGATCTTGCTCATCGGATGGTAGCTGAAGTCCCGTCTTAATGATCATCCATGTTTCGAACTGAATCTTCAGATACGTCTCCATTCTTCCCTTCCAGTAACCGAAATCATCTCCGGAGAATAGTGGGGGACGAACAGTACTGAACCCCTCTTGTTGAGACATTTTGATCATGAAAAAAGTACAAAAACACGAAGATCTATTCCAAGACTGAGTCTTGGATTAGTAGTGCTGGAAGCAGAAAAAGAAAACGAGCTCAAGTGGTATTGACCAACTTTGAGCAAAAAACGATTCGATAAAAGAATTAAAATATAGCTATAAAGCTAAATGTTAATTGACTTTTTTTTTTAAAAAAAAAAATACCACGAAAAAAATTTGTTTTGAAAGGTGGTTGCACCAATTCAAAACGACCCCGCTCTGATACCAATTGTTGGATCGAGACCGCGCTAGAGGGGGGGGGGTGAATAGCGCTCGTGGCTAAAATCGTTCGATTATCGGAATCGTAAAACTTAAGAGTTAATGCAGTGGAAATTAAGTTAAGAGACACAGACACGAAAGAGTTACTTCGTTCGGAGCCTAAGGCGACTCCTACTCGAAGGCCCGCGATCCTTGATCGCTTTCGGTGGGCAACAACTATAAATCCGTTAAATAGTTACAGATTGCAAGTACAATAACTAATAAAATATACCAACAACAATGTAGAATCGAAAAGACTGAGCTCCGGGTCGTCGAGGTGTACTTGCAGCACTTCAGGATGGTCGTATTCGCAACACGTTGCAGAAGATCGCTTTAGAAAGTTGTCATTTGAAGCTGCACCTCAACCCTCCTTTTATATGCGGTTCTGGGCGCCTGGATCCCTTCTGGGCGCCTGGAGTGTGACGTGACCAACCAACCAGGATGCTCCACGTGGCGAAGTCGCGCAGGGGATAGAATTTGGTCCCGGGCGCCCGGACAGCCTTTTTCCAGCAGGTTCCTCACCTGCAAACAAAGGTTAGTCCGAGCAAAATACCCTGCAAGACAATGTTAGAATCTGATAAAACACAGTAAGTAATAATTGACAGTCTTCGGACTGTCCGAGTCTGACTTTGGATTTCCTGCCGGAAACCCTAGGTCGACCCGACGCCTACTGTTCCCTCTGCGGGGAACGCGTCCTCATCTACTCCACTCAGGAGATTTACCTGTTGCCAGCCGATCCTCCAGATCGACTGGACTTTTGCTCAGCACCCGATGCTTCCGGACTTTCTGCTGGACATCCACTTCCTCGGCTAGTCCAGTCTTTCACCTGGTCCGCGACACCAGGACTTTTCACCTAGGGTTACCACCCCCTAGGACTTTTTCCTGAAGCCCTCGACCTGCCAAGACTTTCCGCATAGGGTTACCACCCCCTATGACATAGGGTTACCGCCCCCTAGGGTTTTCCCTTTGCCTAACCGCAGCTAGGACTTTCCTGAAATCCTCAAGTAGACTTGTTAGACTAAAAAACATCTTAACTTTGAATTCTTTGCCGTTATCAAAACACGAGTTCGATCGTCGGATGCTTCCCGCACCAACAGTTTTGGATCCGGACAGACTCGACGCCGACTTCAATCGGGATAACTGCTTCACCTCCGTACACTAAATGGAAGGGCGTGACGCCCGTTCCCTCCTTTGGGGTCGTGCAGATAGCCCATAAGACGCCTGGCAGCTCGTCCACCTAACTTCCTCCTATGTGGTCAAGTCGAGCTCGAAGAATTCTGAGTATTTCTCTGTTGGTTACTTCCGCTTGGCCGTTACTCACGGGATACGCCACGGAAGTGAAGTGTTGTTCAATGCCATAACTTTTGCACCATTCTTCGAGCTGATTCCCGATGAACTGTCGTCCGTTATCAGATATGAGCCGGCGAGGAATGCCGAACCGGCGGATTATATGCAGCCAGATAAACTTTTTGACCATTTGCTCGGTGATCTTCACCAGCGGCTCGGCCTCCACCCATTTGGAAAAGTAGTCGACCGCCACCAGTAGAAACTTCCGTTGACCGGTCGCCATAGGGAACGGATCCACGATATTCATTCCCCACTGATCGAACGGACAGGATATCGTAGACGCTTTTATCTCCTCTGCCGGTCGGTGGGAGAAGTTGTGGTACTTCTGGCAGGAGAGGCATGTCGCGACGGTCCGAGCGGCGTCTTCTTGCAGTGTTGGCCAGAAGTATCCAGCCAGCAGGATCTTCCTAGCCAGCGATCGTCCGCCCGGATGTCCTCCGCACGATCCTTGGTGCACTTCCTGGAGGATGTATGCCGCGTCTTCCGAGCTCACACATTTCAAAAGTGGGCGGGAGAAAGCCTTCTTGTAGAGTTGGTCTCCAACGAGTGTGAACCGGCTGGCTCTCCTTCTTAATTGATGGGCTTCCTCCCGGTCGGACGGTGTCGCACCCGAGCGCAGAAACTCCATGATAGCTGTCCTCCAATCGCTCGGGAATGCGAGGCCCTCCATCCGGTCGATGTACGCCACCAAGGATACTTGTTCAATTGGCTGCTGGATGACGACCGGTGATATTAAACTTGCGAGTTTGGCTAACTCATCTGCCACCTGGTTCTCCGCTCGGGGTATCTTCTGGATGATGACTTCTCTGAAGTGGGTCTTGAGCTTTTCAAAGGCCTCAACGTAAAGCTTGAGCTGAGCATTGTTAATTTCAAAAGTGCTTGAGAGCTGCTGGGCGGCCAGCTGAGAGTCTGAATGGAGGGTCACCCCGACCGGCCCCTACATGCCGGGTGGCTTGCAAGCCGGCTATGAGCGCCTCATACTCCGCTTCATTATTGGTGGCTTTGTAGTCCAGCCGGATGGATAGGTGCATCCTTTCTTCTTGGGGAGAGAGTAATAGCATGCCAATCCCGCTCCCGAGCCGAGTGGACGATCCGTCCACAAATATTTTCCACATAGCTTCGGGCTCTGGCTTTTGCACTTCGGTGACAAAATCTGCCAAGGACTACGCCTTTATCGTCGAACAGGGTTGATACTGAATGTCAAATTCGCTCAACTCCGTTGTTCATTTGATGAGCCGTCCGGACGCTTCTGGGTTTAACAGCACTCTCCCCAATGGGCTATTTGTCCGGACGCTGATTGTATGTGCCAAGAAATAAGGACGAAGTCTCCGAGCGGCGAGGACCAAAGCAAAAGCCAGCTTCTCGAGCTCAGTGTAGCGAGATTCAGCGTCTTTTAAAATATGGCTCAAGAAGTACACTGGTTGTTCTTCTCCGCTCGTCCTCACTAATGCCGAGCCTACTGCTTGCTCGGTTGAAGATAAATAAATACAGAGCGGCTCACCCACAGCTGGCTTGGCTAGCACGGGCAAAGAGTTCAGATATGTCTTCAGTTCTTCAAACGCCCGATCGCATTCCTCGTCCCAATGGAACTTAGTAGCTTTGCGCAGGATCTTGAAAAAAGGGAGGCTCCGGTCGGCCGTCTTGGAGATGAATCTTGATAATGCAGTTATCCGATCGGTAAGTCACTGTACTTTCCTCAGATTTCTTGGGGGCAGCATATCTTGCAACGCTTTGACCTTGCTTGGATTCGCCTCTATGCCCCGCTCGGTCACTATATAGCCCAAAAAATGCCCGCCTTTTATTCCGAACAGACATTTCTGAGGGTTGAGCTTGACTCCATACTTCCTCAGTGTTCGGAAGGTCTCCTCCATGTCCGTAAAAAGATCGGCCACTCGGACGGACTTGATGAGAATATCATCCACGTATACTTCTAAATTGCGTCTGATCTGCTCCTTGAATACTTTATTCATCAAGCGCTGGTAAGTTGCTCCTGCGTTCTTCAATTCGAATGACATTACATTGTAACAGTAAGTGTCATCGGCTGTGACAAAGCTAACCTTTTCTTGATCTTCTCGGGCGAGCGGCACTTGATGGTAGCTCTGATAGGCGTCTAGCATGTATATTAACTCGCACCCGGCTGTGGAGTCCACCAGTTGATCAATCCTGAGGCAGAGGGTAGATATCTTTTGGGCATGCTTTGTTGAGATCTCGAAAATCAATGCAAACCCTCCACTTGTTGCCCGGCTTGGAGACTAGCACCACATTCGCCAACCAGCTCGGAAACTGCACTTCACGTATGTGGCCGACCTCTAGGAGCTTCTCGACCTCCGCTCGGATGATGGCGTTCTGTTCGGCGCTGAAGTCCCTCTTCCTTTGCTTCACCGGCCGAGCGTCTGGTCGGACGTGAAGTTCATGCTGTGCTATACTTGGCAAAATCCCCGGCAGCTCATGCGTCAACCAAACGAAGACATCGCAGTTTTTCCAGATCGGCCACAATGAATGTGGTGGCCTCCGATCGAGTCGGGTGGATCTGCACCTCCTCTTTTTCTTCATAAACCAGAGAGGGTGGTTTTTCGGTTATGGCGTTTACCTCGATCCGTGGCGTCTTCCGAGCGGAATTAGCTTGGCTCGGACCATCTCGACGTAGCATCGCCAAGCCGCCAGCTGGTCTCCCCGTACTTCTCCAACTTTATCTTCGACCGGGAACTTAATCTTCTAGTAGAAGGTGGAAACGGCTACTCGGAACTCACTGAGCGCCGGTCGCCCCAAGATAACGTTGTATGCGGAGGGAGAGTCAACCACGACGAAGTTTGCCATCCGCGTCCTTCTGAGCGGCTCTTCCCCCAGCGAAATAGCCAGTCGGGTCTGTCCGACCGGCAGAACTTCATTGCCCGTAAACCCGTAGAGGGGGGTTGTCATGGGCAACAGCTCAGCTCGATCAATTTGCAGTTAGTCGAAAGCCTTCTTAAAGATAATGTTGACCGAGCTGCCTGTATCGACGAAAACACGGTGAATAGTATAGTTAGCTATTACCGCTTTGATGAGGAGGGCGTCGTCATGTGGCACTTCGACTCCCTCCAAGTCCCTGGGCCCGAAGCTGATTTCGGGCCCGCTCGCCCATTCTTGACTGCAGCCGACCGCATGGATCTGGAGCTGCCTGACACTTGCCTTCCTTGCTCGGTTGGAGTCACCTCCGGTCGGTCCGCCAGCGATGATGTTGATTTCGTCGCGGGACGTGTTACTTCTATTTTCTTCCTCCCGGGCGGACAGCCTAGGCCGCTCCTTAGATACCTGGGGATTGTCCTCGTGCCTCTGAGGATGATACTGCTTGGGAGACTGTCGTCGATCGGCTTCATGATGTCGCTGTCGCCTGTCGGATGATGGCGATCGACGGTGGCCACCCCGGGGCACGGGGTGGGCGATCAGGGGAAGGCTTCGGCAATCTCTTGTATTATGCGTGTCGGTCCGGTGGAACGAGAAAAACATGGGGGTCCATACCTTCTTTTTTGGTTTGGGCCGCTCGGCAGATACCTCTTGAATGGCGTGGGATCTTGCATGTTGCTGAGGGCGGGCTGCTTTAGCTCGCGGTCCTCTGGGCGGCTGGTGGCCAGTGTGCGGCTTCCGCTCGGCAGGTGCTAGACGCTCGGTTGGAGCTTCTTTTCTTTGGGCTACCTGGGCTTCCTCCACATTAATGTACTCATTGGCCCGATGTAATATATCATCGTAGTCTCGGGCCGGCTTCCGAATAAGCGAACGGAAGAAGTCACCGTCCACGAGGCCTTGCGTGAACGCATTCATCATCGTTTCTGAGGTGGCCGTTGGAATATCCATGGCCACTCGGTTGAATCGTTGGATATAAGCTCTGAGCGGCTCCCTGGGCTCTTGCTTGATGGAAAATAAACTGACACTGGTATTCTGATAACACCGACTGCTTGCAAAATGGTGGAGGAAGGTCGTGCGGAAGTCCTTGAAACTTGTGATGGATCCGTCCGGCAGCCTTCGAAACCATCGTTGCGCCGATCCCGAGAGGGTGGTAAGGAACACCCGACACTTTACTCCATCTGTGTATTGATGTAGGGTAGCTATGTTGTCGAACTTACCCAGATGATCGTCCGGGTCGGTGGTTCCGTTGTATTCACCGATCGCCGGGGGCACATAGTGCTTTGGTAGGGGGTCCCGTAGGATGGCTTCTGAAAACTGCCGGTTGACCCGCTCGAGGGAGGCGTCCGTTCGGGGAGCCTTGCCTTTTTTGTTGTCTCGCATGGGAGCCTCGTCGGATGAAGATCCTCGATCACGGTTAATTGTTGTGACTTCAGGAGGCGTACGGAATAGGGCCCGATGAAATGGAACCGTGGCGGGGGGTGCTTCCGCTCGGCCTCTCGACGCGGACGTCGCTTGTTGCTCCATCCGCTCGGCTTGCGCTTTCTGCTTCTGTTACTCCACGAGTTTAGCTGCTCTTGCCTCGATTAGAGCATCGAGCTCCTCCTGGGAGAGCATCACGGTGTGCGGTCGTCCTGCTTCGTCCATCTCTTCCGCTCGGATGCAAGTGCGTTCCCACAGACGACGCCAAATTGATCCTGTCCGAACGCTGAATCGATGGACACTGGGCACGTGGCGCTCTTCGAACCGATGACATGGCTCTCTGACTGGCCGTATGGAGCTCCGGTGAACCTACAAAGAAGTCGGGCCGGGAAGGGGTTCCCGGCGACGACCCTCCGACGCTCAAGTCAGGCAAGAGGAAACTATGAAGAGATGGTTTCGAATCTCAGAGAATGCGTACCTCCGGCGAAGTATGAGGACCCTTATATAGAGCTGTGAGGAGGCTTATGCACACATACCAAGACATACACGTGTCCTCTTACCATACCTCAGTATGGGCTTGCCAGAGGAGCTTGCCTGACACCATACTGCTACAGTCCGAGCACCTCTCTGATGGGACAGTAGAACCTTCCGTCATAGGACTCTGTGCATGGCTTGGTTTTCGAACATGCTTGTTGTCAGAAGATGTTCCTTTGTCCTTTTGTCTTTTCTCTCCTCACGTTGAGCGCCTAGCCGCTCGGCAATCCCATCATGTACGACCGGCCGCTCGGGATATGCCTAGTCGTGTGCTCAGTTGAGACTATTCACAGTATTGCTACTTTTGGCCTCGGCCGAGAGGGCCACCCGCTCGGCCCGGCGACCTTGTTCACCATGAGCGTCAGAAACCCGATTCCCCGTTGGGTTGTCTTTGATTCTATACTGACCCGAACCTTATCCAGTCGGCTGAATCTCATACTGCCCTTGACTTTTGCCCTCCACGTGGCATTGATTCCCCTCAAAGGGGGTCCCCTGTCTGTACCGCCGGATCAAGTACTATTCACTTGAAGAGGTTTTTAATGGTGTCAGAGCCTAACTGTTAGAGTGTATACTAAAAGCCTAGCTTTTGTATAAACATTTATTTAGAAATAAGAATCATATTGGTCAAGTATCTACATTTATATATATTAAGTGTAGTCGTTCAATTAATTTATATTGTAGATAACACGGTGTGTGGTGTCACACACAGGAGATCGTGTTATCGATTCTTTATAAATTATAAACAGTAGCTCACGACTAAGATGGAAAAGAACAAACCATTAGAATAGTCATAGTGTAATTAGACATTAGTTTATCTTGACTAATAAATTACACTAGTACACTCTAAGTGTATTGAGCTGGACCATTTAAGGAAAGTTCTTTTTATACTGACTTAATAAAAGAACAAGTCCTTAGTTATTATGGAAGTGCGTGCTCTTAATCCTAATATAATAACAAGCACATATATTTAATATTTATTTTTTTAACTTATCAAAGGGTGAGATTTAGCTTGATAAATCAATAAGCCTGATAAGTTGGAAAATAATATTACTTATAGTGTGTTGTTGATTATAGAAGGAAACTGTGTCCTACTAATCTAGGTTGATAATGTCCCCAATAGGAGCTCATAAGGATTGTCATGTTAAACCCTGTAGGTGGACTTAGTCCGACATGATGATAAGGTTGAGTGGTACTACTCTTGGACTGAGATATTAATTAAAATGAGTTGTCAGTAACTCAATTAATTAGTGGACATCCAACATCTTAAACACAGGGAGATTAACACACTCATAATAAGAAGGAGCCCAAAATATAATTTGGGATTTGTGATGTAGTTCAATAATAATTCTTTAGTGGTATGAATTATTATTGATGAAGTTAAGTTGTGTGTTCGGGACGAACACGGGAAGCTTAATTTCATTGGGAGACTAAAACTAATTCCTCCTCTTGGTCCCTATCGTAGCCTCTTGTATATAGAGATTTATACCCACCACATACCCACTTTTTACCCAACCCAAGGGGGCTGGCCAAGCTAGCTTGGAACCCAAGCTAGGGCCGGCCAAGACCAAGTGGTTGAGCCAAGTTGGTGGCCGGCCAATGCATGGAATCCAAGCATGATGTGGCCGGCCACATCACATTAAAATGGATTTTATTTATAAATTTTTCTTTATGTGGATTCCATGGTTTTAAAAGAGAGTTTAAAATTTAAGTCTTTCCTTTTTATAGCTTTCTACAAAAGATTAAGAAAAGATTTGAAATCTTTCCTTATTTGTAGATTGAAAGGTAGATTTTAATTTTGAGAAACTTTCCTTTTTTAACCATGTTCATGATTTAAAAGAGAGTTTAAAAATTAAATATTTCTTTTATAAGTTTCAACAAAAGATTAAGAAAAGATTTGATATCTTTCCTTATTTGTAGATTGAAAGAGATTTTAATTTTTAGATATAACTTTTCTTTTTGAAAATCATCCACATGTTTAAAAGAAAGATTTTAATTTATAAAATTTCTTTTTTACAAACCACAATGAAGGGAAAAATTATTGGAGAAATTTTTTATAAATTTCCGGAAACAAATTAGGAAGTTTTAATTCTTGTGTTAATTAAAACTCTCCTTGTTTTGGAGATTAAAGTGGCCGACCATTACAATTAAGAAAAGGATTTTAATTTTAATTAATTAAATTTTACCTTTTCATGGCAAAGGAATTAAGGAAGGTTTTATTTAAATTTCCTTATTTGCCAAGACCAAGTGATCCGGTGGTAAGGACGGGGGACCCTCGTTGGCGGATGGTCGATGACACGTGGAGGTCAAAGGTCAAGAGATTCAACCCTGAGACCCGACCGACCGGACTGAGAGGGCCGACCGGCCACCCGACCGACCGGAATGAGATGGTCGACCGGCCGGGGAATCCCCCGAGCCAAATAAAAGACAACCCGACTAGGGGTCGAGTTTCCGATGCTCAATGTAAAAAGGTTTCAGGGCCAAGCGGGTTGTCCGTTCGGCCGGGGCACAAGGCAACAAAGACAGGCAGGAGCAATCTCATCCGAGCATACGACCGAGGCAGAAGTGATATGCCCGCCGAGCGTCCGAACCGCTCGGCCCTGGAACAGACAGGAAGCGCAAGAGGACAAAGGAGATAGGAGATAACATCATCCTCAAGACGTCTGCCGCCGACAGGCAGTAGGGTTGGCGGCCGAGCCGTACACAGGATCATACGGTGGAAGCTTCCACCGTCACATCCTGGATATGCTCGGACGATTGCGGAATGACGTCAGAGGTACTTTTCTGACAGAAGCTTGTTAAGGTATGTTTGGGGAAGCGTGCACGCATAGAGAAGCATGCCTGCGCCTCCCCGGGGTCTTATATAAGGACCCCCAGACGTCGACGAAGGTTTGCGCAATCCTCACTGTAGCCACAATTATGCTGCCTCTCTCACTTCTCGTTGCCTGACTTGAGCGTCGGAGGGCCGTCGCCGGGAAACCCCTCCCGGCTCGGCTTCTTTGCAGGTTCTCCGGAGATCTACACCACCAGTCGGATCAGCAGCGGAGCGTGTCACGTCCCCAGCGTCCGTCGACTCAGCGCTCAGACAGGATCAAATTGGCGCCATCTGTGGGAACGCACCTGAATTCGAGCCTAGAAGATGGAAGAAGCTGGATGTCAACTTCTGGTAACGCTCTCTCCTGAGGAGCTCGAAGCACTCATCCAAGCGCGAGCAGCAAAAATCGTAGAGCAGCAGCAGAAAGCTCAGGCCGAGCGGGCAGCGCAGCAGGCGACATCAGCATCGGGGGGCCGAGCGCCACCCGAAGAGCGGCCGAAGCAGCTCTCCATATGGGGGCAAAATAAGGGACCGACCGACACCCAGATGGGGGCGCCGCCCTCCCCGATGCCATTTCATCGGGCTTTGTTCCAGACGCCCTCGGAGGTAGCGCAAGCTAATCAGGACAAGGGATCTTCATCGAACGAAGCACCCGTCCGGGATGTCAGAAAAGGAAAGGCGCCCCGAACGGACGCGTCACCCGAGCGGATCAAACGGTAGTTTTCAGATGTCATCCTGCGTGATCCACTGCCGAAGCATTATGTGCCCCCTGCGATCGGGGAATACAACGGAACAACCGACCCAGACGACCATCTGGGTAAGTTCGACAGCACTGCCACTCTGCATCAATACACAGATGGTGTGAAGTGTCGAGTATTCCTCACCACCCTCTCGGGGTCGGTGCATTAGTGGTTCCGGAGGCTGCCGGACGGATCTATTATAAGTTTCAAGGAATTCCGAATGGCATTCCTCCATCATTTTACGAGCAGCAGGCGCCACCAAAAAACCAGCGTCAATCTGTTCGCCATCAAGCAAGGCACGAGGGATTCTCCGAGCGTACAACCAGCGCTTCAACCAGGTGGCCATGGACATTCCGACGGTCACCTCGGAAACAATGATGAACGTGTTCACGCAAGGGCTCTTGGACAGTGATTTCTTCCGCTTGTTGATCCGGAAGCCGCCTCGGGATTATGACCACATGCTGCATAAGGCCAACGAGTACATCAATGTGGAGGAAGCCCAAGCGGCAAGAAGAAAGGAAGCCCTGAGTGACCAACCAGCTTCCGCCGAGCGGAAGCAGCCCATCAGTCATCAGCCCCCCAGAGGACCGCGAGCCGAAGCCGCCCGTCCTCATCAGCATACTCGGCCGCACGCCGTCCAGCAAGTCGCGGCTGATCGGCCCAAGCCCAAGGGGAAGGTATGAACCCCAATGTTTTGTTCACTCTATCAGTCAGCTACTCACAACACCCACGACTGTCGAAGCCTCCCCCCCATCGCTCATCCTGCACCAAGGAGCTACCACCGCCGATCACCTTCACCAGACCGGCGACATCAACAACGGAGCCCCATTCAAAGGATAGAAAGGAGATCCCCCGAGCGGCAGCATCGTCAGCAACCCGGAGCCCACCATCGGGCGTCGCATGAACGACCTCGACCATCCGCTCGAGAGGAGGAAATAGGGGCAACGCATCTCGAGGTGAAATCAACATCATAGCCGGAGGGTCGACCAGAGGGGACTCCAACAGAGCCAGAAAGGCACACGCAAGGCAGCTAAGGATACATGCGGTCGGCTGCAGCCAGGAGAGGGCGAGCGGACCAGAGATCAGCTTCGGGCCAAGGGACCTCGAGGGAGTTGAAGTCCCGCACGATGACACCCTGATCATTCGAGCGGTAATAGCTAACTACACTATTCACCGTATTTTCATTAACACAGGCAGCTCGGTCAACATAATATTTAAGAAGGTTTTCGACTAACTGCAAATCGACCGAGCTGAACTACTGCCAATGACAACCCCCCTCTATGGGTTCACTGGGAACGAAGTCTTGCCGGTCGGCCAGGTTCGGCTGGCTATATCGTTGGGAGAGGAGCCGCTCAGAAGGACAAGGACCACCAGCTTCATCGTGGTTGATGCCCCTTCTGCGTACAACGTTATCTTGGGACGACCGGCTCTCAACGAGTTCCGAGCGGTCGTCTATACCTTCTGCCAGAAGATCAAGTTCCCGGTGGAAGATCAAGTAGGGGAGGTGCGAGGAGACCAGCTGGCAGCTCGAAGATGCTATGTGGA
Source organism: Zingiber officinale (assembly GCF_018446385.1). Taxonomy (NCBI): domain Eukaryota; kingdom Viridiplantae; phylum Streptophyta; class Magnoliopsida; order Zingiberales; family Zingiberaceae; genus Zingiber; species Zingiber officinale. The sequence continues at coordinate 110,166,409 of NC_055993.1, read as the reverse complement.
GATGGTCCGAGCCGAAGCCAAGTCCGCTCGGAAAGTGCCGCGAGTCGAGGTAAATGTTATAACCGAAAAACCACCTTTTTTGGTTTATGAAGAAAAGGAGGAGGTGCAGATTGACTCTTCCCGACCGGAGGCCACCACCTTCATAGCATCCGACCTGGAGGAGAACCAGAAGGAAAAGCTGATCAGATGCCTCCAGCGATACCGCGACGTCTTCGCTTGGTCGACCCATGAGCTGTCAGGGGTCTCGCCAAGCGTAGCGCAGCACGAGTTTCACGTCCGACCAGACGCTCGGCCGGTGAAGCAAAGGAAGAGGGACTTGAGTGCCGAGCAAAATGTAATTATCCGAGCGGAGGTAGAAAAGCTTCTAGAGGTCGGCCACATAAGGGAAGTGCAATTCCCGAGTTGGCTCGCCAATGTGGTATTGGTCTCCAAGCCGAGCAACAAGTGGAGAGTCTGCATCGATTTCCGAGACTTGAACAAGGCATGCCCAAAGGACTTCTACCCCCTGCCCCAGATCGATCAACTGGTAGACTCCACGGGCGGGTGCGAGCTGATATGCATGCTGGATGCATACCCAGGCTACCATCAAGTGCCGCTCGCCCGAGAAGACCAGGAGAAGGTTAGCTTCGTCACGGCGGACGACACTTACTGCTACAACGTAATGTCGTTCGGGCTGAAGAATGCAGGAGCTACCTACCAGCATTTGATGAACAAAGTATTCAGGGAGCAGATCGGACGCAACTTGGAAGTGTACGTCGATGACATACTTATCAAGTCCTTCCGGGCGGCAGTGCTCCATGCAGATATGAAGGAGACTTTCCAAACATTAAGAAGATACGGAGTCAAGCTTAACCCTGAGAAGTGCCTGTTCGGAGCACAAGGCAGGCGCTTCCTGGGTTACATCGTAGCCGAGCGGGGCATAGAGGCGAACCCCAGCAAGATAAAGGCGTTGCAAGACATGTCGCCTCCCAGGAAACTTCGAGAGGTACAGCGTCTCACCGGTCGGATAACGGCGCTGTCAAGGTTCATCTCTAAGACCGCCGACCGAAGCCTGCCGTTCTTCAAGATTCTGCGTAAAGCTACCAAGTTTCAATGGGACGAGGAGTGCGATCGGGCATTCGAGGAACTAAAGACTTACCTGAATTCCTTACCCGTGTTGGCAAAACCGGTCGTAGGCGAGCCACTACACATTTATTTATCTTCGACCGAGCATGCTGTGGGCTCGACATTAGTAAGGCCAAATGGCGAAGAACAGCCTGTGTACTTCTTAAGCCATATCTTAAAGGATGCTGAGTCTCGCTACACCGGTCTCGAGAAGTTGGCCTTCGCCTTGGTCCTTGCCGCTCGGAGGTTGCGCCCTTACTTTTTGGCGCACACCATTATTGTGATGACGAACAACCCATTGGGAAGGGTACTCCTAAACCCTGAAGCATCCGGACGACTCATCAAATGGACGACGGAGTTAAGCGAATTCGACATCCAATACCAACCCCGCTCGGCAATCAAGGCACAGTCCTTGGCAGATTTCGTGACTGAGGTACAAAAGCCCGAGCCCAAAACTACATGGAAAGTATATGTGGACGGATCATCCACTCGGCTCGGAAGCGGAATTGGGATCCTGCTACTTTCACCTCAGGAAGATCGGATGCACTTGTCCGTCCGGCTAGACTATCGGGCATCAAATAATGAGGCAGAGTACGAAACTCTCATAGCCGGACTGCATGCCACACGACATGTTGGAGCCAGCCAGGTGGTGATCCACTCGGATTCCCAGCTAGCCGCTCAACAACTCATGGGCACCTTCGAGATCAACAATGCAAGACTTAGGCTGTATGCGGAAGCCTTTGAAAAACTCAAGACCAGCTTCACCGAGGTGGTGGTCCAAAAGATACCCTTAACGGAGAACCAGGCGGCAGATGAATTAGCCAAGCTCGCAAGCTCGATATCGCCGGTCGTCATCCAGCAACCAATCGAGCAAGTATCCTTGGTAGCGCACGTGGACCGGATGGAAGGCCTCACATTCCCAAGCGATTGGAGAACAACCGTCATGGAGTTTTTGTGCTCAGGGGCCACGCCGTCCGATCGGGTTGAAGCCCAGCTACTGAGGAGGAGAGCCGGTCGGTTCACGCTCATCGGAGATTAGCTTTACAAAAAGGCGTTCTCCCGACCTCTGCTGAAGTGTGTCGGTTCGAAAGACGCCGAGTACATCCTCCAGGAAATACACCAAGGATCTTGTGGAGGTCATCCGGGCGGCCGGTCTTTGGCTAGGAAGATCCTGCTGGCTGGATACTTCTGGCCAACTCTACATGAGAACGCCACTCGGACCGTCACAACATGCCTTTCTTGTCAGAAGTACCACAGTTTCTCTTATAAGCCGACGGAGGAAATGAAAGCGTCCACAGTGTCCTGCCCGTTCGACCAGTGGGGCATGGACATCGTAGGACCTTTCCCTATGGCGACCGGACAACGGAGGTTCCTATTGGTGGCAGTTGATTACTTCTCCAAGTGGGTGGAGGCTGAGCCATTGGCCAAGATAACCGAGCAGATGGTCAAAAAATTCATCTGGCAACACATCATCTGTTGGTTCAGCATTCCGCGTCGGCTCGTATCGGACAACGGGCGGCAGTTCGTCGGAAAGCAGCTCGAGGAATGGTACGAGGGATATGGCATTGAGCAGCACTTCACGTCTATGGTGTATCCCCAAAGTAACGGTCAAGCCGAAGTAGCCAACGGGAGATCCTCCGAATTCTTCGGGCTCGACTCGACCACATGGGAGGAAGTTGGGTGGACGAGCTGTCGGGAGTCTTATGGGCCATCCGCACGACCCCTAAGGAGGGAACCAGAGTAACACCGTTCCACCTGGTGTATGGAGGCGAGGCGGTCGTCCAAGTCGAAGTTGGCGTAGAGTCTGTCCGGATCCAAAAACTACGACGAGGATAATGTCGAGCGGAGGCAGCTAGAATTGGACCTGATCGACGAGGAGCGAGCCAAAGCATCCGTCCGGCTGATGGCCTACAGGCAGAGAATGAAGCAGAACTACAACCACCGAGTGATTCCCCGAGCATTCCAGGTAGGTGACTTGGTCTGGAAGAAAGTGAAGCCTGTCGAGGACGTATGCAAGCTGGAGGCTCTCTGGGCAGGACCCTTCAAAGTCGTCGAGAAGCTCCGATCGGGAGCCTACTACTTAGAAGATGAGGATGGATGGCGGCTGGATAGACCATGGAGTGAAACCACCTCCAGCCCTATCGGGCCGGATGAAAGGTGCACCGATGTAATATATTTCATGAATATTCCATTCGGTTGTATACTTTGGCTGCAGGAATGAAAAATTATAAGAACAAAGCAAAGGCATGAGCATTGTGCTCTAAGCGGGTAGCTGCATGAGGGCGATGGGAAGACCCCGTGCCGTTCGGCCGAGTGTATATTATCCGAGCCACGGGCTCGATGTCGAAGACCCTGTGCCGTTCGACCGGGCGTATATTATCCGAGCCACGGGCTTGATGTCGAAGACCCCGTGCCGTTCAGCCGGGCGTATATTATCCGAGCCACGGGCTCGATGCCAAAGACCGTCGAGCAGCGACGTTAAATCTTAGAGTCAAACAGGCGACTATAAACCCTCCGGCCTGAAGACCGTCGAGCAGCGACGTTAAATCTTAGAGTCGAATCGGCGACTATAAACCCCCCGACTTGAAGACCGTCGAGCAGTGATGTTAAATCTTAGAGTCGAACCGGTGAATATCGTCGAGCAGTGACGTTAAATCTTAAAGTCGAATCGACGACTATAAACCCTCCGGCTGAAGACCGTCGGACGTTAAATCTTAAGTCGAAGCCGATTATAAACCCCGACGAAGACCGTCGAGCAATGACGTTAAATCTTAGAGTCGAACCGCGACTATAAACCCTCCGCTCGAAAGAGAAGCGACGTTAAATCTTAGAGTTGAACCGGCGATTATAAACCGGCCTGAAGACCGTCGAGCGATGACGTTAAATCTTAGAGTCGAACCGGCGACTATAAACCCCCGGCCGGAAGACCGTTGAGCAGTCGAACCGGCGACTATAAACCCTCCGAACAGAATCTTAGAGTCGAACCGGCGACTATAAACCCTCTGGCCTGAAGACCGTCGAGCGGCTACGTTAAATCTTAGAGTTGAACCGGCGACTAAACCCCCGGTCGGAAGACCGTCGAGTAGCGATGTTAAATCTTAGAGTCGAACTGGCGACTATAAACCCTCCGGCCGGACGACCGTCAAGCAGCAACGTTAAATCTTAGAGTCGAACCTACAACTATAAACCCTCCGGCCGGAAGACCGTCGAGCGGCGACGTTAAACTCTAGAGTCGGACTGACGATTATAAACCCACCAGATGAGGCAGCGTCGCGTTGAGGCACTTCAGCGAGACACTAGCAGAAAGTCCATGAAAGATGGAAAGTCGTTTGAACGATCGGCATAGTGAAGAAAAACACTAAGCGAAAAGATCATAGAAATCCCAGGCAGAGTGGAAGGTCGTTTAACCGATCGACAAAATTTAAAAATTCCCTGCGGGAAAAAGGTCAAGCGACCGGTCGGCACAGTTGAAAGAAACACTCGAAACGAAATGTTAACACAGCAAGAGCGGACATTCATTTAAAGATAGCATTTAAAAGTTACAGATGCCACATGAAAATAAAAGTCTAGCTGATCGGTAAAATTACAGAAGATACTTCATTCAAGGTAGTCAAAAATATGCTTTGGGATGGTGGTGAGAAGTGTCGCATGCTCTGTAGCGGGGATGCCCACGGAGTCGGGGAGCTGACCCTTGGACTTCAAATAGTCCGCTGTGGCGGTGGTGGCCAACTCGAAGGCGATCACTACCCGGTCGCACACCTTCTCCACAAATTCCGCCGAGCGGATGTAGTTTTGCCTCAAGGCGGCAAGCGACCAGACTCCGCCTCTTGGTACTCCTTGCAGGTCCTTCAAATCGTCCTTGAGCTTAGTCACCTCCTCCGAGCGGCCTTTCTGCTCGCCTTCTAGCAGCTCAGCTAGCTCATTCACACGCTGCTCCAGAGCTCGGGCTTCTACATTCTTTTTTTCTAGATCAGCGATAGCGGTGTTCTTCCGAGTGGTGGCCAGCTCAATCTTGCGGTCATAGGATTTGACCTTTTTGTCTAGCTGGTCCAACATGTAAGCCTGGTCGGCCGTCTTCTTCCTCTCGGCCTCTAACAGATCCTTGGTTTTGTCGAGCTCCTTCTGCAACTCGGCATAAGAAGGGTCTCGAGCAGAAGATGGGCCGCCCTGACTCTTCAGCCTCTTCATCTCGTCCTCCACCATTGCCAAGCTGTTGGAGACAGCAATCTCTTCCACCCATCGCTGATGAACACAGAAAGGTTAAAAGGCCGATCAGGAAAACTACATAAAGAAGAAATAAACCTTACCCCTGTGGATTGCTGCATGTGGCTGTCAGCTAGCTTGTCGAGCGGTATCATGGTCACACGGGCCCGAGCGTCCGCCCACATCTCCGCAAGGGGCCCCTTCATCCACACGATTATCCAGTGTAAGGTTGTAGGGACCTATTATGCAGTGACCTTTGTATATGGTCAACTATCCATCCCTAGCAGGAGACATATGTGGGAGAGTTTGCACCAGATTGCTACTACCATGGATTTACCCTGGCTCATTATGGGAGACTTTAACTCCCCATTATCCCCTTCCGATAAGTGTGGAGGAATGGATGTCACATCATATGCCACAGCAGATTTCCTAGAGTTTGTGATCATGGCTGGGATGGAGGACTTGCACGCTACTGGATGTAAGTTCACATGGACAAATGGGCGAGTGGTATGCAAGTTAGACCGAGCAATGGTGAACAAAACTTGGTTGGAGCAGGATAGGAGCAGTGTAGTAGAATTTAGACCACCAAGGATTTTCTCAGATCATGCCTCCTGTATTGTCTCTATCTTAGAGCCTCAGAGACCACAAGCCAAGCCTTTCAAATTCTACAACATGTGGACTACACATCATGATTTTAGCTGGCTAGTACAAGAGAATTGAACACTTGCAAACTCAATGATTAGGGAAGGTGTATGCCAGTTCAAACTAAAGCAAAAGCTCCTACTTCTTAAGAAGCCACTACGACAACTCAATAAAGAGAGCTACCAACACATACAAGAAAGAGCAAAGAGGGCACAGATACACCTAGAAGAAGTACAGGAAAGAGTTTTAACTCGAGGATCCGTGGATGAGGAATATAAAGAAGCCAGGAAAGCTGCTGATCTCCTAGCACAGGCCGAGTACCTCTTCTACCAACAAAGGGCAAAACATGTATATTTCAAGCAAGTTGATAGAAACACCCCTTTTTTCCACTCCTTAGTCAAAAGGAACAACAAAAGGAGAGAAATAGTGGCCATTGAAAAAGAAGATGGAATGTCTACCACCAGTCCTCAGGAAGTTGCTCAGGCATTTGTCAGACACTATCAGGAGCAGTTAGGGACTCAGGTAGCACGAGCTACATTTCAAGCTGAGTGTATGCAGTTTGGGAGAGTACTATCGGTGGATCATCAGGCTCAATTGGCAAGGATTCCAACTGCAGAGGAGATTAAGAGTGCTCTTTTTAGTATAGGAGACCTTAAGGCACCAGGCCCAGATGGATACAGCTCCAAATTTTTTAAGCAGTCATGGGACACAGTAAATGATGATTTTACCTCCGCTGTGCTAGAGTTCTTCACTACTGGGCAACTCCTAAAATCATGGAATCACACTCTGATTGCCTTAGTATCAAAAACAGCTCATGCAAGAAAGGTGCAAGACTACAGGCCCATTTCCTGCTGTACGGTGTTCTACAAGGTGATCTCCAAGCTCCTGGTTAGCAGACTAGCAGAGGTCTCAGCTCATCTCCTACATCCTGCACAGACCGCCTTTGTTAGAGGATGTACTATCACAGATAATATCCACTTGGCACAAGAACTCCTGAGGAATTATACCAGAAAGCGAATCTCACCGAGATGTACATTGAAAGTGGATCTTCAGAAAGCTTTTGACTCAGTGCACTGGGGTTTCTTGCAGGATGTCTTGGCAGCATTACAGTTCCCAGCCGTTTATATCGCATGGATCAGAGAATGCATTACTACCACCTCCTTCTCTGTAGGGATTAACGGCGTCATGCATGGGTTCTTCCGTGGTGGTAGAGGACTCAGACAGGGGGATCCCCTCTCTCCTTACTTGTTTGGACTGTGCATGGAGTATCTATCCCGGTCGTTAGCACGACACACTATCAGGTCAGATTTTCATTTCCACCCCAAATGTGAGCCTATGAGGATAACACATTTCGTGTACGCAGATGACCTGTTACTACTCTTACGGGGGGATGTCTCATCAGTGACGCAGCTAGTTGAGAGCTTATCACATTTTGCTCAGATGGCCAGACTCATTGCCAACTTAGCTAAATCTAGTATTTACATGGCAGGGGTAGACCCCCCCCCCCCCCCACACGGGATCAGTTGCTCACCATCACAGGCTTTCAGATAGGGACGATGCCCTTCAGATACTTGGGAATTTCTATAGCCTCCCAGAAATTGAAGATTTCATATTATAGCTCACTCCTGGACTCACTCACCCGTAGGATCGCCTCATGGCCGAAAGCCACATTATCCTATGCTGGGAAAACACAGCTTATATCATCAGTCCTATAGGGGTGGAGTGCTACTGGATGTCAGTCTTACCACTACATCTACAGCATTTGCAGATCTTTCATGTGGACGTCTAGGAGGCCCCCCATTGCATGGTCAGAGTTAGTGAGGCCCAAGCGAGAAGGTGGTCTTGGCTTGAGGGACTTACGAGCATGGAACCAGGCACTTCTGGCAAAGGTTCTATGACGCGTACAGGACAAGCAAGACACACTATGGATTCGCTGGGTACATCATACATACTTACAGCAGTTGGGGGTATGGGAGTGGCAGAGCAGGCACACAGATTCCCCATTGATCAAGCAGCTGGTACAGATTCGGGATAGCGTCCTCAACATAGCAGGCACCCCAGAGGCAGCGGGACAGACTCTCTCCTTTTGGTTCAGTCATAGGAGGGGGGGGCAGTGTTAGGCTAGCATATGACCATTTCAGAGACACCAGAGCTAGGAAGCCCTGGGCAGCTACAGTATGGCAGCGAGACCTCCAGCCAAGCCATGCCTTCACGGTGTGGCTCCTGGCACATGGGAGACTACCGGTGCGTGCTGGACAGGACTACCTGGAGGACAGACTTTGCACCTTTTGCCGGCATGATGAGGAGACGATGGATCACGTGTTTTTCATATGTCAGCCAGTCCAGCAGCTATAGGGACGAGTCAGAGGTTGGTTACAGATGCGCCCTGAGATGGCTACCTACCAGTGCATGCTGAGGACATTCAGGAGACAATACCAGGGGGCCTCCACTTTAGATAGAGCTCGCCACCTTGCCATGTCAGCGATGGTACATCACATATGGATGGCAAGGAATCACATCATGTTTGAGGGGAAGAGATTTGATGGCGAACTGGTCTTCAGGAAGATACAGATACATGTCTTCAGGACGCTTGGGGTACTAGTAGATCAGGTACTTAGGCATCATTGAGCATACATACATGCACATGCATTATAGCATTAATGTAGATTAGATTAGAGAGAGCATGCATTTTGGTATCGGGTTGAGTGTAGCTCCTAGGAACACTTGGCGAGGGCATGCATCTTGCGGACATAGTCACTATACATGTAGATAGGATACCGACAGACCCATTAGAGAGTAGGTTGTCTCATGCTGCATTTGCATCAGAGTTTCTTCTTGAGGAGTGGTCTCCACCCTTTTGGGCCTGTTTGACCTATTTTGGCTTAGTCACTGAGGTCTGTCGGCCATGCATATACCTTGTTATAGAGATAGAACTGGGGCACTACTCTAGCTGACATCCCGTCACACCAAGTACCGCCTCGGTAAAAAAAAAACAAAAAAAAACAAAAAAACAAAAAAAAAAAATAATAAAAGGTACCTGATTAGGAGCTAGTAGCGGCCGAGACTACACATGGAGGACCACGGGCATCGGCACTTCACGACACCACCATGGCGACGGATACCTCCGTTTCGGATACACCCACAGACGGATTGCTTGGATATAGAGACACCCTCCAGCAGCTGACTGGAGGGGTACATTGATGGCGACTGGAGCAGGATGCTGAGGGATGCTGGACACTTGCAGGAGCACACGGATGTCATGGATGGAGCTTACAGATGGTGCTACAGTCTGAGTGTGTGCGGAGGTGAGCAGCGTGGTGACACTACAGCGGATGGAGTCATGCAGTAGAGCGTGAGGACTGCATGTGGGTTACCTTTGGGAGGAGGGTGTTGTATGTGAGGAGCGACCACATTGGGTGGAGTCATGTAGTAGAGCATGAGGACTGTATGTGGGAGAGAATGTAGAGGTGAGAGTGATGTACAGGTGCATAGATCCACCTTAGAAAGATCTATCTAGTCCGCAGCAAACGGCTAGCGGTAAAGACATGTCAAATCCGTTTATGGCTGGGGTTTTGCCAAAAAGCCCAAGAGGGTGAATAGGCCCACCAGAAAGGTCTATCTAGTCCGCAGCAAACGGCTCGCGGTAAGGACAACATCAAATCCGTTTATGGCTGGGGCTTTGCCAAAAAGCCCAAGAGGGTGCATAGGTCCACCATAAAGACCTATCTAGCCCGCAGCAAACGGCTCGCGGTAGAGGCACGTCAAATCCGTTGATAGCTGGTCACTTGCTCAAAGTGACTTCATGGGGTCTTAGCCATGACACAGGAGGAGATGGATTGAGATAGCTTGGAGTCCTTGGAGACATATGGACACACGGGAGATTGAGAGACATGGAGGAGGTGACGGGCACCAGGTGCCAGGAGACACAGGACGTAGCATGGGCAGTGATGATGTGGACACATGAGCAGCTGGACAGGGATAGCAGGCAGTGTTGGATGATACCTCAGCTCAGTATCTTGTACTGAGGACATGTTTGCATCTAGCATTTGCATAGGTTACATGGATAGATGGTATACGAGTGAGCACATGTACATGATCATGGTTCCCCTTCCGGATCGACACTTCGTCGGACATGACATAAGGGAACCAGACCATTCAGTATGTTGGTGCATTTTGATGATATATATTTATCTTTTCATCAAAAAAAAAAGCAAGGGGCCCCTTCATAGTGATCATATGCTCGGGGGTCGTTGACCGATCGGACTCGGCCATGAACGCCTCGGTAGGGAGGTGCAGAGTGGCCCTAACAGTGCAGCGCCGGCCCGGAGTCGTCTGAGCGGACACCAAAGGATCAGAGGTCAGGCTGGACATGGTGGATAGAATTCCCGAGCGGAGGACTCGGCGGGGTACCCAAGGAAGGGAGCTAACCGGAACCGCTTCGATGGGGGCCACAGGCGCCTCCAGTTGGGAGGGAGTTCGGTCGGAGGAGAGAGCCTCAACCGATGGTTTTTTGTCGCGTTGAGAGGCGGTACCCGTCCGCTCGGACGATTGCACTGCGGAGGTTGCCGAACGGAGGGGCTTCTCAACTCGCCGTCTTTTCCTGTCGAGTGGGAGTTCGTCCTCTAGATCGGAGCTTTCCTCTCGAGCGGCCGGTTCTTTGCTAGAAGTTGCACCGCCGGCAGCATCCATAGGCGAAGCTTGAGCGACCGACTCGCCTGCTTGTGCTTCACTCTCATCCTCGTGAGAGCTGACCGGAACAACGCCCAGTTGCTCCATTTCCTTGGCCGTTGCCGCTTCGAGCGCGACCGCTTTCTTCTTCAAAATTCCGAACAGCACGGACTCCATTACGATATTCGCTGCAAAGAAAAGAGAAGGAAATCAGTTAGAACTCAAGGCAAATGTACAAATGAAGTTCTTACCGAAGCTGCTCGGGAGGGGGGTCCGACTCGGACTCAAACCAAATATGTACATCACTCCTTCAGGTAGGAGCTTGTTGATGTTGAGCTTCAGACCGACTAGCAGATTCGCTGCTTGAAGATAGTCCGGTAGGGTCTTAAACTTCTTCAGCTCGGGAGAGATGGGCGGTCCGACCTGCCATTTCGTACGGAAAGGGAGCCGCCCAGGAACACGAAGGTAGAAAAAGTTCTCTTTCCAATGTTTGTTGGAAGAGGGTAACTTATAAAAAAAGACTAAGCCGGGCCGAGTTTGGAACAGATAAGTGCCCGACTCGGACTGCTTGGGATAATAAAAATAATAGAAGACCTCCGGGCGGAGGGGAATGTTGTGTATCTTAAATAAGACCACAACTCCGCACAGGAGGCGAAAAGTGTTGGGAACCAATTGGACGAGCGGAATGTCGAAAAAGTTGCAAACTTCAACAATGAAGGGGTGGAGGGGAAATCGCAGACTGGCTACGAATTGGTCGCGGAAAAGACAAAAGGCACCGCTCGGTGGTTTGTGAGGCCCAGCGGAAGGTGAAGGTAAAATCAGTTCAAAATCGGAAGGGATATCAAAAGCGTTAAACAGGCTCTCGGCATCGCACCGATCGAACTGCGACTCCATGGTGGTATACCATGGGCCGAGAGCTGGGTTCGCGGGCTGAGAGGAACTTGCCATCGCCAGAGCAATGGAGGAAGTAGAAATTGAAAGGGAAAGCAAATGAGCAAGCAAGGAGAGGAGCAAAGTAGTAACCAAAAGACGAAACGCGGCCAAGAGCGCGAAGAAAACACAGGAATCAAAGGAAGAAAGGCGGAAGAACCTTACAAAGAAGCGGAGGGTCGAAGGAAGGAGGCGGGGAATCGCCGGAACGCTGAAGCACCGAAGAAGGCTGCGGGACACGCAAAGGCAAAGGTGCGGCGGAGGAAGAAGGTGAAGGCTTTATAAGGTCGGGCCCGATCGGCCTCGACCGTCGGATGCAAGTCACAGGAACCGAGGCCCACATTGGGCCGTTCATTTCAAACCGCTGATGTCCCCTCGGACACATCGCGGAGCCGTACGATGACGCTAGTGGAGGCGCCACGTGGCACCATGCCATATGGGCGCATTTAATGAGCGCCATTACGGTGCACAGCGCGCGTGCTTGGTCTTAATGGGGAGGATTTGCACGAATCCCGAGGAGATCAGAAGGGCGTTAGCGTTGACCATCGACACGGCAGCAAAGCCAGCGCTCGGAAGAGGCCGAGCGGTCGTGAGGAGGAACATTCCAGAGTGGCAGGGCGGTGTCACTTAGGCCGACCGGCAGTCCAGTCAGTCGGACTTAGCGCCTCCTTCGACTAGACTTGAGGGGGAGGCATGTGATCCGGTGGTAAGGACGGGGGGCCCTCGTTGGCGGAAGGTTAACGACACGTGGAGGTCAAAGGTCAAGAGATTCAACACTGAGACCCGACCGACCAGAGTGAGATGGCCGACTGGCCACCCGACCAACCGGAATGAGATGGTCGACCGACCGGGGAATCCCCCGAGCCGAATAAAAGACAACCCGACCAGGGGTCGAGTTTCCGATGTTCAATGTAAAAAGGTTTCAGGGCCGAGCGGGCTGTCCGTTCGGCCGAGGCACAAGGCAACAAAGACAGGCAAGAGCAATCTCATCCGAGCATACGACCGAGGCAGAAGTGATATGCCTGCCAAGCGTCCGAACCGCTTGGCCCTGGAACAGACAGGAAGCACAAGAGGACAAAGGAGACAGGGGATAACATCATCCTCGAGACGTCTGCCGCCGACAGGCAGCAGGGTTGGCGGTCGAGCCGTACACAGGATCATACGATGGAAGCTTCCACCGTCACATCCGGGATATGCTCGGACGATTGCGGAATGGCGCCAGAGGTACTTTTCTGATAGGAGCTCGTTAAGGTATGTTTGGGGAAGCATGCACGCATAGAGAAGCGTGCCCGCGCCTCCCCGGGGTCCTATATAAGGACCCCCAGATGTCGACGAAGGTATGCGCAATCCTCACTGTAGCCACAGTTACGCTGCCTCTCTCACTTCTCGTTGCCTTACTTGAGCGTCGGAGGGTCGTCGCCAGGAAACTCCTCCCGGCTCGGCTTCTTTGCAGGTTCGCCGGAGATCTACACCACCAGTCGGATCAGCAACGGAGCGTGCCACGTCCCCAGCATCCGTCGACTCAGCGCTCGGACAGGATCACCAAGGATTACAAAAGAGGGGTGAGAGGTGTCTTCATGAGGATAACTCTATTCTTTTTCTTCCTCTCTTTTCCTCCTTGGTCTGGTCGGCCCTAGAGGTTCTCCCTCTCCTCTTCTCTTCTTCTTTATTGGTCGATTTCATCTTTCTTTTGGAGTTGGTGATGGTGTCCGGTTCTAGCTAGGAGAAGAAGGAGAGAAATGAGACTTTGTTTCTAGCATCCCTTGGAGCTTGGTGGTGGTGGTCAGACCTCTACTTCTCTTGGAGAATTGATGGTGGCCAAATCTAGCTTGGAGAAGAAGGAGCTTGGTGGTTCTCGTCTCATAAGATCGTTGCCCACACAACGTCCGAGATTAGAAGAGGAATACGGTAGAAGATCAAGAGGTTATTTGCTTACAAAGAAAGGTATAACTAGTAATTATTTTCCGCATCATACTAGTTTTGTTTGTATAGTTATTTTTGGAAATACCAAACACAAGAGGCATATGATTCTAGAGTTTTTGGATTTGTTTCGAGTTTGTGTTTCTTTTGTTTTATTTTTTGAATTTGTGATTCGATTGTTCCTTTTCGTTAAACCTAGAGTTATATAAGGAAAGTAAATATTAGCTTTCCTTAAAAGGCTTTGTCTAGGCGTTGGTGGATGCTCTTATACCCAAGAAGGCCATGTGCCTCGCCATGTAATCCTGGAAGCCAATTTTGAAAATTAATATTTAATTGAATTTATAACATAGGTTGATTTGGATCAATAGTGTTAAGTTCCGCGATCTAAGTCTAAACCATTAAGAGCAGATAAGTTAAATTTGAATCAATAATGTTAAGTTTCGTTTGCGATTCCTAATTTAACTTCTAAAGAACACAATAGGTTGTTTAGGAAAGGTTCGACACTTGTACAAAACTTTTGTACAGTGGAACCAGTACGATCTTCTTAGGACCAACCAATAATTGGTATCGAGCTAGAGTTTGCCTCTGTGTGTTTGGTTTTCAAATAGATTATGCACATGTCATACATAATTTAGGCGGGATAATAGTAGGATGTGCTAACTTTGTGATTGCATGCTCCAACTATTATAGCATATAGATATTGTGTGTGATTGGACCCTTGGACATGTCAAGGCATTTTATTGTGTGTGCATGATTGTAAAATTAAATACAGCAGGAGCTATATTAGTTATTAGAATTTTACATTTTTGTTTAGAACTAGATTACATGTACATTCCTTTATGGAATATAGGATCGATATATATATAAATTCTATTTTTGTCGCGGATCATATCCTTGCGAGGCGTGGTGCTATCGGAGGACCAGAGGCGCAGTGAAAAAAGGAAACTCGATGGAAGAAGCCATAATAGTTTGAAAATTAATTTCCATATTTATTGCTTTTATTTACTGTGATGTGTGTGTGCATGTAATGTATGCTAGCATAGGTTAAAATTCCTCACCATAAATAACTAAGTGGGAGAGGGATTAGTATATGAACTCATGGTCTCCATTACTGGTTTGTAAGTGATGCAACAAGCTTACGCGTTGGCTCTAAGTGCCTTCCTCCATATCGGATGAGTTTGTTTGCAAATCACTAGATCAAACTTCCATTTTGGATGGTTATAGGAAATTAATTAAGAGCGTGTGATCTTCCCCATCGGAAGGGGCATAATCTTATTTAATTGACTAAGTATCAAGTAATGGTATACACTTAGACTCATTTAATAGTATCCTCCCCATCGGAGACACTACTATTATTTGTGTGACCGAAGGAAAACCAACTATTAATTTGTCATAAAGATAGGTTGACAATATAATAAAATTATAACCCTCCTCTTACAAATGTTGAGATTTTGTATACGTCCACACTATCGTGGCATACAAAATTCACGGTGTTTGAGGAAATTTTATTTGTTAGGTTGACAAGATAATAAAATTAATGGGTAAAACTTCTCTTACAAATGTTTGAATTTGTATACGTCCACACTATCATGACATACAATATTCACGGTGTTTGAGGTAATTTTATTTGTCATAAAGATAGGTTGACAAGGTTATTAATGAGTATAACCCTCCTCTTACAAATGTTCAATTTTGTATACGTCTACATTATCGTGGCATGCAAAATTCACAGTGTTTGAGTTGTTGGTGAATTTAAATGATATTGTTTTGAGGAATCAATATTATTTTAAATTCAAAGTTTTGATCAAATATTTGATCAGAGATAAACCAACTATTAATTTTATTTGTCATAAAGTTGACGAGATAATAAAATTAATGGATAAAATCTCCTCTTTGATTTTGTATACGTCCACACTATCATGACATACAAAATTCATGGGGATTTTAAGGTGTTAGTCTTGACCAAATATTTTTGTGATTCTTAGGATTTAAAATGTTGGTCAATCCCCTAGCTGTTATACCATAGGATAGACTTAGTGGTCCCAATTATAATGATTGGAAATAAGACTTGGACATTAAGGTGGACTGTCTTCTTAGAACTAAGAACAATAAAGGTGTATTTTATTCATTAGTTATTATATGTTTAGTGGAGTTATCTACCGGTACCTGGTGTATAGATACGGGAACCACTGATCATGTCTGTAATTTATTACAGGGGTTCCAGAAAACACGACAACTATATGAAAGGAAAATCACCGTCTACATGGGCACTGCTGCAAAAGTAGTAGTTGTTGTAGTGGGTGGTGTTTATCCTCCGAGAGGAATAAAACATGGATTTTTTTGAAATTGTCTTTACGTACCAAGTTTAGAAAGAACTAGTTTTCAGTTTCTAAACTATTTAAAGAACTTGATATTCTGCCTCTTTTAATAACAAAGTTGTTATTAATAAAAAGAGGGAAGTTATCTGTTCTCGTACGTTGGTTGGCAATTTAAAAATCCAATAACTCCCACGATGCAACAAATGGAAATTAATAACATATCTTCTAACTTTAATAAGAGAAGGCAACCTTCGAAAATGAACCAATCATATCTTTGGCATCTAAGGCTAGGTTATATTAACTTAAGTAGGATTCAATGGATAATAGCCAATGAGCTTTTGGGTTCATTGGTAGTGGAAACTTTTCTAACCTGCGAGTCTTACTTGGAAGGAAGAATAACCTAGAAGCTTTTAAGTCTAAGGGGTATAGAGCCAAAGATATGTTAAAATTGATTCATTCTGATTTATGTGATCCTATGACTATCCAGACAAGAGGTAGTTTTAAATATTTCATCAATTTTATAGACAACTATTCAAAATATGGGTACATTTACTTGATGCACTGCAAGTCTAAGTGCTTTGATAAGTTCAAAGAGTATTAGGCTGATGTGGAGTAACGTCAAGGTAAAAGTATCAAGATACTACGCTGAGATCGTAGTGGCAAGTACCTCTTGGGAGAGTTTAGGAGTCACTTATTAGAAGTCGGGATTCAATCCCAACTAACTGCACCTGGTACACCCCAACAAAATGGTGTAGTAGAATGAAGGTATAGGACTCTTATGGAAATAGTTAGATCAATGATAAGTTATTCAGAATTACCAAAATTCTTTTTGAGAATATATATTGGAAATGGAAGTGAACATAGTACCTTCTAAGTCAGAACTCTCTACTCCCATAGAATTACAGAATGAGCGTAAGCCTAGTCTGAAGCATATTCAGATTTGGGTGGTCTAGCACATGAGAGACACTGATAAGTTTGACAGGAGTTCACTTGTTTGTAGGTTATCCTAGAGAAACGAAAGGAGGTTTATAGTCCTAAAAATCAGAAGGTCATTGTTAGCACCAATGCACGATTTTTAGAGGAGGACTATGTAATAAACCATAAGCCCATAAGTAAATTTGTTCTTAAGAAAATAATAAAGGACACGTCTAATCTAGTACCAACTGTACAAGATGAAATATCACAAGAAACTGCAACACGTATCATAAATGATACACAATTGCAGAAAGTGTCTCGTCGTAGTGGGAGGGTTGTTAGGCAACCTAAAATATTCATGTTTTGGGAGAGTTTTTGGACTTGATCCCTGGTGAACATGAACCTAATTCCTAGACCTATGACAAAGCGCTCCAAGATAAAGATGCACCATCTTTGTAAAGAGCAATGAATACAGAATTAGAATATATGTATTCTAATAAAGTCTGGGAGCTTGTAGAACCACCAAATGGTGTAAAAGTCATTGGGTGTAAATAGGTCTATAATAGGAAAAGAGGGGTAGACAGGAAGGTGGAAATTTTCAAAGCAAGGCTTGTTGAAAAAGGAAACTTTTTCGCCGGTAGCCGTGTTTAAGTCTATTCAGATTCTTTTATCTATATGGACTATGAGATTTGGTAAGTGGATGTCAAGACAGCTTTCCTTAATGGAAGTCTTGAAGAAAACATCCATATATAGCAACCAGAAGGGTTCATTGCAAAGGGCAAGGAGTATCTAGTATGTAAGCTCAATCGGTTTATGCACTGAAGCAAAACTTCAAGGTCTTGGACATCTAGTCTAATGAAGTAATCCAGACCTATGAATTTATTCAGTGACCAGATAAGTCTTATGTATACAAGAAGTGTGATGGAAACGTGGTAGTATTTCTTGTACTATACGTAGATGACATTTTTGGTAGTTGGAAACAATATCAAAATGTTGTTGGAAGTAAAGGTATGGTTGTCCAAACAAATTCGATATAAAGGACTTGGGAGAATGCACATATTTTTGGGATCAAAGTAATAAGGGATCGCAAGAAAAGAATATTGTGCTTATTCCAAGCTTCATATATCGAAACAATCCTTGCTCGTTTTAGCATGCAAGACTCCAAGAAAGGTTTTCTACCTTATAGGCATGAAGTAGCTTTATCTAAAGAAATATCTTCGAAGACATCAAAGGAGATAAAGGACATGAAGGCAGTTCCTTATGCTTCGGCTATCAGAAGCCTAATGAATGTAATACTATGAATAAGATTGGATATCTATTTTGCCCATGACATAGTTAGCAGATATCGAAGTAACCCAGGACCAGGACACTAGACTACTGTAAAGCATATACTAGAGAATATATGCTAGTTTACAAGGTAGATAATTTGATCCCTGTGGGTTACACGGATTTTGACTTCCAATCAGATAGAGACAATAGTAAGTCAACCTCGGGGTTTTGTGTTTACTTTAGGAGGTAAAGCCATAATAATGGAGGAGTGTTAAGCATAGATATTGATCCTGTCCGAGTGCTAATCCGACTGGTGGTGTAGATCTCCGGCGAACCTGCAAAGAAGCCGAGCTGGGAGGGGTTTCCCAGCGACGACCCTCCGACGCTCAAGTCAGGCAACGAGAAGTGAGAGAGGCAGCGTAACTATGGCTACAGTGAGGATTGCGCATACCTTCATCGACGTCTGGGGGTCCTTATATAGGACCCCGGGGAGGCGCGGGCACGCTTCTTTATGGGTGCACGCTTCCCCAAACATACCTTAACGAGCCCCTGTCAGAAAAGTACCTCTGGCGACATTCCGTAATCGTCCGAGTATATCTCGGATGTGACGGTGGAAGCTTCCACCGTATGATCCTGTGTACGGCTCGACCGCCAACCCTGCTACCTGTCAGCGGCAGACGTCTCAAGGATGATGTTATCCCCTGTCTCCTTTGTCCTCTTGCGCTTCCTGTCTGTTCCAGAGCTGAGCGGTTCGGCGATATTGTAGGACCGTTGGGCGGCTAGAAGAGGTTGAATAGCCGAAAAAAAATATAAAAGACCCTTCGAACTTTCAAACTTGCATAAAGTAAATTAGCGAGAAAAAAAGTAGAAAGAAGAGACTCACAATTGATTGAATTTACAACCAAGGAGGTTGTTAATCCAAGTAATGAACATGCACTAAAATATCTCCTTGAAGTGAGAAGCCTCTTACAACGTTGAAAGCACAAAGAAGAAGCTAAACTAGAGCAAAGCGCACAAGTGTTTGGAATGTAAATTTACGAGTTGATGAAAACATGGACCAAGGCTATATTTATAGCCTTGGTAGGAGCGCCTAGGGTTAAGGCGTACAGGATAAAACTTTATCCCCAACGCTCGATCGCGTAAATCGCGATCCTGGTCAAAATCGAGGTCCGGGGCTGTTCCGGCGCCGAGCCCAAAGTCATTGACTTTTTGTCCGGACCTCTTTCAGTCCCTCCTCGGTCCGGTTCTTCTCCTACGGATCCGCTCGCTTGGGTGATCTCTACCATCCGAAAAGGGCTCACCCAACCCAACTTCCGGTCTTCGGCGAGCTTCCCTCCGGCTTCTCGTCCGCGTGTTTCCTTCTTGTCGCCGACGTACTCATCCGCAGCTCGCTCCTAGCCGCGTCTGATCCTTCTCGCTAGTCGCATCTCTTGCTCCTCGAGCAATCTTCCGCTCACTTTAGTCCCTCGGAACCACCGCACGCTTCCTTCTCGTCCGTCGGTGTACTCTTCCGACTCTCGTCCCATGCAGTCCTTCTCGCTAGCTACGTCTTCCGCTCGACTACTGTGTTCCTAAGCTCCTGCACACTTAGACACAAGGCTAAAACAAACAGGACCTACCTTAACTTGTTGATCACACCAAAACAACCTTGGGGTTCCAACAATCTCCCCCTTTTTGGTGTGATCAACCCAAGTTAAGCTAGGGTTAAAATAGACATAAAATTGAATTAAGTAAATTAACTTAATTTGCAATTTAAGTGCAAAAAGATAGAAAAAATTAAATCTATCTACCTCCCCTAGACTTATACTTTCCCTTCTCCCCTTTGATCACAAAAAAATGGGGTTCCAAGAAAAATAATCTAAGGGTTAAAGACTTGAAAAATCTAAGTTTTTAAGAAATTTAGAAAAGTTTTCTAAGTAATTAAAGCTGAGATTTCTAGTTTCGAAAAAGTTCTTAACTTAGGAAAAAATAATTTTTGAGAATATTTCTAAGTATATAAATAAAATCCAAAAAAATCCTAACTTACATTTTTAAGTATATATTTTTTTAAATGACTTAGGCAAAAAAAAAATTCTAAGTAGGTAAATTTCTAATTTGAAATAAAATATTTTAAATAACCTTTTTCAAGCACTAATTAATTCTTGTATTAATGCTTCATTAGTAAGTTAATTAAATATTTATTTCAATATTTTGGCTTCCAGGTCGTGGCGAGGCACTAGGCCATCTTGGTTATTGGAGCAACAACCACTTCCTTAGAC
The DNA here is from genome assembly GCF_018446385.1 of Zingiber officinale. Taxonomy (NCBI): domain Eukaryota; kingdom Viridiplantae; phylum Streptophyta; class Magnoliopsida; order Zingiberales; family Zingiberaceae; genus Zingiber; species Zingiber officinale. Next base: position 110,146,182 of record NC_055993.1, on the reverse strand, counting down.
AAAGCCTCATAAAGAAATTCTTTGTTTAATTTTCTCACTTAAAGCGCTAATTTTACTTTTAAAATTAATTTAAGCATGATTTAGGAACTCAATATAGGTTCCAACCTACTGGATTAACTAAAAAGTTTTTAGGGACATATTTTCTTGAAATATTCCTAATTTGTCCCGGGTGATATTTAAAGTACCAATTTAAATTATTAAATCTTCTAACATTGGTTTTAGATGAACATGCATAATTTTTTAAGTTATCTATTTGAATTTTCAAATTTTGATTTTCTAATTCCAATTTCTCATTTTTTAATTTTAATTTATCTAATTCTTCTAAGGGACAAGACTTAGCTAGAATTATTTTTAAATTTTATTTTCACTTTCTAATTTACAGCAGTCTTTTGTTAAAGTTTAACAAACTTAAACATTTTATCGGGAGGAAGAGATCGTACCTGACTTACCTTGTCGATCTCGTTGTCAGCTTTCTCCCCCTTAACGTTGTCGTCTCCCCTTCATCGATGCTCTCGATGCTCATTTCGGAAGAGCTTGAATCGCAGTCGTCGTCTTGATGACTCGCCATTAGTGCGAGTCCGAGAATGCTTCGACCGATTCGGATGACGTCGCCTTCAGGGCCTTTCGTTTCTCGATAGGCTTCTTACCCTTATCCTTGTCTTTGTTCTTTAGTTTTGTCCTTGACATGGCCTTCTTCGTCGCAATGGTAGGATGGTTCTTTTCTTTCTACCCTGTGGATGGTTAGTTTTTCTAGAATTGTATAACTTCTTAAATCGCCTTACCATCATTACCATTTCCTCATCATCGAGAGAAGATTCTGATTCAGTTCGTCTCTCGAAGCTTTGAAGGCGACGTTGTTCTTCTCCCTCATTCCGCACATCTTGACTCATGCACTTCAAATGTTAAAAAAATTCTTCTAATGAAATTTTTCTAAGTCCTTGAAATGTAAAAAACATCTACTAGTGATGCCCATTTTGAATTTCTAGGGAAGGAATTTAAGCGAATCTAGGTTACTTACCTCTTCTCCGAGATTCGAAAGTCCGTGATGAACTCCTGTATCCTCGAGTGTAGATGTGCAATTGTTTCACCTTCTTCAAGACGGAGGTTGGTGAGTGGTTGCGAAGTAAGTCCCGTCTCGCAAGCTTGGCTTCGGATGTTCCTTCTATTAAAGTGTATACTAAAAGCCTAGCTTTTGGTATAAACATTTATAAGAATCACATTGGTCAAATGTCTACATTTATGATAAATGTAGTTGCTCAATTAATTTATATTGTAGATAACATGTTGTGTGGTGTCACACACAGAAGATCGTGTTATCGGTTCCTTATAAATTATAAACAGTAGCTCACGACCAAGATGGAAAGGAACAAACCATTGGAAGGTCGTAGTGTAATTAGGTATTAGTTTATCTTAACTATATAATTACACTAGTACACTTAGAGTGTATTGAGTAGGACCATTTGAGGTCGTTCCTTTTATACTGACTTTATAAAGGAACAAAGACCTCAGTTATTATGGAAGTGTGTGCTCTTAATCCTAATATAATAACAAGCACATATATTTGATATTTATTTCTTTAATTTATCAATGGGTGAGATTTAGTTCGATAAATCAATAAGCCCGATAAGTTGGGAAATGATATCACTTATAGTGTGTGTTGTTGATTATAGAAGGAAACCGTGTCCTAGTAATCTAGGTTGAGAATGTCCCCAAGAGGAGCTCATAAGAATTGTCATGTTAAACCCTGCAGGTGGACTTAGTCCGACATGACGATGAAGTTGAGTGGTACTACTTTTGGAGCAAGATATTAATTAAGTGAGTTGTCAGTAACTTACTTAATTAGTGGACATTTGTTATCTTAAACACAGGGAGACTAACACACTCATAATAAGAAGGAGCCCAAAATGTAATTTGGGATTGGTACGGTAGTTCAATAATAGTTCTTTAGTGGAATGAATTATTATTGATGAAATTAAGTTGTGTGTTCGGGGCGAACACGGGATGCTTAATTTCATCAGGAGACCAAAACCAATTCCTCCTCTCGGTCCCTATCGTAGCCTCTAGTATATAGAGATTTATACTCACCTTGCATACCCACCTTCTTACCATCCAATGGGGCCGGCCAAGCTAGCTTGGAACCCAAGCTAAGCCGCCAAGACCAAGTGATAAGCCAATAGGTGGCGGCGCCAAAGCTTGTCCCAAGCATAGGTGGCCACTAGAATATTAAAAGGATTTTATTAAATTATTTCTTATGTGGATATCATGATTTTAAAAGAGATTTTAAAAATTAAAATTTCCTTTTATAGTTTTCTATAAAAGATTAAGAGAAGAGATTAATCTCTTTCCTTATTTGTAGTTTAAAAGGATGGTTTTAATTTTTGTAAAACTTTCCTTATTTGTAAATCATCTACATGTTTAAAAGAGAATTTAAAATTTGAAATCTTTCCTTATTTGTTGATTAAAGGAGGATTTTAAATTTTAAGAAAACTTTCCTTTTAACCATATTCATGATTTAAAGAAAGTTTAAAATTAATAATTCTTTTATTAGTTTCTACAAAGATTGAGAAAAGATTTGATATCTTTCCTTATTTGTAGATTAAAAGAGATTTTAATTTTTAGAGATAACTTTCTTTTTATCCACATGTTTAAAAGAAAGATTTTAATTTATTAAATTTCCTTTTATAAACCAAGGATTAAATTATTGGAGAAATTTTATAAATTTCCGGAAGCAAATAAGGAAGTTTTAATTGGTGTTTAAAATTTTATTTGCTTGGAGATTTCTTGGTGTGGCCGGTCATTGCAAAATTGAAAAGAAAATTATTTTAATTAAATAAATTTTCCTTTTCAATGGCAAAAGAATTAAGGAAGGTTTTATTAAATTTTCCTTATTTGCCAAGACCAAGGATTATAAAAGAGGGGTAGAGGAGGCTTCAAGGCTAAGATCTCTTTTCCTCTCTTTTCTCCTTGGGTGTGGCCCTTTCTTTCCTCTCCTCTCCTTTGTGTGGCCGAAATCTTCTCATGGTGGAGATAGCTTTGGTGGCCGGATCTAAGAAGGAGAAGAAGGAGAGAAAAGAAGCCTCTTTTCTAGCATCCCTTGGAGCATGGTGGTGGTGGCCGAACCTCTTCATCCTAGAAGAAGTTTTGATGGCCGAAACTTGTAAGGAAGAAGAAGGTGTTTGGTGGTTTCTCATCTCGGAAGATCGTTGCCCACACAACGTCCGAGGTTAGAAGAGGAATACGGTAGAAGATCAAGAGGTCTTTCTAAAAGGTATAACTAGTAATTTTTCTTTCCGCATCATACTAGTTATTTTTGGAAATAATACTAAATACAAGAGGCATACGATTCTAGTGTTTCGAATTTGTTTTCGATATAGTGTTCTTTTGTTTTTCTTTTCCTTGTGATTTGATTGTTCTTTTCGGTTAACCTAAAGTTATTTTAGGAAATTAAATATTAGCTTTCCTTAAAAGGTTTTGTCTAGACGGTGGTGGTTGCTCCCATATCCAAGAAGGTCATGTGCCTCGCCACGTCAGTACTGGGAACCAATTTTGGAAATTAATATTTAATGGAATTAATAACTTAGGTGATTTGGATTAAACGTGTTAAGTTCCGCAGGAGATCCAAGTCAAAACCTAAAAGAACAAATAGATTAAGTTTTGGATCAAATGTGTTAAGTTCCGCAGGCGATCCAAAATTTAATTTAAAAGAATACATGGTAGCTAGGAAAAGGTTCAGACCTTTGTACAAAATTTTTGTACAGTGGAACCTCTAGGTTTTTCGAGTAGCAACCAACACCTTCGTGTAATTCAAGGAACTTCTCCCAAAGCTCCTTTGCCGAGTTGTAGGTGCCGACACGGTTGACTTCTTGTGGCGGAAGTACGGTTAGCAGATGGAATTCTGCTTTCTTGTTTGCCACGTACTCGACCTGCTCTTTCTTTGTCCATTGATTTTTCGCTTTGCCCTCGGGAGCTTCAAAACCATGTTCCATTGTTAGTAATAAATCAAAATCGGTACCGAAAAATACCTCCATGTGCTTCTTCCAGCTTGCAAAGTTCCCCTCGAATTTTGGTGGGTGGATGTTAGATCCGGCCATCTCATTGCTTCGTTCGGCGGTTAGTCCTCCTGAAGCGTCTCGGCTCTGATACCACTTGTAGGATCGTTGGGCCGGCTAGAAGGGGGGTTGAATAGCCTGAAAAAATTAAACAGAAAAGACCCTTCTCGAACTTTCAACAGAACACTTGCATAAAGTAAATTAGCAGTAAATAAAAGCGAGAAGAAGAGGCTCATTGACTTGGTTACAACCAAGGAGGTTGTTAATCAAGTAATGAACGCACTAAAATATCTCCTTCAAAGGAGAAGCCTCTTACAACGGTGAAAGCACAAAAGATGAAGCTAAACTAGAGCAAGCGAGTGTTTGGAATGTAAATTTCCAGGTTGATAAACAAAGGCTATTTATAGCCTTGGTCCGGCGCCGGAAGGGTTCCGGCACGGGGATAAACTTTATCCCCTGCGTTCGATCAAGAACGCGATCTGGTCAAAATGTCCGGGCGCCGGATGGCTCCGGCGCCCAGTTCCAAAGTCACATGACTTTTTGTCCGGACCTCTTCTGCGGGTTCCCTCCTCGGTCGGTTCTTCTCCTCCGATCCGCTCGCTTGGGTGATCTCGCCATCCGGAAAAGAGCTCACCCGAACAACTTCCGGTCTTCTCGAGCGAGCTTCCCCTAATAAAGCGTGTTTCTCGCCCGCCATACGGCGTACTCATCAGATCTTAGATCCCTCGGACGCCGCATGACCCTTCTGCTAGCTGCGTCTCTTGCCCCGAGCAACTTTCGTCCCTGGAACCACCATACGCTCCTTCTCGTCCACGTGCACTCCTCCATGACACCTCGTCCTTGGCTGCCGTCCTTCTCGCTAGCTGCATCTTCCGCTCGACTACCTGTGTTCCTAAGCTCCTGCACACTTAGACACAAGGTTAAAACAAACAGGACCTACCTTAACTTGTTGATCACACCAAAACTGTAACACCCACTAGGCTTTTAAGATAAATATGAGAATGATGAATTTGCCTTAGAAAAATATTAGTAGAATGTTGAACCAAAAAGAAATAAAAAGAAATAAAAATAGGGAATGGTCAAGGATTGAACCTCTCATGATGTAAATGATAATATTAATGGGTAATAACCAGTTAGGATAGGAATAATATATTGATAGCAAAGGAGGGAAACTCATGATAAGGATGAGAGTAAAAGCTAGCCAAAAGAAAACAAGAAAAGAACAAGAGAAAGGCAACTTGCCTTCCTTCTTTTCTCTCCCTCTTCCTCTCTCTTTTTGCCGTGACTTAAAGAGGAACATTAAGGGGATTCATTCCCCCTTGTTTCATCATGAATGATGAGAACAAATAAATAAATAAAATAAAAATAAAAAAATGAAAAAAAAGGCTAAGGGAGAAGGAAAGCAAAAACCAAGTTTGCTACCTCTTCCCCCTTAACATAAAAGAGAATATGTAAAGAGAAGATTTTATTTTCTCTCATTTCTCTCATTCTCCCCTCTCCCTCACCGAGAACCTCAGTCCCCTCTCCTCCATCTTTGGCCCAAGCTAAGGTTTTCTCCTAAGAAAGCCTAAGATACAAGGAGGACTTAGCAAGGAATCAAGGGAAGGGAACAAGAAGAAGAGACCTCTTCTTCCATCACCACACCTTAGAACCACAAGCGAAAAGGATGTAAGCTTCCCCTCACCTGTGGTACAAGGCGTTTTATGTGCTTTTTAGATTTTATGAGGATTAGAAAACCTAGAATAGAATTTAAGAAAAATTCGGCCAAAGAAGAGTTTTCAAATCTAGGAAGGTTTAAACAAGTCCTCATTTCATGATATTTTTCTATGCTATGTAGGAAGGTTTTCCTTCATGTTTTTATACCTATATGATGCTTGGTCAGAGGAGTACCTAACCCTAGAATTTTGGCCAAAAATATTTTAAAGAGGTTAGGGAAATCATTGTTTAACCAAACTAGTACAAGATTCCCTCCATGAATTACTAAGGGCCTTTTGTTGGTTTTTCTTGCTTAAAAGTTACTTGGAACCAAAAGAAATCCACTCATATGTTTCGGCCAAGAAAAGAGCTTAGGGTTAGGAAGACCTTTAAATTTAAGTAACCATGTTTATATGATAGAATATAGAGTTCTCTTAAAGAATTGCATGTTGAATATTGCTAGAAATTCATGAACTCTTCATTAAGATTTTCGGCCATGATAAGATGGATAGCTTAGAAAAGCTTAAACAAAATTTTAACATGCTCAAGACCTCTGTGATATTAAGATATGAAAGTTGTTTAATGCTCTCATGCTTAATTAGGGTATAGAGAATTTAGTTACATGATATATGACATGTAAGATCACAAGGGTCCTAGCTTGTTTATGAACCAAATTTGTATATGATGTTCTTAGTAATTTTTGCCATGAAACTTACTTAGGTTTTCCATGATTTAGGCCACTTAAAGCCTAGTTTAGAGATTGGTAGGTTTCAGCCATGAGGAAAAATAAAAGAAAAAGGAAAGAAACCTAGGAAGCCTAAGACACAATTCACATGTATGTTTATTATGCTTGTCTTTATACATGCTATGAAACTTGTATGACTTCCTATGCTTTTAGGCTATTTGAATCAAGTTTAAACACTGATGAGTCTCGGCCAAGTAGGGTTTAAATGACCTAGAGGCCTTAGAATTGAAACCAATTGTGTTAAAAATGCTTCTTATGGAAATATGATAATATGTTGATTGAGTCACATGCTTGTATAATTTTTCCATGACCTAAATGGACCATTGTATGTTTCGGCCATGAAGGGATAGATGCCCTAGAAACCCTAGAACAAAAATTAAATATGCTCATGTCACTCTACATGAAATATGATAAGTAGAAAGCCAAAGTTCTCATGCTATATGTTGTTTAATGACCTAAAATGAGTCTAGGGTAAGTTTCGTCCATACCCATGGTATGATGCCTTATTATGAATTTATACATGATGTTAGTTCAAGTTCACATGCTTGTATGCTTGTTTTTAGCCCTAATGAATACTTGTTAAATTTCGGCCAAGACATATGTTAAGGGCTTGAAGAACTTAGGAACTAGCTCAAATATGCTTACTATGTTACTTGGAAAAAAATGCTATAAATATGGTTTAAGGTTTCCATGCTTTCATGACATTTGGGACCTTGTTTCACACCTGATAGGGTTCGGCCACATGAAGTTTAAGGACTTGGAGAACTTAGAAACCAAGTTAATCATGCTTATAATACTTCCTATAAAATTGATGTGATGATAATTTAGGTTCCACATGCTTGGATGTTGTTTTTACCTAAATTGAGATCTAAGGGGGGGTTCGGCCATGATAAGAACCCAAGGGATTAGGAAGCTTAGAACCCAAGCTAACTATGTTACCATGTTTCTTATGATAGTATAATCACAAGATACACCCTTATGCTTAAATATGTATGCTTATGATTTATACTTTCCATGATATGATATGTGCTTAAAAATATGCATGCTTTTATGATATGCTATGTGGATAGAAATATGCATGCTTTGATGATATGCTATGTGCTTAAAATATGCATGCTTTTATGATATGCTATGTGGATAGAAATATGCATGCTTTGATGATATGCTATGTGCTTAAAATATGCATGCTTTTATGATATGCTATGTGGATAGAAATATGCATGCTTGGATGTTATGCTATGTTCTTAAAATATGCATGCTTTCATGATATGCTATGTGGATAGAAAATATGCATGCTTTGATGATATGCTATGTGCTTAAAATATGCATGCTTTTATGATATGCTATGTGGTGAAAATATGCATGCTTTTATGACATGATGTATGCCTAAGTGATGCATATTTTTTATGACATGATGTATGCCTAAGTGATGCATGCTTTTATGACATGATGTATGCCTAAGTGATGCATACTTTTTATGACATGATGTATGCCTAAGTGATGCATACTATTTATGATATGATGTATGCCTAAGTGATGCATACTTTTATGACATAACGTATGCCTAAGTGATGCATACTTCTATGATATGCTATGTGACTAAATGATGCATTTTTATACATGCTACTTTACTTTGTAAGGCTTGTACCAAGGGTGGGCTCCTAATCAGCCCCTAGGCCTTTGGCTGTGTGATCCAGGCTAGTAAAAACAAAGGGATGGGCTCCTTAGTACGCCCCTAGGTCTATGGCTGTGTGATCCGGACCTAGTTCCTAGTATGATTCAAGACTTGCTACCTTGGATATACTTAGGAAGCGCGCATATCTACGTGATTTATCTATGTGTGGTACAAGCCGGGGCCCTGATTATGTTGATATTATGTTCAAGTATATATGTAAGAAGAAATGGTTTTAAAGATCATGAGACATACACATGTTTTTCGGATACATGTTTTCAAAATCATATTGCATATACCTTATGATCATGTTGTGATGATGCTATGATTTATGATATGCCATGATTAGATATGATTATGTTATGTTTCATGCTATGCTTTAAGAGCTTGATATGCCATGCCACCTTATGATGATACTATGATATGCCATGATTAGATATGATTATGTTATGTTTCATGCTATGCTTTAAGAGATGATATGCCATGACTAGTTATGATTTTGTTATGTTGCATGATATGCTTAAAGAGTATGATATGTTATGTCATGACTAGTTGAGATCATGTTATGAGACATTCTTTGATCATGTGATGATTTTCGGTTTTAGTGAGTAGGAAAGGAACTTACTGAGCCATGAGTGCTCATAGCTTACTTTCCTTGTACCACAGATAAAGGAAAAAGCTGGATGAGCTAAAGGAGCAGCAGGAGAGGCAAGGAGATGTGTGTGGCAGTGGCTAGGCAACCAAATAAGAACCTGCTTTAAAAACTTTTAAAGAACTATGCTTTGGTATCATGAATTGTAGTACTGTATGTGTGACTTGATGTTATGTTTCTACTAATTTTGATATCATGTTATTGATGCCATGATAGTGTAGTTCAGATTTGATGAAAAGAAAAACAAAAGAAAAGCTTTTATTAAACTAAGAAAACTATTTTAAGTCTTCCGCTGTTATAAAAAGAAAAATTAGTACATGGAGTATCGTAGCCCCGTCCCCTAGAGTTAGCAGGGAGGGCGGGCGTTACTAAAAAACAACCTTGGGGTTCCAACACATATCACTTACGCCTGGGTCGTATGCTTGGATGAGATTGCTCACACTGCTGTTGCCTTGTGCCCGGTAGACAGCACTTCGGCCACAAGCCTTTTCATTGAAGCGTGGGCTGACCCCACAGTCGGGTTGTGCTGTCGGCTCGGGAGATTCTCAGTGAGTCGGCCATCATTACAGTCGGTCGGGTGATCAGCCCTCTCAGTCAGTGAAATTGAATTCTCGGGGTTGAATCTGACCTTTGACCTCCACGTGCCGTTGACCTTCCATGACGGGGATGCAAGTCCTTGTGAGATCGCACATCCTCCCCCTCGGAAGTCTAGTCGAGAAGGGCTGAGGTGGTATTTGAATTGCAGTCAAACTGGCCTTCCAGCCACCACTCTGGAATGTTCCTCCTCACGGCCGCTCGGCCTCTTCCGAGCGCTGGCTTTGCTGCCGTGTCGATGGTCAACGCTTACGCCCTTTGGATCTTCTCGGGATTCGTGTAAATCCTCCCCATTAAGACCGAGCATGCGCGCTGTGCACCGTAATGGCACTCATTAAATGCACCCCTATGGCATGGTGCCACGTGGCACCTCCACTGGCGTCATCGTACGGCTCGGCGATGTGTCCGATGGGACATTGGCGGTTTGAAATGAACGGCCTGATGTGGGCCTCGGTTCCTGTGACCTGCATCCGACGGTCGAGGCCGATCGGGCCCGACCTTATAAAGCCTTCACCTTCTTCCTCCGCCGCACTTTTGCCTTCGCTTGTCCCGCAGCCTTCCTCGGTGCTTCAGCGTTCCGACGATTTCGAGTCCCCGTGCTCTGATGATTCCCCGCCTCCTTCCTTCGACCCTCCACTTCTTTGTAAGGTTCTTCTGCCTTTCTTCCTTTGATTCCTGTGTTTTCTTCGCGCTCTTGGCCGCGTTTCGTCTTTTGGTTACTGCTTTGCTCCTCTCCTCGCTTGCTCATTTGCTTTCCCTTTAGATTTTTGCTTCCTCCATTGCTCTGGTGATGGCAAGTTCCTCTCAGCCCGCGAACCCGGCTCTCGGCTCATGGTATACCACCATGGAGTCGCGGTTCGATCGGCGTGATGCCGAGAGCCTATTTAACGCTTTTGATATCCCTTCCGATTTTGAACTGATTTTACCTTCACCTTCCGCTCAGCCGCACAAACCACCGAGCGACGCCTTTTGTCTTTTCCGCGACCAATTCATAGCCAGTCTGTGATTTCCCCTCCACCCCTTTATTGTTGAAGTTTACAACTTTTTCGGCATTCCGCTCGCCCAATTAGTTCCCAACACTTTTCGCCTCCTGTGCGGAGTTGTGGTCTTATTTAAGATACACAACATTTCCCTCCGCCCGGAGGTCTTCTATTATTTTTATTATCCTAAGCAATCCGAGCCGGGCACTTATCTGTTTCAAGCTCGGCCTGGCTTAGTATTTTTTGATAAGCTGCCCTCTTCCAACAAACATTGGAAAGAGAATTTTTTCTACCTTCATGTTCCCGGGCGGCTCCCCTTTCGTACGAAATGGCAAGTCGGACCGCCCATCTCTCCTGAGTTGAAGAAGTTTAAGACCCGACCGGACTATCTTCAAGCAGCGAATCTGCTAGCTGGTCTGAAGCTCGACATCAACAAGCTCCTACCTGAAGGAGTGATGTACATATTTGGTTTGAGTCCGAGCGGTTGGTAAGAACTTCACTTGTACATTTGCCTTGAGTTCTAACTGATTTCCTTCTTTTTTTCTTTGCAGCGAATATCGTAATGGAGTCCGTGCTGTTCGGAATTTTGAAGAAGAAAGTGGCCGCGCTCGAAGCGGCAGCGGCCAAGGAAATGGAGCAACTGGGCATTGCTCCGGTCAGCTCTCACGAGGATGAGAGTGAAGCGCAAGCAGGCGAGTCGGCCGCTCAGGCTTCGCCTATGGATGTTGCCGGCGGTGCAACTTCTAGCAAAGAACCGGCCGCTCGAGAGGAAAGCTCCAATCCAGAGGACGAACTCCCACTCGACAAGAAAAGACGGCGAGTTGAGAAGCCCCTCCGTTCGGCAACCTCCGCAGTGCAAGCGTCCGAGCGGACGGGTACCGCCTCTCAACGCGACAAAGAACCATCGGTTGAGGCTCTCTCCTCTGACCGGACTCCCTCCCAACTGGAGGCGCCTGCTGTAGGTTGCTACTCAGAAAACCTAGAGGTTCCACTGTACAAAAAATTTGTACAAAGGTCTGAACCTTTTCCTAGCTACCATGTGTTCTTTTAAATTAAATTTTGGATCGCCTACGCAACTTAACACGTTTGATCCAAAACTTAATCTATTTGTTCTTTTAGGTTTAGACTTGGATCTCCTGCGGAACTTAACACGTTCGATTCAAATCACCTAAGTTATTAATTCCATTAAATATTAATTTCCATAATTGGTTCCCGGTACTGACGTGGCGAGGCACATGACCTTCTTGGATATGGGAACAACCACCACCGACTAGACAAAACCTTTTAAGAAAAGCTAATATTTAATTTCCTAAAATAACTTTAGGTTAACCGAAAGGAACAATCAAATCATAAGGAAAAGAAGAAAACATAAGAACACTAAATCGAAAATAAATTCGAAATACTAGAATCGTAAGCCTCTTGTATTTGGTATTATTTCCAAAAATAACTAGTATGATGCGGAAAGAAAAATTACTAGTTATACCTTTTAGAAAGACCTCTTGATCTTCTACCGTATTCCTCTTCTAACCTCGGACGTTGTGTCGGCAACGATCTTCCAAGATGAGAAACTACCTAAGCACCTTCTTCTCCTCCTTGCTAGGTTCGGCCAAAACAAAAGCTTCACCAAGGATGAAGAATAACACCAACCAAGCTCCAAGGGATGCAAGCTTTCTCTCCTTCTTCTTCTTCTCGAAATGGTGTCCGTGACTACAAGGCTCCAAGCAGAGAATGGGTTTGACCCACCACAAAAGGAAGAGGGAGGAGGATAAGCGACCACCAAGGAAAAGAGGAAATAATAGAGACAGCAACCCATGAAGGCACTATTTATTTATGTTCCTTGTTTTGTGAAATAAGGAAATTTATTTAATAAAATTCATAACTCCTTGACAACAATTAATTAAAAATTCGTAAAATTTCCTAATTAATTGTGTAATTGACCGAAAATACATGGAGCAAATAAGATAATTTTTAATCAACAAATTAAAACTTCATTTGCATCTTTGAAATACAAAATAATTTCCTTTAAAATCCTTATAGTTGATAAAAGAAATTTCTACATTTGAATTTTTCAACATGTGAATGGCTAAAGAGAAAAATAAATATCTTTCGATCTACAAATAGAAAGATCTAATTTCTTTCTTTACAATCTTTTGTAGATCCTTTAAGAGAATATTTTTAATTTTTAATTCTCTTTAATAAATTTATATGTCCATAATAAAATTAAAATTAAAAATTCTTTTTAATTTAATGAGACACACCTAAAGCGGAGTTGACTAGGGCGACCACCATGAATCAGGTAATATTACAAAACTGAACCACAAACTAATGACGACCCCTTATCCTTAGGTATGAAGGTGGGTATAATTACTCTATAAATAAGAAGCTACGATAGGGTTCCGAGGAGGTGGTTTTGGTCTCCGATAAAATTAAGCATCCGTGTTAGTACGAACACACAACTTAGTACCATCAATTCATTCCACTAGAGAACTATTATTGAACTACCGCACCAATCCCAAATTATATTTTTGGGCTCCTTCTTATTATGAGTGTGTTAGTTTCCCTGTGTTTAAGATATCGAATGTCCACTAATTAAGTGAGTTACTGACAACTCATTTAATTAATGTCTTAGTCCAAGAGTAGTACCACTCAACCTTATCATCATGTCGGACTAAGTCCACCTGCAGGGTTTAACATGACAATCCTTATGAGCTCCTCTTGGGGACATTATCAACCTAGTATCTCTAGGACACAGCTTCCTTCTATAATCAACAACACACACTATAAGTGATATCATTTCCCAACTTATCGGGCTTATTGATTCATCGAACTAAATTTCACCCTTTGATAAATTAAAGAAATAAATATCAAATACATGTGCTTGTTATTATATTAGGATTAAGAGCATACACTTCCATAATAACTAAGGTCTTTGTTTCTTTATAAAGTCGGTATAAAAGAAACTACCTCTAATGGTCCTACTCAATACACTCTAAGTGTACTAGTGTAATTATATAGTTAAGATAAACTAATTCCTAATTACACTACGACCTTCCAATGGTTTGTTCCTTTCCATTTTGGTCGTGAGCTACTGTTTATAATTTATAAGGTACTGATAACATCATCTTCTGCATGTGACACCACATACTATGTTATCTACAATATAAATTAATTGAACAACTACAAACAAAAGTAGATCATTTGACCAAATGTGATTCTTTATTCAAAATAAATGTTTACAAAAGCTTAGGCTTTCAGTATACACTCCAACACCTGCGACCCCCATCGAAGCGGTTCTGGTTAGCTCCCTTCCTCCGGTACCCCACCGAGTCCTCCGCTCGGGAATTCTATCCACCATGTCCAGCCCGGCCTCTGATCCTTTGGTGTCCGCTCAGAGGACTCCGGGCCGGCGCCGCACTGTTAGGGCCACTCTGCACCTCCCTACCGTGGCGTTCATGGCCGAGTCTGATCGGCCGACGGCCCCCGAGCATATGATTACTATGAAGGGGCCCCTTGCGGAGATGTGGGCGGATGCTCGGGCCCGTGTGGCCATAATATCGCTCGACAAGCTAGCTGACAGCCACATGCAGCAATCCACAGGGGTAAGGTTTATTTCTTCTTTATGTAGTTTTCCCGATCGGCCTTTTGACATTTCCGTGTTCATCAGCGATGGGTGGAAGAGATTTTTGTCTCCAACCGCTTGGCAATGGTGGAGGATGAGCTGAAGAGGCTGAAGAGTCAGGGCAGCCCGTCTTCTGCTTGAGGCCCTTCTTATGCCGAGCTGCAGAAGGAGCTCGATAAAACCAAGAATCTGTTAGAGGCCGAGAGGAAGAAGACGGCCGACCAGGCTTACATGTTGGACCAGCTAGACAAAAAGGTCAAATCCTATGACCGCAAGATTGAGTTGGCCACCACTCGGAAGAACATCGCCATCGCTGATCTGGGAAAAAAAGAATGTAGAAGCCCGAGCTCTGGAGCAGCGTGTGAATGAGCTAGCCGAGCTGCTAGAAGGCGAGCAGAAAGGCCGCTCGGAGGAGGTGACTAAGCTCAAGGACGATTTGAAGGACCTGCAGGGGGCTCTTGATGCTTCCCGTGCTGCCTTCAAGGAGTACCAAGAGGCGGAGCCGGGCCGCGTTGCCGCCTTGAGGCAAAACTACATCCGCTCGATGGAATTTGTGGAGAAGGTGTGCGACTGGCTGGTGATCGCCTTCGAGTTGGCCATCACCGCCATGGCGGACTATTTGAAGTCCAAGGGCCAGCTCCCCAACTTCATGGTCATCCCCGCTACAGAGCATGCGACACTTCTCACTACCATCCCAAAGCATATTTTTGACTACCATGAATGAAATATCTTTTGTAATTTTACCGATCAGCTAGACTTTTATTTTCATGTGGCATCTGTAACTTTTAAATGCTATCTTTAAATGAATGCCCGCTCTTGTTGTGTTAACCTTTCGTTTCGAGTGTTTCTTTCAACTGTGCCGACCGGTCGCTTGACCTTTTTCCCGTAGGGAATTTTTAAATTTCGCCAATCGGTTAAACGACCTTCCACTCTGCCTGGGATTTCTATGAGCTTTTCGCTTAGTGTTTTTCTTCACTATGCCGATCGGTCAAACGACTTTCCATCTTTCATGGACTTTCTGTTAGTGTCTCGCTGAAGTGCCTCAACGCGACGCTGCCTCATCTGGTGGGTTTATAGTCGCCAGTCCGACTCTAGAGTTTAACATCACCGCTCGAGGGTCTTCAAGCCGAGGGGGTTTATAGTCGCCGGTTCGATTCTAAGATTTAATGTCGCTGCTCGATGGTCTTCCGGCCGGATGGTTTATAGTCGCCGGTTTGACTCTAAGATTTAACGTTGCTGCTCGACGGTCTTCCGGCCGGAGGGTTTATAGTCGCCGGTTCGACTCTAAGATTTAACGTCGCTGCTCTACGATCTTGGGTTTATACCGCTTCGACTTAAGATTTAACGTCATCCGTCACCGCCTTCCTACCGAGGGTTTATAGTCGCCGGCCTGACTCTAAGATTTAACGTCGCCGCTCGACGGTTCCGCTCGGAGGGTTTATAGTACCCTTTCTTGCGAAGATTCTTCTCCGCCCCCTCATGATTCGCCCGGTTAGGTTAGGAGTACCTGACACTTGACATTTTTATTTGAATGTCTCGATGACGCCTGCTAGGTTTTATAACCATTGTTCGGTTGTTAAACCGGGATTTATAGTCATCGTTTAACTATATACCTCTCTTGTACTAGAGTTTATAGTCGCCGTTCGGCTTTAGTTATCGTTGAATTCCTAGTTTATAGTCGTCGCTCGACTTTAGTTGTCATAGACTCTCGGGTTTATAGCTGTCGCTCGGATTTAGTTAGCGTAGACACACTCGGATTTATAGCCGCCGTTCGATTTT